>NC_066867.1:8308969-9558969 GCF_025177605.1 Cucumis melo | reverse complement strand
ATTTACCTTATTACCCAAATTTCATTAATCTTGAATAATATTTTCCTTAATTATCAACGACCATATTTATTATATCAATTGTAACTTCCTAAATTATTAATACTCATATATATATATATATATATATATATATATATATATATATATTTAAATTTATTACTTTTAGAATGATTTAAATATTGTATAAATTATTAACTTATATGGTAATAATATTTTTATTTATCCTACAAAATAAATATTTTCAATTTCATGTCCAACAAAAAGTTATTTTCTTACGATCATCAATTCCCACGTCGACATTCTTCTCCGATTTCTATTACAAAAAAAAATTTGTTTTTTCTTCTTTCCTTCCGATTTGCTTCTTGCGATATGGTTAGTCTTTTTTTTCCACCCATACTAATATTATTTATTCTTCCATTTCGTAGCATATATTTTCTTTCTTTCAAAAATTTGTTCTTTCTTCTTCCATTCCGTAGCATATATTTTTTTTCTTAAAAAATTTGTTCATTCTTCCTCCATTTTGTAACATATATTCCAGTAATGTTCCTCCTATTTTGATTTTTCACATATGCTACTGAATAATACATTTATGTTTTGTGATTTGTTTCATATATACTACTGCATGTATTCAATAATACATACACAAATTTTTTCTCATGTTTTATAATTTTTTTTACTTAATTTATATACTACTGCATATATTCAATAATTACCGCATGTTACAATCATCTTATTTATATTTTTGTTTAGTAAAGTTTTCGTGAACAATATATACATTTATATACAATTGTTTTGTATACTTCTATTATGTGTTTTTATCATATATATATATACATCTTATTCATATTTATGTTTTGTGATTTGTTACATATATACTACTGCACATATTCAATAATACATAAATTGTAGTTAAATTTCATTATATATCACTACATACACAGATGATGTTATCAGTATATATATCTATATATATACAATAACAAATATTTAGTGACACATATAGTTCAGTTCTTTTCCTTCATGTTTCGTATTGTTTTCTTTATTTTTTTTCTCGATTCGATTAGTATTTTCTTTGATTTGGTACATATATACTACTGCATAATACGTTTATGATACTACTACATATATTCAATAATACAGAAATTGAAGTTGTCATCCTCCCATCGAATGTAAAACATTCAGTTTGATCAAAGAAGATTAGAATTCCTTCTAAAATAGAGTTCAAGAGACGCGTTAAATGTGGTCGTTGTGGACGTGTTGGCCATAACAAAAAAAGATACAAGTTTTTTCTTATTGAATTAGTTTTTCATTTTTATTATTAGACTTTTAGTATGTTGTTTCATAATTTTATTTGAAATATTCATATTCCAGTTCTTAGTTCAATTATTTTATTTGCATATTTTTCTATAAATTTTTAGCGTATTAATCAAATTTTCTCAATATATTATATTTAATATACTATCGTTCATACATAGTTACTATTGTTTCAAGCATAACTTATTATTTTTTAAATATAATATGAATATTTCAAATAAAATACATAAATCAATTTAACAAATTGAAAATACAACTTTTTATTCATAAAATATACAATGTATTATTTCATATATATTATCCATAAATCAATTTAATATATTCTATTCTTCAAAAAATGTAAGTCAATTTATATGTATTATTATATATATGAAGGGGTATATATACACTAAATAACATAACCGGTATATCATATTTTTTGGAAACTGTATGTCAACATATATTTATATAAATTGTATATATCAAGTGGTATATATCTAAATGCAATATTACAGAATCAAAGTTTAAAACGTTCTAGGAAATCTACGATGTTATATATGAATTGTTATATATATGAAGTGGTATATGTCTAAAACAATTATTTGGGAATAAAACATTAACGTTCTAGGAAATAAGATTCAAACCTGGGTCAGAAGGCATAATAACAATCAAAGTAACAACTAAGCTAACTATAAATATTAAAAATTAAATAATTTTTTTATATATATTATATAAAGACAATAAAGTTGGAGGGAGGCTCGAGCCCCCTGGGCCTATACTAAATCCATCAGTGCTAGGAATACTATGATTTAATGGAGTACAGAAAAATATAACGAATTGATGAAGACAACTAACCGAATGTATGGGGCGAACAAAAGGACGAAAAAAATTGAGATAATATGTAGGCGGATGGATTTGGTGAAGAAATTCAATTTATTTTCGGCGGATGGAATTGATGAAAATATTGAGATAATGTGCAGGCGAACGAATAACGAAACTAGATGGAATTGGTGAAGAAATTCAATTGATTTCTGGCGGAGGATGTAAAGGAATTGGTGGAGAAATTGGATAATGTGCAGGCGGCAGACGATGGAGATGAGAAATTAAGCGGAGATGATTTGATTAAGAAATAGACTTTTGAAAAATATTTTCATATTCAAAGATATATTATAAAATAATTAAATATATGATTTGATTATAATTTAAAATCAATTATATAAGGTAACGTTTTTTGTGGAATAATAAATATTTTACATTAATTAAAAACATAATTAAGAAAGTTATATTTTAGACAATAATGATAAATATAATGTAAAGAAGGTAAAAAAATACTTATTAATTTCGAATTACCTATATAATTAATGTTAATTATAAGGATAAAATTGCCCCTAAAAATATGTGAATTCCTAATCAACTAAAATAAAAATGTTATTTTAGGATATATGTGAAATTTTATTGTCAAAATAAGTCTTTTGTCTAAATCATTTTTTTTTTTTAAAAAAAAGCATGTTGATATGACAAATATCGTTAAATGGAGGTTCCATAGGATACTTATTTGATGTGATGGTAGATTGTCACATAAATACTATTTTAAATGTTACGTGGACGAAACTACTAGGGTCCAAATTACATGAAAATGTCGATAAAAAATATTAAAATTGGCTATATTGGTAAAAGGTTTGTAAAAGAATAAAGATAATGTTTAAATTAATAAATCGATATTATTTTTAAATTAAAATGTTAAAACAATTTTTCTCATCACATTAAGATTTGGTATAGGTACAAATATAGTGATTATATTCAAAATAATGAAGTATATAATAATATTTTAAAAATATTACAAATATAGAAAAATCTATCAAAATTTATCAATGATAGGAGTCTATCATTAGCAGAATTTCCTATCATTCATAGATTATGTTGCAAAATTGATCTATCGCTTATAAACCCTTATGGTTCATTAATGATAAATTTTGCTCTGTTTGTAATTTTTTAAAATGTTGTTATACACTTAATTATTGTTTCTAAAATTACTACCCAACATAACTATCCTTTCATTTATCTTTTTTGTCTCATAACTAATGTAAATATTGATCGACTTTATGTCATTCTCAAATCCATGTGAAGTAAAAAAATCCATGAATATACTAAACATGTTAGGAGAAACTTTATATATATATATATATATATATATATATATATATATATATTTTGTTGACGTTTTTAAAACATCAAGTATTATCTATTAAATTCTTGGCGTTTTAAAAATTTTTATAAAAAGGTGGAGGGGAGTTAATTTTCAAATTTCTTGACATTTTTTAAACGTCAAGTAAGATGCTTTCCCTTGACGTTTTACTAAATAACTAAAAAAACAAAAAACTAATTTTTTTTTTTTTAAAAAAACACCTAATTTTCCTCCTTTATTTTTTACCTTTTCCCTTTCCCTCCATACAACCCCAATTTCCCTCTTGCTGATCTTCTCACAACCCACACGCTACCACTACCCTCTTCTCACAACTCACCCATCCGAATGTCGTCGAATCTGCTACCATCCGAACGTCATCGAACCTGCTACCCTTCGAATGCTGTCGAACGCTGTTGCTACTTGCTAAGTACCATCCGAATGTTGTCAAAGGTCGCCGCTACCATCCGAACGCTGCCGCTCCCTTGCTCGCCGAATGTCGTAACTGAGCAAGTGCTCGATTCGAACTGAGTAACTATCGAACGTTGTCGGTTTTGATGTGTAAGGCATAAAAATATCTTTATCATCTTTATCATCTATTTCCAGTTATATGTATTGCAATATCCTCTCAGACCACGTTGGAGGCCCTTTGAATTTGAGGGGCGATGTGATGAGGTGAGCATTTTTTTTAATTCCTTATCATTCTGAAAGAATTTGAACTGTACTCTTTTAGTTTCAACAGGTAAGAGTTAAACCTAGCACTGTAGAAGTGGAAATCGACCTGAATGTTGATATTGAATCCAATAACTATGACAGCAAACCTGATTGCACATTCCATATGAAGAAGCATGTATCTTCTTTTACTTTTCTCTTGATTTAAATTGTTGTGAATTCATCCATATTTGGGGATTTACTAGGATTTCAAGTTTGGTTCATTTGTATGATTGAACTTGCAGATCGTGTCAGGGTTAACTTGAAAAAACATGCTACATTCCTTAAGATTTTTCCAAAAGATAAAGAGTGATAGTTTTTTGAAACCGAATTCAGTAGCAATTTCTAGTTGAATCTATGTTCTTTTCTTTCTTTTTTTCACCGTCGTATTATTCTTGAGTTTGTTCTCACTTTATCAACTTAACCATGTTTCACCTAGTAATTGGTCATGGGCTATTTCTTTCGTGTACTATATTCAACAGAAGATTGATTTATTGGCAGTGTATTTTTGTGGATACCAATAAAATTTTGTTTTTGGTTCAGACTTTGACATCTTCATGACAACCGCCTCTAGCTACGTCATATGCTATTGGGCTGCTTATGCAACATAAGGTTGCTTCTCTATCTCTTATCTTTTGAACTGCACACCTTTTCTTTTCTTCTTGTTCTTTCTATGATCAACATTGAATCAACCGTAGTTGATGGACCCTTTGTTTCTTCATTGTTCTGGCACTTGGTCATATTTAATTTTGAATCAGCATGGCCTTACCTTAGATTTAATATACTATGAGCTTTATTTAGAATGTAGTAGGGTTAGACAGGGGTCCCATGAGTGTAGACAATGTACACAAATGACTCAGACTCTCACATAAATAGAAAAGAATAATATTGAAATATTAAGGAAGTGCTATTACGCTTGTTTTTAGAGTCTATGCATTTCAGCTCATAGTAAGCCATTTAAGATCCCTCTCTACTGTCATTTTATTTTTTTTTTTGAAGTTGAAAGTAACAAAAGTTTATAGATCAGAGAACACATTTGGATTAGTTGGTAATAGTTTAGTTCTCGCACCTTTAAATTTGTACCATTTGGTTTACGGTCTTTAATAAGCAACACATCTAATCTTTTTGATTTATAATTTGTATGAAGACTCTCTATCATGAAGGTATTTAACATCAACTGTCAATTTTAATTAAAAGAACTAGTTTATAGTTTATAAGTAATTTTGATCATGTCATTCTAAATTTTAGAGACTAATTTGGTTCTTATTAAGGTTCAAGGGCTAAATTGTTACAACACTACAAGAGACGAGGGTACTCCCGACGCACAAAAACATCGAAAAAAGTGAAAAAAACATCAGGAAATGATATGCCGATGTTTTTCACGACGTCGGGAATAACGTTGGAAGAAATGAATTGGGAGAGGCATTCCCGTCGTACCAACACGATGTCAAGAATGCATCTCTCGATACCGTGACATGCGTCGGCCAAAGTGGCGTTGGGAGTTCCTTTCCCAACAGACCTTATGTCGATGCATGACGCAGCGTTGGGAATGCTTTTTTCGACGTCTTTTGTGCATCGAGAAACTCTTCTCCGACGTGTCTAATGCATCCTAGTCCCGACGTTTCATTGCGTCGAGAATTCATTTTTATATTTTTTTTAAACATGTAATTTCTAATTTTTTTTCCTAAAATATTGTCCTCAAACATTCACAACCACATTCGGATTGCTCAAATATTTTTCCCGACGTTTTGGATTAAATTAAGACAAATTCAATATAAATTAATAAATTAAGAAATACAAACACAAATTAAAAAAAGATGTTTTAAAGTTAATAATACGAATAAGTTCAAAAAATATTAGTAAGTTTAATACAAAAAACGTAGTCCTCATAATACAAAAAGACGCAAACATAATAAAAAAGTCTCCTGACGAGGCGCGTACGCGTCATTCTACACCTTCGGTCCTACAATGATATAAAAGTAACTAAGTTTAGTACATATATCCATATGTTCACTGTATACCATCATTGCAAAAATTTAAGAATAATGAAGACATATATACGTACCACAAAGCTAGAGATCATGTGGTCGTCCCTGTTGTGCATGAGTGAAGTCTTCTATCAGCTTTTGCATTCGTTCAACTTGTGAAGCTAACGCTTGGTAATTTCTATCTTGTACTTCAATCCATTCCAAAACTTCATTAAGTTTAGCTTGTAATTCAATCTCTTTTTGTGTGGATTGTGAACAAGATGTCGAGGAACTGTTCGCACTCGTCGTCCTGCGGGCCTTCGGCTTGGGTCTCCAACCAAGGCCTTTTGAGTAGCCTGATCGTCTACCTAACACCTGATTGCATATCTCATCCTCAGAGAGTGGCTGACTACCCTAGGGTAGGCTGGGATTGGAGTTCCAGCATTTGATTCTGCAACAAATTTAAGAACTATGTTAGGTAACGCGCAAAAATATATAATGAAAGAGAATAATTAACAAGGGCATAACTTACATGTGCATCCTCTGCGGCCTGCGACACGAACGTCCCAGGTCGAACGTGTGTTTCTTTGAACAATTCCACACGATCGACCGACTCTCCTTTTCTCTCAATGAGCTCGTACTGTCGTTGTAGAAACGACTTAGACCCGCTACTATGACTATAAGGTTGCTTCTGTCTAGTAGTCTTGTTCGTCCGTGATTGCTCATGCATGAAAACAATTATATTGTCTATTTCTTATACATATTAAAACTTGAAATCATAACTAACTTCAAACTACGGACGCTACCATAACTGTAGGATAGTCAACACAATCTAACTATTAACAACAAAATACTTCAAGCTATCCTACTACCACCCCTTGAAACCATCCCAAATAGAAGCAAATTCAAAACAAAAAATGCTAACTGCAGGATAGCCATCTCAAATCAACAACAAAGATATTCAACACAAACAGGCTACAATAACTGCAGGATAGCTAAAACAAATCTTAACACACATATTATATTTTCAATTGAAAACATAAACCCCCTTCAAATTAAATGCAATACCCCCCCCCCCCCCCACACACACACATTCAAATTTGAATTCAACCATAACCCCCTACAAAAATTTCAATTTAGGTAGTAACCCCCCATTCAAATTTCAATTTAGCTAATAAATCACCCCTTCAAATTTCAATTTAAGTATAACCCCCTTCAAATTTCAATTTAACTATAACCCCCCTCCTCCAATTCAATTTTCAATTTAACTATAAACCATAAACCCTAAATCCTTCAAATTTCAATTTAACTATAAACTCCCCCCCTCCCCCAATTGAATTTTCAATTTAACCATAAATCCTAAATCCTAAATCCTTCAAATTTCAATTCAACCACAAATTACACACATTCTATACAAAAATACATTTAACAAACAAAAATCTATTCAAAAACAAAATCCTAAAACAATTTTCTTAAAAAAAAAATCCTAAAACTTATATTTAAACTAAACAAACTTTATATTTAAACTTACCTAAGGTGGCAGACGATGAGGGATGGCAACGACGACGGAACGGACGACGACGAGCTACAGACCGCGACGAATCTTCGTTTCTCTCTTCTCCCTTTCCCTTTCGTTTTCAGTTATGTGTAAAACAAAACTGAAACGTTTATAAAGGGGATCTCCCGATGCAGCACAAATACGTCGGGAGATCCCCTTTATGGCGTTGGGAATAAGGGTATTCCTGACACTCATTAAAAGGTTTTCCCAACGCACAATAATGTGTCGGGAAAACCCCTTATTTTCGATGTCGTTCTTGACGCACTGTGCATTACTTCGGAAATAAGGTGTATTTTAAATTTAATTTGGCCTTATTCCCGACGCCGTTTGGCCGACGCATGCTCGAAGCATCGCGAATACCCTTTTCCCAATGCCATTCCCGACGCCACAGTTTTCTCCGATGCAGTTTTCATAACGCGTCTGTCCGGCGTTGGGAATAACCTTATTTTCGACGTTCTTTGTGTCGATGTCCTTTTAGGCGTCGGAAAAGCCCCTATTTCTTGTAGTGCAAGTATTGTAACTATCTTTATCCTTACTGACTAAAGGTTAGATAATAATTTTTTACTTCTGTAGAAGCTTAAGACTATACCCAGAGCTATTTTCTCTTGGGAGTGCCCTTGCAACCAACGCCAATAACAAGAATGCAATAGAAAGGGCGTGGATTTGGTAAAAGTAGAATTAGGTTTCATAAAACTTGACTACTAAACCACTTGTAGGAGCATCAAGAAGACGACGATGAGGGAGGACGAGGAAGAGGATGAGGAAGATGACTAAATTGAAAACCAAGTTGTTTGTATCGACCAATCCAGCTTGGTAGAGGGAGGAAGGTGACATATGTTCATCGTTTATCAAAATATAAGAGGATGAGGAGGATGACTAATTGAAAGACAAGTTTAAAAAATATACCAATCAACCCCTCACCCTTCATATACCAAGAATGCAATATACAATTCCATGCTGATTTTGATAAATGGAGATTAGTGTTGTTAAGAAAAGGGATGAAATGGAAGCTTTTGTTACTATGTTTCCTTATTTTCTTTATTTGTTTTCTTGGAGGAAATTTATGATGGGGGCTTGAAGAAACCTAATGTTGTGTAGAAATTTATTTTAATGCATGTACAATATTCTAAAATATGTGCAATCTTATCTTTGCAAAATAGAGCAATAGCGATGTTTCACTCGCAAAAGAATATTAATAAAAGTAGGAAACGAACTTTATGGCGAACAGTAAAAGCAAGTATAAATATTTAAATTAATTGTATTTTGTAGACTACTAGCAATTAGGATTAGTATGTTATCCTAATTTGTTGTTGTATAGTGTCCACTACAAGTCGGGAGCACTGAGTGTAGATACTATGTCATGAAGTTTATGAGAGAAATTGTAAATAGGGGAAGCATTGTCATCTCGGATTCGGTATGTTATATATCAAACTATTTCTTTCGTGGGTATAATAATCTTCATGAATACTAATTCATTTATTTTGCATGTTTACAGATTGATACACGAAAACCGTACTCACATGCCGAGTTAGATGAGGTGTAGGTTGAGTTGGCTGATTTTTGGGTTCGTACACATGATTGCGACTTATTTGGGATTTTGAAGCAAGAAACTTTCTGTTGTGACTGATTTTTTTAATTGTTCATATGGAGGGTGAGGGGTTGATTGATATATTTTTGAAACCTTATGTTGTGGTCACCATTTTGAAACTTTGTTGATAGGTTATTTGTTTATAGGTGAATTGTTCATATAGAGGGGGATGATAGGGAAATTATTCTGAAACTTTGTTGTTGTAGCCATTCTGAAACTCTGATGGAATTGTATATTGGTTTTGTAAATAATAGGAATATTTGCAAAGCTTTGGAAATGATATGGTAAAAGGTTTTATATTTGATGAATATTGTCGTTTATATCTATTTATGGAATAATTGTTGGAGCACTATACAAGTCAAATGGGAGCATAATACAGGAACAAAAATATAATCGAGTTACAATTAAAAAAAATAAAAGTGCTTGATGGTTTTAAAATGCCATAAACAATTGAATTCTTGACGGTTTTTTAAATGTGGTAAACAATCACTTTCTTGACAGTTATCAAATGTCATAAATATTCATATTCTTGACGGTTTTTGTCATGGATACTCATATTCTTGATGGTTTTAAACTGTCATGAGCACTTATACTCTTGACGGTTTTAAACTGTCATGAACACTTGTACTCTTGACGGTTTTAAACTGTCATGAAAATTTGCATACTTGACGGTTAAAAACTGTCAACGTTCATTATTCTTTACGTTTTTATCAACCGTCAAGAACTTTGACTTTCTTGACACTGGCTTCAATGATGGTTTTAAAACCGTCAAGAATAATAGTTTAAAACTGTCAAGAGAGTATG
Organism: Cucumis melo; assembly: GCF_025177605.1. Classification (NCBI taxonomy): domain Eukaryota; kingdom Viridiplantae; phylum Streptophyta; class Magnoliopsida; order Cucurbitales; family Cucurbitaceae; genus Cucumis; species Cucumis melo. The sequence goes on along the minus strand of NC_066867.1, from coordinate 9,548,866 downwards.
TTTTTGTAGTAGTGATATATAGTTGTATACTAAGTATTTTTTTCTTTGAAAATTATTGTAAATGTCAAAATTATTGAAAATATAATAAAATTTCAAAATATATTATTATCTATTGATGCTTATTATTGATACAATCTAAAATTTTGCTATATTTTGTTTCATTATCGTATATTTAAAAATGCTCTTACTTTTTAAGTTTTGTTCCTAAACTTTCGTAAATAATAAAGCTATATTATGCACTCTCAATTTTGCATAATTTTAATTATTCTAAAATCAATTTTGCATAAAAATCTCACATTCTCTTTATTTTTATTTGATTAATATAAACAAGGGCAACAAATCAAGCACAATCTCCCCATTTTCCAAAGAGAAACAATATATCTAAAACTTAGAGAATCAAAAGTTGAGAGAGAGGAGAAGATAATAAAAGTAGAGGTAGTTGTTGAATGAAAGACGAAAAATAGAAAACGAAAGCAAATAGAAGGCCAGAGGTCGAATGGTGAAGGAGCAATATAATGAATGTAGGAGCGTTAGAGAGAGGTAGTGGCGTGTGGAATGGCTAAGGCTTGAGATTGATTGGAGTGGATTGATGTAACGACCCAACTCCTTATACTGAATCGAAGTCATTACTAAATATAGAACAAGTGGTTTAAGTCATGAAATTTATTAAAGACGCATAAGGTTTAAGAAATTTTTTTTATTTATGAAAATTTAAACAAGGTAGTTATGCAAAAAAGTGTAATGCATTCTAAAGTCCTACTCGGGCCCTGTCTACATAAAAAGATGCTCAGTAATGAAAAGTACTCAAACTCGAATACGAAAGTCTAAAATAAGGATAAGCGGAAGCAGTAGTCCCTATGGCCCTCCACGGTCACTTCGGGTCGCTCGCCAGCTTGCCCTTGCCCTTGCCTCGTCCTCTACCTGAAAACATAAAATGAAGAGAGTGAGTATAAAATACTCAGTAAGGGACCCACTACTAGTCCCACTAGGTGCCTGTTAACTTCCTGTCAGAGTCCTGTAACTGGTACCCAATCTCTGGCACGTTCCCGAACACGTGCAACATGCGCTCCCGTAGGAACGTATCTCTGGTCTTCGGAGCCCCGGGGGACACCTAGGACAGTCGGGATGCGAGGACCCCGTCGAGTCACTCGAGTCATATCTATATCCATGCTAGACTGGCGTCCCGTCGGACCACACAGTCCTCAATAGGTGGTGATCCCGAAGGACACCCATGCAGGTACGACTCTAACAGATTAAGCTAACAGGTACCCTAATTGCAGTATACATACACATGGCATCAGCATATAACATATCACATAAATCATCTCTGCCCTCTCCGTCTCGACATTCGTCGTATAGCTATAACAGCTCTCGCCACACATAACAGGCTATAATATAACCATAACGTCATTTACATCATACTAACATTGATTTCAGGCATCGTACCGTCTAATCCTCAACATGCAAAATTGGAGTATACATCGTCTCATATTTCTAAGCATGGAGCTAGTAGTAGAATCTCTTACCTGGAGATTTACTTGACGAGTCCTAACCGCGAGGCAGTACGCTTTCCAAGCGACGAGGTCCTAACTGTGTAATATGCCAAGATTCGTAATTAGGTCACCAACGACTAACGGTTCAAGACTCATTTGAAATGACTTACCCTAGAGAGAGGTTGCAGTGCTCAAGCCCCTACTGAAGAAATCCCCCGCTGCAGCAGTTACTTGGTCCAGGACGTCCCTTAAGGAGAAATAATCTAATTTAATTCCAAATTAAATCATTTAGTGCCCAAAAATACTGAATCTTACTGGATAATGCCAAAATAGTTGATTTAATTACCAAAATTAGGTGGAAGGGGCCAAATTAGGCTTGGCGGCTCGGCTGGAAGGAGAACAGGGATCGGCTCGGCTCGGCGCAAGGATCTTGCGCGTGCGGCTCGGCTCGCGACAGCAAGGAGGCGCGGCTCGGCTTGCAGTGCAAGCGGCGCGGCGCGGCTTGCACGCGGGGAGAGCTGGGCACGTGTGGGCACGGACGCGGGTTCGGTTTTGGGTTCGGGCGAGCGGGCGTGGAGCGGTTCCGGGTTCGGGTTCGACGGCTGGAGGCGCGCGAGGCTTAGCTGCTGGATTTCAGTCGGCGCGGCGGCTGGCTGACGAACGTTCCGGCTGTGCTGCGTCGGATCTAAGCGGCGCGGCGTGGCTGGGCGTGTGAGCGACGGCGTTGCGGACACGGCTGGCTGGCGAATCGGCTGCGGCTCCTCAGCGCTGGATCGGAGCGACGCGATGCGGCTGGCTGCTCTTCCTCAGATCGACGCGGCGCGGCGAGTTTCGGCTGCAGACACGGCGCTCGGCTGCGCGGACCGGCTTAGACAATTCTTTCGACGCGGCTGGAAGCTCGGCGACGGCTCGGTTTCGACTGCAGGCTCGGCTGCACTGCTGAACAGAGAGGGGGGATGCTTGACGGCTCGGGTTCGCGGCGGCGGCGGCGGCGGCATGCGGCGGCTAGGGTTTCAATAAAAAAAAAATTTCCTTTTTCTTTTTCTTTTCCCCTCTTTCTTTCTTTGATTTTTTTTTCTCTTGCTCTTTACGCACGAGTCCCACGGCCTTTTTATAAAAAAAAATGACTATTTTCTTTTCCTTTTAAAAGCCCAAAACAACCCCTCCTCTCTCTCCCCAAATCTCACCAAAACAACCAACTTTAGTTTAATAAGGCTTCCCTAATTATTTCCAATAAAAATAAAATAATAAAATAAAAAGTAATACTTATTATCCTAAACAAATATGGATTCCCAACCTTAATTACTCGAGAAAATCAAAATGGTAAGGTTCTTCCAATAAATTTAAAAAAATTCCCATAACCACACTTAATATTGATGACAATGGCCAAAACAAAAAGAAATATCGAATTTGTTGGGCGTTACAATCTTCCCTCCTAACAAAAACTTTCGTCCTCGAAAGTTCTAATCCTCGAACAGCTCGGGGTACTGGGCTCTCATGTCCTCTTCTTTCTCCCACGTGGCCTCTTCCACTCCATGGTTCTGCCAAAGGATTTTGACCAGTGGAATTTCTCGACTGCAAAGCTTCTTGACCTCCCTCGCCAGGACCTCGACAGGCTGCTCCTCGTAGCTCAAGTTCTCGCTAATCTGTAGTGGCTCGAAGTCCACCACATGTGTTGGGTCTGCGACATATTTCCTCAGCATGGAGATATGGAATACGTCATGCACTACCGCAAAAGATGGGGGTAGCACCAAGCGATAAGCCACGGGGCCAATCCGCTCCAGTATCTCGAACGGCCCTACGAAGCGTGGACTCAGCTTCCCCTTCTTCGCGAACCTCAGAACACCCTTCATGGGTGCTACCTTCAGAAAGACCATATCTCCCACTTCAAACTCGAGGTCCTTACGTCGTACATCAGCATAACTCTTCTGTCTGCTCTGTGCTGTCAGCATACGAGCTCGGATCTTCTGTATGGCTGCGTTGGTAGTCTGCACTAACTCGGGGCCTAGCATCCTCTGCTCTCCAACCTCGCCCCAGCAGACAGGGGATCTACAGCACTTGCCATACAGAGCCTCGAACGGTGCCATACCGATAGTAGCCTGGTAGCTGTTGTTATAGGCAAACTCCATCAGATGCAGATGGGAGTCCCAACTTCCTGAAAACTCTAGTACGCAGGCTCGCAGCATGTCTTCCAAAATCTGGTTCAACCTCTCTGTCTGGCCATCGGTCTGAGGGTGGAATGCTGTGCTGAAGTCCAACCTCGTACCTAAAGCAAGTTGAAGTCCTTTCCAAAACTTCGATGTGAAGCGAGCGTCTCTGTCTGAAATGATGGATACGGGTACTCCATGTAGTCTCACAATCTCTGTCATATATAACTGCCCCCACTTACTGGCAGTGTAAGTGGATTTCCCTGGCACGAAATGGGCCGACTTCGTGAGTCTGTCGACCACAACCCAGATCACCGTGTAGCCCTTTAGGGTCTTGGGCAGTCCCGTAATAAAGTCCATCGACACACTCTCCCACTTCCACCCTGGCACACTCAAGAGTTGCATCAACCCTGCTGGATGCTGCCTAGGTGACTTCACCTGCTGGCACACCAAACACCTACTGACAAAGTCTGCCACTTCCCTCTTCATGCCCCTCCACCAATAGACACTCCTTAAGTCCTGGTACATCTTCGTACTCCCAGGGTGCATGGTAAACGGAGAACTGTGAGCCTCAGTCAAAAGCTCCGTCTTAACTGCGGTGTCTTCCGGCACACACAGGCGTCCCTCAAACATAAGGCCATCGTCAGCGGATATGGAGAAGTCTTCGCCTTGCCCTGTCTCCACCATACGACGCTTCTCGGCCAAGTAAGGATCATTCCACTGAGCAGCGATGATCTTTTGCCTCAAGGTTGGCTGAACTGACAACTGAGCCAACTGTGCGGTAACCTCACCCACTGAGACTGCAATCTCGGCTCTCTCAAAATCCCTGAGTAAGGGGGTCTGCTTGGTGATTAGCGCCGCTGAATGTGCAACCTTCCTACTCAGCGCGTCAGCCACTACATTTGCTTTACCTGGGTGGTATAGGATCTCGCAGTCGTAGTCTTTCACCAACTCGAGCCACCTCCTCTGCCTCATGTTCAACTCCTTCTGAGTGAAGAAGTACTTCAGGCTCTTGTGGTCGGTGTAAATCTGAATCTTCTCACTGTACAGATAGTGCCTCCATATCTTCAGTGCAAAGACTACAGCTGCCAACTCCAAGTCGTGGGTAGGGTAGTTCTGCTCATGAATCTTCAACTGGCGGGAGGCATAAGCAACTACCTTACCTTGCTGCATCAGGACACAGCCCAGTCCCTTCTTGGAGGCATCACTATAGATCACAAAGTTTCCCGAACCATCGGGCACTGTCAGGACCGGTGCAGTTACTAGCTTCTGTTTAAGCTCCTGAAAGCTACGCTCGCATGCTGGGCTCCATACAAAAGGGGTTCCCTTCCTGGTCAACTGGGTTAACGGGCTGGCTATACGTGAGAAGTCTTCCACGAACCTCCTGTAGTAACCTGCCAAGCCCAGAAAACTTCGAATTTCACTAACCGTGGACGGTCGAGGCCAATTGGTCACCGCTTCAATCTTTGCGGGATCCACTGAAACTCCCTCACTGGAAACCACGTGGCCAAGAAACGTCACCTTCCTTAACCAGAATTCACACTTGGAGAACTTGGCATACAGCTTGTTGGCTCGAAGAGTCTCCAAAACCTGGTGCAAGTGCTCCTCGTGCTCAGCCTCAGTTTTTGAGTAAATCAGGATGTCGTCAATGAAGACTATGACGAACGAGTCTAGAAAGTCCTTAAACACCCTGTTCATCAAATCCATGAACACTGCAGGAGCGTTAGTCAAGCCGAAAGACATCACCACGAACTTGTAATGTCCGTACCTCGAACGAAAGGCCGTCTTGGGGATGTCACCGTCCCTAATCCTCAACTGGTGATAGCCTGATCGCAGGTCGATCTTGGAAAAGACAGTGGCTCCCTGCAACTGATCGAACAGGTCATCAATCCTGGGCAAGGGGTAGCGGTTTTTGACCGTCACCTTGTTCAGCTCTCGGTAGTCAATACAAAGGCGCATCGACCCATCCTTCTTCTTCACGAACAATACTGGGGCTCCCCAAGGCGACACGCTGGGCCGGATGAAGCCTTTGTCCAGCAACTCCTGTAACTGGACCTTCAACTCCTTTAGCTCGGCTGGAGCCATTCTGTAAGGGGCCCTCGAGATAGGGGCAGTGCCCGGCTCTAACTCGATGGGGAAGTCTACCTCTCTGGGAGGCGGAAGTCCTGGGAGTTCGTCTGGGAAAACGTCGGGGTACTCCCTTACTACTGGTTCGGAAGATAGGGAAACTTCTGGCTCTCTAATATCCACTACGCTTGCCAAGATGCCCCAAGTACCCTGGCTGAGTAGTTTACTAGCCTTCATGGCTGAGATGACCTTGGGTATACATACCATGCCTGCCCCCCTGAATTTGAAACTAGCCCCGGAGGGAGGGTTAAAGATAACTTCCTTGCCAAAACAATCTATATTTGCATGGTTGGCTGACAGCCAATCCATGCCTAGTATCACATCAAAATCCTGCATGTCTAGCACTAGCAAGGTCACGTCTAACATACGATTCGCTATCTCTACCCGACATGCCTTTATTTGTTCTTTGGACAACAGAACCTCCCCAGATGGAGTAGAAACCGACAAAACACTACCCAAGGGTTCTACTTCCAAACCCACATGCTGAACGAAAACGGAGGATATAAACGAGTGGGATGACCCAGAGTCAAATAGCACAAAAGCATAATGCCCCAAAATTGGGAGCGTACCTGTCACCACCGTGCCAGCTCGCTCGGCCTCCTGCCGGGTAGTGGCGTAAACTCTCCCCTGCTGGGACGCCGAAGGCTAAGGCAGTGTCGTCTCAAAGGGTTTCCGAGGACACACATCAGCAGTGTGCCCCGGCTGTCTGCATCTGAAGCAGACTCCACTTCCAGCCAAGCAACGACCTCCGTGGACTCTCCTACAGGTAGTACAAGTGGGTAGCTCTCTCAGAGTCCTCCCGGCTGCTGCAAGCTCCCGTCGGTGTCTCTGAAAGACACCTCCTGACCTCAGTGTTCGCTGCGGTACTACGTCAGGCTGCGTCTCCACCTTTCTCTTCTGCCCCAAGGCTGACCCTCTGCCGGCAGCCTTAGACGAATCGGCTCTCTCAGGTAGGCTCAAATCCAGTGCTATACGTAGTGCATCAGCATGCGTGGCTGGCCGGAGAGCTCTGACAATGCCCTGAAGGTCTAGCCTGAGTCCTCTAACGAATTTCTCCGTCCTGGCAGCCTCATCCCTTACCATATCGGGAGCAAAGCGGGACAGCATGTCGAACTCGGCGTCGTACTGCTCCACCGTCATGTCGCCTTGCTCCAAGTTTAGGAACTCTTGCAGCTTGGCGTGCTTCACATTGGCAGAGAAGAACTTAGCATAGAAGTTCTCCTTGAACTGCTCCCAAGTTATCTTGCTGACATCGCCCCCCAGCATTCTCTCAGCGGTCTCCCACCAGGCGGTGCCCCTGTCCTCCAAGAAGAAGACTGCACACTGCACCTTCTGGTCTTCTGGGCACTTCATGTACCGGAAAATAGTCTCTATGGACGTTAACCACATTTGGGCCTTTGTGGGGTTGTCCATGGATCCGTCAAAGGTCTTAGGATTATACTTCCTAAAGTCCCGTAAGTGTTTCGCCTCGGCCGACAGTTGAACTGGTATTGGTGGAGCTTCCTCAGGGGCTGGAGGAGCGACGGCCTGGGCCTGAACAGGGGCAGCCTGGTTCTGCTGGGCGGCAAGGAAAGGCGCCAAAGCAGCTTGCAGCATGTCCTGATAACGCTGCTCCATCGCGGCGAGATCCGCCTGGATGACCGGTGCGTTTGGGTCGACTGCCGGTGCAGCAGGGGGCGCCTCCGGCTGGCCACGACCGGCTCCTCTGCCTCCCCTACCACCTCCTCGGCGTGCACCTCTACGTGGCGGCATTCTCCCTAAAATTCACCAACAAACTTTTCACCACAAGAACTTAACACCCTATCTCTAGGTCTAGACTATTCAGGCAAAATCGTAATCTTAACATTAGCAAGGCTTTAGACATACCTGGCGAGTGCCGAAGGACCGTATAGCCATAGGGTGAAGTAAAACCAAAACAAAAATGACTTACATCGTAGGTCAGTCTACAGAACCTAAAACACTGTGCTCTGATACCAACTGTAACGACCCAACTCCTTATACTGAATCGAAGTCATTACTAAATATAGAACAAGTGGTTTAAGTCATGAAATTTATTAAAGACGCATAAGGTTTAAGAAATTTTTTTTATTTATGAAAATTTAAACAAGGTAGTTATGCAAAAAAGTGTAATGCATTCTAAAGTCCTACTCGGGCCCTGTCTACATAAAAAGATGCTCAGTAATGAAAAGTACTCAAACTCAAATACGAAAGTCTAAAATAAGGATAAGCGGAAGCAGTAGTCCCTATGGCCCTCCACGGTCACTTCGGGTCGCTCGCCAGCTTGCCCTTGCCCTTGCCTCATCCTCTACCTGAAAACATAAAATGAAGAGAGTGAGTATAAAATACTCAGTAAGGGACCCACTACTAGTCCCACTAGGTGCCTGTTAACTTCCTGTCAGAGTCCTGTAACTGGTACCCAATCTCTGGCCCGTTCCAGAACACGTGCAACATGCGCTCCCGTAGGAACGTATCTCTGGTCTTCGGAGCCCCGGGGGACACCTAGGACAGTCGGGATGCGAGGACCCCGTCGAGTCACTCGAGTCATATCTATATCCATGCTAGACTGGCGTCCCGTCGGACCACACAGTCCTCAATAGGTGGTGATCCCGAAGGACACCCATGCAGGTACGACTCTAACAGATTAAGCTAACAGGTACCCTAATTGCAGTATACATACACATGGCATCAGCATATAACATATCACATAAATCATCTCTGCCCTCTCCGTCTCGACATTCGTCGTATAGCTATAACAGCTCTCGCCACACATAACAGGCTATAGTATAACCATAACGTCATTTACATCATACTAACATTGATTTCAGGCATCGTACCGTCTAATCCTCAACATGCAAAATTGGAGTATACATCGTCTCATATTTCTAAGCATGGAGCTAGTAGTAGAATCTCTTACCTGGAGATTTACTTGACGAGTCCTAACCGCGAGGCAGTACGCTTTCCAAGCGACGAGGTCCTAACTGTGTAATATGCCAAGATTCGTAATTAGGTCACCAACGACTAACGGTTCAAGACTCATTTGAAATGACTTACCCTAGAGAGAGGTTGCAGTGCTCAAGCCCCTACTGAAGAAATCCCCCGCTGCAGCAGTTACTTGGTCCAGGACGTCCCTTAAGGAGAAATAATCTAATTTAATTCCAAATTAAATCATTTAGTGCCCAAAAATATTGAATCTTACTGGATAATGCCAAAATAGTTGATTTAATTACCAAAATTAGGTGGAAGGGGCCAAATTAGGCTTGGCGGCTCGGCTGGAAGGAGAACAGGGATCGGCTCGGCTCGGCGCAAGGATCTTGCGCGTGCGGCTCGTCTCGCGACAGCAAGGAGGCGCGCGCGTGCGGCTCGGCTCGCGACAGCAAGGAGGCGCGGCTCGGCTTGCAGTGCAGGCGGCGCGGCGCGGCGTGCACGCGGGGAGAGCTGGGCACGTGTGGGCACAGACGCGGGTTCGGTTTCGGGTTCGGGCGAGCGGGCGTGGAGCGGTTCCGGGTTCGGGTTCGACGGCTGGAGGCGCGCGAGGCTTAGCTGCTGGATTTCAGTCGGCGCGGCGGCTGGCTGACGAACGTTCCGGCTGTGCTGCGTCGGATCTAAGCGGCGCGGCGTGGCTGGGCGTGTGAGCGACGGCGTTGCGGACACGGCTGGCTGGCGAATCGGCTGCGGCTCCTCAGCGCTGGATCGGAGCGACGCGATGCGGCTGGCTGCTCTTCCTCAGATCGACGCGGCGCGGCGAGTTTCGGCTGCAGACACGGCGCTCGGCTGCGCGGACCGGCTTAGACAATTCTTTCGACGCGGCTGGAAGCTCGGCGACGGCTCGGTTTCGACTGCAGGCTCGGCTGCACTGCTGAACAGAGAGGGGGGATGCTTGACGGCTCGGGTTCGCGGCGGCGGCGGCGGCGGCATGCGGCGGCTAGGGTTTCAATAAAAAAAAATTTCCTTTTTCTTTTTCTTTTCCCCTCTTTCTTTCTTTGATTTTTTTTTCTCTTGCTCTTTACGCACGAGTCCCACGGCCTTTTTATAAAAAAAAATGACTATTTTCTTTTCCTTTTAAAAGCCCAAAACAACCCCTCCTCTCTCTCCCCAAATCTCACCAAAACAACCAACTTTAGTTTAATAAGGCTTCCCTAATTATTTCCAATAAAAATAAAATAATAAAATAAAAAGTAATACTTATTATCCTAAACAAATATGGATTCCCAACCTTAATTACTCGAGAAAATCAAAATGGTAAGGTTCTTCCAATAAATTTAAAAAAATTCCCATAACCACACTTAATATTGATGACAATGGCCAAAACAAAAAGAAATATCGAATTTGTTGGGCGTTACAATTGAGAAGGAGAATGTGAAATTAGATGCCAAGTTCAGGATATTTTGGAAAATTTTGAGAGGTAGCACACTTTTGGTTTTTCATGTGAAAAGTAGCACATATTTAGAAAACTCGTAATTTTGTTTTTCTCGGTTAGTATTGACATCAAGATTCTTCACAAACTTTTAAAAACTAATTCAATGTAATTTTTCGGTCCATCTCAACCGAGATCAATATCGAGATTGTGTGATTTTGTTTTTAAATTTCAAGTGACCAAAATACCTTTGGAAGAGCCTGAACGTTAGATATTCTCTGTGCTTATTTCGACCGGGGACTAAACGAGTTTGCTCCCAAAATCGTAGAAATATCTCTGATTCTTGCTTCGGAAAATTTAAAAAAGTCATCCTCGAACTTAAATCTTTGAAGGTAAATTACTTTGAATGATTCCATAGTTTAGGGTTTAATTTTTACTTTTTAGTTTGAAATATGAGGCAGATAGGAAATTTTGTATTGGGTGTTCTGATGTAGTTAAATGTGAACTAAATTTTAAGTTAATTTAGTTGGTTTCATTTTATGAATCTCGAAAATTTCATCAATATGGGTCCACGCAGATGAGAAATCTTAGACGAGATCGATGAAATTGTCCTAAGATTCATTAAAGGAGTTCGATATCTATTGCGTTTCATATGCATTTTATGGGATAATCTTGGGGATGGTTTTGCTTTAGATTGGACCAAGATATATCATAGAATGCATGTAAAACCCTTATCTCGTGGCATCCCAGTGCAATTGCTCTAGTTCAATATGCAATTCATATTGTTCTCAACCGAGATTTTTCGGAGATGTCATCGAGTTTTAACACAAAATACTGATTGTTCTTTGTTACGTGTGTGTTTTTGTTTTTTAGAATCCTCTTGTCACAAAAATCAAATCTAAAGAATTTTTCTTATCCAATTTGACATGTTGTTCGCACTTAGCAAATATAGTATCAAACATAAACAACAAGCTAACACCCAAGCAGATACATATGCTTAGGAAAATCCTATTCGGTCATTTCCTAGATGTCAAGCTGATGTTTAATGGACTGCTTTGCCGCTACATCCTCTTGAGAGAGGTCGATAACAAACAAGACGACGTAATCTCTTTTAAATTACTCAGCCAGAAGGGCTCCATTAGACGAGAGGATTTTGATACCATTGAGGTTTAGGCCGAGACATCTCATTCAGTTTGAAGAGGATAAAGTGTTGAGGTTAAGATGGTTGTACCTGGGCTATAGACCCAATATGAATGGGTTAGAGCTGGACAAAGAACGCGTGAAAGGGGCACTGAGGGAAAATGTTGTCATGCACAAGAAAAAGCTCCCGGAGACGTATAGCCTATATGGTTTCCCCTTTACCTTTCAGGTTATCAACCAAATTCTAACTTATTATGTTTTTTTAGTTGTATTCTTTGTGCTTATTGTTCTTTTGTTAACGTTGCTGTTACACTTTTAGGTTTGGACGGATGAGACAGTTTCGACCATAAGTGCATGGGTGGGTAGCCATAATAGGGCTTCGCATGATGCAATACCACGCATCATGCAATGGAGTTGCACTTACTCACCTAGGTTGAAGGTGAGTTATTCATAGGTCTTCAGGTCCCAAATGGTACATCGTGGTTTCTTTTATTCTTCACCTTCGCATTAGAGTTTAGGGTTTAATAACTAATACTTGTTGGTTGATGTTCCAAATTCAGACTCATATACAAGCAATTGAACTGACGGATGAGGAGCTTGCATACCTAGATCAGGTTCTTGATATCCCTTCTACAGATGGTTACAAGGATAACCCTGCTGCTCCTCTTCAAGAGGATGATTCTCCTTATTCCCATCCTCATGGCCCAATATGAACTTCCACTTCTCGCCTATCCTCATGCCCAACATCAACTTCCACTTCCCATCCATCCTTGAAAGGATAACTCCAATGCCTTTACTTCAAACATTGGTAGCCCTTCAACATGTATGGAGCCTAAGGCAGAAGCCAGTGCAGACCACTTGGACTCTAGAATGGACGAGATTGAGTTCAAGTTTGACTATATGAACTCCTGATAACTTGTAGAAATACAGATTATTATAGCCTCTTTTATAGAATAACGAGGCCAAAATGTAGAAGAAGTGTATAAAAACGTTTTAATTATGTAAAAAAAGTATAAGTATTTAGAAATACACTTTACATCAGCATCCATGTCTGTTTAACCTCGTTTTAGTGTCTTAATGCAGGAATAAAAGCAAAAGAAGAGATTAGTGAATCACAGAGGATATTGCACAAGAGCTACTAGAGAAGAACGCGTCTAGCGAGAACAAATGCTAGGCAATAAGCTTTATCATTACACGAGGACGACTCACTAGAAGACAAGAATGGTAGTTGGGGATGATGTGACTTGACAATGGAGGCTTTCGACATTGACATGATTAGAAAGATAGAAGTTTCCCGTCAAAAGTTGCCTATATAAAGAACCCCATAACCATTAAGAAAAGGAGGTCTGGATATGCTAAAAGTGGTCGATTGTGTGAAAAAGCTATATGGTTGTGTCTGGTCGGGTCCGAAAAGGCCAAAACCTAGAGTGTGACGAAAAGAAGTAGCATTTTCGTTGTCTGTAAAAGTCATTTTCTTCTTCTTCAACCAAGTTGTGAGTGAGAGCTTAGAGTTTGAAGGAAAGGAAGTTCATTTCCCACTTCCCCTAACTTGTAAACATTTTCCATTTTCTATTCTTCCCATTTTTGTATTCGTTGTAATATATATTGTTCATATTGTACGATGGTTGAAGGTCTACATTCTTTAATATATATCTTTTCAATCCATTCATCTCTTTACTGTTCATCTGTCAATGTGTTATTTGCAAATTAGTCTTGTATAAGTTCTTGATAAGTTGCTTTGCTTATAACTCTTATTGTGTTAGTTGAATTATTTTTATCACCTGGCCAGTGCTTATCGCCAACTACCAGAGAGGAAAAGTAGCAACGATATGGCTAACGCGCATCAGGAGGAGTTTGGAGACAAACTCCACCTTGGTGAGATAACTTCTATCTTTTGTACCCCAAAAGGAGGACAAGTGCAGGCAATAGGCGCCAAGAGGTTGCTGCCCTTAATCGCGAAGCTTATATATTTTATAAATAAATAATCCTTCTAGATATATCTCGTTTAACTAGGTTGAGTCATTTACACCCCCAAAGAAGGATAAGTTTGGCGTATAAAGACTCTAAGAGGAACTCGCCTTAATCATAGACTTGTTATGGGAGCCATATTGCATCAAGACTTTCATGGTCTAATCGCGTAATCATGCATAGATATTCCTTCACCCATTCTTCATACAAGTTAGCTTGCATATCCATTTCACATCCATCTAATTCCCCTTTATAGAATCTCTAGAGTACATAAGTAGTTTAGTTCCGCTTATATTCATTTATCCATTATTCATTATTCTTTTATACTGCTTAATTGATGAGTAAAGTCTAAAATTAATTATTGATATCAGTTCCCTGTGTTTGACTCTGGATCATCTAGATAAACCTATTGTTTCGCTTATACTTGGGCAAGCAATAGAAAAACTTATACACGACAAGGACTTAACTTTAATATGGAAAATATGGACATTGAGACCATTTTGCATGCAATGATCATGTCTGAACACATAATGAAGAGATTCACAAGGAGCATTTTGTATGCATTGATCTTGAATCAATGACACATTATGAAATATAGTTTACCTCACTAAGTCCGCAACACACTTAGAATCGAGTCAACTCCAGATTGGATCGGATGGAGTCCTCTTTTGCGATCGAGTTATTGGTCATAAAGGAGTTGCTCAAAGTCTTAGTCGCATGGTATCGTAGATGATGAATACCTATTAGCAACTCACTCACTGATGGACAGCACTACTTTGTAAGTCCATACCTACAAATACAATGATATTGTTAACACAAGTATATAAATACTCGAAAATGAACACCATGAGCATAGAATTAGAAATCTGAAAGGCAAAGGGAAGCCATAGAGGCTATACGACTCTAAGGACTTATTATTCGTAGGTTTCTTCTTGTACAAGACCACTTTTTCATTAAGTGCCCCCTTTCAAACTAGCAATGGTCATGGACTATATTAACTCATCCCAGTTGTAGCTAATGAAATCTTCTCAATCGTTAATTAGGCCCAACATTGTCCAATCTATATATTGCCTCCTCTCTCTGCTTATCATCGTAAGCTTGATGAAGTAGAATATGAGCATCTTTACCGTATCCTCGTCACCCTCAAATTGAAGAGTTGGGTGATTCTTGTCTAACTCAGACCCATTCATGTTTGTCATATCCTCCAAATTAAATATAACCTTCTTAATCATAGGGTCTTTTTCAGTTCAAACCGAACCTCATGTCTTGGCCTATACCTCAACCCCATTATTATGTCAAAATCCTCTTGATTGAAGGAGGCCTTATCACCTTTTAAAATTAATTATATATGTTATCATGTATCTTCTCGACCTCTAATTTAAAAAAATGTAATGACACATAGGTCTATTGAACACCAACTTTAAATCCAAGAAGTGTCCAAAGAAGGTTTTCCTAAACATATAAAGCTGTCTGGTTGTTAACTTGTTTTTTATACTTGACACGATCTTCAATAGATGCCAACAACATGTCAAGTTTGCATGGAAGAAGTCAAAACTGCAGATTTTGGTCATCAGAGGCATCTGTAAAACAATTTAAAACACATAATAGAAAAAAAAATAATTCTTTTGTTCTAAAACTCGGGGCACTCTCGTGGCAATCTCGACCGAGAACAACATGAATTGCCAATTGAACTTGGGCAACATTGCATCAAGATGCTACAAGATAAGGATTTTATATGCATTCCATGATCTATCTCGGTCCAATCTCGGACGAAATCGTCCTCGAGATTATCCCACAAAATACATATGTGAAACGCAACAATCTCGAGACTCCTTCAATGAATCTTGAGACAATTTCATAGATCTCTAATCAGAGATTCCTCTTCTGCACTGGTCCAGATTGATGAAATTGTTGAGATTCATCGAAGGAAACTGCATGCATTAACTTAAAATAATGTTTTACATCCAACTATAAAAATTTTCCATCCGCCTCAGATTTCGTAGAAAAGAATCTAACATAAACTAAAAACTAACCCCTTAAACTATCAAATCGTTCAAAGTAATTCACATTCGGAGATTTAAGTTCGAGGATGACTTCTTGAAATTTCACGGAGCAAAAATTAGAGAAATTCTTTTGATTTTGGAAGTAAACTCGTTTAGTTCTCCGCTAAAATGAGCACAATGTTTAGGGTTCAATATTTTGTGAGAATATCTAACGTTCGAGCTTACAATGGTATTTTTGTCATTTGATGAAACCCTTTATTTTGAAATTAAAAAAAAACACACAATCTCGGTGTCGATCACGATCGGGATGGACCGAGAAATTACGTTGAAAGATTTTTTTAAAATTTGTGAAGAATCTCGTGTCAAGCTCGGTCGAGATTGATCGAGAAAAATAAAATTACGAGTTTTTCAAGAGTGCTACTTTTGAAATGTAATACCAAAAGTGTGGTGCTTCTTAAAATTTTCGAATATTTTAGGTTTTAAAAAATATATAAAAGAAAGTAGTGATTTTCGGTTAATCACATTTCCACAATCACTAGAAAGCTAATGCTTCAAAATTGAAACTTTGAGTGATTTCTTATTTTTCTAAAATCACTTTCGTTAGGTTGCCAAATATCATATTTTTGTGTAAAAGTGATTTTGGCTACCAAACACACCCTTAGTCCTAAACTTGACCATATATTATTAGTTTATAAACAATCCTATATGTAAATACAATCAGAAATGGGGAGGATTTGAATAAAAAATCTTGTGGTTACTAGGTATGTCAATTGAGCTATGATAGTTTATCTCTTACGTAAATAAATTGATAGACTAATTAGATTCCAATAATTTTTATAAAATACAAAATCTACATCATAAATTAATAAAAAAACTGAACATCAAATTTTGATAACTTATTTTCTAGATTAAGAACTCAATTGTTACAAATTTTAAGTAAAAGAGCTAAAAGATTATAGAACTCAACTGTTACGATAAGTAAAAGAGCTAAATAATTATATACTTAACTAAATTATTACGAAATTAAAACTATAAAGACTAAATGGTAAAAAACTAAAGTCGTAAGACTAAATTATTTTCCATGAGAGTTTAAAGATCAAACAATATTTGAGGGACATTCTATATATTACGGGTGTAAACGGGTTGAGGAACATTTTCAACCCAACCCATATTTTCTGGTTGGTTGGGTAGGGTTGTCGGGTTGCCATCCCTAAGTATCAACCAATCTTTTCTTTTACCCCATTTCTTCGATTAATAATATATATTGTTAATTTAGTTGTTTTGCTGTAAAAGGGAAGCATGCTACACTAAAATTTAGTCTAAAATTGATACTTAGATGTATTAGTTCAAATTCTTCGCCCTCAATTAGACAGCGGAAAAGATAGGAGAGTGAAAATAGAGACGTGGGATGAGGGTAAAAGAGTAAGTTGAAGTATCACATGGCTCTCGCTGGGCTCTAAATAGTACATGACATGAACCCAACCAACCGTCAATGCATTCCTAATTTACCTGTCTCTGTCTCCATTTTCGTGTGGTTGTTCCTTACTTGTTTTTATTAGGTGTAATCTTTTCTCCTTTTT
The DNA here is from genome assembly GCF_025177605.1 of Cucumis melo. Lineage (NCBI taxonomy): Eukaryota > Viridiplantae > Streptophyta > Magnoliopsida > Cucurbitales > Cucurbitaceae > Cucumis > Cucumis melo. The sequence continues at coordinate 9,532,054 of NC_066867.1, read as the reverse complement.
TTTTTTTTATCTTTTACTAAATATACCCTAATTATTACAAAATTCAACCTTTACTTCACTTCCTATAATTTCCCATTTTACATGATTTCTCCACCAGAATTTTTGTAGGGTATTCCCATGGCCATGGCCATGCCCATGGTGTCCAAATTAAGGCCTACAATTTCTATGAGAGCGACACAAATGAACTTCTCAATGTCCATAAATAAAAGTTCATAAATGCTTAGGAGCAGAACAGATGAGAATGTATAAATCCTATCACTTCCGCATCTATCTTGTGATTTGGGATTTTATTGTAATTGGGCTGGGAGTTTGGGACCCACGTCCATCTCCAACAAGTATTATAAGAATTAGGCCCCAAACTTATGAGTGTTGAAATTGGATTCTAAAATTTATATACTTATATAAAAGTTGTAATAATTATTTAAGTTCAAATATTCAATTTTTATCATTTAAGTGTTTAATTTCTATAATAATGGCAAGCTTATAGATCTAGTTATACAAATTTGAGTACTTAATTTTTACTATTGAAAGTTAGAATATGTAATTGCCATTATGCTAGACTGTGGTAGTTTTATAACTTAACCAAATTTTAAATATATCAAAAATGTTTTAGATAGAAAATTAAAAAATTTAGAACATATATGGGCACATTTCAATAGATAAATATTTCAAAACCAAAGTCCCTTACCAAACTAAAAGAAAAATGTTAGCGATGGACCAGGGAACAAACCCAGTTGGGAGTTGAGGGTAGGGCACTGTGCCCTACAAAATCAATATCTATTTATTTCTGAACTTAATTCTTATTTATTTTTGTTCTGGGTCTGGCTGGACATTCAAGAGTTTATTATTAACTACTTTTTTTAGCTCAAGATTAAATTTTTTTGTTTTTTTTGTTTTTTTTTTTTAACTTTTGGGCAGGAATGTCAGTGGTCACACACACTTCACTTGCACTCATCTCTCTCTTTCTCTTGGAATTTGTATAATATTATTGACTTGGTTGTTGTATTTCCATTTTCTACTGCTTGTTTCTTCCCACCGGCGTTGAGAATCTTTATAATCATATATCTCAGTTTTTAGAATCATTTTGCAGTGAAGTTGTTGATTGAATTCCTGCTAAACCCACCCCCCCACCCCCCCATTTTCTACTTCTTGTCTTCTTCTTTCTTTTCAGAATAAACCCCAACTCTCTTCTTCTTCTTCTTCTTCTTCTTCTTCACTCTTCTTTTTCGGCTTCAACAAACCCAATTCCTGTTTCCAATTCTAATTTTGAAATCACCCATTTATCCTTTTTACTTCTTCTCTTGAGTTTTCCTTTTTCTGGGTGATGGAGGTTTGCTGTAATCTTGAAGTGGATGTCAATGGCGAAGAGATTTTCATGGTGGATAAGGTAATTAATTCTCTGCTCCTTTTTCACCCCCTTTTGATTCTGGGTTTTCTCAATTCTCCTTTGGGTTTTTTGTTTTGTTATGTCTTTTTGTTTTTTGTTTTACTTTACCTATTCTCTGGCGTATGTTTTTTGATTACTTGTTTTTGGTTTAATTTTGTATTGATTTTTTTTTTCTTTCTTTCTTTCTTTCTTTTTTTTTTTTTTTTTTTTTTCTTTTTCTTTTGGCTACTTCTGTAGAAAATTGTAGCTTCGTACTCTGGGAGGTTGAGCAAGCTATTTGGTAAATCAAAGGCTACTTCAAGAAATTTGAAGCTGATATTCCAGGATTTTCCTGGAGGGGCAGAGGGATTTGAGTTGATATTGAAGTTCTGTTACAACAATGGAAATCTTAAATTGAATCCTTCAAATGTCCCTCTATTATATTCTGCAGCACAATTCATGGAGATGAACAGTTCAATCTCAGGAACCCAAAATTTACAAGAACAAACAGAGAAATACATTGAAGATATCAGCGAGTGGAGTTGGTCTGAGCTTTTGAATGCTTTGAAACGATGTCAAGATTTGTTTCTTAGCCCTCCAATTGTGATTGAGAAATGCTTAGATTCTCTTGTTGGAAGGCTGAACTTAGCTGTGGAAGCAAATTCTTGTCCATCTACATCCTCGCCCGATAGCTCGGCATTACGGTTTTCGTGTGATACGAAAAGTACTGAAAGCTTAAAGACAGGGTTCTCTAATGGATTATGGTGGTTTGAGGAACTTTTAGTCTTCACTCCTGATTTGGTTAAAATGTTGGTTCAATTTATACTCGAACGAAATTTTGATGAAGGTGTCATTGGTAGGTTCCTTATTTATTACCAGAAATCGAAGTCTTCGAATGCTACAAGAGAAGAAAAGCGTAAGATTGTTGAGGTAGTAGTCGAAATGCTCTATGTTCTTGAGCACAGTTCTGTTTCCTGCAAGAGCCTTTTCAGCATTCTTCGAGTTGCTTTGGGATTGAACATAGACAAATATATTCGAAATAAGTTGGAGAAGATGATTGGTGCAAGGTTAGATCAAGGATCATTGGACAATTTACTACTTCCATCTCCATCCGGAATGAATTATTTATATGACGTGAATCTTGTTCTAAGATTCATCAAAGCGTTTTTGCTTGAAAAAATGAACCGAACATCTCCGATGCCATTAAAAAGAGTAGCTAGGTTAATGGATTTGTACATGGCAGAAGTAGCTCCTGACCCTTGTTTAAAGCCTTCAAAGTTCCTAGCCCTTGCTAAAGCCCTGCCAGATTATGCTCGAAGCTCCCATGATGATATGTACCGTGCCATAGATATGTACATAGAGGTAATATCTTTTGAATTGTTTCAACTTTATTTTTAATCTCCTGGGAGTTTTTTAGGCTTTGAAACCTTAATTTAGAACGTATGGTCTGACTGAATCATGTTGATTACAGGTTCATACAGAAATGTCAGAAGAAGAAAAGGTTAAGATGTGTTGTGCATTGGATTACGAGAAGCTTTCAGCTGAAACTTGCATAAATCTTTCAGAAAACATAAGATTTCCATCCACATCTTCCATACAAGCCCTGATTTCTGAGGAACTCAAGCTCAAAACCTTACTTCAAACAGCTAACAGCTCTACGTCCATCACAAGTTTGCCTTGTAAACTGGACGGAAAGCTCGATTTTCCAGAAGAGAATGAGAAACTGAAAGCGCACATACAAGGAATCCAATGGAGAGTGATGGAGTTAGAGCATGTTTGTAAGAAACTGCAAACTCAAATGACGAAAGTGATGAAATCTAAAGTAACAAATCATAGTCAGCTGAAATCTTTGCCATGGCTTTGTTCATAGTCTAATTCCTTAATCTGAAATATTGTTGTTTGTATTGTACAAAGTGAGGAAATTCTTTTATCCTTATTAAGGTAGACACTGAGGTTGATTAATTAGGTGCTGTTTGTTTTTCATTGTAGATTCAAAATATTGGGTTGTGTACAGTGACAGAGATGAAAGTTGAAAAAAAAAAAAAAAAAAGAAAGGGAAAGAAAAAGAAGAGAGCTTTTTCTTTCTTTTTTGGTTATGATTTGCATCTTTTAGCCCTCTATAGTACTTGTCGATATGTATAATCTCAAATGTTGAGTCCTTTTCTTCTGCTATCTTCATGCTCTGAGGCATTTCACTATTTTCCCTCAACACTTTGCATTGAGAAAATGAAACTTCAGCACAATTATAACCTTTATATTGCTTTTTTCACCTTTTCCATATACATCTTCAAAAAGCAACACAATCAATTATGTTCAAAAATCAGTTCAACAGAAACTCTCATTCAACACACACAAAACAAACATCCAAACCAAAAGTTAATAGATTAAACATTTAACTCTTATGATTAAGGCTTGGTTTGATAACGAACATGATAACCATCTCCAAAGTGAATTGACTATAATAACCAATTTAAAACAAGCCTTGAACATCTCCGAAATGATTAGAAGAAAAAGCAGAAGACAATAATGATGTGTTTTGTTGACCAAGATCTTAAATGAAATGAAGTCGTAAGTTGGTAAAAGTAAATTAATAACAGACTGTAACAACGAATAGTATTTTTGGAGTTTGGGAACTGAAATTATGACCGGGAGAGAGTTTAGTATGAAGAAAGAGAATCCCAATGGAATTTGGCTTAAACGCTACTCTTTGTTGGTGTGTTGTTCCCATTTCCAAGGCCAATTTAGGTTTCTTAAAACTACATCCACTCATCCCTTACGTTATTCAATCTTAATTATACTTTCTAATCACTTTCTTCACTCCCAATGACAATGTGCATTACAAATCCTTTCGTTGGATTTATTGTTGGGTAGTTCCATAGTATGACCTAAATATTATTAGTACAAATGTTATGTTTCAACACAAAATTTTATATCTTTTTTAATATTTTCTCTCCTAATATCTCTCTTGATCAAACTATGGGACAAGGCTTCTAACAACGCGTGATAATTAGAGGCAATAAGTGGAGTACTTTTTTCAATTGGTTATGTAAGTTGGTGATAGAGTAGGTGCTCTAGATAGGTTGTGAGATTGAAGACCTACATTGGTGTTCTCCAAATTAATATTTATTTATGTCTATTGGTAAAGATAAGTGTTGGATAATATATAATTAAATTTACCTTGATCTATTAGTTTAAACTTTTGAATTAGAGAAGATGGATACGAATCAAACAAAACCAAGAATGAGCAAGAGAAAAAGAAGTGATATAGAATTAGAAACACGAACCAAGAGGAGTTAAAGGAAACTTTATTTTGAATATATATTATTATTATTATTTTTTTATTTGTAAAAAGTTTAAGATATTCGTTATACAAAAAGAGAACTGTGGAATATTTATGTGAAGAAAGGAATTTGTATTTTTTGGGAATAGGGAAGACAAAGGTATCATATAAAAACACCGAGGGGTAAATGAATGGAAGTGCTTTTGGTGCAAGCAACATTGACTTTCACCATCCACAAAAGAAGCACAACCTTTCAAATTACAATGTACAAAACACAGCCCCAAAGCATTAAACCACTTTTCTTTTCTTTTGTCTTTCCTTTCGATGAATAATATATAGCAATAAACTTCAATTTGGCCAATATTCAATATGTGGGTCGTAAGTTCTTCCAATTTTCCTACGAAAAGTAGAGGATTTGATTTCAAAATGGGTGGCAAAAACTAGTTTTGTTTTTTTTGAATTTGAAATAGGATTTGTTAGCTCTAAAGGTAAATCAGTAAACTTCATTATTTTAATTTATTTTTTTATTTTTATTTTTTGTTATAGGGAATTGCATTTTTTTTGTTTTTATAATAAGTTAGGTGGTAGTGCAATTTTTATTAAACGACATCTTTCAAAATAGCTAAATATTGAAACTATTTAAAAAAATATAACAAAATTCATCCAACTTTCTATAATTTATTTGAAAATTTTGCTATATTTTGTAAATCAAATAGTTTCATTTTTGGTACTATTCATAACAATCTCCCTTTTAATAATTAACTGCAAGGTATAATAACTTTAGTTTCTTTTTCAAATTTGATTATTCCTTCTAACTCTTACCTTATACAAATGTTAAAGTTAGAACGTTGTAGAAATTGGACCTTTAAACAAGATAAAAATTAAACCCTTAAACTTATACCGTTATTAAAGTTCTAGCGGTACAAATTTAAAACTCTTTTGAAAATTAAACTTGTAAGTGGCTGTTTGGCCCTCAGATTAAGAAGAAGTTGAGTGAGCTGTTTTAGCCCACTCCATGTTTGGTCTAAGGGTTATTATAACTCAATGATTAGAATTAGAACTATCATACTCATTTCCCTATTTCTCTTTTGTCACTATTACTCACTCTTCCAGTTTCTTCTATGACACTATTTCTCACTCTCCCATTTTTCTTTTTATCACCATTCTTCACTCCTCCAAGGATTATTATATATTTCACAAATTTCAATTATGCCAAAAAAAATTCATCTAATGAATTTTGTTAGGAAAAATAAATTAGAAAAAATCTACTTTGCAAAAATAACTTAGGAGTATGACTTGTTGGGAAAAATAAGTTACGAAAAATATATTTGTAAAAATAACGTAGTAAAAATTACTTAGGAAAAATATCTTAGAAGAATTTTCTTTGCAAAAATTTAGAAAATTTGTCTTAAAGGGTTAATGCCTAAACATAATGAGAAAAATCAATTGTGTTAAACTTGGGAAAAATAGTAATTCACAGTTTTATCAATTTATTTCAAGTTTTTAGAAAGGAAAAAAACAAACCAGACAATCAATAATTTTTGACAATGTTTGCTACAAAAATAAATAAACATAATAAAAATAAATATTGGTAAATAGGTGGGGTAAAATGAAAGTATACTTGTATTTCCATTGAATAATAATAAAAAAAAAACCTTTTTTTTGAGCTTTTATTTTTAAATAAATCAAAAGAATAATTTTTAAAAAATACGATTCTACTTTTTTTCATTAAAAAGCTAGTTTCTGAAAAGATTTAGCCTAAAACAAAATTTGAATAACCAAATTTGTATTATAAATCTGAAGAAGAAAAGATATGTATCATAATGCATTTTTTCAAGAAGAAAACCTGTGTTATAAAAAGAATGATAGCATGATAAAAGAGACAAAAACAATAAAGTTCTATCATAAAAAGAATAAATTTGTATGCCAAATGCATTTAGAAAAAATGACGGTATGTAGTGGTTAAAATCATGCAAAAACTTATATAAATTTTTTAATTTTTTTTTACAAAATTAAAAACTTACAACTTCCTTTAAAAATCATTTTTGAAAAAAAAAACACAAAGTAATGAAAAATACTAATAATTAAATAATGAAAATGAATAATTAGTAATTAAATTTTCTCCTAAAATTATTTTTAGGACATGTAATCAATGACTTACAAAAAATGTTAGTGAAGAAATGAATATCTTAATTAACAAGATTTAATAAAACCAGTTGAAGAAAAATGTGTATTTCATGTACCATATATATGCATGACAAAAAAAAAGAAAAAAAAAAGTGAAAAACCAAGTTTGAAGCTAAATTTATTAAATGAATATTATAATTAACAAGATTTAATAAAATCAATCGAAGAAAAATGTGTATTTCATGTACAATATATAGACAAAACTAAGAATAGTGAAAAAACCAAATTGTAATAATCTTCACCTCAAACACAGCTTATAATAACACAAACTATAATATTCTGCACCCCAAACATAGACTATAATAGTCTGCACCCCAAACACAGACTATAATAGTCTGAACCTTAAACACAGACTATTATAATCTCTAGACAATTATAATACCAGATTATTATAAGTTAACTCTTCGCCCCAAACGCCCCCTAAGTGATTAGCTACCTAACTTTTAATTTTATTTTTCATCATCATCATCCAATAACTGATATATTTTTTCAACAGGCTAAATCTAACAGGTTCTTTACTGTAGTTTAGGTATCTTTTGTTCTTACATTTTCATATATATTATTTTTAGAGAGGTTTGTAAAAATAGTAAAAAAATTTATGATAATAGAGTTCATGTCACTACATTTTCTAAATTGCAAAAGTAGCAAACTTAAAAACGGATAACTCTCTAATAGCCTTTTGATAATTCTCTAATAGCTATATGATATATCTAATTATTTGTCATATTTTTAATATGCAAAAAATAGGTGCTATGGACTAGTTTTTCTAAACTTTTTTGTCATATGATGCAATTTTTCTTATTTCTATGTTGCAGCGTGACTTTAATTTTAAGAAATTGGTATGCGCTCATCTACTCATGTTGGCTAATTAATTAATTAAGATGGTTGATTACCGTTGCTTAATCATGTTGGGTAGGCTTGATTAGATAAGAAGTGTAAATCTAGAGTTTGATGAACAATTAAATTAATGAGAAAAACGTCGACATAAATCCAAACTAAGCCCTTTTAATTATAATCTTCACAACTCTCTCTCCTTTCCATTGTCTATAATTTTACTTTGTTCACAATTTATTTTCTTACATTGTTTTAAAAGAAAACACCAAACAAAACCTTCCTCAATTAATATCATTAACCCGGGATTGTAATTAGGAAACCCAATGGTTCGATCTGTATAACACCATTATACCAAATTAAGGTATTTATTTAATCCATTATCAAAGGATTCAACATCTTTCACCGGGGATAATCAGACAGTGTTAGAGAATTAGAGAAAAAGTTGTATTAGAGTTGGCAACGAGGTCGAGACAGAGTGAGGGAGCATTCCCATCTCCGTCCTCGGAGAATTGACATACTTGTCCTTGATTTTCTCCCCCATTTTGAGGAGTCCGGATCCGGGAATCACCTTCCCACGATTCGAGTTCCTAAAGAAACAATCTTGACTTTTTAATTGATTTCTTATTAGGTTAATTTTCATAAATATAACAAAACACCAAAATATTTACGGTTCATGTAAAAAAATCAAAAAGTCCAAGAAACCGATAAAATCTTTTCATAAATTCCAAATTTGCCCTTGATATTGTGGACGATTCATCACTTTTTTTTTCTTTTTTGCAATTTATTCATCTTTTCTTCCAGATTTCTTCAGTTCTTCTTCTAGATTTTTTTTTCTTCTGTTTTTATTCATCTTCTTTTTCTTCCTTTATTTTTTCATATTTTCTTTCTATCTATCTATCTTTATTTATTTATTTATTTATTTATTTCTTCATCTTCTCTTTCTTTCTCCTAGCTTCTTTTCTAAAATATCAAGATCATTTAAATATCACTTTGATATGATCTAAACGATCGCTTATTACCTAGTCAACACACGATCATTTAGCATGGTTAACAAGATTTGAAGCCCTTTTCTCATCGTTTAAAAAGAATTACACGATCGTGTGGATATGAGCTAAATGATCGCTTACCTAATCAACATGATTTTGGATACTTTTTTTTTTTATTTGGTAAGTCATCAATTAGATCATATCCACACGATCATATCTACATGATTATGTATATGTTGACTATGGTAAGTGGTCGTTTAGATCATATCCATATGATCGTTTAGTTCTTTTTAAACGATGGCCGAAAAATGGATTCAAATCTAAACGATCATGTTGACCATGCTAAACGATTGTGTTGACTATGGTAAGCGATCGTTTAGATCATATTCGGACGTTCGTGTAGTTCTTTTTAAACGATGGAAAATGGGCTTCAAATCTAAACGATCGTGTTAACTATGGTAAGCGAACGTTTAGATCATATCAACAATGTATTTCTTTGCAATAATGGAAAAAAGGGCTTCAAATTTAAACGATCGTGTCGACCATAGTAAACAATTGTTTAAATCATGTCAAAATGATATTTAAATGATTTTGGTATTCTTGAATATGAGGAAGATGAAGTAGCTTCAAAGAATCTTGTCGAAAATGATGAAGATGAAATAGAAGATTTAAAAAGAAGGATAAATTGTTTAAAAATAGAAGAATGAAAATCTTGAAGAGGAGATGAAGAAACGTGGAAGATAACAAGAAATTGCATTTTTACTGACACACAAAAAATGCCACTAAAACATAAAAACATGTCGCTAAAAGTATTAGCGACGAAGAGCTAGAACTGTCGATGTATCTGCATAGCTAAAAGTTTTAGTGACCAACAATTACCCACCGCAAAAGATATACTTCTAGTGACATTTGCGCATTACTAAATGTTGTAACATATGTTATGTCACTATTTATTTTTTTATAGTGACATATTGAACTCGCCACTATATGTGATGTTTTAGTGACAAATAATGTTGTTGCTAAAGATTAATTTGTGACATTTATAAAAATCTTTTGCGACATATTGAAGTGCGCCATTAAAAATTCCTATAGTTTTTTTTAAAGCAATGCTTTTGCGATGTTATTGAAAGCGCCATTAAAAGTATTTTATTACATAAAAAATATCCAATTTATTATCTAAACCTGTTATAAAATGTCAAATATAATAAGTTTAAGAACTATCACTAAGCAACGTGCAATAACACTAACTTTATCACAAGAAATATATGTCAAGAAACTTCAATAATTTCATAAATAGTTCAAGTAATGTCAACCTAAGTTGTAATTAAGTATGAAGTTACATCAAGTCAATGGATGTCCAAAGTTAATTCCAAAGCTATAACTACAAAGTTACATCAAGAAGTTACGAAGTCAACATCAAAATCTTGTATAGAAGTCAACATCAAAATCTTGTATAGAAGACCATATAAGAAACAAGTTAAGATAATCTACGTGTTTGCAATTATCGTTAAAGTATTGAGACTCATCGAATTGTCTCCCACCGAGGACGACCCTCCCGCATTGTTCAACTCGTTGTCGAACTCGAGAAACAGAGCACCTGTCTCCTCGAAATCGCTGAGGAATGATGATATAGTACTTGTGGACATAAAAACAAACATTAGTTAAACAAATACGAGTACCTAATCATTGACTTGAAATTTGGCAACCTCTAAAAATTGGGTTATTCCCTCTTTATACTCAACTGAAAACTTATTCCTAATTTTCATCCAACCCTTGTCCATTGTTAAAGACCTAAAACATATATAGGTTTGATTAGTTGTATATTCCTCCTCTCAAACTCTAAACTTACTTCCTTGGAGGGGCCATGCTCAATCTCCCAAACTTTTCACTAAAGCTAAATTTAAACTACATAGGCTACCATAATTGCAGGATAGCCACCACAAACTAACCACAAACAACTTCAATCTTTTTAACCTATCTACCCCTTCCAGCATACTTTACAACCTCCCCTCACACAGCTTCAAACCCTTAGAAATATTAACAAATTCAAAACTAAGTTTGCACTGAATAGGCTACCATAACTGCAAGATAGCCATAACAAATCAACAATAAATTACTTCAATATTTACAAGCTACCTAACAATTCCAACAAACAAAACTACTAAGAAAAAACAACTAAGTTTGAACTAAGTGCTACCATAACTGCATGAAAGCGAAAAAAAATCTCAACTACAAATTACAGTAATTATGAAACAATAACAACCTTCACAAAGACAAATATTGAAATCGTTACACCCTCTTCCTCAAATTCCTCAAATTTAATTTCAATACACAACCCCCCACAAATTTTAATTATCAAATTTTCAATTCTCAAATCCATAAAACACATAAAATTCAAATTGTATCCTAAAACTTGTTTCAAAACTAATTCAAAAACTAAATCACAAAATAAATTCAAACCCTAAATCATAACACTAATTTAAAACAAAATCTAAACCTAAACTAAACTAATCCTAAACCTTAAGATAAACCTAAACTAAACCAAAACAAAAACTAAATTATTTACTGGAGTTAGGAGCAATAGAGGGAAAGAGGATGAACGATGGTGAGTGATGGGCGGGCAACTCTCTTTTTCTTCTCGACCTCTCTCTCATTTTCTTTCTTTCTTTCTTTGTCGGTTATGTGATTTATAGAACTGAAAGAGTTCTTTTTATAAGATCACTCCTGACGCACCACGAAAATGTCGGGAGAAGATGTCCAGTCCCAACACCATTAGTAATGCATCAATACTATTGAACAATAATCCTGATGCATTACTAATGGCATCGAGATATATTAGTCCCTGTCCCGACGTTGTGCATGCCGTGTCAGGGGAAAGAAAACATATTATTTAATTGTTTCCTATCATCTGACGTTTGTTCTAAAAACATTGACAATTGGAGCCAAAATGATAACATTTGCTGCGTGGCGTTGGGAAATGTGTGACAATTAAATAATAATATTTAATTTTCCCTAACGCCTTGTTCACATGCATTACAAATTCAGAAGCTTATTTCGATGTCTCTTAAAAGGCGTCGGGAAAAATCAAATATATATTTAATTGTCACACGTTCCCTGATGTTCATGTTACTGGTGTTGGGAGAGGTCTACCTTAGCCCGATGCCGATTTCACATCGTTGGGATATGTGAACTTCACCCACGTAGGGGATAATGCGTTGGGAGAATACATGCCTCCCGTCATTATTTTCTCTGATGTTGATTTATTCGTCGGGAGAATCCCAATTTCTTGTTGTATTTTATAGGCGGCAGTAGATGTGCATGTAAGTTTATGAAAACTTTTTCTTTTATTTTCTACTTTTAACTCTTAGCTCATAACTTAAAACTTTTGGTGTAGAATCAAATGCTAGAACTCTAGTCCCAATCTACCCTAAAAGGTTCTCAACCACTCTCTAGGCACGAGATATGTGAGACCGTTTTGGGTAGGCGACTGAACTACTCAAAATGTCTTGGTTTGGGCCCCAAGCCCCAAGTTCTAAAAGAGTACTGCTACTAGTTCTTCCTTTTCATATGAGCAAGAGATACACTCTAGAGAGGTTAGCGAACTAAAAGCTAACCTTGAAAACGCTAACAAATAATTCGAAGAACAACGAATAACGTCGAAGTTGCATGCCAACAAATGGAAGAAAATGCACGAAAAATGGAAGAAAAGAGGAAGATGATTGAGGAAATGGGTCGGGCATAGAGAGGACCGTGAACATTTGGGGTACGTATTTTTCAACTTTTAATTTATTTAATTTCTCATCGGTGATATATATCTAAATTTACTTTTATGTCATTTGTAGGTTTGGAATTCTTTGAATTTGACGTATGCGGCAATAATTAGGAGATAATGTAGTTTTTCCCTTTTCACGTAATTGTTTTGAACAATTTAAACAATTTGTAATTTTTCTTATACATTCAGATTTAGTATTTAATTCTATAAATTACGATTTTTTATTTTAATAATTTGTTATTAATTTTGTTTGTTGTCTTTGGAATCGGAATCCAAAACAATATCTCACGATAAGAAAAAACAATTGAAAAAGATAATAATAATAATAATAATAATAATAATAATAATAATAATAATAATAATAATAATAATAATAATAATAATAATTTCTCTTGACCTTTATGTGTGTCGAGAATAACGTCATTTTCTCGACATCATGGAGAAAGCGTTGGGAAAAGCTGCTCCGACGTCGTGTCGGGAGAAATGTACGCCCAACGCACGGAGGGGACGTTGGGACATCACTGTCGATGTCCAATATCCATCTTGACATTGACGGCGTCGGAAACAAGGCATTCCCCGCTGTCGCGTTTGCTCATCGGGAATTGCTTCCCTGATGCATTATGCCCGACGGACTTCACGACGACGCGTCTGACGTCAGGAGAGGTTGTCCCAACCACTTTGGATACAAAGACCGACACTTTATGGCATCGAGAGTTTTCCAAATCCTTGTAGTGTTTCAGCTTCACTTATAAAAACATATTCACTTACAAAAATAAAAAAATAAAAAATAAAAAATTGAAAAAGCCTTTAATTCATCACTCTTTTCTTCTTCTTCATTTTTTATTTTTCAATTAAACTAATTTATAATAAGGGAGTTTTTTTTTGCAAAAGAAATAAATTAAAACTACATACTGTTTTAATATATTCTTCTTTTAGTTCAACTTTAACAATTATGGGATATGGAAGAAACCGTTCAAGAAATTTCGATATTGAATTGTGTTTAATTAAGTATATATATATTTTTTGTTTATTAAATTATTCAACTAAGTTTAAACCTAAAACCAACATATCAATCTTTGAGTTCTTATCAATCGTATCCAAATATTTTAATTTTAGCTAATCAAGGTTTTGTTTTCTAACTAAATTATAGAAAATTATCTTGGATTTTATTTTTTTTATAAAAGTTAGTACTTACCATATTTTTTTAAAAAAATATTTTTCAAGTTACATTAATACTCATCAAACATTTTTAAAGGTTAAAAATACTTACAGCATGCTAGTTGTGCTTACATGTGACAAAATTAAAAACAATGATGCTTAGAACAGAAGCAATTAGGCCGGACACTTTTTAGTCATTTTTAAAAACGATGACCAATGTGGAAGCTCCCTCTATCAATTTTTATTTCATGTACCATATATGTGCATGTAAAAAAAAAAACTAGTGAAAAAGTAAGATTGAAGCTAAATTTATAAAATGATCATCGTAATTAACAAGATTAAATAAAATCATTTGAAGATTTTTTTTAATTTGATGTGCCATATATACGCTGTAGCCACCTAATTTTATGCTACAACTTTTTTTTATTATTCTTTAAAATATAGTAATTGTAATATTGGCTAAGATTTATTTATTTTTTAAAGAAAAAAAACAATAATATAAAATCTTATAATAATTTTTAAAAATCTTTTATTAAAAGGGAAAATAAAAACCATTAATGGGAATATCTATTATTTTAAAAAATCAAATCAATTTTGACTTATTTTTATCATTTTAGAAAAAAGATAAATGAATTTATTTATACATTTGTTTTATTTATCATTTTCGGAAAAACAAATAAATTTATTTTAGACAAAATCTTTCAATATCACATTTTTAGTATTTTAGAAAAATAAAAATTAATAAAATTACATAATATCTAATTTGATTTCATGCTTATTAAATTTTTCTAATTTGTGACACACTCCGGGTTTATAAATAGGGACCTTTGGTCATTTGGAAGGGGGAGAAAAAAATTGTATTAGAGAGAATCTCTACGAGAGGAAAAAGAAATTTGACTATTTGAAAAATTGTAATAATTTTTCATTCTCTTACGGTGAGGAATTTTAACACGATATAGTTTAATTAACGGGTGTATCCCATTTATTTTATGGGATCATTGCTTCAAATATTGGAGTGGTGAGCAATGAAATAAGACATAATTTTTTAAAAAAATAAATTTTATTCAAGACATTAAATTTGGTCACCGTTTTCTAAAGAGGTTTTACGGGGTGTTGACACCTTCCTCTACACAAATGACTCCTGAACTCGACTCTAATTTTTTCGTAGACTAGTTTTTTTATTTATTTAAAATGATTTACTTTATTTCAGTGTCCAATCACACCGTAAGAAGGATAGGTGGCGATTCCTTTTTTTTTTTTTCGTTTTTAAAATTAAACCATTTTTAAGGACCTCAGCTGCTCCGCGTCGTCTTGAATACGTGGCGACATATACGCATGCAAAGAGAAAAAAAGAGTAGTAAAAAATCAAGATTGTTGTTAAATTTATTAAATTAATATCATAATTAAAAAGATTTAAGAAAATAAATTTAAGAAAAATATGTATTTTATGTATAGTATATATGTAGGAAAAGAACGGTGGTTAAAAACTCAAATTATAATAGTCTCCATAACCTCCACCTCAAACATAGTTTATAATAACACAGATTATTATAATCTACATCCCAAATACAATTTATAATAATACAGACTATAATAGTCTACACCCCAAACACAAACAATAATAACACAGGTTATAATAAGTCTACACCCCAAACGCAGATTATTGACAACATATTATAATAGCCTGGTCCTAAATGTAAATTATAATATATAAGACATACTATAACACTCCAAGCCCAAACTATTATAATACCCAAACTATTATAATTCATAGATTATTATAAGTCACTTCTTGGCCCAAACACTCCCTTAGGCTCTATTTAAGCATGAAAAACTCTTACTTACCAAGTAGTTTACAGTTTTCTATCTTCTAGTGAAACTCAACACCACTCTATAAATTTAAGCTCGTCTAAATTAACAAAAAATCTCTCTAACTTTGATGCAAACCAAATCAATATTCTCTAAATAATAAATGATAAGGTGAGAACACACAACCTTTACTGAGGACAAACTTTTGAAAATCTTCTATTACAAAAATTGTTAACTCTAGCAAAAAAAAAAAAAAAAAAAGAAAAAAAAGAAAAAAAAAAAACACAACAAACCTCAATAAACATGCAGCAAAATAGAAAAAAGAAAACTCTAGGAAAATTTTGAACCAAACCTAAAATGAATCAAAATTTTCGTCGTGAAAAAAGCAAAATAATCTTTTCAATAAGGAAACAAAAAAGACTTGCAAGATCAACATGATCTTTATACTAACAATAGGCTACTAGAAATTACCCACGTTAATTAAGACACTTTTCGACGAACACTCGTTGAAGAAGAGCAAAAGCACAACTTAAACAAACATGCCAATAACATAATTATGATATTATATATTTTAATTCTGATCATCTGTTTTTTTTTTTTTTGTTGATTTACCTGTTTCCTCGCTTTTGGATTAATCTAAAATGCGAAAAATTAATACTCAATATAAAGTTTGCTCACCTATAGTTTCCGTCTCCACGAAAATTTTATACATTTATTAACTGAACAAACACTATTTAAAGAACTTGAATAACAAAGGAAAAGGTATTCATTTATTTTACATATATGGATGGACTCATTTGGTGATTACAAAGTAATTTAATCAGCTTTTGCAAGCTTCAACTAAAAACTGATAGGGTTTCAAATGATAATATGACCATTTTTTTCACTAAGAACTGCTTCCATAATGAAACGCGGTCTACACTTGGCCACTAATGGCTCAACTTTAGGCATCGTGAGCCCTTCACCTTCCCTCATATCAACCAACAAATCACTCATTCTTTTCCACTCAAAACATTGAACCAACGATGCCAAAGTCAAGCCAATCACACGCTGGGCCATAGCCATACCAGGGCATGCCCTCCTTCCCATTCCAAATGGCAATAATTTGTATGAGTTCTCAAATCCAGCCGCATTTACATGTCTTTCAGGCTTAAAACTACTAGCATCTTCCCATAGATTTGGATCTCGATGTATAGCCCAGGCATTAATCAATACGATTGTATTACGTGGAACGTCATAACCTCCTATTTTGCAGTCTTCGGATGAACAATGTGGTACGAGTAAAGGACCAGCTGGACTTAGCCGAAGAGTCTCGGAAATTATTCCTTGTAGGTAACTTAAACTCGATAAATCGGCTTCATTCACCATGCGTTCTTGTCCTATATAGGAATCTATTTCGGCTTTGGCCTTCTCTAAGACGATTGGATTGTTAAGTAAATGGGATAGCGCCCATTGTAATGTCACAGCGCTTGTGTCAATCCCTGCCAGTAATATATCCTGCAAGAGTAATTGAGCATTTGGTGAATCCATGCACGTTCTTGAGAAAATGATCCATGCACACAAACTTTATTCTTTGAAATTAGATCAAAGTGATCTTACATTTGGCTACATAAGGGCCCTGGATTAAAAGGGAATGCAACTATTTTAGCTTTAATCTTATGGTGTATTTTGGGATGGAAAAAAG
The DNA here is from genome assembly GCF_025177605.1 of Cucumis melo. Taxonomy (NCBI): domain Eukaryota; kingdom Viridiplantae; phylum Streptophyta; class Magnoliopsida; order Cucurbitales; family Cucurbitaceae; genus Cucumis; species Cucumis melo. Next base: position 9,514,978 of record NC_066867.1, on the reverse strand, counting down.
AGAAGTCATTTGCTGTATATTTCTAATTTTAGTTTTTACTATGAAAAATCTGATCATCAAATTAACTGTCAACTTTTACCATGTACAAACTTACTCTTTAAATATAGTTTATAAAAAAATTGATTTCTTATTAATTTATCAATCTATAAAAGATACAAGAAGTACAGAAGCTAAATTGTTACCAAAATTTGAAAACTCACAAAATTTGAAAACTCAGAATCTAATGCACTTGCTTAGTTAAATCTTTTTAGTTCTTGTTTCTCAAAATTGTTCATAAACACTCCTTTTATCTTTATTACTTTCCATGTTTTGTTGTTGGTGTTTCCAAAATAAAAAATCTAAGTTTTGAAAATTAAATTCTTCCTTGGCTAATTATTTTATTTTTTATTTTTGGTCTTTAAAAATTAAGTATATTAATTTTCTGTCCATTTTCTTACTCCAATTTGCATTTTTTAAATACAATGATTGGATTCCTAACAAAATTCCAAAACCAATAACAAGTTTTAAAAAACTACTTAATTTTTAAAAATAAACTAAATAATTACATCATGAGTCGGAAAAAAAAAAGCTTTTGTTTTTAAATGTTGACTCAGGATTCCAATATTTAAATTGAAAATTTGTAAACTCTATGCAATAAATGATGGGAAACAAGGAAAACTTCTGAAACAAAAACCCAAGTAGTTAGAAGCTTAAATCTCTTTAGAAATTACTAAAAGTGTAAAATAAAAAATGAAAAGATCATATTGTTACTCTTTGACGATCGACAAAAATTGTTTATATATTGGAAAATCAAACTTAGATGTTAATTTAGAAAGAAAAACATACTTGTACGAGACCTTTGATAATTTGGTCACTATAATATTCGGGATCGGTTTTCTGCAAACGAAGTAAATGTTGAATCATAGTGTTTCCTTCATCTTCTTCATTCCTAATCTCATCAACTAATCCTTGAAGAACTTCATCTGTTTTTCTTCCAATCTTCATTATCCTTTTCGTATAACCACTTGGATCAATCCAATTCAATAAAGGTATGAAATCCCCTGGATTTGTTGATCCACCATGTGCCATTATTTGTGTCACCAACTCTTTAAATCTTTTGCAATATCCCTCATCCTCCAACACATTATTATTTTTCTCTTCGCAAAACTTCTTTCCACCCACCATTCTCATTACAATATTGAATGTAAGATCCAACAACATGGGCTCCAATTCCACAACCCTAAACTCATCTTCCAACTTATAATTACCCCATAATTTACGTAGTAAACGTTTGACTTCCTCTTCCCGAGTTCTTGAGAACGAATTAAGACGAGTTGTCGAGAAAATCTCGAGGGTACTAATTCGGCGGAGGTTTCGCCAATGTTCACCATAAGAGGACACCACCATGGTGGTATTGTTGTATGCTAAGTACTTTCCAGAGTTCAAAGATGGCCGATTTGCGAGAATGATATCATTCTTTGTGAAACATTCTTGGATGGCAGAAGGAGAAGATACAAGTACGACGAGACGAGAACCGAATTTGAGAGAGAAGACATGGCCGTACTTTTGGGAGAGGGTTTGGAATGTTTTGTGGACAGGATGTTTGAGAAGATGGAGATGACCTATGAATGGAAGACCAAAAAGTGGAGTTGGCGGGAGGTTTAAGCGATGAGGTTTAAATAAAAAGGAGTAGCCAAGTAGAAGAGAAATGAGAGAGAGCAAAGTGTAAAGCAAGTGATCAAAATCCATGCTTTTTATTCACTTGCTTTTACAATTTTGATAATCCAACTTTAATCTTCTTTCCCTCTTATATATATCAAGATTTGGAGGCAAGAAAGGAAAGAAATAGAAGCAACAAGAATGAATAATAATTAAAAAGGAGAGGTGTTTTCTTTCCGATAAATTGAGATATTTTTAATATAGTAAAATAAAACTAAAATATTTATGACATATAACAAAATTTTAGATTCTATCAATGATAGACACTGATAACTTCTATTAGTGTCTATCAATATGATTGATAGAAGCATATTAGTATCTATTAATATCTATCATTGATAAAATATGAAATTTTGTTATATTTTATAAATATTTTCTCAAATTTACCATTTTTTATAATTCTCTTATTTTAATTTGGTTAATTGTTATAAAATAAAGAACAAAGAAACAATCAAATTGTAGCGATCCAACTTTTCAGTCTAAGCTGAGGTCGTTACTTACTACTAAGACACAACATCCAATCATAAAAACTCAATAAAGACCCTGTTCAAAATTTATTTAAAACTCAAGATATAATAAAATTGTCTTCGGACCCTATTTTAAATCAATTTCAAAAGTTTTAGAACATAGTCTACGAAATTTCAAACGAACAAATGAATAAATGTTCTAACCAAAACTTAAATTTAAAATCCTCAAACGAAAATAACAAAGACATTTAGCGGAAGCAATAAAACTTGACATTCCCGTATGGCATTCACGAATCCTTCTTGCCTCTCGCCTGTCTACCTCGTACGTTACCCTTACTTGAAAAGGTTAAACATAAAAAAGGTGAGTATAAAATATACCCAGTAAGGGACCCACTACTGGTCCTGTTAAGAAAAACAACAGTTAGCTTTCTATTAAGGGGTACCCTGCAACATAAGAGTCTCGTGATCCCGTGAGATACACATATCGGTTTAGTGGTCCCCTCGAATCCACGTATTAGTCTAGTGGTCCTATCGGATCCACATATTAGTCTAGTGGTTCCGAATGATACTCAACATGGGGTGATCCCGTAGGACACCGTGCCTGTAGAGTATGCTACCCCATAGATAAGGCTAACAGTTATTCTCTAAGTTCAGCCTCAACAGTGTACAACAGTCACATCACAATATAGCTCAATTAACAGTTCTGACTCTAAGCATAATCGGTCAAACAATCTAGGTCAATCAACAGTATTCTCTGTCAGCCTACATACATTCAAATCACATCAACAATCATGCTACCCAAATCCAATCAACAACACAAAACATCACTATGAAATTTACACCTAACAATTCCATCATCTCAGCCCAAGTAACAACATGAACTACAAGTGATCTAAACCTTACATAAAGTCTATATTTAGTCTGCAGCACTGCTCATCAATAAATACACAACCTATACGTAACGGTTTCGAAATCCATCGTCCATGCACAAAATAGCTTAGCAGTATGCATGGATTATACAAAACATCCAGATAACACCAACCAATGACAACACAAACCAACGGTAACTCATATTACGAATAACAGTCAATTCCCCATCATTAATAATAAGTCAACAACATGACCCATCAATGTAAATCAAACTACACTTAGCAATTGTGTCGTTCAAAACCAGTCAAGAGCATATCATTACTACTTTTTACATGAACACATAACCCTTAATCTAATGTAGCCTCTAGAACATGCTTTCATATCATTTATTATGTTTAAATCTCGTTTTTTAGTCCAGTAGTAGTAGCCCTTACCTTGGATTTAGCTACGCTCCTAAACCAATACTAAGATCCAACGAACTAACCTAACATAACATGACGAATTCAACATTAAATCAATTACTCTTCTAAACCAATCCTTTCATCTATAACATATCAACGTACGTTCACAAGCTTACCCAAGTAAATGGCGAAACAGACTCCAATTCAAGCTTGCCGGAATTCCTAGGGATTCGAGCGCTAACACCTTCAAAGATTTAATAGTAGTTCAGCGAACACCTTCAAAGATTTAATAGTAATTCAAGCAATTACTCCAACATTTTAATCCGACCATTACACTTAAAATGGCTAAGGAAACAACTACAAAACTCAAAATTTTGTCCTTACCTCGAAACTTACAATGAGACAAAAGCAGCAGAACACTAAGTGATTCAAACTATATTGAGCAAGGGAGAAACAAATGTGGCTCGACTGGGAAGAGGGGAAGGTTCGGGTCGGGTCGGATAAAGACATAAGCGATGGCTGGGTCTTGCGACGATTGGTGGAATTTGTGTCCTAAAACTCGCACTTTATTATTTGATTCAATATAATTTATTATTGAATGCTATAATCATAAAACCAATAAATTAAGGTCTCGAGGCTATTTACTAGTTTGTCATATATACTTGAACTTTATGTAGAGACATAAACATGGATTAAGTTCAAGTTAATAGCCCAAATGGTCTATAGTGTATGAATAAGGTTGGACGCCTTATTCTGGATAAACACTATGGATGCGGCCCGCTCCGTAGTAAGTACAAACGATGTAATCCTTAATCGTTCATGTAGAGACATGGGAGTGGGGGCGTCCTATGTAAATGGTTTGCATAAGACTGGAACCACGAAGTAGTCATTTTTAGTTGTAACACCGTAAACTATAAACTAACTATTTCATTTATGATGACTTAGGTAACTTGATCTTAATCCTGAGCTAACTATGAACTTCTATTCATTCGGTAGTATCCTTAGATCTACATATAGGTGAGGGCAGCTCAACATCGCTGGCCTAATAAGCCTCCCATTTTAGGGGTAAGACCGAGTAGATAGCTAGGGACATAGGGTGCAAGAAGGAATTCAGTCCTACCCACTTCTGGGATAGTAGATAAGTTGTTCTCTTAAGGACTGAATCCAGGTCTTGAATAAGGGGCCCCACCTTCTCATTGGCCCGAGAAGGATTCAGGTTTATAAGTTGGACCTTAAACCAATTGTTCAATAGTGGATCAGTGGGTCTTAAGGAACAAGATGTAGTCTCGGAGGTAAAATGGTATTTTGATCCAACCGAGATTACGAACAGCCTGTGAAGGATCGACTTACTCATCATGGTTATATCAGGTGGACAGAAATATATCTATAGTGAGGGGAGTGCAACTAAGAGTCTTTAGTGGAATGACTCTTTAGTTAACGAATATTGATTAACTTTGGTCTAAAAGAGTTTAGCCAGTTAATCTCGAATCGTTGGAGCCCATGATCTATAGGTCCATTAGGTTCCCCTACTAGCTCATATGGATTCAACTAAGAACAAGTATGTTGAAGTAATTCGAATTGTTTGAATTAAGAAAAGAGAGAGAAACCGACAACTATATTAGATATAAGTCGGTAGATATAAACTTTAAGCTTTGTGTTTAAATATGATTTAAATAAATATGAATATAGATTCATATTTAAAAGCTTAAAAAGTTTAGAAACGGTCAAAGTTGTAAAAGTCAACATGTTGACTTTTAACTTTGAACTTTGATCGGATTTATATTCAAATATGATTTGAATTTTAGAAAAATGAATATGAATTCATACTCGGAAGATTAGAATTAGTCAAAACAGGAAAATTAGTAAAAAGTCAAAAAGTTGACTTTTGACTAAGAAAAGTCAAAGTTTGACTTTGACTTAAGTTGGTTAAATGACCAAAATGCCCATTTGACTAATTACTTTATTAATTAAGGTTAATGAGAAATGTGGCAATTTATTATGAATTTGAAGCCACTAATTTCATTAAAGCCACTAATTTGCATGTAAATTTCATATAAAACTTCTCATTACCGAATGAGAAAAAAAAATGAGGTTTTCTCTAAAAAACACCTAAATGATTGACTCCCCATCTCTCTCTAAAATTCTCTTTGCATAACGGAGTCCCACAACTCCGTTCTTGGTCCTAAGCATAGTAGGTTAGCTTGGTGGTTGTCCTTATTCGTGATATTCAGGCAAAGAAGCGTTGGATTAAAGAAGAAGTTTAAAACTACAAAGGTAAGGACATCGTTTACCTTTTGGCTTTTCGTTTAAGTCCATCGCATAGTAGATGCATGTTAACTTCTAAATCATTTAGATGCATATAGAGTAAAGCATGATCCTTTAAATTCCGTTGCTGCATGTCTCTAGTGCTTTGTTGTTTTTCCATCAAGGATGCAGTGGACGAAGGACGGAGAGGGACTAAGATGGCCGGCGGTCGACATATAGAGGAAGATCAGAGACGCAATGCAAAACGCTCCACCACAAGGTTGCCGAACTTTAGAAACAAAGGTAAATCTGGCTGGCGGATGAGGAGATGCACGACAGTGGCAACTGGGCTTCGTCGAACGACACACGGGGAAAATATAGGGACTCGGTGGCTGCGACAGCGGATGGAGAAGAGAAGAGAAGAGATTGAAGATGAGAGTTGGGGGGAGGGGGGAAGCGCGACTGGAGGAAGAAGAAGATGGGAAAAATTTTAGGTTTTTAAAAAGAAAATAAATAATATAATAATAATATAATTTATATTATATTATTTTATTTTATATTATATTAATATTATTTTAGAAAAATTTATTTCCTCCTCTTTCTTTTCCTTTCCAAATTTAAATAACTTAACACCCAATAAATTAAATTCCTAATAACAAAAAAAAAAAAAATTGTGTTGAGAACAAACCTCACAATTTTTTTGGGATGTTACACAAATATATAGAAGAATAGAAAAGAGAAGAAGAAGAGAAGACAATAGAACTCAATTGTGGTGTGTATACAAATGATCTCTACAACCTCTATTTATAGGGTTGTGAGAATAATGGTTACAAAACCAAACATAAATAGGGGACAAAAAAGTTATGGAAATTGATGGGGATGTTATTGGATGAATTTGTAACCTAAGAAGGTTATGGACACCTAATAATATGTAGAATATTCATAATACTCCCCCATTTAGATGTCCATATTATGTAAAATAAAGGTCCCGTTAAAACCTTAGTAGGAAAAAAATCTGGTGGGAAAAAAATCCTAATGAAGGAAAAAGAGTACATCATTTTATATACTTTAATAATTGCCTAATTAAAAACATTGCTAGGAAAACCCAATGGAAAAAACCATAGTCAAGAAAAGAATGCAGCATTTTTACTCCCCCTCTTGAGTACATCGCTTGAATTATCCGAGTTGTCACATTTCAATGTTGTGCTTACACTAGAAGAAATGTGGGCTTTAATGTCGGGTGGAAAAAATGAAAAATGAACTTTAATGTCGCTTTTCAAAAAGCGGATGTTTAATGTCGGTTTTAAACCGACATTAAAGCAGAAGCTTTAATGTCGGTTTAAAACCGACATTAAACATTCTCCCTTTTTTAAAAGTGACATTAAAGCTCATTTTTAATTTTTTTTTAATATTGTAAAAAGTCAATGGTTTCTCTCTCTTTTTTTCCCCAATTTAATTCAGCAAAAACCCTAGGGTAGTCTTTCCCTCCCATACGATCTTTTCTTTTTCCCATTCTTCTTCCTGTCCTTCCTCCACCCAAGCTCGTCGGCCTCCAATTTCACGCACAGATGATGTTACGCACAAGCTTCGGCTGACAATCCACCACCAGACGTTCACGCACAGACGACATTCGACCATCACAGACGACGTTCACGTACAAGCTTTGGCCGCGCCACCACAGGGATATCAATCGACTTGTCGGCGCCACCACAGACGACGTTCCCTCCCCTGATGTCCATAACAGACTTTCGCGCAGTAGATCCCCACGAATGGCCGCCCCAACTTCGCTCCACCACGTACGTTCCCGCACTGATTTGTAATGTGAGTCTAATTACTGTTGAAAACTGGTTCAATTGCAGGAACAGAGCTTCCGGCCGCAGCTGTGATACTAACATTGTGGAATATTTATTCAATTTTCAAAGTGGAAGGTTTTCATTGAAATTTTGTGTATTCAAAAACTTTTAGAATCGTAGATAGATATATTTGTAGTTGGATTCATAATGGGGGAATAATAAGAGAAAAGTTGCCTTTTCTTGAGAAGGAGGGTAAAGATCAATATGGGATTTTTTGAATATTCATTTTCTTTTCCATAGAAATGAAATTATTTGAAAGGAGTGTAAAGAAGCAGCTTTTTCGGAGTCACTGTTCACCTTAATTTCATTGTGCCCAATTTCTACTTTTTGGACAAAAGGTGGGTCTCAAACCAGCCCCCTCAAATTAAGTAGGAAGGAGACGTGCCGGATTTATTGGCTTTTTTCTTATTTTCAATTAAATTAACTCTCGCCGCAAAGGAGCAGAAAATTGCCATGATTATAGTTATGGTAACTAGCCTGCACACTGGCCTCAATTAAGAATGAAGTGGCCTCCCTCTTCCAAATTTTACTTGGCCTTTATTCGTCTTTCCTGAGATAAGAAGAGTTCCTTAAAGTAGAAAAGTAGCACAGCCGTAGATTTCAAGGATTTTATTTTGACCATTTCAAATTCATATGAGCTATCATGTTCATTTGAATACATGATTTACATGATTTTGATGTTCAAATAACACCCCTTGTAATGTCTAGAAGGTGTCACTTCAAGATTCAGTAGATTTGTGTTTGAAAGGATTTAAGCTTAGAAATGGGAGAGATGATGATAACCACCCAACACTATCATGTGTTCATGTGTCACCTACCCTAAAGATTATTCTGTATTAACAATAATTTAACGTTAAAATTGATAATCCATTCTTTGTTGCCAAAATTGGTTTGTACTTTCTTGAGTAGGTATACATCATATCAATAAATTCAACGTTGACGAATATACCATATCCATTAGATTTGGCTCTTTTGACGAATATACCATATCCATTTCTTTTCCTTCAAAAGAAAACATATCGATGCGAGTATTTGCCGATTGTCAATTGTTTTAGAAACTGAATCTTAAACGTTGTTTGCTGGTTTTCTGCTTTCTACAGAGCTGGTCGTTTTGGTTCATCTGATGTAGATAATCATAATTTATCTGTCACCTTCAATATTTGACCCCATTTAATGACTTATGTATTTTATGCAAGGGATACATATTTGGTTCTCTCGTTCTCTTATTCCCTTTGAGTGCTATTTGATTCAAGTGTGCCTATTCATAGTTAATATATATGTTGATCAGTACAGTAGCGTAATTTCTCTCCTTCATTGTTTGTAACAGTATTAATCATGAATACAAGGAGTGGAACGAGAAGAACCCCCAAAACTTGACTTGGATTTTTCAATATCTCTTCTTACTTAACAGAATTCCCTTGTTTGACTTGGATTCTACTTTACTAAACTAATATATATATGTGTGTGTATAATGAAGGGACATCAGTGATATGTTAGTTTGGAGCTTAGTGCGCATATAATAACAGCAGTGATAGGGTCGGGGGTTCTATCGTTGGCGTGGGCGATAGCGCAGCTCGGTTGGGTGGCTGGACCGAGGGTATATACTGCAGGAGGTAACAATGTTAAATTTTGTGGGTTGGCTCAGTATGGTAATCTGGTTGGTGTTAGCATTGGTTACACCATTACTGCCTCCATTAGCATGGTGTAAGTCTTCTCTCTTGACATAACTTTCAGAAATATTAAAGTTTATAGAGTACTCATATTCTCTTCACTCTCCTCCACATGTGAGTTCAAACACTAATTTGATTTAAGAAACACAATATGTGAACTATATATAGAGAAAATTCTCTGATTGATATCATGTTAAACCACAACTAAATGTAACTCAAAAGCTACATTGGTATCATGTTAATCACCATTGAACCTGAAAGTTTAAATTGATAGACATATTTATGTTTATATATATTTTCTTACCTTTCTCTATTATTTTTTTCCCTTGTCAGGTTGCATCGTCTTTGAATTCCTCCTACTCCTACATATTGAACAGTAGCTCCAATGTCTTTACATGGTCTGGAAGCCTTACAAACTCAGATAATCAAGAACTTGTTGAGCGGTTGTTGGATTTGATAAAGGTTTGCATAATTTTTTCTCACCTTGCGCACAGAGTTTGGCTTCTTAACATTCTTGACAAATATGTTCTGTATGAATTAAACCTGGTTATATAAATTTGGTGCATCTCTCCACATCCATATGACATTCTATGGTTAGCTATAAACATCTCACTTTGGCAAGAGAAGTCTCGCTCATGTGAGTTCAAGTATTGTTTAGCCAGACTGGCCAAAATTCATTTTAAATTGGCTCTTTGACCAAATGGTTCACATTTTACTTATTGTTTTACCTCGTTACATTTTCTGATTGCTTTCTAACTTGAGTTTCAATTGTCAGCAGCCCAATGTGCAATCTAGATCACAAAAGGAAGGCTCAGAATCTGAACAATTTTGGAATTTGCTGGGAGGCAAATCTGAATATCCTAGCCAAAAAATCAGTCGAGATGCTGAGAGTGATCCTCACCTATTTTCTTGTATTTTCTCAAGAGGTCTGTATAATTCCTCCTGCTAGTGAAAATTTTATGCTTTATCTTGTAAACTTTGCTATACTCCTAATTCTAAATCTGACCCCCTTTCCTGTGAACTTTTTGGGTGAGCATAGGCTCCTTGGGAGACCCTCCAGAATGTGTCCTGAGGAGTTTTGGTTATTAAATTCCTTTCTTGCAATCGGTCCTAGCTTGATATTGTTGTTTTTTATTTTTCTTCCGAGTTATTGGATATTTTTCTTCTTGTTGGGATCATCTGTTTGCGGAAAGAATAATCCTATTATTATCGTAACAATATGTTTTCTTTTATGCTTTACATGTTCATGAAAAGATTCCTTGCTTTGTTGTGACCATTTATATGGGGTTGTTTTGAGAAATGGCAGGTCCACATCGACGAGATGTTAATGAGAAGAGAGATTGTTTGTTCTGATATTTTGATATTTTGATATTTCTACTAGCAACTAGGTCATAACATTGTTACTTATCAATTCAACCATCCATCTTCATGTCTTTTACAGGGAGTTATCACTAAACAAATGACTGCAATAGAAGAAATGGTTGCAAGTGAGTACAATTAGCCAGACCCTCATCTTTGTGACAAGATCTTGAAGTTGGTCATTTGTGAAGCGTTCTACTTTTCTTTCTTTTTTTCCAAAGGATGATCAGTGTAATAATTAAGCTTCATAATTTCTGTGTTTGGATCCAAGTTGTATATAAATGTCACATTATTAAGATTTCATTTTGTATATGTACAAGTAAAAGATTTCGTTTTTAACTATTTGGTGTCATACAAAATGGACAATAATGCAAGGATTTAATAAAAATAAATTTGAAAAAACGACATTAAAGACAGCTTTAATGTCGGTTAAAAAAAAATTAAAGACATCTTTAATGTCGGTGGAAAAACGACATTAAAGTTGTATCATAAGTGACATTAAAGGCATATTTAATGTCGGTTATCCACCGACATTAAAGATGAACCGACATTAAAGGCCTTCAATAACACCTTCAAAGATGTCGGTTTATAACCGACATTGAAGGGCTTTAATGTCGGTTTATAACCGACATTAAAGATGTCTTTAATGTCGGTTATAAACCGACATTGAAGCCCAACCGACATTAAAGCCCTTTAATAACGCTCGCAAAGATGTCGGTCGCCAAGCGACATTAAAGGCCTTTATAAATAAGTTTGCTAGGTTGTCTTTTGAAGAATTTTATTGAATATTGATGTCATCATTTGATGCTTTGTCTTCACATAAGAACCTAATTGGCTAGTTTTGTACATCATCAATATCGCCGAATGATTTAAAGTAGTTGTTCCGATCTGCTTCATAAGCTGTCATAATATAAAAATTGTTCTATATGTACTAAGTAACTCGTGTAAGATCTAGCTCGCATGGGTTAGATAAATAACCTGCATTTTCATAATCAACTAGATCACAATTAGACCTATTAGAATAAAATAAATTACAGTAAGCTAATAATTCTTAAATTAAACACAGATAGTTTAATTCTACTTCAATATTGTTGGAGAAATATTATTTTTTATGTTACAAAATTACAAAAGATATTACAATAGATAGTGTATAAACTAGTAAAGATATAAGTGCACTTATTTCTCAAAATTATGGTTCTTCAAGACCTCAAGTTCTTCATTATCTTTCTGATACCAGATGCTATAACTTTTTTTTGTTCATATGGCCAAGTGAATGAACCAGCCTAGGAAAGTTCAATGATATAACTAGTCTGATTTCATTTACTTTATGCTTTATTTTTAAAAGACAAAATGTATAATCTCAAATTCTTTCTAGAGAAATTCTTGTGTCTTTGAAATATCTTCAGGAGTTTCTACTCAAATCATCAAACTGTGATTTCTTTTAAAAGCGTATGAACAAATAGGGGTTATTTTTATACCCTTATATCAACAAAAAAGTAATAAGATGATGATACGTCTGGAGTATTTTATAACTCTCTTATTATTGAATCATATGATTTTATAACCTTTTTAATCCTTCAGGGATAGAATTATTAATAGATTCATATAAATGTATAATGACTCTCATTCCATAAGGTGTATGTTAAGCTTTTCATACATAGTAAGATATGTTAGATATCTCATGGTATTGTATCCCACCGTAGGAGAATATTTATCTCTCATATAACCAATACCAAATCTTTGCGATAATTATTATGGAACTTTTCTCGCTTTCTATTTGTTTTTCTAACAAATACTTACTTGTATTCTGCATGTTCGACATTTTCTAAATGTCTAAATTACTAGTTCTCACGATTTGAAACATAAGTTTATTTTGATTGGATTGTTTCTTTTCACATAAGTCATTCCTTTCTGTGTCGTCGCAACATTATTCAATATGTCTTAGTACATATTACTTATTTTCATAAATAATATCATGAGCAACATTGTATGCAAAAATGTTGTCAAGTTATTTAAGTATAGTTCCATTTCTTGTTATGACATATAATTTTATGAAGATCTCTTTACCATTTTTTTTTTACTTTAAGATTCTTTTGGGTACTCATATTCAGGATTTCTCTTCTAGAATATCCATATTCTTAACTGATTATTAATTGACTATTTCTTTTTCAAGGATCTTTCTCTTTGGAACTCATATTATCCAAGCGTGTAGTATTAACAACTTGTTGCACTAGAATATTATTCTTAGATGATATCTTTGTAACCACAATAACTCAGTTACTTTCTTACAATTATAAATGTTCTGTAAATGCATCTACATTTGATTTGATATCATTTTATTCAAAATGAGATATCTTTTGAACTTCTGGTTCAAAGTAATCTGTATTATGATCATATGCATTTCATACAATTTATTTTTCCAACATTTTCTTAATTTCTCCCCCTAATGTTGGAAAAGTTGTCTCATTAATGAGAACTAGCAAATTTCATAGTAAATATATCATCCATCCGGAGTTTAATTGTTCCATCATCTTAAACATAATCTCATACATATTTAAAAACTTTTCTATTCAAACATAAGCTACAAGATGTTCATTCACTTATCTCAATCAATTATCAAATGTTTGGGATGCAAACTCACTAGCATTCTTAAATCAAAATAATAAGTATATTTATGGCCATTAATAGGATGCACCAACAAGAATTAATAAACCATGAATCTCTTCCCAAAAGCATGAGAGTTTCAATTTCAATTTTCGCTAGTGAGGGTTAGATAATTAACCTCTTGAGAACAAGAGACCCCTTGACAATTTATTACATGAAAGAATCTTCTAGTTCTCCAATGGATGTCAATGTATATTTCCAATCATACATTAATTTCATTATTGACCCAAAATGACTCTCATGTCAAATAAAATTATATTTGGATCAATGAACTTCAGGTTCATTGTTGCATATATATCAATTACACGAATGTGTGAGTAATATAATTGAGAAGTAAAAGTAGACAAATTTTTTATACATGTACCCGCAGAAGATTATATATAATATATGCATATCATATATTATTCTTATAATAAACCTCTCTATATATGATATCGATTACAACATATATCTTTCCAATTTACTAAACTTCTCTTTGATAGATTTACAAAGATAGTAAAGTATATCAAGACTATCAAGACTATCAATCAAGACAATCAAATCTTAAAGATGTATTGTTTAGTTTTAAGTATAATATGTGTAGATGTACTATATGCAACACATAAATATCGATTATTCTTATTGTCTAGAGATCTCTAAGAGATTAAAAGGAAATCCAAATATTTCATCTATATATAAATGGGCAAAAAGAATAATCATCTCTTCCGGAGATTGTTAGTAATCTTTGATATCCAAATAATATCATATTTATAAGGTTAAAATAAAAACTATGATCTCTTCAAGAGATACAAATAATTTATCAAATTTGCTTTCATGCATCGCTCTCTGGCCTTTTCATCGTTAAGGATTTTATTTTTTCAAATAGAATCTTAATGTACGACAAGTATAAGATTATTGTATCTTTTCCAACATATTTGGAAAATAAAATTCTCATATGGTTCTAATCAAATAAACCCTTCTTCTCTATTAACATAATTTCGATCTTACTAAATATTGTAACATTTACTTTAGGGGATGCTATTAAATTATTTAATCAAAATTTACCATTTTTTTATAGAAACATATGCCCAATATATAATATAATGTTTCAAACTTTCTCTATCAAATTGTTATTGTAAGAGCAAAAATGTTTTGATATGTTCAATTAGTGATGCACGGCAAAAACAATGAGCACTAATTGATTTATGCAACTTCAGGTGCATCAAATCAACATTGAGTTAACTCAAAAAGTAATTGACTATTATACATAACTTTCATAAACTTTGTCATATAAGAGAATTTAATCAAATATATATAAAAAAATTTAGATTCACAAAGTTCACATGAGAATAATTTAAATATTCAACAATCAAATAAGTTTCGATATAAACATGACAAACAAATAAAATTAAAGATAATATTGAATACTTATTCTCATATTTGAAAAATAAAAGAAATATTATTACAATTTTTGTTAAGAAGAATGCAATTCAATTAAGAAAACAATATCTTAACTTTACTTTCTATATATATAACAAGCATATTTACAGATCTAGAAAATATAAATTGATAAGAAAACGTCTCAATCAAATATTTCAAATATAAGAATTATATTTAAAAATAAGGCATGATTTACCACCTTAATCTAAATAACATTAGAACATTTATAGCATACATCTAAAATGATATAGTATGTTTGAAAAATCTATAAGATCTAACCAAAAAATTAAAATCAAGAAATACTTGATATTCAATATCTCTTCTATTTTAGATCACTTAAAATTGGATCACTCAAAATAAGGTTATTTAAGTTTCTCAAACATAAATTTTATTCCTCAATAAATAAAAAAATTGTCTATGGTCCAAAATAGTAACCACACACACATATATACATATACTTCAAATAGAATTTAAGTTTGAATATATACTTATTCAACACATATGTCATGATATACATATCTCATGCACTCAAAATTTAACATCACAAATTTTACCATGAAATGTCATACATGACTTGAAACCAACAATCACAAATTGTTTTTTCATTAACTCTATGCAATTGCAAATTTTTCTATTTAGTCATTCTACCAAAGTATGAAGATAAAGTACCAACTTTTGTCGAACATATGAAAATATGAATAAAGTTTTTCAATTCAATCAAATCAAATTGTAAAACTAATAACGAATGTATTTTAGCAAACAATGTTACAATTAACATATATTGCATACTTAGTTATCAAATATTTAAATTCATCTTCTTTCAACTTTATGTTTAAATTCAAGAAATATGAACGACGGTGATGAGAAGATCAATGATGAATACACCAAATACATACATATACGAAAAAATCATCAAAATTAAAATACTCATCATATTTGAACGAAATTCTAAATACCTAAAAAATTATGGAGATAATTCTAGCCGGTCTTTAACAAGAATAGAAATCAATTTCTACAAAACCTTTAAAGTAGTAGAGACTCGTGTTGATAACGTGTTATAAAATAAAGAACAAAGAAACAATCAAATGGAAGAATAGAAAAGAGAAGAAGAGAAGACAATTGAACTCAATTGTGGTGTGTATACAAATGATCTCTACAATCTATGTTTATAGGATTGTGAGAATAATGGTTACAAAACCAAACATAATTAGAAGACAAGAAAATTATGGAAATTGATAAGGAGGTTATTGGATGAATTTGTAACCTAAGGAAGTTATGGACATCTAATAATAATACGTAGAATATTTATAATAAAATTTAAATTTTATCTAGTTTTCAAGTTTTTGTCAAAAAAATTTTCTTCAAGTTTTTTTTAACTTTTACAAAATGTCTATGAGTTAGTTGAATTCTTAAAATATTTAATATAGAAGACATTTTATAATAAAAAAATAAATCAAAATATTTATAAAATATAGAAAAATTTCAAATTCTACCACTTATTAGTGTTTATCAATCACATTAATTAATATAAAAATTGATAAAAGTATATGAGTGTATATCTTTGATAGAACTTAAAATTTTGTTATATTTTATAGATATTTTTAGCAGTTTTGTCATGTATAATAATTATTTATTCTTCATATATATATATATATTTAAATTCAAAATAGGAATTTGAACATTGACTTTTTAGGAGAGGAAATCATCTAATTGACAAATATTTTAAAGTTTGTTAAAAGTACTTAATATGGTTGAATAAATTAATTTCAACAATCTCCTGCTTCAGCCAACAAATATTTTACTATTAATTTTGTTCTTTAGTCCACAACTCTCATATGGTTGTTTTACATGGCTGGTTGATTTTTTAAAATGTTTTTCTTAATAGTATATTTTGAATAATGAAAATTGAGATGTAGCCAACCTTTAATTAATTTTGCAAATTGAAAAAAAAAAAAGTTCTCATCTAAGATATATATTTATCCCACACATTTGACTAAATATATATTTATACAATTATTGGTTGTGTTTTGGTGACACAACACCCATAATAAAGAATTTGGATTGAAAGAGAAGTTATTCAAGTTGGTGGAAAAATTAAGTTAGAAAATGTTTATTTACAAAGACTTTAGAAAAGAAAAACAATTAAATTCATGAATAATCAACTCTTCTCTAAAATTTTATTATGCATATTAAAGGTACATTTCACAACTATAACATAAACCAATCGCATTTTGAAATTGAATTTATGCAAATCACTCAAATCAAACCTATAGCTCTTGATGACATAATTTATAACTTTGTCAACAAATCTTTATCAAAATCAATACATAATATTCTATTTAGAGATATTTTTAAGTATAGTAAAATAAATAAAAATATTTATATTCTATTAGTGATAGACATTAATAGACTTTTATTACTATGTATCAATATGACTGATAGAAGCATATCAGTGTCTATCAATGTCTATCATCGATAGAATTTGAAATGTTTTTATATTTTGCAAACTTTTAACAAATTTACCATTTTTGAAAGATTCTTTTATATTTATTGTATTTGTATATTTTATTTCTGACATCGATAATTACGCGCCTAACAATATCTAACCGCTTAACTTTAATAACAAAATCTACTAACCTAAACGCAATAGAAAAGATTCAAATATAGAAAAATATTAAACTTATTTATGTAATATAGTAAAATCTATCAAATCATTTATAGTCAACTTAAGGTTTTTTTAACTATATTTTGTAAAGGAAAAATTTCATAAATACAATAGACCGTTAAAATATTTATGGCATGTGTAAACGCTCATGAAGTTAGCATTTTTAAATATTTCAGGTTTGTCATTCCTTTTTATTGTCTTTCTTCTGCTCCTCCTCTACGGTCTTTTTTTTTTCCCAAACTATTATTTGGTTCAAGATCATGTATCAAATATAAAAGATCTTTTTTTTTTTCAAAATGTTATTTGGTTGTTCAAGATCGTGTACTAAATATAAAAGACTTGAAAAAAACGTCGTTTAGATTTGGGTAGCCAAATCTAAATGATCGTGTACAAAAAAAATAGTCAAATCAAATTAAATTATTGAATCCTCAAAATATCGTTTAGATTGGGGTAGCTAAATCTAAATGATCGTGTACAAAAAATATGTAACGACCCAACTCCTTATGCTGAATCGAAGTCATTACTAAATATAGAACAAGTGGTTTAAGTCTAAAAATTTTATTAAAAGCATACGGTTCAAGAAATTCATTTATAAAAACATAGACAAGGTAGTCATGCAAAAATGTAAAAACGTTCTGAAATCCTACTCGGGCCCTATCTACATAAAAGATAGTGAAAAATAAAAAGTACTCAAACTCAAATGCTAAAATCTGAAATAAGAAATAAGCGGAAGCGGTAGTCCCTATGGCCCTCCTCGGTCTCACTTCGGGTCGCTCGCCAGCTTGCCCTTGCCCTTGCCCCGTCCTCTACCTGAAAACATAAAATGGAGAGAATGAGTATAAAAATACTCAGTAAGGGACCCACTACTAGTCCCACTAGGTGCCTGTTAACTTCCTGTTAGAGTCCTGATAACTGGTACCCAATCTCTGGCACGTTCCCGAACACGTGCAATCATGCGCTCCCGTAGGAACGTAACTCTGGTCTTCGGTGCCCGGGGACACCTAGGACAGTCGGGATGCGAGGACCCCGTCGAGTCACTCGAGTCATGTCTATATCATGCTAGACTGGCGTCCCGTCGGACCACACAGTCCTCAATAGGTGGTGATCCCGAAGGACACCCATGCAGGTACGACTCTAACAGAATCAAGCTAACAGGTACCCTAATTTGCAGTATACATACACATGGCATCAGCATATAACATGTCACATAAATCATTTCTACACTCTCCGCCCCGACATTCGTCGTAACCATAATAAATCTTGCCACGCATAACAGGCTATAGCACAACTATATCGTCATTTGCATCATACTAACATTTATTTCAGGCATCATACTGTCAAACTCTCAATATGCAACATAGGGCATACACAGTCTCATACTTCAAACATGAAACTAGTAGTAGAATCTCTTACCTGGAGATCTACTTGTCGAGTCCTAACCGCGAGGCAGTACGCTTTCCAAGCGACGAAGTCCTAACTGTTTAATAAGTCAAAATTCGTAAATAGGTCGCCAACGACCAACGGTTCGAGACTCAATTGAATTTAACTTACCCTAGAAGGAGGTTGCAGTGCTCGAGCCCCTACTGAAGAAATCCCGCGCTGCAGTAATTTCTTGGTCCAAGACGTCCCTTGAGGAAAATAATATAATTTAGATCCAAATTAATTTAACTAACGTCCGAGCATGGAGTCTTACCGGAAAAACCACAATAATTAATTAGCTTACCAAAATATAGGTGGATGGAGCCAATTTAGTCCTGGCGGCTCGGCTGGAAGAAGACAGGACCGGCTCGGCTTGGGCAGACGCGGCTCGGCTCGGTACAGGGATTTCGCGTGCGGCTCGGCTTGCAACAGGGGGAGACGCGGCTCGGCTTGCAACAGGGGAGACGCGGCTCGGCTACACCGAAGCGCGCGGCGCGGCTTCACACGCGGACGCGGCTCTTCGGTTTCGGCTTCGGGCGCGCGGGCGTGGAGCGGCTCCGGGTTCGTTCGTCGGCTGGAGGCACGCGCGGCGGATCGGCTTCGAGTGGCGGCTGCGGGAGACGGCTGGGCGCGGATCGAAGTGGCTCCCTTCGGCTCGATCGGAGCGACGCGGCTGACGGAGCTTCTCGGATCGACGCGGCTGACGGAGCTTCTCGGATCGACGCGGCTGACGGAGCTTCTCGGATCGACGCGGCTGACGGAGCTTCTCGGCTACACAGATCGGCTCGATCGAAGCGACGCGACGCGGCTCGGCTATCCTCCTGATCGGAGCGGCGCGGCGTCGGCGGTCTTCCTTAGGTCGAAACGGCGCGGCGGGTTCCGGCTCGGCTGGCGGCTGCGGATTCGGCTGCAGACGCGCGGAGGATGGCTCGGCTTCCACTCGGCTTGCAGACGCGCGGTGGGTCGGCTCTACTACGGCCGGCTCCGAGGGTTATTCTTTCAGCTGGCGGCGGCGGCGTGCGGCGGCGTGCGGCGGCGTGCGGCGGCGTGCGGCGGCGGCTAGGGTTTCCTCTTCTATTTTTTTTTTTCTTTCTTTTCTTTGGGAAGGTGAAGAGTCTCACACTTCCCCATGCCTCTTTTTAAAAGAAATAAAAAAAATAATTAAAAGAAAACCCTAAAACCCTCTTTCCTCTCTCCTCCATTAACCACCTTTGACCCTTTCCAAGGCCATTTATTTGCTAAGCCTTTAATTTATTTCACCCCCTAACTTCAAAATTAATCCATAAAAACTTTAGTTTAATACTAATAATAAACACACTTAGTATTAATATTAATGGTCAAAACAAAAAGGAAACCGAAATTGTCGGGCGTTACAATCTTCCCTCCTAAAAAAAAACTTTCGTCCTCGAAAGTTCTAATCCTCGAACAGCTCGGGGTACTGGGCTCTCATATCCTCTTCTTTCTCCCACGTGGCCTCTTCCACTCCATGGTTCTGCCAAAGGATTTTGACCAGTGGAATTTCTCGACTGCGAAGCTTCTTGACCTCCCTTGCCAGGACCTCGACAGGCTGCTCCTCGTAGCTCAGATTCTCGCTAACCTGCAGTGGCTCGAAGTCCACCACATGTGTTGGGTCTGCGACATATTTCCTCAGCATGGAGATATGGAATACGTCGTGCACTGCAGCAAACGATGGGGGTAGCGCCAAGCGGTAAGCCACGGGGCCAATCCGCTCCAATATCTCGAACGGCCCTACGAAGCGTGGGCTCAGCTTCCCCTTCTTCGCGAACCTCAGAACACCCTTCATGGGTGCAACCTTCAGAAAGACCATATCTCCCACTTCAAACTCGAGGTCCTTACGTCGTACATCAGCGTAACTCTTCTGTCTGCTCTGGGCTGTCAGCATACGAGCTCGGATCTTCTGTATGGCTGCGTTGGTCGTCTGCACTAATTCGGGGCCTAGCATCCTCTGCTCTCCAACCTCGCCCCAGCAGACAGGGGACCTACAGCACTTGCCATACAGAGCCTCGAACGGTGCCATACCGATAGTAGCCTGGTAGCTGTTGTTATAGGCAAACTCCATCAGATGCAGATGGGAGTCCCAACTTCCTGAAAACTCTAGTACGCAGGCTCGCAGCATGTCTTCTAAAATCTGGTTCAATCTCTCTGTCTGACCATCAGTCTGAGGGTGGAATGCCGTGCTGAAGTCCAACCTTGTACCTAATGCAATTTGAAGTCCTTTCCAGAACTTCGATGTGAAACGGGCGTCTCTGTCTGAAATGATGGATACGGGTACTCCATGTAGTCTCACAATCTCTGTCATATATAGCTGCCCCCACTTACTGGCAGTGTAAGTGGATTTCCCTGGCACGAAATGGGCCGACTTCGTGAGTCTGTCGACCACGACCCAGATCACCGTGTAGCCCCTTAGGGTCTTGGGCAGTCCCGTAATAAAATCCATCGACACACTCTCCCACTTCCACCCTGGCACACTCAAGGGTTGCAACAACCCTGCTGGATGCTGCCTAGGTGCCTTCACCTGCTGGCACACCAAGCATCTACTGACAAAGTCTGCCACATCCCTCTTCATGCCCCTCCACCAATAGACACTCCTTAAGTCCTGGTACATCTTCGTACTCCCAGGGTGCATGGTAAACGGGGAACTGTGAGCCTCAGTCAAAAGCTCCGTCTTAACTGCGCTGTCTTCCGGCACACACAGGCGTCCTTCAAACATAAGGCCATCGTCAGAGGATATGGAGAAGCTTTCACCTTGCTCTGTCTCTACCACGCGACGCTTCTCTGCCAAATAAGGATCATTCAGCTGAGCAGCAATGATCTTTTGCCTCAAGGTTGGCTGAACTGTCAACTGAGCCAACTGTGCGGTAACCTCACCTACTGAGACTGCAATCTCTGCCCTCTCAAAGTCCCTGAGTAAGGGGGTCTGCTTGGTGATTAGCGCTGCTGAATGTGCAACTTTCCTACTTAGCGCATCAGCCACTACATTCGCTTTACCTGGGTGGTATAGGATCTCGCAGTCGTAGTCTTTCACCAACTCAAGCCACCTCCTCTGCCTCATGTTCAACTCCTTCTGGGTGAAGAAGTACTTCAGGCTCTTATGATCGGTGTAAATCTGAATCTTCTCACCGTACAGATAGTGCCTCCATATCTTCAGTGCAAAGACTACAGCTGCCAACTCCAAGTCATGGGTAGGGTAGTTCTGCTCATGGATCTTCAACTGGCGGGAGGCATAAGCAACTACCTTACCCTGCTGCATCAGGACACAACCTAGTCCCTTCTTGGAGGCGTCACTATAGATTACAAAGTTTCCCGAACCATCGGGCACTGTCAGGACCGGTGCAGTCACTAGCTTCTGTTTGAGCTCCTGAAAGCTCCTCTCGCAAGCTGGGCTCCAGACAAAAGGGGTTCCCTTCTTGGTCAACTGGGTCAACGGGCTGGCTATACGTGAGAAGTCTTCCACGAACCTCCTGTAGTAACCTGCCAAGCCCAGAAAACTTCGAATTTCACTAACCGTGGACGGTCGGGTCCAGTTGGTCACCGCTTCAATCTTTGCGGGATCTACTGAAACTCCCTCACTGGAAACCACGTGGCCAAGAAACGTCACCTTCCTTAACCAGAATTCACACTTGGAGAACTTGGCATACAACTTGTTGGCTCGAAGGGTCTCCAAAACTTGGTGTAAGTGCTCCTCGTGCTCAGCCTCAGTTTTTTGAGTAAATGAGGATGTCGTCAATGAAGACTATGACGAACGAGTCTAGAAACTCCTTAAACACCCTGTTCATCAGGTCCATGAATACTGCAGGAGCGTTAGTCAAGCCGAAAGACATCACAACGAATTCGTAATGTCCGTACCTCGATCGAAAGGCCGTCTTGGGGATGTCACCGTCCCTAATCCTCAACTGGTGATAGCCTGATCGCAGGTCGATCTTGGAGAAGACGGTGGCTCCCTGCAACTGATCGAACAGGTCATCAATCCTGGGCAAGGGGTAGCGGTTTTTGACTGTCACCTTGTTCAGCTCTCAGTAGTCAATACAAAGGCGCATTGACCCATCCTTCTTCTTCACGAACAATACTGGGGCTCCCCAAGGCGACACACTGGGCCGGATGAAGCCTTTGTCCAGCAACTCCTGTAACTGGACCTTTAACTCCTTTAGCTCAGCTGGAGCCATTCTGTAAGGGGTCCTCGAGATAGGAGCAGTGCCCGGCTCTAACTCGATGGCGAAGTCTACCTCTCTGGGAGGCGGAAGTCCTGGGAGTTCGTCTGGGAAAACGTCGGGGTACTCTCTTACCACTGGTTCGGAAGATAGGGAAACTTCTGGCTCTCTCACATCCACTACGCTTGCCAAAATACCCCAAGTACCCTGGCTGAGTAGTTTACTAGCCTTCATGGCTGAGATGACCTTGGGTATACATACCATGCCTGCCCCCCTGAATTTGAAACTAGCCTCGGAGGGAGGGTTGAAGACAACTTCCTTGCCATAACAGTCTATATTTGCATGGTTGGCTGATAGCCAATCCATGCCTAGTATCACATCAAAATCCTGCATGTCTAACACTAGCAAGGTCACGTCTAACATACGATTCGCTATCTCTACCCGACATGCCTTTATTTGTTCTTTGGATAACAGGACCTCCCCAGATGGAGTAGAAACCGACAAAACACTACCCAAAGGCTCTACCTCTAAACCCACATGCTGAACGAAAACGGAGGATATAAACGAGTGGGATGACCCAGAGTCAAATAGCACAAAAGCATAGTGCCCCAAAATTGGGAGCGTACCTGTCACCACAGTGCCAGCTCGCTCGGCCTCCTGCCGGGTAGTGGCGAAAACTCTCCCCTGCTGGGCCGCAGAAGGCTGGGGCGGTGTCGTCTCAAAGGGTTTCCGAGGACACATATCAGCAGTGTGCCCCGGCTGTCTGCACCTAAAGCAGACTCCACTTCCAGCCAAGCAACGACCTCCGTGGACTCTCCCGCAGGTAGTACAAGCGGGTAGCTCTCTCAGAGTCCTCCCGGCTGCTGCAAGTTCCCGTCGGTGTCTCTGGAAGACACCTCCTGACCTCAGTGTTCGCTGCGGTGCTACGTCAGGCTGCGTCTCAACCTTTCTCTTCTGTCCCAAGGCTGACCCTCTGACGGCAGCCTTAGACGCATCGGCTCTCTCAGGCAGGCTCAAATCCAGTGCTATACGTAGTGCATCAGCATGCGTGGCTGGGCGGAGGGCTCTGACAATGCCCTGAAGGTCTAGCCTGAGTCCTCTAACGAATTTCTCCGTCCTGGCAGCCTCGTCCCTTACCATATCGGGAGCAAAGCGGGACAACATATCGAACTCGGCGTCGTACTGCTCCACCGTCATGTCGCCTTGCTCCAAGTTTAGGAACTCTTGCAGCTTGGCGTGCTTCACATTGGCGGAGAAAAACTTAGCATAGAAGTTCTCCTTGAACTGCTCCCATGTTATTTTGCTTACATCGCCCCCTAGCATTCTCTCCGCGGTCTCCCACCAGGCGGTGCCCCTGTCCTCCAAGAAGAAGACTGCACACTGCACCTTCTGGTCTTCTGGGCACTTCATGTACCGGAAAATAGTCTCTATGGACGTCAACCACATTTGGGCCTTTGTGGGGTTGTCCATGGATCCGTCAAAGGTCTTGGGATTATACTTCCTGAAATCCCGTAAGTGTTTCGCCTCGGCCGACAGTTGAACTGGTACTGGTTGAGCTTCCTCAGGGGCTGGAGGAGCGACGGCCTGAGCCTGAACAGGGGCGGCCTGGGCCTGAGCAGGGGCGGCCTCGGCCTGAACAGGGGCGGCCTGGTTCTGCTGGGCGGCAAGGAAAGGCGCCAAAGCAGCTTGCAGCATGTCCTGATAACGCTGCTCCATTGCGGCGAGATCCGCCTGGGTGACCGGTGCGTTTGGGTCGACTGCCGGTGCAACAGGTGGCGCCTCCGGCTGGCCACGACCGGCTCCTCTGCCTCCCCTACCACCTCCTCGGCGTGTACCTCTACGTGGCGGCATTCTCCCTAAAATTCACCAACAAACTTCTCACCACAAGAACTTAACACCCTATATCTAGGTCTTAGACTATTCAGGCAAAATTGTAATCTTAACATTAGCAAGGCTTTAGACATACCTGGCGAGTGCCGAAGGACCGTATAGCCATAGGGTGAAGTAAAACCAAACAAAAATGACTTACATCGTAGGTCAGTCTACAGAACCTAAAACACTGTGCTCTGATACCAACTGTAACGACCCAACTCCTTATGCTGAATCGAAGTCATTACTAAATATAGAACAAGTGGTTTAAGTCTAAAAATTTTATTAAAAGCATACGGTTCAAGAAATTCATTTATAAAAACATAGACAAGGTAGTCATGCAAAAATGTAAAAACGTTCTGAAATCCTACTCGGGCCCTATCTACATAAAAGATAGTGAAAAATAAAAAGTACTCAAACTCAAATGCTAAAATCTGAAATAAGAAATAAGCGGAAGCGGTAGTCCCTATGGCCCTCCTCGGTCTCACTTCGGGTCGCTCGCCAGCTTGCCCTTGCCCTTGCCCCGTCCTCTACCTGAAAACATAAAATGGAGAGAATGAGTATAAAAATACTCAGTAAGGGACCCACTACTAGTCCCACTAGGTGCCTGTTAACTTCCTGTTAGAGTCCTGATAACTGGTACCCAATCTCTGGCACGTTCCCGAACACGTGCAATCATGCGCTCCCGTAGGAACGTAACTCTGGTCTTCGGTGCCCGGGGACACCTAGGACAGTCGGGATGCGAGGACCCCGTCGAGTCACTCGAGTCATGTCTATATCATGCTAGACTGGCGTCCCGTCGGACCACACAGTCCTCAATAGGTGGTGATCCCGAAGGACACCCATGCAGGTACGACTCTAACAGAATCAAGCTAACAGGTACCCTAATTTGCAGTATACATACACATGGCATCAGCATATAACATGTCACATAAATCATTTCTACACTCTCCGCCCCGACATTCGTCGTAACCATAATAAATCTTGCCACGCATAACAGGCTATAGCACAACTATATCGTCATTTGCATCATACTAACATTTATTTCAGGCATCATACTGTCAAACTCTCAATATGCAACATAGGGCATACACAGTCTCATACTTCAAACATGAAACTAGTAGTAGAATCTCTTACCTGGAGATCTACTTGTCGAGTCCTAACCGCGAGGCAGTACGCTTTCCAAGCGACGAAGTCCTAACTGTTTAATAAGTCAAAATTCGTAAATAGGTCGCCAACGACCAACGGTTCGAGACTCAATTGAATTTAACTTACCCTAGAAGGAGGTTGCAGTGCTCGAGCCCCTACTGAAGAAATCCCGCGCTGCAGTAATTTCTTGGTCCAAGACGTCCCTTGAGGAAAATAATATAATTTAGATCCAAATTAATTTAACTAACGTCCGAGCATGGAGTCTTACCGGAAAAACCACAATAATTAATTAGCTTACCAAAATATAGGTGGATGGAGCCAATTTAGTCCTGGCGGCTCGGCTGGAAGAAGACAGGACCGGCTCGGCTTGGGCAGACGCGGCTCGGCTCGGTACAGGGATTTCGCGTGCGGCTCGGCTTGCAACAGGGGGAGACGCGGCTCGGCTTGCAACAGGGGAGACGCGGCTCGGCTACACCGAAGCGCGCGGCGCGGCTTCACACGCGGACGCGGCTCTTCGGTTTCGGCTTCGGGCGCGCGGGCGTGGAGCGGCTCCGGGTTCGTTCGTCGGCTGGAGGCACGCGCGGCGGATCGGCTTCGAGTGGCGGCTGCGGGAGACGGCTGGGCGCGGATCGAAGTGGCTCCCTTCGGCTCGATCGGAGCGACGCGGCTGACGGAGCTTCTCGGATCGACGCGGCTGACGGAGCTTCTCGGATCGACGCGGCTGACGGAGCTTCTCGGATCGACGCGGCTGACGGAGCTTCTCGGCTACACAGATCGGCTCGATCGAAGCGACGCGACGCGGCTCGGCTATCCTCCTGATCGGAGCGGCGCGGCGTCGGCGGTCTTCCTTAGGTCGAAACGGCGCGGCGGGTTCCGGCTCGGCTGGCGGCTGCGGATTCGGCTGCAGACGCGCGGAGGATGGCTCGGCTTCCACTCGGCTTGCAGACGCGCGGTGGGTCGGCTCTACTACGGCCGGCTCCGAGGGTTATTCTTTCAGCTGGCGGCGGCGGCGTGCGGCGGCGTGCGGCGGCGTGCGGCGGCGTGCGGCGGCGTGCGGCGGCGGCTAGGGTTTCCTCTTCTATTTTTTTTTTTCTTTCTTTTCTTTGGGAAGGTGAAGAGTCTCACACTTCCCCATGCCTCTTTTTAAAAGAAATAAAAAAAATAATTAAAAGAAAACCCTAAAACCCTCTTTCCTCTCTCCTCCATTAACCACCTTTGACCCTTTCCAAGGCCATTTATTTGCTAAGCCTTTAATTTATTTCACCCCCTAACTTCAAAATTAATCCATAAAAACTTTAGTTTAATACTAATAATAAACACACTTAGTATTAATATTAATGGTCAAAACAAAAAGGAAACCGAAATTGTCGGGCGTTACAAAATAAACGATCATGTAGACAAATCTAAATGATCGTGTACCAAAAGAATGTTTAAAAAAACCATTTAGCCAAATTTAAACGATCGTGTACCAAAGAATCTTGAAAAATAAACGATTGTGTAGACAAAACTAAACGATCGTGCACCAAATCTTAAAAAAGATTGTTTAGACTTGGCTACCCAAATCTAAATGATCGTGTACAGAGAATGTTGAAAAAAAAATTATTTAGATTTGGCTTCAAATCTAAATAATCAAATCTAAACGATCGTGTACCAAACATATTACTGACACTGTTGAAGGCATGATTGACGAGACATTTTTGGCATTTTCCACTGTGGGCCTGTGGGCTTTTTCCATTTTCAAAATTATTTTATATAGTGTAAGTATTTTGCTGCTTTGTTATACTTTTTAAAAGATCATTTTCTAAATAGTTTCAATTTTTTTTGTTATTCATAACAAAACAATAATAAACAATCTCCTCATTCTAAAAATCATTTTAAAACAATGTAATAACAATAACCACCACATTCAATCGTTGTTTCTGACTCGAAATCTAAATTCTCCACTAGTAAATTCATCTATCATACTTTATGTAATTTTTCTATTCATTTAGTATTCAAAATTATTATTGTTTGGGATTTCTTTAATAACATTGACGAAAAAGAGTGTTACAACCAACACACCTCACAAGTGTTTGTTGCTAGATTGGGTCGAATCTAGAGAAGTAGTTGTTGATGGAAGATGGTCCTCTAATGATCCTTTCCATCCTTGTTTTTGTTACTAAATTGGGTCGAATATGGAGAAGTAGTTACAACCGACACTTCTCACAAGTGTTTACCACTTGGCCTACATGCAGTTCATGCACGGGTTGACATAGTAAAATCACCTAATTCGTTATTATAAAGACTTACACATTTGATACTCTTATTATTAACAATGTTGTTGGTACTACTATTGCATGGACAGTGAATAAATTAAACTATGTAAGAAAATTTACTATACTCTGTGAATTTAATATTTATTTACTTTATTAGTTAATCTATTAGATTAGGGCTATATTCTTATTAGGGGATTGAAATGAAGACATTGGAGCTATGTAATTGTGCACTACTACAATTTGGGCTTTAGTTACACAATGAAATAGGAAAAATGGGTTTAGCTAAAAAGATGTGTCATTAATGTAAAAAATACGCGTTTTTGGCTAGAAAAGATGGGACTTCTGGATCCATGCTTTATTTTGGCACTTTTTAAGCATCACGAACCATGACGTTTTTTAAATATCATCGTTTATCCTTTCATTAACTCAAAATGGGGTATTTTATAAAATATCCTAACCCAAAACCCTTTCACCCAAAAACCCAACCCCTTCACTTGGCAAACCTCTTCACCATCTCCACAATTCCAGTCGCCACCCCTTTCAGGATCGACACAGGTACCGGTTGCCGTCTTTGCTGTCCTTTGGATTGTTTGACTTTATGGGTTTCTTTCTTTTGTTTTTCAAAAAAATGTTTTCTTAGCTTTGTATGTAACTCAACGACTCATCCTATTTTCGTGGGATTCCAAGTTTAAAGGTCCGTTTGAATTAACTTAAGAAAAAAATGTTTTGCAAGAAACTCATTTTTATTTAAACTCATTTTTGTGAAAATGGTTTAAAATACACTTAAAAAACTATTTTGTGTTACAAATTTTAAAATTTACCTTTAAGTCGAAAACTCTCTTTTGTTTACTATAAAGTTTTGTTGGAAATTCATATTGAATTCTGAAATCGTAGGGAATAAGACTTTTATTGTTATGTTAATTAATTCTTCACCCACAGGAAGTGGAGTTGTTAGAACCGTTGTAACTAACTAGGGTAAATTCTTTAGAGACCTTTATAATGAGATTTGTGTTTTTTATCTCTGCTCTAGATAACTATTCAATGGTTGTAGCTTAGTTGTTCTCTCTAAAAATATGAGATATTAGAGAAAAACATATCTTTTTGTGTGAATTCGTAAAGTAGTTTCTCCGTGTCATGTAAAATTTAAATTTGTTAGGTTTATTGGGGTTGGCCCAAGGGAAGATTTGACCTAATTTTTTTATTCCTTAATCTAGTCTATTTATTCTCCTCTTGTATCATTTGTGTTAATGTAAGAAAATAATAAGAGAGATTTGCACCGTGGTTTTACTCCATGAACTAGGGTTTTCACGTAAAACTTGTGTTTGTTCTTCATTTCTTTTTTCAATATATGGTATCAGATCGAGATGTTGATCAAGCCCTATATAACAAAACTCGTGATGGAAACCAAGCAGAGGAGATGATCACTAATATTAGTGCCATCGCCATTGTTGTTGTCGATGCTTGGATCAGCACTGCCATGGATGAATGGTTCCGCCACCTTCAGACAACGCTAGGAAACTTGATTCCGCAATTTTTTCATTGTCTTCGCCGCTGCCAAAGGTCCATGCATCGATCCATCTTGTTTAGATTCAACTGGCCTAGTTAGGAGCAGTCTTAATGATGGTTTAAAATACTCTAGAATTGAAAAGATTGATAGGATTTATGACTTTCTTGTCGGTCTTAATTCTAATTTTGATATAGTTCAAGGGCGTATACTAGGCCAGAGACCAATTCCTTCCTTAATGGAAGTTTGTTCTTAAATCTTCCTTAAGGGGGATTGTACAATTGCTATGAGTCTTTCGAAAACTCCTACTATTGACTCCGTTGCTTTTAGTGCGAGCTCTTTTATCAGTGACAATGACAAGCACAATGGAAAACAATTCTTGTCTATGAGCATTGCAAAAGACAGTAGCATACAAAGGAACAATATTGAAAGTTACATGGTCGTCCCTCAAGAGGTAAGAAACGCTCTCCCAACGACAAACAGAACAAAGAGCTGGCATATGTGAGTGTGTCTATTGGACCTTTTCAACCACCTAATCCACATGGAAACTAGACCGATCTTAGTCCCGCTACTTTAGGTGCCATTTTCCAATCAGGTGTACCTCAGTCCTTCGGTCTTATTAGTGTTGATGTGAAGAACCCTCAGATTCTGGCACCACATATCATTTGACTAGTTCCTTTGAACATTTGTGTCCTATTTCCCATGTGCTGGCAATGAAACAATTAGAACCGTAATTGTCTCCTTGGCCCCTATTGCTCGGAAGGGGAAGATTTCTCCTTGTGTATGGCTCTCCTTACATAATGTTTTGCATGTGCTCAAAATTTCTTATAATCTGTTATCTATAAGTAAGTTTACTCATGAATTAAACTGCAAAGTAGAATTCTTTCCTGATTATGTCTCTTTTCATGATTTGAGCTCGAGGAAGATGATTGACATTGCTTGACAAAGTAGGGGACTCTACTTCCTTGTTGATGATACCTTTTTAGTAGAATTTCTAGGACTAGTCTTTTATCTTCCTATTTTACTACTTTTGAATAAGTTTGTATGCTGCGGCATTTTTGTTTAGGCCACCCTAATTTTCAACATACGAATCATTTATTTTCTTATATTTTCTCTAAACTTGATGTTTCTACCTTATCTTGTAACGTATGTATTTGAGCTAAAAAACATCAAGTTTCCTTCACAACCATACAAACCAACCCACCCTTTTACATTTGTTCATAGTGAAGTCTGGGGACCATCTAAGATAACTACCTCATCTAGAAAATGGTAGTTCGTAACCTTTATTTCTAACCATACCCTTCTTACTTGGGTCTTTCTCGTCTTCGAAAAATTTGAAGTTACCTGTGTCTTTAGGAGACTTTATACAATTGTAGAAATGCAGTTCAATACAAAGATTGCTATTTTGTGAAGTGACAATGGTCGTGAGTTCCAAAACCATACCCTCAATGAGTTTTTGTCCTCCAAAGGCATTGTCCACAAAAGTTCCTTTGCCTACACCCCCAACAAAATGGGGTAGTCGATCGCAAAAACCGTCACCTTTTGGAAGTCACTCATTCTCATATGTTATCTACTTCCTTTCCTTTCTATCCCTAGCTAGGGTGATGTTGTTCTCATTGCAATCCATCTTATTAACCAAATGCCTTCTCATGTCCAACATCTTCAAACCTTCTACCCGCCTCTTTGATGATGTTCCTCTTTGGGTATCGAGTGCACAACCCTATGTTTATAACATGGCCCTAACCCATCTAAGTATACCCCTCGGGCTCAGGCATGTGTTTTTGTTGGTTACCCTCTGCACCATCAAAACTATAAATGCTTTCATCAATCTTCTCGTAAGTACTTTGTCTCTATGGATGTCACCTTTCTTTAGAATCGCCATTTCTTTACCGTTAGCCTACTTTAGAAGAGAGTGAGAGTGAAGAGTCTAACTCTAACTTGGTGATATCCTTAGAGTCTACTAGTCATACTCTCGTTACCATACCTAGCCCAGTCCTTACAACATGGTCTTACCTATGAATCGAGTTCCTTAGAAAACCTACTATAGGAGGAACCTTGGAAAGAAAGTTGAGTATCCTGCTAATTAGTTGGCTCTGGTCCAAGGTTCTAAACCATTACGAGATTAAGGTATAACTAATTCTATTGGCTCACATATTGACAGTAAAATGAGTGAAACTGGCAAGTTCGAGAAAGCTATTTCTGAAAATATAGGTGAATAGGGTAATGTTGATATTAAGGCCATCCTAGATGAAAAGGGCAGTAATGATGATAATGAGGTCAGTGCAAGAGTTACTAAAAATGAAAGTAGGGAGGATCGTTAAGAAAATATTAGTAAGTATAATTCGTTTCTTGATTTGCCTATTGCACTAAGGAAGGGTACTGGGTCCTGTACTAAGCACTCTATTGCTAACTATCTTTCTTATGAGAACCTATCTCCTAAATTCATAGCCTTCATAGCCAACCTTGACTCCACCGTGATACAAAAAAATATCCACATTGCTTGAGAGTGTCTTGAGTGGAAAAATGATGTCATGGAAGAGATAAGGTTCATTGAGAAGAACAAGCCTAGGAGATATGTACTCTACCTAAGGGACATAAAACTGTACGATACAAATGAGTGTTCATTCTCAAATGCAAGGCATATGGAACCCTTGACAGACACAAGGGAAGGGTAGTTGCAAAAGGGTTTACTCAAACATATGGTTTTGATTATTCAGAAACTTTTTCCTCAGTTGCTACATTGAATACAGTTAGAGTTCTGCTGTGCTGTGAACAAAGACTTGCCTCTTTATCAGTTGGATGTTAAGAATACATTTTTAAATGGGGACCTAGTGGAGAAAGTCTACATGAGCTCCCCCCCCCCTAGGGTTTAAAGCTCAGCTCAACCATCATGTGTGTAAACTTAAAATATCTTTATATGGTATGCCATCATGTGTGTAAACTTAAAATATCTTTATATGGTATGAAACAGGTACCTAGAACATGGTTTAGTAGGTTTACTACCTTTGTCAAGTCCCTAGAGTGTAGTCAGGGGCACTTTGACCATACTTTGTTTACAAAGGTCTTCAAGACTGGGAAGATTGTAGTATTGATTATTTATGTTGATTAAATGTGTAAGAATAACCCGAACAATCCGAACAACCCAACAACCTGGACTATCCAACCCATATTATATGGGTTGAGTTGGGTTAGTTTAAAATGTGGGTTGGGTTGGATTGAAAATTTTGGTTTTCATTGGGTTGGGTTGGGTCTCGGGTTGGAGGTTAAAAAATTTGGTTCAACCCAACCGAACGCAAATTAATATATATATATATATATTAATTTATATTTATCGTTATATTACATATATTTTATTATTTATTTAATATTTATGAATGTTCGAAACTTTGAATTTATGGATGTTTGAATTTTTGGATGTGTGTATTTATCGATATAACATGTACAACAATTTTAAACTTTATAAACATTAGGAATGAAAAAAAAACACAATACAACCTGACAACCCAACCCAAGGTTGGGTTGGGTTGGGTTGGGAATAGAATTTAGGTTGCCAACTGAACCAAACCAAAAATATGGGTTGGCTTGAAAATGCTCTCCAACCCAATCCAACCCAAACCCATTTACACCCCTAATGTTGATGACATCGTTCTATCTGGAAATGACAATGTTGAAATCATCCAACTGAAAAAAAGGATCGGTGATGAGTTTGAAATAAAAGACATAGGAAATCTGAAATCTTTCCTTCTAATTGAGGTAGCCAGATCTAAAGAAAGTATCTTCGTATCTCAGAAGAAGTATACCCGTCATTTACTGACCAACATACTTATGTAGGGGTTTGGTCTTGCTGATACTCCCACTGAGTTTAACTGTAAACTAGAAAATTCAGGTGATCATGTTCTAGTTGATAAAGAGCAGTATCGGCGCCTTGTGAATAAGTTGATTTACTTGTTCCATGCCTAACCAAACATTTCCTTTGCTGGGAGTACTGTGAGCCAGTTCATGCAGGCTCCTGATAACTAGATATACAAGTTATTGTGGTCTTTTAGGTAAAACAATGGAGTCAAAATACGAAATAAAGGACCAAAATGCGTAGTTTTTATTACAAATTTATAATGTTAAGAGAATGCACCTTACATAAGTCACCACACATGATTAACTATGTTTTTAAGTGTTTTCATACGCAGGATGGCGAAAAGAAGAAATGAAGCAAATTGCAAGAAGAACACATGGAAGAACTTAGCAATAAGGAAGTTGCTTGGTAAGATTCCAACACATCACGCGAGATGATTCACTATAAGACAAAACTGGTAGTTGGAACTGATGTACAAGAAATAGCTAATTTCTACGCTGACAATTGTAGATGAAGGACGAATGTGCAATATAGCGTAATTAATTTGCTGCTTAATTATGTCTACAAGTACCTCCAACTTCACCATGAACAAGTATCTGAGGGGATCCTAGACTAGAGCCGATGGAAGGATGAGTTTTAGAATCTTTCCCCATAGGTAGTAGTAGTTCTTTTTCCTTCACCTCTTCTTCGTTCAACTTATGAGTGAGAGCTTATAGAGATATTAGAGAAAGAAGCTCACCATTCATTCCCCTAACTTGTAAAAGAGCTAAGGAATGCAGAGGAATGCATTATGCTGCTCAATACCTTTACTTTCCTTTTTTTATATATTTTAATGTATTATTTGACAGTTATTATTACCATGGTCGAGAGGCCTACATTTATCAATATAATGCATATGTATCAACTGTTATTCTCCTATCTCTTTACTGTTGATTATCTTCTTCAAGTGTTAGAAGTGGTTGAAGTATGTGTTATGTACTTGATAAGAACTCTTTAATTATGAGAATCATCGTGTTTAGTTTGAGCTTAATTCAATTGACTGATTCACTTCGAGAGAAAGAATCAAGCAATCATGCAAACTACTCGAGACAGCAAGTAGCAAAGATCTCGCTAAACACGCGTAAAAGGGAGTTTAGAAATAAATTGCATTATGGCATTTTACCTTCATCATTTATGTCTCAAAAGGAGAATAGTTTGGTGTTTAGATGCTGAGAGGTTACTCGCCTTAAATAAAGAAGAAATATCATGCTTATAAGTAAAAAACCTAGATATAAATCACGTGATTAATCCTGATCATTTGTGTTTTGGAAGGAGAACAAGTATGGTGTTTAGGCGACGAGTGGTTGCTCGCCTTAATTAAAAGATGGTTAAACGATCTATATCCCATCAAGGGGGCATATCACATGGCTTAAATCACCTACAATGCGGAGAATTTCCTACACATTCTTAATGCAAGATAGTTCATAGTCGATGATCATTCCATTCCATTCCACCTTTTACAGAATCTTCAGTGTAAATATTAGTATTAGTATACTTTTCTTTTATACTGTCTTGATTTTTATCACTTGAAGTTGAAGTAGTCATTATAACTAAGTTTGATAGAAATTCCCTGTGTTTGATTCTAGCTTACCCAAGAAACCTCTCGCTTTGATAACACTTGGGCAAGTGAGAGAAAAACTTGTACTCAACGCAGAGTTAGAACGGATGGCAAGGAAGTGTACCTTTTATAACATGATCCTTGCCTAAAGGCAAAGTTAGCATTTTTTGTTATCATATAACCTTGTCTCCACGTGTTGCAAGTCACATAAATAGAATATTAAATGATAAACTAACAAAATTATTATTAAGTAGATGAGAGGCGTGAAATCAATTCACATACTCCATCTCGCATGTGATTTGCGAAGAGGATGTGTATGAATAAATAAAATATCTAACAGCTCTCTGTGAGGAACACATAAAGGCTGTAAAAAGAATTCTGAGATACTTAAAAATGACTCATGGTAAAGGATTGATGTTCAGAAAGACCCACAAGAAAACTATTGAGGCTTATACTGATTCAGACTGAACAAGGTCTGTTGTTGACAAAAAATCTACCTTGTGTTATTATACTTTTGCATGGGGAAATCTTGTTTGTAACTTGGAGGAGTAAGAAGCAAGGGATCGTGACCAAAGCAGTGCTGAGGCCGAGTAGAGGGCTATAAGTTTGGAGATATGTGAGAAAATTTTGCTTTTGAAAGTTTTGTCTGAACTTCATCAGAATTGTGAGATAACAATGAAATTATTCTATGATAACAAGGCAGCTATTAGCATCGTCAACAATCTAGTTCAACAAGATAGAACTGAAAATGCTGAGATTGATCGATACTGCATCAAAGAAAGACTAGAAAATGGTAGCATATGCATTATATACATTCCTTCGAGCCAATAGGTTGCTAATGTCCTCACTAAGGGACTTCTCAAATAGAACTTTGAGTTTTGTGTAAGCAAGTTGGGTCTCCTTGATATCTACGTTCCGACTTAAAGGGGAATGTTAGATTTAATGGACTTGGCCTAAAGGAAGATTCGAGCTAATCTTTTTTCCTTTTTTTATCCCTCACTGTAGTCTATTTATTTTCCCCGTTGCATCATTTGTTAATATAAGGAAATAATAAGAGAGATTTACACCATGATTTTTTTCCTGAACTAGGATTTCCACGTAAAACTTGTGTTTGTTTTTCGTCTCTTTTTTCAATAGAATTCAACAACTATTTTGGTTATACAATTTTCTATGATAATATTAATCCTGTAACTGACATCTCTTTACAAATATAAAAGGAGAGATTCAAATTAGTTTTTTCATTTTTTTAAGGAAAGGAAAAATTAAAGAGTGTACTTATCTTCATGATGTGAAAAAACCTTACCATGGACTTAGGTATCTTCTTGGTTGAACCATGTAAAATTTCCTGTGTCATTCATCTTCTTAATCTCTTTATCACTACATACAAAAGTAAGATTCATTATTAAAAAGCCTCATAAGAAACCTCAAATCAATCGAAGAAAAGAGAGACGAAAGTGAGAGAGAAAATTTTGAGTTTTTACCTTCTATCCAAAACAAAAACATTTTGTTTCCCAAGGCCACTACATGGCTTTCACTCTTCCTTTCAATTCACCTACAACTCCCATTTCTTTGACAAGACCTTGTACCATGGGACATTTCTTTATAATGAAAATCAACTTACGCTTCCTTAAATTATACAAACAAATCCCAAAAAAATTAACAGATATGCTAAATGTTTCTCTTTGTGATGCTTGTGATAAATATGCATGAAAGTGAGTTTATTTCTTTTCTCGAGTTCGTTAGGGCTTCAAATTGGTCTATATGTTAGCTCTATTTTCTTCGTAATGCTCGATTTTATCTCTCTAATGATCAAAACCTATAAAATAATCAAATAAACACATAAAACATAGGAACAACCTTGAATTAAGTGAAGCTAAATAGCACATTTTTGGTGTTATCATCCATTCAAGTGAGACTGTGGTGCGAAGAGTTGTTGGCATCACCCTATGTTTGAAGAAACGAAGCCTAATATAAAGCTGCTTTTGAATTTCCAAAGGCTTCATGGCTTGACAACACGTGTGGGAGATAAAACCTGACCTATTTAACCTCTAGCTCTTCAACAACTTTCAAAGCTTTTTGAATTTGAGCCTCAATAGGCACATACATCCTAATAAAATTGTCTTCTACATCCTCATCTTGTAAGGAATACTCTTCATTGATGTCTCTTGCTAAAAAGTTTACCAACACCCTTCGGACCACTGAGGTATCAGTCTTAGGGTTCATTCTTTTATAAAATTCTCGAACTAATCAATGCTAGTAAGAGAAGAGGGCTCACAACATATTCCATTCTATAATAAGCAACAACTTGTGTGATGAAAGAAGGCAACTCCTTCACTTTAACTACAAAACTGCAGTTCTCAAATAGTTCCCACTTTTTCAAATCGTCCAACTCGTTCTCCCATAAACCATCATTCTCAACATCCCCTTCTTCTTCCTCTTCATCACTAGAGAAAATTATAGGGTTTAGGGTTTAGGGATAAAAAGAACTACACAATCGTGTGGATATAGTCAAAACAATAGCTTACCATAGTCAATACGATCGTTTAGCATGGTCAACATGATCATTTAGATGTGAAGCCCTTTGCCCATCGTTTAAAAAGAACTATAAGATTGTATAGGTATAATCTAAACGTTTGCTTACCACAATTAACATGATTGTTTAGTATTGTCAACACGATCATTTAAAATAGAAGTTTTTTGTTCATTGTTAAAAAAAACTACACTATCGTGTATCATGAACTAAACGACCATAGACCATTTGTTTAGACTATAGTACACGATCGCTTAGAAAAAGATTACTCACACGCGCATGTGACCGATAAATGCGTGTTGACTGGGGTATTTTTGGCATTTCCTATTGTGACATGTGGACTTTTTTCGTTTTTTGAGATTGTTCTATAAAGTGCAAATATTTTGTTGGTTTGTTATAGTTTTGAAAAAATCGAAATAAATTTAGTAGGATTTATTTTAATTGCATGAGGGAGATTATTTTCCCTATTCTCGAGTTCGCTCTAATAAGGTTTCAATATTATTCTCAAGTACATGTTAATGGGCTGACGTCGGCACAAGGTTACTGTCGATGCATTGTTCACCGACATGGTTAACATGTCGGCATTGGAGAACTGCTGATGTCTGGTGGCGACATGGCAAATAGGTTTCTGTCGATGTCGTCAGGTGCGTCGGCGTACATGAACCATCGATGCTACGTCGGCAGACAGTTTGCCGATGTCGCATCATCAGAACGACCATTGTGACGCATAATGTGCATCGCGGAATCCTTATTATAATATTTTTTAAATTTCTTTTATTTAATTTTATTATTTTCTTTTGCAAATTAAAATTGAATTCAATTTAAATTTATTCAAATACTAAAAATAGTAAACGTAAATATAATGAAATTTACATTAAAAATAATTCAAAAGTACATGTTCCAGTACATAAATTACATACATAATAAAAATGAAAAACCTAAACCCTAAAAACATAAAACTAAACACATTTTCTATGTAGGTGTGCCATGAAGTGAAAGTTTTCCATGCATTCAAACCTACAATAATACGAAATTAAGTTTAAATATATATCACAAATAATATGAAATTAAAGAATGTAACAGTTGAAAATTACGTACCTCAATAAAATAAAGGTCATTTCGAAGTTCGAGAGAGGTCTTCAATTATCTTCCTCATTTCTTCCATCTATCGAGTCTGTTCTTGCATATAGCACGCCTGTTTTTCCAAATGGTGAACCTATGCTGCTATCAGACGAGTACTTTCTTCATGCTTCCTGTTACTCTCTTCTTCTACTACCTCAAGACGAGTTTTTAGCTCATTGTTAACCTCCTTGACGTGGGCCAACTCTCGCTCAACAGATGGAGATGAAAAACTACTTGTAGCGTGTCGAAACTTTGGCTTGGGCCCCGTCCAAGACCTTTTGAGTAGCCCGACTGTCTACCCAAAATGATCTTGCATATCTCATCCCCAATGAGTGGTTGAGAACACTCTCGGGTAGGCTGGAACTGGATTTCCAGCATTTGATTCTGCAAATAAACTTTTTGTTAATTAAATAAAATGTGTAAATCAACTGTTGTGTGAAATAGGACAATTGACAACTTATAAACTTACATGCACATTCACATCTACCTGTGAAACAACTATCCACCCCCAAGAGTATGTTTCCCTGAATAACTCTATATGGTGTTTCCCTGAATAACTCCATATGGTCGATCGAATGACCTTGCTGTTTAGCGAGCTTGTGTTGTTGTTATAGAAACGACTTAGCATCGGTGTTGTGGTTGTGTTGATAGATTTGTATCCCAATTCCACGTGTGCTTTATGATTTTTGTTCTTGTTCATGCAAACCATCTACACTTCAATAGCCAAACACGACGGCCCATCGCATATGCCACAGAAAGAACCTCTTCTAATACACCGTAATAATTATTATCGTCGCTTCAACTCGTAATGCTTTTACCAACTACTATGAGTCCACTATTTAGTGTTATGCATCGGGAATCGTAATCTATCGTGTAAAATTGTATCCCACCCTTGATGCATCTAGTGTAGGATTGAACATCAAATGAAGGTCCCATCACAAGTGAGAAGAAATCATGCAAAAGGTTGTCCCTCTCACGTGTTTTGATGATATGAAATTGTTTTGTTAACAACTATATACGTCTATGAAATAAGCTTAGGGAAATTCCAAATGGATTTATGTACTCCATACCTGATCTTTAAACTAATCAGAAAATGCTCGTTGATGTCTGACAATGTATCAACCTCAAGTCTTTCCTAAAGTTCATTGTTGTGAGTTTGTGACGATTATAACTTAAGAAAACATAAAGCGCTAGTGAAGTATTTAGAGTTGGAAGTACTTGCAGTACTCAGCAATTTCATCTACATTGTTCAAGATGTACCAATGGATCTAGCGCTTCTCTTCTTGTGATAGAGATCTTAAACTTGTCGTGCCTAATGGTTGTATCTTCTGCAAAAACACTTCAAACTCACCAACTATCTCATCCTTGGGAATGTTATCATCGTTTCGTCATCCCAAGAAAATTGAGTTTCAATTCCACTTAAAAATCTCAAACAGAAGGTACTTGATTCATTCATGACATATGGTTTGGCAATGGTTTCTTTTTTTTTTTATATCTTTCAGTAATAAATATTTAGGCATCACTGAAAACTCAAGGGAATCTACTTGTTCCAATATATCATGCACATTTAGAGCAACCGGAGGAGGCTTACGCTCTATACTTTCATCATGTAACTTACTTCTGCATCAAACATGATTATTAGAAAGATAATGTCGGTGTTCCATTAAAGATATTTTACCTCTTATCCTAAACAATGATTTATCTCCCATGTAGATGGGACATGTTTGATACCCTTTCGTACTCTAGTCGGATAAGTCACCATACGTCAAAAAGTCATTAAT
This sequence comes from Cucumis melo, assembly GCF_025177605.1. Lineage (NCBI taxonomy): Eukaryota > Viridiplantae > Streptophyta > Magnoliopsida > Cucurbitales > Cucurbitaceae > Cucumis > Cucumis melo. The sequence continues at coordinate 9,474,423 of NC_066867.1, read as the reverse complement.
AATCCATGATAAAGTAGCGTACAACTGAAAAAATTGATCCGTAAGAGAATCATATGTATGAACACCAAGACTCCATAATTATTTTAGTTCTTCAATCACTGGTTGGAGGTAAACATCAATTTTTCTACCAAGAGATCTTGGATCGGGTATTAGTAGTGACATGAAGAAGTTGGTCTCCTTCATGTATTTCTAAGGTGGCAAATTGTAAGAAATTAACACCACATGACACATACAGTATGCGATGCTCATATATGCCCAAAAGGATTGAACCCATCAGAAGCTAATCTCAAACGAGCATTTCGTGGATCTGAAGAGAACTAAAACAATTTATAATCAAAATGTTTCCATCCCTCCGCATCAACTGGATGTCTCAACATGTCATCCGTTTCGACTCATTTATCTTGATGTCATCTCATTTTTTATGAGCTCTCTTGTGATACAAACAATTTCTATAATCTTACTATCAATGAAAAATGCCACAATAATTTGTGTGGGATTTTTTTCCCTCTGATAGGACTAACCTTGTAACGAGACTTATAACAAGTTGGAAAATGTGCCAAATCAGTGAACTCCTTCCAATACAGCACACAATCGTACTTACTTGCATGAATAGTATCGTATCCCAAGCCTAACTCACGCAGCTTTCGTTTCGCTTCATAGAAAGAACTAGGAATACTAGTACTACACATTGAAATGCACGTTTTAACAATTATAATAACATGTCGAACGACTTGTTACTCCAATCGTTAAGAATCTTGACGTGCATCAACATAATAAAAAATTGAGGGATGAAAATTCTAAACATCTCGGGTATAGCTCATGATGAGCTTCGTTTAATAACTTCTCAAATATATTTGTCGTCTCCTCTTCTACACCACTATTGAACGACATGTCATTCTTCAAACCTACTTCCTTTGCTGTTTGTTTTTTGTTTTCAATCAGACCTTGTAAATCATACAACATTCTCAACATTTCATTATCTTCAGAAAACAGATTACTAATGGTTCCTTCAATATGGAAGGGGTCATTGCTAGTTCCTTAATGAAAAGGGTATGTACTAGTTCCTTCATCAAATCTTTCTATACCTCTATATAAGTTCACTGGCTCTCTATGATGCACTCATTATGTGTAGGAGGGGTACATTCCAATGGTTAATAAATGTCTCTTCACACCCTTTAATGATTCCAAATTAGAGTTCATACATCTTTTGCATGGACACCTTTCCGTTCGTACTCATCGACGTGATACTTTGTAACATCTAAGAATTTGAAAACTCTCTCTCTATACTCAATTGATAACTTATTCCTAATGTTCATCCAACTCTTGTCCATCGTTAAGCACTTAAAGCATAAATACGTGTAATTATCTTACACTATGGGCTACCATAACAAAAAAACTCTTGTTCACAACAAATAAAAAGTTTCAAATTCTTCAATTTCATCGATATCATACATTTAAAAATTTCATCAATATCACAATTTCAATCATTATTGTCACAATAATAATCATTCACTAACATATTACAATTGGTAAAATTGAATTCACATGTTGAATTTAGTTCTTAAACAATTAAATATACATTATAACTAAAAAACTCTAACAATTTCAATTTACAATTTAAATTACAAAGATATTACTTATTCAATTTACTAAATTTTGTACATTTTACAATATATGTTATTTCCTAACATACACATACAATATACATTATTCCATAATGTACACATAAAAAAAAATACAATATACAATTTATTGATACAATATACAATATGCAATTTAGACATGCAATATATAATTTATACATACAATATACAATATGCAATTTATACATACAATCTACAATATATTTTATAGAAATGATAAAAAGAATAAAATACATTATTTTTACCGGTAGAGACGACGAACAAAATAGATGACGACACAAGGATGGTGGGCGGCGGTTAGTGACAGCGACAAACACGAAAGCACGAACGGCAGCAGACGGCGACGCTGGTGGCGAGCTCTCCGATCAATCTCTCCTTTCTTTTCTTTCTTTCTCTTCTCTCTTTTCACTTCTCTTTTTCACATGTGTCTGTGTTCTGTTAATGCAGAACTAAATAAAGAAGGGATCTCCCTACACAGCACGAAAACGTTGGGAGAACACCTAACTAGGGATGTCGTCACTTATGGTGTCATTGGTTCTCTAAGAACTACCGATGCAGTCACTTATGACGTCATCAAAAGTCTATCAAAAGCAATCAAAATGTCACACATCTCACGAGGTTACCTACCCCATTTCGGCAAAGGTGTGACCTTTCATGATGCCATGCAGCTTGGCATCGTGATAACGTTGTCAGAATATTTTAAATAATCAACCTTTGCCGATGCGATCAAAGCAACATCGATAAAAGGTCAACTTCTTACGACGCACTATATGCAATGTTAGTTATGAGGAAACAGCAACGCGTACATGCGTGGCGTCATGAAAAGTCTATATTATTATTTAAATTAAACGTTTTCATGATGTCTCCTCGCTCGGCGTCGTGAAAGCCCCACCCTCTACGGACGTTTGTTATGCGACGTCGTCATACCTCACTACTGTCGATGACTTCTTCACGGCATCGCGAGTAGGTTCTTCTTACGTCTCTTTTTCCAACACCCCTTTCTACATCGACAGACCTCTGATTTTTTTGTAGTTGTACACTTCTTACCCTTATTCCAATGTTATGTGATAAATTCATTTATCATGGTATTATTTCATCTTTTTTTTGCTCTATTTAACTTTTTCATTTGCATGGTGGCAGAACTCTTCCAACTCATGAAGCTACAACATTTGAAGCTTATTGGCTTTTAACATGTCCCAGTTCATCTTTTTAATGGCCCTATATGCTTTATGCACAAGTTGTAATGACAAATGACATGATTTTTCATATAAAATTATATATAGTGGCATCCCTTGTAGAGTTTTGAAAGCAGCTATGTGGGCTCACAATGCCTTATCTAATTGAAAAGAAAATGCTTTCTTGATAGGTTAACTGCTTTTCCCTAAATTCTTTTAGTTTTATGGTTTTAAAACTTGACTAACCCATTGGTTTGTGGATGATTTGTTGTGGCCACTCTCTATGTTTGCATCATTTGTTGTAACTGCAACAACTTCAATTCATTTCAACACATAATCCATATAGAAACAAGTATGTACGTATGCCCAAATGATGGTGGGAATGATACCATAAAATCTATCTCCCATATGTCGAAGATTTCTACCTCCAAAACATAGTTCAAAGGCATCTCACTTTCTATTGTCAAGTTCCTTGTTTGTTGCCATTTGTCACATCTCCTTGTGAACTAATGTGCATCTTTGAGCAATGTTGGCTAGAAAAGTACACTATGCAACATATTAGTTACGGTCTATGTACCTGCAAAATGACTACAAGGTGCATCATTACAAGTTTCAAGAATATCATGTACCTTATTTTCTAAAGCACATCTCTTCCATATCAAATCGGGACTCTATTTGAAAAGTATGGTGAAGGGATAAAAACTCTTATGCAGCTAAATAATTTTACAAAACCATAAACTTAAATTTATTTAGGAAATTAAAATATACAATACAACGGAAAAATTATAGAGAAATAAATTAACCTAATGTAAAATAAATGGCTGAACATACTTTTTAAAGAATTTAGATTACAGAGAATTTACGAAACTTACTTTCGTGGAAGACTCTAAATAAAATCTCCTTAGGATGAAAATCATGTATTGTATTCTTCTTCAAAAATAGAGGAGCACCACTTATTTGAAACCAACCTATAACATTGATTAATTTGAGGTGTTTTGTTTGTGGGAACAAATTGGGACTGAGAATAATGTTTTAGAGAGAAACATTTAGAGGGAATTTTATTGTATTATGTAATTTACTAATTATGTTTAACAGCTCATTTCCTTATCTCAAGCTAACCTTTAAGCATAAGGTGTGTGTCTTCTGCCCCCAATAGGCACAATGCCTTGCTAACCATTTGTTAGCCTATGTCATAGACTTCATCCTTTGCCTAAATGTGCATCTTGGCACTAGCTGGCCTAAGGAGTTTGCATACCATGACAAATCTCAGTAACTAAGGTTATGACAAAGCCATTGGTAAAATTGTAGAAACCTGCAAAAATACAATTGATCTTACCACTCTAATTTGTAGAACAAGTAGAGTACTATGTTGAACCTCATTGGTAAAGCTCTTTTGTTTGATCTGCTTAGACAAAAGTTTTAGGAATCATGATGACATGTACTTAAGAATTTCATACTTTGTTGTGTTGACTATCCTGCAGTTATGGTAGTCATTGAAAAACTATTTTGTTCGATCCGCTAAGACATATGTTCTAGGAATCATGTTGATATGTACTTAGGAACTTGATACTTTGCTTTATGCTATTATAATGGAAGTGACTTTGTTTGTTTCTAAAGTTCTATTTGTAGCGTAGGTGTTTTGTTTGCTAAGTTTTAGATTTAAGTGTGTTTATATGTTTGTGGAGGGGGAGGGTGGGGAGTAAGTCTATGTTTAAGTTAAAGATTTGGGAAGAAGTGAAGGGGTGGTAAGTTTGAATTTAATAACGACTTTGGAATGGAATGAGTCTTTAGCTATTCGTTCTTGTAATATTAAGTTTACGATGTTCAATAATGACTTTGGGTAGAAGAAGAAGGGGTGGTAAGTTTATGTTGAAGTTTAATAATAATCTTGGAAGGGGTGGAGGAGGACGGGTGGTAATTTTAAGTTTATATATGTTTAATAATGACCTTTGAAAGGGGTAGGGGGGAGGGTGGTAATTTTAAGTTTATGTTTAACAATGACCTTGGAAGGGGGAGGAAGATGCACCACAAGAAATCAGAAGCATCTCAACTCTGAAAACCACATCAGGAATGAGAACGTCGGAATTGTCCTACCATTTTTGACACGTAGGGAGGAGCATCGGTATAAGCGCATTCCGATGTCACAATGAAGTTGTTTGGATTTCTCCACTAATTCAATTTTTAAAAAATATATTCTAAACTTTTTCCGATGTTTATGTAGGAACGTTGGGTATTGTTGCACCCATTCTCAATGAATACGTCGAAGGCATCGGGAAAAATTAAACAATAATTTAAATATTAAACTTTCCCCAACGCCATTAGGTTAACATCAAGATTGGTTGGCACTAGCCTCGACGTTCCACTTTATGACATTGAAGAATATTAAAATAATAGTTTAAATACTTAATATTCTCCGACGTCCATGCATGGCATCAATATAGTTCAAACCAATATCCACACCACTAGTGAAATGTCAATATTGGTTGGCGCTAATCTCGACGTTTCACTTTAAGGCATCAGGGAAAATTAAAATAATAGTTTAAATGCTTAATATTCCTCGATGCCCATGCATGGCCTCGGTATAGTTCACACCAATACCGATGACATTAGCAAAATGTCGATATTGCTGGCCATTAACCTTGACGTTCCACATTGCGAAATGGGTATTGGCTGGATTTCCTGACGTTTTCGAGGTGCATCGGGAAATGCCCTATGTATTTCGTTTTGTGTTCACATAACATAGAACATATAAAAAAGAGAGGAAGACAAGAGAGATTGCTGAGAGAGAGAGAAAGGGAGAGATTGTTGCCACCGTCCACTATCAGCCTCCGTCGTTGTCATCGCTGTCCTTTTCCACCATCTACCATCCTCCCTCGTCATTCCATCTGTCCACCACCGCACCCAATCAAGGTTTGTTCTAGGTTTTTTTGTTTTAAAATTTTAAAAACTGTATGTTCTTTATTTTTTTTAGTTTTAATTTAGTCAATTATTTTTAAGATTTGTTTTAGAATTTAGATTTAGAAATAGTTTTAGGATTTAGATTAAGATTTAGAAATAGTTTTAGGATTTACTTTTAGTATTTAGAATTAGATTTAGAATTATTTTGTTTTGAGATTTAGAATTATTTTGAATTGAGAAGTTGTTTATTGAATTTGAAATTGAATTTGAGATTGTGATTTAATTTGAATTTGAGATTGAATTTGATATTGTGCTTAATTTGAATTTGAATTTAATATTGATTTTGAATTTGAGATTGAATTTAATATTGTGTTTATCACTATCCTACAATTATGGTAGTCTTTGCATTTAAAAATTAGTTTTTAATTTGTTAGTAGTTTTGGGGGTTCTTAGCTAGGTAGCTTTAATGAAGTATGTTGGAAGTGTTAGGTATGTTGGAAGTGTGAGATAGTTTTAAACTTAAATTTAGTGAAAATTAGGAGATTGGGCATAACGTATTCTAGGAGTAAGTTTGAGGTAGTTGAAGCATTTGAGAGGATGAATATAAGACTGATCAAACCTATTTATGTTTTAGGACTTTTAAAGATGGACAAAGGCTGGATGAAATTGAGGAATAAGTTCTCGCTTGAGTACAGAGAGGGAGTGTCCTAGTTCATAGACCTTGTAAGGTATCACGTCGATAATTACGGACGAACAAGTTGTCAATGCAATAGATGTATTAGCTCAGATTAGGACACATTAGAGGGTGTGGAGCGATATCTATTAACCATTGGAACATCCCCCTCCTATACAGAATGAGTGTATCATAGAGAGCCAGTGAACTTGTATAGAGTTATACAAAGATTTTATGAAGGAACTATAGCAGTAGTAACCCTTTTGATGAAAGAACTAGCAGTAACCCCTTTCCTGAAGAAAATGAAATATTGGGTATGCTTCATGATCTGCAAACTTCATTTGAACACTAGCAGAAACGGAGGAAGGTTTGGAGAATGACATGCGTTGAATGAAGCATGTAGTGAGCTATACCTCGGATGTTCTGAATTTTTCTCCCTAAATTTTTTGGTTAAGATCATACGTATAAAGGTTTTCAATTGTTGGAGTAGCAAGTCCTTCGATACGTTGTTTATATTAAAAGTAGCGTTTCCAATGTGTAGTACCAATATCCCTAGTTCATCCTATGAAGCTAAACGAAAATTACATGACTTGGGTCTGGGATACAAGACTATTCATCATTGTAAGTATGATTATGTATTATTTTGGAAGGAGTTTGGAGATTTGGAACACTGTCCAACTTGTGGTGAGTCTCGGTACAAGGTTAGTCATAACAGAGGGGAAAAAACTCCACATAAAGTATTACACCACTTCTCACTGGTACTGAGATTACAACGCTTATTTGTATCGCGAGAAAGCTCATCTGACATGAGATGACATAAGGATAAACAAGTAGAAATAAGGATGTGTTGAGACATCTAGTTGATGCAGAGGGGCAGAAGCATTTTGATTTTGAATTTTCTGATTTTACTTTAGATTCACGGAGCGTTCGTTTGGGGTTAGCATCAAATGAATTTAATAAGTTCTGATTTTACTTTAGATTCACGGAGCGTTCATTTGGGGTTAGCATCAAATGAATTTAATAAGTTTGATCATATGAGTACTTCTTACATTGTTCATTCCCAATCCAAGAGCTCCAGGTAAGAAAATTAATGTGTACCTCCAACTATTGATTGAGAAATTGAAACAGTTATGGACTTCTGGTGTGTGACGTACGATTCTCTTACGGATCAGTTCTTTCAGTTGTATACAATCTTATTGTGGATAATTAATGACTTTCCGACATATGGTGACCTATCCGGTGGAGTACGAAGGGGTTTTAAGTATGTCCCATATGCATGGGAGATAGATCGTCTTTCGAGATACAAGGAAAAATATCTTTCATCGAATATCGGTGCTATCTTCTAGAGAACCATGTTTGGTGTAGAAGTAGGCTACACGACCAAGGATACCATGAATGCTCGGTTGGACCTACAAGATATGAAAATAAGAAAGGATTTACACTTGATAGAAGTCGGTAACAGATTGGTAAAGTCCTATGCGAGTTATACGTTGAATAGTAGCGAGCAAGTTGAGTTTTACAAATTCCACGATGTGTGAATGAAAGAGATTGGAAAATATTAAGTCTCAAAACATATGACTGCCATGTTCTGCTACATCGACTTCTACCTATTTGTGTTCGAGCTTACATAATGAAAAATGTGTACACCACAATTATTGAATTGTGTAGTTTTTTTTTTTATGACTTTTACACAAGAATGATAAGGGTAAGTGATTTGAACTGATTACAAGCAGATAACATAATCATAATTTGCAAATTAGAAATAATATTTTCATATACCTCCTTCAACGCAATGGTACATCTTGCCGTTCACCTACCATACGAAACCAAGGTTGCTAGTTTGGTTTCTTACAGTTGGATGTATCCCATTGAGAGGAGTCTACGTACATTGAAACAGTATGTTCATCACAAAGCACATCCTTAAGGGTCTATTGCAAAAAGATATCTGATGAACGAATTTGGGACTTTTTGTTCGCGGTATCTAAGTGGGATTGAGACTCATTTCACTAAAGATGAACGAAATGATTAGTGAGTTTGAAGTGTTTGTTCATAAAGTACGACCATTGGGAGCGTCAAGTTTACGAAGCATCTCACAAGAAGAGAAACGTCTCTTTCAATTGTACATTCTCAACAATGTAGATGAAACAACAAACTTTCACAAGTACGCATCTACAAATTTATAGTTCATTCGCCATCTCAAGTCTTTGTTATTTTTCGTCATATAAACTCACAGTTACGTACTTTAGGAAACACTTGAGGTTGATTTATCGTCAAGGTCAAAGCATTTCTGACGTATTTAAAAGACATCAACAAGCATTTCCTAATTGGTTCAGGGCTTAGGTATATAGAGAAAATGAATTCAAGAATTCATATATGCTTATTTCACACTTTATATCTATTCATTTACATCAATTTTAAGTTCTAGAAATGCGTGAAAGAGAAATCTTTCTCAAGATTTCTTCTCACTCACAATGGAACATTCACTTGAGGTTTGTTTTTATAGTGGATGCATTGTTGGTGGTGTACGATTTCACACGTTGGAGCGTGATTCCTTACGCACTCCACAAACTAGTGGAGTCATGGTTGTCGGTGAAGGTAGTGGAGGTGGAATTGCCGACAACAATTTTTACGGTGTGTTAGATGAAGTGTTGCACGTTCAATATCCACTTGGACGATGTGCTTGGCCATTCAAATGTAGATAGTTCGACACATACAACAAAAAAAACCATAGGACACATGTAGAACTAGGCTACAAATCAATCAACATGTCCCGTTTTGGGTTCGCTGAGGAACTGATCATTCTCGTAACCCAGGCACATGAAGTGCTTTACCTTGAGGACCCAAAAAATGGTACCAACTAGAAAACAGTTCAAGTCGTCTAAAATAAATGTGTATAGGACGTGCCAGAAGTCGTAGAAATCGTTGTTGAACATCGTGTGGGCAAACACATTGACACTCTGTATAGGGCTGAGTTTGATCCTACAGTGGTTGAAAGACCGGATGTGCATCATGTCGTTTACGATTTCATAGATGATGATGATGAACAATCATTATCACTTCAAAGTGGATCAAGTGATGATGAAGAATAATGTCTTCTTCACGTATACACATTAGTCATTATTCTATACATTTAGTTAGAGATACTCATATTTTTTTTAACGATTATTGATTTTTATGTCTACAGGAATTATACCATTCCTCAGCTATTTTGCTGAGGCAGATTTGTACTTAGAGTTGGACAATGCGTTTAGCAACGTAGGAGGATCGTTGTCGTGGTTGACACTTCAGGTTAGTTTCGTGGGATAAACACTTATTATCGGTAATTAAGGGCCCGTTTGGTAACGTTCTTGTTCCCTGTTTCTTGTTTCTGTTTCCATTTTTTAAGAAACAGAAGTGTTTGATAACATTCCTTGTTTCTCGTTCTCAAAAAAAGTACAAACGTTTCTCATTTTATAAAGAATTATTGGGAACAAAAAAAAGTAGTTTCTTCTGTTCCGTTTCTCAATTGCTTCTATTGGTTTCCTTTTTCTCAATTTATTTCTATTTGTTTCCTTTTCCTTTTTCTCAATTATTTTTATTTTTTTCCTTTCATTTTTCTCAATTATTTTTATTGGCTTTTTTTCTTTTTTTCAATTATTTTTATTGGTTTCCTTTTCATTTTTCTCAATTATTTTTATTTCTTTTATTTTCCTTTTTCTCAATTATTTTTATTGGTTTCGTTTGACTGTTTCTCAATTATTTTTATTGGTTTCCTTTTTCTTTTTCTCATTTATTTTTATTGGTTCATTTTTCTTTTTTTAATTATTTTTATTGGTTTCCTTTTCCTTTTATCTCCATCCTCTTCTTCAAATAATCATCCTCTTCCCCTTTTACTCATCGTTTTTCTCTGCACACTGTCTTCCTCTTCACCTCTCATCGTCTTTCTCGACAATCCGAACTCTTCCTCTTCGTTGGATCCATAGTTTTTCCTGATTGTTACTCTTCGTCGGATCCATAGTTTTCATCTTCCTCTTTATGCAAATCTTGATTTTCGTTGTGGGTTTTTCTCTAAAGCATCATAGGTTAAGAGTTAAAGGTTAAATTTTGTTTTGTTTCTTTCAATTCTGAATATTGAAGACATAATAACTTACTTTAAAATTAATATTAAATTCTAGATGTCACGAAATAACGATGAGATTGTAAAAATTGATGGATTAAAAAGAGAAATTGCCTGAGTAAGAGATGATATTGCCAATCAAATTTGGTAACATTTGAAGGATAAATATAATTTTATGTTTATGTTATTATTTTTATTCGTGCATTGATACTTCTTCGTATTAAATGAATAAACTTTTGATAATTTTATTTGTTATGTTTGATGGATAGACCTATATTTTTGTTTAATGTTTAATTGAAGTAGATGTGAAAAATAAAAAAAAAATCTAGAAGAAAATCAATAAACAAGAAACAGTTATCAAACACTTTTTTTGTTTCTATTTCTTTTTTTTCAAGAAACAAGAAATAGAAACAGTTATCAAGCGCATTACTGTTTCTTGTTCTAAAAAAAGAAGAAACAGGAAACAGGGAACAGGGAACAAGGAACAAGAAACAAGAAACAGAGAATAGGAACATTACCAAACGGGTCCTAAGTTTCTGTTTATGATAGAGTGATCTTTTTTCATAGACGCCCCTTAACTTACTCTCATTTGAACTCCAAGGAGACGTACAACAACACGGGAAGATCCATATATTGATCGCCCCAAAAAGGGACAACCCATCTCGCCACACGCCATTAGGTTTAGCAAAGCCTTTGTGTGTTAACGCGAAACACATTTTCGATCACTGTCCTCAAGTGGGCTGATGCACCTCTAGAGTACATCAAGGTCATCGAGGGTTTCCTGCAAGTAAGTTTGTAAAGTACTCAACATGTACATTACTCCTCATATACGTAGAAAACTAATCCGTGCATATTTTTTATTTTTGTAGTACTAGTTTGAGCTCGATTTTGGTGATGAAGCTCTTACTCGTTTTGTTGAGCATCAAATGCTCAGCAAGTGGAATGAATTCAAGGGAAAAAAACCACCGACATTTCAAGCAATTCAGCGACCCTGAAGAAGCACGTGCAAACCCACCGAAAAGATTGGTGAATCATGTGGAAGATTGACACTTCCTTTGCAATCATTACATGACCCGCCAATTCCGTGTGATTCTTTGATTCTTCTGTCTACATTTACTTCACAATAACCAATTTATTTTTATTTTTTCGCTATTTTAATTAACATTTTGATTCTTTGAATGTAGGAGCAATTGTGGGTCAACAAGGCTGCTAAAGGCGCAACAGCCTTACAACCACAAAAGTTGACCCAAATCATTCCTTCAACGACAACACGATCTCGCTAAAGAACTCGGTCGTCTAGTGGACAATGTTGAGTTGTTTAGAGAAACACACACCAGTAGGACTGGCGAGTTCGTTTCGCAGGCGGCAGTGGATGCCCATGTAATTTTATGAAATTAACTTTTCTATTGTACTTTGTACTCTTAATTATTATCAACTCACAACTTACAACTTGTATGGTACAAAGTTGCGACCTACCTCAAAGGGTTCGTAACCACTCTCTAGAGATAAAATATGCGAGACTATGTTGGGTAGGCAATCGGGCTACTCAAAAGGTCTCGGTTGGGGTCCTAAGCCCAAGTTCTGAAAGAGTACAACTTCTAGTTCTTCCTCTTCTTATCATGAGATGCACTCTAAAGAGGTTAGCGAACTAAAAGCTAGCCTTGAAAACACTAACCGCCTAATTGAAGAACGACAAATAAGGGAGGAGCAGCGTGACAATAAATTTTCGAGACAAATTGCCAAATGAAGAAGATGAGAAAGATGATCGAGGAGACGAGTCAGGCACACAGAGGACCATAAAGATGCTTGGGGTACGTATTTTTCAACTTTTAATACGTTTAGTTTCTGATATATTTAATTGTACTTTTATGTTATTTGTAGGTTTGAAGATATTTCTTTGCGCATGATCAAGGTTAGGATAGATTGATGTAGTTTTGTTATTTTAGTGTTTTTTTTTAAAAAAAATTGAACATTATTAATTGTAATTTTTATTAGACATTCGGATGAATTATTTTGATTTATAAATTGCAATTTTTTTATTTTAATAGTTTGTTATAAACTTTGTTAATTTGTTGCCTTCCAAAGCGGAACTAAAAACAATAGCACAAGAATAACATAAAAAATAACAAAAATAATAATATAAAATAAAAAATAACAAAATAATAAAACTAATAAAGGGGTCCTTTCAAAATTATAACAAAGCGGAAAAATATTTACACTGTATAGAACAATTTCGAAAATGGAAAGAGCCCACAGGCCTACCGTAGAAAATACAAAAAAATGCCCTGTCAACAACACACGCGTAATATGTTTGGTATACGAGCGTTTTGATTTGGTTATTGTTTAGATTTGGCTATTGTTTGGTACAAGATTGTTTAGATTTTGTAATTTAAATTTGGCTATAATTTATTTTTTTCAATTCTATCATTTAATTTCGTTACACAATCGTTTAATTTGGTTACGTTTAAATTTGATTACACGATTTTTTAGATTACGTTTAAATTGAGTCTATTATAATATTTTGAATATAAGAAAATTGAATATATGCATGCTATAGTTGAGAAATTAATATTCAAGGAACCATTATTAATTTTACGAACAAACGTTTTTGTTGATTTTTGTTGCGTTAGCTTCTTAAGGGAGTCTAATTTATTAATTTGCATAAAAATATCAAAATAATGAGTAGAAACATATTGTAGAACACAAAATAGATAGATAACTATGGGTCAAACATTGCCTCATCATGTACTAAGGAAGGCGAATAATTATGGAGAGTAAAAGATTGGTTAGGGAAATTACGAAAGGCAAAATTTTGTTAAATTGTGGAATAAGTACTTTTTTAATTAGAATTTTTTTAATGACACAAAAATTATGTCGTTAATTAACGAAATGAATATTGTGTCATGAAAAATTAAATTGTGTAAATAGAATTGTGTCGAGAAATAATCCATATATTTGTTTTCAACGACACAATTTACCTCACCCCACCTTTTTTTTTATTTTTAACAACACAATGTCTTGATTAGTAATGTCATTAAAACCCGTTTTTCTAATAGTGAATAATGACCTTGGAAGGAGGGAGTGAGGTGGTAAGTTTTTGCTTAAGTTTAATAATGACTTTGGAGGGGGAGGGGAGGGGGAGGGGCTAAGGATAAGTTTATGTTTAAGTTTCAACTTGATGCAAACTAGAACATTGCATGTTAGGTTTGTAAAGATAGAATCGAAACTTACATTTGCAATACTTATATATTATGTTTATGCTTATGCTTATGCAGTCGATGTTTTTATTTATCTTTTGCATCCCTTATGGTTCTTTTATTAAGAACCTTGGTTGTATGAACCTTGCCTTATCTTGAAAAGTTCATTTGTCTGCTTATTAAGAAGGTGAAATCTGTTTCGCTTGTACTTAATGTTTATGCTTATGCTTATGCTTATGCATGTACCTAATGAATGTTGACTAAGGTTCATTTTCAACAAATTTGCAGGTAGTTGAAAATTTTGTGGACCAACAGATTGATCGAGTCCATTTATGCGTTAGTTTGATTAAATTAGGTTACACATACATGTAGTACAGTTAATTTATCTTTTGGATTATTGTAAAACCTTTACCTATAATGTAATTTACATTTTTTATTATTGATATAAAAATCTTTCTAAACATACGTTGGTAATGTTGAATCATGTATTTAATTTGTTTTACAAGAGAGAAATATATGATAAAAAAATATGTGTTGTAAATTGAAAAGTAACGATACCAAACAAGTGTCGACATATAAGCCTTTATTAAACAGAAACAGCGTTGTCAAAGTGTTCTAGACAATAATTATGTGTAATGAAACATTTAAACATGACAATATATCAATGTCGAGTTATAAATAAAGGTGACACAATTAAAGCGTTAACATAAGAGTATTAATGACAATATATTCGTGTCGAGTGATAGATAATCGCGACACATTTAAAGTGCCAATATAAGAGTATTAATGACAATATATTGGTGTTGAGTTATAGATAACAGTGACAGATTTAAAGAGTTAATGTAAAAGTAATGACAATATATTGGTGTCGAGTAATAGATAATGGAGACACATTTAAAGCGTCAATGTAAGGGTATTAATGACAATATAATGGTATGTCAAGGTATAGATAACGCGATGACACATTTAAAGCGTCAATATAAGATAATTGATGACAATATATTGGTGTCCAGATATAAATAACGATAACATATCTATTACGTCAAGGTAAAGATATTAATGATACAATCGTGGTATCATCTAAGCATATTTTACGAAACGTTTTTCGAAGTGTCGTTAAATAGCCTTTCTTGACAAGGGGCTTCAATGACGCAAAAATTGTGTCGTTCAAACTCTTTTTATGATGCAAATTTTGGGTCGTTAAGACTCAAATTTCTACGTAGATGCCTTTATCCAATATCAGTCGGAAGAAGAGTCAAGTACCCCACAAGTACAAACAGAAAGAAAGGAAAGGATGTTGTCCAGTTTTGCCAAAAAGGCAGTAGAGACTATAGGATTCACAACGAAAGATTTGGAGAATAAAAAATTTGGAACATAACGATTTAAGAATTTATGGGCAACAATGTTCGAAGGTTTAACGAACTCTGCAGATGTCAAAGCATGGTTAAATATAGTGAAAAAATATTTTGAAGTGATGAGTTGTCTAGAAGAACAGCAAGTTAGATTTGCCTCATTTTTACTTTAAAAAGAAGCTGAGAGTTACGTTGGTGGAAATCCATCAAGGTGAGACATGGAGATGTGAATACTTTATATTGGAAAACCTTTAGGCATATCTTCAAAGAAAAGTGTTTCCCTAATACTTACTGTGAGAAGAAACAAGAGGAATTTTTTAAATTAATTCAGGGTTCGATGACAATAGTAGATTATGAAAGGACGTTACTAAATTGTGAAGATATGCTAATGCAATGGTGGCTACCGAGGAAGAAAGGTGTAGGAGATTTGAAAGAGGATTACATAAAGAAAATTCGCACACCAGTGATGGTGTTAGGATTAAGATCTGATTTTTCTCAGCTAGTTGAGACGACTTTACGAGTTGAGCAGAGTCTGGAAAAGGATGGATCTAAGTGAGAGCGAATGTAAGACACTTTTTCTAGGAAATAGCGGGGGCAAGGTCATTAAAATTTTGTTCCTGGAGTATCTGGGAAGAGGGATTTTAATACCCATACTAATGGATAGCAATTACGAGAAATAAGCTCATGAAGTGCCTAAAACAAGGATAAAGAAATTTTATTTCTAAAAGACCAATTTGATCCTTGTTGATCCCTGTAATTACCTATGAGTCCTTAATTACAATTTATGCTCTAATAAACAAATTGTCTATGTTTTCACCATTAACCAAGTCTTTCTTTTGAGACAGTGAGGATGGGGTTCCATCGTTCAAGTCCCAAAGTCAACATTTAAGAAAACTACTTATCTAGTCTACTGATCATATACAAATTAGATGATCGAAGTCCATTTTGTAAAAGTACATTATCAATCCCCCATTCGATCAAATCCCTAATTTGCAGAGATAATATTGAGTCAACGACTCATGCCACTCTCATTTATGCAAATCAAACAAAAGACTTGATCATAGGTAGAAGTTCATAACTGACCTAGGAATTAAGATCGTGACACATATGATCAACTTGTGAATATTTAATATCTGCAATTTATGGATCGACAAAAGATAGATTAATTATTTTGCATTCAATTTTGTTCAAATTCTTTGTATAAATACTCCCACTCATATATATCCTAACATAAATAATTTTTATCGAATCTTTTGTAATAATTATAAAATGATTCGTATCCACAATGTTACAAAAGATATCCAACCTTTATCCATATATCGTAGAACTTTTAGATTATTACTTGAACATGATCTACCGTATGCTATTCAAGATTTCATGTCAATAAAGAGAGATTTTGATTTACTAGGTAAGTTATGTAGGATTTATCAACAACTTAGCTCAATTGATACCAGTATGAACCTGAGGATGAGAGGTCCTGCGTTGAAATTGCCCACCCTCAAATTGATTTCACAGCACGTCATTGTTGCTTCCTTTACGCACACCGCAGATTCCTGTTCTCTGTTTATCACTCGTCGCTTCTATATTGCGTCTTTGGTCAGTTCCATCAACTTTCCCATTATGTGAATTAGTACTAAGTGTGGTTCTTTTTCTTGAAAAATCTTATACACCGAATCAATATTAAGTTCCAACTATTTGCTTTAACTATGAATTCGGAGGTTGGATTCGAGAGGTTGAAGGGGTTACAGCAGATTAAGATTCTTTGGAGAAGTTTTTGGTAAGTTCTTAAAGGTTTGGGAACCCTTTTGGTTTGGGTTAATTGTGTTTCCCAAAACTAAAAGAAAATGCATCTCATTCACCACAAAAGAATAATTAAAAAAAAGGGTCAAGCTTCCTGTTGAATTGTGTCTTTTTGATCAAATATCACAATCCCATACAGACAATAAAGAACACTTTTTTCACAGGAAATTTTTTTTTAGGGAGCTTATTTAGTTGTTTTCTTTTTTAATTACATCAGTAAATTTTAACTTTGTTTAAAACTCTAGTCAAGTCTTGCTAACTACAGTAATATATATAAATTTTATAATTTTATAGTTTAACTAAGAAACGTTTTCTTTAAAAAATAAATAAATAAAAAAGTCAACCATCTCAAGTTGCAAAATCCAAAAACCCCACCACTAAACAAATAATTTCACCCTTTTTTCTTTTTTTTAAAAAAAATTTGTCTTTTCCTCCACTATGTTGTCAGCTTGAAAACTCTGAGTTCACCCAATTTCCAAGACATTATTTGAGGATTATTAAACTTCCCCAATCAATAATACCAAAGAAAGAAAGAAAATCTATATCAAACTAAAGTGCTTGAGCGATCAATCACATGGATCTTCTTTTGCTCTCTATTTCTATAATTTCTCTATTCTGTCTTCTCCTTGCCTTCAACTTCCTCCATCAACCTCATCACAAAAACCATCCACCATCTCCATCTTTTTCTCTTCCACTAATAGGTCATCTCCATCTCCTCAAACATCCTGTCCATCGAACCCTTCAGAACCTCTCCCAAAAGCATGGTCCCGTCCTCTCTCTCCGATTCGGCTCATGTCTCGCGGTAGTCGTATCCTCTTCTTCTCTTGTCCAAGAATGCTTTACAAAGAATGATGTAGTTCTTGCCAATCGCCCTTTGTTAAAGAGTGCAAAGCACTTAACATACAACTATACCAACTTAGCCATCTCACCTTACGGTGAACATTGGCGAAACCTCCGTCGAATTAGTACCCTCGAGATTCTCTCCCTAAGTCGCCTTAACCTTTTTATGGGAGTTAGAGAAGATGAAGTCAAACGTTTGTTGTGTAAATTGTGGGATGGATATTCGTTTGAAGAGTTTAAGGTCGTGGATCAGATGTTGCCTATGTTTATGGATCTTATGTTCAATATTGTTATGAGAATGATGTGTGGAAAGAAGTATTGTGGTGATGATTTGAAAGATGAGGAAAGATCCAAGAAATTTAAAGAGATGGTGAAACAAGTTTTGGCAATTAGTGGAGCAGGAAATCCAGGAGATTTTATACCCTTATGGAATTGGATTGATCCAACTCGTTATGAAAAGAGGGTAAAGAAGCTTACAAAGACATCAGATGAACTTATTCAACAATTAATTGATGAGATTAGGAATCAGAATGATGGAGAAAATACAATGATTCAGCATTTACTTGGTTTGCAGAATACTCAACCCGAAAATTATAGTGACCAAATTATCAAAGGTCTCATACAAGTATGTTTCTCTTTCTCTAATATAGAACAAATATATTATTTTCTTTATCAATTTCTTCAATATATGATTGTTTTTCTTGTTGTATCTAGCTAGTAGATAAGCACACCGTGTTCTATCTGAAAACTAGTTGTCTCTTAGGCTATTCATCTTTCAAGATTAACAGTTTTTTTTCTTAACCATAAATATATTAAATATGATTATTTGTTTAGATTATTTAATATTCTTAGATCCAAATCTTGTTGAACCATATTCCGGATTTATTGATGCAAATGCTGAAGTAAGGGTGTAAATTGATTAAATCATTGCTTATCAATATGAGATCCTCAACGATATCTATAAGAAATCAATACTAGTTTATTAAAATTATTTTATTAAAACTAGTTTATTCTTTTAGGTAATACTATTAGGAGGAATCGACACAGCAGCCGTCACATTAGAATGGGCACTATCACATCTACTCAATAATCCGGAAGTGTTGAAGAAAGCTATAGATGAGATAGATAGCTCCATTGGTCAAGAATGCTTAGTTAAGGAAGTTGATTCGTTCAGCTTGAGTTATTTGCAAGGAATAATCTCCGAGACCCTACGATTGAACCCAGCAGCTCCTCTGCTCGTGCCACATTGTGCATTTGAAGATTGCAAAATAGGAGGCTACGATGTACCACGTGACACAATCGTATTGATTAATGCTTGGACAATACATAGAGACCCAAGCCTATGGGAAGATGCCACAAGTTTCAAGCCTGAAAGACATGAAAATGCAAATGGAGTCGATGCATACAAACTATTACCATTTGGGTTGGGAAGGAGAGCTTGCCCTGGAATGGGAATGGCACAACGTGTAGTTGCCTTGACTTTGGCATCATTGATTCAATGCTTCGAGTGGCAAAGACTCGGCAATTCATTGGTGGATATGACAGAAGGTGAAGGACTCACTATGCCTAAAGCTCAACCATTGACAGCCAAGTGTAGACCTCGTCCTATCATGAAGAAAATTTTGTCAATGAAACAATAATGGGTAATTAACATTGGAAAATGATTTTTACCAATCTACATGTTAATAGATATGTGTATTTTTTTGGTCTTAGACCCATCGAAACTCTTTGTGTATTTCAGCAAAAATGTCAAACTTGATAATTTCACTCTTAGTCGTAAAATAATTGACTGGAGCAAATTCTACAACATAGAAAAATAATATTAATAAAATATTAGTCGTGCGAAAACCAAAGTTTTCCCTAACCGAGTAGTGTTCTCAGTTGTCTGACCCATATTCTGCAACATAATATCTTCGTGAAGCATATGACTGTTAAAGGAAGGGCCAATGAGGCAGTCTATTTTTCTGGATACACACCATGATGCAATATGTTTGTGTTCAATATGAATTATCATTATTCTTGTGATAGATTGAAGTGTTTTTCAATTAATAATTTTATGCTCTCCACACGACTTGCAATTTTCTCATACCTTCGCAATTATTCTTCTATTTCTTTGCAAGGCACTCAATCTTTAAAAACATCTGTGTTTATATGTTTGGTTTTCTTATATGTGTCTTAACTTTTTGTTGCACAAGTAGAAAATACTTTTTGTTGCACAAAAAGCATTTTCTATTTCCTTTTCCTACCACTTATGTTAATGACATCGACCATTTTAGAGGCCTCATTTGAATGACTCCATTTGAAGGACAATTGGCCGAAGACTTAGGTTAAGTGGCAAAGATTTCGTGAGAGATTCAATCCGGCCATATGCCAGATAATCTTGATTTAGGTCGGGTTACCATGGTAAATCACAAATCGATTGTATATTGATCTGCATTCATAGCTGATGATGCATAGTTTGAAGAAGAAGATAGGCGACTACTCTTTGAAGAGAGGTAGAGATTCCTCTTCCTCTTCCACTTCCTCTTTTAGCACTCAAGAGAGATTTTTGTTTCCTTTTTTTTTTTTTTTTTTTGAGTTAGAAACTCCCTTGAGAGGATGGAGGTTTTGTTATAATTTTATAAGCAAAACTTCAAAGTCAATGATTTGTCATCTGGCAAAAATTTAATTTGCAACAATATTTTTTTTACATCTTTTTCTAATACAGTTCTCCTTAGAATTTTTTAACTTATACTTTTGGGTTGATGAGATTTAGACAAGGAATTGATTTGACTAAAGCCTTAAAAAAAATTTGTGAATAACTTGGGTATGTGGGTCAAACCATGGTTTTGAATTTTTCATTAGCTTTGTGGTAGAATGGTTTACAAATGGGCTTGAGTTTTTTGATAAAGTAAAAACATTTGAAGTTGGGTTTTTATTAAGGATTTAATTTGGAAAATTTGAGGCAAACTCAAATTGATTTTTGAATGGGTTTGATCTTTCCTAAGTAGATTTCAAGCCCAAAAATCTAATTTTCGTTTCAAATATTTTGATTTTATGTAGAGAAACTACCGAAGCATTTATTTTTATAATGTTCATAAAAATATTGATATGTTTAAAATATTTTTCTATACTTGGAGAAAAGATTAAAACATCATCAATATAAACAATTGTAAAATCTTGAAAATTATTGAAAATATGTTTTGAAATTCTAATGGAGTATTTTTTAGCCTAAATGAGATTATATTACATTCCTATTATCCAAACAGAACATTGAAAACATTTTTATATTTATCTTTTTTAGAAATTTGAATTTGCTAAAATCCGGATTTTATATCAATTTTGGAAAATATTTTTGCATTTGCAAATCATTTGAGCAAATCTTGTTTTTGTTAGGAATTGGATATATCTAATCCATTCCAAAACTTTATTTAAATGTTTAAATTTGATTACTAACCTTGGAACTTCATGTTCCTTTTCGAGACGTTATTGACATAAAAGACGACACATGACCATGGACTCTTTGAAGGCCTTATTAGACGTTTATTAATCAGTCTTGTATTTATTTCCAGTAATGTGTTAGGAAGTTTGAATTCATTTGAATCGGCCTAGCTAGCCTTTGTTCTATTCTTTGAAATCTTTAGAATAAAGGAGATAAATTATGTACTTTTTTTTTCCAAAATGTGCTTGGTAAATTTGAACAAATTTTCTGTTTTATTTTAAATTGAATTTTTTTTATTCTATTTTTAATCGAATGATCCTTTAAATTTTCTTTAACTTTTTTTGTAATCAATTTCTTTTTTTAGACAATGAATTTGTTTTCGTTTTCATTTTATTTGTTCACTTTTTTTAAGATTGATTTCTAAAAGTTTATAAGGATAAGACTGGGGAGATGAATTCAAAAATTAGTTTTCCTCCCCAAATTTATGTTTTACAATTCTCTTTAATTATGTTATTGTTAAAGGGCATAATTGAGTAATAAATGTGTTTTGAGAATCAATCATTGTCGAAGATCTTTTACAAAAGAAAAGATGTTTTGAAACAATGTTCCTTGTTACAAACATGTACCATTGAGAGTTTAAACTTGATATTTAATCTTTTACCATTAGGCTCCAATAAAAACCTTTGTGGTTTCTTCAAAATATTTAGTGGGTATTAATCCTTCTTACATACAATTTAGTGGGTATTAAACCTAAACTCTAAATCTTCTATTTTTAGTGTAATTAAACAATATCATTTTTTAAAACTTATTCTTGAAATTAGATTCACTTTAGGATTTAGTTCATTTTAAAAAAAATTCCTAAGTCTATATCGTCTGAAGTGTTATTTTGCTTTACTTAGAAATTTTCTTTTTAAATTTCTAAAATTTCATATTTATGTTGAGAATTTTTTTTTTAAGGCAGCTGATTTCAAATTTTAAATCTTCAATAGAAACTACAAACCTTTAGAGTTTGTAAAATTTTTTTGGAAGAGTTCTTTTTTTAGAAAATATTTTTTCTTTAGAGATATTGGTTTTGAAGAAAGAGTCTCATGTTAATAAATCTCTAAGCGTTTCTAAAATATTTCTTTTTAATTCTTCATTTAAAACATGGTTAATTATTTGAAATAATAAATTCTGTTCGAAAGTTAAAACATTAATTTCATTTTCAAACACATTTACATGGGTCTTTGGAACAACTTCATGCTCTTGGACCTTCGTTTGAGGAAGATTGATCTAAAATTTATATATCTGTTTCATCTGCAATTTCTTGTAGTTGAAAGTAAAAAATGTAGGATGAATCTGAAGAATATCATTCTTCATTTATCTCATGGATTCTTTTTTGCTGACACCTATTGCCATAATGTCATTCCTTTCTGCATTTTTATATACATATGTAAAAGAGAAATATTATAGTTTCTATAAGAATATTAATTTTATTGATTTGTTGGCATAAAAAAAATTATTTACATGGATCGATAATGTTGGTTTTTACTATTTGGCATCCTAAAAAATGCACAATCTTGCAACTACTTAATAAAAATAACATTGTAAAAACATACCAAAAAACAAGGCTTTAATGTTGGTTTTAAACTAACATTATTGGGGATCTATAATGTCGGTTTTAAACCAACATTGTTGATCTCTTTAATGTCGATCTATAACCTCGTTTTAAACCAACAAGGTTTTGTCTGCAAATGCATTTTATTTTATACCTTCTTTTATTATTGTTGTTAATTTGTTCATTTTGTTTTGTTTTCTTTTATTCTTTTGCCTTTTGTTGCCTTTTTTGGTATGCATTTTGTTGTAAGTTATGTTTTGAGGACAAATGACACATATATCTACCAATCAATTCACATGGTAGGGAGTAGTTAAAAGAATACAACGATGAGTTATTAGTTGTGTTGTATGTGTTATGTTTTTTACAAACATTTATATTTAGTTTCTTTTTATTATTTATTTTTAAAAAGAGAGAATATCTTCTAAGCTTAATAGGGATATTTATTATTCCCTAAGTTGGCGATACTTTCTCTCACAAGAAGATATTTTTAGAAGATATTTGAGTTTCCTTCATCAACAAGTATATATTAACATAAAATCTTTTAAAGATCTCTTTGCTCTTCGGTTTGAAGTTCTTCCTTGCTATAAAAAAAGAGAGAACCATTCTTCAATTTATTCATTCAAGACGCTTTCAAGCTACTCTTGTTGAAGAATCTTTATTTAGGCATGCCCTTACCTTCTTAGACATTTTATGAAGATCGTTAATTAATATCTTCAAATTAAAGACGATTCAAGGTATATGATGATAAGAGATTCAAAGAAGACTTAGATAATTGAATAGGTTCAATTACATATTCAAGTGGAGCTTGATCATATTCATTAGATTCAAATTACAATTTCGGGGGAGCCTCATTATTTGTAGTAAATAGGAATTCTAAAAAGAGTACTAATCTAGGGGGAGTGTCTTCTAAATTAATGAATTGTGTTCATTAGTTATTACTCTCTAGAATCTTAATAAAATCTATGTATTCGAGCTGTTAAAGTTTTTCAAAAGTAGGTGGGTTCTCACTGAACTTGGTTATCAAAGTTACAGTATGTTCTTTTGTTTTGTGTTCCTTTAGCTATCTCTTCAGTCGTTAACTAAAGTCGTAACAGTTTAAAAGTAAAATAAATTTTACTTTTTCAATATGACATTTAAATTTTACACTACATTATTATAATTTATACTAATATGAGTATTCACAGTACAAGAATTTTTAGTTCAAATGACACTTTTTATCCCGATCCATCATTTTTCGTGGGCATAAACGTGTCTCTTCGGATGAAATTTTAATTTGTTGGCAAAGTTTTAGAAACTCATATGTTTTTTATACATGTTTATGTCGACGCAAGATTTAGACATATGGCAACGCAGAAAACGTTTGCATAAGTGTTTTTTAAAAAACCTTAATTTCTTTACTTGTCCTCCCATTTTCTCAAACTCCCTTTTTCCTACACAACCTCCCCCCTCCCCCCCCCCCCCCCCCCCCGATTTTCCCTACTCCCCACACGCCGCCATCCCTCGCAACACCCCTCCCTTGATCGTCGCAGCCCTTTGCACTGCTTCCCTCCATGATTCCCCTTGCTCACTGCACCTCCTCCCTCGATTTCCCCTGCTCGCCGCACCTTTCGCCGCTGCCCACCCCCCAAGTTTCTTCACATTGCCTCTCTGGTTTCCTATCAAGTAAGTTTTAGTTTAGTTTATTGTTTTTCTTCGATGAAAATTTAGGAGATCTACTTGTTGTCTGTTTTGAGGTTGAAAATATAGTAGATTGGAAACAAAACATTTAGTAGAGATTTAGTTGTTGTGTGTTTTGAGGTTGAAAACATAGTAAATTGGAAGCTCTCGTTTTTGTATTGAAGTGAAGAATGAACTTTTTGTGTTAATAAAACCAATAAAATGGTCTCATTTCTATCAAAATTAAACTTAAAGATAGAAAACTAGTTTGTAAAGACTATTCCATTTGATATTAAACTCTAGTTTGATACAAAGTGTTGGATTAGACACTAGTATATACAAATATTGTATATGTGAGTTGCTAAGACTATCCTGCAGTTATGGTAGTTGGTTTGGTAGATAGAAGCATTTATGCATTACATTTTCACTAGTATTATGCTCGTAGATTTAACATGAGGGGCTCTAGATGAGCAACTATTAGGCGACTTAATAGGGTAATGCGATAAAAGGTGCACTCCTATTCATGCATTTCTAGATTGGTAAAGATAAACGTTATTGCACAAGTTTTCCTCTCTATTACCCAAGTATAAGCGAAGAGAGGTTTCCTGGTAAGTCCAAGATCGAACACTGGGAATTTATGTTCCTAATTTATCCTGTTGCAAACTGAGTCATGCAGTATAAGCTTATGCAGTATAATTATGAACAGTATGCTAATTATCCTAACTATTTACACTACTGTGCTTGGCGGTGCAAGGTGAGTATGGCGAGATGGAATAATAAAATATGAGCTCATTATAAGCATGGTGAGGAAGGAAAAGTTTTTGTGACTGTACATAATAATTTGTGCTTTAATACTTCAAGGTGATAGAAAACATGTATTAACTAAGAATTAGGGCGAGCAACCTCTCAGCGCTTTTGTCATACTTGCTCGCCTTTCGAGATGCAAATACACAAAGCTAAGCTATATGATTTGTATCTGATCATCTTAAATATTCTATTAGTACTTATCCTTAATTAAGGCAGGTAATCTCTCGTGCTTTGGCCACACACAGTATCCTTTTAGTAATGTATGTAAAGGATGAGTGTGGCAATAAGATCATATATTACTAAAATCTTCTCACCACTCGCTGAGCTAAATACGGTTCTCACTTATTAGACGAACACAATCTAGCATTGCTCTTCTCTTGAATGCACAATGTTAAGATATTTGCGTTTAACTTAGCAAAACTTATAGCACATCTATTCTAATTCTCTAAGTATAAAAACCACACTTTATTACTAGTTAGCTAACCAAACAGGTTGATCATGAAAATAATAAGAAATATGGAAGAATGGAAGAAGAAATCCATTGCTTTAATAAAACTTGTTTTAGGCCTCTCGACCATGGTGTTCATCTTACAAAAGAACATAACAAAAATACAAAATAAAATACAATAGAAGATGTTACGTTGCAGAGTTTGATTTCTCATACTCTTTGGCTCTGATTTTTCCTATTAATAAGGAAGAAGATGGATGAGATGATTCTCTCTCTCTTAGCTCTCACCTAAAACTTAAGAGAAGAGAGAAGATGAAAGATGTAAGAACTTACTCTGTATAGGCCAAATGTGCACACCTTGTTCTGAAGTGAGAGGCTCTATTTAGAGACGAGAATTGATGTTGACAGAACACCATGCGCTATTAAGACCTCTAAAAATTAGTTGCAACAGTACTGCACAGATGTCCTTAAGGCGCCGTGCAGACATCCTTTCATCCTTTTTACGAATTTTCCACCAACCACCATTGCTAGCTAGTGTCTTAAATGCCTAGCTTGTACTTTTTTCGCAACAAAGCTTGAACGGGTCTTCTCACGTAAGTAAGATATTATCGAGCTTCACTCCTTTTTTGCCTAAGATCCAACGATAAGAACACTAAAATATAGTAAAACAGGGATAAGTTTTTTTATATCATGCATATCGCAGAATAATAAAATCGCCTACTTTTTCCTCTATTTTTTTCTATCTTCATGCGATAAGACTGCATTATTTTACTTAAAAGACTATAATAACTTAATAACTTGTATTTCTACAAGTTATCAATAGACATATATTTTTATGAAATATTGAGTATGGTGATCTTGTTGAATTTGAATTTCCAAGCATGATCTTGGTGTTGTTTGTTATACAATATATATGAGTTGGGTGATCTTTGGTTGATTATTTCTTTTTTGATTTGGAATTAGTAAAAATATTTTGAATGTAATTTAGGGTGTATCTTCTCTCTTCTCTTCTTCTATCTAGCAATTTTTTCAATTCATTCTCATTTTAGTAGAGAAACTATATACAAATTAGTTTCAAATAGTTCAATCATATAACTTTAGAGCTTGTAATTGGATTAGAAATGAAGGAGAATTGGACCCTAAACCCAATAACCTTACCCAACTCATATTTTTAGGCACCATTATAATGGACAATGGTGCTCAATTGTTCTTAATTATGGACAATGGGTAATAAACACTAGTACAAAACTGGACTTTAATGTCGATTGATAACCGACATTTTTTATAGTGTTATTAAAGCCCTTTAATGTCGGTTGGGCTTTGATATTAGTATAAAACCGACATTAAAGAGACCTTTAATATTGTCGGTTTAAAATCAACATTTGATAGTGTTATTAAAGCCCTTTAATGTCGGTTGGACTTTGATGTCAGTTTAAAATTGACATTAAAGAGGCAACAATGTCGGTTTAAACCGACATTATAGATTTCCAATAATGTTAGTTTAAAACCGACATTAAAGCCTTGAGTTTGGGTCCGTTTTTATAAATTTGTTTTTATTAAATTGTTGTTTTATTGTCCATTTTTATGATGCAGAATAAGCAACCATATTCTAGGTGCATGGATCAACCAAATTTATGTCTCATCCTTGCATCATTCTCCGCTTATCCTTTATCCTACTCTTCATTAACAATTACTTACGAGGATCATTTATTACCTTCTGAATCTTATGTCTTAATATTTCCCATAGTTTGTGTTTTAAGTGAATCTCCCATTTTTCTTACTCCTTTAACACAAGGATTAAGATCATCATATTGTGAATAATACTTGAATCGAACCACGGGACTCTTTTTCACATTACTGGAGGAATTTAATCAAAGTGAGCCTTCAGAATGAACCTCAAAGAATTTTCCTACAAACATGGTTAAGGTTGGGATGATGAAAGAAGATGATGTTCGAAAAAAGAAAAGGAGAAAGAAGAACGTACCTTCAAACTCATACGAAGAAGAGTAACCCGACGAACTTGAATAGCCAACAGATCAAAGGACTGGACAACGGATTGAAAGAGTTGACGATAAATCGGAGAGATCGGGGAAGGGTTTGGGTGAAAGGTGAAGAGTTTGGGTGTAATTGAAAAAAATATTTATTAAAATAATAATTATATTTATTTAACTATATTTCATGTATTTACGACAATATAAAGTGTCACGAAAAAGTAGAATTCGAAAACAATAATTTTTCCATAAAAATCATGAATTTTGACATTTATCACATTATTTTTCTTTCTCCCTAGCCCTTCAATTCGACTATGTAAGGTGTTGTGGTAGTTCAATTTTCTGAAGGGAAAGAGTACACTTTAAACTTGATAGGGATAAAAAATGAAAATTGTCCTCACTATTATTAATTTATATTCTACACATTAATAA
The DNA here is from genome assembly GCF_025177605.1 of Cucumis melo. NCBI lineage: Eukaryota > Viridiplantae > Streptophyta > Magnoliopsida > Cucurbitales > Cucurbitaceae > Cucumis > Cucumis melo. The sequence goes on along the minus strand of NC_066867.1, from coordinate 9,446,397 downwards.
TAACATTACCTGTCAACTTGCCTTTAAAAAAATAAAATGGTGCACTCTTTATATTGATGCCGAACACATAAACATAAGTAAATAACCAAAAGATTTTGCAGTCTATTTACATATATTTGAGTTCAAACAAATTCCTAACTTCTAACTTATATATACATAATATAAATAGAGAGAGAGAGATACAAAGGGGAAGAGGTGTCATTGTGTATGTATACATATATATATATTTAGTTAGAAGAAGCTTGCTCTTCCATAATGCAAAGACATAAAATAAGTATTAGAAGAAGAAAACGGAGTTTGATTTTCTGGATGAAATAATATTGAGTTTGAATTAACAAATTCCACCAACTTAGGCAGCCAAATTCCATCTCTCACTTGCTTTAGTGATTGAGTATGTAACAGTCTCTCTCCCATGCACCATAATTCAACCTTCACAAAACCAACAGAACTTTAAAAAGCAATAAAATTAAAAAAAAATAAAAATAAAAATAAAAATAACCAAGTCAAAGAACCGCTCAATTCATCATTACTCTCTCTCTCTATCTCTTCTTTATTGATTCATTTCCAATATTTTGCATGCATCATATCCCAACACACTCACTCTCACTCACTTACTAAGACATTTGACTGAGACATCTCATGCATGCTTCATCTCTTACTTTATTTTTTCAAAACCACTTCTGACTTTGTAATTATTAGAGAGAGAACGAATATTAAAAAATATACTAATAGACACGGAATTAATTAATCACTTTTAAGCCATGCATGTATACTTTTGAACAACAGTATGCTAGATGATTTCTTTTTAATATGAAAACATTTTTCATATGATAAATACTTTGATGTATCACACCTCACTCTCTGTGTGCAGTCTAGTTACAAAATTGTGATGGGATAAATATTGTATTTTCAAAAGATATTTCTTTGAAGAACTATTCATTTGTGATTGAAAATGTTACATCTGATCCCAGTCGAAAGTTTAAAAAGATCAGGTTTAATTTCAATTTTCCCACAAATATCAATAAAATATTGATTTTAATAAATATTTTTAAAAAGATTATAACAATAAATTTAAATTAGTAAATAAATATTTAATATTTTTAAATTAATAAACGTACCTTATTATTTATATTATACTTGAATCAATAACATTTTAATGATTAATTTTTTGTTTGTAGATTTTTTTTATGATATAAAAAAAATATTGGTAATTAACCTAACATATATCAATATTGAATTCATAAATATGTGTAAGTTTGAGGAAAATATTGACATGCTAATAAAAATTTAATACAATGTGCCCAAGTATTACTATTTTCACATTATTTTCATTATTTTTATTTTTAAAAAAATAGAAAAAGCTTTTAGAGTAGGCATTTCAATGAAAAGAAAATTTTAGAGTGCACCATTGACATAAAATATATAATAATATATGATTTAAAAATAAAATTCTGAATGAATTTCAAGATCCGCCGATCCTCATATGTGATAATTATAATTGGACAATTAAATAAATATGAATATTTTTCTTTCGGGTAATAATCTTTTCTTTTTTCTTAAGTTTATTTGAAAGAAATAATGGGAAAGTTTTGCGTTTTGTTACCTCAGCTTGATTGGAGAGACCCAACTTTGTGAGCAGGTACTTCTTCACCATCAACACTGTCATCTTCTCATCCCTAAACAGTTTTTTCACCAAAATCCATAACTCAGGCTTTCCTTTACTCACTGCTTCCTCTCATCATTTGATTTCAGACCAAATTCATCCACCAAATATATTATTATTAGTATTTGTAATCCCATCAACTCTAGTTTTCCTCCTCTGGGTCAAACTTCATTATTTCTTTTAATAAAATAAAACACATTTAAAAAAAGAAACTATATACTCTCCAACTCTAGTTCTTTTGATCAGTAATGTAAAGCAGAGAAAATTGCTATGAACTATATTAATTAATAGTAACAACTTTGCTATAATGTAATATATGAGTGATTGTTCAACTTTTCATTTTTCACTATTTTTTTCATATTACTTTTTAAATTACGTGACGATATATTTTACTATTTTGGACGACTTTTAAAAGAAAAATAATGGTATTGCGCTGATTTTGAGTTAATTTTCAATAGATTCATGTGAAAATTAACTATAAATTAAATCTCAGAAGAAAATGGTCTACATTGATTTCCCTAGGAAACTTCAGGAAAATTTAAATGGATATAAAAATTAATTAGTCTTGAGTTTTGATGGATTGGTTGTTTTGTTTGTTTATGTGAAAAGAAATCATTATTTAATTTCAATCTTCTGAAGATGTGTCTTTTTAAACAAGAATACTTTACCCACTCAATACCATTTCAATCAGCATTTGAGTTAGTCAACTTATGTAGATAATTACGCTTGCATATTTAATACGTGCAAAAGATTAAACATGATTAAATTAGTCACCTTATATATATGTATGTTTGTATATATATTCTATAATATTTAAGAATTAAGAAAGAGGTTTAGAAAATAAAAACAACAATGATCAGTGCACAAGAAAACTGGGAAATTTGAAAAGTTTGTATGATTTGATAGTGTGTTTAGAATGCTGTCACTTACTTGACTCTAATGTAGGGTTTGGGTATCTGAGGCAGTGCTGCTCCTTCTCCCTTCCTACCACATTTCAAATTCAAATTATATAATAATTACAACAATCTTACATTGACCTAAAAAAAACTTCATAATACACCAAAATAAAGAAGTAAGAAGTTTAATCAAACTGTTGTATATAACAAAAAGAACTTTACAATTGATTTTTAAAAGAAAATCAAAGCTTTTCTTTTGAAGATGATAGATTAAGAAAAAAGAAAGAAGAAGAAAGGAGTTTATAAGTTTGGACCTGTTGGGTGAAGAGAGTAGTGAGAACCACAAACCAGCAGAGTTGGTGGTTGAAGAATAATCACTACGGAAGTGCTTTTTGTTGCTTTGATGTTGAAGCATAAAATCCCTTATTCCCATATTATAATAATTACGTTTATTATTAGGCCCTATTTGAAGCCTCAAATCCAAATTAACATACTCACTTTCCTCATGAGAAGTGGTTCCACAAACAACTAATTTCTCTTGGTAGAGTCTTGATCTTTTTTCATCTTCTTTTTCTTCTTTTTGTTGATGTTCCTTCTCTGTGGATCTCAATCCTAAACTCAACTCTAGCCACTCTTGAGTAGAAGAGGAACCCATTTTTGGCAGAGCTATCCAAATGTATTTATGGAAAGCTCAAATATATATAAGGGAAAACAAACATAATGGAATGGGGATATCTATAATATCCTTTCATTTTAGGGTTTGTTTTGAGAACTACAATGGACCCACTCACCTCCTGCATCTCAAAACACCACTTTCTCTCTATAATACAATACGCATTTCTATATATAAAATTAATTAGGTGTAATCATTAGTGATTTTGTTTTATTCGTATTCTAAGATTTTTATAAGAATAAAATTTAAATTTAAATTAAATATTTCGAAATATATTTTTATCATACAGTATAAATATTTTATCTAACTTTATCATTTTTATCAATTTTTCCTTCTTTGTAGGCACAAGTGTAGAGATATCTTCGTTTCCTAAAAAGAAAAGTTACACTTATATCATTTGCATATGTATTTTGACTTTATTTTGATTATTTTTATTATGTTCGAACCGTACGAAGCAAGAAGAAAGTCAACAGACGCACCCCCAGCCTCAATGGAAAGTCAATGAACAAGGCCTCTTGATCTGGGTACTCGGTATGCGGTAAAAAAGGCTTTCTGACCGTGAATGAGAGCTTTATATGGATTTCTTTCGTTGCACTCCTTGACAGTCGTTTCGCTTCGCCTTCGAGCAATATGTTAAGTGAAAGGAAGAAAAATCAGTCGAGACAGAAATTGGAATGAGAATCAGAGCTAAAGAACTTTCAGGATCTCTTGGTTGAGGCAGAGGTCCCGGTGCGAGGTAAATCAACTTTCCTTCTTTCACAGATCTAGACTTCCCATGTTCTAGCCCGATGACTTCGAAAGAAAGAGTTTCATCCGTGGTAGTTTCATTTAAGACCCCCTTTTCTGAAGAGGCCATAGGCTTACTCTTGATGATTTCAAAGCAAAGAAGAAAGAAGTACTCTTCCAAAGCCTTTTCTTTTTTTTTTGATTCGGATAGGATTTCTCTTGGCCATTTGCATATGTATTTTGACTTTATTTCTTTATATCTATAATATCCGTTTTAAGATTTTTTTTCTAATTGATACTTTTTTTTTATTTGCAACACTCTCAAACATTGCTTTTATATTTGTTTGTGAATTCACGCTCCAATTAAAATATTTACGGTTTGCGTAACAAAATAAAAAAGTCTAGAAATTTAGTAATCAAAATATTTTCATAAATTTCAGATTTATTTTGAATGGTGTGAATTATTTGTCACTTCTCTTTATTTATTTATTTATTTTTTTTTTGCTATTTATTTATCTTTCTGTTCCAGATTTCTTTGGCTTATCTTCCATTTTTTTTCTTCTAATTTTATACGTCTTCTTTTTCTTTCTTTCTTAATTTCTTCATCTTCTATCTTTCTTTTTTCATCTTCTCTTTCTTTCTTCCAGATCCTCTTCGAGAATATCAAGATCATTTAAATATCACTTTAAAATAATTTAAACAATCGGTTATCTAGTCAACACGATCGTTTAGTACAGTCAACACGATCGTTTAGGTTTGAAACTTTTTCCCATCGTTTAAAAAAGAACTACACGATCGTTTGAATATAATATAAACGATCGCATACCGTAGTTAACCGGATCGTTTAGAAACACAATTGTTTAGATTTAAAGCATTTTTTTCCATCTGTACCTACTCAATCCGATCGTTTAGGGTGGTCAACACAATCGTTTAGATTTATGAAGTATTTTTTTCATCTTTAAAAGGAAATACACGATCGTCTTGATACTACCTACATGATCGTGTATCATTTTCTACACGAGCGCAAGTGTCATGATCGTTTGAAGAAGAATTACACGTATATGTGTGGCCGATTAATCACGCATTGACTGTGGCTTTTTTGGTATTTTCTATTGTGGACTTGTGGGCTTTTTCTGTTTTTAAAATTGTTCTATACAATGTAATTATTTTGGCGGTTTGTTATATTTTTTAAAAAACCTTTGTTTAGTTTTCTTTTTTTTTTCTTTTTTTTTTTTTGTTGACATTTTCTTAGCTTTGAGAAACATTTTATTTAACACAAAAGAGAGTAAGGAAGTCATATTAGCTATAAAATATTAACAACTCCCGAAACCAACCGACTACTAATTAACCAAGATGGAAATATTATTAGATAGATAACGAAACATATTAAAATGTATAAGTTTAAGTAGCAATTATAGTATTTAATTTTAAAAACGAAATAGTCCTATCAAAATGTGCCTAAATCATTGAAATACAAACATCATATCCTATTATTCATTACAACTGATGTAGTATCAAATTAGAAAGGTTTAATGGTTAAACTTTCGTTATCTAATTTTTACACTTGAACTAAGATTGCTCGAGTAAGCTACCAACCAAGCATGACTGCTCATATATTAATGGAGTTAGTTTTAAAGTTTGAAATAAAATAGGATTGGAGAAAGACTGATATAGTCCGTCACCCATGTCTATATCTTTAATTTTTACTTGCAAAAGGAAAAGAAGTTGATAAAAAACATTTTTTTAAAGAAAAGAAAAGTTTATCACATAACTTTATCCGCAACTATGGTAGTACCATATTCCTGTAATTTCACATTATATAAATTTATCTTAGCTTTATAAAATTTTTGTGAACATAACATTAATGTCAGTAAGTCTCATCCTATACAATATGTATTAAACTTGACATAGAATAAAAAAATAAATAAAGTTTAGTTTTTTGCAACTAATGTATGGGCCAAATATTTTTGAAGAAGATAGCTAGATATATGGGCGGCTGTTTACCAAGACAAAAAGATGGGAAGAAAAGTACAATATTTAGGGAGAAAGAAGAGTAATGGGTTTGGAGAGAATTGGAAGAGGTTGCATGTGATGAAGTAAAGAGAAATGAATGTAGGATTTGGTAGTTAGATTGAAGAGAGTACACGCAAAACACTCACAGAGAAAAGAGTACGAACAAACAAAAAAAAAAAAAAAAAGTTTGGTAATTATGAAATGATAGATGTGAAAAGGAATTAGGGTATAGGAGCTCCATATATCCATAGGGAATAGCCAATGATTTGGTTTATTCTAACCTATTGCCCTCTTCATCAACAGCAAAATCTCTCTTCTTTTATTACCTTTATCTTCAAGACGTTTCTCTGTTTATTTTGATGTACGAACAAAAAAAAACAATTAATAAAAGTCAGTGAGAGAAGGAAGAGATTTGGTTAGGAAATCCCCAATTTTAAGGAAAAGAAAAAAGATTGCTCGTGAAAGGGTAAATTGAAACAAATAGAGGGCATGCAACGTCAATGTTAATACTTGGGTTGTTTCCCTCCTTTCTTTCTCTAGCTACCTTTCTAAATGGTAGGTTAAAAATCTTGTTAGGTATATTGCATCAAATGACATAAAAATTTAGAAAAAAACCAGTTTATGATATATTTTTTTAATATGAAAAGTAATTAAGAGGACTATCCACCGTTCTTTTTGTAATTTAAAAAATATAGTGATATAGGTTTTATTATTATAAATTTTTTTACTGTTTTGTAAATGTCCCATATTTTTAATCCATAAAACTTTCATAAACGTAATCATTTAAGATCTTAAATTTTGGCTTTAAGTAAAGAAAAGAAGAAGATAAATTGGAGGAAAATATACAAAAATGATTGTAATAAACATTATTGTTTATTCATGTCTCAAAAATCTGATTTGGTGACAGTATTTACTATAACACGACACACAACAACAATCTGGGATTGGATTTGAGAAGCATTGATAGATTTGCTTTTTCTAACTTCAAAGATTTTGTTTCACTAATTTATGGGATATACATTCACTATATATTTTATATTCTATTTGTGCCAACTTAGCTTAGACCTCACATTATTCTTTTTTTTTTTTTTTTTTTTTGTTATTTAGAAAATTTAAGCACCGTTACATTTGTAAATAAACACCACCAACTCTCAAAAGTTTAAAAGTATTAATTTTTAACGTAACCATTGTGCGTAGGGTGGTATTCTAAAAGTCAGCTGGTTATAGGTTTCTACGACCCTTAATGCTTGTATTCAAAAAGGAAAAAAAACACACTTGTCCTCTTATGCTACAAATAGCAAATTTATTTGGATGAGAGGAGAAGATGGCCAAACAAAAAAGAAAACTTGTACATTGATACGATGTTTACTAGTCAAATTTCAAATTTCAAAAACAATATATAATGGATATAGGTCATATTAATAATAATAGTTATATTTAAAATAAATCTAACATTCTCTCACTTGACCCATTAATATTATTAACTATATACGTTCATAGACATATAATGTGCAAATTTAGACTTTGTAATATATCATGTCAATTCAAGTAGGTCAGTGAGCTCTTTTTCCTTCAGTGTCCAGCTACCAGTTCTCAAATTGAAGGCATACAAAGGAATGGTTTCAATAATATTCCAACAATAATAATATTATTGTATGACTTAAGTCTGCGCATACAATAATATTCCAACAAATGCATAAGGAATGGTTTCCATTTGATTTTGTTCCAATTCATTTTTTGGACATTGGATGAGACTAAACTTATCTCCCTTTTGAATTGGAACTACACTTGAAGAGCATTTGTCCATCTTAAATTTCTCAACAACTTTATTACTATATGTCTTTTTAAATAATCCTAACGATCCATGTGTTTGGTTACATAATATTTCAATTCTATTCACATAGGATGTCTCACCCATATCTTTCATTTCAAATTATTTAGAAAGAAATTCTTTGGCTTGACATAACAAACCAAAGTCATTCGTAACAAGTAAGATGTCATCAACATATAGAACAAGAATTGTAAACTTATTTCCACGAATCTTTAGGTATATACGTCGATCAACGATGTTTTCTTTAAAACAAAAAGATGTAATAGTATCATTAAACTTAAGATACCATTGTCTGGAGGCTTGTTTAAGTCCATATATTGACATCTTTAACTTACACACCATATGTTCCATTCCTTCAACCATAAAACTTTCTGGTTAATCCATGAACACTTCTTGATCTAATGTCTTATTTAGAAAGGCAGTTTTCACATCCATTTGATGAAGCTCTAAATCACAATGAGCTACTAAAGCCATAATAATTCTTAGTGAGTTATTTTCCTAGATAGGAGAAGAAATTTCTTTGTAGTCAATGCAATCTTTCTGAGTATAACCTTTTGCAACAAATCAAGCCTTGTATCATTCGATATTTCCATTTGAGTCACGTTTAGTTTTAAAGACTCATTTACACCTAACACTTTTACTTCCTTGAGGCAATTCTACAAGATCCCATACTTCATTACTATTCATAGATTTTAACTCTTCTTTCATGGCATCTAACCATTTGGTAGAATTATCTTTTTTAATAGCTTGTGAAAATGAAATCAGATTATTATCAATGTTTATGTTAAATTCTAACTCATGCAAATAAACCATATAGTCATTAGAAATAGCTAATATTCTTGGTCTTACAGATCTCACTACAAGAAGTGGGGAGACTCCCGACGCACGAAAACGTCAGTGGAAGTGGGAAAGATGTCGAAAAATAAATTCCCAACATGACGTTTGCAGCATATTTTCGACGTTTTATTGTGTTAGGAAATATTTTTAATACATTTTTTATATTTTAAATATGTAATTTTTATTTTTTTTCCTGAAATATTTGCCTATAATGTTTTTCATTCGAGTCTCTATTTTCTAAAATAATCACAACTTTTTTATTAAATTAAAGAAAATTAAAAATAAATTAGTAAACTAAGAAATAAAAACACAAATTTAACAAAAAAAATTAATGTTTCATAATAGAAAGAAGTTCAAAAAATGTAACAGCGTTCATAATAGAAAAAATGTAATGTTCATAATACAAAAAAGCACAAAGAAAGTCGTACGTCTCTTAATGAGCCTCATATGCCATTCTACACTGCAGGTCTTACAATGATACAAAAGTGGCTAAGTTTAGTACATATATATTCATATCATCACCGTATATTGTCATTTCAAAAACTTAAGAATAATGGAAACATATATACATACCACAAAGCTAAGGATCATGTGGTGGTCCTTGCTGTGTTCGAGTCATGTTTTCTATTAGCTTTCGCATTCGTTTAACTTCTGAAACTAATGCTCGTGATTTCTTGTTTGCTCTTTAATCTGTTGCATAGCTTGGTCAAGCTTAGCCTGTAATTGAAGCTCTACTGTGGACTGCAGACATGACGTCGTGGAACTGCTTACACTTGTCGTCTTGTAGGTCTTCGGCTTGGATCCCTAACCAAGGCCTTTAGAGTAGTCCGGTCGTCTACCCAACACCGTCTTACATATCTCATGCCCAGAGAGTGGCCGACTACCCTCTAGGGTAGGCTGGAACTAGAGTTTTAGAATTTGATGCTGCAACAAATTTCTAAACTATCTTAATAAGTAAAAAATATATTATATATTGAAGAGGACAAATAAAAGCAGAAGTGTTGGTTTGATAACTTAAATGTGCATCCTTCGTAGCTTGGGATACAAACGTCCCATCTTAAACAAGTGTTTTTTGAAACAACTCCACACGATTGATTGGCTCCCCTCTTTGCTCAGTGAGCTCGTGTTGTCGTTGTAGAAACGACTTTGACCCACTGCAATGATTGTAAGGCTACTTCTGCCAAGCAGGCTTGTTCGTCTATGATTGCTCATGCATGAAAACAATTATATTGTTTATTTCTTGTACATATTAAAAGTTAAAATCATAATTAATCTTGACAAAAGGTTCAGTTGCTCACTTGGAATGCACGACTCATGTAGTGGTCACAGAGGAAGTGTCAATCCTCATCATGTCCTGCCAATAGGTATAGTGGGTTAGCAAAAGTCTCCTCGGGGTCGCTGTACTTTTTGAAGTGCCTGTGACAGTCGCCCCGAAACTCTTTAAAGGTGTTGAGCATCTGATGCTCAACAAACCTATTAATTGCTTGATCATTGAAATTAAGCACAAAAAATCACTACACATTACAAAAACAACACATTAGCTTGGTTAACTTAAATATGCTTTAAATGAAATCATAAATTTGTAGTGGACTTACCTGGAGGTTGCCCTTGACAACCTCGATGTATTCTCTGCCTACGTCCGCCCACTTAAGCCAGTGAACGGAAAATATCTTTCACACACACGCTTATCGCCTAGCTGAAGCGAACGGTGTGTGGGAAAATATGCTTCTCTGCACCAGGGGCAATCGTCATGGGACTCTGCCCATTGGCTATAACTTAGCACTCCAACTCTAAGAGTCGAGACTGCACACGCCTTCTAGTAGTCGAAGTCGCAGATGGTTGAGAAGACGACCCTGCTTAATAAATTATAAGAACATATAATGTGAGAAAAAACTTGTAATAATCCTAAGTTAAAATGTATACCATTATTAGACTCATCTGAATTGTCATCCACCGATGATGACCCTCTCGCAAGGTTATCTAAATCGTCTGCAAACTCGAGGAATATAGCATCCATCTCGAAGAAATTAGTACGTGGGAATGACGACATAGTGCTTGTGGACATAGAAAACAAACATTCAATAAGCAAATACGAACACATAGCTAGAATCGAAATATATTAAATATGTGGGTACGTGGTTCGTCACTATAATTCGTCGTCGTCGCTTGCTTCGCTTGCATTTGACAAGTGTTCATCCAAATCGACGAAGAAGTTGTCAGTGACATGACGCACAATCGGTCTTTCAACGATTGCGGGATCAATGTCAGTCATACACAGAGTGTCATTTTTGATGTGCTAATCCACTCGATGGCTGACAACGATTTCTAGTACATTTAGGTGCTCATTCTCAACATCGTCCACTTCTGACATGTCTCATATACGCTTATTCTGGACGACTTGCACAACTTTTCAATTACTAACATTTATTGGGTCATCTAGGTATAAAACTTGATGTGCTTGCGTTGCAAGAATTACAGGCTCTTTCGCGAACCAAAAATAGGACGTGCTAAGAGATTTATACCTTAGTTCAACGTGTATTCTTTGACTTTTGTTGACGTCTGTGTCATACCACCAACACTTAAATAGGCAGACATTTCTTTCTAATGGATATTGAACGTGCAACACTTCATCTAGAATACTATAGAAATTATTATCGTCACTTCCACTTGCATCGCTTTCACCAATGACCATTAGTCCACTGTTTTGTGTAGTGTGTCGGAAATCAAGTTCTGACGTGTAAAATCTTAGCCTACCCACGTTGCATCCATTGTAACAACGATTATACACATTCACGTTCTTAAATACGTTAGTGTATACGTGTCACACGAAAACTTGCTATATACTTGTGCTTGAAACCATTTAGGGAATCCCCGTTGATGTCTTTTATACAAATCCATAGCATTTTGAGCATATTGATGTATTAGCCTCAATTGTTTCTTGACGGGGATTATTATGAGTTTAATTTGTGTAACAACAATGTATAATAAATACTCAACAACTATACCTAAGAATTATGAAGATAAAGAATTCTTACTTGTGATACTTCGATATTTCGTCTACATTGTTGAATATGTACAATTGGAAGAGGCGTTTCTCTTCCTGTGATATAGTACGAAGAATTGACACACCTAAGGGTCGTACTTTCTGTTTGAAAATTTCAAACTCACCAATTACCTTGTCCTCAACAATGGTATCATCATTTTGCTCATCTCTTGTAAATCGAGTCTCTATACCACTTAGGTAACTCAAACAAAAGATACTCGATTTTTTCATCACATACGCTTCTGCAATTGACCCCTCAGGACATGCTTTATTTCTAACATACTGTTTTAAAGTGCCTATACTTCTTTCAATGGGATACATCCAACTGTAAAAAACCAGACCAGTAACCTTGATTTTATATGGTAAGTGAACGGCTAGGTGTACCATAATGCTGAAGAAGACAAGTGGAAATATTTTTTTCAACTTACAAAGTATGATTATGATGTCTGCTTGCAATCTGTCCAAATCACTTACTCTTATCGTTCTAGTGCACAAGTCACGAAAAAAATTATATAATTCGATAATAGCAGTGTACACGTTTAGTAAGAATGCTCGAATACCAATAGGTAACAGTCGATGTAATAAAACATGACAATTGAGCATTTTGAGTCTTGAAATTTTTCCCTCTATTTCATGCACACATCGCGATATATTGGAAACAAATCCATCGGGAAACTTAACTGATTTTAGGAACTTGCAAAGCTCGCGTGTGGCTTAACTAATCGGTTACCAACTTCTATAAGGTGTAAATCCTTTTTTATCTTCAGATCTTGTAGGTCCAACCGAGCATTTGTGGTATCCTTGGTTTTTTCTTTGATATTTAACAATGTACCAACCAAATTGTCACTAACATTTTTCTTAATGTGCATTACGTCAAGTTTGTGATGTAACAGTAGTCTCGACCAATAAGCAAGTTAAAAAAAAAAATACTTCTCTTTGTCCAATTAAGAGCTATATTTCTTTTCTTATCCTTTACTGAAGGATGTTTACTTATAACTAGAAACTCCAACTGATCTACTTGTTCTAAGATTTCATGCCCATTCATCACCACTCGAGTAGCCCTACGCTCTACCTTTCCATCGTGTAGCCTACTTCTATGCCACATGTGGTTCTCTGGAAGACAGTGTCCATGTCCCATGAAGTATATTATACCTCGTCTCTCAAACGATGAATCTATCACCCATGCTATGGAACATGTCTAATACTCTTTTGTACTTGACCCTAATAGTCACCATACGCCGGGAAGTCATTAATCGTCCACAACAAGGCTACATGTAGCTGAAAGAACTAACCTGTAAGAGAGTCATATGTACGCACCCCGAAAGTCCATAACTTTTTCAGTTCTTCAATCAATAGTTAGAGATACATATCGATTTCCCAACCAAGAGATCTAGGAACGGGTATGAGAGTGACATGAAGAAATGTGTTTTTTTCATGCATTTTCATGGTGGCAAATTGTAAGGAAGTAACACAACTTATCACATACTATACGAGGTACTCATTTGACCAAATGGGTTAAACCTATCTAAAGCCAATCCTAAACATGTGTTCCGTGGATCAAAAGCAAAATCAGGAAATTCAGAATCAAAGTGCTTCCATTCCTCTGCATTAGCTTGGATGTTTCAACACATCATCTGTTTCAACACATTTATCCTTATGCCATCTCATGTCAGCGGACCCTTCTTGCGATACAAACAAGCGATGTAATCTTGGTACCAAAGAAAAGCGGTGCAATACCAAAATTTTTTTCCTCTATTATGATCAACCTTGTACCCAACCTTACCACATATAGGACAATGTTGGAAATCAACAAACTCTTTCCAGTACAATACACAGTTGTACTTGCACGCATGAATAGTTTCGTATTCCAAGCCCAAGTCATGAAGTTTTCATTTGGCTTCATAAAATGAACTAGGGATAGTACTACTACACATTGGAAACGCTGTTCTTAAGAGTTCTAACAACATGTCAAACGACTTGTTACTCCAACCATTTAGAACCTTCACATGCATCAACTTAACCAAAAAAGTTCAAGGACAAAAATTCAGAACAACTGGGGTATAACTCATTACGTGATTCATTCAATAAGTCCTGAAATATGTTTGTTCTATCTTCATCTATATCTACTTCAATATTCCTCGACATTTCATCTTCCAAATGACGTTCCTCCGTTTCCTCTTCCTGTTCAATCGAGGCTTGTAAATCATTTAGCATACCAAACATATCATCTTCTTCACTAAACTGCCTACTACTAGTTCCTTCATCAAAAGGGTTACTACTAGTTCCTTCCTCAAAGTTTTTTGTATCTCTAAAGTTTAATGACTCTCCATGATACACTCATTCTGTATAGTAGGGATATTCTAATAGTCAATAGATGTCGTTCCACACCTTTTAGTGAGTTCCAATTTAAGTTCATACTTCTCTTGTATGGGCACCTTATTTGTCTGTAGGCATCAACTAAAAATTATGTCACTCCCTCTCTATACTCAAGGAAAAACTTATCCTAAGTTTCATCTAACCCTTGTCCATCGTTTAAGTCCCTAAAACATAAATAAGTTTGATTAGAAATATATTCCTCTCATCTAACATCCTAAACTTACTCCTTTAAATATACAATCTCTCAAAAATTTTACTAAAATTAACTTCAAACTACAGAGGCTACCATAACTGCAGAATAGCCAACACAACTTAATTATTAACCAGAAACAACTTCAATTTTTGCATCCTACCCACCCCTTCCAACAATGCTACCTTACAAGCTATCCTACTACAACCCCTTCAAACCCTCAGAAATACAACCAAATTCAAAACAAAAAGGCTACCATAACTGTAGGATAGTCATCCCAAATCAACAACAAAGTTATTCAAAACTACTAAAAATAAACTACTAGAATTGAACTAAAAGCTACCATAGCTGCAGGATAGCCAAAATGAATCTTAACACATATTTTTTAATACAATAATAATCATTGCCCCCCTTCCCCCTCACATTTTCACCCCTGATCCCTCAAATTTTCATTTCAAACCCCCCACTCCTTCAAAATTCAATTCAACTCCCCCCCCACTTCAAATTTTCAATTCAACCTCCCCTTCAAAATTTCAATTCAACCCCCTTCCTTCAAAATTGTAATTAAACCCCCCTTCAAAATTTCAATTCAACCATCCCCTTCAAATTTTCAATTCAATCCCTCTTTAAATTTTCAATTCAACCCCCCTCAAAATTTAAATTCAACCCACACATTCAAAATTTCAATTGAACACACACATTTAAAATTTCAATTCACCAAACCAATTTCCCAAATGTTGGAATTAATGTCCTAAAACTCGTAGTTTGTAATCATATTTTTTCAATAAAGTCGTTATTGAGAATTTGAAAAATATATTCTTAAAACCAATAAACATAAATCCCAAGACTATTTTTTGTGTAAACTTGAACTTTATGTAGAGACATAAACATGGATTAAGTTCGAGTAAAGAGTCTAAATAGTCTATAGTATATGATTAAAGGTTGGGTGCTTTATTTTGAAATACTATTGATGCAATCCACTTTGTAAATAATACAAACGATGTAATCTTGAATCGTTCATGTAGAGACATGAAAGAGGGGTATCCTATGTAAAAGTTTTACATAAGACATAACCTTAAAATAGTTACTTTTACGTAATAACGCCGTTTACTGTTTAAAACTGACTATCTCGTTTATTGATGACCTAGGTAACTTAATCTTAATTTTGAGCTAACTATGAACTCCTGTTCACATGAGATTATCCTTAGATTTGAATTGGTGAGGGCAACTCATTTGCGTTGGCCCAATAAGCCTCCCATTTCAGGGATAAAATCGGGTGAATAGTTAGGAACATAGGGTGCAAGACAGAATTCACTCGTACCCGTTTTAGGGTTAGTAGATAGGTTGTTCCCTTAAGAACTGAATCTAAGCCTTGAACATAGGGGCCTCAACCTCTCATTGGCCTGAGAGGGATTCGGTTTATAGGTTGGACCTTAAACCAAATGTTCAATAGTGAATCAGTGGGACTTAAGGAATAAGATGTAATCTCACGGG
This sequence comes from Cucumis melo, assembly GCF_025177605.1. NCBI lineage: Eukaryota > Viridiplantae > Streptophyta > Magnoliopsida > Cucurbitales > Cucurbitaceae > Cucumis > Cucumis melo. Next base: position 9,430,655 of record NC_066867.1, on the reverse strand, counting down.
TAAAAATGGTATTTTGACCCAGTCGAGGTTACGAAAAACTTGTGAAGGATTAACTTACTGATTATGATTATATTAAATGGACATAAATATATCTATAGTGAGGGGAGTGCAGCTATGAGACTTTAGTGGAATGACTCGTTAGTTAACGAATGTTGATTAGCTTGGTCTAAAAGGGTTTAGCCAGTTAATCTCAGATCGTTGGAGGCCATGATCTATAGATCCATTAGGTTCCTTTGCTAGCTCATACGGAATCAACTTAGAACAACATGTTGGAATAATTCAAATTGTTCAAATTAAGTAAAGAGAGAAAAACCGACAAATATATATATGTGATATAATCGTCAATTATAAGACTTTATATTCAAATGTGATTTGAATATCAAGAAAATGAATGTGGATACATACTCGGGACGTCAAAATTAGTCAAAATGGACAAAATGGTAAAAAGTAAAAATGTTGACTTTTGACTTTGACTAAAATGGTCAAATGGCCATTTTGCCCTTGATTAAAATTAATGGGAATATATAAAAGTCCTGGTTCTTAGTCCTGAGAATAGCGGTTGAATTCTGGTGGTGGTTCTGGGTGTTTGATAGAGAGAAGGTTTGAAGCATCAAGGAGCTTCAAAGGTAATGAATTTCTATTAACCCTAACCTTTGTAATTAGGGTTGTCTTAAGCATGTTAACAACTAAAGTGTTTAGTTGCATTTAGAGTAATTTTTGATCATGTTTTCGCTATGTTTGTATGCTTTCCTTCATGTGGTATCAGAGCATGCTCATTTTACTCATATGCATATGATGGGTATTTCAATTTATTTGATAAATTGTTGTGGTTTGAACTAAAATGGATATATTATGGTTTTTGGGCCTAAATTAAGTGTTTACTGTATTAATTGTTGTAGTTAAGCGTACCCAGTTTGGGGATTAATTTTTTTTTAGCTAAAGGTCTGTAAATTTATTGGAGTCATTAGAGTTGAAATTAGGTTGTAATTTATTCAATCCATAGAGAGAAAAACTTTTTTTTTTTAGAAAATTGAAGACAAACCTGAAATTGAACCCGACCTAAACGATCGTGTACACCCAGCCTTAACGATTGTGTACATTTGGCCTAAACGATCGTGTTCGACCGACCTTGGCCTCAATGATCATGTACACCCAGCCTCTGATCGTGTACATTTGGCCTAAATGATTGTGTTCGACCGGCCTTGGCCTCAACGATCGTGTACACCCGACCTAAACGATCGTGTACATTTGGCCTAAATGATCGTGTTCAACTAGCTTACCCTAAACGATCATGTACATCCGGTCTACCCGAAACGATTGTGTACATTTGGCCTAAACGATCGTGTTCGACCGACTTCCCCTAAACGATCGTGTACATCCGGTCTACCCTCAACGATCGTGTACATACGGCTGCCTTAAACTATCGTGTTTGTCTGGCCTGCCCCTTAACAATCGTGTCTGTCCGGCCTGCCCCTCAACGATCGTGTACATCCACCCTGCCCCTCAGTGATCGTGTACCCGGTTGGAGTAGTTCGGGAGCGGTTTATGTACTCCACCAAATTATTAATGTAATAATTTTAGTTTTAGCTTAATTAGGAGCCAAAAACCAGTCTATTTTAGGATGCTTTAATTAATTATGCATTTGATGTATGTTTTAATTAATGTCTAAATTGTATGTGCATATAGTATGCCATATAGTTTAAAATCGCATCATAGGTTAACATGTTCATGCATTGAAAGTATGTTATAATGGTTATAATGTATAGTATGCATGTTAATTAATTAATGTGGAAATTAATTAATATGATTAATTAATTGTTTAATTAATTGAGTTAATTTAATTTAATTAATTAATTTATTAATAAGTTATTTATTTATTTTAATTAAATATGATTTAATTAAAAAGTTAAATAAATTCAAAATCTATATTATATTAATTTTGTTGTTAGATGTTTGTTATAGCTTTGTCTAAGTTCTTTCTATAAGTGTTATAAAAAAAATTAGACGTTTAAAAATCTATAACAAAGATAAGATGCATGTTCACCTAGGTTAAACATATCTTCCAAAATTCTTAGAATTAGGTCGATATCTTGTAAAATTGGTTACAAGAGGCTCACCTGATTCGATCTGGTCAACAAGTCAGATAAGATGACTAAGGTTTGACGTTCTTAAGTTGACGGTTTATGGAAGACCTCCTACCTAGAGATCGTAATCAGCTCTTGAGCTTAGTTAACCTAGTTTTATAAGCATGCGTGAGAGGTGTAAAAATGGTTTATCACCTAAACATCATAGGTTAAAATCCAGTATAATAAGTTATGCTCGAATGTTCTAACTAGACTTAGGGTTTATTTACGTTAGCCTAAATATAATCCTAAAAGTTTCAAATACCCTTAAAAACATCATAGAACACTTCAGCTAGAGAAAAGTAATGTACTTTTAACTCTAACGTCCCTAAGAGTTCACACTGTAAGATCCATGCAGGGCTTTGCGTCGGGTATAAGACCGGACTCCCTTCGAAGAGTGTTTGCATGGATCAAGATCAAGGTGAATAGGGTAAGTAGTTCATAGTAATTGCGTAAGGGATATGTGACAACATATCCCACGGTCTCTTCCATTGGGTCGCACCGTGAGATTTCGATAATTCGCCTTCTTGTCTGCCTTGGAGTGACGTTCCCTTCGGAGGGTTGTATTATAGGATTCGAAACACCGCAAACCCCATATATGGATAAGGTCTCTTAAATCAGTTTTCAAATTATTTTTCCACTAGCATAAATGATTTTTATCTCTGAGATCTGAAAATGGAAGGTTACACACTTACAAAAATTACTAAGATGTTAGTATATTCTCGACTAAACTAGCGGTAACTAAGTGCTAAAGCAAGTATGAGATATTCATAAATTAGCATTTGGTCAAGATTGTCTTGGTTCAAAGGAAGAGTAATTGACTACCCTATGGTAGAAGTTATTTTGAACCTTTGAAATATCGTTGCAAAAAATATAATAATGAAAGGGTAAATTATTAATATTTGCCAAATTAGATTGGTTTTAAGAGAATTATAGTTTTTACTTTTCTAAAAAGAATATGTTTGTTTTTCAGCATGAATAGCTCAATAGTTCAACTGTTAGCTTCCGAAAAACTTAACGGCGATAATTATGAGGCATGGAAATCAAATCTAAACACGATACTAGTAGTTGATGATTTGAGATTTATCTTAACAGAGGAATGTCCTCAAACCCCTGCCTCTAATGCTAATCGAACTAGTCGGAAAGCATATGATCAATGGGTAAAGGCCAATGAAAAAGCCCGTGTCTACATTCTTGCCAACATGACAGATGTTTTGGCAAAGAAACATGAATCCTTAGCTACGCCTAAAGATATTATGAATGCATTAAAGGCAATGTTTGGACAATTAGAATGGTCCCTAAGACATGAGGCAATCAAATGCATTTACACTAAGCGTATGAAGGAGAGGACCTTTGTTAGAGAACATGTCCTGGACATGATGATGCATTTCAACATTGCTGAAGTAAATGGTGGTGTCATCGATGAGGCTAATCAGGTTAGTTTTATCTTAGAGTATCTTCCGAAGAGCTTCATACCATTTCAAACAAATGCGTCTCTGAACAAGATTGAGTTTAATCTGACAACCCTTCTTAACGAGCCTAGAGATTCCAGACCCTTACCATAGGTAAAGGAAAACAAGTGGAAGCAAATGTTGCTACCACAAAAAGAAATTTTTCAAGAGGATCGTCCTCTAAGAATAAAACTGGACTCTCAAAACCAAAACCTCAAATTAAAAAGAAGGGAAAGAGGAAGACTCCCAAACAAAACAAGGGAAAGAAAGCTGCAGAAAAAGGTAAATGTTACCACTGTGACCAAATCGGGCACTAGTTGAGAAACTGCCCAAAATACCTTGCTGAGAAAAGAGTAGAGAAGGAAGCACAAGGTAAATATGATTTGCTAGTTGTCTAAACATGTTTGGTGGAATATGAAAATTCAACCTGTATATTGGATTCAAGAGAAACTGATCATATTTGTCCTGAGAATAGCGGGTGAATTCTGGTGGTGGTTTCGGGTGTTTGATAGAGAGAAGGTTTGAAGCATCAGGGAGCTTCAAAGGTAATGAATTTTCTATCAACCCTAATTTTTTATCCTGGTTCCGGGTGTTTGATAGAGAGAAGGTTTGAAGCATCAGGGAGCTTCAAAAGTAATGAATTTCTATTAACCCTAACCTTTGTAATTAAGGTTGTCTTAATCATGTTAACAACTAAAGTGTTTAGTTGCATTTAGAGTAATTTTTTATCCTGTTTCCGCTGTGTTTATATGCTTTCCTTCATTAAATACCCTCCCCACCGCCCCCTTCAACCTATATTCAAAATTTCCATTTCAAAAACCAAAAACTATTCTTAAATAATATCATACAACTAATTAATCATTAAAATCCTAAAAGTAATTAAAAAAAAACTATTTAAATAAACCTAACCTAAACTAACAATTTTTAAGATTTAGGATTTTAAACTTTACCGCAACTAGGAATGTGCAGTGGCAGACAAATTGAGAGGGACGACAGCAGGCTTCCGGCAGCAACGGCTGGGCGTTTCTCTTCTCTTCGATCACCGGTGTCTCCTCCTTTTTCTCTCTTTCGTTTCAGTTATATGTTTCACAAAACTGAAACATCTAATTTATAGAGGAACTCCCGACGTATCATGAAAATGTCGAGAGATCCCCTTAATCCCAACACCGTTCTCGACGAATGACTAATGGTATCGGGATCTTGCATTACTTCCGACGTTATTCTCGACGCACCAAGAATAATGTTGGGAGCTCACCTTACTCCCGACAACCTCCCCGATGCTATGTAGGATGCATTTGGAATATCTATCTGACATAATTAATGTTCGAAAATTTTTTACTGATAGTTCCCGAGCGTGCATGTCGCGTTGGGATAAGTTATTTTTCTCGACACCCTACTCCCAGAGGTCAAAAATGTTGTCTTCTTTCCCCACGTCTTTTTCACAGCATCAAAAAAAGCTCATTTGCCCGATGTGTGAAATGTAGCGTCAGGATAATGCTTATTTCCCGATGTTTGTTCTTCTGACGCCTTTGTATGCATTGGGAGAACCTCAATTTCTTGTATTGTCTTCTTAACTCTATTTCTTGTGGTGTCTCAGTTACATGTTCATTTGTTCTAACATCATTATGTGATGTTTGACCATTAATTTGTTCTTCTTGTGGATTGTTAACCGAGTCAACGACTACAACAACAACAACTTGAGAAGAAGTTATAGATGAAGGAATTTCCATCCTAACTTCTTGAATTTCCACTTTACGTGGTTCCAAACTCCCACTTATTATGTCATTCTCAATGAACCTTACATTTTCATTTTCAACTAGCCTCATACTATGGTTAGGATAATAAAATCTATACCCTTTTGATTTTTCTGGATAACCAATAAAGAAACAACTAGTTGTTCTTGAATCCAGTTTTTTTTCATGTGGATTATAAATTCTTACTTTTGCTTGTAGGTGTCTTAAACTAGGTTGTCTTCTTGTCCACAGTTCAAAAGGTGTCTTTGGAACTGACTTACTAGGAACCCTTTTTAATAAATATTGAGTGGTTCTTAATGCATACATCCACAAGGATACAGGTAAAGCTGAATTAATTAACATGCTTCTAATCACATTCATTAATGTACGATTACGCCTTTTTGCAACACCATTTTTTGTGGTGTTCTTGGCATTGTGAATTGAGCATATATGTTGTGGCTTTCTAGGAATTTAGCGAATGGAACCAGACACTGTCCATTCTCATCATATTTTCCATAATACTCACCACCTCTACCAGATCTTAAGATTTTTACCTTTTCTCTAATTACCTTTTAACTTCATTTATAAACACTTTAAGGCATCTATTGCTTGAAATTTTTAATGCAACAAATAGATATATCCATAACATGAAAAATCATCAATAAAAGTGATAAAATACTTTTTTCCACCAAAAGGTGAAACATCAAAAGGCCCACAAATATCAGTGTGTAATTTCAAGAAGCTGTGAGCTTCTTGTGGCTTCTTTATTAACTGCGTGTTTTGTTTGTTTTTCTTTAATACAATCCATATAAATTCCAATGTCAGTAAAATCCAAATCTGGAAGAATTTCATTCTTTATTAATCTTTTAATTCTTTTTTTTCATATGTGACCCAAACGTTTATATCACAGGTAAGCTGATGATTCATTAGATTGATCACGTTTAGTACCAACATTATGATGTAGGGTTAACAAACACTCAGCAAAAAGTTTATCAAACTTTAATTTATATAAGTCATCACAAAGAATAATAGAGCCAACAAAAATGTTTTGTTTGAATAAACTAAAACATTCATTGCCAACTTTAAAGTAATAACCTGAAGTATCAAATTTGGATAAGGAAATCAAATTACGAGAAATAGAGGGAACAAAAAAAATATCAAAAATGTCTAAATGATGTTCAGTATCTGAAGTTAAACGATAGGTTCCCACAGCTTCAACTAGAACTTTGACTCTGCTTCCCATAAAGATGAATCTCTCACATGGGTTTGTGATTTGGGTCGTAAGAAATCCCTGTATCGTATTAGAAACATGAATGTGCAACCAGAATCAATCCACCGTGTATTATAAGGAACTTTAGTCAAGTTTAATTCGAAACATACTAAAGCATTATGCTTACCTTTATTCTCGAACCATGTCTTACGTTTTAAACCAATCTTTCTAATAGTGTCTAGGTTTGTTGCAAAAAATCGACACTTATCCTTATTCGGTTCCTTTTTATGGATTGATGTAGATGATTATTTTACCTTTAGTTGTCCATGATTGACCTTTCCACTCTTTCTTCCAGGTTTCTTTCCAGCTCCTTTGTTATTCCATTAGATTGGTAGAGTGAATTATTGGTTTCTTAAGCCTCGCTTCCTCTTGAATGAGCACATTTTGTAATTCGCACATTCCATTTATCTTTCAAAGTGTTATAGTTCATGTGGAATGAACCATACTCTAAAGGTAAGGAATTAAGGATAAATGTTACCAAAAAATTCTCATTAACTTCCATTTCCATGGTCTTTAATATTCTTGCTGCCAGGTTCATCATTTTAAGGATATGCCCGTGTATAGTATGAGAACCATCAAACTTGATGTCGATTAAAGTACCCATAAGTGTTTCAGTAAGTGACTTATTAGTTGACACTGACTGAGAACATTTTTCCACAGATTTCATAAATTTCTTAGCATCTTCAGTTTTCTTAATTGTGAACTTAATATTGTTTGCTACAGTCATTCGCATAAACATTAAGCTTAATCTATTTAATCTTTTCCAAGTTTTATAGAAACATCTATCCTCATCACTGCTAGTAGAAGTAATTGCAGTAGGTTTCTCACTTAAGAGTACCAAATCAAGATCCGAAACTCCAAGATGGAATTGTATTTGTTTTCGCACCAATTAGAGAAATTGAGTCGATTAAACTTGATTATAGATGTAGCATGCGAATAAAGAGAAACAAGAGCAGATGGTGCAATTACAAAATAAATATGCTTTACATTATTACTTTGAGAAATAAACTTAATTAAAGATACAACATATATTCAGATAAGGGGCATTTGCACACAAAAAATGGTGAGATTAAAGTCCTAAAAGAAAGCTTTTCATCCATTAAGATCATACTTTTCGTGGTGCTCCTGGATGCCTCACCCTTTCCAAAGTTAAAGGTTCCTATACTTTTATGTGATTTCCTACTTGCAAGTGATTTCAACTGTAAATTATCTTCTCGGTTTACAAGAGAAATTTCTATAGGGACGACTTCTAGACTATTGTCATTCTTCAAATAAAATTTTGCATTTGCAAAGTGAGACTCAGCCTCTAAGAACGGATTAGAGTCGACTTCAACCTTCTTTATGTCATCTTGATAAAATTTAAAGCACCGATGAAGTGTCGAAGTTATTACTCCATTTTCATGAATGCTAGGACGACCGAGTAACAACTTATAAGTGATCCTCGAATCTGTAACATGAAACAATGCACTAGTCTTTAGGTCACCAATTGTGAGTTCTAAGCGTATCATACCTATTACTTTTTAGCTACCCTGGTTGAAACCTAGGATTACCAGCTTGGTATTTGAGAGTTCGTCCATCAAGATGCCTAATTGCCTCAAAGTCGACTTTGACATTATGTTGACAGCTAATCCATTATCGATGAGAATCTGATCGTTTTTGAACATATCCAGTAACATACAAGGATCTATTATGATGTTTAGATCCAAATAGTAATTCCTCATTTGGGAAGTCTATAAACATGCAATAAGGAGTACTCTTGTATTTTGTAGTTGGAGCACTCGAACTTGATGCTCCTGAATTTAACAATGTATTAATGTGGATGGTTTTGGTTTCTTGAGGAAGTGATAACAGATCATCTACATTGAACCTCAATAGGTTTTTTGACACTCCCTTCTCCTCTAGTGATCTACGCGGGATGCTTTCTTCCTCTGTTACGTTAATAGCATGACACGCAACGAATTTTGGGTTTTCATCCTGATGATCACAAAGGAATCTTGTTGAAAAAAAGTCTGCCAAGGTTACCAAGTGCAGAGGTTGAGGGAATCCTTGTCTTCCTCATGCATGAGCTTAGGCTTTCAAGTCTTCTTCGTTTTCTTCTTCTTCTTTTGAGCCTTATTCCCTCTTCTATAATTTCTGTAGAAGCGGGACTCTTTTTGGGTCGAAGTCAACTTTCTTTTCTTTCGGTGGGTTACAACGATCCACCCTTCATCGTCTTCTTTGACCGATCTTTCTTTTCCTTGAGAATGATCGGATGCAATTTCTTGATAGAATTGGACAAATATAGGATCGAAGGTCCTGAACTGGACCAAGCTTTCCATTTGCTCTAAAATCAATATTGATGAAAGAGCCTCTAACATTATCGTTAATGTAGCATGGTTTGTTTGAGCTACCTCCTCCAAGTTTAGCTCGATTGTTTTCTCATGAGCTAACCATTGAATTAGCTCTTTCAACATAAAAAATTTCTTTATTGGGTGATTGATGACTCGATGATACTTGCCAGTAGTAGGGATCATCTACCTTTCCTGCTTGCTCAGGTCGCTTACATTTCGGCAGCTGTATCAGCTGCTTCTCCAATTGTTGCTCTAGCATGTCTGCAATATCTAAATTAGAAAATAGGTAACTTTTTCCTGTCTTTCTTTTAAAATCAAACGTCATCTCTCTCTTCCATTATCCTTCTTTTCAGGTCTCACTTCTTTACTTTTAGAGAACTTCAATGGGGTCGTCTTTACGACTATAGATTCCTTCACAGTACTCTTCACTATCTTTTCAGCACCCTTGGTCTCTTTTTTTTATCTTTTCTTACTCCAGGAATAGGAAAATTCTTAGCTCCTCTGCTGGTGATGCTCAACTCCATATCATGAGCGCGAGTTGATAACTCTTCAAATGTGCATGGCTTTATTCCTTGTAGAATGTAAAGGAGTCCCTAATGCATGCCTTGGGTGCACATTTCTACAGGCGACTGTTCGGTGAGTCCTTCTTTGCAGTTAAGACTCAGAGCCCTCTATCGGTTGATGTAGTCGATGACTAACTCTCCCTTTAATTGTTTTGTGTTTGTAAGTTCCATCATGCTTACGGTGCGTTTGGTGCTGTAGAAATGGTTGAGGAACTCCTTTTCTAGTTGTTCCTAGCTGTAAATGACTTTCGGCTTCTGATCAGTGTACCACTCAAAAGCATTTCCTTTCACGCTTTGAGCGAACTGCCTGACAAGTTGGTCTCCTCTTAATCTTGCATTCTCAAGTTGGTACTCAAGCAATATTCTCAAGTTGTCAAATGTCTTAGTGTACGACTTAGAGTACATGAAAGAAGTTTGCGATGATCATCTATACTGAGCTTTAATGGAATTCACGATCCTATCCTGTAACTGCTGAACTCGGAGAGAATCAATAGAAGTTGATTGTTGTTGTGATTAATTTTCTTGCTCCATAGTCTTCCTTTTATCACTAATTTTTGACAACAGAAGTTTGACTCAACTCAATAGTTTCACGAGTCCGCATATGCTCTCTCAAAGTTGTGATTTCGTGGACTCGTTCCTCCACAACCTTTATGAGGAGGTTAATTTTCCTCTCCATCTCCACCATCACAGCCTCAGCTGTTATATCAGCCATTATGTCAGACATCATGCCAGGGTGTGCTTCTTTCTTTGACTTGCTAGAGGCAGAATCAGAATTATCATACAAAGGATTTTTCTTGATGACAATTCCAGCTTTAAGAGACTCCATCAATTGGTTAAGAATGATCTGCGCGATGGTAGAACCTTGATCCTGCTCTTGGGTGATTCCCTTAGAACGACTGCGGGTGATGGGTCCTATGTAAGCATCGCTTGGAACAGAAGATTTAGATGCAACCTTCTTTGATGCCATTTATTTTATTATAGATTTGGATGACGAGAGAGATATGAGAGGTAGAGCCCAGTATCCTGAGCTGTTTGATGATTAGAACTTTCGAGGACGAAAGTTTCTCAAAGGATGGAAGATTGTAACGCCCTACAAACCAAGGTAATATTGAATTTAATTATCTCAATTTTATTTAATTATGTTGGAATTATTGGGCATTAATTTGATATATTTGATTTAGAATTGATGGTTTCGTAAAATTATAGTTAATTAAATATTTGTTGGTTGAATATTTAACTAATTAATAGAATTGAATGTTTGGTGCGGTTGAGATTGAATTTAATTAAATAATTTGGGTGTTTATTTAATTAAATTGAAGTGAAAATTTTTGTTAGAGATTTTATAATTATAGGTATATATATGGGTATATATATATATATAATTGTTATGGAAAAAGGTGAAGATAATTCTATTTGTGGAAAATTAATTATTATAGAAGATAATTAATTATTTGGAGAAAGATAAATATTAATTGTGGGGAGAAATATTTAGAGATATATTTTTTTATCAATTAGATGAGATCCTCTCCCACCCACGATAGCCTCCCCTCCTCAGTCTTAACGCACAACACGACCACTCAACTCTCAATGTATTAGCCTGTCGTCAAGCACGTCTCTTTTCAAATTGTTGTTAGTCGTTGAAGCTTTTGTCCTCCATCGTCCATCGTTGAAGGACACCGTCATTTGAAACCTTTTGTTGTCTACTGTTGTTAAAGCATTTGTTTAATATAGGAAATAAGGAATTGTTCTCCACGGGGACCCCGTTTCCTCGACCTGGAATCCATGCCTCCATCCCAGCCTCTAAATGGCAGGAATGACAGCATGGATGAGGATGAATTCCCCTACAAGGCCAAGGACAGGGGACACCTCTGCCTCGCTCCAGCCAACCTTATCTATTTCCTTGTATTTGTGAGATTTGAATCATCTCTATTATACTATCGATTTCAGTTTTAAATCTAATGAATGATATCCATATTTTTGTATGCATTAGGATCATTTGATAGGAACTTTGAATTAGTGTATGATTCGTGGCACCTTTTCATATATTAAACTAAGAAAGCAATAAGTTAGGTTGACTTCCTATTGAAATTAGACAGACATTTATCTAACCAATATAATTTAGAATCGTACTCAGCAAATGTTCAAGTAGGCGCTTAAAAAAAATATATCATTCTATCTGTGGATCTCTAAAACTTAATGTTATTAGGAAAATTCAAAAATTCATCTTGTTGAATTGAAATAATTAGTTACTTTGGGACGATTTAATTACTAATTAGTTACTTTGGATAGAATATTCCATAACGGTCCAAGCTAGATTTTTTTATCTTGATTGTTTCTTAATTTAATTTTGTGCAATTTTATTACTTTGCAACAAAACCATTACAACCCCTTTCCCCCTGTCTCCATAATTACCATTTTAGCTGTTTTTTTAGAGAAATTGTTTGTGTTTGATCATATTCCCTGAACTTGTTTCCTATTAGAAATTCGTCTCAACAACTCCTCCATTCTTAATGCAATTAGTTGTGGATTCATTGGCATGCTTCTCATATAATCTCCTTGACCAACTACATAAATCAAACTCTCACCTAGCGGTTCTTCGTGAGTTGCCAAATCTTAGACAACATATAAATTTATTCGATGAACCTATGATCAAGTTTCAATTTGAGGAATAACTCGATACCCTAGGCGAGATGTTTTAATCATACAAATTATTTCATTTCATTGTTTATTAGATTTTAATTTCATTTTTGCAATTCATTTTTCTTGCAATCAACTCCATCTCATGTCCCCTCTCGCTACCACTACCATAGGAAGCATTTTATTAGAGAAATACATTCCTTGCAGATTCGCCTCGTACACCACTACGACACTTTTACATACGAATTGAATTATTTAACTAGGAATCGGAGGCATACCCATGTTAACCATTAACTATAGAGGAAATTGAGGAGAAATTTGTTAAAATGTATACAACACTAACTAGTTTAGAATAACCTTGAAGTATGTCATTAGTGTGTGAATAACATTTTTTTAGAATTATGTTTAGAATATAAATAGTATCTCAAAGAAAACAAATCTAGAAATATTCTAAAGAAGGAATTCGAGAATTCCGTTAGATAAGAATAAACTACAGCATATTTAGAATAGTTCAAATTCTAGAAAAATCTATTTGTTTGGGTTCCAAGGGTCTCATACCTATAAATAGAATATTGTATCTTTTGTTGAGATGTTGAGAATCTCACATTGAAAAACAAAGAGGACTCACACATTTCTTATAAGATAGATGTGTTACTCTTCTCAGAATCTTCTGGTGCATCAAGCCATGTATGTCATGACCTTAGCTTATTTAAAAAAATATAATGAGACTAAGGATAAGAATATCCTTTTGGGAGATCATCACACAACTAAGGTGGTCGGAATTGGAGAAGTAGAACTAAAATTCACAACTAACAAGATGTTTGTGCTCAAGAAAATCTGCATACTCTTGAAATTCGGAAAAACCTAGTCTCAGGATATCTCCTCAATAAAGCTGACTTCACTAAACAATAGGTCAGATCATTTTACCTTAACAAAAAATAATGTATTTGAGTGAATGAGTTATGCAACTGATGCTATGTTTAAGTTAAATTTGGAAATAAATAAGAAAATGACTTCAGCTTACATGTTGTCTACTTTTAATATTTGGCATGCTAGACTTTGTCATGTTAATAAAAGACTGATTAGCAACATCACTTATATTTGCATGAATTTAAAAGATGTGCATGTTGGAGTCAAACTAAGATAACTAAGACTTCGCATAAACATGTAACTAGGGTAACTGAACCTCTAGACTTAATTCATTAGATTTATGTGAATTTGAAGATATGTTAATTAGGTACAGTAAAAGGTATTTTATAACCTTTATAGATGACTGTTCCGACTTTACTTTTATTTACCTACTTAAAAATAAATATGATACATTTGACGTGTTCAAGATGTTTATAATTAAAATAGAGAATTAGTTTAACAAAAGAATTAAGAGACTTCATAGTGATAGCTAGAGGAATTGAATATAATTTAGTTGCTTTTAATGAATTTTATTAACTCAAAAGGAACAATACACAAAACAACTGCATATTATTTTTCTGAAATGAATGAAAAAGCTGAAAGGAAGAATAGAACTCCATTGTCGATTCTCTTAACCAATCGTCTCTAAGACTTAAGAGAAAAGGAAACTTACGTAAATATAACGAACTACTAAAATATTTACAGCCCGTGTAACGAATTTCATAAAGTTAGTCATTTTTTAAATATTTCAGGTTTGTTCCTTCCATTTTTCTTTTCCTCTCTACGATTTTTTTATCGTCTTTCTTCTTTTACTTTTTTTCTCGCTACGATTTCTTTCCATTTTTCTTCTTTTTCTTTTAGAATTGGGTAATCAAATTTGATTTCTTTCTATCGTCTTTCTTCTTTTTCTTTTTCTTTTTTCACTGCGTGCATCGTTTCTATCGTCTTTCTTCTTTTTCTTTTTCTTTTTTCACTACGTGCATCGTCTTTCTTCTTTTCCTCCTTTTTTTTTTACGTCGTTTAGATTTGGGTAACCAAATTTGATTTCTTTTCATCGTCTTTCTTCTTTTCTCTTTTTTTTTTCGTTCGTTGCGTGCATCGTCTTTCTTTTTTTCCTCCTCTTTTTTTACGTTGTTTAGATTAGGGTAACCAAATTTAAAAGATTGTGTATAAAGAATCTTGAAAAAAATCGTTTAGCCGAATCTAAATGTTCGTGTACCAAATTTTGAAAAAAAAAATATCGTTTTAAATTTAAACGATTGTGCAACCAAATCTAAACGATCATGTAACCCAATTAATTAAATGATCGTTAACCAAATTAAACGATAGAATTCAAAAAACAAATCTAAACGATCGTGTATCAAATAATAGCTAAATCTAAACGATCGTATACCAAATATATTACGCGCATTGTTGATAAGACATTTTTTATATTTTCTACGGTGGGCCTGTGGGCTTTTTCCGTTTTTAGAATTGTTTTGTACAGTGTAAATATTTTATCGTTTTGTTATAATTCTTAAAAAGATCCCTAAAAGAAAATTTATATTAATTTTAGAAGATAACAAACATGAATTAGATATCATTCATGCATCAAAATTTGTTGAATGTTTGAATTTTCACCTACCTATTATTATTGTTCAAATAAGAAAGTTATATTAAATATAGAGACAATGTAAAATGAAATTATAACATATCTTGAATTTTTGCATCAATGATATTGGGGAGGCTGCATATATTTTCTCCACCCAGAAAATGTCAACACTAAAGTTTAAGTAAATTTATATACAGAGAGAGAGATTTGAACCGACCATTATTGTACTCAAACGACAAGATGGAGATAAGGTTAGAAATTTGGATGGATGCAATTTTTCCTAATTCAAATAAGTTGGCGGATTAAAATATGGAAATTTTAGATAAATATTGTAACTTTTGAAAATAATTATCAAAATATTGTAATTTTTATTTATCCAAATCGGGTAGATTTTTTGTTCTCTCTTCAACCCTAAAGACCTTGCCCTTTTTTTTCTAAAGCATTTGTCAAATTTGAATTTTGTTATTGCCTTCTACTTCCTTGCTTCTCTTCATTTACTTTTTTTTTTTTTCCTTGTGATGAATATTTCTAAATAATTAAATAATTAGATCAATCCATGTTGAAATTTCAATTAATTTATAGATTATGTATTTTATCTTTCATTTATTGAATTTATCACTAATTTTATAAAATTTATAATTGTATTTTTTAATTATTAAAAAATATGATTCTTGAACCGTTTTTTAATAATGACCAGTAATTGAAAAAAAATTAAATGTAAATTAAAATATTTTTTAATAACCATTATATTCATTTAAAAGATAAAAGAAAATCAATGTGTTCCACAACTTGAACGTCGTGGATTTGAGTTAGTTGTCGTCGTCAACTCTAAACCCTATGTTGTTCTGGCTCCTCTTTGATTCTTGTTGGTACTCTTGTCGATCTGATACATCTATAGGTGCTTTATAGCACAAATATTCGTTATGTTCTCCATGGCCACGTTTGTGTCCAATATGCATGTAAGAAGTTGATAGACCGACATCCATGCATGAAAACGATGGACCAACCCCTAACTCATAGTATCCTATATCAATCTCAGAATCAGAAAATTTTGCTCCAAATGTTGGCATCATCATTATCGGACTACCATAACCATGTAGTTTGGCTCTGTTTCTGTGTCATATGAGGCACTTCCTCCACATCATGGTAAACTTCATCGAGTTCAACTTCTTCCACTCGGACATGTCCCTTATGAACTGGTGGAGGTACAATAGGTAGATTGACATATTATGTATCTCCTCCATGTACCTCTCATTATTATTACATATATCAAAGACTTGTTGTGAATCATCTGCAACATCATGAAGTCTTCTATGTTGTTTGATCTATGTGAATTGTAAAAAAAATTAGAAATATTTAATTGAGTAAATAATTTAAGTAATTATACAATATTTAAATATGTACCAGATGACCCATAGCTACTCCTGGTTGAATGATGTACACACTACTACAAAAAAGGCCTTTCTTGACGGTTGTAAATTTTATTTCTTGACGTTTTTTGAAAAAAACCGTCAAGAAAGGGGTGATTGGGCCGTCAAGAATTTTTATGGAAAATCAATTTTTAGCTTTCTTGACGTTTTTTAGACGTCAAGGAATATATTTTTTTTCTTGACGTTTCAAAAACGTCAAGAATTATCTATTAAATTCTTGACGTTTTATAAAACGTCAAGAATATTTATAATTTCAAGATTCTTGACGTTTTGTAAACGTCAAGTAAAATGTATTTTTTCTTGACGTTTTAGAAAGTCAAGTTATATCAATGAAATTCTTGACGGTTTAAAACGTCAAGAATTTTTTTAAAAAGCGGAGGGAGTTATTTTCAATATTTCTTGACGTTTTAGAAACGTCAAGATTAACTTTTTAATTAAAATATTAAAATTTTTTTTTAAAAATACAAATCCCTAAAATCCAAATCGCGCGCTCAATATTTTCGTGGCCTCGCTCGTCTCCCCCATTGCTGAACGTCCCTCCGTCTTACCGAATGTCGCTCTGTCTTCAGCCATCATCTTCCGTTCGCTGATTTTGGTCGTCTTCGTCATCTTCCATCTTCGGTCGTCATCGTCTTCCATCAAAAAAGCCCTAGACCTCTCTTTCATCTGGTCGTCTTGCGTCTGGCCATCTTCTATCGTCTTCGTGTCCGGCCATCTTCGATCGTCTTCGCGTCCGGTCGTCTCGCAGAAAGCAACCCATCGTCAATCTCTTTCATCTTTGTCTTATCGTCCGACCATCGTCGATCTTCCTCCGGTTAACTCTTTTTCATATTTCACTTTTGCTATTTTTTTATCTAATTCGTAAATGCTCTGAAAAATATATTGGGCTTGCATTTTTCAATGTATTTGTGTTTTCCAGTGGTCATTGCTCTGTTTTTCAATGGGTTGTGGATTTTGGTAATTAAGGGGATTTTACTGTCTCTTGCACTGGTGATTTAGAAGTGTAGCTACTTTGGATTTCTTTTACTTTTCTTTAGGAACTTTGTTACGTTTTTTGCTGCTGTTCTAAAGACTTCCTTATGAGTCATTTCAGGATTTTGAGTTTTGAGCCTTCTTATTTCATCTCTGTCCCAAACACAAACATATTAGATTGAATAGTTGTTTTAGGAGAAACACTCTAACAGTGGTTCTTTAAGCACTTTTCAGATTTGTTCATTTTATAATGTTGTAAGTGTAATTGTTTGTCAATGTTCTTACGTTTGTTTACAAAAGGAGTTGTTGCAAGAATCGAGTCTTCTTTAACTTCATACTCAGAAAATTTCAAGTTTTATCTTTAGAAACTGTCAGAAAACTTCCCTGAATTCATTCTTTATAAGTTTGTTTGGGCTGAACGAACAAAGGGGAATATAAGAGATTCTTTATCAATAAAAGCATATAAAATTATGGGTTACTTAATGCCACTTTTGAATGACGAAGAAATTATGTAGCACAACTACAACTACAGATATGATTATACCGTTTCTGACTGTAAATTAGGATTCTCAAGTTTGTGCATCTGAATCTTGTCATTTTGTTTATATAGTATACAGTGTTTGTCATGATCATGGAGATGCCTTTATTTGCACTAACATGGATTTTCACCAACACATAGATTGTATTATACTTATATAAGGGCTGTACAGCCTCATAATATTATTATACCAGTGGATGTATTCTTGAGTCACATCCATATCAAATTGCTGAATCAAAACTCTCATTGCCATAAATCTTCTATGAGATTACCATCGTACTACCAAATATGCAACCTTGTTTAACCAATCAATATCTCTCAAGTCAATGTTATGCAAAAGTGATTTCAGTATTGCATTATGGGTTGATATTTTATTTAAGACCGAACTATTTGAGCCCCCTATTAGGATGATGCCACTCACCAATATGAAAACATATGAGAGGACTGATGGTCTGCCATGAATCTTAACCTTTTTTACAGAAATTGGGCAAATTATCAATTACATTTTCATAAGGCTCTCAAATTATCTGAAACAACACACATTACATTAAAAATAAATAAATATATGTATAACCAATGTATAAAGAAATTGAAATTTCAGTATTGACCCACTTAATCACGCGGAAGAAGGTCGATCATGTACTTACTCTGACTAACTATATGAGTAGCTGATCTAGTTACACAAAATTGGTCTTTCCTTCTGTATCAATAAACTAATATTTTAGATTTTGAATTCATTATATCACTCATATAGTATTAAACTATTGTTTGATATAAATTAAAATAAAATAGCATACCGTGAACTGTGTGCTCATCTAGGTAGTAGATGATCGTTTGCATGTCTAAGCTGTTAAGCTATTGTAGAAAATCGTTCACAAGCCCATGTTTGAAGAAATATCAACGAACCAGCAATTTCATGAACATCGCTTCAATGCTTTGCATAATTGTCTATACAACCTTGCCAAGCATGCTTTACTCCATGAGTATCGACCTGCCTTATTAAAATCACCCAATAATGGCATAAAACAACCTGATTTATCAGAAAATAGACTTCCACCCATTAATTGTAAAATGTATGCTCTTGAATATGTGATGACAATTTCCTCTTATGCATCATCATGAAGTCCTTAAAATTCTGCCACTAACCCCATGAGACTTAATTTTGATCTCTTTATTTTATTAGCAGGTGGGACCACACCAAGTAACATCAGACATAAATTTATTCAGTCTTTATGCACTTGACTGACAACATGTTCCCCATCAACAGGTATCCCTAACAATGCTTCCACGTCCTACAAGGTGATAGTGCACTCTCCAGTGGGCATATGGAACAAATACGTCCTCGATCTCCATCTCTCAACAAGTGCAGTAATAAGCTACCAATCTAACTGGATGAAACCCAATCTAGCCACCCCATAAAACCCTGAAGCTTGAAGTAAAGGCAATATGTCATGGTGGAGGGGGATATTGCATTGGACTACCGCTTCTCTACGTATACAAGTGAATTCACCTATTGTTCTATCGTCTCACACAATTGAAGACCGATGGAAAGATTGATCATGCAGAACATTAGGATCAATCGCTCATGGATTTAAAGCCATAATCTACACAGAAAATATTAGTTAGAAAGTAAAAAATTAGGTACAACAAAAAATGCTACATAATGGATTATATAAAATAAGTTTATTGAACCACTTTGTACACATACAAAAAAAAAATTACAAGTACTCAATATGTTAATTATCTAGTGCCCATCTCTATAGCAAAGGAAATTTCTTTCGATTGTGAGACCTCGTTGACTATAAAATTTACATTATACTTTATTACTCAATTCCTTCTAATCCATCTTATTATGATATTGTAAACTCTTCGGTCAATCGGGCTTTCTTGACAATGATGGGTCAGGATGTAAGACGAGCATAACAGGTGTGATCTAGTAATTTTCATGTGATATAGGTTGAAACTAAGAAAAGTAACATGAAATGTACGTTGAAAGTTTGTAGTAGTCCTCAATGAAATCTCTATAGTTCATGTTAAATTGTGAATAGACTGCCATAAAATGCAAGCATGGTTATACCAAAAGCTTGCCATTTGTTACATGAATTGTATCGTTTTGAAGCATTCAGCCTTAATATTTGAATATTTCCTCCTTTTTCATTAAGACTATGACGTCCGATTTTCTCATGAAACACGCCTTCATGTCGAACATATGACTGCACCTCATGTTTACTAGATCTTGCAGTTTATTTCAAGATTTTATCAAGCACGTGCCTGTAAAGTGACTTCACTTAGTACTATAGACTTATTTAAAAATAATTGTGTGTTAGAAATTATTGTTCGGTGTGTTTATCTCGATGCCCTATGAAACTCCGATTTCTTCTCTTCTTTTCTCAAAATAATTGACTCATTTATAGAATGTTTCTTGAGCAAGAGCATTTATCGACTCATTTATAGAATAATTAACTCCATTCATGCACTTCGTTATATTTTTCTTCATCTATATGTACCTAAATCCGCCATCATGTGCTTGACTCCATTGCTCAATATCAATGTGTTCGAAAAAGCTCAAATAGTTGTTAATTCGCTTGATGTCTTCAATTGCTTTATTAAATTTTCGAATTTGAAATTGGCATCTCGTACAATATTCATAATTTTTCAATGTATTAAACTTAAACTTTTTATTGAAGTTACTAAGAATATATGACACAAGTAAAACCTATGGTAACACTGAGATTTTGTCCATCCGTTTGTTGTATTGATTACGACCGATATAATGCCAGAATGTTGATTTGATACTAAACATACCTTATCATTGAATACAATTTTTTCAAGTGCTACGAAAACCACCTAAGGAATCTGCAGACTCATCATCTACAATGACATATGCAAGTGAGAGAAGATGTCTGTTTGAGTCGATAGATGTGGCTATTAGCAACATGCCTCCATATTTACCATATAAGTGAGTGTCATCTATTTGAATAACCGGTCGACATCTTCTGAAGACTTCTATTAAAAGATCAAATGCCCAAAATATAAAGTGAGAATGGCATGCCTTCCAATTTTTGTGTACTCTCCATTCCATGCATTTTCCAAGATTAGTGTGCTTAACCATGTATAGCCACTTGAACCAAAGTTTATAATGATTCGTCTCAGTCATTGAACACTTTGACCACGACTTTTCTTTTAGCATCCCACACTCTTTGATAGGGAACATGATATCCAAATTTTGTTTTAATGTCGAATTGTAGTTGTGTGATGTTATTGATAAACAATTTTTGTCTTTTATAGCATCACAAAACTTTTAAGCCATCATTGAAGAATCCAATTGTACATGACTCTGACTGAGTTTGAAATAAAAACACATGTGTTGCTCAGGTAATTTAGCAATCTCGAACACACCATGTGATATTTTCTTCGATGCACGAAGCCTCCACGTGTAGCCTTCTGCCATCTTCTTGCATCGATTTTTCCAAATAATCAGTGTTAATTTCACTACCTCATATGGTGCGTGATTCTTAATAGCAAAACATTTTACCATATGTGTTAAAGTGTTTTTCATCTTAACATATCATTCCTTTATATAGTTCTGAATTGTCAACAAACACAACACGGGGGCTATAATTGGGTCGTGCTCACGAATACTATCTATTACATTCATATATATCTTGAGTGATTGTATTTGAGGGTAATTCATGTTCACAACCATTAAAGTCAAACTGTTCAAACTCTTCGTCTGTTTTTGTTTGAAAGTACTTATATTCATTATTAGCCACCATTTCCATCATCATATATCGGCGATGCAACTGGTTTAGAGTTAGGGTCAATAACCTGAGTTCGATCTTCAAACTGACCAAATGGTACAGAATTCAGGTCTATAGCTAAAATCACCCTACTCACATTGACATATAGATGCACCATGTTTGGGATTGACATTGCAATTGAAAACATAGTTTTCATTGTTTGTTCATTCAGTTAGGGTCAATAACCTGAGTTCGATCTTCAAACTGACCAAATGGTACAGAATTCAGGTCTATAGCTAAAATCACCCTACTCACATTGACATATAGATGCACCATGTTTGGGATTGACATTGCAATTGAAAACATAGTTTTCATTGTTTGTTCATTTGGTATAGGAAATGACATAAATCTTATTAGTCTCAAGGGTAATTCATGTAGCAATTATATTCAAAATAATTAAGTAGCAACATTTTAAAAAAATTGCAAATATAGCAAAATTTGTCAAAATCTATCAATGATAGGAGTCTATCACCGATAGAATATGTAGCAAATGTTGGTCTATCACTGATAAACCATAGGAGTCTATCAAGATAGAAGTCTATCACCGATAGATTTTTTATATTTGCAATTTTTAAAAAAAATATTGGTACATAGTTAATAATTATTCTAAAAATTGCTATCCATTTTAATTACCCAAATTCAATATATTTTTATAAATATTTTCAAAAGTACAGTATTTTTATAAAATATTTTATAAACTAACAACATCTATCCAAATTACTCCACATAAAATCTATAATTAAATAAAATATAAATTCAATGTATTTTTATAAATATTTTTAAAAGTTAACCTTTAAGAGGTTCTCAGCCGCTAAAAAGAGAAAAAGATATAAGTGATCTATTATTTGTAGTCCACGGTCGGTGGGTGAAGAAGAAGATTTAAAGAGATAGAAGAACGTGGATGAAGAAGAAAGAGTAAGAGAACTTTACATTCAGTCTGAATAGTCAGACTACATCACAGAATACTGCTTCCTTAGATCAATCCCTTGTAGTGTGAATACCACAACATGGAAAGAAAAGTTATTCTAACTAAAGAGAAGGAATTTGCCTATCCAAAAGGAGTGCTTTTAACAAGATCAAGCCCAGATTATCTTGGTCTATGTGGAATTTCAGGAAGTTTGCACATCTTTTTTCTCTTTCCTTAGGCTTTCTTCTGCTTTCTCTTCTCTTCCTCTACCTTAGCTTTGTTATATGAGTTCTATACTATTTCTTCTGAGTAAGCAAGCTCCCTAGATTTTTTCATTGAAATTGAAAGAGTGAACTGACGATAGGCTGGAAGACAGAGATTTTCTTGTGGTTTAGTGAGTGAAGAAGAAGATTAGAAGGAGGGATTTAAAGGGGAAAAGGTCGAGTCTTCAAACACCAGCTGGACACGACAACAACACATGGATTCTGCAACACTCCAAAAATTAAGCTAATTTCGAATTTAATTATCTTAATTTTATTTATTTTTGTTGAAATTATTGAGCGTTATTTTAAGATTCAGAATTTATTATTTCGTGGAATTATAATTAATTAAATATTTGTTGGATTAGTATTTAATGAATTTTTAGAAATTAATTTTTGGTGTTATTGAGAAATAATTTAAGTTGAATGGTATGAGTTTTATTTAAAGAGGGTGGATATATGTAATAAATGTATGGATGGGTAAAGAATAATTATATTATTGGTAAAAATATAATTATGATGAAAAGATATTTATATTTTAGACAAAGATAAAAAGATTGATTTAATTGGAGAATTAATTAACGAAGGAAGAGATTGGATTTAATTGATGGAGAAGTAGGAAAAAAAAGCATTGAAATTATCATTATTATTATTATCATCATCATTATTATTATTATTATTATTATTATTATTATTATTATTATTATTATTATTATTATTATTATTATTATTATTATTATTATTATTATTATTATTATTATTATTATTATTATTATTATTATTATTATTATTATTATTATTATTATTATTATTATTATTATTATTATTATTATTATTATTATTATTATTATTATTATTATTATTATTATTATTATTATTATTATTATTATTATTATTATTATTATTATTATTATTATTATTATTATTATTATTATTATTATTATTATTATTATTATTATTATTATTATTATTATTATTATTATTATTATTATTATTATTATTATTATTATTATTATTATTATTATTATTATTATTATTATTATTATTATTATTATTATTATTATTATTATTATTATTATTATTATTATTATTATTATTATTATTATTATTATTATTATTATTATTATTATTATTATTATTATTATTATTATTATTATTATTATTATTATTATTATTATTATTATTATTATTATTATTATTATTATTATTATTATTATTATTATTATTATTATTATTATTATTATTGTTATTATTATTATTATTATTGTTATTATTATTATTATTGTTATTATTATTATTATTGTTATTATTATTATTATTGTTATTATTATTATTATTATTATTATTATTATTATTATTATTATAATTATTATAATTATTATTATTATAATTATTATAATAATATTATGATTATTATTATAATAATATTATGATTATTATTATTATGATTATTATGATGATTATTATGATTATTATGATGATTATTATTATTATGATGATTATTATGATTATTATTATGATTATTATGATTATTATTATGATTATTATGATGATTATTATGATGATTATTATGATTATTATGATGATTATGATGATCATTATGATTATTATGATGATCATTATGATTATTATGATGATCATTATGATTATTATGATGATCATTATGATTATTATGATGATCATTATGATTATTATTATGATCATTATGATTATTATTATGATTATTATTATGATTATTATTATGATTATTATTATGATGATTATTATGATGATTATTATTATGATGATGATTATGATGATTATGATGATGATGATTATTATTATGATGATGATTATGATGATTATGATGATGATGATGATTATGATGATGATGATGATTATGATGATTATGATGATTATGATGATTATGATGATTATGATGATGATGATGATTATGATGATGATGATTATGATTATGATCATCATCATCATCATCATCATCATCATCATCATCATCATCATCATCATCATCATCATCATCATCATCATTATAATATTTAAATCATTCATTTGTATGCGTGCGAGGAAAATGAATCAACATCTTCTTCCTAGCTACTTTGTAACCCAAGCCATTGCAAGGAACCAACCTCTTCGTTGACCGTCCAGCCGCAACTTCCATCACAATCCATCATTCTCCTACAGCTGTCTGCGAAGCTCCATCCATCTGTCGTATGTTGAAGCCGAAGGCTCTTCATTTCCAATCGTGCATTGTGCGTCCCAAGCGAAGCTTCGAACGGTCGTGCCTCTTCTCTGTCACCGACAAGCCTTATCGGCCATAGTACACCGCAAGTCGCATAGCGTCGTTGTCGGTGAAGCCTCTATCTGTGTTGTCGACTTGTCTTCCTTCGTTCGTCTTTGCACGCCATACCTTTACCATTTCCAGTTTACGATAGATGCGAAGCTCGTACCTAAATTTAGAGGTTAAGTTTTTGTTAAGTATGAAAAGTAGGTGTTTTAGATGAAAGAATATGGAGAAAAGTTAATTTTTGGCATTGAAGCAAGATTGGGCGAGAAGAGATTGGCAATTGAGAGTTCGAGAAAAGAGTTATGCGACAAGACTTTTAAAGGTTAAGTGTTAGTATGCGATTAAGGTTCTTCTTGAGTTGACAGACTAGGTGAGAAGGAGTAAGGAAAGTTCCTAAAATTTTTCTAAGTTTACTTAATGAGCCACGTGTAGGAGTTTAAGCTAAATATGTTTAAGCTAAACATAAGATTCACACGTATACAACTAAGAGTAGGAGCTAGCAATTTGATAAGAGTTTAAGGGTGACTAAGCTGATTTGGGATTAGTATAAATAAGAGTCTTTAGCCAGATTATTGAGTATTGTTACTCTGAAATTCTAAAGGGTTGAAGTACTGTTAAAGTGACTACCCAAGAAGAAGAAGAAGAGAAGCAATTAAAGTTTAATTAAACAAGTGTTATAAGTGTTTTCTTCAAAGTGGTTTTATGTTAAAGTTTCTTTATAATGGTTTTAATGATTAGAAATGATAATTTCAATATAAATATTTCCAAAGAGATTCCTATGAAAAACTTATACTATGTTTTTAGGCGTGTTCATTTGAATCAAATGATTTATGTATTTCAAATCATTGTGAAATGATGTTCAAACCAATGAACAAGCTAATATTTGGAAGTGTCAAATTTGTTTATTTAGCTCGTGAAGACTTGTTGTATTACTGCGGCATGGTTGAAATGGGCTATATGTGTATACTAGCGTACATTACGTAAGTATAAGACAACTTTTACTCATCTTTATCTCCAATACCACTGTAGTAGTTAGTTTTCTCATATTTTAACTATGGTTGCTTTCACTTAGATATCATTGAGATGAATGTGACTGTGCAAAGAAGTTTTTTGTCATTAACCATTCAAAAATATCGTCACATATCAAGGATCGTGATCTTCGATCCAAAAATTTAGCCAACTAGTTAGAAGCAGCTAACTTGGAACAAAAAGTGTTAATTCCATAAATATCGGGTAAATAAAGAAGAGGAACACATTAATTTTTTTTCCATTGAGCTTAAATGTGTACTCACATTGAAGATGTTGCTTATTCTAGTTTTGATTGGATGTTACATGTCATCGATCTTCGAGAAAATTGCGTTTATGTCTTGAACTCTCTTCGAAGTAAAGTCAATGAAGACATTCATGGAGTCGTAAATGTGTAAGTGTATTCACTTTATTGTCTTCTAATGTTTCAAAATATTTAGAGGGTTGAAGATATGGCAAGCGAAACACGATCTACAACGCTATCGGTCAACTCTAAAATGGAGACCTGTAAAGGTAATTTGCATTTATACGTAATTATTTTCGATGAAACATAAGATTAATTTGTATTCAATTTATATACATGTAGTGTCCTCGTCAATTGGATTCTGTAGGGTGTGGGTACTACATGCAAAAGTACATACATGAGATAGTGCATAATTCTAGTACTTCTATTACTAGCCTTGTAAGTTTCTACTTTCACTTTTTATATATTACAATTTATGATCTAAACTCATACTTTCCATATTATTCTCTCTGTGTAGTTAAATACCAAAAGTGCATATAGGCAAGAAGAGATTGACGAGATTCGAACCAAATGGGCAGGTTTTGTTAGCAGATTTGTGTAAGCTTTTAATTTCTTTTTTTTTTTTTTATGAGTTAAGTTAGTAGTTGATTTTTGTAAATACTTCAGTTTTGGGTTTTTCCGCTTGAAGTTTCTAATTATGTTTTTGTAGGGACGGGCAGTCCTATAGTTTTTGGAGAGGTAGGCGGTCCCGTACTAATTGTTGTTTCTTAGATAGTTTGTACGTATACTTTAGTTAGTGGAGGAACTTTCTCTTGTACATATACATTGATTATTAATCACGATCTTATATATTATCTTTAGATTTTGAGTTTTCACTTACAGTTGTTGTTGTGTCTATTCAAATATGTGATTATATATAGGTGTTGGATGATTGTATTTGTTGTAGTACTATATGGAAGTGTGGAAAAGTGTGCTGGTATTTTAGGTGTTGGATCTTGTGCATTGTAGGTGTTTATTATTGGTTTGCCATGTAGGCCAACATGCGTTATTTGATATGTCTGATTATATATATATATATATATATATATATATATATATATATATATATATATATATATAGGTGGATATATTGGAGGATATTTTCAGCAGTTTTGCCATTTTCAATAATTTCCCTTTCTAAAATCATTTACACTAAGTTTAATTATTAAATATTATTCTTTTAAATACAATTTTCATATTATTAAAATTAATTTTAAAAAATAAAAATTATATTTCATTGTTATTTTAAAAATGACAAAAGTGATTTTAAAATCACTTCCGAAAGGATTATATCTCAAACTAAATTGGAGAACTCAAATCAATGAACATATATTTATAAGGAAAAGAAATTGCGTATTTGTTGGTCTGCACTAGTTATCTAATGAAAAGTTGCCATGCAAGAGAAAAATATTGTTATCTTTTCCTATGTTACTAAAAAGGATAGATGCATCAGGATAACTTGTAGAGATACAAGTTACTGTAGTCTTTTATGTAAACTAATGAAGTGCAAATGCACAAGAATAGATGAAAATAAGGAAAAAAGTAGGCAATTTGATCAACTTACTAATAATATGACACGAAAGAGTCTTTTCCCTGTTTTTCTATGTTTTTAGTGCTCTTATCACAGGATCTTTGGCCAAAAGAAGTGAAGCTCGACAAAATAAAGTCTACACGAGAAGACGAGTTCAACCAACGTGAGAAAGAAGAAGCATGCTAGGCGTTAAGGCACTAGCAGACAAAATTAGTTGGCGCAAAAAGGATGAAAGAACGGTCTGCACGGCGTGTTGCAGCTTTTCAGAAGCATTAATGACGTGTGGCCTCCGATCAACATCAACTCTCACCTATAAAAGGAGCTCTTCACTTCAGAACAAAGGGTGCGAAAGTTTGGCAGGAGAGCAAGTCTTTACATCGTTAATCCTCTTCTTTTCCCTGAGTTTTAGGTGAGAGCCCATAATAAAAGAGAGAGAGAGTTCTTTCCCCTTCATCTTCCCCATCATCAATAGGCAAAAATAAAAACCAAAGAGCATGAGAAATCATACTCTGAGGCTTAACACTTTCTTTTATCCTCCATTTGGTATTTATATTGTATTGTATTGCAATATGTACCTCATGACCGAGAGGCTAAAGTTATTTTATTCAATGCACTGCACTTTTTATTTCATTCTCTCGTATTTTTGTTTCTTCCTTTCTTTGATCTTTCTGATTAGCTTGCTGATAGTAAAATGTGTTTTAATGCCTAGAGAATCATAGTAGCATTTTAAGTTTTGTTGAGTTAAGAGCGGATGTCAAGAACATTGTATATTCAAGAGAAGAACAATGGATTTAATTGTAATTAGCTGACAAATGAGAACACTCATTTAGCTACACGATTGGTGAGAAGGTTGTAGTAATACCTTATTGTCGAGTTTGTCATTTGCATGTATTGCAGAAATGACAATGTGTGTGATGAAATCACCAAGAGGTTGCTCGCCTTAATCAAGGAGAACTAACTTAGAATACTTATAAAATGATTATGTATAAATCGGAGTTTAACTTTGTGTATTTGGATCTCGAAAGGTGAGTAAGTATGGCGAAAGCGCTGAGAGGCAGCTCGCCTTAATTCATAGTTAAAGTATGCTTTGTATCGCCTTGAATCATTAAGCACAATTTATTGCATTTAGATAATTAGACTATTATTTCCTTGTCATGCCTATAATGAGCTCATAATTCATTTTCCCATCTCGTCATCTCTACTTTGCACTACCAAACACCGTAGTGTAAATAGTTAGGGTAATTAGTATACTGTTCGTATCTTTACAGGACAACTTATACCACATGATTTAGCAGTACAATAGGATAACTTAGGAGCTTAAATTCCTTATGTTCAACCCTGTACTTACAAGAAAACGTCTCTTCGCTTACACTTGGGAGATATAGAGTAAAACTTGCACAATAATGTATATCTTTAGCGAATTAGTAATGCATGAATAGGAGTGCACCTTTTAACCCGTAACCCTATTTAGTCACCTAACAGTCGCTCAATTAGAGCCTATCATGTCAAATCTATGAACATAATGCCTGTAAAAATAGAAAACACATGTAGTCAAGCACATCATACGAGTACAACCTATGTTGTACCTAACCATTATCCTTTTGACAACTTTAGTTATCAACTTTTATGTTTATATTTATTTTTATCTATAAACTTTACAAAGTGCCTTTGACATTTGAAGTATATTTTTTGACTTGGAATTTTGTTTATCTATGTTTGCACTTTTACGTTCAATTAGTAGAAATCGAACATTTGGATCGAATTTAATTATTTTGAGATTAAAATGACGATACCTCTATAAGAGGTAAAATTTTGACCTAAGGAAAAAAAGACACAAAGTTGATGAAAATTTGTGAATTAGGGAAAAAAAATGTGTGAGAATTGTGTGGGTAGTGTTGTTCCATGCCTTTAAAACATATAATTTGTAATTTGTCCATAACTTTTGATTCAACCATCAGGCTATTGTTTTAGACTAAAGACATCTTATTTTCTTCTTTTTTTTTTCATTCGCTATGCATCTAAAACACTATATTTTAGAGTTTTTATCATATACTTATGTTAATTAAGTCAAATAGGTGATAAATTTTCTCTTTTATTTGTCCAACTACACAATTTGGAAAAATGTTTGCCTATATAAAAGAAGGTTTGTCGTTATTCTCTCAACATCGAATTTTTTGGTATTTTTATCAAAAAGAATTAATGAGATTCTTTTTAGTATTATTTAATAATTGATTATTGGTATTTAAATTCAAAAAGATAAAAGATCTTCTAGATTATTGGCATCTTTATCGATATCTTTTTGAGATATTTTCATTGAAGCAATATGTACGGGAAACTAAAGTTTATGGATCAAGCAAACTGGTTTATTATTTTTCAACGCAAGAAAAACTGAAGTGGCGTGCATAAGATAGTTTTATCTTCTTGTTTATGGCGTCTCTATGATAATCACTTGATGAAATTATTGATAAGTAATATGAATGAAGATACTGTTTATAATGTTGTTGACCTTAGAGGGAGGATGATTTTGTCTTCAAAAAGATTCACTCACGAATTCAGGGGAGCCTGAATGAGTTAAGTTTTATATGGCTTTATAAACTTAAAGAGAGTCGTTATATAAGCTAAGAAGAAAGTTCCTTATTGTATTGTCAGATTATTGACTCCATTGAATCTTAATAATATTACTTATTTGAGCTAAGAAAGCTCCCCAGATGTAGGTGGCATTCACCGAACTGGGTTACCAAAGCTCTTTGTGTTATTTACTTTTGCTGAATCTTTAGCTATTCTTTCATTTATTTGCTTTAGAATTAGCTAAAGGATAATCTGATTATCTCACGTATTTTCAATTGGTATCAGAGCAAGGTTCCAAGTCAATGGAGATAATCAAGGAAGGTCCTTCCACCACTAGACCTCCAGTACTTGATGACAAAACCTATTCATATTGGAAGCCTCGCATGACTTCATTACTCAAATCACATGATGGAAGGGCTTGGAGAGTTGTTGTTGCTGGATGGGAACCACCTATGATTACGGTGGATGGTAAATCGATTCAGAAACCTAAAAATTGACTGGACTGCTGCTGAAGAACAAACCTCTTAGGAAAATTCAAGAGCACTTAATACAATCTTTAATGGAGTTGACTTAAATGTGTTTAAATTAATCAACTTTTGCAGTTCAGCTTAGAGGCCTAGAAAATTTTAGGAGTTGTTTATAAGGGCACTTCTAAAGTTAAAATCTCTAAGTTACAGGTGGTAACGTCCAAGTTTGAAGCTTTAAAAATGACAGATGAAGAAATGATTGCAGAATACATTGTGAGAGTTCTAGAGATTGCTAATGAATCATTCAATCTATGAGAAAAGATACCTAAATCCAAGTTAGTAAGAAAGTTGTTGCGCTCTCTACCTAACAAATTTGATATGAAGGTTACTGCAATAGAGGAAACACACGATATTACTATGTTAAAACTAGATGAACTATTTGGTTCTCTGCTCACATTTGAGATGGTCATATCAAATAGGAAAGACAAGAAGGGAAAAGATGTTGCATTCAAATCTGTTCATGAGGAAGAAGTGACTACTAATAAATCTTCTAACGAGAATAATGTAAATGAATCAATTGCACTTTTAACTAAACAATTCTCTAAAATAGTAAAGAAATTCAGAAATATGAATACGACTGGGTCGAAGTTTAGAGATCAAAGAAAGTTTCAAAGGAGGGATGCTGAAAATTCTAACAGGAGAGAAGGTAGAACTTTCAAATGCAGAGAATGTGGTGGTTTTGGCCACTATCAAGCAGAATGCCCTACGTTTTTTAGAAAACAAAAGAAAAGTTTTAGTGCTACTTTATTTTATGAAGAAACTGATGAAAGTGAGGAGGAGAACAAATTTACTAAGGCATTTATCTGTAAAATCGTAGAGGATGACTCCATAACTGGTAATGAGGAACTAGAAGTCGAAAAGGAAAATTTTCCTTCATATATGAACAGTTGCAATTAAAATGGGAGGAAGATTCAGCAGCTAAAACTATTAAAAAGAGAAAATTCAAGAGCTTATGGAAGAAAATTAACGTCTTTTATCTTTTATATCCATTCTAAAACAAAGACTGAAGGAGCTTGAACTGATTATGATTAGGTGATGAAATCAGTAAAAATGTTGAATTCAAGAACTGAAAATCTAAATCAACTTCTAAGTTCAGGCCAATCTAGTACAAATAGATATGGTCTTGGATATAATTCATCTTAACACTATAATAGTCAGAAGAATTCAACAAGATTTGTTTCTGTAAGTGTTAAAGAAAATTCACCGGAAGGTCTAAAAAATATTGTCTCATCATAGAAGACAAAGAACTGGATTTTCCATTATTGTATAAAGAAAGTGCATATCCAACCTTTTTGTTATTTCATGCAAAAAGACTTGTTTCATCATCAGAAGAAGAACAACAAAACAGGGAGGAATCATAGAACACAGAAACAATACAAACATTACAAGTGGTGGGTTGATGATGATTTGTTTTCTTTTACCATTACAAACATTACAAACGTTTCAACCGTTTCGACCATTTAACACAGTTACGACCATTACTAACCGTTTTAACCATTATACTATTTATCAAGTTGAACCGTTACGTTTTACTCCACTATATATATGGCACACCCCCTTCTCATTTCAACATATCAAAACAAAATACATGTTTCCTCTCCTCTTATTCTCTCCCGTTATGTTTTCTTCTAATTTTGTTTTCCGTGCAATTAAGTATCTAGTGAGTGTTGCTATACCGATGGTTTCCAATGCAGTTCCTATATCGTCGAATTAGAGTTTATTTTATCCTGCGGACGACGGGGCACTTTACATTCATTGCACATCCGAGCAGAGCCACCAAACGTCTTATAGAGAGTGAGGTCCGCGACTCAACCATCTTGTTAACGTAGTTCTCTTTTGCAAGGTTTCCTACTACGACGCTTAGCTCCACCGAAGTGCAACAACGAAAATCTATTAGATATCAAGAAAAAATCGAGAGAATCAATGAAAATAAAATTTTAAGTTTGAAAAGTTATTAGACATTGTATGAAATTTAAGGAACAAAGAAAGAAAAAGGTAAAAATTTTAAGAAATACACTTTTTTTTCTTTTCTTTTTAATATAAGAGAACTACATCTGATTAATATTTGACCAAATATACAAAATTTAAGAACTACAACTTGTTATTTGACCAAATATATAAATGTACGAACTACAATTTTTTATAGATATTACTTTTCAATTTGAGTTCTAGACATTGTTTTTGTCTATAAAATGCAATTTATTAGTGTTATTTTATATAGGGATAAATGCATACACTTTATAGAAACAATAAATTACTAACGATAGAAATTCATATATTTACGGCAATTATTTTTTTCATAAAGATAAAGGAAAGAGAAATTACGTTTTTTCAAATGACCAATCTTTTCCCGAGTATTTTCTTTTGTATATAAAACAATTTTTTCAATATCGGTTAACCTTTATAAGTATCGGTGATAGATGATATTATTTTACTATATTTTATAAATATTTTTTTTGTTGAGATTGTTATATTTGAAAACTAACCTTATATAGAATGCACAACATTTATAATCATTATTTCAAAATAAAAAAAAAAAAAAAGATGCGGGTTCAAGTCAAAGTTAAGTTGGGATACCCTTTCCATTCTGGCTTCGTCTCTGACCAAAGACTTGTTTAATTTGTGTCCCTCGTTAAATCGAAAATTTTTCATATATCTTGACCGAAGTGGGTATGTATGGGGTTCAATTGTTTGCCAACTTTGATCGAGATTATTGTTGAAAAAGTAGAGAGAATGTCGAACTAATGAATTGTTGTGTCGTGAGGAACTACTATCCCAAAAGCAATTACGGCCGATCAAGGTTTTAATCGTGTTGTCGGTTGCTCTCCCTGGTTAACACAACTTTCTTATTCTAATGTGCACTTACCAGAACAAGGAACGGCGAGTGGCAAGAAAAAACTACCAAAAGCATTGTTGGGATAGGTAATAAAAATTACATTATTATTCGTGCAAGCACAGTTAATTACCTAAACCTGCCCGTTCGACGATCAAACAGACGGCAGTGGTGGTACGCGCATGATGACAGGAAAATTTAACCTTGTTTCTTTGGTATCTATACCCACTACACGTGTCATTTCCAACTATTATCGATGTAAATTATGTTTTATTTATTTATTTATTTATTTTTGGAGTAATTTTTTACAGCTATATTCA
Source organism: Cucumis melo (assembly GCF_025177605.1). NCBI lineage: Eukaryota > Viridiplantae > Streptophyta > Magnoliopsida > Cucurbitales > Cucurbitaceae > Cucumis > Cucumis melo. Next base: position 9,396,769 of record NC_066867.1, on the reverse strand, counting down.
TTGTCTTTCCTTATTCATTTGTACAGGCTAGTGTATTTAACCTCTTCTAATTTCTATGTAATATAAATGTCAATAAAAAATTCACCACAGAGATATGATCTACTCAATCCTCCCAAATTATTTTGGAATGTTCCAAATGTGTGAATACAAATCTTAATTTAATTTTATCCACATTTGATCTAGATCTTTCTGCGATCTGTCGCTCTTGACATCACCCGTCCCACATCCTTTGTTGCCTTTAAAATTTGTTCATAATATTGAACCTTACATATATCGAAAAGCAGGGAAATCAAAGCCAAGCATATTGTGAGCAAATGGATATTCTCTTGCTTTCTATTTCATTCTTTCTACTCTCTGTCGTATTTGCCTTCAAATTTCTGCTTCGACCCCGTTGGTTAAACCTCCCTCCAACCCCACTTTTTTGGCTTCCATTAATAGGCCATCTTCATCTCCTCAAACATCCAGTCCATCGAACACTTCAAAACCTCTCCCAAAAATATGGCCATGTCTTCTCTCTCCGATTTGGTTCCCGTCTCGTTGTCGTTGTTTCCTCTCCCTCCGCTGTTCAAGAATGCTTTACAAAGAACGATATCATTCTCGCAAATCGACCTTTGTTGGAAAGTGGAAAGTACTTAGGATACAATCATTCCAGCATTGGACTCTCCCCTTACGGTGAACAGTGGCGAAACCTCCGCCGTATTGGCTCCCTCGAGGTTTTCTCGACGAAGCGCCTCAACATGTTCTTGGGAATTCGAGAAGATGAAGTGAAGCGTTTTCTACGTAAGTTATGTGGTAATCATTATAAGTTGGAAGATGATGAGTTTAGAGTAGTGGAAATAGGACCATTGTTGAAAGATCTTACGTTGAATATTGTTATGAGAATGGTGAGTGGAAAAATGTTTTATGAAGAAGATTCTAACAAGTTTAAAGAAATTGTGACACAAATTATGGAACATGCTGGAGGAAGTAATCCAGGAGATTTCATACCTTTATGGAATTGGATTGATCCAACTGGTTTTATGAAGAAGGTAAAGAAGCTTGGAAAGACATCAGATGAATTTCTTCAACAGTTAATTGATGGGATTAGGAATCAAAATGATGGAGGAAACACTATGATTCACCATTTACTTACCTTGCAGAATGTTGAGCCTGAATTTTACAATGATCATGCGTTCAAAGCAATCATTCAAGTATGAATTCCTCTCTCCTTGGACTATTTTTTTCTTTTTTTTTTTTTTTTTTTGGTTGAGTTAAAAGTTTACTCTTTGAATTTGTAGGGTTTTGTATATTTAGCTTTTAAAGTGTCTTATAAATTTCAATTCTTTTAATTCTGGGATATATTCAACTTCTTTTTAAGTGTGCAATTAAAACAAAAAGGTTATTTTTTAAAAATATTCAAAGTACTCATTCAAGTATGAATTCCTCACTCCTTGGACTTGTTTTTTTTTTTTTTTTTTTTTTTGGGTTGAGTTACAAGTTTACTCTTTGAATTTTTAAGATAGTGTATATTTGGCTTTTAAATTTTAAAAAGTATCTCATGGATTTCAATTCTTTTAATTTTAGGGTGCATTTGAATTTCTTTTAAAGTGTTTAATTTATAAATTAAATTACATTTTTTCTTTAAATTAAGTGTTCAAAACCTTTCTATAAACTGTATTTTAAATTGTTTAGTATATAAAGAGTTATTAAAAAAAAAGAGTTTTCTCAAAAATATTTGTATAATTATAATGGATAACAATTTTTAGAATAATTATTAAGTATATAGCAATATTTTAAAAAAATTCTATCCAAATAAAAATCCAATCCATCCTGAAAATGATCGATTTTGAGATTTGTTCCAATTTACCCAATGCCTTTTGGGAAAGAAAAAGGCATATTGTGGATCTTTCTTGTATAGATAGTTTTGATGAAACCAAAATTCCTACAAAGGCTAGGCCCATTCAAATGCGCAAAGATCTAATTGATACTTGCTTCAAAGAGATATCTGATCTCCAAAAAAAGGATTTAATAAGCCCATGGTCATGTGCGGCCTTTTATGTTAACAATCAAGCAGAAAAAGAACGAGGAGTCCCTCGCCTGGTTAATAACTATAAACCACTAAACAAAGTGCTCAAATGGATCAGGTACCCAATACCTAATCGCCAGGACTTGCTTAAGCGTATCGCTAATGCAAAGATCTTCTCAAAATTTGATATGAAATCTGGATTTTGGCAAATTCAAATTAACTCAAAGGACAGATATAAAATTGCTTTCAATGTTCATTTCGGTCAATACGAATGGAATGTTATGCCATTCGGTCTTAAGAATGCTCCCTCAGAGTTTCAAAAGATTATGAATGACATTTTCAATAAGCATCAAGACTTCACAATAGTTTACAATGATGATGTCATGATAATTTCTGAAACCATTGATCAGCATTTTAAACACCTCAATATGTTCATCAATATCATTAAAACAAATGGTCTTGTGGTATCTTTACCAAAAGTCAAGTTGTTTCAAACAAAAGTAAGGTTCCTTGATTTTGATATTGATAAGGAATGATTAAGCCTATCCAAAGATCATTAGATTTTGTGGATAAGTTTCCCAATGAAATCCAAGATAAGTCTCAATCACAAAGATTTCTTGGATGTGTTAATTATATCGAGATTTCATTAAAGACCTTCGAACAATCTGTCTGCCACTTTATGACAGACAAAAAAAGAACCCAAAACCGTAGACGGCTGAGCATTCTCGAGCAGTCCAATCAATCAAATCCCTAGCCAAAGGCATTCCATGCTTATCGCTTGTGGATGAAAAAGCCAAAATGATCGACGAAACCGATGCCTTGGAAAAAGGTTACGGTGGGGTTCTCAAACAGGATATTAACAGAAAAGAATCGTTAGTCCGCTTTCATTCTGGTGTTTGGAATAGCGCACAACAAAACTATTCCACCGTAAAAAAGGAAGTACTTGCAATAGTACTCTACGTTCAAAAATTCCAAGGAGATCTTATGAACAAAGATTTTCTTGTCAGAACTGATTCAAAAGCAAGTAAATTCATCTTCGAAAAAGATGTAAAAAATCTTGTTTCAAAGCAAATTTTTGCAAGGTGGCAAGCAATATTGTCTTGCTTTGATTTCACAATTGAGCCTATAAAAGGCACTAGCAACTGCCTTGCGGATTATCTATCAAGAGAGCACATTTCAAAGCATAAGCTCTCCAAATTCTTAAGTAACTCAAAAAATGATTCCGAACTTCAGTCGTCAACGGGGAGGCCTCCGCCTCCGCCTCCTCTTCCTTTCAATCAGCCAAGTTCGGCTAACTCTCAACCAGCTAGCTCTTCTAGAGCAAGCTCCTCCAAAGGCAAGCAGCCAATTTCTCAAGCATCTGCACTTACTCCAATGTGTACAGACAATTACGCCATGAATCTGAGTTTCCAAACGGTATCCCGGTGTCGCCAAGGTTCCTCACAAAGAAATCTAACAATTGGATCTACTCCAGATCCCTCAACAACTTTCTTGCGCCCAATAGGTGCGACAACATCAAATAGGTCAGCCTCTAGACCTCAATCCTATGCCCGGATGGTTAAACCAGCAGTGTTTATGCCAAGGCCATCGGTCACAGGATACCAAACTAAAACAACTCTGGAAGATGTAGTCATCGAACCAGAATTTGATGGACCTTCCGTTCCAAAAATTTGCTCCCAAGTTTACCCCCATGGGTTCAATTTCTTCCCGGAAGATATTAAGAAAACAAGACAATTCTATGGTTCATTTTGGTAGACACTGTCCCTGCCGAAATCACTCATATTCCAGACCGAAACAATCCAAAAAAATTGTCTATTCTAAATTAAAAAATTTTAGGGTTCTAACACCATCTCACTGGCCTCAAGGGATGTATATTCTTCGGAAATTTTCCAAACCATTCAATCCTCAAACATACACATATCGAGACTACATGGAAGCTTGGTACAAAGTATTCTGGCATGAATCGCACAACCACTCCTGGTTTATTACGTTTTGTAAGAAATCTTACAAAACTAATTTTCCAAATTGGTTTAAAAAATGGTGGACCTACTTCGGCCTAACCCCGGAGATATTCCCTGTTGAAGTTCAACGAGCGTACCAACATTTGTCAACAAATATCTATTCGTCTGCACTTTCGCTAACGTATAGATTCTCTCTTTATTTTCAAGTGCCTTGGATTTTTTGTTGGAGTCACCAATTTTCATCCAGAGCCAAATTCAAAATCTTAAGAAAGATTTTGCGTGTCAAATGGTGAGATAAGTACGACTACTCCCGCTTGAATGAAGAGCAAATAGCAAAATGGTTTAAGACCAACGCTCACTTCTCTCAAGAAGAAGAAGATCAGTTTCTTCTCGCAAAAAATTAAATCCTGACGTCAATCGCTGGAGCAAAGTCTGAAGCAGACGTCCAGGCAGTCATGGAAACAGTTGTCAACAATAATTCCGACTATAACAAACAAGATGACCCTGAAGATATCACTAATCTCTCATATTCATCTGTCCATGATATCGACTTTGCAAATGATCCTTATTACAATTTCGATATTTCTGATCCCTATTTGGATTCCCAACCAGGATGAAAAATAGGTTATTATCATTGTAAAAAAAAAGTACATTAATAAAAATTTGCCTCCCAACCCAGTCTATCAATATCATCGTCGATTTGGCTAATCTCTGATTAAAGGGGACGTGATGGAGATGACAGGTGACTGAAGCGGCGTGACCAACAGCAGGCGAGCACAGTTAGCGAGGATTGTTTCCGGTCAGAAATTCTTACCGCGACCAACAGAATCAACAAGATAGAATGCTTAGACAATTGATGGTGGGGAAGCTAAAAATAAGTCCCTAGATGCATCCTATCCCGGAGAATCAGCAGTAGTCGCATGGTCAAATCAATCCAAGCCATTCAGACAAAGTCGGGTGACGTCATCTTCCTTAAAGAAGAAATTACCAAAAGAGGCTTGAAGACATTGGCAGACGTATCTTTTCAGCTTTTCCTTAGTTTGCATAATTATATTTTTTTTGTTTATCTTTTGCTTTTTCTGTTTAAGCATCTTTTTAGATTACGAGAAGATAAGGATAAGTGGGAGTCTTGATCTTCCACCCAAAATCTTATCGTAATCCTTTACTTTTTCAAAAAGAAAGATAAGATGCCAGACAAGGGTCTTGTCTTGTCGGCCATTCTTTATCTTTCTACTTTTGTAAATTATTGTTGATACATGTAACAACCTGTATGGATAAATGATATCTCGATGGGAGATGCATTTATCTATATAAGGGCACGTCCCTCAACCTTCCATTAAAGATTTTATAGAATATTCTACACAATCCTAAAAACTTCCCCGTACTTTTCGGGTAATTATAATCGAGATCAACTTTAAAAATAATATTTAAATATATAGCAACATTTTTTAAAAAGTTACAAATATAGCAAAAGTCTATCAACAATAATTAAGATTGAGACAAAATGTATTTTTAAAAAAAACTTATTTTATAATTTATTTGATAAAAATAACTATTTAATCAAAATAAAAGGTAATTATAATTTGTGGTAATTTTAGGAATAATAATTAAGTATATAAATATATTTAAAAAATTACAAATATAGTAAAATTTATTAGTGATAAACTCTTATTATCGATCAAGGATAGATCAATATTTTCAACACAGTCTATAATGATAGACTTCTATTAACAGATTTTGTTATATTTGCAATTTTTTAAAAATATTACTATATACTTAATTATTTTGAATCTAATTGCTTTATTTCCAATTATCGATAAAATAAATATTAAAATCTATTTTGAACCTAGTTTTCTAGGGACTCCAATTTTCTCTAAAATTAATTCTTTTTTAATTAAAAACTTAAGAATATATTTGAAGAATTGTCCAAACTAACATGCTCATGTATTTGTCGCACCTTTTTTAAAAAATAGTTCAAATAAATTTTTTCGGTCCATCTCGAATGAGATTGACCACAAAAGTTTTGGTAAAAAATAAAATTTTCCAACTTATCGATTCTTTTGAACCTTCTGAATGCATCTTGGTGGTGATTTCACCAAACTTTTAGTAATTTCTCAAATCTTCTCAAATCGTATACCAAATCTTATATGTTTTTACGATTTTTCTAAATTTTGTTATTTGTGATATATTATATGCGATACTTGCATTACATCTATAGAAATCAATTTAGAGATCTACAAAATTACTAAGATATGATATTTGGTAAATATAACTGAATTTGAAAAAGTTGAAAATTATAATGAGGTTTGATATTAGATTTGAGAATATTTTAGAATCTCGGTCTAATCTCTATCTATTTTAGAATCTCGGTCTAATCTCTATCGAGATGTAGCCTAAAACAATCAATAACAAACCAAATCTATCCCTCAAATTACTCCATCACTTCTTCCAACGAGTTTTCAACTTTTGCAGGATATAATATTAGCCGGAATTGACACATCAGCTATAACTTTGGAGTGGGCACTATCTCAATTGCTAAATAATCCAGAGGTATTAAAGAAAGCAAAAGAAGAGATAGATTGTTTGATTGGGCATGAACGTGTAGTTAGTGAAGCAGATCTACCAAGTTTGAGTTACCTTCAAGGAATAATCTCTGAGACTTTACGACTTCATCCACCTGCTCCTCTTCTCGTGCCGCATTGTGCATTATTTGAAGAGTGCAAAATAAAAAGATACAATATTCCACGTGATACAATTGTATTGATTAATGCTTGGGCTATCCATAGAGATTCAGGTCTTTGGGAAGATGCCACTAAGTTTAAACCTGAAAGGCATAGTGTGATTGAAAGTGAATTATATAAATTAATACCATTTGGAGTGGGGAGGAGAGCATGTCCCGGTGCAGGGATGGCACAACGAGTGGTTGGCTTAGCTTTAGCATCATTGATACAAAGCTTTGAATGGGAAAGAGTAGATGACTCATTGATTGACATGAGTGAAGGTAAAGGACTCACAATGCCCAAAGCTCAACCATTGGTCGCTAAGTGTAAACCGTGTCCAATCATGAAAATCATTTTGAATGCACACACAGCAGCTAATTAACAAAATTTATATCTAAAGTAAGATTAGCTGCTCAATAATAATTTGTATGGTTTTCTATCTATATATAGAAGTTATACATCGAACATTCTCTCATTTTGTTGTATTGAAGAAATTATAGTGTTTGAATTTAAATATATATATATAACCTTCAAAACTAAAGAAAGAATGCATAAGGATATTCTCATTTGAATGAGTAATGAAAACTCTTACTTTTTTTGTATCATTAAAATCATTCCCCTTCCTGTAAAAGAGAACATATCGTAGTTATATCAAAATATATATATATATATATATATATATATATATATATATATATAATGTATATTTTGATATTGCATTAATTGTGTTGTGGTTATAATGAATTAAAATATTACAGCAATTCATATACTAAGAAAAAAAAAATAAAGATAATTGTAAATAATGATTAGCGCAATTGATTGTTCAATATGCAGCGTCACACAAGTAATTTATTTTTTAATAATAGACGAAACTAAAGTGGTATTAGACGTGTGAAAACTACATTATATTTTTACGATTATTTTAAACGTGTAGAGTAAATATTTTAGGAAACATTCCTAAATATAACAAACTAGTGAAATATTAACAGCATGTATAACAAAACCCATGAAGTTAACCATTTTTTAAATATTTCAGGTTTGTTCTTTCATCTTTTTATCGTCTTTCTCTGTACTCTTGTTTTATAGATGCTATTTCTTCTTCTTTGTTTTTTAGAGTTGGGTAACCAAATCTATTTCTTTCTATCATCTTTCTTGTTTTTCTCTCTTTTTTTAGGTGCGTGCATGTCTTTCTTCCTCTTTCTTCTTTTTTCCTTTTTTCCTTAGATTAGGTAACCAAATCTGATAGTGTATAAGAATCTTGAAAAAATTGGTTAGGCATTTAAATTAGGATAACCAAAACTAAAAGATTGTGTATAAAGAATATTAAAAAATCGTTTAAATTTGGAGTAGCCAAATCTAAACGATCGTGTACCCAAAATTAAATGATTGTGTACCCAAATCTAAACGATCGTGTAGCCAAATCTAAACGATCGTATACCAAATTTTGAAAAAAAATCATTTAGATTTGGAACCCCAAATCTAAACGATCGTGTACCAAAATCTAAACGATCATATACCAAATTTTGAAAAAAATGGTTTAGATTTGGGACGATCATGTACCCAAATCTAAACAAACCAATTAATTAAATGATCGTGTATCAAATTCAATGATAGAATTGAAAAACAAACCTAAACGATCGTGTACCAAATCCATTACCAAATATATTACGTCCATTGTTGACAAGGCATTTTTGGTATTTTACACGCTGAGCCTCTAGGCTTTTTCCATTTTCAGAATTATTCTATACAGTGTAAATACTTCGCCGTTTTTTATATTTTTTAAAAGACCCCAATATTTTATTGAGAAAATATTTTGTATCTTTACATTAAGAGAAAAGAGGAAATAAATACAAAGACCTATGCTAGTAAATAAGAAAACAAAAGATTTTACTCCTAATTAAATAATATACATTTATACCCTCCCTCAAACTCAAGGTGGTAGAGTAGTTGTCAACTTGAGTTTGATAAGTAACTGATTGAAGCGGTTAGATGGTAAACTTTTGGTGAATATATCTCCAGGTTGCTCAGTAGTGGAGATAGAGTGTAAAAGGAGTATATGGCTCAAGAGATGATGACAAACGAAGGAGAGTGGGACCCTATTAAGGGGTCATTTTTTATGACGGTTAGACGGTCATTTTTTATATGCTTTATACACTCGTGGAATACATCATCGTGGACAATCTGGATGGCACTATGATAGTCACAATGAAGGAGAGTGGGACCCTATTGAGGGGCACCCATATTAGCAATGAGCCAACAAAGCCATAGGAGTTCAACGGTAGTATCAACAAGAGCATTATATTTTGGTTCAGTACTGGAACAAGAGACAACACTTTTTTTCTTACTATGCCAAGAAATAAGAGAATCTCCTAAGTAGAAACAGTAGCCTATTGTAGTACCTCGATCGATGGGATCCCCAGGCCAATCTACATCAAAGTAGCCAGATAACACGAGGGAGGATTGAGAAGAAAACTGAAGTCCATGCCCTAAAGTACCTTTGATATAGCGAAGGATATGCAACACAAACGTAAAATGGATGGTTCGAGGAGCAGTCATAAACTGACTGACAATATGACAGCATATGCAATGTTTGGACGAGTCACTATTCAATAGATGAGACTACCAACAAGTTGTCGAACTCACATCTTCAAGAGGAACACCATCATAAGGGGTCAAATGAACATTGGGATCTAATGGCATCGAAGTTGTGTTAGAGTCGATGATTCCTGAGCGAAGTAAAAAATCAAAGGCATATTTGGCTTGAGACATTAAATATCTGCCCAAGCACCAAGAGACTTCAAGGCCAAGAAAGTAGTTGAGAGATCCAAGGTCTTTTATTTCAAAACATTGATCAAGATAATGTTGGAGATCGGATATGACCTGTGGATCACATTACCAATAATAATCATGTCGTCAACAAAGAGAAGAAGAAGAATAGTACCCTGGGGTGTGTGGCGAGTAAAGAGCGCAATGTCATGAGTGCTATAAGCAAATCCAAGGTAAGTAATGGTAGAGCTAAATGTGGCAAACTAAGCTCTTGAAGTGGCTTCATATAGACTTCTTCAAAACTATTAAGGAAAGCATTTTTTACATCCATCTGAAGAAGAAACCACTACTTACAGCAACAGCCAACAGACTTCGAACAAAGGTCATTTTAGCCATAGGAGAAAACGTTTCTTCATATACAATACCATATTCTTGCAAGTATCCTTTCGAGCCTTATAATGCTCATAGTGCTATCAGAGTGAATCTTGATTTTGTAAATCCTCTTGCAACCAATGGGTCTTTTACTATGAGGTAAATCAACATAGTTCCAAGTGTGCGTCTTTTCAAGAGCCTGTAATTCATCATTCTTCGCTTCTTGCCATAAAGAGTCAGTACTAGCCTCTTGATAAAAGGTAAGTTCAATAAGGTAACATAATAGTGGAAATACAATGATAATTCTAGAGATGAATAGGAGGTTTCCTTATCTGAGTAGAACGACGATAAGGGGTATCTGGAGTAGGTTCAGGACCATCATCAAAGATAGACGACTGGTTCGAGTTTGCAAAAGCAGGTGCATTTTGAGCGAGCTCAATATCGGGAGTTAACTCGGAGAAAAAGTTCAATAGATGTATCAGTGAAGAAAGGATAAGAACTTGAGAAAGAGGTGTGGAAGGAAGACAAGTGAGAGAACATAGTATGCTCCCAAAATGTGACATGATAAGATAAATAAGTCTCTTGGAAAGATGATCCCAACAATGAAAACCTTTATATTCTGAGCCATAGCCAAGAAAGCAACAAAAGCGGACAAGTGGTTCAAGTTTAGTGTGTTCATGAGGATGGAGGAGAACAAACCAGGCACAACAAAAAACTTTAAGGTTAGAGTAGTTAGGAGAAGTACCATATAGTCTTTTGAATGGAGAGTTGTTTTGAAGAACAGAAGAAGGAAGACGGTTGATGGTATAGATGGATGTAAGAGCTACTTCACCCCAAAATTTCTCAGGACAAAAGGCAGAAAGAAGAAGGGCACATATAGAGTCAAGAATGTGGAGATGTTTAAGCTCAACACACCCATTTTGTTGAGAGGTGTAGGGTCAAAAGCGTTGAACAAGAGTGCCTTGTTGGGAGAGAAAAGAAAGAAGAGTGGAGTCTTTATACTCCAAGGTATTATCAATGCAGAGGGTTTTGATAGGACAAGAGAATTGAGTTTGAATCATGTTAGCAAACTCAATATAAGTGTGAGATAATTCAGAGTGATGTTTAAGAAAATAAATCCATGTAAATCGAGAGAAATCATCAATGAACAAAACATAATAGTGATAACCATGGACAGTGGTAGTAAGGGCAGGACCATAAATGTCAGAATAAATTAAATCAAAAGGTTTATCGCATATAGAAGTAGAGTTAGAATACGAAAAAGTAGGTTGCTTAACAAGTTAACAATTTAAGCAATTAAAGGTAACTTAGTAACATTATTCAAAATGCTAACAGAAATTAAATGACGAAGTTATTTAGAAGAAGCATTACCAAGACAAGATGCCACTAATATGTATCAGAGTCAGTAACAGGAGCAGAGATGGATGAAGGAAGAGGAAACTGGAGTGATAGGAGCTCAAACAATCTTCCCACTTTGCGATCCGTGCCAATCGCCTGTCCCATCTGCAGATCTTGAGCCTGACAACCATTGGGAGAAAAAGAAATAGTTAAGCCAAGATCACATAATTGACCAACGAACACTAGATTAAAGGTTAAGTTTAAGACATAAGTATGAAAAAGACTCAAACTGGGTGAGAAATGTTCATACAATTGCCATCAGCAGCATGAATTAGAGGTAAAGATTTAGCAGGACTAGGAGTATTCATAAGAAAAAAATCAGATGTCATATGGTTGCAACAGGCAGAGTCAATAGTCATCGATTACCTGGTGAGACCGCTAGTGCAAAGGAAGATGATGAAATCAACTAATTTAATAATAATCTCTAAAGATCACTTATCTCAAAATGGGGAAAGGTGGAATCATCTAAGATAGTAGCAACAACAAAGGATGACTAGGTTTAGTAAAGTTCTACTTGCACTCTATTTTAGGACAATCAATAAATTTATGACCAGAGAGCTTACAATTCTTACAAAATGTGTTTGGTGCTCCATTAGGTGGATAATTGTTTGCAAGAACAACATCAGATTACCAATGAGAGCAAGGGATGGTGTGTAGTAAGGTAGCCCTAACAGATTCATACTATGGACGTAAACCCACAAAAACCTTAATATAGGTTTAATATAGGTTGAAGAACTGCTAGATATTATTAACCCACATCTTGATTGAGATTGACAAGGTTACTGTGTAATTGATAGTAATGAGCGACAGATTTAAATCGTGTATAAAAAAAATCTCATTACTCTTTAGCATCCTCAAGGACATCAAATTATGCATGAATAACAGAGATCGATGCATGTGTTACTAAACTATGTGATAATCCAGTGACTTTTACTATCCTAATCTTCGAAGCGCTCAATAAATTTACTATCATTCTTGTACTATTTTGTTGGTTTAATAATATCGCAAGTGACAATATACCATATAATTTATTCCATCAAGGATTGTACTAATAGGTCGGATAACATGGTCTTTCTCCATTGAGGCTAAATTATGAGGAATGCACAAGCAACTGAGTATGAGGGATTGAAGAAAATCTGGGAAGTAATCGAATTCACGAGGAGCTTGGCTGAAAAGAGATTAACAGACAGAGAGAGCAAACAGAGGGAAGCAAAATGGTGCACAGTAGGTCAGACAAACAGAGCCAGATGCAAACGGTGGTTCACGTGAACAAACAGAGGCGATGGCATGCGAGTAAACAAAGACGGATCTGGATGGGATCTGCAATAATTTGAACAGAGGGACGAGCGAATCAAATCTGAACGGACGGACGGACGATCTAAATGGAGGGACGCGCGACCCTGGACGTGATCTGCGAGGCTTGATGAACCCGTTTGACTGACATTTGACGGTCGCAGACGAAATCGGTGTGCGGGGAACAGTCAATGACGACTCGAGTCTTTGTGTGGGAGACAACGCCCATTACCGACGAGTTTTGCGGTGGAGAGGAGCGACGGTAATTGGTTTAGGTTAAACCTAGTTATGATTCCATGTAAAGTAAATATTTTAATGAGAAAAGAGGAGATAAATACAGAGTCTTATGTTAGTAAACAAGAAAACAAAATATTTTACTCCTAATTAAATAATATACATTTATAAAATGTATTTTTTTTATCAAATAACAAGCATGTGATTCTCTCATTTTTGTTTATTATAAATAGAACCGTGGCCTACAATTTTCTTTTTAACGAAAAGCACTCTAGAAAATAGAGTTTAAGGTAACAATAAGGGATCTTTTCAAAAATATAAAAAAGCGGTAAAGTATTTACACTCTATAGAACAATTCTGAAAATAGAAAAAGCCTAGAGGCCCACCGTGTAAAATAACAAAAATATCCCGTCAACAATGCGCGCGTAATATATTTGTGATCGTTTAGATAGTTGCGATTATGGAAAGAAATCGCAAAAAAAAAAGAGAAGAAAAGAAGAAAGACGACGAGAGAAATCGCAGGAGAAAGAATATGAAGGAAATCGCAAGAGGAAGAAAACGATTTCATCGTGAGGAAGAGAAAAAGATAGAAGGGCAAACCTGGAATATTTAAAAATGGCTAACTTTATGAGCTTTGTTACACGAGCTGTAAATACTTTGATATTTTGTTACATGTATGTAAGTTTCCCTAACAATAATTTAATTTTTTAAAAAATAAAATGAATTCAAAAGAAGTTAAAAACATGAGATACTTCCTTTTCTTAGAAAAAACTTGACATACCTTAAATCAAACCAATTAAAACACAAAAGAAAATACAACTATTTGTCTACTTAACAAAGAATTACTTTACAAACACACTAGAAAAATTGTAAGGAAGGAAAGATGCATGTTATAATCATCTACTTATTTATTTATTGAGGATATAGACTTCTTTTAAAATTTATATAGTTAGGAGATAAAAACTTGCGTATATATCTCCTTACTAGACCAAATTGAGCCTCTTATGTCAGTTGAAAAAAGTAACCAAAGAATATATAATGTCTATTTTTCTAAAAAAAAATAAAACATATGTTTAATGTCGATCTTAAGCTAACATTAAAGCACATATACAATGTCAAGTCTAAACCGACATAGTTTACCTATTTTTTTAAACAAAATTAAATCATTCCCCCCTTCCTCCCTTTCTTCTCTTTCATTTTCTCATATTTTCTTTCTCCAAAACTCTCTTTCTCCCTAGCTCACACACTTCCATTGTGGTCGTTGTGGTTTCGTTGTCGTCATTGTTATCGTGATTCTTCGTCACCGTCACTATGGGTTATGGGTTTTCGTCCTACGTTCAGGTTGTGGTTGTTTGTGGGTTTTTCATGTTTCTAAGTTTTACATCGTGGTTTCAGTTCTTCAGCAGCCGTGGCTCATCAACTTAGTTGTTGTGTTTGCAGATTTCATTGTGGTTGTTCGTGGGTTTTATGGGTTAGTGGTTCATGGGTTTCTTAAATCTAGTCGCGTGGTTGTGCATTATGACGTCAAAGAGGTAAGAATCTAGCGTGGTTCGTGGGTTTTTGGTGTCACAACGTTCTGATATAACTGTGTGTATGTTTTTCGCTTCAGTTCATTTCAGATCTGTCTGTTGACTGTGGTTTTCCAGTGTAGGTTCGTAGGATACGGGTTTATCATCTCTTCACAATTTTTAGGTTATTTACATTTTGAGGTAAATTTTTTCTATTCTTGTGAAAGTAGTTCATGAAATGAGTTTGAATCATCTTTTGGTTTGCAGGAAAGTATGTTGGTGATGTGTGTAAAGATGGAGAAATGAATTTAATTTGAATGGTTTTAAAGAAAGAAGGTTTTTGGTTTAGTGAGTTTGGAATCTTATTTAAAGAATATGTTTCGGATCAAATGGTATGATTTAAAGTAAATATGTTTTGTCTCTTTGCGAATCTTTGATTTCATTATACTTTATTGTCGTATTTAGTTCAATGGTTGATCGTTGGGAGCTTTGCAAAGAATTTAAAATCACAAAAGTTTTTTTAGTTTTTTTTTTTAAATCTTTGAAAGATTTTAGCCATCTAATTTTGTTCGGCCTTATTTAAAATTAATTCAATTGCTATATTAATTTTTGCCTTAACTTAGCTATTTTTTTATGGAACACACAGACATGTGCAATGAAAATATTGATCAGTTTTACCTTAAATTAATCTAAACTATTTAGAAATTAACATGTCACAACTACCCTAATTAAGTGAAATTAGGGTTAAAAGAAAAGTCATACCTTCGTAGCTTCCCGTTCCTCGTAATCTCTTCACGAACTAGAATCAGGGACCACAACTAATGTTGATCTCCTATACTCCGGACTTAGAACCGGGTTATGGAAATTGAGAGAGAGATGGAAATTGAGGTTTGATTTAGGATGGAGACTTGAGAGAGAAAATTGAATTCGGTATAATTTTATATGTCAAAATTACAAAATTTACCAAAAGTTCTAAAACATTTGAAAAGAAGCCTATAAATAACATAATTACATGCAAAGTTGCATATAATTAGTTCACCAAATCTCAACATCTAATATTCCACTAATCATTAGTGGAAGTTAGTGGGTTAGGTGTTTACATCCCATGTAGTCACTTATCCCACTAAGTGTTACTGAGATTATCCAACAAAATGTTGATTTTCCCACAAACTTTAGTTCAAGGGCAATATGGTCATTTGATCATTCGAGTCAAAGACAAACTTTTACGTTTTCAAGTCAAACGTCAACATTTTGACTTTTTACAATGTTGTCCATCTTGACTAATTCTGATCTCCCAAGCATGTATTTGCATTCATTTTTTCAAAATTCAAATCACATTTAGACAGAAAGTCAATTACATTTTAACATAAAGTCAATACATTTTGACATAAATTCGGTCTAAGTTTGACTTTTCAAAGTCAAAAGTCAACATTTTGACTTTTTTCAACTTTAATCATTTCCAGCAATTCTGAGCTTTCGAATATGAATCTGTATTCATATTTTTAATATTTAAATCACATTTAAACATAAAGCTCTATCTCAAACTGATAACCGATAGCTACATCACAAATATCCGTCAGTTTCTCTCTCTTTACCTAATTCGAGTTAATTTCATATGAGCTAGTAGGGGAACCTAATGAACCTATACATCATGGGCTCCAACAATCCGAGATTAACTGGCTAAACTCTTTTAGATCAAGTTATTCAACATTCGTTAACTAACAAGTCATTCCACTAAAGTCCCATAATTGCACTCCCCTCGCTATAAATATATTTTTATTCATTTGATATAACCATGATTAATAAGTTAATCTTTCACAGATTGGTCATAACCTCGACTAGGTCAAAATACCATTTTATCCCCGAGATTACATCTTGCTCCTTAAATCCCGTTGATCCACTATTGATTAACTGGTTTAAGGTCCAACCTATAAACTGAATCCCTCTTGGGATAATGAAATGGTGGGCTCCCTTGTTCAAAACTTGGATTCAATCCTTAAGGATACAACCTATATACTAACCCTAAAGCGGGTAGGAGTGAGTTTCATCTTACACCTTATGTCCTTAGTTATCCGCTTAATTTTACCCCTGAAATGGAAGGTTTATTGGACCAGCGTTGTTGAGCTGCTCTCACCTATGCAGATGATCTAAGGATAATTATGTGTGAACAAAAGTTCATAGTTAGCTTACGATTAAGATTAAGTTACCTAAGTCATCAATAATTGAAATAGTCAATTTTAAACAATCAACGGTGTTATAACGTAAAAGTGACTATTTCATGATTTCAGTCTTATGTAAACTCTTTACATATGATGCCTCAATTTTTATGTCTCCAGATGAACGATTCAGGATCACATCTTTTGTACTAACTACAAAGCAGGTCGCAACCATAGTGTCCTCAGAATAAGGCACCAACCTTATTCATATATTATAGACCGCAGGCTATATGCTCGAACTTGATCCACGTTAGATCTCTACACAAAGTTCAAGCCTACACTAGATATCCTCAGAACCTTAGTTTATTGTATTAAAAAATTATAGTATTCAATTTTAACTAATAAGTCCACAATATGACTTTATTGAATAAAATATAATTTTAAACTACAAGCTACGAGTTTTAGGACATAAATTCCAATAAACTCCTACTTTGGAATAAAACTCCTAGTGGGGTAAAACAACATTGAATTTAACTGTGAGAGAAATACTCACATGAGTACAATAAAAATATAAATATAATAAATTACGGCATACATCCAAATATTCTCTCACTTGTCCCTGTGCACAAACTTCGTAGACCTAAACTATTTAGGTAACCTTCAAACACTTTAGTCGTGAAGGATTTTGTAAATCAAATAGTCATGATTTGCTTAATAAGTATCGAGGTTACTACAACATCACCACGATGCACAATTACCTGTATAAGATAGTACAATTTGACTTGACACTTTTTCACACTACTGCTCCTCCATTTAGAGTGGATACTAATTCCGATGTAGACTTTCTAGCATCTTTAGAAATAAGAATCAGTGTATCCAGTAAGGATCAAATCCTTAGCACTATACACGAGCATGTATTCTTTTAATTTTTCTAAACTATTTTAGGATATTCTTAACGGCAATACATCCCTTTTAAGTAGTCAATGTCAAGTCTAGTACATAACATTGCATACCTTAAACTCCCATCAACAGGAAACAAAGAGAATATGTCTCATATCCTCAACCGCTTGGGATATCTTAGGACATTATTTCTTTGACAAATGAATTTCATATCTATAAGACAACAGGCCTCTTTTGGAATTCTCCATCTCATATCTTGACAACATTTTGTCTATATAAGATGCTTGAGGCATGACCATGTTCTATTCTTGTGGTTTCGAACCATTTGGATCCTGAGAACACATTGCGTATTTTCCATATCTTTTATTTGAAATTGCATAACTAGCCCTTTCTTAACATCAGTTAGACAATTTACATCACTCATTGCCTGTTTATAAGTCAATAGAATCTCTAAATCATCAAGTATGACGATTTGGTTTTCAATAAAATCGAATAATGGTCAAGCTGATGAACACCTCTCCCACTAATTCGAAGCGCATACTCAACTCTTAAGAAGGATGTGACTAACCAGATTTCTTAGTTTTATCAACAACTATAGTGGATGAACTAGGTTTATCTGTAACATATTTGGAAATCTTATTCAATACTAATTTACTACATGGTTTGATGATTCCTTATGTGGTTTTTCTATAAGAATGTGCCATTTGTCGATACAAATTCCTTATTTTCTTAAAGATCATCAAACAAAGCTCATTATAGAGTGAACTATATCCAACAATGTTTGGTTTCTTCTTTCTAATTTTAGTGAAACTATCACCAAAATTATCTAAGAAACTCATAATGAAATTAACTACCCAATAGTGGTAGATAGACAAAAATAGGAGTCTATCTCTATCTATCTGTGATAGGCAGAGATCTATCTCTTTGTTTTAGGATAAACCTCCTCTTCCCCAAGTACCAACTCAATAAATCCTTCAAGAGTCTAGGTAGATGGCTCTATGATAGACAAAAATAGAAGTATACTCTAACTATCTAAAGATCTATCTTAGATAAACAGATATAGGATTCTATCTTTGATTGACGAAATAGAATTCTGTCTTTGTCTATCTTACAAAGAATCTATAATATGGAAAAATTTTAATCAAAGAAGTTTCTTGAAAATTTAATGAGCTTGATAAGTCTGTAAATAAGAAGAATCTAGAATTTGAGGTAGAATCAGGGTGGATGCAAAGTGTGGGATATGCAGATGCTGTGTGAGCCATGGTTAGTGTATGCTCCTTTCAAGGAGTGTTGGTAAAGGGAGGAAGTATGTGTAAACTGTGATGCGGAGTGGCTAAGGCACAACCCCAAACTAATCCACATAGCTTCTTGGGGATTATCATGCTCTGATTGGTGCTCATCATCGCTATAAAAAGTGAAAATTTGTCAAAAATAAAAAAAAAAAAATAAGTAGAAGAAAAGAATCGGAGAGAAGTGTATCCGAGGCCACAAGATGAAAAAGAAGAAGATGCTAGAGGAGAAGTTGGACAAATCAAAGGAAGAAATCGACATGAAAAACATTGTCTATCTCTACGATTCCCTAAAAATAAAATTAAAATCTCCTTCATTGTTCCCTTCCGACTGTTACTTCAATTTTGGAATTTCAAATGCGAGAAAAGAATTTTTGAATTTTTGAATGTTTTCATTGAATTTTGAACATGAACTTTGTTTTCAATGAAACATAAATATTTTGATATTTTTTCTATTTATGACAATTTGCCTAATTCAAACTTGATAACTATGTGATTTTTTGCTTTTGAAAAACAAATTGAGCACTTCTCATAACCATAAATTACACATCTTGTTATATTTTTTATAACCAAACCATGTTCTAAAATCTGAAAAGGAAAATATTTTTACAAGGGTAGGGCTCGTTTTTAGAGTAAAAAAAAAAAGATGTTTCTTTCTTTCTTTAAATGTGGATGAAAATTATAGTAAAAATTGAAATTAAACCATCGTAAATTTAAGAACAGAAAACTAGAAACAAAATCAATGCCAAACGGGAGCTTAATCATTTAAGATCGCATTTCAGTATTAGATCGAGTGATGAGTAAGTTCGTGCCAAGTAAATTTAGAACACTCTGAATGACATAAATATAACCTAACCTATGACTACTAAAACTACATAGACTTTAAATCACCACCATATTTAAGGCCGCAGCATAGCCTACAATCTGCTTTTTCATTTGACTATGAAAACAGAAAAATGAACAACTATAATACAGAATAAACAAAACAGCTTTTCTGAAGGAAAAGCATGTCAAATCACAATTCATATATCTTTAACTGACCGGTATATTACTTCTGGGAAGTGTTCCCCAACTGCATTTTAACAGATGCTAGAGGACTAACAGATGCTAGAGGACAAGGCAATTATTTGACAATCATCGATCTGCAATCTAAAACAAGTCAGAGTCGAAGTTGAAGATGATCACTCAGTTTCCATTGCCCAGGTAAGTCTTCCGGTTAATGAAGTTGTGCCAACTTGTAAACGAAATGCTCCGATAGACAAGGTAAACAACAAAGGCAAGATATGCAGCAATGAAGACGAACACAAAAATGGCAATGAGCACTCCGTTCACTTCTGATGAGAAGAAGCTCACCAGAAGATACCCGTTGATGGCCATGACCAAAACTGCCACCAGCCAAGAGGTTGTCTGGAGATACAAAATGGCATGTTTGAGTTCTTGAAGTACAATTGTTGTTTTGTTCCAAAACTATTTATTGAAATACATGAAGGTTTTAGATGATCTTTAGACCTAAACCACTGACAACAGCATTTTTAATTTTATTTTTATTATTATTATTATTATTATTATTATTATTATTATTATTATTATTATTATTATTATTATTATTATTATTTTGGTGCTTAGAGAAAAATGAGTTGAAGATTCTCAATGGAATAATGCATTTAGAGATTCAAAGATGAAGACCATGGACTTCTAGTTCTAAATCTATAGGAATGTATTCCATTCTAATATGGCTAGAATTTCTTCCACTGCTTCATAGTGTATGTCCTAAATTATCAACTGAAGTGTTTGAGTCTAGCAAAAATTAAAAGTGTAAGTAGAATTCTAATGTCGAAACCAATGCACTAATAGCCGAGATGAGGAATCAGAGGTTTCAACAAAGATCAACTACGCTACCATCCATGATCTAATTCACGAAACTAATATGCAAGGTGCCAAGTAACTAAACTAGATATAAATAATTAAAAAAAACCAAAGTTTTGACCAGTTCAAGCAATTGACAAATCATTTAGTTCGGAATGGACTATATCACTTAATTTATGTCTATATCATATAAATATCACATAAATTTAGAATGCTTTCGGTTTAACTTTTCAAGAATTCAAGTTTGAAAATAAGCTACTTTGAAAAAAAATTGAATAGTTGGTTAACCAGTCACAGTAGCTTTTGAAACACTTCCAAAGTTATTTTAAACCGTTTTTATTGAAAGAGTTTAAATAAAAATGATTTTTTCTAAAAGCAATTTTTCTCAAAATCCAAATAGGAGCTTAGGATAGGGAGCAGGACTTACCTTTAAAACGGGGCCAATTCTAAAAGTACCCATTAGATGTTCCTTTGAAGCCAAACACAGAAGAGGAATCAGAGCAAAGGGAATCTGAATTGACTGGAGGACGTTGAGCCATTCATTCAGAACATCCACCATGGAGTCGGAAGTTTCGAATACAAGAGCAACAATCATAGTGGGCACGATTGCAAAGCTTCGAGTTATCAAAGCTCTTAGCCATTTTTTCAACTTCAAGTTCAAGAATCCACTCATTATAAACTGTCCTGCATAGGTGCCAGTGATGGTGCTACTTTGCCCAGCAGCTAATAAACCAATAGCCCAGATGTACAAAATGGGGAAAAGCCCTCCACCATACTTATCTTCAAGATATTTGCCTGCATTTACAAGCCCAATGCTATTTGCTATGTCTGTGCCATAGAAAGCTTTGGCAAATACAGTTGTAACAAACAAGTTGATGATGAAGGAGACAAAAAGGGCAAGAGTGGACTCAATGGAGTAGTATCTCAGGGCTTCTTGAACTCGCCCTTTCTTACTTGGATTGATATCTCGAGACTGCACAAGAGCAGAGTGCAAAAACACATTATGAGGCATAATGATACACCCCACAACAGCAACAGCCTGTTTAATTGTCTTGGAGCTAAGCTTTGGAATCAATATACCTGTAAAAAAGATCCATTGTTGGTAATTTGATTAAGTGGCAAAGACAATAATAAGCAGAAAAATTGCCTAAACTAAACATCATGAAAGACCCAAAAAAAAAAGTCTTCTCAGTCCTCACCCAATAGAAGCTCCTTCCCATCAGGCTTAGTTTCACCAAACATCCAAGCAAATGAGAGTGCCATTGTAGCAATAAGAACAGCAAAAACAGCCTCCAGTTTTCTCACACCATAATTCTCAAGAAACAGGAAAATAAAACTGACAAGAATCAACAAAAAACACTTTCAATTGAGGAAGCACATAATCATACACAACAAATCCAATTTGAAAACTGAGAGAGAATCAAACAAATTACCAATCTAAAGCAGTGATGATAACTCCGGCCCAGAGAGGCAAAGCTCCATTACTCAGAATCTTAATAGCAATAGCACTCCCAATGACTTCCTGTATATCAGCCCCAATGAGGGCAAACTCCGCCATGACCCACAGCACAATCCTCGCCCAAGTTGGGTACTCTTCTCTACAAAGCTCGGCCAAGTGCCTTCCAGTGGCAACGCCAAGCCTGGCCGAAAGCAACTGGATCAAAAGCCCCATGGCCGTAGCCCACAACAGAAGCCACAACAAAGAATATCCAGCTGTAGCACCAGCCTGAAGATTGGACTCCAAATTCCCAGGATCTAAAAACGCTATACTCATCAAAAACCCAGGCCCCGTGAACAGCCACAGCTTCCTCCATGAAAACGGAAGCAAACCCACATCCGAATCAGACTCCGTTTCATCAATCCCAATTACCACAACCTTCTCCGTCAAGTCGTAAGCAGTTTCTTCCTCTTCCTCCTCTATCAACGGCTGCTGCTGTTGATCATCGGGATGCATGATTGCACAGTTAACCCAAATGGGTGTCTAAAAATTCCGAACTAGAGAGTCTGTTAAAGAGCTCCGGCCTTTCTAGGCTCGGTTTCGGTTAATTCACCCAAAATTCCTCTTCCAGAAACTTTATCGTGAAGCGAAGGTAGGAAGAAAAAGAAAGAAACCGTCAGTGGCTATCGCACTCAACGTTCTATCCCACTTTCCCTTTTTCAGAAAATTGGAAAACTTGAAGGGCAATCTTAGAGAATTTGAGGACCCAATTATAAAAACAGAAAGAACACCAAGTGGGAAAAGAATTAGCTGGGTACGGTCTTCACAAAAATCAATATTGACTGAGGCACAGAAAAGATGAAAATTTTCACAATCCCGAACATAGGGGTTGGAATCAAACTGTGGCCCTCCAAGGATTGTGTAGTCGATTAAAGTTTAAAACCCGGAACAAGGAAAAAGAAAAAGCCAAAAGGAGGGGTTGAGGAGGAGCGGTCGAAGAGAAACGACGCCGTGTTGATGGGATTATGGTAGAAGTAGAGAATGTTGTGTGAGGTGGAAAGACAGCGTGGAGATAAAGCGAAAGGGACGTGGAATGGGAAATGGGGCAGATGGGGGAGATATTTTTAGATTATTGAAGTGCGAAATGGGGGAGAGATGAAGGCGAGCGTGAGGCATGGATGGGTTTGATGAGGCCAAGTGTGTGGACAGAGCGTGTTCGTGAACGTTCTCGCCGTGGCCCCCCCGTGCCCTCGTGGAATCCAACATTATAACTTCAACGTGCATTCCACGTGATATTCTTTATTTTTTTTAACATTTTCTTTAACTTATTCTTTTTGTTGAGCTATACAAAAATTCTCTAAAATCCTTTCATTACCGCCAATATTCGTTGATGTATTTAGACATTTCTTAAAAAATTAAAACCCACAGCACTTTTCACTTTCATCATTACCAAAATTTTAACCATGGTAGCCTACATAAATAGGTCAAATTATAATAATGTCTTAAATTTACTTCTTTTTTTTTTTTTTTTAATTTCCTAATAAGTTACAATATTACATAAAAATCAATCCTCTCATTATTTTTTAGTCTTTTTTATTTTATTTCAAAGACTATGAAATTCGTAATGAGCCAAATATGAAAAAAAAATATCAAAATAATTTTTTATTGAGTTAATTTCA
Organism: Cucumis melo; assembly: GCF_025177605.1. NCBI lineage: Eukaryota > Viridiplantae > Streptophyta > Magnoliopsida > Cucurbitales > Cucurbitaceae > Cucumis > Cucumis melo. Next base: position 9,373,184 of record NC_066867.1, on the reverse strand, counting down.
AATTTGACTTTGATAATTTATTATTTGATTTAATTTGGAGCATTTAACCTGAGATAACACATATTTATTTTTTTTAAAGAGGCTTTTGCAAATTTAGTAAAATTAGTTTGATAAATTAGGTCCATAGCATATCACTTTTAAATTTGCGAAAAATGGCAAAATTCAAGCTCAGCCCACATTTGAAAAATGAAAAATTATAAATCTACCTACTAGAATTATCAACATTTTCACGCATCACTTAATGTGTTATTGAGACACTCAATGTGTTGTTGATACACTCGATGAATTAAATAACACTTGATACACATTATCATTGGTTTGATACATTTGATATGTTGTTGATACATTTGTTAAACTTTAAAAATACACTTAATCAATTAAGGACACTTGATGCACTAAGCATGATACACTACATTATCAATACACTTGATTAGGTTTAATAAATGAGTTTGATATAATTAATACACTACTGATAAATATTTTATACTTTCACCGATACACTCGACAGATTTAATACACTTGATGCAGTTCATATGTTTGATATCCTTGATATATTGTTGGTATATTTTCTATATCTACCGATACGCTCGATTGATTAAAATGCACGTGATACACTTGAGATTCTGATGATACACTCAATATATTTTACTAGTACATTTGTATGTTTGCTACACTAAGTTACATCATTCATATACTTAATAATACTACATCGAATTGCATAAAATTTTTTTAAAAAATGCAAATCATGTAATAAGTATATCAACCAACTAATACATATAATATAAGTACATCACAACACTAATATACAAAACTGATACAAAGTGGGTGAAAAAATAATGATTGGGGCCTTAAAAAGTGGGAGAAGAAATATGAGATGATTAGGACATTAAAAACGGGAGAAGAAATAAGTTATTGAATGGTAGTTTGAGAATAATAAAATATTTAAGATGAAATGTATTTTAAAAAGTGAGAATGTTGTCATCTTTGAAAACAACCATTTGAAAGAAGTTTGAAGAAAGAACTTAGATTTAACAAAAAATGATGATAAAAAATCTGGATAAAAAATGGTAAAAAAAAAAAAAGAAGGAGATAAAGATGTTGAAAACAGAGATTGAACGAACGATAGTTTTTTTCATAGTTTTTTTTTATCTTTGAGAGAACCTACAGAAAACCAACCGAAAAATATTATTTGAGAAAAACAAACATTTTTTTATTATTAGATTAATTTTTTATTATGAATACAAATATGATATAGAAGTTAAAAAAGAATAAGAGAAAGTGGAAGATGAAACATTAAAGAGAGATGATCAATACAGAGAGAAAAATGTACGGGGTAGTTTGGGAATAATAAAAATGTTAAAGTAGAATATATCTCCAAAATATTTTAGAGATTAAAATTTGTCATATTTGCAAAATTTAAAAAGTACGTGTCATAATTGTTAAAAGTTATTCTCATAGTGCTATCCAATACAATTTTCCTTTTTAAAATAATAAAAATTTGGTTTATTTTTTATTTCACCTCTAAATTCCATTTATTTTCATTTTTTTATTGTCATTTCAAGTTTTGTACAAATGTAAGTACCATTTTTATTTTTTCTTCTACAAATTCTATACAGTTGAAAATATACCATGGTTTTATTTTTTGTGTTGATAATCATACTAAAAAAATGAAAATATACATGTTTCTAATATATTATTTGGTATGTAAGACGATATACAGTAAAATTGTTATGTCAATGCACTTTTTTTGTTTAGTTATTTCAAATATATACAATGTTTATATTAAATTGTTGTTCAAATCATTAATAAAAGCCATCGTAATAAATGGGAACATGTGTAATACCCGAACGGAAAAAATAATCTATAATAATGTTCTAAATAAAATTTGGTATATTTAGTATATAATAACCCACAAATATATCAGGTAATGCAAACGGTACACATTTATTAATAACAAGATAATCAATCAAATATAATTCTTATACAGCATATATCCTATGAGATGTATTTTGAACATAAGGGGACATACTACTTTTATATATAAAAATATCATAAAACTAAACATAAAAAATAAATAAACTTGGTTAATATAGATGTAAAAAAATCTTTATGAAAAAACAGTAATACGTCCAATGAAAAATATATTATGTTAATCATGAAAATTGTAAATATAAGAAAAATATTGACATATAACAGAAAATAGAACTAAAAATTGACTGTAAAACAACATAATCATCTACCTGTCGAAGATGAAAATAAAAATAATGAATGGAAGGATGTGGATCAAGCCAAAACATTAAAAGCGTTATGTTTAACATGCACTACAAGTACACATGTAGTGAGAAGAGGCTGACTGGCAGAAAAAATACAAGGAAAAAATGGTGGGTGATTTTTTATAAGTCGAAAATGAAAGGAAACAATGGAAAGGAAACGAAGTGAAAAAAAAGAATATGGCTAGATATGGTTAACAAAGAATAAGAATAAACCTAATTTTATGGGATATATTCCATATTTTGTTAGGATAAATATTTAAATAATTTTATGAGATATATTTCTTATTTTGTTAGGATAAATATCAAAGTAAATCAAATAAATAAAATATAAAATAAAAATATTGTTATGAATATTTTACATTAAAATCAAATATTATTAGATGTTTATAACTTCCTTTCCTTAAGTTACAAATTCATCCAATAACCTTTTCATCAATTTCTATAATTTTCTTGTCTCCTATTTATGTTTGAGGTTGTAGAGATCATTTCTATACACACCACAATTGAGTTCAATTGTCTTCTCTGCTTTCTCTCTTCTCTATTCTTTTATTTGTATTGTTTATATTTTTCTCTTTGGTTGTTTCTTTGTTCTTTATTTCATAACACATTGAAACTCTCATGCTTTTGGGAAGAGATTCATGGTTTATTAATTCTTGTTGGTGCATCCTATTGATGGCCATAGATATACTTATTATTTTAATTTACGAATGATAGTGAGTTTGCATCCCAAACATTTGATAATTGATTGAGATAAGTGAACGAACATCTTGTAGCTTATGTTTGAATAGAAAAACTTCTAAATCTGTATGAGATCATGGTTAAGATGATGAAACAATTAAACTCCAAATGGATAATATATTTACTATGCAATTTGCTAGTTCTCATTAATGAGACAACTTTTCCAACATTAGGGGGAGAAATTAAGACAATGTTGGAAAAATAAATTGAATGAAATGCATAAGTATTGTCTCATTTTGATCATCATACAGATTACTTCAAACTAGAAGTTCAAAATATATCTCATTTGGAATAAAATGATATCAAATCAAATGTAGATGCATTTACAGAACATTTATAATTGTAAGAAAGTGACCGAGTTATAGTGGTTACAAAGATACCATCTAAGAATGATACCTACGGCAACAAGTCGTCAATACTACATGCTTGAGGCATTATAGGCAAATGTGACTTCCAAAGAGAAAGATCCTTGAAGAAGAAATAGTTAATTAATGATCAATTATGAATATGGATATTCTAGAAGAAATCATGAATATGAGTATTCATAAGAATCTTAAAATAAAAAAAAGAATGGTAAAGAGATCTCGATAAAATTATATGTCATGACAAGAAGTGGAACCATATTTAAATAACTTGACAACATTTTTGCATACAATGTTACTCACGATATTATTTATGAAAATAAGTAATATGTACTTAGACATATTGAACAATGTGGTGACAACACAGAAAGGATTGACTCATGTGAAAAGAAACAATCCAATTAAAATAAATTTATGTTTCAAATCGTGAGAACTAGTTAGACATTTAGAGAATGTCGAACATACAGAATACAAGTAAAGTATTTGTAAGAAAAACAAATAGAAAGTGGGACAAGTTCCATAATAATTATCATAAAGAACTAGTATTGGTTATATGAGAGATACATATTCTCCTATGGTGGATACAATACCATGAGATATCTAACATATTTTAGTGTGTATGCAAAGCTTAACATACACCTTATGAATGTAATCGTTATACATTCATATAAATTTATTAATAATTCTATCCCTGAAGGATTAAAGGTTATGAAATCATATGATTCAATAATAAGAGAGTTATAAAATATTCTAGACGAATATCATCATCTCTTATTACATTTTTGTTGATATGAGGTTATAAAAATAACTCTTATTTGTCCAATTTGATGATTTGAGTAGAAACTCCTAAAGAGATTTCAAAGACAATAAAATTTCTCTAAAAAGAATTATATGTTTTGTTTTAACTTGCAAATAAAGCATAAAGCAAATGAAATTGGACTAGTTATATCATTGAACTTTCCTAGGGTGGTTCATTCACTTGGCCATGTAAAAAAAAAGTAATATATATCATCTGGTATCAAAAAGATAATGAACAATTTGAGGTCTTGAAGAATCATAATTTTGAGAAATAAGTGCACTTATATCTTTACTAGTTTATCCACTACCTGTTGTAATATTTTTAGTAATTTTGTTACATAAAAATAATATTTCTCAAAAATAAATTATTGAAGTAGAATTAAACTATGTTATGTTTAATTTAAGAATAATTAGCTCACAATAATTTATTCTAATAGATCTAATTGTGATTTAGTTAATTATGAAGATGCAGATTATTTATCTAATCCATGCGAGCTAGATCTTATACGAGTTACTTAGTAAATATAGAAGATTTTTTTTTTTATATTACGGCAGCTTCTAAAGCAGATCAGAACAACTACTTTAAATCATGCAGCGATATTGATGATGTACAAATCTAGCCAATAGTGTTCTTATGTGAAGACAAAGCTAAGCATCAAATGATGACATCAGTATTCAACCAAATTCTTCAAAAGACAACATGATAGACTTATTTACAAAGGTAATTACCAACTCCGACATTTGAAAAGCTTAAGCACAACAATGAAATGTGACAACTCGGAGAATTCAAGTGATGTACTCATGAGGGGAGTAAAAATACTGCATTCTTTTCTTGACTATGGTTTTTACCATTGGGTCTTCCTAGCAATGTTTTCAATGAGGCAATTATTAAAGTATATAAAATGATATATTTTTTTTCCTTCACTATGATTTTTTCCACTAGGTTTTTTCTTAGTAAGGTTTTAACGAGACATTTATTTTATATAATATGAACATCTAGAGGGGGAGTATTATGAAAATTCTTACATTAAAATCAAATATTATTAGATGTCCACAACCTCCTTATGTTACAAATTCATCCAATAACCTCCCCATCAATTTCCATAACTTTCTTATCCCCTATTTATGTTTGGTTTTGTAACCATTATTCTCACAATCCTATAAATAGAGGTTGTAGAGATCATTTTTATACACACCACAGTTGAGTTCAATTATCTTTTCTACTTTCTCTCTTCTCTATTCTTTTCTTTGTGTTAGTTTATATTTTTCCATTTGATTGTTTCTTTGTACTTTATTTCATAACAAATTAATTAATTATTATTTTTAAACGACAGCTTTTTAAAAGCAATGAGTGCAATGAACTCTTTATTGATAATTAAATATATAATGAAATTTGAAACAAAGTTTTTTTAAATTAATCTTAAGGTAAATTTCGTCCGATAAATAAGCAAAGATCTTTTGAATGAAATATATTTTGAAATTAAGACAATTGTGAGATAATGATTCCAAATTAGGTTATACTTCTAAACATTCCATTCCTAATTAACTAAATTAGTCACATGCCATTTCGAATTTTAAATCGTAAAATTGGACAATTCTATTAGCCCAGCCCAAATTCACTAATGGGCTTGAAGAGTTTGCTCCTTAATTGTTATCAGATCGTCATCTAATTACCTTTTACGATTTCTTTTTTCAATTTTAATTGGTCTTGTGAGATAGTAATTTCAGATTACTATCAGATTACCTTCTATTATTTTTTTCCCTCAATTTTAGTTAGTTAGCCTGGTAGGATAGTCATTTAATCATCAAGATTGTCATCTGATTAGTTCTATTATTTTTATTTTCAATTTTAGTTAGGTTTCTAACACAATCATTTGATTACTTTTTTATTGTAATCTAATTACCTTATGTTGTTTTTATTTGAAACACGCACATGAAATTTGATTCTTGTGTGATTGTTATATGATTACCGTTGGATTACCTTATATATATATATATATATATCAATTAGTTAATTGTTTTTCATTGTTTCTTGATTTCCTTCTAGTTGTCGTGCGATTACTTTTTTTGTCAATCTATTAATCGTTTTTAATATTGTACCCTGATTGTCTTTTGATTTTCATATAATTACCTTTTATTCTTTGAAACATATAGTTGGCAGTGTTTGATATTGTTATGTGATTATCATAGTTTTTTTTTTTGTCAATGGAAGGAGACAACACTCGTAAATCTTAAATTGAAATCGGATAAAATCTATCTTATAGTAATCACAGGACATCAAATATAAAAATGAAAATTACATGGCAATCTAATAACAACGGTATTATAGTCAGATAGTATCATACATGACAATAAAATAGACTTAATATGTAATGAAAATCACTTGAAAATCAGATACCACAATAATATATATCAATTACATGACAATCAAATAGAAATAAGCTAACAATCACATGACAATTGGATAGACATTATGATCAAATATCTAATAGAAACAGGACAATTATATAGAAATAGCACACTATTAAATATTAAGTAGAAATCAAATATAAACCAAATATAAATGATCACAGGCTAAACAAGAAAAACAAGGGTTGACAATTGCAAAATATTCCGGTGTTTTAAGTTATGGGCAATTGTTTAGTAAATTCTTCGGAACGATAATTTTGAATTGTTTGAATTAGTTGAGAAAATGAATTGTTAATAATATTTGATATAATTAATGGTTACAAAGTGATAGAGAAATGATATTTAGTGAGATTTAAATATCAGAAATTTGAATAGGAATTCAAATTAGGACAATCGGATTGATCGAGATTCGTGGTAAAATTAATAATATAATATTAATTAATTAAAAAGGTTAATTAATTATATATTTATTATTTAAAATAATATTAATTAGTAAGATTAATTAACATTAGTTTTATTTTAAATTTGAAATTTATGCAAATGAATGTCAAATTTGAATAATTGGAAAAATAATTTGAAAGTCAAAAGTTGACTTTAGATAGTGGATTTATCCATGTTTGAGTTGAAGAATGAGTAAGCTTTTTGCTTAGATGTATTATTAGCTCCTTCTTCAACCACAAATCCCCATTACCAATTACAAGTTTATAATACTAATTGTTTATGCAAAGGGTTTTGCATGTAAATTAAGCTATATAAACAGAAGGTTTAGTTGGATTACAATGATGAGAAAGCTTTGTAATTTGCTAGAAATTACGTACTCTCTCCAACTTGAACACTCAATTGATTAGTTAGACATAGGTTTCTTATTTAAAATCTCTCAAACTTGAACCACTGGATTGATCTTCCACCCCAGTTCCAAACTAAGAGCTAAGAGAATAGTAGAGAAGACTTTTTGGCGGTGATTTCACAACTTGATTTCATCTATTTTCATCAAGAGTTTAGAGAGATTTTTTTAGCTTCAAACGAAAATGTTTTAATGTTTAATTTTCATAACATATGCTTAATTGTTGAAGTTCATGAAAATTAGACTGTTCTAGTTTAATTCTATTTTGCTGGCATGTTAATTTAACCTTCCATCGATATCAGAGCATTCTTAGAACACTCAATTCAATTTCATTAGGTGGGCGTTAACTTTGAGTTGAATGTTTACGAATATTTAAATTGAAACCTGAATTTTTGACAAACTTTAGAGCAAATCTAGTTGTTTAAAGTTGTAATTAGTCTAAGCTTGTGAAAAAATTTGAGAGATATTTAGTTGGAAATTGGTTGATTTTCAAGCTCAAAGGATAGTAAACAAAGTTGGCCCAAACAGAGGAAACAAGGTTGGTTTTTTTCAGATTCGTGTGCTGGAGGTTGAAGAAGAAGGTTGCTGGTCTGGTCGGCTGAACCGGTTTGGCTTGGTTCAGCCGGTTTTCATCTAATTATTTTTTAAGCTGGTCTGGTTCGAGGCTTAATATTAATTATTATTGCAATAATTTTAGTTTTTTGCTTGAAAAAATTGCCAAAATTAGTCCAACTTGAGCATTTTTCAATAAATTATGCATTCTGAATGTATGGTTTTAATTCAGTTAAATGTTTATTATAGGATTAGCATGATTCATGCGTTGATTATATACTATAATTGTTATAATATATGTAGTGTTGTATAATTGTTATATTGATGGTATGCATGTATAATTCCTTTCCCACGAAAATTAATATCATTTTTATATTGATGGTATGAATTGCATATGATGTAGTTTTGATTTAATTTAATTTAACTAAAATTTGTTTAATTAATTTAAATTGTTGATTACTTAGGTTTTTAATTTAAACTAATTTGATTTAATTAAATTAATTTAAATTAAAAAAATTTATAATTTTATATAAGAAAGCGGCAAATTATTTACACTATATAAAATAATTTCGAAAACAGAAAAAGTCTAGAGGTCCACCATGTAAAATACAAAAAATGTCCCGTCAATAACACGGACAATATATTTGCGATCGTTTAGATTTGGCTATTGTTTGGTACACGATCGTTTAATGTTTAATTTTGTTACATGATCGTTTAGATTTAGGGTCTCCAAATCTAAACGATCATGTAACAAAATTTAAACTTTAATTTATTTGTTTTACACGATCGTTTACTTTTTTTTATGCTATCGTTTAAATTTAGGATCCCCAAATCTAAACGATCGTGTAACAAAATTTAAACGATAATTTTTTTTACAGGATCGTTTACATTTGGTTACTCCAATCTAAATGATTTTTTTATGATTCTTTATACACGATATTTTATTTTTCTTACACGATCGTTTATTTTTTTTTTACGATCGTTTACATTTGGCTACTCCAGTTTAAATGATTTTTTTCAAGATTCTTTATACACGATCTTTTATTTTTTTTTTATTTTTTTTACACGATTGTTTACTTTTTTTACACGATCGTTTACATTTGGCTACTCCAATCTAAATGATTTTTTTCAAGATTCTTTGTACTACACGATCTTTTTTTTTTACACGATTGTTTAGTTTTTTTACACGATCTTTTATTTTTTTGTATACGGTCTTTTAGATTTGGTTACCCAAATTTAAATGATGTAAAAAAAGAGGAAAAGAAGGACGAAAAGAAACCACAACGAAAAAAAGAGAGGAAAAGAACAAATATGATGGAAAGATTAAACGACAGAAAAAAAATAGAAAAAAGAAGAGGATCAAGAAGAAATACGATGGAAAGAAATCGCATAAAAAAAGAAGAAGAAAAAGAAGAAAGTTGATGTAAAGAAATCACAACAGAAAAAAAATGAAGAAAAAGAAAAAGACGATGAAAGAAATCGCAGAAAGACGATGAAAGAAATCACGAGTAATAGAAGAAAGATGGAAGGGCAAACCTGGAATATTTAAAAAATGACTAACTTTATGGGCTTTATTACACGGGCCATAAATAGTTTGGTGTTTTGTTACATTTATAAAAGTTTCTCTTTATATAATTGTTATATAAAGCATGATAGGTTTAGTTGTCTATTTTATAAGTGTTATAAAATTAATTAAACATCTAAAATTCATAAAAAAAAAATCATAGGTTCAACCACTACAAGAAATCTGGCCTTTAATGTCACTTGACGACCGACATCTTTGCGAGCGTTATTAAAGACCTTTAATGTCGGTTGGGCTTCAATGTCGGTTCTAAACCGACATCTTTGAATGTGTTATTGAAGGCCTTTAATGTCGGTTCATCTTTAATGTCGGTGGACAACCGACATTAAAGATGACTTTAATTTTTTTTAACTGACATTAAAGCTGTTTTTAATGTCGTTTTAAACCATAATTTTTTTTCTTTTATAGAAATAGGTTGATATCTTGTAAAATAAGTTGCACGAGGCTCATTAATTAGATCTTGACAAAAAGTCAGAAAAGATGACTAAGTTATAGGGTCTTTTAAAAAATATAACAAAGCGGCAAAATATTTACACTCTATAGAACAATTCTAATAACGGAAAATGCCCATAGGCCTACCATGGAAAATATAAAAAATGTCCTATCAACAACGCGCGTAATATATTTGGTATAAGATCGTTTTTCCATGGTAGGCCTATGGGCATTTTCCGTTATTAGAATTGTTCTATAGAGTGTAAACAATCTTATACCATATATTAAACCCGAATATATCCCTAGATATAGGACATCCATATATCCCTAGATCGTTTAGATCGTTTAATATTAAACGGCCATTTTTATATTTTCCACGATTTATTTTTTCAATTCTATCGTTTAATTTGGTTACAAGATCGTTTAATTAATTGGATTACACGATCGTTTGGATTTGGTTGCATAATCGTTTAGACTTGGTCTTTAGATTTGGCTACACAATCGTTTAGATTTTGCTACCCCAAATCTAAACGATTTATTTTTTCAAAATTTGGTACACGATCGTTTAGATTTGGCTAAACGATTTTTTTCAATATTCTTTATACACAAACTTTTAGATTTGATTACTCTAATCTAAACAATGTAAAAAAAAAAAAGGAAAATAAGAAAGACGATGCACGCAAGGAACAAAAAAAAAAGACGATAGAAAGAAATCAGATTTGGTTACCCAAATCTAAGCGACGTATAAAAAGAAGAGGAAAAGAAGAAAGACGAAAATAAATCGTAGCAAAAGAAAAAAAAAAGAAGAGTAAAGGAAGAAAGACGATAAAACAATCGTAGAGAGGAGAAGAAAGATGGAAAAGCAAACTTGGAATATTTAAAAAATGACTAACTTTATATGTTTTTTTACACGAGAGCCGTAAATATTTTAGTAGTTTGTTATATTTATGAAAATTTTCCTTAAATTATGTTATTGGTTATATTTAAAAAAATTGGAGTTATGGTTAATAAATTAATTAATTAATGAAAGTCAATCATAACGATATTGGTGAAATATAATTAATAAGAAAAAGATAATTATATTTTGGAAAAGGAGAAAAAATTGATGTGATGGGAGTTAATTAAGGAAAGAGGAGGAGGTTTTGCTTAAATATTGCAAATGAAAAAAAAAAGGATTTTGTCGTTGCTTTGTAAATAATTATATTAATATTGTAGTTTTAATAGGTCGGGTGTTCATATTAAAAAAAAGAGATAACTGTGGAAATAACAATTTTTTTTAATAAAAACTTGAAAAATGACAAAAAAAAAAAAAAAAAAAAAGGCAAAACCATCGTATCCCCCCCTAATATTAAACCCGAATATATCCCTAGATATATGACATCCATATATTTTAGATACGGAATAGCTCCAAAAATGAAGTAGAATATCGTAGATTTCACAAAGACAGCTTATTTTGCAAACAACATTCAAATTTGGTAAATCTTAACTAAATTATTTATAAAATAATGACAGATATATATACAAACTGTCCCCCTAAAATAATACAAAATATATATAGAAGATTTTTTGCTTTGGTACATTTTAAACAATTTATTAAATAATACATAATATATATATATATATATATTATATATTTAAGGGAAATTTTCGTAAAATATTTACGACATGTGTAACAAAATGAAAAAGCCTATGAAGTTTGCCATTTTTTTAAATATTCCAGGTTTGCCCTTCCCTTTTATCATTTTTCTTCTTCTCTTCCTTTACGATTTTTTTCCATCGTCTTTCTTCTCTTCCTCTTTTGTTTTCCAAACTATTATTTGGTTCAAGATGGTGTATCAAATATAAAAGATCTATTTTTTTCAAACTATTATTTGGTTGTTCAAAATCGTGTACTAAATATAAAAAATCTTGAAAAAATATCCAAATCTAAACGATCGTGTACAAAAAATAGCAAAATCTAAAGAATCGTGTACCAAAGAATCTTAAAAAATGTTTAGATTTGGGTATCGTGTACAAAAAGATAAATGATCGTGTGTAACCAAATCTAAACGATTGTGTAGCAAAAGAATCTTGAAAAAATTTGTGTGGTCAAATTTAAACAATCGTGTACCAAAGAATCTTAAAAAAAATCATTTAGATTTTGCTTCCAAGTTTAAATGATCAAATCTATACGATTATGTAACCAAATTAAACAATCGTGTACAGAGAATTTTGAAAAAAAAATCATTTAGATTTGGCTATCTAAATCTAAACGATCATCTACCAAATAGTAGCCAAATCTAAACGATCGTGTACCAAACAATAGCCAAATCTAAACGATCGTGTATCAAATATATTAGTTGACGACGTGGTTGATGTGACATTTTTGGTATTTTCAATTGTGGGCCTATGAGCTTGTTCCGTTTTCGGAATTGTTCTATATAATGTAAATATTTTGCTACTTTGTTATATTTTTTAAAAGACCCCTATATTTAATAACAATTTGAGTTTAAATTTTAGATCCCCTAAAATAATGCCAAATATATATACAAGATTTTCACCTTTGTTATATTTTAAACAATTTATTAAATAATATATAATATATATTTTAATAGCAATTTGAATTTAAACTTTAAATCCTTCCCCTAAAATAATGCAAATTACGTTTATCCATAGTTTTTTTTTTGTTAATTTTTATTTTAAAAAATTGTATTCTTTTGGCTATATAGATTTTGAAAAAATAAATAGAAAATATATATTTAAATCTATATACATATTACGTTAATTATTTTGAAAATTTCCTGGAAAACAGTGCGAAGATGTGCATCTTTTAAATTTGTTTGAAATACCAATATTAGTGTTACTTACGAATCACTGGTTCGGTGTGAATATTCATGTTATTTACAAATCATTGGTTCGGTGGGTAGATGTGAATCATTGGTTCCAAAAAACCATTAACAAAGGAGGTTGAATATCTATCAAGTTCTTTTGTTGAGGTATTAATGTAATTTTTTTTCAATTACACAAAAGTTGTAAATACTGATAACTTCTTGTACGAATACTTCCAATAGAGACCAGAAGATCAAATGGTCCAGGAATTAGGAAGCAAGCATGGAAGTCCAAACACTTTAAAAAAGAAGGGGAGGAATGAACCTCCAAAAGGAAGATACTGCTGTGAAGAAAAAATAGAGGATAAAGAGTTTGTTAAACTGTGTTATTAAAATTTATTTTCTAAGGAATACAGTCAAATTTTTCGTGTTGAGGTTTGTGTAGGTTTTAAGAGGACAATTTATGAGAAGGAAAAGTGGAGAAGAAGTGAAAGAAGTATAGAATAAAGAGAAGGTATGTTGTCTACGTAGTTGTAGTTTAATTCATAAAATGTACCACATATATATTTAGTATATTCATAATATAATATTTATCCAACAAATCTTGCTTAACAGGATAATACTGAAATAGATGAAGATGAAAAAGATAAACAAGAAGAATAAGACGAAGATGAAGAAGGACAAGGTGAGAAAGACGTGAATAAAGAATGTAGTTTAGGACGAAAGAAACAATTGAAACAAATGAAAAGTCAATAGAGAATAGAAAGAGAAAAAAATTATATTGCAAAGCGAAAAAGGAAAAAGTCTATAACATCTGATAAATGTAAAAGTTATATCAAATTTTGCTATCAATTTCCTTTTTATAACATAGGTCAAGAGTGCTAACAAGGAAGAAAATGCCAAAAAGAATAAAAGACAGAAAGGGAAAGCACCAGTGACATAAGAAAAGGCTGAGGTATGTGTGATATATACTTAGTATGTATGAATTCTGTATACGTAAAATACAAGGTATCTGGTTGTTGTTTAATATCGAATACATTGTATTTGGGGGTCATTACAATGTATTTGTGAATCTGTTGTCTATGATTCCATCCATTCTGGAATATGTCGAGTCTGATTGATGAGAATTACAGTGTATTTGTGTATTATGTTTGGAGTATTATGCGTTATGGAGTGGGATACTTTGAAGTGTAGTTAACTTGTAGATTTTGTTCCATTGTTTTGTATTACTAACCGATAGTTTTGCATTGCTCTATACTTCAAAGTATTTATGAATATTTGTTGTCTATGACCCCATGTATTTTCGAATATGTTGAATTTGATTGTGGTGAATTACAGTGTATTTGTGTATTCCCTTTCGGTTGTTGTTCTTAAAATCAAGAAGATATCTTTTGATACATTGTTTCTATAATTTAAAAGAATAATTAAATAAAAAATACATAATTTATATTCACAACTCTATATAACCTATAATTAAAAACGAAAAAAAATGTTATACACTTTACATGTTTTGTTCTAACCTTGGCAAAATTTCAGAGATCACCTGAATGTGCTTTTGATAACAGTGAAAGATTTCCAGTTAATATTTTTATGCATGTCACAATTAAGAAGTATAATGGTGTTGAGAATAAATTTTCCTAAGAATCATAGCTTAAACGAACGAAAGAAGAACTGTGAAAACAAACCTTTGCGTCGATGAAGAAGATAACTGACAAGAAGAAAATCCCTTGATTTGCACCAAATGTATGAAGACATTGAGGGGTTTGAAGGGGACGAAGTTGGAAGCTCTAATTGTTTTTGCAATTGATGGAATACTTTAAATGTTTGAAGGGGATGAAGGGTTTCAAGAATATTGTTCGGTGGAATCTATGGAAGCGGAAGATAGGAAAGATGGAATCTTTTCAATTTTAAAGAGTTTCAAGGGTTTCAAGAATATTGTTTGGTGACCCTCTTTTCCTCAACATTTGAATGCCTTAAGTGTTTGAAACGTTTAAAAGAAGTGAAGAAATTGATAACGTTTGAATGCCTGAACGCGCATGATGTGAAGAAGATATGAAACAACTACATAAATTATATGGAGTTTTAATGGTGATAAGTGTTAATTTTTGGGTTTTGGGGGGGAAATTAGAATTTAGATAGGTGTTATTTGTGTGTTGGGAGTTTGATTTAAGTATATGGTATTTGTGGTTTTTTGAATAATTGTATTTAGGATTCAAGTTTTTCACTTAGATAGGGGCATTTAAGACATTGTTCCAACAATTTTTTTTCCATATTTTCGATTTTGCTATTTTATCAATTTAAATAAAAATTTGCCATTTATCCAAAGTAAATCTTTTATTTTGCTATTCTTCTTGTTAACCAAAAAAAAAAAAACATGTATGGTTTTCAAAACCAGACAAAGGAGAAGCCCGTGAACCTAGGATTTTCAAAGCCAGTGAAGCCCAATTGGCGTTGAAGGGTCTCTTCACCAGACAATCTCGTAAAATTATGTTTCGATGAATGATTTTCATATGTAAAATGAATATCTTTGTGAATGGTTTTCTTAAATGAATGAGTGTTTGAAAATGTTGTACTATGATCTTTACTTCCAAAAGAAGTAACTTATAAGTATTTGTGTTGCACTACCCTTTCGTAATCTTGTGATCTAAATGATATGGTATTACTATGTCATTATGTATTTGAGCTAACGTTTGTTGTGTTATTGATCATGTGATGTGTGGCAATGAGATCTTTCGTAAGACGCTGGTGAAAATTCCAGGTATATCACGAGATGTTGGTGAAAGCGAATCCCAATCTAGACGATGAGATGCTGGTAGAAGTAAATCCCAGGTCTAAGCGAGTATGAGATGTGTTCTTAACATTGGGTGCTGGTGACTGTGAATCCCATATCTCAGCGATGAATTATATGTGAGACAATGGTGAAAGTGAATCTCAAGTCAATCGCGAGACGCTGGTGAAGTGAATCCTAGGTCTAGGTGATAGAAGAATCCCAGGTCCCAAGTGGTGAATGCTTGATGACTTGAATCGCGTGAAAGTTATTATAATTGTTATGGCTGTGTTTGATGCGATAAAAGCTTGTGATTATGAATTAATGTGATGAGAAATATATGTATGTGAAATGATGATATTATTGCTATTATATGAAAATGTTGTATTCCCTAAAAAGGTATTTCCTAAACTCATCACTCATTAAGTCTTTGACTTATGTTTTAAATTTTTCCTCCCTAGGTTGTCAGGCGTTGAAACCAAGTAAGAATGGCTGTCACACATAGAAGCCAAGTAAAGGAGGGAAAAGTAAGTCGTTACGTAAACTTGTGCAGCGAGCATGTAGTGTCCTTCTATCTTGCGTTTAAGGAGTCAGTAGGTAAGAACTTCACTCCTTAACGCTAAGGTTGCCACTCAGTTCAGAAGAGGCGTCAAGGACTACACCCAGGTTGGTGAGGCCAAATTCGGTGGTTGGAAGAACTGAGTCAGGCAAAGGAAGCCCTAAAGGTTGTCCCTAAAATAGTCGTTGGGCAACTAAGGAGAATGATGAAAATGAGGTCTTTACACCTTTAATTACCCTCACTATAAGGAGTAGCATTGGACGAAAGAGGAAGAAAATTGGGTCAAAACTTAGTTTCATTTTTATACTTTGCAAGAAAAGAAATGTAATTATAAAGTATGAACTCTATAAAGTATTAAGTTAATAAAGAGAAGAAGTTTTGTTATTCCACTGTAATATTATTCAGTTTGTGGCCAACCGGTGTAACAGTTGATAAAAATTATAACGTTAGGTGACTATAGAAGCATGATCTAGAAGGAGAAGAAAAAAACATGCTTGGATGTTGAGGAAGTCTTCAAACAGTTTGATTTTGCAAACGATGTAGCCCTCTTTATTGAAACTATGATGATAGAGAAGGACAAGAAAACACAGTTCAATATGGATATTTTTGGGAGAGCTGTTGATGACCAAGAGGTTTTTAAGAATTATGATTAGTCAATCTTCTTATACTCTCATTTGCTCCAGAGTTTGAAGACAATTATATGGGGAAAGAAAGATGCATACAATTGAAGAGGGCAAGTAATCCCAAATCAGTCCAATTTTATAACATAAAGGGCTATCTATTTGCTTTTCAAGTGATTTTTTGTTTATTTATATATTTTTGTTATATGCAAACTAAACATTAATATTAGCATATTTTTTTATCTACTGTAGGTTTGGGCTTATAAAACACTCTCAACAGCAAGTGAGCACCTAGCCATAAAAACAAGAAAGGGAGAGCAATCCCTAAAATATTGAGGTAGAGTTGTACACAAGCTCCATCCTACCAAATGTTGGATAACAAAATATTCTAGAACAAAGTAAGTATAAATTTTAAGCGATTGTGTATAAATAATTGAGCAATCGTGCATAATGGATACACGATCGTGTATCACTGATGCATGATCGCACCAATTATGCACGATTGTGTATCGTTTATGAACGATCGTCTAGTCCTTATTTTCGATTGTATATCACGTGGTAAGCGATTGTGTATCTTGAGGTGAACGATCATGTATCTTACGTATCTTTTCCTTCTTTTTTCTTTTTCTTTTTTTTAGTTTTAGTTTAAGACTAGGTTTGATCAACAATGTATTAACAACTGGTTGATTATATCATTGCATATTGTTGTTGTATCTAAACTGAAGCTATCACCCCAAGAGAAAGCTTTTAAGGAGAGTCGAATTTGAGGGGGTGATAACGTGGATATTGAGAAGGATGAGTCAAAAGTCAATTGTAACAATAGTGACGCTAATACTTTTGGTGATAGGATCAATTAGTCATCTGATCACGTTGACTTGAACAATATGGAATCATCCTCAATTCCAATGCAATCATCTTCATTTCCACCGCTTTAATCCAATTCAAATGTTTTTGGGTTTCTTCTTCTGTGCCACAATCACCACAAACAACAGAAAGACAAACAGTGCTTGACCACCATGTCTCTATACCAACCACTAACAAAAGGGATTCTAGCAACAACCAAAAGAATAACAGTAAATGTGCCAAGTTAGAATAGATTCAAAATCTTATAGGCAACTAAATAATGAGATTAAGGAAGTTCATAAGGACGTGCCCACAATAACTTCCATAGTCTATAACATGGATCACACAATCAAAAAGCATGCATTAGAGTTGTCTCAAATCAAGCATATGCTTTTGAGTTTTGCTCATGTAAAGTTTAATTTAAAAAGTGTTTGTTTGTTAATTGTTTAGATAAATGATCGTGTATGTATGTGAGATAAGTGACCGTGTGGATCACACTACATGATCACGTATTTCATCTAAACAATCATATATCTCATCTAAACAATCGTTTACTTTGTAGATATATTTTATACACAATTGTTTACTTCCTTATATACACAATCATTTACTAACATTTATTTTTTTCTTGTTCTTTATTTATCAAAACTAGAATCAAGAAAATAATGATATTCATTACATGGAATGAAGAACATCACATGATGATTCTGATCATGACAATCTGGACAAGGATGATGACCATCACATAAATGAAGATCCTCTAACCCAAACTCAAGAAGAACATGTGATCATTGATGAGGGTTAATCTATTCAATGGTCTCTCCGGAAGAACCAAAAGAAACATTGCCTCCACATAAAGAGAAGCCGAGGGAGTTTGAAGTAGATGATGATGATGCAAAATTGCTCTTAAAATATAAGTGAAATGGTTGAGAGGATAATAATTGATACTAAAACAATAGATGAACTGATAACGATTGTTGGGAATCTTTCATTGGTTTACCAACCACTTCCACTTTGTGAGCAACAACCTGCAAGTACTGTTGAAAACCTTACATTATTCAACCATCAATTTTTCATGAGGAACAACCTTCGACAATTCAGAGTAGTAGTCTTCTTATTGTAAATGAAGAACCTGAATTTGTATGTATACGAGAATTGTGTAGTTCTTTGTTATCTAATATTATGCATTGTTGGAAAGCTCCAAACAACCAACACCCCTTAAAAGAGAGAGACTACAAAAATTGTCCACCATTTAGGAGGAAAAAAAGTTGACTTTGGTAAGAAACTGGCTAAGGTTAAAAATAACCACTAAAGTAGTGTCTACCCTAAAGGTTAAACCACTCAGACTACCTACTAGAGTCATATCAATGCCAGTAGTCTCTGTACCAGAGGTCAAACTGAGAGAGGTAGATTGATACGATCTCATGTGGCCGGTGGATGAAAATTTGTGGAAGGGCATACTTAGCGTGAAGGAAAAATTCAAAGACAAAAAACAAAGAGTGAACTACAGTCTACTCATTCAAAAAGAAATTTTTTTTCTAAACGCTTGAAAAAACACGTGGGTGGAGGGAGATGTAACTACAGTTTTCATTTCAATTTATATATACATCAACTACACAATCGCTTGTACTTGGTAAACTATTACTTATCTTTGGTAAATGATTGCTTATTATTATTACTATAATCATTGAAGTAAAAGATCGTGTATTATTTTAATTTTTTGCATCATGATTCCAACTTTTTTATATTTTTATCTATCTTTTTTTTTTTGTAGACCATGGATCTGTTGATGATGCACGTGCAGAGGAAGATATTGGCAAGAAAACATCTTTGCACATGTGAGTATTTTATTTGTTCTGTAAGGATGACATTCAAAGAGAAGAAGTGATTGTTCAACGACTTTTCAATGATGGTATAGTGATGTAAAATGGTGACAAGGCTATGTGGGCGGACCAAACTACTGATATTGCTTTATGGGTTGAACCATCATGCCAGTAGTACTTTGATTTGCGTTCTTGTAGCATCTCAGATCGCAGAAGGTGGCTAGATCTCCGATACATGATTGGGCCAGTCAACATTAAAGAACACTAAATGACTCTTGTAACTGACTTGAAGAAATGCAAGATCATTTTGTTCAATTCTATCCCCAACTATATCAAAGTATCGTTGACAATGCTTTCCAAGCAATCGCACGATGAACTCCTTACTGATGTTAACCGTTGGAATTCATGAGTCAATACCACAATTCAAATTCAGCATGTTGCTAGTAATTAGATTCAAAGAGACATTGCAACACACAAAGTTGTTGGATTGAGAAATTTTTTGTGCTAAGTTTACTTAACGCCTTGTAACATACGGTAATCTTGATTGTTTAAAAACAAAAAACATGAAATTGTTTAGACAACGATATGTAACAAAACTTTCCGCTAATAAATTATTTTGGTAAATTAAGTGTTTGTTCCCTATATGATATGTTTGGGAAATATTTTTATTAATTTTACTTAGTGTTTAACACGGTGTTTGTATGTGTTTAAATACTTTTAAAAAACAATTGTTTAAATATAAATTAAATGATTGAATATATAAGTCAAAACAATTGTGTACATTATCTAAACAGTCGCTTAAATTATCTTAACGATCATGTATCAAATTTAAACGATAGTATATCAAATTTAAACAATTGTGTAAATACTCTAAACGTTAATTTTAATTCTCTAAAGCATATGATAAACGATCATATAAATATCATAAACTAAACGATTCTGAAATTAAATCTAAACCATCGTTACCAAATCTAAACAATCGTGTTGTTTAACCTAAAGGATCGTGTTATTAAAGCTAAACGATCTTGTTATTAAAACTAAACAATCTTGTAATATATCATACACTATCACGTAGTTAAGTCAAAACGATCTTCTAACTAAATCTAAAAGATCGTGTTATCAAACCTAAACTATCTTGTATTGTGTATTTCATGATCGTGTAGTTAACTCTACACGATCTTGTAATTATATCTAAACGATTTTCTAACTAAATCTAAAGGATCCTGTTATTAAATCTAAATGATCTTGTAGTCATCCATCAACTCCAATGTCATACATTTGTACATATTTGTATTACAATGCAAAAAAAAAAAAAAAACACATATTTTTATTAATTGTTCAAACTTTGCTTCAAGTCCTACTATTGTGACCTTTATGATTACAATTGGAACATCTTGATGAACTATTAAATTCGCCTATATATGGAATTCTTTGTTTTCTAGGTCTTCTAGCTTGACGATTAATGATAGAAGGTAATGTTTTCATAACATTATCTTCAACTCTCCAATCCAAATGAGTTCAAATAAGTTGAACACAACCACTGTATGTTGCTGATAGTGTTCCTCTATAATAAAACTCAGATACATAAGAATAGGTGTCTAGATTAAGCATTTGTAGAACAGCAAACACATGTGCACATGGAATTTCCTCAACATATCCCATACTTGAGAACTACAAGATCCCAAGTTTAATTTCACAATAAACTTTTGATTTCCATCTATTACTTTTATTCAGTGATGCTACTGGGATTAACCTAATTGATAAGACATGTAAGAACAAATTAAACTATAGAGAAAATGTGCATAAATAGGCATGGACATAAATTTCTATCTCTGTCTATCTCGAATAGATACAGATAGAAATCTATCTGTATTTATCTAATGCAAACATAGATAAATTTCTATCTCTGTCTATATCAGATAGACACAGACTGCAATCTATCTGTGTCTATTTGAGACATGCATAGATAGATTTTTGTCTTTGTCCATATCAGATAGACACAGATAGCAATCTATATATGCCTATCAGAGATACAAACAACTCATTAACCATATAATAAGAAAAAACAATATTCTTACCAATAAACTTCTTGGCTTTTATGTTCTATTTGTAAAATGTTCTCAGCCCAAGAAGTCAAACGAGTCTTCATTGCAATAACAACTTTACTTTGTTCATAAAACTACTTTTGCAATACATCTCTAATTGAACTAAGCATGGTAGCCACAGGTAATTTTCTAAGATCTTTAAACACTGAGTTTACACTTTTTCCCCAATTTGATGTATCATTTTGTACCTTCCTCTTCATGAATATGCCCGAGACCACTTCTTAAATCCAACATTACTAAGATGATCTCTGATATTTGGATAAACTAACTCCATACATCTCATGTGGTACTCAAACTCATCAATGGTGTAGGCATAAGCACAACTAAAGGAATATTTATCAAGTAGTGCATCCTTAAAATGGAGTTTTAAGTTACTTTAGAGATGTTTTGTGCATACACAATACTCAACATTAGGAAACAGTCTTAAAACTCCTTTAGGAATGCTAAGATTCCTTTTAGAAACAATGACTAAATTATCTCGCTCTAAAAAAGTACCTCGTATTTTCTAAAAAAACCATGTCCAAGATGCATCATTTTCATAATACACAATAGCAAATGCAAGAGGAAAGATTTGATTATTACCATATTGTGATGAGGTTGTTAATAGGATGTCACCAAACTTACACTTAAAAAGCGTGCCATAAACAGAAATGATAGGTCTACAATATTTTCACCCCTCAATTGATGCACCAAAAGCCATAAAGCAAAATTTTGATATGACCACTAGCATCAATCTCTAAATCGGTGCACGTACCTATAAAAAATACAAAACACTTCTATCAACATCAACAAAAGTAAATAGATAGATTGTGATAGATGTTAATCTTTGTCTATCTAAGATAGACTATTATATTTGTCTATCTCCATATATCTGGAAATGAATGTAATTTGATATAGAAAGTTGATTATACCTATGTTAGATTCAATCAATTTATCAAAGAAGCTTGGAATCAATGTGCACGAGTCAACTATGTCACCTTTTAATATTTTTACTATTTGTTCTTTTGCCGTCCAAGCTTTTTGATAACTTATATTAACTCCAAGATTTGTACGAGCCTTATGGATAATTGCTTTTGAAATGAATGGTCAATAAGCATAAACCTAAAAAATCTATCAAGCAACTGTCAATTGCTGATGAAGAAGCTTGCATGTGATAACTTTGGGTAGTATTTAGTGAACAACCAAGGTCAGAAATGTACTTTTGTAGCATCCACAACTCGCTCTTCTTAAAACGAGATGCCCTAACATACCATTTACACCATTCTTGCAAACATCTCAACTCAAGATATCTCAAATTTGATATTGTATTTCTGAACTAAAAGTTGTTCTTCACTACTAATATACACTTCGAAAACACTTCTTTAGTTTCAAATATTTTTTTTCCTTCAAATCACCATGATAAGAAATCTCTCTTATAACTTCATCATTTGAAACAAAAGAAAAAAACTTATATTTAACATCTCAACATTGTCACGTACACTACTAACAGTAGAAAAATACTCTTCCAAAGAATCAACACTTACATGAGCAATTAATGAATGTCTACTAGTTGCATTGTTATAAAAAGTTAGATACCAAACAACATCATTGTCTTTTTTAATTGGCACCACAATTTGAAAATTACTTTTACCAAAATCTAGTAAAATAGATAATCCTACCAATCGATGCAATTGAATCTTTTCGTATATTAAACCAAGTAAATAATTAAAGTTTATTCAGACATCTACCAATATTTCAGCAACTAAGTAATTCTCATAGACATTGTATTCACTCTATTGACCTCCATACAAAACAACTATAGGAATAGATATTGTATTTTGTAAAAAGAAAATACAATTGTGCAAGAAAGTAAATTAAGTATTCAACAGTGATAGAAACAAATAGATGGACATAGATATACAACTATCGTTGAATAAAAGAATAAAATGTGAAAAATGATAATATTAAACACAATGCAAGGATAAAGATCGTTCAATGGAATAATATACATCAACAATCATGTTGACCATGGTAAACGATCGTATTTAATGTAATAAACAATCATGTTGACATAGCTAAACGATTGTGTTGATATTGGTAAACAATTGTGAAAAACTTCAAACTAACGATTTTTACATAATGAAATACATAATTTTTATATAAATAGTTAAATCTTCTAAACAATCGAAACAAAAATGAAATTTAAAATTCTTACCACAAACAAAAACAAAAACGATATTCATAATAAAAGATAGAATTCTTATCGAAATTTTATAATATTCTACACAATTCAAACAAATATGAAATTTAGAATTCTTACAAAAAACAAGCTCACTACGATGATCTTGATATTGTCGAAGATGAAGAAGAATGTTAAAGATGAAAAAAAATCTGAAAGCGCAAATGAATAAATCACAAAAAAGAAGAAAAGAAAGAAGTGAATAATCGTCCCACACTAATAAAAACCAATAAAGGCTTATATAAAATTTATGAAAAAGTAATCAGATTTCATGAACAATTTTTATTTTGTCATATAGACAATAAATATTTAGGATTTTTGTTATATATTTGTGTAATTTTTCCTTTTATTATATTACTTCTTAAAAACAAAATAGTTACTAAACTATGAAATTAAGCTTTGTACTTAAAGATTTGAGGTGAGAATGGGATTTAAAGCCCTACCCTCTATTGACGCAAGCATCCTTGCATCTGCATCCATTTTTGCATTATCTTTTCATCCTTTTACCCCACAAATGTTGAAGGAATGTTTAACGTAGTCGAAGACCGATAGGCCATGCAAAGGGAGGTGCATCCCGTGGGACATGTAGGTGGCACCTAGAGGGCTCCCGCTAACCTCCATGCATATCTCACGTGATGTCAAGATGCATGACTAGACAAGCACATGCCTATCGACGAGGTGCGTGAAGACACGCATAAGGCACACACTAACATTGGTTAGAATTGAATTAATTTAAAAATATTAGTAAAGTAAATAACAAAGCAAAAAATTTATATCTGAAAATGAAGTTTATATACCTAAATTTTCAAAAACTAAAAACCAATAACTAAGAAACATTTCGTTTTCTATTCTTTATTTTAAAAAATTAAGTCTATTTCTTCTTCATACTTGCAATGAATTGCATTTTTTTTTTCTTAATATGAATGATTGAATCTTAGCCAAATTCCAAATTCCAAAATCATATTTTAAAAACCTACTTTTTCTTTTTAGTTTTTAATTTTTGACTTTGTTTTTAAAGTTATTAGTAAAAAGTAAGAGGGTGAGGACAACAATTTTTGATAAAAACATGTTTTTGAAAACAACAAAGCATACCATCCCTAGAACCAATCCCATCCTTTCAATTTTTTACTTATGTGTAACGTGTCTTCAACCTCAATGCCACAAAACACATTGACAACTAGAAAAAAACAAACGAAAAAGGGGACTAATTTTGAAATGACCTAATGAGAAACAAATGTGGCATGAAATGTTAAACTCAGTTGCCGAACGGACTTCTCGACAGAATATGAAAGGATTTGGATGGTAGAGGTAGAAGAACCAATTCGGCAATGCAATTTTGAACTGACCGACACTGCCGTTCTTACTTCTATCCGGCCAAGGAGACTGCAAGGGTAATTTACTGTTTTCCCCCAAAACCGAAGGTACAAAGTTGGAATTTGAATATTTATTGCTTTAAAAATGATAATTTCCCTTTTTCCTTCTCGGTTTCTTATCTTTCCGCTGGGGGGTTTCCTCTGTTAGTTCGAGCAGAATGCCATAGCCATCTGAGCTTCAGAATAAAATTCGCAATTGATTCCATAATGAATTTATGGCAGTTAGCGCTTGGTTTCCCGTGGAAACAAATTCTAGAATGATGGTTTTGCCAGCTCTATCTCACTCCATAAACCCGGTAACATCTTGCTCTTTCTTCACACTATGTGCTACTGCATTTAGCACAATTTTCTGAAGCTCGAGGTTTCATCCACTAATGAAGCTTTGATTATTTTTCAGAATCATCATTTTCAGTTTGGTCACTGTTGGACTAGGAGGCCACAGAGAAGAAAGTCTTGTTGTAGCATTCGTCAGGTTTGCGTCTTCCTCCTTTTCGCATTTGATTATTACTCTTTGGTGATCCTTGTTGAGTACAATGAATGTAGGGTAGAATTTTGGGGGGATGGTATGCTTTGCGTTGAAAATATCTATGTGTTCCTCTTTGATCACTTAGCTAAGCTCATGTTAGTGTATTGTTTTCTTTGAGATTGTGTAGACATTAGTTTTCCCCTTTTATTTTCATTCCGTTTACTCTAATAGAAAATGATGGTGGGTGCTCGAAACTTAAACTATGGTTCTCCAAGAAGATGTTTGATTTCTCTATTCCATGAACTGTGTCTTTTTTGCTGCTGTTATGGAATTAGCAATCGAATATAAATAGAAAACGTAAATAGTAGAAAATCTTTTTACGCAGTTCACAGAGGGAGAGAGCAGTTTATTATTGGAGAGAAAAAATATCAAATTATAGTTTAAGAGGCATCAATTGAGTTAGAGATAGAAAGTTTATATAGCACATCCCTCTAACTCTTGGATCAAATTTGTAGATAACTAAAATAACATAAATTCAAAGACTCAAAGCATTCTAACAGCTGTTTTCATTTCTCAAGATGGGCATTTATTTATTGAGAATGTCTATTTTCCGCTGAAGCTCAATTTGATAGACTTATTTCCCCGGGTAAACTCAAGTCATTGTCCTAAATGTAAAGGATCTATTCTAATTTGATATGTGCGTCTCTGTCAAGAAGATGTCAGATTAATGTTTTCCGAGAGTGAAACCATCTATGTTAATTCTTTCATTTTTCTTGCAGGAAACGAACATTGTTGAGCCAAAACCCAATCAGGACAGGTCAAGGAAAAAACATCGCTCCAAGAAAGCAATTAGAGAACCTTCAATATCACAGGAAGGTAGTCCCCCTCCTCTAGTTAATGCATTGAAAGTTTCAGCTCAGCAAGATGCTGCTCGTTTTCACTTTCCTGGGCATAATAGAGGGAGAGCGGGGCCACCATCATTTACTCAGCTCATTGGTCTGAAACCATTTATGCATGATTTACCCGAGCTTCCAGAGCTGGACAACCTCTTTTGTCCGGAGGGTCCAATTTTAGAAGCACAGCAGCAAGCAGCAAAACTTTTTGGAGCATCAGAAACATGGTTCCTCGTTGGAGGAACCACATGTGGAATTCAGGCTGCAATTATGGCAACTTGCTCTCCAGGAGATCATATAATTCTTCCGAGGAACTCTCATATATCCGTCATATCCGCTTTGGTTTTATCCGGTGCAATTCCAAAATACATTATGCCTGTGTATGACTCCAATTGGGACATAGCTGGTGAGGTTACTCCATCACAGGCAAGTGAGGAACACCTGTCTTCAACTCATGGGTATAAACATGTCATGGAGTGCATTAAATTTTTCAATAGACTATTACTTAATAGTTACTTCTCGTTATCTTAGCTTAGCAATACCACTCACAATTTATAACCCTCCCTACTGCAAAAGAGATAACCGTTGGTTTGATATAATATTAAATGCTGCACAGGTAAGCTTTATATATTTTGGTAACCAAACATTATCATTTAATGAAGAAAATCTTTCCTCGACTTTAAACCTTCAATCTTTATTAAGACGATTAATACATTATTAATTTAAAGTGTGAAAATTTATATTGTATTCACAGGTAGGTAGAGCAATCAAGGATTTAGAAATTGATGGTCAAAAAGCATCCGCAGTGTTTGTTACTTCACCTACTTATCATGGCATCTGTAGTAATCTGAGTGAGATTTCTCAGATATGTCATGTTAAGGGAATTCCTTTGATTGTTGATGAGGCTCATGGGGCACATTTTGGGTTTCAACCTCAGCTACCTCTTTCAGCACTCCAGCAAGGAGTTGACTTGGTTGCCCAATCGACTCACAAAGTTCTCTGCTCTCTTACTCAGTCATCAATGTTACACATGTCGGGGAATCTTATAGACAGAGAAAGAGTTTGTAGATGTTTACAAACTCTTCAAAGCTCTAGCCCTAGTTATCTGCTTTTAGCTTCATTAGATGCTGCCAGAGCTCAACTAAGTGATAATCCAGACAAGATTTTTAATACCGCAATAGATCTTGCATATCAAGCAAAAAGCGAGATAAACAAGATTTCAGGTATCTCGATCCTCGAGTGTGCCATGTTCTCTAACTTCCCTGTTGTTGATCCATTAAGACTCACTATTGGTTTCCAACAACTTGGTATCTCTGGCTATGAAGCAGATGAAATACTGTACAAAAATCATAACATCGTTTGTGAACTTGTTGGGAACCAATTCATTACATTTGTCATTAACCTAGGAACATCTGAAGATGACATCGAGAGACTGGTTTTAGGTATTGAGAATGTGAGCTCTTTCGCATCGGTTATGAGGATTGAAGGAAGAAGCAAACTAAGTGTTTCTGCACTCTTTCCTAATGTCAAAATCAGCTTGAATCCTAGAGATGCCTTCTTTGTGAAGAAAAGGAGAGAGAACATTAAAGAATGTGTGGGAAAGGTGTGTGGAGAGTTAATATGTCCTTATCCTCCAGGAATACCAGTAATGATCCCAGGGGAGATTATATCTGAGGAAGTTGTTGATTATCTGTTGCATTTAAAAGGCAAAGGTGCCTCAATTAGTGGTGCGTCTGATCCTAAATTATCTTCACTACTTGTATGCAATGTGTAAGAGACAACAAAACGATTTGTTGAGTCTCTACTTGAATTGATTTCGATAATGGTTTGAGTAATTTGTTGCTGAAGGATATAAGCATGCAGTGTTCTGCAATGTAAAGATTGATGAAGAAAATTTGTGACGGGAATAAATCTTCTGGAAATGAAGTTGGACCCTTATTATCGTAGTGTTGACATTTGGAACTGTTCGAAGATTGATTATTGTTTGCAATGCCCATGTTGTAAACCTTACCTTTTTAGATGCCGTAAGTAGTCCAATTAATATAAGCAATGTGAGAATAGCTCACATGCATACCTTAAAAAGAGTTCACATACATATTCGACAAGCATCGAGTGGCTTTATAGTTGTATATATTATTTACTATGAACTTTTGTTAAGAGTAACTAATGGCTTGTTTGAATACAATTTTGTGTTGTCCGAAAATTATGTTCCATTTTTGTTACCAAAAAGGCCAATATGAGTTATAACAGTAAACTATAGTTTCTTTTTCTTTCTTTTTCTACAAACGTGCAACTAAAGGCCAACGTGAGTTATGACATAAACACATACACCATCCTCAATAAGGGCATAGGAAAACCAAAAAGGACGTCAGATGACTACATATCAAATGCATAGCCCTCTACATATATTTCTATATTAAGGAATGATTGTATTTCAAAATCACTAAAAAAATTGAAAACCAATTCTAGTAGTATAAAAATACAGTTAAGAGTAAATTTAAACATTAAATTGTGTAGTGCTTTAAACATGACAAAATAAATTTAACGGCATGGAAACCACTCTCAAACATCTCTAAAGGTGAGTCTAAAATGGTAGTGTTTGACATTGATTTTAGATAAAATGGTAGTGTTTGACGTTGATTTTAGAAAAACATCAAATCATTTTAAACAATCAGGTGATAGGTGATTTTTGTTGCAAAATTGTTGACAAAACAAGCAATTATAAATGTTTTGAATTTTCCTTCTATTTCTATTTTACATTCAATTTACTAACCAGGTACATAATAATTTAACAATAAAATAAATAAAAATAGATACTTACCTTAGCAATTTAGTTAAACAATTATTTCTAACTTTTGAAACGAAAATCAATTTTAAATATTTGAAAATCACCTCTTTGAAAAAGATCGGTACCAAATACAAATTTAATTGTCTGATTTTTAACAAAATTAATTGTACTTGGATCACTTTTTCAAAAATCACTTCTCCAACAATCTCCATAACACACTGAAATGAATTTTGATAATATATAATCTAGCATGATCTCTTAATGAATTTTGATAATATATAATCAAGCATGGTCTCTTAATTCTGAAATATGCAATGATTCCTGAAGGATCAAGTTTTTACTCCATTATTTATCTATAGCCAAAGCTTCAAAGCTTTCCTCACTAACTGGTAACCTACTCACAGGATACCATTTCTAAATAACTAACGCAAACAAACATCAGAAGCCTACCATTAACCAAAAGAAACCATGGGAATAACCACCAAATTTCTGGGAACAATGTCAAGTATCTACAAAATCCTGGTCACTGTGTTGAGATTGATGACTCGAACTTGGAACAAACTACCAGAAAAAATAAGCTTAGAGGAAAGCCAAAGTCTCACATTAGCATTCCCCAGTAGGACAGCATACAAACCAACATCAGGTACACCCAAAGTCCAGAGGAAATGTAGGTAGAAACAAAATCTGAGTCTAGAATCAATAAAAATTATGCTCAATCTTTGAGGGAACGAAAGCAAGCTTTACAGAATTAGTAACTATACTCAGAATTCAAACAAGAGAGATTTTGAGTACAACGCACCATATAATCCTACACAACTAAAATATAATCCTACACAACTAAAGAGGATAGATGAGACAGTAGAAGGCATTTATATGGGCTTCATCACAACTCAAAGAGGTGAAAGGATAATTCCCAGTGAACAAAGTGAACAAAGACGGTATGTATGTTTGGTAGTGATTTTGAAATAGTTAAAATCAATTTGGGGGTGATTTCCAGAATCACTTAAAACGTGCCATAAGACCCCTTAGGTTAGAACAACAAACTCATAGACTAAATAGCATGAGATACTAAGAACATGATACTCAGACATGGCACTTTATTATCACAATTTAAAGCCAAGATTTAAATAATAGAACATAACGAACGATAATAGAATCAACTCGTACAATGGTGACTATAAATCCTTGATCAGTTCCTATTAACTTGAAATAAGAGGCAGGACAAACAGGCATTACAAAATGGGGCTTTTGATAGTACAGCCCATATCAGTCTTATATGCTTAAATCCATGACAGTCTTTAGGAATCACGGATCAGATAGCGGAAATAAACCCTAAAACCGTTCAATTATTTGAATAAACAGACAATACTCAGAAAAAACGAAGCGTATTACCAAGATTCATACCGGTGAAGTAATAACAGATATTTGAGAAGAAATAAAAAATAGATCAAAACTTTCGCCTCAAACTATTGCATGTCTTCTGTAGTTCAAGCATGTGAACATTATACTCAAACTGACCTAAAATTTATACGCTAACTAGCCCCCAACAAAAACATCCATATAAAACAAACCCGATCCATCATGGAAGAAAGCAATCAGATCAAACGGGGCTGAGGAGTTGGGAGAGCTGAGGCTTAGGCTCGGAGTTCATGCCGATGATGATGACCAGAGGAATAAAGCCGTAGTGGGTGATGACCTTAGCTTTCTTTACGGCCCATGTAGTCCACTCCTTGAAGGCTTGAGTAGCGGATTTCTCTGACTTGGATGAAGACTTGGAGCTCTTCCCCTTGCTCCTAAGAGAAACCTTCGACGCCATTGATGGGAGAATTTGATCTCTGCAAAATGCTGGAACCTTCCTCTTGTTGCGGTTGATTTGAGCGAATGAATGTATTCCTTATAAACCCTAATACACCACACACGTGGACCGGTTGCCTTGTGAGTTGCTACCGGATATTGCCGGTTAACCGTGGCCGCTCCCTAATTATTCACAATTAATCAGTATTAGTAAAATGGTTTTACAATACAAGCTTTAGTTTTAAACAAACAAACAAAAAATATATATATAGCAATTTTTTATAGCAAAAACAAATTCTAACCAATAGTAAAATTTAATTTGTGTTTTAGTATAAAAAGATAGTCGATAAATTGTACGAATACAAGTTTGAGACTTTTTTATTTAAGATAAATAGTAAAAAATGATCGAAAAACATGTCAAAAACATTTAGACCTTTGGTAATTTGCTTATAATGCATTTAATTCCTTGATATTATGACTATATGGTATTCTTCTTTGTAGGATTTTGATAAAATAAGAAACATTCAGTCCAACGCCAACCAAATGAGCACTATCAACGCTTGTTGTTCTGAAAAAATGTAATGAAGAGATGTCAAACAAGTTCGACACACAACAAGGAACCAAAAAATGTGTTCAAAGCTTATTACTAACCACCACATGATTTCGAAGCCCTGAGGCCTGAGGCTTTGCATGACTTCCAAAATATATGGAGAGACCCACACAACATAAAAGTAGACACTGAAAAAAAAAAAAAAAAAAGAACACGCGTAGTGGACGCCGAGTGTCAAAGCCTATAAATACATTAAAAAACAACCAAAAGAAGGAAGAAGAAGAGCAAAAACGATGTCCAAATTCTCATAAAAAATTCCATAATTTCATCTTTCTTCACCAAGTTCAGATCTTTTCAACCAAAGATTACTTATGCAAACCAAGAAATTGGAACTTGTAGTCATTCTATGCTTTTGTTTACATTTTCAACGATTGTTCGTATTGCTTGTATTAGATATTAGAGATTGCAATGATTTAATTCATCAATATAAGCAATTCATTTTTCCAATCCATCTATGTCTTTCATTTCTAGCAGTTACATGAGTAGCTAAGTTTTCTATGGGGAAAAATGGTAGATTAAATTGAGTAAAGACGTAATTATTTTGTTTGACTTGTGAGGTGAAGTCACGCTTAATGCATCGAAAGATTAAATTAGGTAATGGTAGTTAACTACTTGAAAGAGTAAATGACAGAGGCTAGTCAAATGAAGAATATGGGAACCAACTTAGAAATAAGAACAAACCTATGACATTATGTACATCATTTACATGTAAAAATAGGGCATTTGTGGCATGAGACGTAGAAAGGATGCATGCCTTAATTAGTATTAGAACACATAAGTAATGTCTAGTTTCATTAACGATTGAGGAAACCCCTTAATCCCATTCTCCTGCAAACTTGTAATCAAACAGATAAAGCTCTAGGTCGCTTTTAATTCATCCATTGCATATCATTTGGGCAACATAGCATAAGTACCAACCATCCTCAACTTGTTATCTTTAACACCAAGATCTTAGCATGAGAGTAAAGTTTAACCTCACAGTTCGTTAGCAAAACTTTTATTGTGTTCAATTTGGGACTCACTAGGACCTAATCTAGTTTACACTTGGATTAAATCAGTAAAACTT
Organism: Cucumis melo; assembly: GCF_025177605.1. Taxonomy (NCBI): domain Eukaryota; kingdom Viridiplantae; phylum Streptophyta; class Magnoliopsida; order Cucurbitales; family Cucurbitaceae; genus Cucumis; species Cucumis melo. The sequence continues at coordinate 9,340,462 of NC_066867.1, read as the reverse complement.
GTACTGCATAATCATCATCAATGCATACCATCATATTCAAGGCACTCATCACATCTTACCAAACACCCAAGGCAACAATGATCATTTTGATTCATATACTTGCTATTTAATTTTAGGTTTTTTTTTTTAACTTTTCATGAATTTTAAATCTAGTTTTGAACTATTTTTATTGAAATTAGTTTAAAAAAGAAAGATTAAGAAGAAATGTCTAATTTGGCAATGAAATTTCACAATTATCATAAATTCTCAGTTTTTTATATTAATAGAAATTCTTTTTTTTAGGATTATTTTGTCCTTATGATTATCATTTAATATATATCATTTTCGGATTTAATTATTATTTATTTCCTTAATTACGTTATTTTTATCACAATTGTATATATTATATTTTCTTTATTTGTATTTTAAATAAATATGAATTAATTATATTAATCAAAACGTTTTCCATTTATTATGGAAATATTATTCAAAAAGATATATTTTCTTTTAATTTTGTCTTTTTTCGCCGTTCACAAGATTTTTTTCATTAGTAAAAAATTGTTTATCTATATCAATTCTTTCATAATTTTTCATCCACCATCGAATGACCTCAACCATCATTACATTTTTTTCTGTCCTAATTTTATTACACAAGCAGATCTTTCGACCACTATCGGAAATCGTCGTTGATTGAAAAAGAAATTTCATCGTCGAATTTGTCTAAGAGCTTTTCCGGCGTTTTTTTATTTCACGATTCCATTCTGTTTCACATATATCCGGTTAGTTTATTTAACAACTTCATCATATGTCAATATATCCCCAATATACTGTATGTTAGATTTTCAATTTCCATTATAGTAGCTACTTGTGCTCTCTGTTTATATTAATATATACCCCGTCATATTAATAATGTACGTACATCCATCAGGATGTACAGTTTTGCAGGATATTTCTTCCATATTTAATTTCTTCACCACCGAAAGTTCTCAACCATCATTATATTTTTTTTTTCTGTCGGAAATTTATTACACAACTGGATCTTTCTTCCATCGCTAGAAACTTTACTTTACATTACAGAGCTTCACCGCCATTTTTTTAGATTTAGAATTTTCGTTACAGTAATTATTTATCTTCTTTGTTTATGTAAATATATACCCAATCTATAGTATTTTAGATTTTGAGGTTCTGCACAGTAGTTATTTATCTTCTCTGTGTATGTAAATATATACCCTTTCATATTATGTAAATATATACCCAATCTACTGTATTTTAGATTTTTATATTGTAAATGTCGTTAAAATTTTAATTTCAATTATAAACGTTTCCTAAATTTTCCTTACTTTTATGTTCCTATATACTTCATAATATTGAAGATATACTTTGTATTATTTTCCTATTTTTCAACCACATGATATTTTTTCAACCATAATATATACATTATTTGCCTCAATTTTTTAGGTCAAACTTTGCAATTCAGAACGTTACAATATTGTATTTAATATTGTAAATTTCAGTTAACTTCAAATTATAATGTATAATATCATAATATATACTATTTTATTTAATATATACCATCTCAGTCGAAAAGTGTATTATCATATTGCTTTCAATTTCAATAACTGGAAAAATGTACTATTGTAATATACACCATTTTATTTAATATATACCTCTACTTTTCTCTCACCAATCGTCTCTTTAGTTTCTTCCACAATCTTCCTCTGAACTTCCTCATTCGCTATCAATTCCATCATGCCCCACTCTATCACTGTCTTTGTCTTATCCGTCCCACCGCTCAAAACTCCGAACAAAGTGTCACCAATTCCCTGTCCGTCGTTGACGAATTCCCTCCGCTGCCACGTCCGTCGATTTTAAAATTGAAAGCTTGTCCAGGTATGAAAATGGTGTCGCATCGTCATCAGATTTCAAAATCTCGTCGATTTTCACAACCGTTTGGTCTTCCATCTCGATTTTGCCGCCATTTCGTCTTCCATTTTCAAGACCCTAAAGATCGGTTGAAGAAAAATTTCAGCGTACGAATGAGAGTATAATGGATTCCGCAATTGTCTGTTGCTCTTTCCTTACGTGGTAAAAAAAATCCTCCATTTTCATGCCATTGACGTATCACTTGCCAATTTTTTTTTTTAATTCGTAAATCATTTAATATGGGTAGTATAATAATTTGGGCTAGACTTTTCTGTAAAATATTAGTTCAGTTAGGACCTTAGTATAATATATACGCAAATTAGGTCAATTGTGTAAAATCATAGGCCAAATTAGGCTATTTGAGTTAAACCCTCTTTACAAAATGGGATACTCTTGTAAAAGTAACAAAACACCAAACTATTTATGACTCGTATAACAAAGTCCATAAAGTTAGCCATTTTTTAAATATTTCAGGTTTTTCCTTCCATCTTTCTTTTCTTCCTCGCGATTCGTATTCCTCCTGCTATTTCTTTCATCTTCTTCCTCGTGCAATTTTTTCTGTCTTCTTTCCTCTCTTTTTTTTTCTGCAATTTCTTTCAATCATCTTTCTTATTTTTCAATTCTTTATTTATGTCGTTTAATCTTTCCATCGTTTTTTTCTTTTCCTTTTGTTTTTTCGCTTTTCCATCGTCTTTCGACTTTTCCTCTTCTTTTTTTTCTCTGCGATTTCTTTTCATCGTCTTTCTTCTTTTCCTTTTTTTTACATTGTGTACAAAAAATAGAAAAATTTAAAAGATCGTGTATAAAAAATCTTGAAAAAAATCATTTAGATTGAAGTAGCCAAATGTAAACTATCGTGTAAAAAAATAAAAGATTGTGTATAAAGAATCTTGAAAAAAAATCATTTAAATTGGAGTAACCAAATGTAAACGTGTAAAAAAAATAAAAGATTATAAAGAATCTTGAAAAAAACCATTTAGATTGGAGTATCAAATGTAAATGATCGTGTAAAAAAATAAAAGATTGTGTATAAAGAATCTTAAAAAAAATCATTTGGATTAGAGTAGCCAAATGTAAACGATCGTGTCAAAAATGTAAATGATCGTATAAAAAAATCTAAACTATCGTGTACCAAAAGAATTAAAAAAAATCGTGTACCAAATTTTGAAAAAAAAATCATATATAAACAATCGCGTATAAATTATAGCCATATCTAAACAATCACGTATACATTGTAGGCATATCTAAACGATCGCATATAACTTATAGCCATATCTAAATGATCGTGTATAAATTGTAGTCATATCTAAACGATCGTTTTAAATTGTAGCCATATCTAAACGATCACATATTAACAATAACCAAATCTAAATGATCGCAAATATATTACGAGCACGTTGTTGACGGCGTGGTTGACGGGGCATTTTTGTATTTTCCACGGTGGGCATTTAGCTTTTTCCGTTTTTGAAATTGTTTTATAGAGTGTAAATATTTTATGGTTTTTTTATATTTTTGAAAACTTCTTAAAAATTATATTTACAAGTAAATACAAGGTTATTTTTAAATATAGTAAATTAACCAAAATATTTAGAAAACATAAAAAAATATCACAATTTATCTAATATAAACGATAATAAATCCAAGATAGACTATTAGATGTGTCTACTCGTATCAAGATAGTTGCCCATCTTATTCACAAGATAATAAGATATCTAGGTCTATTATAGACCATTAGTAAAAAAATGCTATTAATTGCAAAACAATTTTGGAAAAAAAAATTACCAAATTTAGATTTATTCAAATTGGAGGGACTAAATTAATTTCTAACATTTGAAAGTGCATTTAGTATTATAAACTACAAGTAAACGGACTTTAGTTTTTTCTCTTAGAACTTTTAGTTCCAATTTAAACTTCGTCAAAAAGAAAATAAGAAACATTTTTTTCAATATATAGAGAACCAATACCCTTCAATAAAACTTATACCATTCTAAAATACAGTTCCAAAAATATATTTATCAAATTAAAGTATGACAATCATTTACAAACATCGTTTAAAAATACTAATTAAAGAAGGAAAAAAATGATCCAATCCACATTTACACCATACATACATATGATTCAAATTGGCTATAGCATCTTCCTGTTATAGTCCCAACCCTTAATTTCTCCTGTCATGGTTTCTTAATCACCTTATTTGGTAAAGAGTCATATTTAGTTAATCATATATTTTTATGGTTTAAAAACTGGTTTCATAAACAAAACCTCCGTTTCTAGGTTCAACAACAAAAGGCAACAATATACCCTCTTTTCTAAACAAGCAATCATCTTGTATATGAATATATATATATATATATATATATATAAGTTATAACCAGTTGTCACAATAAAGCTATGCCATTCTATAACTAATCTAACAACTGCTCATAATTCAAGCAACCCATGTTAAGAAAAAGAACAAAACCAAAACCAACAATGGTTTATATTCATGATAATCTAGAAAGGCAGAACTTCAGACTCAAAATAATCAGCATCACAAAATGTCATATACTTGCATAGCATCACTTCCAAAACGACTTCAAAGAAAGATGTCATCTTGTCCCACAGAATCCGAAACTTTACTTCTAAACAATTAAGTATAAAGGAATCCAGAGTCGAAAACTTACTAAAAAATTGGAAAGCCTAAAAAGAATAATGCAACCCCAGATTGAATCACACCCTGGGGATGGGCGTCAATGGATCATGAAACAAAAAGATGGAAAATAAATCAAACGACATACTAAGGGAAGAAAAGGATGGAGAAATTATATTACAAATTCTCTTAACCCCTTGTAAACAAGAAGGGGAACGGCGATGCTGAAGAAACCCACAAGAGCGAAATTCCATCGAATCCAGCGGAAGTTATGCTCAAGATTTTCTCTAGCAGTACTCCGATCCTCGATGTATCTGTTCTTGTGTGCTTCCATTCCTCTGCCCATTGTCGCTCTGTTCGAGTTTCTCCTTTCCTATGTTTGCAAACTTGCTCGCTCGCTTGCTCTTCTCTATCTCTCTAGTTTACCCTCGGTTTCTTGTGAGCCTTGTGGCTCCGGCACTCAAATAATGTTCACCGATCTTGCTCAAATTAAAAATATTTATATCCTTTTGTTGTATGGAATATTATTTCAAACAAAATTTCCATCTGCTTGGCTCAAGAATTTTGAAAGTTGATCCCACTTGCGTGCCCTATAACAGAGGCAGAAATTCACTATATTTTTTCCATACTCCGCTCTAAACAAAAATTCGAAAAATCACCCTTAAATTATTATGATATTTGCGATTTCAAAATCAATACACCTTCAAATCAATCTATTGTTGAATAAACTTTTCGATTATCTCAACAACAACAATCAAGTAAAAGAGCATAAACAATAACATCCAAATCAACTGTAATCAAAGACAACAAAGAAATCATCGAGAAAGCATGACAGAAAATTCTGAAAGTGGAGAGGGGAAAGAAGATGGCAAAGAAGGAGAGAGAAAGAGTCAGTTTTCCATGTCACATCAAATTTGTACTAAAAGATACAAAAATAAGGCAATTAGAAAATGTATTTACTAAAATAGTGTTATTTTCAAACTAACTAAAAAATAATGCTGCTTTTCAACTGCCTTTCTTGCTTGTTGTGTTGTATTAAAAATAATACTCTTTTGGACGACTCCCCATTTCTTTTCTTTTTTTTTTTCTTCATTTTTTTATATAATGTTTTATTTCTTTCTTTTATTTCAATTTCATTTTTCTTTCTTAAAATTAAAATTTTTATTTTTTAAAATTTAGTATTAATTTATTTTTTTTTCTTTCACAACAAATCTATTTAAAAAAACGTACTTTTACCTTGACGAAAGTTTTTGAAATTTTCAAATTATGTTTATGTTAATTTTTCAATTTAGGAAGATTTATCATTATAATTCATTTGTTTTGTATTAATCAAAGGTAGTAAATTTTTAGTAATCAATTAAGATTAGAAAATAATTAAATATAAAGTATAATGTCTAATACAATAATTAAACAATTTTCATTCAATGAAAAAAACATTCAAAGTGTTCCTCAACCAGAACGTAGTCAATTTCTAGCTAGTTGTTGTCGTCGATTTTGTATCGTTTGTTGCTCTAGTCCTTCTTGATTACCTTGTTGTTGCTTATTTGGTTGCTTGGGTATCATTGCAGGTATTTCATAATACAAATATTCGTTATGAAGATGATGGGTTGGTTCTAAAAAAAAAACTAACACATTGATTGGTTGTATAGCTAAGTATTACTCTAAAGTGATTGTGTATAGAATGATCAATTTTTCTTTTCTCGTTGTAGAGCATTGATTAGGGTTTTAGAATTGATGGATTAGATTAGATGTAAGATAAATTTGCATATATTCTAGCCGTCAATATTCTTTAATATATACTTTGTGTCTTTTTTATGGTATTGTCTATTTGGATGTTTCAATACCCTTTGTTACTTTTATGAGGCATTAATTAAGATTCTCTCGTCATATGTTTATGGTGATAATTTATTAATATCTAATATCTCATTTGGTAACTATTTTGTTTTTTGTTTTTGTTTTTAAAATTAAGTATATTTTGTTTTATGTCTTGCAATAATTTGCATATTTCTTAAATACAATGATTAAATTCAAAACCAAAATTAAAAAAAAAAAAAAAACATTATTTGAAAGCTACTTTTTTTAGTTCTCAAAGTTTGGTTTGTTTTTTTAAACCATTGGCAAAATATAAAATAATAAAAGAAGAAAGTTGAATGTGAAAGTAATGTATATATATTTAATTCTTCATATGTATTTGTGTTTATACGCTTTGTGTTTGTATTACAGAAGCCACTTCTTCCAATTCATCGGGCTCTTGCATTCGAGCACATCTTCTTTGAACTAGTACAGGTACAATAGGTACATCATACATATAACATATGTTCTCCTTGTCCCCCTTGTTATCGTTGCATATATCTAGGACATGCTTGGGTCATTGATATGTAGGAGTTGTAAAACCATTATTAGGAATTGTTTCAAATAGTGATAATTATGATGCCAACAAATGGTACAAAGTCGACGACGACAACTAGCTAAAAATTGGCGACGTCCCGACTGTGGAACATTTTGATTGTTTTTTTTTCATTGAATAAAAATTGTTTAATTATTGTATTAGACATTATACTTTATATTTAATTATTTTCCAATCTTAATTGATTACTAAAAATTTACGACCTTTAATTAATACAAAATAAATGAATTATAGGGATAAATCTTCCTAACTTGAAAAATTAACATAAACATAATTTGAAAAATTAAAAAAATTTCATCAAAGTAAAAATACGGTTTTTTTTTTTGTTAAAAATAGGTTTATTGTGGGAGAAAAAAATAAATTAATACTAAATTTAAGAAAATAAGAATTTAAATTTTAGAAAAGAAAAATAAAATTCAAATAAAAGAAAGAAATAAAACATTATATGAAAAATGGAAAAAAAAAAAAGAAAAAAGGAAAAAAAGAAGAAGTGGGTGAGTCTTCGCCCGAGGAGAGAAAAAGAAAAGGAATAAAAGAAGGAGAGATAAAAACACAACAACCAAGAAAGAGAGATGAAAAGCAACATTATTTTTTTTTTAATTAGTTTGAAAATAACAATATTTTTGTAAATACTTTTTTAACTGCATTATTTATATCATTTATCCTACTAAAACTCTTCTTTTAAAATAAATAATCCCTAAAATTCCTAACACCCTAAAATGTGTTCAATTTTTTTGCGATTTTCCAAGTTCTTACTTATGGCTATTTAGCCCCTTGCTCTAAAAACCATAGATTTTATTAAAACAAAAACCTACCCGTGCAATTGATTCTTGAATTTACTGCATTTGAAAGAGACTTTATTTTGTATATACGCTTATAAAACCAAGTCATGTCTATTAGATAAATTGAGTTGTGAAATAGTTTGTTAATTCATTTTGCAAGTAATTTTGAAGTTGTTAAATTCTATATTTTTCAAGTTGATAATCATTCTTTCTCTAGTTATTCAAATTTAATTGTAGTTGTATAAAAATCTGTTTAAAAATATAACCACATGCTTTTGCTTGCATTTTCATAAGAGATGGACAGCTATTTTATATTATTTGGGTTAAATTGAATTAAAATTTTATTTTCAGGTCGGGTTTGAGTAGTTAGGATTTTGGTTGAGTCAACCTGATTTGAGATACATAATCTATGTTCTTTACAACTTATCGATTGATTTTCTTCCTTCATATTGTTTTTTTTTATAATTTTGACTTTTTTTTTGAATGTCCGTTCAATCAAAAGATTCAAATTCAAATTGGATAATTGATTTTGTTTATTCCCATGCGAGAAGCTACGGAGAAAGATGAGTTGAATTTTTTCTCCATGAAATTTCTCACTTGTTAAATTAACATATTTGCAATGAACTTGTCATTAGAAAGAAAAAGAAAAGGTTTCCACTAATCACTTGTACAATCAACTTTTCATTAGAATTTGTATGCATTAATCTTATACAATCAACTAAAACAACTAAAGAACTTCCATTGATTTGGTGCAATTCACTTCTTTTCTAGTGATAGAATCTCTTCTACATCCGCTCGTAAACATTGAAAATTAAAGCAAAACTTTTTCCTCGGAATATGGAAAAAATTCCATAACTTAGAAATTTGGTTAATAGAATATCTTCTCTCCCAAATGGAGCAAAATTTTTAAATATCTAGCATAGGAGAGATGGGGATAGCTCACAGCAAATATTTTGACAGTTCTTCACATATGTGATCTGTGCAGTGAACTCCAGACTTTGGCACACTAGACATGAAGAAGCTGTGAATTTCCATGAAAGCAGTAATACTATGAGCCCCTTTCAATCGACCAATTCGAAAAGATTCAAAGGAACCGGAATAGAATCAGAAGCAAGAACCATGCACAGAGCCATCCATGTTGTATAATCTTTCGCCTGAGTGAGGTGTATAAGTATAGCAAACTTCTAAATAAGAACTCAAGGGAGAATAGAGTTAGATTCCAATCTTGTCTTCACTTCATCCAGGCAAGCTTCAAGATCCCTATATTCTTTGGTGTCTGAGAAGTTTACACCCTGGTAATGAAGTATTGTAAGTTACTAAGTTGATCTCTATAGGACTAAATGATGAGAAATGGCACTATGTTCAGACATTCAATCTAGTATTTTCTGTAACCATCAATGGAAAAGGTAAGGCGTCTTAAACAAAACTATCTTGCCTGTTTTACTGTGTTCTTGAGGTGCATCTCAGCTGCATATAGTTCTCGCTGACTATTTGCAGTCGATGATATATGCATGTAGACCCTGCTTAGTTCCAATGAAGCTTGTGCAAACTTGATGAACTTCTCCCTATCTTTCCAAAGATCTGAACCCTGAAAAAGTCAAACTATGATTAGTTAATCCCAATGATAATTTCTTAATATATTTTTTGGCAACACACCAAATATAAGAACACTTTATCAAAATTTGGAGGGCTAGTATAAGACACAAATGCACCAATGAAGCATGAAAGGAGTTTGAGGGCTCAGTATTTCTAAAGAAAATTTTCTAAGTTAGATTAGATCTGGCATCGCACTGGGGAAGTGAATTTCAAACCCGCGATATAATGAGTCCAAGACCTGAGACACATTACAGATTAAAGGAGATGAACTGCCTTGCACATCCTCAAATAAGTAGATTCTTCTGTTCCTAAAGAGATATACTCCTAAGAATTCAAGATAACGCATAGCAATTGTCTTCGTACTTTGTACAGGTATGATGAAGGGATGAAGATTGTGTGGTAATGCACAAAACATGGTACAAATGTGTGATAATGCACAAATCATGTTACATCAAGGCATAAGAGTAAATGCTTAATATGAAGATAATCTCATTCAAAACACCCAAAAGAAAAAATGGTCACAGAATATGGGGGGAGAGAGACATTAAAATGTCTTTGGTCTATAAGCAACCAAAATTTGGAATGAACGCCTACTCTCCATAATTGAAAAGGGTATACGAGATCAATTACTAAATAGTCATATATTAGTTCATGAGACAATCAAGAGTTGGTACATCTATCCATTTAAAAAGACATTAGCCATCGTAAATTTCAAGCTTTACACTCTATACCTGATATGATCTAACTTGCTTCAGAAGGGCCTCAGAGCACATGGTGAAGTCTCCTTTAATTTTGTGCCACCTTGCATATATGCCCCATATGTCTGCTCCAGTCCCAACTCGAACAATCTTAACAAGAAAAAGAAAGCACAAACAAATAATGATTACATACCTCAATTCTCAGACCCATTGTAAGAATAGAATTTGAAAACAAAATGAAATTCAAACATAAAACTGATCAGTTATGAATTTTCTTAAAAGAAAAGGGTTAGGAGCTAATCTTTCTTTCACACACTTCAACTATTTTTATAGGATAACCACCCAACCCCACTAAATTTAGTTGTCAAGAAAAGTCATAGGATTTAAGTAGTTGCCACCATGAATCATGTCCTCGAAACTCCTATCCTCTGCGCAGTGTAACCAGGCATCAAAGTGGATACCCAACTTGCAATTATGGAAAGAATTAAGCACTCATCATATCCTGTTATAACTGCATCAAGATTTGGGCTGTTAATAACCAAGTTAGTACGAGATGACTTTGTCCCACATTGGTTAGGTGGCTTGGCTCTCCTGGCTTTTGGGGCATAGTTCTCCAAGGTGCTTAAGTACCTAACACAAGCATTTTAAGAATTATCCTGTCTACAATTCTTTTGAACTAGAACCATTTCTTGTAACTATGTAGTTGGTCAGTTTCTGTCCTTTTGTCTCTTGGCTCATTTTTTAGAGTTTAAGTTGTCAATAGAAGTCGTAGGATTTTTATAGGACCTTGCTTAGTGTTTTCCTTTCTGCACAGCACTTGTTCATTCTTCATGGTGTAATGAGAGCTAGTTTTCTAGAAATATAATTTAAAAAATAATAATCTAATAATAATCTAAAAAAGAGAAAAAAAAAAAATAAACTCACTAGGAAGTCCCTTTCTCACCCGTCTTTTGGGCTCCAATTCTATGGGTTTTTTTTCTTATTAGCCCCATAGAACTTCTTAAATATCAATTGATCCAAAAGTTTAAACTTAGGGGTGCAGACAAATTTAATTACATATATTATCTCACAGAACTATATAGAAAAATCTCAAAATCAAACTTTGTAGGATTCCAACAATCAAATCAGCAGTAAAAAAAAAAGGAAGCTAGCACTGAAAACAAAATTCAGCTGTGAGATTGGATTTGCCTTTATACAAATGAATGTATATTCTCAATCAATTTTGAGATGGAATTCTATGATGCTAATATGGCATCAGAGCCCACAAGACATTCAGTCAAACAAAATTTCAAATTCGATCTAAGAATGGCGAACCTAAAGATAACATGTAATATGAGGGACTGCATATGCCAATCTGCAACAGTTACAAAATCAAAGACTTCATTACCCTATTTTTTCCTTACAGCTAGATCACCCAGTATCAAAGTCCAATCTTTTCAGCGTAATCTAAAACACTTCCCACTTGCAAAACGAGGACGAGAAGGATAATATACTTTTTAAAATAAATTAGCTAAAAGAACTCGGCACATTAGGATCTAATAGCAAAATTTTTATGTATACCTGACGCAGAACTTTTCCAATTAACTCCACCATATGATCAGTTTCCCTGCTTTTTTCAACCGCCAAGTCTGCTTCATGATAATTTGATTCAGAATGGCTATTTGAAGCTCTCCTTTCTACCTCCTGCATGATTCTCTCCAGCAATTCGGCATCAACTCTTTTATTATTAGTCATATCTGCTACCTGTTGTACTGCTTCTAATGCCTTGAAATATATAAACAAAAAAAAAAAAAAAAAAAAACAAACAATGAATTAATTGATGCAGAACGTGGTTTGTCAAGCTAAATGGCTTAAAAATTCCCTATTCGACAATCCGCGGTTTGGGGAAAGAGGTTGCTTTCTCTAGTGCGCTAGTGTTTGTGCAACTTTACGGGTGTTGGACAAAAGGTAGGTGTGTTTAGGAGGGTAGAGAGGGTGAGTGGTGACTTATGATCCCTTGGATTTGAACAAATTAGTTCTTGGGTTCATTGGCTTGATGAAGATTGGATACTTTTTATGTTGAATGTTTCAAGATGTTTGTTGGATAATTTGTTTCGTAAACCTATTAATGGAAAAAAATTAAATTATGAAAGATGTTTGAGTTGGTAAAAGAGCCACTCAAATAGTATTCTTTAAAACAAAAATGCACGAACTGTAACCCTTTGGGATTAAGTGCAATTTGCTAAACAAGAAAAAGAGAATTCTTTAGCTGCATAATATCAAAAATATTTTTTAAAAAATGTTTGGAAAAGAAATAAAGACTTCAGAGAAAGTCGGGTTACAAGGAACTTTTATCAGAACAGGGAACTATATTCTTTTTCCTTTTAAACCTGAAAAATCTCTAGGTTCTTGCTAAGTTCCTTGCATTAGGCCTTACTATCGCTATCACATTTGATAGCAAGAGCACAATAAGTATCCAAATGGCCCCAAAGGATATCCATTTTCCTTTTTATATAATAAACTCGAAAGCCCTAAAGGATATAAAACTTATTGGTGTAAACCAAGAGTCTGAATTTTTATCAAAATGATTTTCTCTAAAATGAGAGAAGTGTTGTATTAATAGGAAAATATGAGTACAAGGTCTTAAGGAATTCTCAAGCCTACCCTTCTAACTAAGTTTCTTAACTAACCCTCTTTCTAATACAAATAATACACTTTCTTACTCTCGGGTACACCACTTAGGACAGCCTGAGGTTTTATCTAAAGCTTTTCCTATACCATCCAACACATCTTGTGAGGAAGAAGCTTCATATGAATACATTAAAAATTTGAACCAGAAAAAAGAGAAGAAGAAGAAAGAAAGAAATAAAGGAAACAAGGAGATAAACAAGGCAACAAGCATACCTGGCCAATATTGCCAGTGTCCAAAGCAACATGGCTGTAGTTCTCCCACAATTGCCAACTATTTCGTCTGTCATGAAATTCACGTATAGTCACTAAGAAATAACAATCTTAAATAATGACGGAAAACGCTATGCGTTTGAAATTTTGGTTGGTATTAAATATCCAGATATGTTTCACAAAAAACATTACTAGATAAAAAGCAAAGATAGAGAGACTGAACTTGAATTTCAAGGCTTCTTTGAACGCAATGAAGGCCTCTTTATTCCTTTTCTTAATCATATGCCTGCATCATATGTAAAGCACATAAGCAACAAAATACACATAAAATTGTTAATGAGACAAAACAGAGAAAATGGGTGCATTAAAGAATGAAGTAGATAAACAAAAAAAGACAGATAACGTACAAACAAGCAATATTGTTCCAAGCCTCCCCATTTTCAGGATCAAGTTGAACTGCACGAGTAAAACCATCAAGTGCCTTGTCAATATCCCTTGCCTGCACTTTTTCAATAAATTGTTTGAAAAAAGACTCTAAATGGAATTTCCAAGACGAATAAAATCTGAGAAAATTTTACAGAATTGCAAAGGAACCTAGCTTATAAGTTACCTTCAATGCAGCAGCACCAAGAGCAAACCAACCATCTGGATACATAGAATTCAAGGCCATTGCAGATTCCCTGTGCAAGGATTGTTTATATATGGCATATAGAAAATTAAATATGAAACATAGAAACCATACAATGACGGAGAGAATATAAGTTTTCCAGCTGAGTAGCATAGCTACGATGGGTAAAAGACCCTCAGAGTTGGAATCAAAACATGCATGGGAAGTCCAACAGAAAAATAGTTCTGCATGCAGAGGAAACTTTGAAGGAAAGTGGCATAATGCGCCTAACGCATACCATCATTCTGTCAACGAAGCATTTTGTTTAAAGAAGAGGTACAGGAGACTACCAGAAAGAGAACTATCAAGGCCAAATTGATCTCAGGACAAAATCCCGATGTGTTGGAAGATAATTGTGCAAAAATTCAAGCTCCTTCTCAAGCTAACAGGTCAGATTCTTAGCCTCCTTCCCATAATGTATTTGGGCACTCTCTTTTTTCATTGCCTATCTCAAAGGTGAAACTTGTGAGAGGGTACTCCATGCCAAACACCGATCATTCCATCCAAAAAATGGAGCGAGTCTGCAACTGATTCTCTAATTAGTGTGAGAAGCAAAGAAGCAGACCATGGCGAAAAGACAGATGAAAATGAGAAATTGCTACAGAAAGAGCCCTTTGAAACAGACCTCAATGCTCTGTTTCAGCTTGATAAAGATTTGAAAGGAGAATTGCCAGATGTCGGTGTTTGGCCTGCCCTTCAATAGTTCAGTCCTTTGGAATCCCTAATCATTTGAAATCAATAGTTGCTGCGTGCAGCTTAATTTTGGACCAAACCTTCCAATTAGTGACATGGTTTTAGCTCGTTTGGTCAACAATGAGAATTGTATCATGGAATACAAGAGGTTTAAAGGATGCAAACAAAAGATTGGCCTCAAAAAGATTCATGAAAAAACATAACCTGTGGTTCTCATTTTGATTTTAAGAATCAAAGAAAGAGGAGTTTGACATTAGTTTTATCAAGTCGTTATGGATTTTAACTTTGTGGGACATGAGCAAATTAATGGTTATTGAAACATTGAGAGGTGATTATTCATTATCAGTTAAATGCGCCACACTTTGTAAAAGACTTGCTGGGTTACAAATGTTTATGGTCCAAATGATTACAAGAAGAGAAATTTTGTTTGGCCCGAGCTCCTTTCCTTGCCAGATTATTGTAATGGGGCATGATGTGTAGGAGGTGACTTCAACATTATGAGATGGGCAAATGTACTATTCCCTTCTGAGTTGTGAAAGAAGAACCACTAGATGTATGACGAAGTTTAACAATGTTATTGATCGAGCTAAATTTTTGGAGGTTCCTCTAAGCAATGGTAGATTCACTTGGTCAAGGGAAGGTTCTTCCTTGGCAAGATCTCTAATCTAATCGACCGCTTTTTCATTATTACAGCTTGGGATGACTGGCAACCAGTGATTGATAAAGTTCACGAAAAATTAGATAATTGAAAAAGATTTAATTTATCTGGGGGAGGGGAGCCACATAAAATCGGTTTTATCAAATCTACCAGCTTATTACATATCGAACCTTTTTAATGCCTGAAGGAGTGATTTCAAAGTTGGAAGGGAATTCTACAAAATTCATTTGGGAGGGTCATAAAGATAGCAAGATCAACCATCTGGTGAAGTGGAAGACAGTCGATAAATCATTTTTAGATGGAGGCCTCAGCTAAGGTGGTTTAAAGGTTAAAAATTTGGCTCTTTCAGCCAAATGAGGCTGGAGATACAATGAGGAAGAGGATTCTCTATGGTGCAAGGTGGTTAGAAGTATACACAGAAAAGATTCCTTCAATTGGCATACCGCTGGAAAAGACGGGAAACGCTTGAGAAATCCTTGGGTAAGTATATTGATGGAATCCAAATTTGTAGAATAGGAATTCTGATTTTATTGATGTAAAGTAGTAAGAATTACAGAATGATTGAATTGAGAATACCTCAATTCAATTGACTAGGTGAAACTCCTTGTTCTTCTATCTCTCAAGAATGAACAAGTCTAAACAATTTTATCTCAGATCATCACTCCCCTTCCCGCCTAACAAACTACTATTTATACCTTTCCCCTCACCTACTTACCTAACTAATAACCTGCAGCTCATTAACAGCTAAGCTACTCACACGTGCAGTGCTTCTTTTGCCACTTCTGCTATACTGTAGTATAATGGGAGGTCTATCATTACTCCCCGTCTCCAAATTCACCTTGTTCTCAAGGTGAAGATCCGGGCACAGCTGCTGCATCTCTTCATAACTCTCCCAAGTTGCTTCGTGCCTCGGTAATCCTTCCCAACACAACACCTCCTATTTTCCAGTTTTATTCTTCTGATAATCGAGAACTTCCTTAGGACTTGCCCTCCACTCATGATTCTCTGTTAAGTATTGAATAGTAGGTTGCACATCAACATGTTCTCCTACCAATTTTTTCAATTGGGAAAAGACTAATGAATAGAAGTGCTATCAGGCAATTCTAGTTTGTAAGCTACTGGACCAATTCTTTCAATGATTTTATAAGGTCCAAAAAATCTTAGGAGAAAGTTTTTCATTCCTTTTTCTCCTCAGCACTACCTGTCTATATGGCCTGATTTTTAAGAACACCATATCCCTGATTCGATTCTCCACATCTCTTCTCTTTTGATCAGCGTATTTCTTCATCTTTCTTGTGCCACTTGCAAATGTTCTTTCAAAGCTCCTAAGGCCACATCTCTCTCCTTAAGTTGTTCATCCAATGTCGAGTTCGATGTCTCACTATCACCATAATAAACTAAAGGAGGTGGCTGGTGACCGTATACAGCTTGAAAAGGTGAAAAGCTCTCTCCTAAGTTCTTTGGACCCTACAAAATTATTGAAAAAATCGGTCCTGTAGCCTACAAACTGGAATTGCCAGTTGGCACCTCTATTCATCCGGTCTTTCATGTTTCCCAATTGAAGAAGATGTTAGGTGATCATGTAGATGTGCATCCTACTACTCAGTACTTAACCGAGACTCATGAGTGGAGGGCCGTTCCTAAAGAAAGTCTTGATTATCAAAAGAACAAGTCAGGGAGCTGGGAGGTGTTGATATGTTAGGAAGGTCTACCGAAACATGAAGCAACTTGGGAGAATTATGAAGAAGTGCAGCAGCTTTATCCAGACTTTCACCTTGAGGACAAGGTAAATTTGGAAGGGAAGAGTAATGATAGACCTCCCATTATCCTACAATATAGTAGAAGGGGAAAAAAGAAGCAAAGCCGCACGTGTGATGACTAATGAAGAGTGTGAACAGCTGTAATGAGCTATAAGTGTTAGTTAGGAAAGTCAGTGGGTAGAAAGTATAAATAGTCTCTATTTAGGCAGGAAGGGTAGTTATTATCAAAGTGATTAGGCTTGTTCATCCTTGAAAGACAGGAGATCAAGAGTATCGGCCCTAGCTTATTGAATTGAGGCATTCTCAATTCAATTTACCTTGTAATTCCTATTCTAATGCATCAATAAAGTCAGAAATTCATTTCATTCGTACTGGATTCCATCATGCTCCTTCTCCAAGACTTTTGACAGCTACAACATTCAAGAAATCTACTCAAATCGGAGAGTTTTCTTCTTCCTAGCTTAATTTACTTGTTTTGAGATGAATCTCTTTTTTCTTTTGTCCTAGGTCTTCTGTATGCTTTTGTTGAATCCTTTGTAAGGCTAGTGATTTCTAGTCTTTTTGTCCTATTTGTAAGGGCTCATTTTATAGGCCTCGGCCAATTTTTGATATTATGCTTTAAAGGATATGATGAGGGTACTAAGAGAGTGTCAACCTAGTTGAGATGTTCGGGTGAACCTGCTGATTCTAGTTATGCTTCTTTGTATAAACCTAATGTAATTAAAGCATTAGTCTCTTTCATTTTACATTACATGTTTCCTTTTCAAAAATACATAATGAAAATTAACACACCACACATACAAAAAAAATATAATAACAATAATGATTCACAGTAAAACCTACCACAGGGTTTTAGAGGTCTCATAGTCCCCTCTGCTGTATGCACTACGAGCAAGGGATCGCTGTAAAATATAAGAAACTAAAGAATCAAAACACAGAACATACTTGAGAAGACATTTATATAATGATGTGACCAAATCACCTTAGCTCGAGCTGATCTATTATTTGAAACTTCCAGGGCTTTCTCATAGCAGGCATCATTATTTGTAACATCACCCAACGAGCACCTACGGTTAAAATTTTTTACATGAAAGTGAGAACTGCGGAAGATAGTTTGAATCAGTGCTACCCACCCTAACTCACCTTCATAGCCTAAAATTATCACAAATATATATGTTACAATAATTAGTCGAGGGTATAGAATTTTTTACACGAAGAACCAATTGACAATAACAGGCCAGAGAAACTATTTTAAGTTCTAACCAAAAAGAAAAAAAAAATAATAAACATCTAGACAATGAGGACTACAAACAGAATCAACCAAAAGGGCAATGTTAGGGAAAGACAGGAAAATCACTAACCAGAGTTTGGGATCATTGGGCATTTGAGAAAGTCGACTTTTGATGAGATCTACAGCTGCTGCTTTCTTCTCTAATAAGCTGTTAATTTAATGAATTATCGTGAGATTGTAACTGGGAAACGAGGAGTAAAGATGAGATGCAAGTGCAGTTGATTATTGAAAACACAATCACCATACCGGTAACAGAAGATTAAGTTATCCCACAACTCCAACTCCTCAAATATTTTAACTGCCTCGCCAATTAAACCGCAGCTCACTAAAAGTTCACCATATTCTCTGAAATTCAAGTTGAGCACCATAACCAATCAAGATGTAACGAATATGGGATTTGAAATCTAAAAACTTCAAACTTCTATAACAATCATGACAAAGGGTGGTGTAAAAGATTTACTTCCGCAAAGCAGGAAAAGTAGGAACATAAACCCCGCAACAGAAATACATCCTTTGCACCACTCCTGGATAGCAATCATAATAACCCTCAACCTGAAAGCAATGAAATTATTGATGAGAGACATCAAACTAAACATAACGAAGATGATAGATATGACTTGTGGTTGTGGTGTACAGCAGAAAGCACAGTGGCACACTATCAGACTCAGAAACTAAGAGGTAAGAATACAAAAAAAGAAAAATGTATACAAAACCTACAGCACCGCTTTGCCATCAAGGAGCGAAGCTTTCTTAAAATAAAATAGAAACAAAAGTTCAAGACTACAGACCACTTACAGAGTCAAGGTTCTAATAACAGCAGGCGATCAAATGAGAAAAGAACTTGAGTAACAAATAAATCAATAACCAATTAATCAACCATAAAGTGAAAAAGTTGTATTGAGAACTGCTCAAATTGGGAAGAAAAATGCACCTCATACCAATTTTTCCATCATCACTAAAGCACGCTCCTTTGTACGACTACGGCTGGACTCCCATCGAACTCGCAAGATGTTGCAGAAAAACCTCACCTGAAAATGATCGGAAACATACACCAGAATTAAATCAAGTGAAAAGGCCAAGTGCCAAAAATGAACAGATCGGCCAATTGAGAAATTCCAAACATTAGAAAGGTCAAGATTATAGAGTAACAGAAAAAAATGAAATTTGTCAAATTGCATGCATATAAAAATTAAAAAATCATCAAAGTAAAACCAAAATGAACAATTTGAGCGTACACATATAAGTAAGACCATCTAAGAAATCACCTGCAGTTATCAGATGAGAGCAACTAGCCCTATATTTTCTAGCAATAATGTACAAAAATAAATCTAGGCTGAAAAATCATGGCTCGAAAAGAAAATTGATTTTTCAACAAACAGTTCAGGTGATTTGAAGTCCTGCAATTAACTAATTAAGTAGAAAAAAGATGCCAAGAAATGCTCTAAAATGTATTGAGATAAAAATACACATCTTCCATAACAGATGTATATATATATATATATATATATATTTTTTATCCATGAGTGTCCAAGCCAGCTAACGCGCACCTCGACTAATCTTACAGGACAACCTGTCTAACCCTACAACATTTGGGTGTCAAGAAAACTCGTAGGAAATTAATTCTTAGATAGGTGACCACCATGGATTGAACCCATAACAGATGTAATTAGATAATGAAATAAGTTACTCTCACCATAAACAATGATGACTGCTGAGTGTCAATAGCTTCTATATATGGAGCCATGTCCCACCCTGCATAAAATAAAAATCGCTCAGAATATCACAGAAAAATGAAATGTTAAAGATCCATACTAATTGAGTAGATTCGACAAGCAAATACAACGAACGAATCGAAATTGGTATCAGATTGCAGGTACCCAACCAATTACACAATTTTATAGTACCAAAAATGAGTTCAAACTTCAAATCATTTTGCTTAATATTAAGATAATGTGGCTCAAATAAAAATGTTTTTGAATGACTGTTTCCATTCAATATTTAAAAAATAAAATAAATAAATAAAGGTATTATATATGTTCTAGTTATTTGCCAATAACTTGATCAAAAGTTTCTTTAGTTTAAGTGGAAAATTTAGAATTCCATTTTAACAAAAATGGTATATCTTTCATAAATACGTGATAGAAAATAATTAGTCAAAAGTAAATTGTCATATTATTTACATGATCGATTGGAATTAACAAAAGTTATCAATTAGCATGTTACATTACATTCAAATAAGCAGCATGCCAAACACAGACGAATACAGAATTTTTTAATTAATTATACAAATAGACCTAGAAACTCTAATGTCACAATCATAACTGAAATTAAAAGTTTTACATTAATCAGATACCCCTCGAGCAATACAACAATTTTAGGGAAATTAAACAATCATGTACAGTTCAGGCAAAACTCTATCGCTATAAGCTTCCATCACAATCATGATAAAGAAGAATTCATATATCTTTTCAAAAGTACAGGCCAATCATTTTTTTCAATTCATTTATCATAATTAAGGCCATAGTTCACTTGATCCATGGGGTGCAAAAGCATTTAAACTCACAACCCCCATCACTGACGGAGAGGGATTACTCAGATGTAAATAAAATCAATAATCAACACTATCATCGACACTGTGAATTCGTAAAGCTTCATAGATTAGGTTGTTTATATAATAAAACATGCATATTAACAAGGCAATAAGGCTACTTGTATTTTCAACTCGAATGTTCTTTACATATATAGATGTGTGTGTACATGCATCCATTTATTTTTTATATATATATAATTTAAATTTAAACAAAAAAGCTTGTTAAAGCATCTATAAATTTTTCATGAGAACCGAACTCTTGCTTGAGTCGTTTATCCATTATTGTTGCAACCAAGAAAGATACTCAAAGCACATAATTTTTTAAATAACATACTCACGCTGCATCTCATCAGATCGAGAACTCTTCTCAATTAGAAGGCATTTTGCCAAAATGATTGCTTGCTGAATTGGCCTGAGATTAGGAATAGTGGAACCACCATTATGAATCCCATCTGCTTTAGTTCCAGACTCGTCGTCAGTATTTAACAACTTTGGCGCCATTAGTATGTCAGAGGTCTCAAAAGTTTTGGATTGAGAAGGCAAATTATCCTTGTGCATTGTAGAACCATGCGCCCGGTTCCCCGGCTCCCTCTCTGACGAGTCTATATTCGCAACAAGCACTAATTGTGCCTTTGGTTCCACCTACAACAAAATATTATCTTTAAGCTGAAAGTGACCAAAATCTCAAGGAAACTCTAACTGCTTTTTTTTTAAGTTACTCACCTGATATGAAGTACGAAAACCAAGAACACCCGTAATAGAAAGCTCAAGACCAGATTCTGCTTCAGCCGACTCAAAATGTTGCCTGCCAAATACCTATCTCAGCAAAAACTAAATCGAGCAGAAACAAAATGGCAGTTGTGACCAAAACATGAAATTTGGTTAGTGGTCAGATTACCCTTAAAAATTTTGAATTATTCATGCATGGAACACTGAGGCAAGTGAGAACAAATTTCAAGATAAGAATGTGTGGGAATTAATGCAGGTAGTTCATCAAGGCTAAATCATGCATTGGCATTTTTAGAAAAGGATAAGCAAATTTTAATGATGAAAAGAGACCAACGCTCTAAGATACAAAATGAGCTTACAAGAGA
Organism: Cucumis melo; assembly: GCF_025177605.1. Classification (NCBI taxonomy): domain Eukaryota; kingdom Viridiplantae; phylum Streptophyta; class Magnoliopsida; order Cucurbitales; family Cucurbitaceae; genus Cucumis; species Cucumis melo. The sequence goes on along the minus strand of NC_066867.1, from coordinate 9,318,815 downwards.
CTAATGCTAAATCGTGCATTAGTCATAAATGAATAATATTTAGATAGCTTCTTGGGGCATTTAATTATTACCTGCATGAATCAACTCTTCCATAATGATATTCCATTATCCCAGCTTCCAAGTGAATCATCGAGACTATCATTGGAGCCTCTCCTTCTTGTAAATTGGCACCCCAATAACTCTTTACATTTTCCTGAGTGCCAAAATCAACTAAGGCTTCACCCATAAGGACTTGCAAATGATCAAACAAAGAAGACGACCGCTCATCTAAAATTCTTTGCTGAAAAAGTAGTACTCTGGCAAGCCACCAAGAAATGCTTTTCATCCCACATATTGAACTCGCATTTTCTTTGGATAGCATGTCTTTAATCCTTGTGAGTAGCATCTTTGCAAACACAATATACTACAGGACACGAAGAAACACAAACACTGTCTCAAAAGAACAGCAAGCAGATCATGACTGAAATAAACAAACACACACATATACATGCACATGAATATATGCATAGCTCACGCACAGATGCATGTGTGTTTATATTGAATTTATGTCAATCCCAAATGTCAATTCAGAGGTTGTTTGGTCCTACCTGAATATTAGTGAATTTGCCAAATAAATCGGACCCAGTAAACATCAGCTGGTGCCTCGCCCAATTATCCCACTCCACAAAACCTTCAACTTTCGACTCTATGACTGCCATGGGAGATCTAGCCAGCCCCTCTAATGGTCTAGAAAATTGCATACACAAAATAAAAGCATAAATTAGACATAAAGATAACGATAGTTAAATCCCATCATCTCACATCTCTAAGATGAATGGCCAAAAAGCCACTACTTAAGAAAAAAAAACAACTTAAACGACAGGAAATCGTTAATTTGGCTCACCCAGACACGTTACTCTGAGTAAATGAGAGAAATGATGCAATTGCAATACAGACCACGATCATCAGCCTACACAATCTATCTTCCTCGTTTTCGAATTTGCTAATTACAAATTTCTCAGCACACTCGAGCAACTCAGCATACACCTGCTCTGCACACTCAGTCGAGTCAGTGAATTGACATGGATTGACAAGTCCAAGCACAAGTCGAGCAGCATTGGAAGCAAGGGCTTTCTGGTAGTCGCCGGCTACAATAGAATTCACGAAGATGTCTAGACATTCATGGAGACCGTTGGGTGAAGTTTGAGTCTGAGAAGCAGCCGGACAATCAGAGGGCAGAGAAGAGAATGTGCAGTAGAGGAGACGGAGCTCATGAGTTCGAAGAAAATCTGGTGCCGATTCCGACATGTTCTTCAGGTGGCAAAAAGTGTGATGCGTAAGTTCGTTAGGGCTTAAACGGTGGCGCCACTGGGCGTAAGAGTGGCAAGGTTTTGGGATTTATGAGACGAAATCTGAATTTACCAATCTAAAAGCATCTAAACGTTCCTGAGATAGTGAAATACAATTCCAAATGTTAGAATTGAGTTCGAAACCTTGGTTTAAATATAAAATAGTTCAGTAAATTTATCAAAACGACCTTAAGCCTCAATCCGAACACCCCAAATCAAGCCTAAAGTACAAAACAGGGAATACCCAAGAAATAGCAATCTAAATTTGAATCAAAAGGCTCTAAACATAGCTATAAAGCTTAACACTCACCAAAGTAGGCTTGGGTCTTTGCTGAAAAGTCTTCGCATAGCCCTGAAACCATTCAAAATCTACAATAAAAAGCTTCCAAGTGTTAGAGACCAATATAAAGAACCTTAAACTAGTTTGAAAAAAGATTTAGAGTGATATACCCACTAAATCTCACCCAAAACGACCCGAAACCTCGTTTGTTTGTTGTATCCAACCTCACTTAATCCTACATATTTGGAGCCATTAAGAAGTGAGTATTTCAATTCCAATGCTGAAATCCAATGGGTAAGTGTTAGAAACTAACCGCATAGAGGGAAAACGCTACTGTTGTCAAAGGTCGTGGCATCATGGGTTTGTTCTCCATGAACGACGTTCGTGGTTGCAGGCAGCGTCCAACGTGAACGTGAGGAAGAAGAAGAGCCGTTCGTGGTTAACCTATGGGTAAGTATAATCCACTTACCTACAGGCTTGCCCACAGTGAACGTGATGAGAGAATGGAACGAAGGGTAATTTTACCCACAGTGGTCGCTGGTATGCGGCTGTTGAAGACGAGGGACGATTGTTGACAGGAGTTGACGGCGCAATTAAGTTGCGAGTTGGGCTGGAGCGTCAAACAAAGAAAACGAGGAAGAGACTGTAACAGGAAGATAATCCTAGAGTGTGAGTTGGGATGGAGCGAAGCGGCTTTCGAGAGGCAGTTCGTATACTCAGTTGAGGGATCGAGTAGATATGACATAGAGGAGACTGTTATTCCGTAATAGGTTCAGTTATGTTTCATAGTCATAAGTGCCGTTGAAGTTTCATGATATGCTTTTGAGGAAGAGGGGGGCGGAAGGATTGCAATGAGGTTAAAAACTTAAAACTAGGTTTTTAGTTGGAAAATGAGGGGAAATTACATACTTTTAGTTTTACATTCTAATAGTAGTACACTCTAAAAGAAACTATTAAATTTATTTTTCTTTATCAATTTCGGTCAATTTTGACATCGAGATTCTTCTCAAATTTTAAAAAATCATTGAAAAATAATTTTTGGTCCATCTCAGCCGAGGTCAGCATCAAGATTGTGGGTTTTGTTTTTAAATTTCAAAATAAAGGGTATTCTCAAATGATCAAAATACCCTTGAAATCCCGAACATTATATATTCGTAAATCCTAAATCTTGTACTCATTCCGACTGAGACGAAATGTGTTTGCTTCCAAAATTGAAGTCTGATTTTTGCTCGTCGAAATTTCAAGAAGTGATCCTCAAGATTAAATCTATGAAGGTGATTAACTTTGAATGATTCCAGAGATTACTGGATTTTGGGTACTATAATAGTGTTTTCTATGAAATCTGAGATGGATGGAAAAATATGTAGTTGGTTTTTTGAAGTAGTTAGATGTAGAACTAGATTTTAAATTAATGCAAGTGGTTTCCTTTGATGAATCTCGATAATTTCATCAATCTGGGCTCGTGTAGATGAAGAATCTCAGTCAAGATCAATGAAATTGCCCCAAGATTTGTGAATGAGTCCTAAAATTTGTTGCACTTCACATGCATTTTGTAGGGTAATCTCAGGGACGATTTCGCTCAAGATTGGTCCGAGATACATCACAGAATGCAAATAAAACCCTTATCTCGTGGCATCACGGTGCATTGTTTCCCGAGTTCAATATCTTAATTCATGTTATTCTTGATCGAGATATCCCCAAGATTGCCCCGAGTTTTAGGATAGATTATTGATATTGCTTTGTTATGTATGTTTTCTGTTTTGCAGATGCCTCTTGTCACCAAAATCAATACTAAAGACATCATCCTAGCTAATTTGACCTATTGTTTGCACCTAGTTCGCACCTAGTGAAGACCATCTCAAACATGAAAAAAGTAAGTCAACACCTAGACAGACATATATATGTTTAGGAAAACTTTATTTGGTCATTTCTTGGACGTTAAGTTGGTGTTTAATAAACCTTTGTGTCATTACATCTTGTTGAGAGAGGTTGAGGATGAATGAGACGACCTAATTAGTTTTAAATTACTCGGTCAAAAGGTCTCCTTTGGGTGGAAGGATTTTGATATTATCACGAGGTCGAGGTTTTGTAACGCCCCAACAGATTGGAGTTTCATTTGTTCATCTCATGAGTAATTTTGTAAAATTTAAATTTGTTATGGAATTGGATTATTGTTGACCTTATACTTAATTAAGGTTAAAGAGTTACTTTGGTTGATTATGTAATTATTGAAGTTTAAGGATAAAATAAAATATTTGTTTGGGAAGGTAACAAAATTAATTGTGTTCATTTAAAGGTGGGTTGGTTGAGTTTTTGGTGAGATTTGAAGAGAGAGAAGATGGTTGGTTTGATTTATTTAATGGAAAAGAAAAGATTTTTTTTTATAAAAGAGTCTTGGGTCTCGTGCATAAAGAAAAAAAAATCAAAGAAAGAAAGAGGGAAAAAGAAAAGAGAAAAGGGAGAAAACAAAACCCTAGCCGCCGCACGCCGCCGCCGCGTACCCGAGCCGCCCAAGCCTTCCTCTCTCTGTTCAGCAGCTCAGCCGAGTTTGCAGACCACCCGAGCCGTCGCCAATCTTCCAACCGCGTCGGAGATCCGTCCAAGACGATCCGTGCACGTCGAGCATCCGCCGCACCGCCCGTCTCTCGCAGCCGTCGCCGAAGCCGAACCCGCGTTACCCTTCGCGATCCGCAGCCGTTCCGTTCGTAGCCGCCGCGTAAAACTTCGTCAGCCGCTCCGTGCCCGCGCGCCGCCCCGAGTCACAAACCGAACCCGAGTCGCAAACCGAACCCGCGTCCGCATACCGCTTCGTGCCCGCGCGTGCCCAGCCCTCTCCGCGTGCAAGCCGCGCCGCGCCGCCTGCACTGCAAGCTGAGCCGCGCCTCATTTCTGTCGCAAGCCGAGCCGCACGCGCGCAATTTCTGCGCCAAGCCGAGCCGAGCCGGTCCCTGTTCTTTTTCCAGCCGAGCCGCCAAGCCTAGTTTGGCTCCTTCCATCCAAAATTTGGTAAATTAATTAATTATTTTGGCATTACCCAGTAAGACTCAATGTTTTTGGACACTAAATAATTTAATTCAGAATTAAATTAAATTATCTTCCTTAAGGGACGTCTTGGACCAAGTAACTGCTGCAGCGTGGGATTTCTTCAGTAGGGGCTCAAGCATTGCAACCTCTTTCTAGGGTAAGTCATTTCAACCGAGTTTTGAACCGTTAGTCATTGGTGACTTAATTACGAATTTTGGCGTATTAAACAGTCAGGACCTCGTTGCTTGGAAAGCACACTTGTCTCGCGGTTAGGACTCGCCAAGTAAATCCCCAAGTAAGAGATTCCTACTACTAGCCCCATGTTTAGAATAATGAGATCACGTACACCTTCAGTTATGCATGTTGAGGACTAGACTATATGATGCATGAAGTTGATGATAACATGATGCGATTATTGATATGGTTACATTATGGCATGATATTGTGATGACGAGAACTGTTGTGACTGTACGACGGTTGTTGAGATGGAGAGTGAGATGATGATTAACCTGTTGTGATTGTATGATGATGCTATGTGTATGTATGCTATGGTTAGGGTACCTATTAGCTTAACCTATTAGAGTCGTACCTGCATGGGTGTCCTTCGGGATCACCACCTATTTAGGACTGTGTGGTCCGACGGGACACCAGTCTAGCATGGATATAGATATGACTCGAGTGACTCGACGGGGTCCTTGCATCTCGACTGTCTTAGGTGTCCCCCGGGACACCGAAGACCAGAGTTACGTTCCTGCGGCAGCGCATGTTGCATGTGTTCGGGAACGTGCCAGAGATTGGGTACCAGTTACAGGACTCTGATAAGAAGCTAACAGGCACCTAGTGGGACTAGTAGTGGGTCCCTTACTGAGTGTTTTATACTCACTCTCTTCATGTCATGTTTTTCAGGTAGAGGCCGAGGCAAGGGCAAGGGCAAGCTGACGAGCGACCAGAAGTGATCGTGGTGAGCCATAAGGATTTCTGCTTTCGCTTATTCTTGTTTTTGACGTTAGTACCTGAGTTTTAGTCTTCTTCACTATTTACTTTTTTTTTAAAGTAGATAGGGCCCGAGTAGGACTTTAGAATGAAATTTCATTTTTGCATATTACTTAGTTTGGATTTTCATAAATAAATTTCTCAAACTTTATGCGTTTTCACTAAATTTTATGACTTAAACCACTTGTTCTACATTTAGTAATGACTTCGACTCAGTATAAGGAGTTGGGTTGTTATAGGTTTAGGTCGAAATGTGTTGTTCATTTATAATAGGAGAAAGCCCTTAGATTGAGATGATTATACTTGGACGATAGGACGAATATGAATGGGTTAGAGTTGGACAAAGCGTACATGACCCTGAATTTTCTCAGAGCAACAAGGATGTCGTGAAGATGTCGCCATTTTATTTTATCGAGCTAGCAATGATAGAGAAGAAAAGGAGGTAACACATAGACTGCACCATGTTAAGTGCTTGAAGAGATTTGGATTTAGTGTTTAGTGTTAGTGTTTGTGCTATTTATGATCTTAATGTATAGGTTTGTGCGATTAGGATATGCAAGTTACATTTTCATTGCAAACCTCTCTACACAACGAGTCATGGTCATTGCATTCAAAATGCTCACTATGTCTCTGACTTTGTGTAATTACCAAATCCTCATTAAGTACAAGTTTTCTTTTTGCTTCTCAAGTGTAAGCGAAACAATAGGTTTTTTTGGTAATCCAAGGTCGAACACAGGAAATTGATATCAAATCTTAGTTCTAGGGCTTACTCTTTCATCCAGGCGATATAAAATAACTATACAGTAAAGTAAACTATGTTTAAACAAACCTACTATCTACACTAGAGATTCTATAAAAGGTGGTAAGAATGGTGGCGATATAGAAATGTGAACTAACTTGTGTTAAGAAAGTGTGAAGGAAAATCCTCATGTTATAAGTGATTAAATTACACGATGAGCCACACTTGCAAGCACACTTGATTAAGGCGAGCACTTCTCAGTGTCTTGAATGCCACACTTGCAAGCACATTTGATTAAGGCGAGCACCTCTCAGTGTCTTGAATACCACACTTGCTCACCTCTTGGGATGAAAATGACTAAGCTTCATTAAGATATATATCTACTAGTTGTTGTTGTAAGACTTATAGTACTTCTCTTTTAAGGGTGGCAACCTCTCGGTGCCAAATACTCGCACTTGATCTCCTTTTGGGACACAAATGTTGGAAGTTATCTTGCCATGGTGGAGTTTTCCAAACTCCTCCTTGCGCGCGTTAGGCATGTCCTTGCTACTTACTCTTGCGAGCTGATGACGACAAGCGTTGTCCATGTGATGGAATATAGCTCAGCTAATGCGATAGATCTTATAAGTTAAACTACTTATCAAGAACTTATCACAAACCTAAATTACTCATAACACATTAACAGATGAACAGTAAAGAAATGTTGGATTGAAAGTGGATAACTGTGCAATGTATTAAAGACTGTAGGCCTTAGGCCACTATACAATATGAATAATATACATTACAACAAAATATACAAGTAGGAAGTAAAGAAGGTGAGAAATATTACAAGTTAGGGAAAAAGGGAATGATGAAATCTTCTCTACTCTTTCTCTAAGCTCCTACTTACAGACTAACCGGAGAAGAAGAATGCTTTTACAGACAGCAGAAGGGCACCTTTCCGTCCACTCTCTAGAGTTTGACCTGTTCAAGCCCCCCACATTTGGTAAGAGATGGAGGCTTTATATAGGTTACTTTTGGCGGAAAACTTTTATTCTTCTGAACATGTCAGCGCCTATTGTAGCCTTTATCAAGTCACATCAACTTCAACTACCATTCTTGTCTTCTAGTGAACCTTCCTCATGTGATGACGTCGTTCCTCGCCTAGAGATGTTTCACTAGACAAGGTTCCTTTTGCGTAGCCTTTGCACGCGCTCCTTTGCAATTCACTATGTCTTCTTTTGTCTATAATCCTGCGATAAAACACTAAAAACTGGGCAAAACATGCATGGAGACTTATGTAAGTTGCATTCCATAATAGTTATGAATTTGTGATAAAAGCTACATGTTTTGACACATTTATCATGCATCTTGGCTTCCTTGTTCTACTTAAAAGACCATACTAACTTGTATTTCTACAAGTTATCATTAGGCCTCATAAACGATTTGGAGGACTTCATCGGTTACAATTGGGGTGAGTTTATGTGGGTTAAGACCCTAGGTAGCTTGAAAGGGGCACAAAATGAAAAAGTTGCCTTGCATAAGAAGATGCCCGCAAAAAAGAAGTCCCCTGAGTCCTATCGCCTATATGGCTTTCCTTCGCCTTACTACAAGGAATCGAAGTTCTCTCGACGTCGACATGCGTCAACATAGATTCCAAAAAAGGCGTCAGCCAAAGCTCTTCAAACACACAACCACACGTCGGAAAGGGTGTCAACAGAAATCATTCTTGACGTGTGAATCGCACAACATAGTGAATTTCTTTCTCGACGCTTATATTGTTGACGGACGGAGATGTTGGCACAACCTCACCCCCAATGTCACATTTATACATTGGGAGTAGGCCACCACCGATGTCCCATTTAGACGTCGGGAGAAGCCTTCTCTCGACCTTGTAGCGGGAAAACCTTCCTCCAATGTGTTGAACATCATGTTAGAGGGAAGGCATCATTCCCGACGCAAGCGTCGAGAGATATTTTAAATATATATTTTTTATTTTATTAAATTTTTCTTTTTTCAATTGTGTAGTATTCTTTTCGATTCCAATTCGATTTAAATTGACTAAAATTATAAAAAATAAACAACAAATTACTAAATAATTATATAAAATACTAAATCAAAATTAAATATATTATAATTAAATTTTACATCGTCTAACAATTTCGAATGTTGTAAAGAAATTACAAAAAAAAAGTTACATTGATCTTCTAATGCCTACAGATGCTATATTCCTACAAGTCCACACTTACGAGACACAAAAGCAAATTTAGATATATATATCACCAAATGCAAATTAAGCAACTTAAAAGTTGAAAATAAGTACTGCAAGTGATCACAGTTCCCTCTATGCCTGACTCATTTCTTCAATCATCTTCTTCATTTATTTTTGACGTCCTTCTTTGCTCTTCGATCATGCGTTTAGCTTCTTCAAGCTTGATTCTTTGTTACCCAATCAGAACATTAGCTTCTTCAACCTCCCTAGATTGTGAACATGAGGTCGAAGAATTGTTAGCACTACTCTTTAAGACTTGGGCTTGGGGCCCCAACCAATACTTTTAAAGTAGCCTAGTCGTCTACCCAAAATGGTCTCGCATATCTTGACCCTAGAGAGTGGTTGAGAACCCTCTAAGGTGAGCTGGAACTGAAGTTCTAGCATTTAATTCTGCAACAAAATTTTGAATTAAGTTATGAAGTCATAAATAAAAGTACAAAATAAAACAAAAGTAACGCGTAAACTTACATGCGTATCCGCAATCGCTTGTAAAATGAATTGGCCACTCCGAATGTGTGTTTCCCTAAACAATTTCACATGGTCGACTGGTTGACCTCATTCTTCAGTTTGCTTGTGTTGTCGTTTTAGAAACGACTTAGACTCGCTACTATGGTTGTAAGGCTACTTCTGTCTAGTAGCCTTTTTTGTCCTTGATGGCTCTTACATGGAATTTTTTTAAAGTTATACATGCATACAAAAAAATTAAAGGTGAAGTAATGTAACATTGCAATATGTAAATCTCATCTGAAATGCTCGACTCAAATAGTGATCGCACAGGAAGTGCCAATTTTTCAAACATCCCACCAATCTGTACAATGCATTGGCACGTGCCTGTTCAGGGTTGTTGTACTTTTTGACATGTCTATAATAGTCTTCCTTAAACTCCTTGAAAGATGTGAGCATTTGATGCTCAACAAATCTAGTAAGTGCTTGATCGTTGAAATCAAACAGGAAATGGTGCTACAAAGCAAAGAACCTTACACATTAGCTTCGTTTATACTTATGTAAATTTAAAATAAAAGCGAATTAATTATTGAAGTTACCTGTAAAGCACCCTTGACCGCCCTTAATGTATTCTAGTGGAACATCAATCCACTTAAGGCAGAGGACTGAAAATGTATCTCTCTCACATACTAATTGTGTTGCTGAGTCGAATAACATGTGGTGATATTGGCTTCTCTGCTCATGGGGCTATGGTAATCAGAATCTTACCATGCTTATGAACGTACCTCTTCCACTCTAAGTTTTAGGACTGTTGACGTCTCCTAGGAGTTGGAGAGGGTTGAGGCCCATCTACTGAAGAAAACAAATACTATAAAAAAAAACAAAACTACTCTATATGTTCGTAATTATCATCATAGTACCGAGAACCTAAAGCGTCACCCACCGAGGACGATCCTCCTGCATAATTAAACTCATCATCAAACTCGAGAAACATAGGATCTGTCTCTTTGAAACTGCTAAAAAATGATGACATAGTACTTGTGGACATAAAAACCAAAATTAATTAAACAAACACAAGTCAAACTGAATATATAAAATAATGAAATATGTGCGTACATGATTTGTCCTTATTATTCTTCGTTGCTTGATCCGCTCTGATGTGACAATTGTTCATCATCATTGTCTATGAAGTCATCAATAACATGATGCACAATCGGTTTTTCAACCATTGTAGGATCAACATTAGGTCTGCACAAAGTGTTATCCTTAATGTGTTCATCCACGTGAATAACTTTCCAATTGCTTTACCATTTTTTGGTCCTTTAGGTAAAATATTTGATGTACCTGCGTTGTGAGAATGACTAGTCTGTCGGCGAATAAAAAATGGGACTTGTTGATTGATTTACACCCTAATTCCACGTACGTCCTATGACTTTTGTTGTTGTTGGTGTTAAACCACCTACACTTAAATAGCCAAACACGTCATCCCATCGGATATTGAATGTCCAACACTTTATCTAAAACACCATAGAAGTTGTTTTCGCCACTTCCACTGCTTTCACTGATTACCATGACTCTATTGTTCTGTGTTATGTGTCAGGAATCACACTCTATCGTGTAAAATCTCACCCCCATTGACAATGCATCCACTTTAAGAATGAACGTCAAGTGAAGGTCCCATCACAAGTGAGAAGAAATCATCAGAAAGATTTTCTCTCTCACGCATTTCTATAACCTGAAATTCACGTGTCAATGATTATATACAAAATTCTAAAATAAGTTAGTGCTTGATTGTTATCAAATTCATGTACACTATATACCTGATTTTTGAACCATTTAGGAAATGCTCGTTGATGTATTTTGTACAATTCAAAAGCGCTTTGAACTTGCCAACGTATCAACCTCAAGTGTCTCCTAAAGTACTTTGTACAATTTCCATTTGGTTTCGTAGAATGAACTAGGGATAGTAGTACTACACATTGAAAACGTATGTTTTAACAGTTCTAATAACATGTCGAAGGATTTGTTACTCTAACCATTGAGAACCTTGTCATGCATCAACTTAACCAAAAAATTTAGGGAGGAAAATTCTGAACAACCAAGGTATAGCTCACTACGTGCTTTATTCAATAAATCCTAAAATATATTCGTTGTCTCTTGTTTTATATCTACCCCAATATTAAGTGGCATCTCATTATCAAACCTTTCTCCATTTTCTCTTTGTGTTCAATCATAACTTTTAAATTATTAAGCATAACAAACATTTCATCTTCTTCAGGAAAATGGTTACTACTAGTTCCTTCATCAAAAGGGTTACTACTAGTTCCTTTATCAAGATGGTTACTACTAGTTCTTTCATCAAAGTTTTCTATACCTTTATGCAAATTCACTGGCTCTCCATGATACAATCATTTTGTATAGAAGGGGGATATTCCAATTGTTAATAGATGTCGCTCCACACCTTTTAATGAGTCTCAATTTGAGTTTATACATCTCTTATTGCATGGAAACCTTATTCGTCCATAATCATCTACCTGAAACTTTACAACCTTTAAAAATTGGTCGCTCCCTCTTTATACTCAATCGAGAACTTATTCCTAAGTTTCATCCAACCCTTATCCATCGTTAAAGACCTAAAACATAAATAGGTTTGATTAGTCGTATATTCCTCCTCTCAAACCCTAAACTTGCTCCCATGAATAAGCTATGCCCAATCTCCCAAATTTTTCACTAAAGCTAAGTTTAAACTACAGAGACTATCATAACTGCATGATCGTTAGAACAAACTAACCACAAATAACTTTAATCTTTACTGCCTACCTACCCCTTCCAACATACTTTACAAGCTATCTAACAATTCAAACCCCCAAAACTACTAACAAATTTGAAACTAAGTTTGCACTAAAGAGGCACCATAACTGTAGGATAGCCATAAGAAATCAACCACAAGTTACTTCAATCTTTACAAGTTACCTACCATTTCCAACAAACAAAATTTTCAATACAACCCTCTCAAATTTTCAATTAACCCCCCTCCCCCCTTAAACTTTTAATACAACCCCACCTAAATTTTAATACAACCTCCTTCTTAATTTTTCAATACAAGCCCTCTCCCCTCAAATATTTTGAATTCAATCCCCCACAAATTCAATTAATATAACAAATTCAAATTCAATTACAATCTCAATTTCAATTTAAAATTAATTCTTAAATTCTAAAAACAATTCAAATTCAAATTCAATATTAAAACCTAAAACTAATTTTAAATCTAAATCCTATAACTAATTTTAATTCTAAATCTAAATTCTAAATCCAATTATAAGCCAAAACTAAAACAAACTAACTCAAAACTAAACCAAAACTTACCAAAATTAGGAGTGGCAGCAACAAGGAAACAACGACGAGCACGATGGACTTCTCTTCTCTTCTTCTCGGTTTCCTTCAATCTCTCTTTTCTTATCTCTTTCAGTTCTGTGATTTATAGAACTGAAAGGTTGTTTTTATAGGAGAATTTCTGATGCATCACGAAAACGTCAAGACAATCCCCTCTGACACCATTAGTAATGTGTCGGGAATAAATCCCTTCTATTCCCATCGTACTAATAATGATGTCAAGACTACTTTCTTGTGTTCTCGATCCATGCAACAAGCGTCAAGGGAAACGAGATATATTATTTAATTATTTCCTTCCTCTAACGCTGTGGGTGATCAAGCGAGATTGGTTTACATTTTGTCGACATTCTCGTGTAGGGCGCTGGGAAAGGTGAAGCAATTAAATGATGATTTTATTTTTTCGGATGCCATATAGATTGATGTTGACATTATTAAAGTTAGTCTCGATGTTTTTTAACTTTGCATTTGGAAAAATGAAACTATTATTGAAATGTTCCACCTTCCCTGATGTGTAAGTGTTAGGCATGTCGAAGATGATCTAGCCTTCTCTGACGTCATTAACAATACGTCAGGAATGATTCTTGTTCCCAACGTATCTCTAGCAGCATCGACAAAGACCTTTTCTCTCGATGTTTTCTTTTCTAACGGTTTTTTATGCGTCGGAAAAGCCTTCGATTTCTTATAGTGTTAGGTTAGTAATTCTATGCTTATTATGTTTTCTTTTTTAGTAGTGAATTATTTTGTGCTTATTATTTTTATGTTAACGTTGTTGTTGCATTTTTAGGTTTGGACGCATGAGATAATGTCATCCATAAGTAAGCGGGTAGCCAATAGGGCTTCACATGTTATGGTACCATGCATCATGTGGTGGAATTGCACATACTCACCTGAGTTGAAGGTGATTGAGTCACAGGTTTTTGAGTCGCAAATGGTACGTTCTAATTTCTTTTCTTCTTCGACCTTCACATTAGGGTTTAGGGTTTAATAACTAATACTTGTTGGTTGATGTTCTAAGTTCAAGCCTGTATACAGGTGATTGAGCCAATAGATGAGGAATGTGCATATCTTGATCGAGGTCTTGATATTCCTTGAATAAAAGGTTACAAGGATAGCTTAGCTACTCCTCTTCGAGTCGATGATGCTCTCCTTGCCTATGCTCATGCCCAATATCAACTTCCAATCCCTGTCCATCCTCGTGAGGATAACCTTGCTGCCTCTGTTTGTGACACTAGTGGCTCTTCAACATACACAGAGCTCGAGCTCGAAGCTAGTACAAACCACATGGACTCCAGACTGGACAACATTGAGTTCGAGTTGAATCGTATGAAGTCATCCTTTACGGCTGAGTGATCGACCATTAAGGAGTTGCTCATGGTCTTAGTTGAGGTATGTTGTATTTGCATTCTTTTTGTTCTTATTTAAATTAAGTAGTACATGAATGTTTAATTGATCAGTTCATGATCGTTTAGGTTTGACATATGTTCAAAGTCTTTCTCAGAATCCTCATGTAACATCCAGAGTCACCAATGACGAAAACGATCGTGAGAAATGAGGTGATAAGGATGAACACATACATGAGAACCACGACATTGATGTGGATATGGCCTATCAAGCTAGAAAAGATTCGACTGAACTAGCAATATACCCATCGGTAGATCTAATTTAAGATATCGTGGTCTAGTCAATAGTCACACATAGTTGATAATCCGATTGAAAATGTTGTGTCAGTGCTTCCAATAATACCATTGGACAAATAAGAATTCGAAGAACTTGTTTTCAACAAACAAACCCTTACCAAAGAAATTCTGATCAAACCATCACTAGATAAGAATGAGGTATGTATGACATGTAGAATTTAAGGTTTATGGTTTAGGGTTTAGGGTCACTTAAGGTTAATTACTAAATCTTGAGGGATTGTAGGACAAGGATGTACCTCTTCCACAATGTAAGAGAAAGAAGCCAGTAAAATTCCCACCCGATGAGGGAAAGAAAAAAAAATCGATTGATGAATCCTCGCCTATGGTTCTTATTCCAATAGTTAAAGAGAGGTGGATATTGAGATACGATCCCCTTTGCGCGTTGATGGCAACTTTAGAGGGCGTAATTGTCTTAAAGAAAAATTCGAAGACAAAAAATGAAGAGTGGATTGTTGTCTACACATTAAAAAAAAAAAAAACAATTTCTTTCGGATACTAGAGGAAAACACATGGGTGTTAGGAAATTTCAATTTAGAGTTACATGTCATTTATTTAAATGTTATGTTGCTAATAATTTACTTTTTTTTTCTGACCATGGATTTGTTGATGATGCACATGCAGAAGAAAATGCTTTTAAGGATGGATCTGGGCATCTACCGGTTTACAGTGTTGGACGCAGCATTTATGGTTAGTTCTCTCTAGTTAAAAAGACTTTATTGAAATTAGATTGATGAACGCTATAATACTTATAATTTTCTTTTTTTCGTGTTCTCTAGGAATATAATTCTAACATATGAAATGATCGCTACATGTTTGGATAATGTGGGGTGTTCATGCAAGATGATAACAAGGTCGTATGGACGAATCAAACTGCCCATCCGTAACTATGAACCAATCTAAATATGAGATACTTCTTCGACTATGCCATTGGTATCGTTGAGGATTACATATCATGATCAAAAGATAATTGGGTGTTTGAGCAAATCAACATAAAACAACATTAGTTGATGGTTGTGACTGACACAAATCAATGTTAGATACATGTCTTCAATTCTAAGCTCAACTACAACGACCAAACATTTATTGACGAAGTTCTCCAAATGGTTAATAACTTGTAGAAATACAAGTTATTAAGCCCTTTTAGATAGAACAATGGAGCCAAAATGCAGGATAATGTGCTAAAACGCATAGCCTCTATCACAAATTCATAAACACAAGAGAATATAACTTACATAAGTCTTATGCCTGTTTTATCCTGCTTTTTGATGTTTTATCATAAGAATATAAAGAAAAGAAGACACGGGGAATCACAAGAGGAGCGAGTGCAAAAGCTCTGCGATAGGAAACCTGTCTGGCGATTAAACATCCCTACGTGAGAAACCACATCATCACACGAAGAAGATTCACTAATGGACGAGAATGGTAGTTGGAGTTGATGTGACTTGATAGGATTGCAATTGACGTTGACATGTTCAAAAGAATAGAAGCTTCCCACCTAAAGTAGTCTATATAAAGCCTCCTTCCCTACCATATAATCTTGTCTGGTCTGAATGGACCAAAACCTAAATTGCTCCATAAAAGTTGGCGAAAAAGATCAGCCTTTTCGCCTTCTATAAAAGATATCCTTTCTCTTCTCCAGTCAACCTTGTAAGTGAGAGCTAAGAGAAATATTAGAGAGAGAAACCATCATCTTCTTCCCCCATACATTTTAAAGAGCCAAGGAATGCTTAGGCATTCTACAACTCGACTCTCATTTCTTGCTTTCCATTTTTGTACTTTTATTGTAATGTTGACTTTCATATTGTACATTTAATACATTATAAATTTATTCTCTTTCAATCTATCATCTCTTTACTGTTCATCTGTTGAAGTATGATAAGTTGCTTAGGCTTGTGATAAGTTCTTGATAAGAGATTTACTTATAAGGCTCATCGTGTTTAGCTGAGCTTTACTCCATCGCTTGATCAGCGTTTGTAGCCAACTACTTGACAGAGTAAGTAGCAAGGGCATAATTAAATACACACAGAAAGGAGTTTGGAAACAAAGTCCATCTTGGCAATTAAACCTCCATCATTTGTCCCGAAGGAGAACAAGTGGGTAAGTTGGCACCGAGAGGTTACCCCTTAAAAGAGAGGTAATGTGATCCTTACAAGTGATGAAATCTAGATAGCTGTCGTTTAATTAATCTTTATCATTTGCATTCTAAGAGGTGAGTAAGTGTGGCGCTTAGGCACTGAGATATGTTCTCCTTAATTAGAAGATGATTAATTCATCTCTATCGCGTCAAGGATTACCAAATGGCTTAAATGCTTAGAATGAAAAGATTTTCCTTCACGTTTTCTTAATACAAGTTAGTTCACTCTCCATATTTCCCCCACTTCTTATCACCTTTACAGAATCTCTAGTAGTAGTTTTAATATACATACATGCATTTACTTTATATTGTATAGAAATTGTAAACCGCCTAGATGAGAAGTAGAAGCTATAACTAAGGTCCCTGAATTCGACCATAGATTACCCAGGAAACCTATAGTTTTGCTTACACTTGGGTAAGCGATAGGAAAACTTGTACTACATGTTTATCATTTGGAAATCAGTAATGCATAGATAGGAAAGTACCTTTTATCACATATTTCTATTCTAACTACCTCCTAAGTCATTCCCTTAGATCTTAATATAGCATACCCATGAACAAATGTATGCACATAATCGTCATTTGCTTAGAGCTTAATATAACATACCATGAACAATAATTGCACACACACGATGACAAGCAATGGTCGTGTGTGTCATTCCATCAGTTATGATAGTGGTCGGACTTGACATTTCAAGTACACAATTCAACTATGGCCTATGGCCAGTAAATGTGAGTGAAAAAGTACTAAAATATGGGAAATCGTTGGATTATGCTATTTTATGTGCTAAATTTATTGAGTGTCTTATATGTAATTCTCCAAAGGATTGTCTAAACCAAAACAATATGAAACTGTTTAGTCAACAATATGTAGCCGAGTTATGGACGAATAAATATTTCTAATAGATTAACATGCCTTGTAATTATTTTTCCTAATAAATGTCTTGTAATTAATTCTTGTAATAAATACCATGCAATTAGTTCTCCTAATAAATGTCTTATAGTTAATTTTTGTTATAAATGTCTTGTAACTAATTATTGTAATAACTAATTTCCAAATGCATGTTTTCTACTATAATTTCAATAATGGATCATGTAAAGAAGCACAACAAAGAATAATGTTTTAGAACTCGAGGGAATGTTGTCCCAAGATTCACTGAGATTTAAAATAGAAAGGTTCATGTCTTAGAACTCGGTGTAACGTTGTCCCGAGATTCACTTGGATTTAAAACAAAAGGTTCATGTTTTAGATCTTGGTGCTAGTCCGGTCAAACTCGGGCTTGGGATTTTGAGAACTCGAACCCTATTTTGCCCCATTCGGTGAAATTCATCTCGAGTTTTATACCAAATTGATGAAAATACCCATAAGTTAGAAAATTATTATTTTATTATTGTAGTAGTTTATGGCTTGCTGAAGAAGTTTTGACATTTCACATAACAAATCCCAAGAAAGTGACTCCAAAAACTAAACTTTCTAAAAGTGTTTGGTACTTTTCTCTCATTTCCACATTCCATTTATGTCTTTCTCGAAAAACTCAAGGAAATACAGTGCAGTTTAGTTCATAAATTATGTTTTCCTTATCATTTGCATACTAATGAGGTTTGTTATTGTTATTGTAATGCATTTTCTTACGTAATATTGGTGCTAATTGAAATGAACTTGGCCAAATTTTAAATTGATTTATCCCAAAATTAGTGAAGGGTTTCAAAATCCAACCCAGTTTCTAAT
Organism: Cucumis melo; assembly: GCF_025177605.1. NCBI lineage: Eukaryota > Viridiplantae > Streptophyta > Magnoliopsida > Cucurbitales > Cucurbitaceae > Cucumis > Cucumis melo. The sequence goes on along the minus strand of NC_066867.1, from coordinate 9,300,803 downwards.
GTGTTCTCCCTAGATTACAATTGTGTTTATTAGCTTTCATTACATATTTGCAAGTTTCTCGTGTATTTGTTGGTTTTAGTGGTGAATGGAAGTAGAATGAAAAATAATACGTCAAAGGAAAAATTAAAGGGTTAAATGTGAACGTTAGTATTCAATTTAAGGATTTGTTGGGGGGAATCTATCGAACTAGTGGGATAAATTTCGCTGAACATGATTTGATTTCGAGGTGTTTGTGTAATATGAAACCTCTTATAGGTGCTTTCGTTATTAGTAATCAAGAAGATCTCGATTTTTTTAAAATGGGGATGATGTGTCTTAAGTTGCCACTTTGGTTTCTAAGGTATTAAAACCATCCTCTAGGAATACTATGACCCAAGTTAGTAGTATTCCAATGTCCCAAAAAAAAAAAAAAAAAAAAAAAAAGAAAGAAAGAAAGAAAGAAATTGGACTCACTTGATCCTAACCTTGAGATTATTGGAGAGTACACACATATCTTGACTAAGATCCGAGATTTGAGTTCATTAACTACAAATGTGTGTCCTTTAGAGTTGGGAGACGATATAGATAGATTGGGTAACATGGTCGATGTAGAGTTTTTGGACTATGGTTTTGATGTCAATGATAATGAAAAGGGAATGGATGGCTAATCGGGTTATATTGATGATGCGTTAGATGTGTCTGATTCAGATGTTAGTACTCGTCCTGGAACCTATATAGAATTGATAGATATTGATCAGATACCAATGCAACAAAGGTTTACACTTTTAGTCTACAATCAAGTGAAGAAGCAAGACAGTTAGGCGAGTCTAGTAAACCTGTAGATCACGATGATGAGTGAGAGGGTCTAGTGGACAGTGATAACGAACCTCCATCAATGAGTGTCAAAAAGCAAAAGTGTGTCAAAAAATTGTTTGGTTACTTTTTTAAAAAAAAATAAGAAAGATTTATTGAAGAAACTTGTTATGTTTACCCTAATGAAGAACTTTCAATTTTGTGTCCATAGATCAAACAAGAGGTTATATGTCCTTAGATGCTCTAATTCTACCTGTTTAAGGAAACTAAAGGCTACCAAACTAAAAAATTCTAACTCATTCAAAGTTCCTAAGTATAAGAGTACGCATACATGCTAAAAAATTATGAGTAAACAAGATCATAAATATGCAAAAAGTTCAGTCATAGCCAAACTAATTCAGTCTAAATACCAAGATGTTAGTTGTGGTTATAGGTCCAAGGAAATAATTCAAGTTATTCATAAGGAATTTCGGATAGACTTGGCGTACAAGAGGGCATGAAAGGCTCGAGAAGTTGCATTGTCTATGGTAAAAGGGTCCCCCAAAGAATCTTATGCTTTGTTAGCTCTGTATGGGGAAGCATTGAAGATTACTAACATGATAATCAATATGATTTAGAGGTGGAGCCCTTAGGGCATCTATTAGAGGTTTTTAAACTGCATTACACCAATATCGATGGTTGACGCTGCACACTACAAGGGGAAGTATAAGGGTATCATGCTCGTACTGGTGTCCATTAACATTAATAAGCAAGTATATTTGGTGGATTTTGGGTTGGATGATAAGGAAAATGATGAATCATTTACGTGGTTCATGAGAAGGTTACGAACAACAATCGGTGATGTCAATTAGCTAGTGTTTGTATCTGACCGTCATAAGAGTATTGCCAAATTCATCGCGTTGGTCTTCCTTGATAATTTTCGCATACTTTGTATCCATCATTTGAGCTTGAACCTGACAATAAAATTCAACAATGATAACGTGTGTGCAAATTTCATGTTGGTCGTCAAAGCATGTCGTGAATCAGTGTTTTAGTATTACTGGAGCAAGTTGGCACTGTACCGGGGGGTTGAAAGGTATCTGACCAAAGTAAAGTTGTCGAGGTGGGTCTGTATGCTAAGGTGGCATGTGATATGATCAAATGATGATTAATATCATAGAATGTATCGATGCAATTTTAAACGACGTGTAGACACTACCAATCATTGCTTTCTTGGACCACTTAGAGCTATGCACTGAGAATAGTTCACGGAATGTAGGGAAATAACGTCAAGCCGAGATTCAGTATTGTCTGACCAAGGGGATTTTCTACTTAGGCTAGCTTATTTGAAGTCCATAAGGCATGTTGTACGCCCAATTGACCACCACAAGTTTGAAATTGTAGATGGTCATCTAAACCTTCACGTCAATTTACACGAAATAACTTACATGTGCAGGAAATTTGGTTACTATGAAATCCCTTGTTCACATGCACTCGCTTCTTATAGAGTAAGGAACATCGACTCATATATGTTATACTCTAGTACCTACACTGTCATATCTTGGTTGGCCTGTTACACTGAGCTTGTATTCCCAATCTGTCATGTCTCCAAATGGAAAACTACAGAAGGTTTTGTCGATTACAAGTACGAATAGTTAGTCAAGTAAGTCATTATCAAGCGATGAAATAGAGAAAAATATTTATCAGTGTTCTCGTTCTAGGGTTGTAGGTCACAATCGAAAGATATGTAGAGTTAAACTTGTGGACCAATTGTACATTTTGTTGTCACATCATTTTTATCGATATTATTTCAAGTCGCTAGGTTTAGATCATCATCGATTATAGCTGTCTCCCAATTTAGCTTTTTTCTAGGCACTTTTAATTTGTTTAAGCCCTCTAACTCTTTCTCATTATATGACATGTGGATTAGAGACTAAGGTACTCTATTTTTAGCTTGGGATACTAGGATTTTCATTCTTTCAATTATGAAGTTTTTAATTGAATTATTAATTTTATTGTTGGATCTCAATTCTGTTCTAAATAAATTTTAATTCAAATTGTCGAATGCTTGAGAGCATCTGATGTTTGCTTTCTATTCGTGTGCAAGTTGCTTGTGAATTGTGCACGCTATTTAAAGCGATAGGTTAGATTAGCTTGTTAAACAAATTAGATTATATTGCTCTAATTAACTTTGGATTGATTTGCTTAAATAATTAGCTAGACGCATGGCAGCTAATTATTCACCTAAATGTTCCTTAAATCTTAATGTGATGGATTTGATTCAAACTTTGCATGCTTTTCATCTTTTTGAATTGGATTGGTTTGATATTTAGGACGATTTTGTTAGTATTTCTAATTGAATTGGTTAGGAGTTGGCAATAAGTTTATTTTGTGATGAGAATCTCATGAGTAAATGCTTTGAATATAATGAATTTAGTTAACACAAGCTACGATAATGCTTTGAATATAATGAATTTAGTTAACACAAGCTACGATCTTTTAATAATTGAATTCCAACCAATTTACTTTTTGTGCAATTTTTGCTTTATACGCAATTGAAACCATTACAATCCCTTCCCCATCGGTTACCCTTGGGCTAGAGATTATATACTTGAAACATTCACGTACTCCCTATGTTTAACCTAGACTTGCCATTAAGACTAGTTCTTAGTGTGTGATTCGATAAATTATTTGATATGAATTTCGGTGACGAAATTCGCTCGATTAAATTGGTCTCGTTGCTAAGGAGAGCCTTGATTTCTCTTTCAAAGAGTTTTCAGTCATTTATCGTTCTCTATTTTTCTTTCTTTGTATGACTCTATCCTCTCAAGATTGAAGTTTCTTGTTGTATTTTGCAAAGCTTGGATGAGAGGAAACGAGACGAAGAATGGACGGTAGAGAGCGAAGAGCTTCTCAAAATAAAATCCATGCAGAAGGCACATTCGAGGAAGAACATTAAGAGGAAAAAGTTGAGAACATGGTTGAGCCTGAGCGTGCTTTTAAGAACTTTACTACTCCTAACCTAACTCAACAACCATTCTACATTACCTATCCCGAGATGACATATAATTTTAAGCTGGAAATGGAATCATTCCTTTACTGCCTATCTTTCATGGTTTTGACGAGGACCCACATAAGCACATAAAGGAGTTCCATGTTGTATGCTGTGGTATGAGATCATATGGAATGACAGAAGAGCAATTAAACCTCAAATCATGTCCCTTCTCTCTGAAGGACGATGCACAATACAAAAGGTCAGGCTACTCCCGACACATAAAAATGTTGAAATTGTTTAAAATACGTTAGGAAAGGACACAATAAGAACAGAAGTATTGCTTAAATAACTTACATATGCATCCTCAGCGACCTGAAATACGAATGTGCCAGCTCGAACGTGTGTTTACCTAAATAACTCCACATGGTCGATCGACTCACCTCGTTGTTCAGTGAGTTCGTGTTGTCGTTGTAGAAACGACTTCGACCTACTTCTATGACTGTAAGTTTGTTTTTGTCTAGCAGCTTTGTTCGTCCGTGATTGCTCTTACAGGAAAACAATTGTTTATTTCGTATACATATAAAAAGTTGAATAAAATAACCATTACAAAATATAAAGGCTCACTTGGAATGCACGACTCATGTAGTGATCGCAGAGGAAGTACCAATCTTTCATACATCCCACCAATATGTGTGATGGATCGACACGTGCCTCTTCAGGGTCGCTATACTTTTTGAAGTGACTGTAACAGTCGCCTTTGAACTCCTTGAAAGAAGTGAGCATTTGATGCTCAACAAACCTAATCATTGCTTGATCATTGAAATCAAGCATGAAAAACCATTACACATTACAGAACACCACACATTAGCTTGGTTAACTTAAATATGTTTCAAATGAAAACATAATTATGTATTACAGGTACCTGTAGGTTGCCCTTGACGACCTCGATGTATTCTCTTTCAACGTTCGCGCACCTAAGGCAGCAGACTCGAAATGCTTTCCTTACAAATACACCAATGACCTGATTAAACCGAACAACGTGTGGCAAAATGGGCTTCTCCACGCCAGAGGCTATGGACATGGGAATCTTGCCATTGGCGTGAACGTACCTCTCCAACTCCAAGAGTAAAGACTGTGTACGTCTCCTAGGAGTCGGAGATGGTTGAGTAGTTTCAGCTGAATGAAACAACAAATTCATATGAGAAACAAGTTAAAACAATTATGAGTTAACGTATTGAGAGACTCACCCGAATTGTCGCCCATTGAGGATGGCCCTCTCGCAGTTTTATTTAGATCCTTGTCGAACTTAGTGAACATCAGATCTATCTCCTCGAAACCACTCGGGAATGATGACATAGTACTTGTAGACAAAGAAAACAAACATTCATTAAGCAAATACGAATACCTACTCAAATTGGAAATATAAACTAATTAAATATGTGAGTACGTGGTTCGTTACTATCATTTGTCGTTGCTTGATCCGCTTTGATGTGACAATTGTTCAGCTCCATCATCTATAGAGTCGTTAGTGACATGACGCATAATTGATCTTTCAACGATTGTAGGATTAACGTTAGTCCTACACAGAGTGTCATCCTCAATGTGTTCATCCACTCGATGGTCGACTACAATTTTGAGTATATTTAGTTGTTCCTTCTCAACATCGTCCACTTCGGGCATGTCTCATATACGCTTATTCTGGACCACTTAGACAACTTTCCAATTACTACCATTTTTGGGTTTTCTAGGTAATATATTTGATCTGATTACATCGCAAGAATGACCGGTTCCTCGACAAACCAAAAATGGGACATGTTGATAGCTTTGTACCATAATTCCACATGTGTCTTTTGACTTTTGTTGCTGTCGGTGACTTTTTTTGCTGTCGGTGTTATTATTTGGTATGCAATCAATTTAGATATGTCTACAATTTATCTTTTCAATTCTATCACTTTAATTTTGTTACACGATCGTTTAGATTTGGTCGTTTAGATTTGGGGTCCCAAATCTAAACGATTTTTTTTTTCAAAACTTGGTACATGACTTTTCTTTTGGTACATGACTCTAAACAATAATTTATCTTTTTACATGACCATTTACTTTTTCTACACAATTGTTTACATTTGGCTACTCCAATCTAAATTATTTTTTTTTAAGATTCTTTATACACGATCTTTTATTTTTTCTACACGATTGTTTACTTTTTTTACATGATCGTTTACATTTGGCTACTCCAATTTAAATAATTTTTAACAAGATTCTTTATACACGATCTTTTATTTTTTTCACGACCGTTTACTTTTTTTACACGATTGTTTACATTTTGCTACTCTAATCTAAACGATTTTTTTTCAAGATTCTTTATACACGATCTTTATTTTTTTTTACACAATCGTTTACTTTTTTTACACGATTGTTTACATTTGTTTACTCCAATCTAAATGATTTTTTTTCAAAATTCTTTTTACACGATCTTTTAGATTTTACTATTTTTTGTATACAGTCGTTTAGATTTGGTTAACCAAATTTAAACGACGTAAAAAAAGAGGAAAAGAAGAAAGACTGGAAAGAAATCATAGCGAAAAAAAGAAAAGAAAAGAAGAAATACGATTGAAAGATTAAATGACGTAAAAAAAAAAAGAATCAGAAAAGAAGAAAAACAATGAAAATAAATTGCGATAGACAAAAGAAGAGGAAAAGAAGAAATACGAGGAAAAGAAATAGCACAAAAAAAAAAGAAGAGAAAAAGAAGAACGACGATAGAAAGAATTTGCGAAATAAATCGCGAGGAAGAGAAGAAATATGTAAGGGCAAGTCTGGAACATTTAAAAAATGACTAATTTTATGGACTTGGACCATAAATAGTTTGATGTTTTGTTATTTATGAAAGTTTTCCTTTTTTATATACGAAAATAGCCAAATTATAAGAAATAGACTCTATGTCTAATAAACTACTATTAATAATAAATTCTGAGAGCTAGATCTAAAATTTGCTACATTTACAAATTGTTTAGCTTGTGTTACATTGGCTAATCCTTTGAATTGGATTGATATATTTGTAATTGCCCAAAACTCAACGAGTTTGTAGAAAGAGAATATGGAACACGCATCAACGACAATTGCTATTAAAAGTCTTTGCTTGAAGGGAAATTATATAGTGCTGACAAGTTGTGGTTCAATTAAGTCTGTAGTCAATCCTTGGGTCTTGCTGTTTTTGGTGCTTCCAACTTTTTCCACATATGCATCTCCGATCCTCACTCTCTGTCCAAAATATCTTCAATCATTTTCCTTTATCAAGACTTCGTACAAAAAAACTTGACTTTCATTCACAACTGTTGAGTCGAGCAAATTCCCATATTACAAGAACACAATGGCATAAATCAAAATGAACAGCAATGGATAATAACATTTTGGTCTACATCTTCCTCTTTCTGATCTCTCTCCTTTTGGGCCTCAAACGTTTGCTACACCATGGCAAAAACCTCCACCAGCCCCACTCTTTTCCCTTCCATTAATAGGCCATCTCCATCTCCTCAAACATCCTATCCACCAAACCCTTCACAACCTCTCAAAAAAGTATGGCCATGTATTTTCTCTCCGATTCGGCTCTCCTCTCGTTGCAGTTATATCATCTCCTTCCGCCATTTCTGAATGCTTCACAAAAAACGACATCATTCTTGCAAATCGATCATTCTTAAACACCGGAAAGCACCTAACGTACAACTTCACAGTACTCGCTGTTGCCCCATAAGGAGAGCTTTGGCGTAGCCTTCGCCGCATTAGTACTTGTGATATGTTCTCCACAAGAAAACTCAATTCGTTCTTGGGTATACGGCAAGAAGCGATTGTTGCATAAATTGTGTAGTCGCAATTCGGTCGAAGAATTACTGTTGTTTTCAGCTGTGGAACTTGAGCCAATGTTGTTGAATTTTACATCTAATACTGTCATGAGGATGGTTGGGGGAAAGAGGTATTTTGAAGATGATGTGTTGAATGAAGGACAAGCTGAGAAATTTAGAGATGTTGTGAAGAGAGTGATGTTGTATGCTGGGGCAAATAATCCAGGAGATTTTATACCATTATGGAATTGGATTGATCCAACTGGTCTGGAGAAGAAGATCATGAAAGTTGAGGAAGAAGCTGATGAAATAATATTTAGAGAAGATCAAGGCCTTTTTGGGATCCAATCTAGAACAAAGGTGATGAACGACATAAATGATTTCTAACCTTTCTTATCATTTCCTCCAGCGATCAAGATGCTGCATTTTCTAGCTTTGTTGTCTATCATGAAGATTTCAACTGTATTGCCAGACTTACTCTTATTTTTGTCTTTCTCACCCACATACAGTTATCAGTATACCTTTTTTTATGAAAAAAGTGTTTGTTTGTTGGATTGTCAAGCAGAAGTTTGAAGCTTTTCTTGATCTAATCGAGAGTATCTGGAGAGACATCCATGGAGAAACTTTTGTGATGACAACCACATTTTAAGGAACTTTGGCTTGCTATTTAAGGAAAGAATTCTTTCTTATCAACTTGGCACGTTTCGCCTGAAGAGAGAATTTGTGGAGCACTTGAAGTTTGTTTTAAAAATTTTCCCCTTATTTGTTTTCATCTTTGACGCTTCCAAATATGATGTACACCACCAAATGACACTTATCGTTAAAGAAAGAATGATGCTTAGATAATTCTTAAATCACTGATCATCCCATAAGCAAGTTGATGTGTAAAGGTAAGTTTAACCATAAAAAAGGTGAATGTTGTTGGTGTTGCTTGACTTATATTGAAATGTTCAAGCACCTTCTCTAAGTATTGCTCCTGTGGCATTTATAACTTCTTGGATGCTCTGCCTCGAAATTTTCGAATTTCAAGAATTTTCTTTGCATTGCAAATTATTTGCTCAATTATTTTGTCAAATTGTTAATTCCCGAAACATTCTTGCCAACAATTAAAATGTTATCAACATAAAGCAATAGTATAGAAAAATCATCATCATGAAATTTTTGGACAAAAAAACGATGATCAGAAGTAGTCTTTTGTAGTCTTGCTCCCCTATAACTGACTCAAATTTCTTGTACTAGAACCTCTGTGCCTGTTTCAACCAATAAAGACTTTTCTTTAGGGTTTACACCAGATGCTCTTTGCCTTTCTACTCAAAACTCTTTGGTTGTTCCATATAGATTTCTTTATCTAAATCCCCATGAAGAAATGTAGTCTTAATATTCGTCTGCTTAACCTCTAAGTCAAGACTAGCTGCCAAACCCAAAACTACATATGGAAGACATCTTAACTACTAGAGAAAAAATTTCATCAAAGTCGATACATTTCTTTTGATTGTACCTTTTAACAACCAATCTCACTTTGTAACACTACTTTGAGGTATGTTCTTCTTGTTTCACTTTTAAACCCACTTATTTTTCATTTCTGTTTTTCCTTTAGGCAACTTCACAAGCTCAAAAGTGTGGTTTGCATGTAAAGACTCCATCTCATCTTTTGAATCAAACCATTCTCTTTTGTGTTCATCTTCTATGGCCCTTTTATAACTCCCAAGTTCTCCCCCGTCTGTCAATAGCAAACACTTATTAGCTAAATGTCTTGTTGACGGATGTTGATCTCTAATAGATCTTTTAAATGAAATATCTATAGGAATTACTATTGCTGACAACTGTTGATCTTGAACATTATTATTTGCCTCAACCTGCTCAAAACTCTCATATGTATGAACAAACTATTCATTCTGAACCTCATCTTCTATCAGTGTAGAGAGTTATGTCAAAGAAACCGAACTCTAGTCAATCAGATCATCAATGTGCTCACACCCTATTTTATATGCCTTCTTATTGTATGTATTGTTTGGTCTTCTATAAACACATCATCTCAACTTCTTTTGAGCTTTTAATTATGAACTTGATCATATAGTCTATAGCCGAATTCATCTTGACCATAGTCAAGGAACACACAAGGTCTAGTATTTGCATTAAGCTTTGATCTCTCATCTTTAGGAACATGAACGAAAGCTTTACAACTGAAGACGCATAGGTGATCATACAATATATCCATATCTAACCATACGTTGTTTGGAACTTTTAATCCCCAAAGTACACGTGGTGTAAGATTCAAAACATGTACAACTGTATTCAACGCTTCACCCCAAAACAATTGCAATAAACTGTAACTCAGAAAGTAAGCATCCCAACCTCTTAACTAGTGCTATATTCAGTCTTTCAGCTATCTCATTTAACTGAATAGTCTTATGAGGTGTCTTTTGATGTCGAATACCATGATTTATGCAATAATTATTAAAAGACCACAATACTCACCTTAAATATCAACCCCAACACACTTAAGCCTTTTACTAATTTCTCTTTCAATAAAGTCATGAAATTGTTTAAAAACTTGTAACACTTGATCTTTAATCTTGAAGGTATAAACCCATGTTTTTCTTAAATGATCATCAATAAATGTCATAAAATATGACGCACCTTCAAGTGTTTTTATTTTCATAGGACCACACACATTAGAATGCAACTCTTGAATGTTGAGATGACTTAAAGGTAACTCTTATATGCTTTTCTACCAAACAATGAGAACACCATTTTAGAGTTGTACTCTTTATATTAGGAAGATGATTTTTCTTGGCTAAAAATTTTCAAACCCTTTATCACTCGTATGACTGAGCCTCTTATGCCAAAACTCAACATTTTCTTTATCCTTCACTATAGTAATATCATATTCTATGATCTTAGCCTCTATGTTATGGTAAGGAATATTTTTGTCCCTTAGCTACTACCATAGAGCCTTTAGTAAACTTCCATTTGTCATTGTCATAGGTATTGCAAAAACTGTCATCATCAAGCTTACATGTGAAAATAAATTCATGAAAATATCTGGAACATGCTTCACATTCTTCAAAATTAGCCTAGAACCATTTTTGTTCTCCAAGTGCACATCTCTGATGCCAGTTGCATTTGTTGATCTGTCATTACTCATCCCTAACACTTTTAAAGTCACCAAATGTATAATAAGCAAAAAACTCTGAGAAAACACACACTTAGTTATTGTTGTATGTTTGTTGTATCGTGTGTTAATAACTGAAATAATAACAAAGGGAAACACATAAACAACATAAAAAGCACATCCGAGTTTGTTAACCCAATTTGATGACATAATATCAACATCTGAGGGAGTTATTGACCTATGATAAGAGATCATATATTGCTTTATGCAATATTTCATGATTACAATGTTATGACTTAAAGTACAACCAACTTTATATAACTCAACATGCTGTCCATAACTTGACTTAAACATCAGAGTATAAGTTATATAGAAACAATAACCATAACATCAAGAAGTTACTCCTCTTGAATCAATATCCATTCGCAATGATGTTATCGAGCACCCTTGATACTTTAAGATCTCTTATACAGAAAACAATCTATAAGTTTAACTTATCAACCAAGAGATGTATTACTCACCACGATTTTGTAATATATCAACCACATCGCACACAAAAACACCTTTTCTTTTTCCAAAAGATTTAGAATCACACACCACTAGAAGCTAAACAAAACCAAAAAAATAAAGAGCGCAATATCCAACCACCTCGAGAAAATAGAAACAACCACAAACAACCAGCCAAAATCCAAAAAACCCAATTTGAATCCGAAGATAATAAATTAAACAAATAAAGGAAGTGAGACCATTCAAACTAACAAATTCCCTCTTAGGACCAACTTCCTTTATTTAAGTAGACAAGCATAACATATCCCAAAAGCAACCAACAACAGTACAACAAAAAACAAAACATCAGAGATAGCCAAGAAAACTATATATTAAAACCATAGCTCAATATGAAGCCAAATAAAGAATAGACCAATCTAGACAAGAAGCACCACAAACAACCTAAAAGAATACCAATAAAACCAATAGGTAATCCATAATCCATTAAAAAAGACAGCTACAAAAAAAAAAAAAAAAGAACAGATAATAACACTAACTCCCCCTTACTTGCTGCTAAATAAAGTTACGAGGGGGGAGCAGAAGCATCAGCTCCAGAAAAGGCTATTAAACCCTGTAAATCATGAAACAATAAATCCACCATAGAGCGACGATCAATTAAGTCCCGCATAACAAGCTGCACATTCTGAAGAGAAACACTAAGAACACGAGATTCCTCAGAAAGAAGTTACAAAACCCGAGATGCCATGGTAGAAGAAAGAACCAGGTTGTCAAAGGATAAGGGAACATTAGAAGACGAAGATCTAGAACCACCCTGAGAAGGAAAAAAGGAGGATGACAAATCAGGAACATCTGTCCCTTGAAATAGTCTAAAACTCAGAGCCATCGTCTTAGGCTCTGGGAAAACAATGTCAATAGCAGACATGATAGAAGGATGTTGAGACATAAAAAATGCACAAACCAGATGGGGAAAGAAAATAGGAATATTGATTTCAAAAGTATTAACATTGCGCATAAGATGTTTTAAAACAAAATCCCCCACATCAACAAGAGAGCTAGTACCAATCAGATAAATGAATTGAGTAAGAGAAGTAGAGATAATAGAAGCATGAGTCGAAAGATACCAATTTGCTATGCCAATTTTATGTAGGATGACACACTTGAAACTTAATGAAACAGCAAGAAGTTAGCCATCCGTGGCCAAGAATGCACCGTGCCTCCAATTAATTCTGTAGCCAATAACTTAAGAGGTGTAAGGATAGTAAAGTTATCAGGCAAAGACACCCCAAAAAATTAATTAGGAAGAGAAGAAGAAATGGTAAACCGGACTCCACACACATGTACTTTGTGAAACTCATCGGTATTTAGATCATTAAACTTAACGAGAAGATTAATAATCAACTCCCAAATTAGGCAGGATAAAACAAACTTCAGAGAGAATCTTCATTAAACCCACTTTCTAAATTAAGTTAATCATAGGAGTATCCGACTGGTGTTTGTAAAAAATATTAAGCTCATCAGCAATTCGACGATGAACCACATATTTCCATTTATTAACACGCTCTTGAGAATGAAACAAAACACTATCAATCGAAACGATAGACCTGTACGAAGGGAGCTTACTCCTACAAGCCTTGGTGGTAACCATTTTCTAACCCTTATCAGAAGGATGACACGAAACCTTTGGAATAGATGGAGGAACCGTAGCACCAGAAGAGGGAACAACAGAAGTAGGGACTGCACACACCTAGAGGTAGATAGAGCATGAGAACTAGCAAAAGAAACTAACTGATCAGCAAAAGAAGGATTCAATCAGGAACATGAGAAGAAACATTCAGAAAAGTAGTAGAAGCATGAGGCGAGGCAGAACAAACATGATAACCATAGGAACATCAAGAGTACCGGAGTCCAATCGATCATCAGAAGATGGAATAGTAGAAGACATAGGAGGATCCTTAGAAGAAGGTAGAAAAGAGACAAAATTGGGAACTAAGGAGCCAAAGGATCAACAAACGAAGCATTTGAATCAAGAATGTCATTGATAGGTACCAACTTGTCGTTGTCAATAAAACCATCATTGGGAGGAACATTTAGAGAAGGATCAGCAGTGGAAGGTGCAACACTATGTGGCATAGTAGAAGCTCAGAGAGATCACATTATCATACTTATCGGAGGATTCAAAATCAGAGTCAACGATCACTGTTTCAATTGAAACCCTAGAAGCAAGCAGCAAAGACAACGTGGACGAACCATATACCTTGGTAGATGAGGCTAAAGAAGCATCATCAGGACCATCATCACATTGAATATCAGAATGATTAACAGAAGGAACAAATTCATCATGCATAGACTTAGAAAGCTACATGAACTAGTCTTGGTTCAAGGAGAAGCAGAACTATGAATATCTCTCAAACGATAAAGCCGTTAGAGAGGGTTTCGAGCACGAATACTCTTCAAGCGCTAAGGATAGATAAGAGGAATATCCGAAGAAGATGGAGAAGCCATTTTTGGAGCTTGAACATAGTGATAATGAGCCTTGCAAGTGGACACCACTATGTTGATGATGATGGATGATATATTAATCACATGATTAAGGACATTATGATTGATATTCATGTCATGTTTATGATGTTGTTACGTGCTATGGATTGTGGTGTTTTGTTAACTTTGGCCATTAGGGTTGTACCTAATGGAAAGCATACGAACGCATCAGAAAAATAAGAATCTAATCTTACTCTAATTGCATCTAAAAACTTAGAGATTAACATGCATTAAACATAACCCTAATTATACTACATTAGGGTTAAAAGAAACATACCTTTATAGCTTTCCGAAATCTCCTTCTAAACTCAAACCGGACCACCACTAGAGTTGACCTACTATACTCTGGACCTAGAACTAGATTGTGGGTCCCATTCCATGAAGGAAATTTGAGAAAGAAATGGAATTTGTAGAGAGAGATTAAGGGTTGAGATAGTGAGAAAAAAACGAAATAATTTTCTTTTAATTTCCAAATATTCTATAAAAGGCAAAAGTATTTACCATTTTGAAAAAGAACATATTTATAAGCAAATTACATGAAAAAATATATGTAATTTGTTTATAAAATCTCAACACCTAATATTCCACTATCAATTAGTGGAACTTAGTGGGCTAGGTGTTGACATCTCATGTAGCCACCAATCCCACTAAGTGTTAGTGGGCTTATTCAACAAAATGTTAGATTTTTCCACTAACTATGTCCAAGGGCAATATGGTCATTTGACCACTTAAGTCAAAGTCAAACTTTGACTTTTTCAAGTTAAAAGTTAACTTTTTTACTTTTTACCATTTGTCCGTCTTGACTAATTTTGACCTTCGAGTATAAATCTACATTCACTTTTTCGAAATTCAAATCACATTTGAATATAAAGTCGGTCAAAGTTTGACTTTTCAAAGTTAAAAGTCAGCATTTTGACTTTACAACTTTGACCCTCCATTTCGAGCTTCTGAATATGAATTTATATTCATATTTTAAATATTTAAATCATATTTAAACATAAAGCTTTATAATTGATGGCTATATCACATATATTCGTTGGTTTCTCTCTCTCTACCTAATTCAAACAATTCGAATTATTCCAACATATTATTCTAAGTTAATTTCGTATGAGCTAGCAGGGGAACCTAATGAACCTATAGATCATGAGCTCTAACGATCTGGGATTAACTGGCTAAGTCCATTTAGATCGAGCTAATCAACATTCATTAACTAACGAGTCATTTCATTAAAGTCCCGTAGTTGCACTCCCCTCACTATAGATATATTTGTGTCCATCTGATATAACCATGATCAATAAGTTAATTCTTCACAGTTTGTTTATAACCTCGGTTGGGTCAAAATACTATTTTACCCCCGAGACTACATCTTGCTTCTTAAGTCCCACTGATCCACTATTGAACATTTGGTTTAAGGTCTAACCTATAAATCGAATCCCTCTCCAGCCAATGAGAGGGCGGGATCCCTTATCCAAGACTTGGATTCAATCCTTAAGGGAACAAACCTATCTACTAACCCTAACACATGGGTAGGAATGAATTCCGTCTTGCATCCTATATCTCTAGCCATCCACCCGGTCTTACCCCTGAAATGGGAGGCTTATTGGGCCAGCTCCGTTGAGTTGTCCTCACCTATGCAGATCTAAGGATAATACCGATTGAACAGAAGTTCATAGTTAGCTTAGGATTAAGATTAAGTTACCTAGGTCATCATAATCGAAATAGTCAGTTTATAAATTCAACGGTGTTATAACTAAAAAGCGACTATTTCATGGTTTCAGTCTTATACGAACTCTTCATATATAGGATGTCCCGACTCCCATGTCTCTACATGAACGATTTATAATCACATCGTTTATACTAACTACAAAGCGGGCCGCATCCATAGTGTTATCGGAATAAGGCACCGAACCTTATCCATATACTATAGACCGTTTGGGCTATAAACTCAAACTTGATCCATATTTATGTCTGCATAAAGTTCAAGTCTACACTAGATAGCCTCGAGATCTTAGTTAATTAGATTCAAGATTATAGTATTCTATTTTCACTAATAGGTTCTCAATAACCACTTTATTGAATAATATAATTTAACTACAAACTATAATTTTAGGACATAAGTTCCAACAGAATCCGCATTCACTTTTTCAAAATTTAAATTACATTTGAATATAAAGCTGGTCAAAGTTTGACTTTTCAAAGTAAAAAATCAACATTTTGACTTTTTACAACTTTAACCATTTCCATCCATTCCGAGCTTCTGAATATGAATCCGTATTAATATTTTAAATATTTAAATCACATTTAAACTGGTAACTAATGACTATATCACATTTATTCATCAGTTTCTCTCTCTTCACCTAATTCGAACAATTCAAATTATTCCAACATGTTGTTCTAAGTTAATTCCGTATGAGCTAGCAAAGGAACCAAATGAACCTATAGATCATGGGCTCTAACGATTCGAGATTAACTGGTTAAATCCTTTTAGACCGAGCTAATCAACATTCGTTAACTAACAGTTCATTCCACTAAAGTCTCGTAGTTGCACTCTTCTCACTATAGATATATTTCTATCTATCTGATATAACCATAATCAGTAAGTTAATCCTTCACAGGTTGTTCATAATCTCAACTAGGTCAAAATATCATTTTACCCTCGAGACTACATCTTGTTCCAGTCTTTTGTAAACTCTTTACATAGGATATCCCCACTTACATGTCTCTACATGAATGATTCAAGATCACATTGTTTGAACTGGTTACAAAGCGGACCACATTCACAGTGTCTCTGGAATAAGTCGTCTAACCTTATTCATACACTATAGACCGTTTGAGCTATATACTCGAACTTGATCCATGTTTATGTCTCTACATAAAGTTTAAGTCTACACTAAATAGCCTTGAGACCTTAGTTTATTGAATTCAAGATTATAGTATTCAATTTTTACTAATAAGTCCTTAATAACTACTTTATTTAATAAAATGTAATTTAAACTACAAACTACGAGTTTTAGGACATAAATTCTAATAGTATCTATATGGGTGTCCCTTGGGATTACCACCTTTCATAGGTTTATGGCTGTGTGTGTCAATTACCAGTCTGTCATGCCATGTTATGAGTGATCCGCCGGGATCACTACAACCTAATATCATAGGTGTTTCTTCGGGTTTACCAACAGATGAGAGTGTTACTTTAGGATCACCACATGTGTTTCATCGGGCACACGATAGTTGTCGGAACCTCCTCACGGGATCCTAATAGAAATTTAACAGACACTTAGGGGGACTAGTAGTGGGTCCCTTACTAAGTATATTTTATATACTCACCATTTCTTTATGTTTAATATTTCAGGAAAAGGTAAAGGATCTAGAAAGGTGGCGATAAGAAGAGCTCGTGACATGCCACATGGGGATTCAGTTTTACTTCCACGTCTATGTATCAAATTTTCAGTATTTTGTTTTTAGACATTATAAATTAAACTTTTATCCTCTTTATTTAACTTTGTTTCATTTAAAAAGTTGTTAGAACCAGCGGGTCAGGTCACCGTATGTTACGAAATTTACAAATTTTACGTCTTTCGATCACTTATATGATATTAATTTCATAAAAATGTTAAGTCTTCCTCTTTTCAAGAAATTATCTTTTGTTATTTGTCTTATGAGAGTAATGACCTCAACTTAGTATAAAGAGTTGGGTCGTTACAAATTCGCATTCATATTTTTAATATTTAAATAACATTTAAACATAAAGCTCTATCTAAAACTAATAACTGACGATTATATCACATATATCCATCGATTTCTCACTCTTTACCTAATTTGAAAAATTCAAATTATTCCAACATATGTTCTAAGTTAATTCCATATGAGCTGGCAGGAAAACCTAATAGACCTATAGATCATGAGCTCCAACAATCCGAAACTAATTGGCTAAACCCTTTTAAACCGAGCTAATCAACATTTTGGTCATTCCATTAAAGTCTCGTAGTTGCAGTCCCCTAACTATATATGTATATATTTATATCCATCTAATATAACCATGATCAGTAAATTAATCTTTCACTGATTGTTTGTAACCTAAACTAGGTCAAAATACCATTTTACCCCCGAGATTACATTTTGTTTCTTAAGTCGCACTGATAGAATATTGAACAATTGGTTTAAGGTCCAACCTATAAATGAAATTCCTCTCGAGCCAATGAGAAGGTGGGGCCCCTTGTTCAAGAGTTGGATTCAAACTCTAAAGCGGGTAGGAGTGAATTTCACCTTGTTTTCTATGTCCATAGCCATCCACCCAGTCTTACCCCTAAAATGGGATGCTTATTGGGCCAACACTGTTGAGCTTTCCTTGCCTATGTAGATATAAGGATAATTTTGTTTGAACAGAAGTTCATAGTTAACTTAGGATTAAGATTAAGTTACTTAGGTCATCAATAATCGAAATAGTTAGTTTTATACAGGTAATGATGTTATAACTTAAAAGTGACCATTTTATGGTTCCAGTTTTATGTAAACTCTTTACATAGGATATCCCCACTTTCATGTCTCTACATGAATTATTCAGGATTACATTATTTGAATTGGTTATAAAGACCGTTTGGGCTATGTACTCGAACTTAATCCACGTTTATAATGAAAAAAAAAAGCTTGGATGGATTATCTCATATGCTCTCCATTTCTCTACCACACAAAAATAAGAGGTTAATTTACATATATAGAATAAAACTCGAAAATATTTATCGTAAGTATAATAGAAGAAAAAAAAAAAAGAAAAAAAAACTTATGAAGCCACCATTGCTTTTTCATAAATTTCATATTTGCCCTTGTTGGTTTTGAATTTTCCATACCGACTATTGAATTCATGTCCATCTTCTTCATATTATTTCTTCTCCTTCTTCATATTCCCACTTATTGATGTTCGCAATTTCTTCATTTTCTCTTCTAGGATTTCTTCCTTCTTCATCATCTCTCATCTTTTTTTTCTTCTTTTTTTCACTACACGATATTATATCAAAATATAAACGATTAATCGTCTATCTTAATTAGACAAATATAGATCACTATTTATCCTAGATAGATAAATGATGTTTACCAACATCTAAACGATCATGTAACAATAACTAAACGTTCTTGGTAAGAGATCGTTTAGATTTGGTACAGTACAAGACGTTTAAATTTGGTGCAAGATCCACTACAAGAAATTTTGGATCTTCCGACGCTCGTTTACACCATTGAGAGAAAAGGCTTCGGGAGATATGGTATCTCCCGATGCAATAATCGAAGCATCAGAAGATACTCAATCTCCCGACACGTATCGTAAAGCATTGGAAAATAGTGGAGAACTCCTGATGCATTGTTGGTGATGTCTGGAGATAGTTGGGAACTCTTGACGCATTGTTAGTGGCATCAAGAGTTCTCTCTACTATTTCCCGATGCCATCAACAATGCATCGGGAGTTCCATAGATGTTTTTTTAATTTTCCTCTGTCCACTTTTTTCTTCGATCTTCAAACCCTCTTTATCTTCTATCTCAATCTCGACGAAACCCGCATGAATAGCTACACAAACCATGATCGATGACCATTGCAATTTCTTCTTCGATGACGAGGACCCAAGATTGATGGCAAACATCGACCCACAGAGACAAAAACCGACGACAATGATGAAGACCCAAGATAATGCTTGATGAGTTAGACTTTGCCTCTCTTTCAACCCTAATTTCAAACTGCTTCTACTTTACTACCTCTCAACTCTAAACGTCTCTCCAAAGATTTGTGAGGTATGTTCTTGGATTTGTTTGGCATTCTACTTTGCTTCAATTTCTGATAAAATGCTAATCACCTTTTCATCCTTAATCTCATTTAATTCTTCTATTTTGCTTCATCGATATACGATATCCTGACGATTGGTGGGATATGGAGTACGATTTAGAGGAGATGTGCAAGCAGGCTATTGAATGAAGTTGTAGCCAATTGACTCACATTAACATGGAGCATTTTGGTATCGATGATTTGCTCCACTATATCACTCAAAGTTAGGTTCTTGTTCAACTTTAGTTTCACTATCTTAGATGTTCATAAGGTTCTCTTGTTCTGATTTTATGATCGAGAGAAATCAACCTCAAATCTGTACTGTACTTGAATGTCATTGGATTCCCTAGCCATTATTTAAATATTATTTTCCAAATGTGATTCTTCACTTTGTTTTGATCTGATTTTTTAATTTCATATAATCTAATAAAAATATGTTTCTGTAATGATCTCTAATTTGAATCTATGGGATGACACTTATTTCTGTTAATTGTAATTTTTATTTTTATCCAAAAAATTTAATGTGAATTTTCTCAGGCATAAGAGAAAAAAGACATCAGAATCCAATCAAAGTTTATGTTAACTGTAATTTTATATAGATTTGCATTGCCTAAATACAATAGTCTTAAGTATTTGAACTTGTCGATGCATGTATTTGCTAGGAATGCACTAGGGGGCACCTTACCTCTTACTGTAAATGCTATGAATTGTTGAATGACAATGCACAATTGTTTTTTAGTCAAGTTATCGCATGTTGTTTGACAATATGAAAAACCGAGCATCTCTTTTATTAATCTCTGTAGATCAAAGAATGTTATAAACTTCACAATTTATTAGTTTTATTTTGCACTAAACTTCCCAAGTTATAAGCTTTTTAGTTTTTTTTATGTTATTATCAGTATTTAGGCCCTAAACTCGAATGAAGTCACTTGCCAAAGGTTTTCTTGCTTTTCATTGCCAAAATAACTATACAAGAACATAAAAATTTACGTGTGCTGGTACCCATATGTGGCTACGGTCCACGTTTCATTGTTTTAAAACTTTTTTTTGTAACTATTCGTTTGGTCTTACTGGAGTTCATTCTTATAGGTCGTCTACTTTTTCTAAGCTTCTTTGACTCATGTTTTCTTGCATTATTGATGCTTGATTCATGTCATAGATACTTGATTTGAATTAGTAATTAGTTTTCTTTTAGGGGCCGTTTTGTTTGTGGTTCAAAATCATTAGCATTCTGTTTTCATTGAGTTTTGAAGGAGTATTTTTTTAAATGATCGTATGGAAAGTGAGCTGATTATGTAAGAAGTAAACGATCGTTTGAAGGTAGAAAGCTAAACGATCGTGTAAGAGGGTAAACGATCATATAGAAAGATAAACAATTGTGTAAGAGGGTCATAAATGATCGTATTAAAAGCTAAATGATCTTATAAGAGATTGAACTCGAAATGATCTTTTCCTTAACTCTACCAATTATAAACTATAATTTGAGAATGAATTCAATGGTTATGTACGTAATTTAATTAAGTAAAGGACTATTTTCTTTCTTGTTCTACGTTTAGTTGGCTAAATTAAAGTCTAGTATTGATGTATATATTTTCGTGTAAAAGTCTCGGTGTATATATATATCTTCCATTTAGTAATGGAAGGTATTTTTTTTAAAAAATAGATTAGATATCCCAATGCATGCACAACATTTTAGCATCGGGAGATCCTCTCTTGCACATCTTTTCTGATCCCGACCCCGACGAGCATTTTTGTGTTTGGAGATCCCCATTTTCTTGTATTGATCATTTAGATTTGGTATAAGATATCAAGATCGTGTACCAAGATCATTTCAAGATTGTTTAAATGTTTGGATATTGGTACACTCATGTACCAATATCTCCAATATCTTAACGATTAGTTGTCTACCCAGATAAATAGAGATAACGAGATAGACCACTATCACTGTCTATCCCTAATAGATTAGTGATAAATTCAAACAATCATTTACCAAGATCTGAACGATCGTGTACGAATATCTAAATGATCTTTTATACTATATTATACAATAGTTTAAATTAGAAGCTTTTCCCATGTGTGTGTAGCTGATTAATCGCGATGTATTATTTTTTATTTCAAATTGTGAGCTTGTGGACTTTTTCCTTTTTAAAAAATTTTCTATACAATATAAATATTTTTCGGGTTTTGTTCTATTTTTTTTAAAAAAAACCTCAAAATAAAATTATCGAATAATAGAATTATAATTTGATATCATCATTAAAGAATTAAAAATAATAAACTTATCCCCACCCCAATTTGTACTAAAAAAATAAAATGATCAAATATTCTTTATAAATTTTTATTTTTGTATGGTGGAAGAGATGACAAACATATGAGATAGAGGCTTCAATATATCATTGCTCTTTTATAGTTTTGAGATAGTTGCAAATGTATCAATTATATTCAAAATAATTAAGTATATAGCAACATTTTTTAAAAAAATGCAAATATCGCAAAATATGTCAAAAATCTATCAATGATAGGAGTCCATTACCGATAGATTTTGACATATTTTGCTATATTTGATAAACCAAAAGGGTCTATCAACGATAGAAGTCTATCATTGATAGACTTTGCTATATTTGCAATATTTTTAAAATATTGCTATATACTTAATAATTATTCTAAAAATTGCTACATTTTATAATTATCCTATAATTTTCATATCACCCTTAAAATAATAAAAATATATTTTTTAAGATAATAGGAAACAGAAAATCTAATGAAGAGACCTTTTAAACCTATTTTCCAAAATTTAGAGCTTAAAAATGGAGTTTTTTAAAAAAATATAACAAATCAGCAAAATATTTACACTATATAAAGCAATTTCTAAAACGAAAAAAGCCTAACAAGCCCACAAAGGAAAATATCAAAAATGCCAAAACCAACATGCGATTAATTGGTCACTCAAGTGCGTAATATTTTTCACGCACGTAATATATTTTCGCGCACGTAATATATTTGGTAGTTTAGATTTGGCTACTCGATCGTTTAGATTTGACTACCCAAATTTAAACTATTTTTTTCAAGATTCTTTGGTAGATTGTTTAGATTTGGTTATGATCGTGTACCAATATCCCAATGTTTTTTTTTAAGATTTTTTATACTTGGTACATGATTTTGAACCAAATAACCATTTTAAAAAAAATAATACAAGATTTATGATTGATTGAAAATAAAGATCATGATTTCAGAAAAATATAAAATAAAATTTGCAGAAGAAAGACGATAGAAACGAAAAGAAAAATTGCACAAGAAGAGAAGAAAGAAGATAAAAAAGAAGGACAAACCTTGAATATTTAAAAAGATGACCAGCTTCTTGGATTTTTTGATTTTGTTACACGGACGGTAAATATTTTGATATTTTGTTATATTTATTAAATTAATCTTAGAAATGACCATTTTAAAATCTCTAAGGGCTTATTGTTGAAAATACAGGGATCAAGAAGATATTATTTATAAAAAAAAAGAAAAAGAAAGCCTAAATACATCAAACACCCATAC
This sequence comes from Cucumis melo, assembly GCF_025177605.1. Classification (NCBI taxonomy): domain Eukaryota; kingdom Viridiplantae; phylum Streptophyta; class Magnoliopsida; order Cucurbitales; family Cucurbitaceae; genus Cucumis; species Cucumis melo. Next base: position 9,277,686 of record NC_066867.1, on the reverse strand, counting down.
AAAAATTATTACACATCTAAACATTAGTTCAAAGCAAAAAGTACGTGATACACATACTTCGATGTTTACGACAATAAACATATAATCTAACATTGAATATTATCTCATATTAGATTATTATAAGATTCTGCTTTTCAATTGTGTAAATCAATTCAAACTTGGTTGCCCCAAAATTCTGCATTCACACACAATAATGGATTATTATAAGTTATTTCAAAAAGGAGTGTCCTTTTAGCTTTGCATTTATATAAAACATCATCAAAGAAAAAGCAAAAAACGTCCGAAACCATTATGGATATTCTCATCCTTTCCATTTCTCTTTCTCTATTCTCTCTCCTTCTTGCCTTAAACTTTCTACTTCGACCTCATCGCCAAAACCTCCCTCCAACCCCATTTTTCCGTCTTCCAATCATTGGTCATCTCCATCTCATCAAACATCCTCTCCATAGAATCCTTCACAACCTCTCCAAAAAATACGGACACGTCTTCTCTCTTCGATTTGGTTCACGACTCGTAGTTATCATATCGTCCCCTTCCGTCGTCCAAGAATGTTTCACAAAGAACGATATCATTCTCGCAAACCGACCCTTATTAGGCACAGGAAAACACTTAGCATATAACCACACCACCATGGCCGTTGCCCCTTACGGTGAACACTGGCGAAACCTACGTAGAATCGGTGCGCTCGAGTTATTCTCAACGAGTCGAATAAATCTATTCTCAAGAATGCGAGAGGAAGAAGTTAAAGCGTTGATGGTAAGATTATGTGGGAGTTCGTCATTGGAAGGGTTCCGAGCAGTGGAGATGGAGAGTATGTTGTTAGATCTTATGTATAATGTTATTATGAGAATGATGGGGGGGAAGAAGGATTGTGAAGAGGATGAGGGAAAATCTAAGGAATTTAGGGAGATGGTGACGAAGATTATGGCGGTCGGAGGGGCATCGAATCCGGGAGATTTTATAGCTATTTGGAATTGGATTGATCCGAGCGGGTGGAAGAAGAAGATAATGAAGCTTGGACAGACGATGGATGTTCTTCTTCAAGATTTAGTTGATGGGATAAGAAATGAGAATGGTGAAGGGAATACTATGCTTCATCGTTTACTTCATTTGCAGAAAATTGAACCGGAGAATCATAGTGATCAAATTATCAAAGGCTTAATACAAGTATGTATCTCACTTTATTTACCATTTTCTTTTCGCTTTTATTTTTTTCTTTTTCTGGCATTTTCAAAGTGATAAGTTATAGTTTGTGTTGTATTTTCTTGACTTTTTTTTTTCTTTTTTTAAATTTTCTTTTAGTTAAAAAGTTTGAAAAGTCAAAGTCAAATTAATATTACTTCCATCAATCTTTTCTTAAAACACTATTTTCTTTTGATTTTATTATTTTAATACAGTGTAAAGGGAGTGAAGACAAATTTGTTGAGTAAAGAAATAAAATATCAAGGAGAGCCCTAAAAAAAGTAAACACACAATAAAAATAGTTATAAAATAGGAATGTATTCTAATATAACAAAATGAATTACATTATTACAAATATTGTAAAATTTTATTTTCATTTAGAATAGACACGATAAACTCAAATAGATACATCTATCGATGAATGTATGTGTATGTGAGTCAATATATTGCAATTTATATCATAGACAAAAGTAAAATTTTACTGTATTCATAAATAGATAGATAGATAGGTTTAGTATGTTAAAATAAGACTTTATTGAGGTAACGGATGGATTATTGCATAAATTAAGTATAAATCGAAGCATTGGAACCAGATTTTTTTCTTTTTTATTTATTAGAAAGAAGAGTCCTACATGAAATTTTCAGTACATTTTTCTTATACTTTCAACTTTAATCCATCTTGTAAAAAAGAAATGCCTCGGTACGAAAAGTTAATCATTGATATTTAACACTTAAACATCTTTAGAACTTTTTAAATATCCAAAAATAAGAAGAACCTTGTTATGACATTTTTTTCTCCGACACTTTAATTTAATTAGTTCAACATGGTATCATACAGAGTCTACTCTTTACCCTAATAAGTGTTCAACTGGCAGATCATATTAATAGCAGGAGTTGACACAACAGCTGTAACCTTAGAATGGGCGCTCTCTCATCTACTAAACAATCCAGATGTGTTACAGAAAGCAAAACTTGAGATAGACAATGTCGTTGGTCAAGAACGTTTAGTTAGTGAAGTAGATTTGCCAAGTTTGACCTATCTACAAGGAATAATTTTTGAGACTCTTCGATTGAGCCCAGCAGCTCCTTTGCTTGTTCCACATTGCTCTTTCGAAGATTGTAAAATTGGAGGCTATGATGTACCACGTGACACAATTGTAATAATTAATGCTTGGGCTATTCATAGAGACCCCAACCTATGGGAAGATGCCAGCAGTTTTAAACCTGAAAGACATACGAACCCTATTGGAGTTGAGTCGTATAAATTCTTACCATTTGGGTTGGGAAGGAGAGCTTGCCCTGGTATAGGAATAGCCCAAAAGATGGCTAACTTAACTTTGGCAACAATGATTCAATGCTTTGAGTGGGAAAGAGAGGGCTCTTCATTGGTTGACATGAGTGAAGGTGAAGGACTTACTATGCCCAAAGCTCAACCATTGATAGCCAAATGCAAACCACGTCCAATCATGAAGGCTGTGTTTAGTGTTGAAAGAGTTTGATCAAAATATATCTCAAAATGGAATGTGAGTGTCAATCAACATTTTCAAAGACTTCGTACTTGATATTGTTCTATATAATTTACTATAAATTTAGTTTGTGTAAATATGATTATAACGTTGTATTCTTGTATCACTACAAGAAATTTGGCCTTTAATGTCGGTTTAAAACCGACATTAAAGGCCTTTAATGTCGCTTGGCGACCGACATCTTTGCGAGCGTTATTAAAGGGCTTTAATGTCGGTTGGGCTTCAATGTCGGTTGGGCTTCAATGTCGGTTTATAACCGACATTAAAGACATCTTTAATGTCGGTTATAAACCGACATTAAAGCCCTTCAATGTCGGTTATAAACCGACATCTTTGAAGGTGTTATTGAAGGCCTTTAATGTCGGTTCATCTTTAATGTCGGTGGATAACCGACATTAAATATGCCTTTAATGTCACTTATGATACATCTTTAATGTCGTTTTTCCACCGACATTAAAGATGTCTTTAATTTTTTTTTAACCGACATTAAAGCTGTCTTTAATGTCGTTTTTTCAAATTTATTTTTATTAAATCCTTGCATTATTGTTTATTTTGTATGACACCAAATAGTTAAAAACGAAATCTTTTACTTGTACATATACAAAATGAAATCTTAATAATGTGACATTTATATACAACTTGGATCCAAACACAGAAATTATGAAGCTTAATTATTACACTGATCATCCTTTGGAAAAAAAGAAAGAAAGAAAAGTAGAACGCTTCACAAATGACCAACTTCAAGATCTTGTCACAAAGATGAGGGTCTGGCTAATTGTACTCACTTGCAACCATTTCTTGAATCAAATAGCACTCAAAGGGAATAAGAGAACGAGAGAACCAAATATGTATCCCTTGCATAAAATACACAAGTCAAATGAAAGAAAATGAAGAAGAATACTCACAAACGATAGAAAATAACCAAGGCAATAATCCCACACTTATCTTAAGACCCCAAATTCCCCGTACAATTATTCAAAGGTTTCATAAAATCAAAGCTCAAACGGAGTGGACTATTCAAATCAGCTATTTTCAAACTTGCAAGGCAAAAGCTATAACCAAAAGCAGCCAAACCACCAGTAAAAGGCAAGGGTCACAAATAGGATAAGACTAAGCAGCAGCATTCCCTAAATTTCTAATTCAATCAAAGATTCACCAGTCATACAATACTAAAAAAAAGACCCCTTGAAGAATATTCGATTCGAAATACAATCAATACTAATCATACCAAAAGAAGAAAAGGGCGAGAAGAGAATGAGTAAATACCAAAAAGCTGTGAAGTTATAGAAGCCAACAGAAGTAGCCATGGAAGCAATAGACCCAGCAGCAAAAACACATTGCAAAATTCTCAACACAAACCCAGTCAATGTCCCTGGAGTTCCAGGAAAAGCCAACATATTTCCCCTTTAGACCAAATCAAAACACAATCACCAATCACAGATCCTAAATGCAACAACAAACCCCATTTCCTTATCCTCCTCCAATTCTCCATCCACAATCAACAGAATGCCCTCAAATCCCCGCCATTCTCCAAATCAAAACCCAGAAAACCTAATCAGCAAAACCCAAAGGGATCAACAGAATGAGAGGCCACAGATCCTTCAATCAACACAGTAAAAACAGAGTAGTGTGTTTGTTGGAGGGTTCTGGTATGTGGGTTTTGAACCGGTTACCAAACCTGGGTGTCATTGATCTTTAAGGAATCGAAATGGGAAGAAACAAAAGTAGAAAAAAAGTAAGAATGAGAAAAGAAAAAACTTGCAAAGACTCGGGTTCCGTATCTTCATCAAAAGTAATGAAGTATAAGAAAGCAGAAAACCAGCAAACAACGTTTATACTACATGATACAATAAATTCCAGTTCAGAAAAATTTCAACTCAGCTCCAAGTATGAGTTCAGATGTAGATTCATTTGATGAGTACGTTAAGGTCATTCATCAGGGAGCAAAGGAGTGAGATACAAATTTTTATCATGAACAAAAGTGAATAACAAACAACTGGTAAGGAAAAATGTTAATAACTTATACCTACAAAATTCTTGGAACCAAATCTTCTGCAACCGGAATATATAATTAAGGTCAAGATCTTTAAGGGTTGTCGTTCCATCGATTTCTGCCTCTGGTTTATCAGTTATACGGCCGTGGGAAGAACCTTTCAAGTCAAAACGCCTGTGGATTGTGTACTCAGAACAAAATAGATTTCCCATTATGACAAATCGCACCTGTAAATCAACAAAATCTGTGATCAACTGAAGGATCCATGGCAACCATTGTACTGCTTTAGTATCCTTGTATACCTTCTTTTGTGAAGTCCCAGTTAATCTCACACAATGAAGACCATAAAATTTGGTGACGAGGGTATTTTCAAAGGACCGAACGTGCTTATAGTAGGCTGGAAGCATCCTCAAGAGAACCTGCATGTATCTTGGCCTGTTCAGATTGGAATATATTCAACTCACAGATATGCATACATGTACCCGGAAATGTCGTCTGTGCGTGAACGTCTGGTGGTGGATTGTCAGCCGAAGCTTGTGCGTAACATCATCTGTGTGTGAAATTGGCGGCCGACGAGCTTGGGTGGAGGAAGGACAGGAAGAAGAATGGGAAAAAGAAAAGAAAGAACGTATGGGAGGGAAAGACTACCCTAGGGTTTTTGCTGAATTAAATTGGGGAAAAAAAGAGAGAGAAACCATTGACTTTTTACAATATTAAAAAAAAAAAAAAAATGAGCTTTAATGTCACTTTTAAAAAAGGGAGAATGTTTAATGTCGGTTTAAAACCGACATTAAAGCTTCTGCTTTAATGTCGGTTTAAAACCGACATTAAACATCCGCTTTTTGAAAAGCGACATTAAAGTTCATTTTTCATTTTTTCCACCCGACATTAAAGCCCACATTTCTTCTAGTGTATTCAGTATTTCATCGTTATTGGTTTTTATGAATTGTGTTAGGGGATATGCCTTCAAATTTTGTACCGGGTTATTTTGCAAATGGTTGTGTTAACAAATTTGATGTCACCTATTTTATCTAATATAGATTAAAGAGTGGATCTAGGAAAGAGGTTAAGATCTTCCTTAAAAAATGGATCACAAGTAGTTAAGATCCTCTCTTATATATTGGTAACTTTCTAAGGAAGTCAATTGACTGATTCCGTCATTCGTGGAAGGAAAAAGGATAAATACCAATTACGGTATGACTTTTTCCATTCGAATAATTTTGATAGAAGAAATCTTTCCTTGAATGGGAGTTGACGTTGAATACATCATTTAATTGGTGCTGCAATTAAGGGGGAGTTCTATCCCACTCTCTACATAATGATTATTATGTTATATCATAATCAAGTTCTGTTAAAACCGTTCTAGAACAGTACTGTAGTAATTGTGTAGAAGTGTTATTTCTTCAATCATAAGTATGTATTCAACACTTGTTGTATTTGTGATTAATGCAATATTCTATTCTTCACTCATGACTATGTATTCAATAGTTGTTGTATTTGTGATTAATGCAATCTTCTATTCTGGTCAAACTGCCCTTTAGATATAGATGCGTATTCATTGAACTGGGTTAACAAATGTTGATGTGTTGATTATTTTTTCTTTTTGGTATATCACTAGATCAGTCCATATTTCAGGTTGGAATATAAATATATAATTAAAAGGACTACTTCATATTATATTATATTATATATATATATATATATATATATATATATATATATATATATATATAAATGCACCCTTTGTCACTTAATTATGTTTTTCCTTTATCAAGGCTAAATATATTTGCTTAAGTTCTCTTGTTTATATCTCTTGGGTTGTTGTTGTGATTGTTTCAAAATATGTTTCTGAGTGACCTTACCTCAGTAAATGTCATGATTGTTGCGGTTCGGCTTGCAGAATATATTCCTTTCCTTATATTATTTTGTAGATTTATTATTCGCTTGGATGTTTTCCTTTCCTCGATCTTTGTCGATTTATTTTTAGGGTATTTTCCTTAGCTCCATTGTGTAAAAGCCCAAAAAGCTTTCTTTTGCTAGGGTTACCACACATGTTGTTTTGCTTGTTCTTTCAACAAAAGCTTGATAGAATATTGTTTTTGTAGCATACAACTTTCTTTGAGTATGATGACAAATCTTGTGAGTAGTTTATGTAGAGAGTGCATGGATTCCAAAATATACAAAACTGCGCGGGAGCCTAAAGGTAGGGAAGGGTTTTTCTAACACTTAGAGGAGCCTAAATTTCTCGAGTGAAGGGAGTTTGCAAGTAGAAAAAGAAAAGATATTTTCTAGTGAGAGGAATTTTCGCACATTTATGATTGCCCGAGTTCTATACCATTGATATTCAAATATGTAGGGAAACCTAAGTTCAAAAGAGAGAGAGTCTCACATCTAGTGGAAGTCTAGGTGTTGCCTCTTTAATCGTCTTTGTATAGAGATTAATACAATGTGTAATTGTTTAACTTCATTATATTTGTTGGTTATCTTTTCCGAGCACCTATCCCTCATACATAAGTGTTGCAAATTGAGCTACCAAGTCATGTGTGTTACTGTTGTTTCCATTTTTGTTGATTTACTCTTGTGTTTGTGATTGCTAGAGCTTATTGTTTGACAATCTTAATCTGTGTGAAAGCACAACACTTCAAACATTCAAATTCGTATAAAAATTAATGTAATAAGTCAATAAAGTTCCTTAATTTTGAATGGTTACCCGAACATTTTAAACTTAATAATAATTTAAAAGTTGAAGAAAATAGATTATAATTCTTCCATAAAGGAAAAAGACTCCTGAAATTATTGTCTCAACTCATCATTATAACCATGTGTTGAAGGAAATTTTTTAGACCAATCGTAAATTGTCATGTAATTTACTAAATCAACGAAGAAATTGTAAATAATTAAATTTGGAACTAATTAAAATTAAAATTGACACATGTCTCAAATTGAAATTGAAGATATAAATTGGCAAATCTTAATGATCTCAAGTGCATTCATCATGACCGCCGGACTGAATAAAATTAACTTGGTCCAACAATATATTAATTTTTTGGCTAAAGTTCAATTGAGTCCAAAAATAGACTTAAATTAGCTCAAATGGTAAATAAGGTCCAAATCCATATGGTTAGGTCTTAGGGGCCAGGTTCATGGATCAACCAACCTCCAAACTCACAAAACTCGTCTAAGAACTCTATAAATAGATGAGTTCTCTTCATTTATGAGAGTCATAAATTTTATACTCTAGAGAGAGACCTAGAAAGAATTCTCCCAACAATCAGAATACTCACTAACTTTTAAAGCTAACAACTCCTTAAAGATACAAGGTCTTTTGAAGATACAAAATATTTTGAAGATACAAATGTTCTTCCAAAACTTCAACTTCCAAAATATCATGTGCTTCATTTATAGTAGAGATGTGCACTTAAAACATTCACTGGGAACTTCTCTACATCTTGCAAGGAAGGCACTTGTGCGCTATCTCGTTGAAAGATTCACGTTGATTGTCTAGGCGGTCATGCCTCCACTTGGTCACGTGAAGTGAACTTGGAACGGGGAGTGACACATGTATTAGAGGGCTATCACAAACTAATTGAATATATCCGAGGGTTATCAGAGGGCTATCACACACTATCAGTAGGGCTATCACACACCATCAGTAGGGCTATCACAAACTATTAAAGGGCTACTCAAATTTAAACTAATAAATATGTATCAGAGTGCTATCACAAACTAATTAGATATATTAAACGACTATCAGACAACTATCATAAACTATTAAAGGGGTACTCAATTTTAAAACAACTATGTATCAAAGGGCAATCACAAACTAATTAGATATATTAGACTGCTATTACAGAGCGATGAGACAACTATAAAAAACTATCAGAGGACTACTCAAATTTGAAACAACAAATATGTATTAAAAAGTAATCATATATAATGGAAAGTGGTGGACGGGCGCAGCGGAAAATAAGATCTATTTTACCCTAATTGAATATAAACTATTTAGAAATTAACATGCATCAATTATCCTAATTAAACAAAATTTAAGGTTAAAATAAAATGTACCTTCGAAGTTTTCTCGATCATCGTAATCTCCTCACGAACATGAATCCAAGACCAGAACTAGAGTTGACCCACTATTCTCTTGACTTAAAACCAGATTATGGGACCTAATAGGTAAAGGAATTAAGTGAGAGAAATGGAATTTGGAGGAAGGTTGGGAGAACATAGGTACATTTTCCACTTTTTTTTTTTTTTTTTTTTTTTTTTTTTTTGTTTTAATTTCAAAAGTAAAAATTGCCAAATTTTTTTTTTAAAAATTTGAAAACAAGCCTTTACATAGGCAAAAGACATGAAACTATTGCATGTGAAAATTAACCTAAGTCCAACATCTCACATTTAACTCATTCTTAGTGGGCTAAGTGTTTACATCCCATGTAGACACTCTTTCTACTAAGTGTTAGTGGATTATCTAACAATTTTTTTTTAAAAATTTTCAATTGACTCTAGTTAAATGGTAATATGTTCATTTGACCATTCAAATCGAAGTCAAACTTTGACTTTTTCAAGTCAAAAGTCAACATTTTGACTTTTTAACATTTAGTTTATCTTTGCTAATTCTGACCACCCAAGTATGAATCTGCATACCTTTTTTCAAAATTCAAATCATATTTGAATATAAACCCGATCAAAGTTTGACTTTTCAAAGTCAAAAATCAACATTTTGATCACTTTTTACAACTTTGACCATTTCCATCCATTAATTTCAAGCTTCTAAATATGAATCTGCATTCATATTTTTAATATTTTAAATCACATTTAAATATAAAGCTCTATATTAAAATGATAATCGATGGCTAATCATATATATTCGTCGGGTTCTCTCTTTTTACCAAATTCGAACAATTCAAATTATTCCAACATATTGTTCTAAATTAATTCCACATGAGTTAGCAGGGGAACCTTATGGACCAATAGATCCATGGGCTCCAACAATCTGAGATTAACTGGCTAAATCCTTTTAGACTAAGCTAATCAGTATTCATTAACTAACAAGTCATTCCACTAAAGTCCTGTAGTTGCATTTCCCTCACTATAGATATATTGATGTTCATCTAACATAACCAACCATGATCAGTAAGTTAATCCTTCATGGATTGTTCGTACCCTCGACTGGATCAAAATATCGTCTTACCCCTTGAGACTACACCTTGCTTCTTAATTAAGTTCCATTGATCCACTATATTGAACAATTGCTTTAAGGTAAAGCCTATGAACTGAATCCCTCTCGGGCCAATGAGAGGGCGGGGTTGCTTGTTCAAGACTTGGATTCATTCCTTAAGGGAACAACCTATCTACTAACCCTAAAGCGGGTAGAAGCGAATTTCATTTTGCACCCTATGTCCCTACCTATCCATCCGGTCTTACCCATTAAATGGGAGGCTTATTGGGTTAGTGCTGTGAAGCTTCCCTCGCCTATGTATATCTAAGAATAATTCCATGTGAATAGAAGTTCATAGTTTGCTCAAGATTAAGATTAAGTTACCTAGGTCATCAATAATCGAAATAGTAAATTTTTTACAATTAATGGTGTTATTACATAAGAGTGACTATTCATGGTTCCAGTCTTATGTAAACTCTTTTCATTGGATGCCCCTACTTTCATGTCTCTACATGAACGAGTCAAGATCCATTACAAGAATATAGGGATCTTCCAACAAAGAAAAAGGGGCCAGCGAAAGGAACGTTGGAAAAAAGAGACTCCCTCGACGTCGTAGGTATGTGTCGACCTAAACGACAATTCCCGATGTCTTGATTTAAGATGTTGAGAAAGAGAAATTAATATTTAATTCTTGCATTTTCCCTAACGCCATGCACACAGACGTTGAAAATGTGGTTTCCGTTCTCGACGTCAACGTTTGCCACATTAGGGAAAAGGAAACAATTAAATAATTATTTCCATTTCCCCAATGCCATACAGACAATGTCAGACGAGGTGATACCTATTCTTGACGTCATAATTAATATTTCGGGAATAGGTGAAACTATTTTCGACGTTATAACTAGAATGACGGAAATAGTTTCACCTATTCTCGATGTTTTACTTATGATGTTAGGAATTGGGGGTCTCTCGACGTTTTCAATGTATGTCAGGAGTTCCCCTATAAAAAACCCTCCTTTAGTTTTGTAATTCACATAACTGAAAAGAGAAGGCCAAGAGAGTTGAGAGAGAGATTGAGAAGGAGAGAACTCCATACTGCCGCTTGCTACCGTGTCTATCCTGTCGTTCGTCGTCGTCTGTCGCCACCGCTCTTTATTCTGGTAAGTGGTTTAGTTAGTTATTTCTTTGTTTTTATTTTTGTTTAGTTAATTAGTTTTAGGATTTACACTACTAGAAAAAGGGACTTTCTTGACGGTTGTTGAGGTAGGCCAATTTTCAGATTTCTTGATATTTTTTAAACATCAAGTAATATGATTTTTACTTGACATTTTTAAAACGTCAAGGATTATCTATTAAATCCTTGACGTTTTTAAAACGTCAAGAATATTTATAAATTCAACATTCTTGACGTTTTAGTAAACATCAAGTAATATGTACTTTTTTTTTTATGTTTTTAAAACGTCAAGTAATATCAATTAAATTCTTGAAGTTTTAAAACGTCAATTTTTTTTATGAAATGGTAGATAGGAGTCATTTTCAAAAGTTCTTGACGTTTTCTAAAGATCAAATGAGATACATTTTCTTGATGTTTTAAAAACATCAAGATTTACTAAATAATTAAAGAAATAAAATATTTTATTTATTGTTAATTCAAAAAAGCCGTAGGTATTCAAGTCTCTCACGCTTCCCTTCACTTTCGCGCGTCTTCCCCTATTGGAAAAACCCATCGTCTTTTCCTCTTCCATCTTCTTTGGCCATCTCAACTTCCATCTCTTCAGTCTTTCGTCTATCACAGTCATTTGGAGTTCCGCGGCTGCCTCGCAAACTTCCATGTCTTTCACCATCTTCCATTTTCCCTAGTCGTCTAGAGTTCGCCGACTACTGCAGATCTTTCTTCTTCCTCGACTTCGTCGTCCACTGGTCATATTTCGTCTTATTGTTCGAACATCTTATTGTTCGATCTCACATCCGGCCATCTTTAGTCTTTCTTTGGTTAGCTATTTTTCATATTTCACTTTTGCTTATTATTCGACCACTCTAGTTTTTATCTGATTCTTAAATACTCTGAAGTATATATTGGGCTTGCATTTTTCAATGTATTTGTGTTTTCAAGTGGTCATTGCTCTTTTTTTAGATGGGTTGTGGATTCTCCCTCATATCCACTTTATTTTTTTGTTTAATTAGTGTTTATCTTATTGTGGATTTTGGTAATTAGGGGGAATTTTGTTGTCTCTTGCACTGGTAATTTATGATTTGTTTTCTCCAACTTTATAAAAATGTTAAGGTTACTTAGGGAAAATTCGAAATAAGTAGTAGACACAAATTTTTAAAGCACTGTTTGGTGATTTGTGAAAGCTGTATTCTTTATACAAATGTTGCGGTTACTTAGGGAAAGCCTTGGTTTTTTCTAGGACCTAATGAACTATAAATCTGAAATTTATGAATGCCTCTTTAAGATTATCTTTTTAAAATGATTGTATGAATGTTGACTACTATTTTTTTCTTCTTATTTTGCTACATTTTTCTTTATAATGATGTTTAATTTAATAAGTTCAAGTAATATTTAATTTTTTATAGTTATTCTAGGGGGTGTGTGGTGTGGGGTTTTAACTTTTAACAAGAAAATGAGTAGAATTAAATTAGAAGAATTATAATAGGTCGTAATTGAAATAGCAAAAGGATATGGGTTCAAATGTTGGTGGAAAGAAGCATATGGGTCTTCAATGGTCGTGGCTCTCTCAAAGTGTTTGTTTTAATGTCTTAATGAAAATGAACCTTATTTTATTTATTTTTTTCGTTTGGGGAAAATTTGGTATCGACGCTTGAAGAAACCTAATGTGGTCTAGGAATTTATTTTCTTTATTTGGTTAGTTAGGGGGAAATTTAGTTTTATTAAGCGAATGTTTGTTCAATCTCCATATTGGTTTTCTTTTTAATAATCTCAACATGAATTTTTCAACTAATCTAATTTACTTTATTTCTCACTAGATTTACAATTATAGGTAAATCATGGATGCACAAAAGTAAATTATCAAAAAAATATGAGTTGGGTGTGGAAAATTTCATCAAATTTGGATTTTCGAATATAACTACCTCCTACATTTGTTGACCTTGCTTGAAAAGTGGGAATTGTGAAAAGCATAGGAGAAAGAGTGGTAGAGATCATTTATATGTTAATGGTATTGATGAAGTTATAAAATTTGGTTTTGACATCGTGAAGAACTTCTTAACACATCCTTCTGTGGAGAATCTTCAAAGTTTGACACACATACGTGTGAAGAGAATGATGTTGGAAGTGTAAAAGAAATTATTAAAGTTGCTCACGAGGAGTATTCAAAAGACCAAAATGGATTTGAGAAGTTGCTTATTGATCCTAAAAAACCATTGTACGAAGGATGAAAAAAGTACACCAAGTTGTCTACTCTTGTTAAATTGTATAATTTAAAAGTTAGGTATGTATAGAGTGATACCAGTTTTTTAGAATTACTTAAAACTTTGACGGAAATTCTTCCAACTACCAACAAACTCCCAAATTCATTGTACGAAGCAAAGAAAACATTAGGTTCATTAGGAATGAAATATGAAAAGATTCATACATGCCCTAATAATTGTTCTCTATAGGAAAGAATTTGCTAATGCAACTAAATATCCTAAATGTGGTCAATCCAGGTGGAAAAACGTTAAGGATACAAATGAAGAGAGAAAGCAAATTCCCTCAAAAGTGATATGGTACTTACCACCCATTCCACAATTCAAAAGACTATTTAGAAGTATTGAATGTGCTAAAACCTAACTTGGCATGCTAGTGGAAGAATTGGGGATGGTAAGTTACGACATCCAGCAAACTCTTCAACATGGAAGTTAGTAGACTTTAAATGGCGAGACTTTAGTTCTAAACCAAGAAATCTTCGTTTAGCATTGTTAACCGATGGAGTAAATCCTCATAGTGACATGAGTTCTAAATATAGTTGTTGGCGGTAGTGATGGTTATTTATAATCTTCCACCATGGTTGTGTATGAAAAGAAAGTACATGCTATAGGCACATACATAGTACATGCTAATTTCAGGGCCAAAAAGCCGGGGGGATGATATAGGCACATACTTAGCACCACTAATTGAAGACTTAAAACTTTTATGGAAATGGTGTTGAATGTTCTGATGCTTATCAAGAAGAACTATTCAACTTAAGGTCAGTTTTGTTATGGAAAATTGATGATTTTCTTGCATATAGTAACCTCAGTGGATGTTGTGCTAAAGGGTATAAGGCATGCCAATTTGTGGAGATACTACAAATTCTATAAGGTTAAGACATGGGAAGAAAATAACATATCTAGGACATCAAAGAATTCTAGCACGCTATCATCCATACCAACGACAAAAAAAGTCATTTAACAGTAAAAAAGAACTTGGTACAATTCCAGAACCACTATCTAGGGAGGCTATGTACTTAAAATTGAAAGATCTTGAATTTCTTGGAGGAAAGAAGAACCATAAGAAGCTCTCAATAAATGGAAGTGAAAAGATTTGTTTGGAATAGGTTATCTTCCTTTTTTGAGTTACCATACGGGAAAGCTATTCATGTTAGACATTGTTTAAATGTGATGCACATCGAAAAAATATTTGCATGAATATCTTATCTAGGTACGCTTCTTGATATTCCTAGTAAAAGTAAGGATAGGTTGAATGCTAGACATGATTTAGTTAATCTAAAACTTCGACTAGAGCTTGCCTTTATTAGTAGTGAAAAGAAAATGTTCATTCCTCCTGTGTGTTATACTCTTACAAAGGAAGAAAAATGATGTGTTTGAAAGACTTTGTCAGAAATAAAGGTTCCCAAAGGTTACTCTTTCAATATTAGAAACCTTGCATCGATGACAAGTTTAAAACTTAATAGTTTAAAATCTCATGATTGTCATATGCTCATACAACAGTTGTTTCCCATTGCCATAAGATCGATGCTACCGAAACATGTTCGTTATGCTATAACTAGGTTTTGCATCTTTTTCAATTATGTATTCAACAAGGTATTAAATGCGCAACAATTAGACAAGTTGGAAGAAGATATTGTGGTAACATTGTATTTATTTGAAAACTATTTCCTCCCTTTATTAATCATGATTCATCTCACAATACACAGTTAGGAAAGTCAAACTTTGGGTTCCTATATATCTTTGATGGATGTATCCCTTTGAAAGATTCATGAAAGTCATCAAAAACTCTATGAGGAATAGATATCGTCCAAAAGGTTGTATTGCTGAAAGTTATTTAATAGAAGAAGTTATTGAATTTTGTTATGATTTCTTATCTAGAGTAGATCCCATTGGGCTTGGGACTCGTAAGTCGCAAGACCATTTAGACACTTCAAACATTGGTACACCGTTGTCTATGGGAGTTCCTTTCAAAACTGAACAAGGACTTTTACATCAAGCTCATTGATATGTCTCGAAAAATACAATTAATATCCAACCATACACGGAGTAAGTTTATTCAGTGCTTTCTTGATTGTTTCATTGACTTTTATATAATTAATCTAACTATATTACAATGTTTGAATGATGGCTACAAAGAAAACATATGAAGGCTCTGCAACTACAATATCAAAATAAGTCTAAAAATCAGAAATGACTTCAAGAGGAACATAATCAAACTTTTATACATTAGCTATGAGAAGAGGTATAGTGTTGAACCTAGTAATTTAGTTATAGATGTTATATGTTGAACTTGAAATAAGAATTCTCGTGGTAGGTATCAACTGAGCTTGAAGTTGGAAATACTAGAGTTTCATAAACTTAAGGTGGATTGCTCATGGCCCTCATCCTTTTGTTATTACATATAGTGGTTATGCAATAAACGGATGTCGCTATCACACAAAATCTTATGAGAAGGATTGAAGTGTACAAAACAGTGGAGTTAGCTTAGTTGCAAAAATAATGCAAGTATTTAGTTATAAAGATAAAAATCTCGTCGTTGGAGATATGTCATTCTATAGAGTGATACAAGAGATATGGAAACTCAAGTATAGTACGTTTAATGTTCCTATGTTTAAATGCGACTGGGATCAGAATAGTGATGGTGTTTGGATCAATGAACTTGGTTATGTTTTAGTTGATTTAAATAGAGTAGGACACAAGTCAAACTCCTTCATACAAGCAAGCCAAGCAAAACAAGTGTTTTATGTTGAGGATCTAAGTGATGCTAGATGGTCAGTTATACTTACTCCACCACAAAGAGACTTTGAAGATAGATATAATGACGACGAACTTGGTGATACAATACTACAGTGTCAAGGAATACCCTTGGGGTGGAGTGAGTACAATTGACCATCTAACATCACTCGGTGAGTTTGAAGTACTCGTGCAGAAAGTACGACCATTAGGGGCAACACGTATACAAACCATATCACACGAAGAGAAATGCCTCTTTCATTGGTACATCCTCAACAATGTAGATGAATTAGCAGACTACTGCAAGTACACATTTCAAACTTTACACATTTTTTTATTATTGTCGTCACACAAACTCACAATTATGTACTTTAGGAAACACTTGAGGTTGATACGTCGTTAGGGTCAAAGCGTTTCTAACTTACTTAAAAGACATCAACAAGCATTTTCTAATTGGTTCAGAGCTCAGATATATAGAGTACATGAATTTGAGAATTGGTATATGTTTATTTCATGATTTATATATATTCATTTACATCAATTTCAGGCTCTAGAAATGCGTGGGAGAGAAAATCTTTCTCATGAATTCTTCTCACTTTCGATGGGACCTTCACTTGAGGTTCACTCTCATAGTAGATGTATTGTCAATGGGGTACGATTTCACATGGTAGAGCGTGATTCCCACGCACTACACCGAACAGTGGAGTTATGGTAGTCGATGAAAATAGTGGCACTAGAAGTGCCGACAACAATTTCTATAGTGTTTTAGATAAAGTATTGTACGTTTAGTATCCATTAGGACGATGTGCTTGGCTATTCAAGTGTAGATGGTTTGACATCAACAGTAACAAAAGAAATAGGACATACATAGAATTAGGTTACAAATCAATCAACACGTCGTGTCTTTGGTTTGCTTAGGAATTGGTGATTCTCGCGAACTAGGCACATCAAGTCTTTTACCTTGAGGACACACAAAATAGTACCAATTGAAAAGTTGTTCAAGTGGTCGAAAATAAACGTATATGGGACATGCCCACAATGGAAGATATTGAGAATGAGCATCTTAATGTATTGGAAATCGTTGTTGGATATCGTATGGATGAACACATTGAGGATGACACTCTATGTAGGCCTGACATTGATTCTACGATGGTGTAAAGACCGATTGTGCGTCATGTCGTTGACGACTTCATAGATGATGATGATGAACAATTATTACCTTAAAGTGGATCAAGCGATGATGAATAATAATGCCTTCTTCATGTATCCACTTATTTCATTTTTTTTATACATTCAATTTGAGATACTCTCATTTGTTTAGCGTTTGTTGGTTTCTATGTCCACAGGTATTATGGTATCATTTTCCTGCGATTTCCATGAGGCAAATATGTTTTTGGAGTTGGACGACACGTTCATTAATATGGGAGGATCATCCTTCGTGGGTGACACTTCAGGTTAGTCCTGTTACATAAACAATTGAATAAACAATTAGGTTTCAATTTTTGATAGTGTTCTTTTTTTGTAGATGGCCCTCAACCCGCTCACACTCTACGGAGACGTCAGCACTCCTGAAATTTGGAGTTGGATAGATACATACAACATAATAAGAAGATCCCAATATCAATTTCCCCTAGAGGGAATAAGCCTATCTCACCACATGTCGTTTGGTTCAGCAACACCATTGGTGTGTTAACGCGAGATACATTTCCAATTCACAGTCTTAAGTGGGTTGATGTTCCTCCATATTACATCAAGGTCGTCAAGGGGAGGGCTATAGGTAAGTTTGTAGATTACCTTACATATATGTTAAACCTACATATACAGAAACCTAATTCGTATTTATTTTTCTTTTGTAGCAATATTTCGTGCTTGATTTCATAGATCAAGCACCTACCCGATTTGTTGAGCATCAAATGCTCAACACGTGGAAAGAGTTCTGGGGAGACAACCATAGGCCTTTTAAGAAGTTCAGCAACCCTGAAGAAGCACATGCCAATCCACCACTCAGATTGGTGAATCTTGTGGAAGATTGACACTTCCTCTTCGACCATTAGTTGACTCGACAAATTTAGGTGATTTGCATCGTCTAGTTTTACTTCACGATATTTCATTTTGTTGTTTGAATGTAACATTTTGATTTTTTTCATGTAGAAGCAATCAAGGCTACTAGAGCGAAGCAACCTTACAACAACAATAGTGGGTCCAAGTTTTTCCTACAACGACAACATAAGCTCACTGAACAACGAGGCCACCCAATGGACCATGTGGAGTTGTTTAAAGAAACACACACCTGTAGGAGTGGCCATTTTGTTTCACAAGTGGCCGCAAATATGCATGTAAGTTTGTGAAAACCTTTTCTTGTACTTTTTGCTTTTAATTGTCAGTTCATAACTTAAAAAGTTTATGAGCTCCAGTCCCAACCCACCCCAGAAGATTTTCAACCACTCTCTGGGGACGTGATATTTGAGACCGTTTAGATAGGAGATCGAGCTACTCAAAATGTCTTGATTGGGACCCCAAGCCCAAGTTTCAAAAGAGTGATGCTAGCATATCTTCCTCTTCATATGAGCAAGAGATGCACTCTAAAGAGGGTAGCGAACTAAGAGCTAGCCTTGAAAACGCTAACTGATTAATTAAAGAACAAGAAGAACGTCAAGGTTAGTGACAAATGTTTAATCTGTTATTGGTGATATATATCTAAATTTACTTCTATGTTATTGTAGGCTTGAAATTATTTGAATTTGGTGTCTGCGGCAATAATTAGAAGATAGTGTAGTTTTTTTCCTTTTCATGTAGTTTTTTTTAACAATTTAAACAATTTGTAATTTTTCTTATACATTTGGATTTAGTATTTAATTTTATAAATTACAATTTTTTATTTTAATAAATTGTTATTAATTTTGAGTTTGTTTTCTTTCAACATTTTATTGAATTTATATCGAATCAGAACCCAAAAGAGTACCTCACGATAAACAAAAATAAATTGAATAAAATAATTGAAAAAATATCTATATAAAAAGTTCTCCCAACGTACGTAAGGTGTCGGGAATAACGCCCTTTCCCCTAATATCATGAAGAAAGCGTCGGGCCAAGATTCTCTGATGCTGCATCGAAAGAACAATACTCGACGCATAGGGGGGACATCGAGAGTAAATCATTGCTGACATCTACCATCCGTCAGCATTGACAGCATCGAGAATAAGGCATTCCCAATGTTATCCCATTTGTGCGTCAGAAATTACTCCCCTAACGCAGTACGTCCGACCGTCTTCTCGATGGCGCTTCTGACATTAGAAGAGGTTTTTCCGAAGCTGTTGGAAACAAAATACCGATGCTGGAAAGCATTGGGAGTTCTCAAATTTCTTATAGTGATCACATCGTTTGTACTAACTACAAAAAGATCGTATCGTTTGTACTAACTAGAAAGTAGGTCGCATCCTTATTTATATTCTATAGATTGTTTTGACTATATACTCAAACTTGATTCATGTTTCTGTCTCTACAGAAGGTTCAAGTCTACAGTACTAGATAGCCTCGAAACCTTAGTTTATTGGATTCAGTATTACAGTGTTCAATTTTCACTAATAAGTTCTCAATTCCTTGCTCACACATGTTTATACAATGCATCTACTTTCCTGATAGCTTTGATGTTCTCTTTTTTCTTAGTGAATGCCCTTAATCCAAAACCATATCCCTTTGGAAAAGTTCTATTTGTGGGTGAGCAATTTCTTGTATGTTAACAAAAGTTCTCATCAGTTATTGTTTTTGTAACATATTACTTGTATAAAATCTTTCATTTCAAGAACTTTTGGAGCCATAAACTTTTGTTTCTTTTTCTATCTTCTAGCTCTCTACATACTTCAGTACTCCAAGTTGTAATTTTTAATTTATGCTTCAGGTTGAACTCAACCAAGTGATGAGTATATTTATAATTTATTTTGCAGGTTGAACTTAACCAAACGAGCCATTTGTTTGCAGATATATCGTGTTTGAAATAGAAGATTGATATGAGGTTGATGTTACTCCAAGAATATCATATTAGAAAATCTTATAGTAAGCCCGCTCATCAAACCATTGAAAAGAAATGCACGAACTAACATTTCCATCTCAAGTAATTAGGTTTTCCCGACGCCGTAGTAGTGCGTCGAAAAAAGTGTAGGTTTTTCTGACGTCGTAAGTAGTGTGTCGGGAGATCCCCTGACTATTTATTTCGTTTCTGTTTTACACAGAACTGAAAACGAAAGGGAAAGGGTTCGGAGAAGAGAGAAACATTTGTCGCCGTCCGTAGCTCGCCGCCGTCCGTTCCATCATCGTTGTCGTCCGTCGTCCATCGCCGCGGCCGCAACTTCAGCTTCAGCCTTCCTCCATCCGTAGCTCACCGCCAACCTTCTCTTTGCTGTCTTTCAAGTTCTTTTCTCTCCATTCTCACTTTTTCAGGATCCCGTTTGTCACCCTGTAGCTAAGTCAGTCAATGACTTTCAAAACAAATATATCTCAAATGAATATTTTTTTTATTGAAACAACTTTCATTGAATGAATATGTGTGCGTCTGTGCATCATACGGTTGGCCTAACATTGGACAAACAAGAAATATCTCAAGTTTAACGAACCTTTTTAAGTGCCTTTTCGCGAGCTTTCAGTATAGTGTTGGCAAAACGGTTTCTTAACAAAGCTGCACGATAAAGCCTGTCGGGGGAGGCTTTCCCAACGCAGTACATGGCGTCGGGAAAGCAGACGAGGCTTTCCCGACGCTGTGGATTGCGTCGGGAAAAACGGCGTCGGGAGAGGCTTTCCCGATGCGTGACCAACACAGCGTCGGGAAAGCCTATCCCGACTCACTTCCCCCGACATTTGTCCTAACGCTGAGGACTGCGTCGGGAGATCCTTCCTCGACGTATTTTTCACTTTCCCCGACGTTTTTCGACATCAGAAAAATCTCGATTTTTTGTAGTGACATGCGAACTATCAAAGATGGAAGAACAATTCCATGATGATATAATCCTCATTGAATTTTGTAAATTTGAACATTTGTATAGTTGAAAATTACATTTTATGTATTATAATTTGTATTATTGGATATTTTATTTAGTTTCTAATGTAAATTGATAACTATATTTTAATATTGAAATGAAGTCATTGTATTTAATGCACAAATTATGAAGTCTTCCACGTGTCTATTTAGCTAAAAGCAAGTGTGTAATGTAAATGGACATAATTTCAAAGTTATTTGTTGTAGCAGGAGAAAAAAGCTATATATAGATGGTATAATAACCTTTAAAAAAGTTATCACAAGTCAAAGGAAGCATTAAGAAAAAGTTATTATACAGCAAAATAGCATGGAGAGTAACCTATTATATTTTAAAGATAGTTTCAACAACTAATGCTATTGAATGTTTTCATACCCATATATACATGTCAGGACTCTTCTTAGATTTTGATTATTGCTTGTTAACAAACTTTATTTATAAGTTATTTTATATACATATATATAATCTTTAGAAAACAAATATCATAAGATTTATTGTTAGAAGGTGAGTAGAAAAACTAAAATGCATTTTACATTGTCAAAGCGAGTTTGATCTAGTGATATTGTCGTGACTTTCGTCTTAGAGATCAAAGATTAAATCTCTCACCCTCCAATATGGTAAAAATAATTGTCTAGCGGATAACTTCGTAAAAAAAAGATCATAGTTGAAGGACAAATTTGGACCAAAACTATGAGTTAGAGTAATAATTAATATATTTATTTTTCAGAGCTAGGTATATTGTCTATTTATCCAATTTTTAATCACAGAATTAAATTCCCCTGTTAATCCACTTTAAAGATATATTGCCTAAAGTGCAACAACCTCAATTATTTAAACACTCCAAACTCCCATCATTTTTCTCCCCAAACACACAAACACACACCATGAGTTACCTTATTCTATCAACTCTCCAAATGAACCATCCCATTTTTCTCAACTTTGCATGGATTGAAGGCCAGACCTTTGGATCATCACCTTTCTTCCTCATTTTCACAATCTTCTCTTACCTTTCCTTTACCTTCCTTCTTTCCCATATTTCCATTCCTCCAATATCCCCTTCAATCCTCAAACCAATCTCAGGCCTTCATAACTTTACCCTCCTCATCCTCTCCTTCATCATGGCCATTGGATCAATTCTCTCTTCCATTTATCATGTCCCTCACCCTCTTTTCCTTATTTGCTTCCCACCTCAAACCCCACCAACTGGACCTCTCTTCTTTTGGGCTTACATTTTTTATCTCTCTAAAATTCATGAATTTCTTGATACTCTCTTGATCATTCTAAGTAAATCATATCAAAGGGCTCACATTTCTCCATCTTTACCACCATTCAATGGTCTTGATCATGTCTTATCTTTGGCTTAACACTTCCCAATCGTTGACCGCAATTGGAGTAGTGACAAATTCCACAGTGCACACAATAATGTATGCTTACTATTTCTTGTGCTCAATTGGGATAAAACCAAAGTGGAAAAAATTTGTTACTAACTGCCAAATTTTGCAGTTAGTGTTTGGGTTTGTGGTTTCGGGTTGGATGTTGTATGAGCATTTCATTGGTGGATCGTCATTATCCCTTGGTGGATGCTCGGGTATCAGGGGTTGGTATTTCAATATTGTTTTCAATGCCTCTCTTTTGGCTCTTTTCATGGACTTTCATTCTAAAAGCTATGTGTTGCACGGCCAACGCAAACAACAATAATAAATTAACTTCACCAGTTTTATGTGGGAATATGAAACTTTTGAATAATCTTTCAAGTACGTTATGTTTTAGCTAGCCATAAGGAGTTGGGAAATTATTTTGGATGGAAAAAGGGTTTAGGTATTTGCAAATATGACTTTAAAGTTTGTGATTTTGTAGATATAGCAAAAATAATCAAATTTAGACTTTTATGTTTGTGAATTCCAATTTTACCATTTTTCCATTCTGGAGCATCTCAGTTTCCAATCCCACGACTACCCTAAATTCAAATAGATAAAAAGTGGTGGTAAGAAAAAGGGTCAGTTGCATAGGGCAAAAAAAAAAATCTTAAAATAATAATATGTACAGTACAAGGGTTAAATAATGGCATACATAGAAAAATAATAATAATAATAAAAGATTAAAATAGCCA
Source organism: Cucumis melo (assembly GCF_025177605.1). Lineage (NCBI taxonomy): Eukaryota > Viridiplantae > Streptophyta > Magnoliopsida > Cucurbitales > Cucurbitaceae > Cucumis > Cucumis melo. The sequence continues at coordinate 9,254,522 of NC_066867.1, read as the reverse complement.
CGTCCAACCATCATTTTGGGCATTCCTTGTCGAATTTCTCAAATTAAAAACTATTGTTAGTAGCATCTATCCAGTTAGTAGCATCTATTATTGGTAGCAGTTATTATCGATAACATATATCACTAATAGCATCACTGATAATTGTTATCAGTGATATATGGTATCATTGATACCTTTCAATTTAAGAAATGATAATTTCAAACACTTCTCGATTTTTTCATGTTGAAAGATATCACCAATAGCTACAATTAGTGAATATCACTCGTAGCTATTATTGATTGTTATCACTAATAGGTACTATCAGTAATAACTTGTCAACATTACGAGTATTTTTTTTTCCTGATTTTCTTAGATTGAAAGCTACCATTTATAACAATGGGTAGTTGTTATACGTTGCTATCGATGATAGATTTTAATTTGAGAAATTAAATATGTTTATCAATTGATTTAATTGATAACAACTATCAATGATAGCCACTAAAGGGTAGAGTAACTTTTAATTTGAGAAATATGGTATTAGTTGCTATCAATAATTTTCTATATTTATTGCTATCAACGTAAAATGATACCACTAACAATAGTGATTGCATTAGAAGGATATCACTAGTAGGAACTATAAGTGGTACCATTAGAAGGATATTTTTTATAAGTGATATATCCTTGGTAAACATGTCAATTTTGAATTGATGAAGTTTCATTATGCTATCGATTGATATTTTTGATAGCTACTATCAATAGGGGTGTAAGAATAACCCGACAAGCCGAATTACCCCAACTACCCAAACTATATTATCAAGGTTGGGTTGAGTTAGTTTAAAATTAGGGTTGGGGGTTGAAAATTTTGGTATATATATATATATATATATATATATATATATATGTTTATATATTTATATTATTAATTTATTATGAATTTAGTAAATAGTACATAGAAGTAGGTCACACCTCACTTCGTTAGTTTGTTCACGTTGCGCCTCATCTCTCTAACTCACCCTCTCCCTCTCGTCCTCTTCATCTTGCGTCATCGTTGATGTTCATCATCTCTAATCATCTCTCCTTCTTAGTCCTTGTTGCGTTGTCGCTGGCGTTCCTTTGCATTGTCTCACCAATCATCTCTCCTTCAATCGCCCCTCACCGTTTACTACTTATTACTCTCGTTCTTAGTCCACCTCTTAATCTCCCAAGTCTAAAGTTTGAATATTAGTGATTATTTATTTTCAGGTTTTTTCTTCATTAAAAATTTAGTAGATTTGAATCTTTTAGTTGTTTTTATGTGTTTTGAGTTCGAAATTTTAGTAGATCTGATTCTGTAATTGTTGGAAGTTGGGTACAATATAGTTTTTTTTTGTAGAGTATGTAACATGTATGCTAATTAAGTAGGGGATATAGATTATTGGTGGCTTTTTTTATTCTACCTTTTTTTTTTTTTGAGTGAATATGCTAAATAAATAGGGGATTTAGATTCAGTGGATAGGCTAGTTTTTATTCTACTTTGTTGATTGGATATGCACTGAATAATGATTTTTCATTTCTGGCAGTTGTTTACATTCCGCTATGCTATGGGGGGTGACTAACTCTAGTTTTTATACTGTGTTAGACTATGGAGAGCAGTAGTGGACAATGTAGTGAAACTACCCTAGTCATAGTCCTAGTCCTGCTCCTTCCACTAATAATGCAACGAGAGTTGTGAGTTCGAGTAAACCACCACTATTCGATAAAAAGAGAGTTAGACGCATTAAGAAGACTACTTCCACTGAATAGGATCATTTTCACAAAGTTGGAAGAGAATAGTTCTAGGTGCTCATGCAATTATTGTGATAAAGAGTATTGTTGTGATACTACCTCATCACATTATGGAAGCACCTAAATAATCCGTGTAAGAAGTACCCATATAAAGAAGTAGAAACAAGACAAACTATTCTGACTCTTCAACCTTCCACCGGTGGAAAAAGTGGTAATAATTTTGTGACTAGTATTTTTAGTCAACAATTATGTATGGAAGCATGTGCTAAGATGATAATTGTTGATGAATTGTCATTCAAGTTTATCGAGAATTAGGGGTTTACATATGTTTGTAGAGTGACTTGTCCTAAGTTTGACCCTCCTTCAAGAGTAACAATTGCTAAAGATATATATCAATTGTGTCTTGATGAAAAGAAAAATTGAAATCATTCTGAGCTAGAAATTGTCAAAGGATATGTTTGACAACTGACACATGAACTTTATTGCAAAATATTAACTACATGGTACTCACTGCACACTTCATTGATTTAGATTAGGTTTTTCATAAAAGAATTTTAAACTTTTGTTAATTTTCTTATTGCATTATCGGAAATTTCATAGTCTAAAACGATAGGAAAATTCAGAAATTTTAGATGATCCTATTGGAAAGCTCATTGCACTATAGGAAATTTTGGAACTCCCGGTGCAGATTCTCATCATTAGGAGAAACGACGACTGGAGAAAGGACATCTCCCAACACATAAATAATATGTCGACAATTAGTTGCATCTCCCAATACTGTGTTTTGTATGCGACTGAAGATAAAGGAAAACTCCTGGCGCTTTTAGTAAGGCATCTAGAAATGTTGGGGAACTGTCGACGCTTCCATTAAAGCGTGGATAGTTGAGGAGAACTCCCGACGCGTATCAAGCTGCATCAAGAGTTCTCCTTTGGATTCCCTCTACAATATATGTTCCACAAATCTGTGAAGAAGAAAGTCTGAAGAGCCCTCAACGACAAAAAACCCTAAAATATCGGCCTTGTCCTCTGGTGCCATCGTCGCCTTATCCCTTCCCGTAAGTAATTTATTTAAGCTAATTTAAAATTTTCCGTAAAATCCATTTCGTGAGTTTTCTTTCGGCGATTTTTTGCATTATTAGGTATTATATTATTATTCCATTTCGTGAATTTCCCTTTCAATTTGGATGGGGATTCACTAAGTGAGATGAGGGAAATTTGATGGTGAAATGGTTGGAGTTTCTTTGTGTTTATCAGTTCCATTCTTTTTTATGTTTCTTGAGTTCAACTTACCGTTCTTTGTTGCTATTGATAAAAATGAATGAATATAGATGTAGAAATTATGCTTTTTGTTTGACCTTCTCTTCCTATTTTTTTTCCTCTCAGAATACTACCATATTTTAGACTTCCTTTGATGATAGGTAGTAAATTTGTATAAAAAATGTTTTAGGAGGTTAGTTGGAAAGTTAAAAAGTTGGAAACCCATATTGTAAATGGATTTTCTTTGAAGTAATATATTTTATGTTTTCATTTGTCTGAGCATGTCAAGCATTTTTGCACGGGTAGTTTTCATCTTAAAAGTTTGATCCTTTGTGAAGCAGGTTCTGATGACTTTAAAAGCTATTTCCTTTTAAATATTTGCTATGACATTCTTTCTGAAGGTAAATTAGGTCTTATTGGAAGGTTTAAGGGAAAGAGATCAGTTGTGTTCTTGAAGCAACTTCCATTTGGGCTGCTTTTAGTGGCTGGTGTGTTTTGATGAATTTCTCTAATTGCTTTTCTTTATAAATTTTGATTTAATATCACACCGTATCTGAGATTCTGTTAATAGGGTTTGTTTCTCTTTTTCCACATTTTTTGTGGACTTGTTTTAGATTTGCATTGAAGGTTTAAGGGACAATTTGACTGTGGGCGTTATTTTACTCCAAAGGTCACGTTTCTCTAATTGCCTTTCTTTATAAATTTTGATTTAATATCACACCGTATCAATGATTCAATTCATGGGGTTTGTTTCTGTTTTTTCACATTCTTTATGGACTTATGTTAGATTTGCATTGAAGGTTTAAGGGACAGTTTGACTGTGGGTGTTATTTTACTCCAAAGGTCACAAACACACATACACGTACGCACGCGCACACACATTCTTTTTTTGGCACTCGAATCTCATTATTGTTATGACAGTTTATAACACACACACATTTTGTTTTTTGCACTCAAATCTCATTATTGATATGATAGTTTATAACTTGTGGGAGCATCTAGTCTATTGTAAGTTCTCAAAACAGACGATAACCTAGTAAGCAGAACAACTTCTTCAACTCGTCTCATCGAAAAGTTTTTACTTTAGACTTCAGAGACCTTATCACTACAAAAAGACAACTTTTAGACTTAGCTCCATTACCTAGTTTTCAACACTTAGCTCAAATTGACTTTTTAATTACTAGGCGGTAAACACAACTAATTAATGAAGTGGAATAAATATAACTTCTTCTCTTTATTAACTTAACACTTTACATCCAAGTACAAAAGGAAATTCAAACTGTACGATTAAAGCAAGACTTAAAACTTAGACTCGTAGGTTTTTCATGTCAGGCTCAGTTCTTCCACTCATTGTCTTGGACCTCATGAGTATAAGAGTCAGAAGAGCATAAGGCTCCTATAAATAAGGAAATAAAAAGTATCCAAGTTCAAAATAACTATACAAAAAAGTATCCAAGTTCAAAATAACTATTCAAACAAAATGCTTTCTTCAATTGCAACCCAAAATTTTAAATTAGAAAAAATCATCAATCCTCCTTCTCCAGAAGAAACTCCTAATCTCTTCCAACCTTTGGAAAATGTTAAGATAAAACCTAGAAACAAAAACTTCTAGATGAGACTAACAAACGCCTAGATAGCTTAAAGGGCGAAAGTTCGATCAATGTCATTAATGAAGAAGATGCTGTCCAATTCATGGAAGATTTTGAAAATCTCTCTGTTAATGAATAAGAAAAACAAATCAATAAAATAAACTTTGGAAGGTATATCAATAAGACAAATCAAATTAATTTCTATCCTCGACCTTCATTTCTAGGAGAAGGTTTAGAGCAAAGACAGAGATATTCAATAAATACTGAGTTCAATAGAGAATCTATATGTGTTTGGAGCCTTGATGGAACTACAAAATTTCAAATCTATGACATATTAAATAATATGTTGAATGGTGCTATAACCTATGAATCTAATGGTCATTCAAATAAAGAAGTCGTCATGCTTCTAATTAATGGATTTAGTAGAAGTCTCAAATTGTGGGGGGATCATGCCCTAACCATTGAACAAAAAGGAGGCAAATCAAATAAAAAGGTTTTTTTTTGCTACAAATGTAGAAAAGAAGGACATTATGCCAACAGGTGTCCCCAAAGAGGAATCTATGAGATAATGAAGAAGAATATTCTTCAAATTCATCCTATATTTCTGAATTTAATTTGCAAGAAATTGCAGATAAAACCGATTCAGATGTTTCAAGCCAATCCTCCTCAGATGAGGGGCCAAGAGCATGCAGTTTTATAAAAGACCCATGCAAATGTGTTTTAAATGAAATAAATGTTTTAACTTCCGAACAGGATTTATTATTTCAAACTATTAACCATGATTCAAGTGAAGAATTAAAAAGAAATATTTTAGAAACGCTTAGAGACTCGCTAACAAATGAGTCATCTTTAAAACCATTTCCAAAAAGAAAAATAATTCCTTAAAAGAGTCTTTCTGAAATTTTAAAAGCTCCAAAAGAAGAAACACCAGTTTTTATTGATAATTTAAAATTTGAAATCAATTGCTTAAAAAGAGAAATTTCTCAACATAAGTATGAAATTTTAGAAATAAAAAAAGAAATTTCTCAAAGGAAACAAAATGATAATTTAAGAGATTTAGATATAGGAAAAGATTTCTTAAGTAATTTAAATTCTGAAATCAATTTAATTTCAAGAATAAGTTTTCTTGATATTGTCTAATTACATTAAAAATAGAAGATTTCAAAATTACTTTAAAGGCACTAATAGACTCAGGTACTGATCAAAATTATATTTAAGAAGGTTTCATTCTTACAAAATATTTTGAAAAAACCACAAAGGTTCTTACCGGAGCAAATGGAAAAAGATTAAATATCAAATTTAAACTTTCAAAAGTACATGTTTGTAATAAAGAACATTGTTTCAAAACTTCTTTTCTTTTACTTAAAGATCATTGCCAAGAATTAATTCTTGAAACACCTTTTATTACTCAATTATATCCTTTAACGATAACAGAAAAAGGATTAGTAACAAAGAAATTTGGAGAAGAATTGATTTTTGAATTCATCACTCCAACTTTACCTCATAAATTTTAGAAATTAATGTTTTGAAAAGTGAGCAAATAAAAAGAAAACAAAAACAAATTAGTTTTCTTAAAGAACAAATCGATTACAAAAGAATTAAAGTAAATTTGAAAGAATTTTCAATACAAAATAGAATAAAAGAAATTCAATTAAAAATTGAAAACGAAATTTGTTTCAATTTACCAAATGCATTGTCGGAAAAAAAAACACATAGTTGATCTTCCATATTCCAAAGAATCCAAAGAATCGGATATCCCAACAAAGGCTAGATCGATTCAAATGAATTCAGACTTACTAACACATTGCAGGAAAGAAATTAAAGACTTATTAGATAAGACCTTCAAAAAATCCATGGTCATGTGCCTCCTTTTATGTCAACAACGTCGCCGAAAAGGAGCGTGGAGTTCCAAGGTTAGTAATCGACAACAAACCTTTAAACAAAGTTTTGGAATGGATTAGATATCTAATTCCTAATAAACAAGATTTACTCAAAAGAATTGCAAATGCAAAAATATTTTCAAAATTTGATATGAAATTCGGATTTTGGAAAATTCAAATTTTCAAGAAAGATAAATATAAAATGACTTTTAATGTTCCGTACGGACAATAATAATGAAATGTAATGTCTTTTGGACTAAAAAAATGCACCATCAGAATTTCAAAAAATTATGAATGATATTTTTAATAATTTTCAAGATTTTACAATTGTTTATATTGATGATGTTTTAGTTTTTTTTCCAAGCATAGAAAAACATTTTAAGCATATCAATATTTTTATAGATATTATAAAAAGAAATGGTTTGGTAGTCTCTCTACCAAAAGTCAAATTATTTGAAACAAAAATAAGATTTTTGGGTTTTGAAATCCATCTAGGAAAAATTAAGCCCATTGAGAGATCAATTGAGTTTGCTTCAAATTTTCCTAACTAAATCTTAGATAAAACCCAACTTCAAAGGTTTTTGGGCTGTTTGAATTATGTATATGATTTTATTCAAAACATTAGGTCCATTTGCAAACCACTATACCAAAGGCCAAAGAAAAATCCAAAATCGTGTTCCAACAAACATACCCAAACTTTTCAAAAAATTAAGCTTTTAGTCAAATCAATACCTTGCCTCAATTTAATTAAAAAAAAGCAAATCTTATCTTTGAAACTGATGCCTCTAGTATCGGATATAGGGGAATCCTAAAATAGTGTCTAGATAAGACCAAATCAATAATCCGATTTCATTCAGGAATTTGGAATGACACACAAAAAAATTACTCAACAGTAAAAAAGGAATTATGTGCAATAGTTCTTTGTGTTAAAAAATTCCAAGGTGAATTGATTAATAAAAAATTCATTATCAAAACTGATTCTGAGCCTCAAAATTTGTGTTGAAAAAAGATGTAAAGAATCTTGTCTGAAAATAAATTTTTGCCAGATGGCAAGCCATACTGTCTTACTTTGATTTTGAAGTTGTGCCTATAAAAGGAGAACAAAACCCCTTAGTTGATTATCTATCAAGGGAGTTTCTAACTCCAACACTTTCTCTCCTTTCTAAAGCTCTCTCTCGAAAGAAAAATGAGTTCGAAAAAGGGAAGTGCTAGAGGAAGAACAAACTCTACCTCTTCAAAGGGCAATTGCCCATCTTCTTCTTCAAATTCTGCACCCTCACCTATGAGTGTAGATCAATATGCAATGGATTTAGGGTATACTACGGTAACCCAATCCAGATCAAAATCGTCTGGCATATGGATTCGATCTCCCATGGAGTCATCAACTCCACCTAGGCCTTCGGTTAATCTTATCCATCCTTTTGGCGGAGTCATTCAAATGAGGTCTTCTGCCTCTCCTTCATCCAATAGAGAGTCTTTTACTCCTCCTACAACTTATTCTCAGGCTGTCACCCCCGATAAACAGTTTATGCCAAGAATCGAGATCAAATCTTATTTTCAAAAACCTATTGTTATTTATGATCCTATCATAGAACTCGAATATCAAAGTCTCACTTTAGAAGAGACAGTTTCAAAAATCTTTCTGGATGACTTTAATTTTCTTCCTGAAGACCTCAGAAAATCAAGAAAATTTTATGAGTTTATTCAAGTAGACACAAACTCCGTAGAAATAGCTCATACTCTAGATAAAAACAATCCTTCTAAAATTGCTTATTTGATATTTAAAATTTTCAAAGCAATCAATCCAACTCATTGGAATCAAGGAATTTTTCCAGAAAAATCCCTTTTGAAACCTTTCATTCCTCAATCCTGCTCATACCAAGATTATATCAAAGCTTGGTATAGAGTATTTTGGTTTTCAAATAGAAACCACTCATGGTATATTTCTTTTTGTCAAAATGCCTACAAAATTAATTTTTTCTTATGGTTTATTCAATGGTGGAATAATTTTGGTCTGACAGACGATATTCTACCAACTCCAATTCAAGAATCATATTTTTATTTCTCAAGAACGATTCAAAAGAATTCTTTTCATAATTCAATGAGATTTTGCCTTTACTTTCAAATTCCATTGATATTTTGTTGGAGCTACAACACAACATCATATCCTCAATACAAGATGTTGGTTAAGAATCTTAAAATCAAATAGTGGAAAAAATACAATTTTCAACATGCCACCATCAAACACATAAAGGAATGGTTCGCTGAGAACGGATATCTACAAGACATTGATCAAAGGAAGAACGCCAAATTCTTAAATGACAAATCAAAGCTTCTTGCAGCACTCGTTCAAGCCACAATTGATGTAGATTTCCAAAGATTATTATCAACGGCAGTAAATACTTCTTCATCTTCAAAGCCAGCACCTTCTTTCATACAGGAAGACGAAGAACAAGTAGATCTAGAGTATGATCTAGACGATCCATTTCTTGACTCACAGCCTAGAGCTCCGAATCCAAAAACCTGTTTCAAAAGAAAAATAGATTCAATATAGAGTCTTCTGAAAGAAGATTTCTATTCAAAATTACTATATTTTCTTTTTGTTCATATTCATATATATATATATATATATATATATTATAAAAAAAATTAGAAAAAATGTACATTCTCATCTCTAGTATAATTGATGAGTAAACTTTTGTAAAAATTCTAGTTTACTCTGTAAATATTGTTTTGTCATCCAGAAATCCAGGAAAAAGTTGAAGTCAACAAGTGCCAATAAAGACTAAGTCCAAAAGCTAAAATGAAATTATGTATTTCATGGAGTGTTCAACTACGTTTGATGTTCCTGGCCATAAGTCACAATGATGAAGCGCGGTAAGTCCGTTGGTCAGTCAGTAATCTGCCGTAGGGAATACAATTAATGGATACATGATTTATTACTTGCAAGAAATGACAACAAAATATGGAAAAATTCTTTAATTTCTCCATGGATCAATGGCCAACAAAAATATTTATATATCTTCCCACTCATTATGTTCATAAGTAATATGTATAGTTAATTGATTGTATAAATATGTATAAATATCCTTAATTATTAAAGTTAGGTAATAGGTTTTAATAAATATCCATTATGGATATTAAAAAAGTATTGATAAGATTTTAGTTTTCCAACGTTTTTCATTTTCCTATCTGTATAAATAAATTTAGTTTTAAGTATTTTAGAAAAAAAGGAGAATCTTATCAGATAAGGGGTCCTGCCCTATCTGATTTGATCTTGTCTTTTAATTTTTAGAATTTTAATTATGTTTGAAAAACGGGGTCTATAAATATACTTCCAAGTTGTAATGCAAAGCACATCGCGAAATATTATCGAGCTCTAAAACACTAAGCTCCTTATATTTTGACTGCTTTCTTCTTGTAATCTATCGATCCTAATTCTCTTTGCTGTTAGCATTAAACAATTGGTATCAAATTGTCTTTTGATTACTAGGCAGTAAACACAACTAATAATGAAGCGGAATAAATATAACTTCTTTTCTTTATTAACTTAACACTTTACATCTAAGTACAAAAGGAAATTCAAACTTTACGATTAAAGCAAGACTTAAAACTTAGACTTGTAGGTTTTCATATCTGGCTCAGTTCTTCCACTCATTGTCTTAGGCCTAAAAAACTATGATGCAGCGCTCGACCTCTCTTAAAAATTGAGCTACAGCCCTCAGCGCTCACGAGTATAAGAATTGCTTACAAACTCCTCCAACACAAAATAGAATGATACGGCTTGCTCGCAGTTTGCATAACAACCCATCTTACCCTCCTTTACTTGGGTTATATGCCTTAAATCATTTATTTACTTAGTTTCAACACCTGATAACTTGAGGAAGGAAAACTTAAAATATATGTCAAGATTTTGTGAATGATGAGTTCAAGAAATACCTTTTATGAAGAATACAACAGTCTTATTTTCATAATCATAAATTCTCATCGCATCAATTTACAAACCAAAACAACCATAATGAATTCCACATGGTGCAATTCGTCAAGACTTTCACCATTTATTGTCGGGACCTAGGATTCTCCTATCCACATAATCGCCTAGACGTAGGATTCACTTCACCAGTGTCTCGGGATAGACTTGGGATTTCTACCAGCGTCTCTTAGTACTCATTCTTTTCATAGATGTGAGATTCACTTTCACTAGTGTCTCATTACCTAGACTTGGGATTCACTTCCACCAGTGTCTCGCGATAGATCTGGGATTCATTTTCACCTGCGTCTCACAATACACAATCTTGCCTAGATCTGAGATTCACTTCCACCAGCATCTAGCTATTAAGAACATAACTTATTCCTTACTTATACCTGGGATTCACTTTACCAGCGTCTCACGTTAAACTTGGAACTTCCATCAGTGTCTAGCAATAGATCATACACAACACCACATATCACAATCAACAAATAAGAAGTGTTAGCTCAAAAAGCTTTACTGTTAATACAGAACATCACACTAGTAGTAATCTCATAGAATAAGCATCGAACGTAAGATTACAAGAAATACTTTCAAAATACACAAAACATCCTTCCATTTATAAGAAATCACATGCAAATATTCATTTAATTACAAAGATCACCCATGAAAATACTTAGCCTCAACTCTTTCCCCTTTTTGCTTTCGGCTTTCTCTTCTCCCCTAGTGATTTCCTTTATCACGTTGCAAAATGCCACTCACAATTAAAAATTTCACTTGAAACGCTAACCTTATCTCTTTGGTAAACTCAACTCTTTATCACTTGAGTCTCTCCTCGAGAAATAATAAAACATTTACTTTCTCTTAGAGGGTCGTCTAGTCACCTCATATGAACGTTTATCTTATCGCGACCACACTTAGGTGTAGGTACTTCTCCTCGTGTTAGTACCCAAACACCTAGTTCATAGCATCAACCACATACTTATTCTCTAATTAATCCTATTGTGTCGCCTTACTTCAATGCATTCAACACTTAACACAAGCATTTTTTCCTTGCGTCACCTTTCCTCAATTGCATTCTTCCTCGTAGAATGTCTCTTATTTCCACTTAGGCAAAAATGACTTTTTGTAACTCTTGGAGATAGGGTAGTAAAATTACTCAGTAGAGTTTTAGTTCCTTCATATGTCTTTAGTTTACAAGATGGGAATGAGGATATAATGGTTACCTTTTTACATCTCATGAGGTCGTGTAAAGTGATTTTGTACTAGTGTGAGGCACTGATATGGAGAAAGGGAGTCCCGTTGAAGAGGAGCCATGTTGAAAAGTTATTTTTGGCTATGTATAAATAAAAGGCATTTTGTAAGGAATAATGCAGTTGAGGAAAGGTGGCGCGAGAAGAAAATGCTTGTGTTAAGTGTCGAATGTGTCGACACAAGGCGACACGGTAGGATTAACTGGTGAAGAAGAAGCATGCGGTTGATGCTAAGAACAAGGCGTTTGGGTAGTAACACAAGAAGAAGTACCTATACGTAAGTATGGCTGTGATAAAATAGATGTTTGCATAAGGGGACTAGACAACCCCCTGAAGGAAAGTAAATGTTCTGTTGTTTCTCGAGGAGAGAGTCAGGCAATAAAGAATTGAGCATTCCAAAGAGATAATATTAGTGTTTCAAGGGAAATGTTTAATCGCGAGTAATTGCTGGCAAAGTGTTGAACTTGGATTGGTTGCATGGTCTCATGAGTGGTCGCCTGACACGTGAAAAGCGTGGAGATTACCCACTGATGTCAAAGGTCACTATACATAGGACTAGCAAGAACGAAAGAAAAAGGGAAGAAGATGCTAAATATTCTAATACTTTGTTAACATAAAGTGTCGAGTGTTGAAAGGTCGATTAAGGGAAATCACTAGGCGAGAAGAGAAAGCCAAAAGAAAAAAGACGAAAGAGTCGTGACTAAGTATTTTCCTGATTAATCTTTGTAATAAAATGATTAATTGGAAACGCTTTCATATAAATGAAATGAAGTTTTGTATATGTTCAAAGTGTTTCTTGTAATCCTTCTTTCAATGCTTATTTTATGGGATTACTATTGGTGTGATGTTATGCATTAAAAGTAAAGCTTTCTGAGCTAACACTTCTTATTTGTTGATTGTGATGATTGTGTGATATGTGGTGCTATATGATATATGGCTAGACTCTTGTCAAAATCCTAGGTTTAACGCGAGACACTGGTGAAGTGAATCCCAAGTTTAGGTGAGTAAACGGTTGTAAAGTGAATCCTAGGTGTAGGCTAGTAAATGTTGGTGAAGTGATTCCCAGGTCTAAGTGAGGAATAAGTTGTGTTTTTTGATAGCTAGATGTTGGTAGAAGTGAATCTTAGATTTTAGGCGAGATTAAGTATTGGGAGATGTTGGTGAAAGTGAATCCCAAGTCTAACTTAATACGCTGGTAGAAGTGTAGATGATGAGACACTAGTGAAAGTAAATTCAAGGTCTGTGAAAAGAATGAGTACTAAAAGATGTAGGTAGAAATTCCAAGTCTATCGCGAGATGTTGGTGAAGTGAATCCTAGGTTTAGGCGATTAGTTGTGGATGGGAGAATCTCAGGTCCCAATAATGAGTGATGAACGTCTTGATGAATTGAACCACGTGGAATTAGTTGTGATTATTGTGGTTTATAAATTGAAGTTATGAGAATTTATGTTATGAAAATAAGTTGTTATTATTATTGAAAGTGTTCTATTAACCAAAAAGGTATTTTTTAAGCTCATCACTCACTATGTCTTTGACTTACGTTTTAAAGCTTTCCCTCCCCAAGTTATGAGGCGCTGAAACTAAGTAAAGAAATGATTTCAGGTGGAGAAGCCAAGTAAAGGAGGGAAGGTGGGTTGTTATATGGTGAGCAAGCCGTGTCATTCTATTTCGCATTTGAGGAGTTTGTAGGAAATTCTAATACTTATGAATGTCGAGGGTTGTAACTCAATTTGAAAGAGAGGTCGAGCGCTACATCATAGTTTTGTGAGGCCCAAGACGATGAGTGGAAGAACTGAACAAGGCATAAAGTGCCTAAAAGTCAAAGTTTTTAGTCTTGTCGTAATCATAAAGTTTGAATTTCCTCTTGTACTTGGATGTAAAGTGTTAAATTAATAAAGAGAAGAAGTTATATTTATTCCACTATATTATTATTTCTATGTATCGCCTAGTAATTAAAAAGTCAATTTGAGCCAAGTGTTGGAGACTAGGCGATAGAGCTAAGTCTAAAAAGTTGTCTTTCAGTTGTGATAAGGTCTTTAAAGTCCAAAATAAAAGCTTTGTGATGAGACAAGTTTAAGAAGTTGTTATGCTTATTAGGTGTTCAACGCATCTTCTCGCAGTGAGGTATGCGATGAGGGTCTACGCGACACGCCGTCATCTGGTCATATGGACTGGCAGTTGAGGTGCTACGTGATAACTAAAACTATAAATTTTAGTATTGATATATATATATATATATATATATATATATATATATATATTTTGGTGTAAAGTCTCAGGGTGGATATACATACCTTCCATTATTCTCTTTAATAATGGAAGGTAGTTTTTTTAAAAAAAAAATAGAGGATCTTCTGATGCTACATGTTGTGCATCGGAAGATCCTCTCCCAACACATTTCTTTCAACCCCGATCCCAACGGACATTTATGCATTGGAAGATCTTTTCCCAATGTATTTTCGTATATCTGTCGACGCTTTTATACATCGGAAGATTTCCCTTTTCTTGTAGTGTTGGGAGTTATTTATTGGAATGAGAAATCGATAAACTCTTTTCTGTAACTGTTGATACTGCAAGTTCGAACGATGAGACAATTTTGTATATTAAGAAAAAACTTAGAAGTTAAAAAACTCTGATCTTAGAAAGAGAGAACAGTTACGCATGAGGTGTTGTGCTCGCGTAATTAACTTGATTGTAAATGAGGGATTGAAAGAAATGCATGATTCCATTGCTTGTATTCATAATGTTGTGTGATATGTTAGATCATCCCTTAAAAGATTGACAAAGTTTAAAACTTGTGTAGAGCATGAGAAAATTGATTGTAAAGATCTTGTTGGTTTGGATGTTACAACAAGATGGAATTCTACGTATCTTATGTTTAATCATGCACTTAAATTTGATAAAGCTTTTCAAATATTAGAGGAAGAGGAGTTGGATTATCAAGACTATTTTGCATAAGATGAACTTGGGAAGAAGAGGATTAGGCCACCAAGTAATTTTCATTTGAAAAATGTTGAAGTGTTTGTCATGTTTTCGAAGGTGGTCTATAATGTCACCACTAAGGTTAGTGGTTCTTTATATGTGACTGTCAATTCTTTCTTTCATGTGATGTGGAATTTCTAAATCTTGAGGAAATATATATATAAATCTTGAGGAAATATATATATATACACTATGGAATTTCTAGGTTCTGGTACGACTGACGAACGAAGAAAGCTTTTGAAGGTGTTAGTCGAATATGTATTACAATAACTATGAGCGAAAACATGTAGTGCGATTAAATATCTATGGTCACTCAATATGTTGATCTATGATGATTCTCACGATGAGTAATGTGAAAGACAAAGTCGTGGTCAAATAGGTCACCTTAAACTCAAGAGGAGTGTGAAGACATCATCAAGAAGATTCACTCATATGTTCAGGGGGAGCCTGGAGTCTTAAGCTCATAAGCATTTTAAAATAGTCATATATTTGAGCAGAGATCACTTGTTGTATTGATGTATATTGACTAGTGTGAATTATAATAATATTACTCATCAAGATTGTGCGCAGCTCCTTAGACGTAGGCGACATTTTCCGAACTGTATTACCAAAGTTATTTGTGTTATTTTTTTCTGCTGACCTTCTAGCTATTACAACAGTTAAATACTTTAGAATTAACTAAAGGTTTATTTGATTATCTCAAACTATTTTTCAATTGGTATCAGAGCGGGTTGATGCTGGTTCATTGAGTCTTCAATGGCGTCGATCAAGGAATGTGGGTCAACAATGGAGATAATCAAGGAAGGTCCTTCAACAACTCGTCTTTCAGTTTTAGATGGCACAAATTATGGCTCCAATAGCAGATAACAGAACAACTTTAGAACAAAGCATTTTGATAAACCTAATGTCAAAATAGACAAATCTTTAAAGTGCAAAGAATGTGAAAGATATGGTCATTATCAAGTTGAATGCCCTAATTTTATGAGAAGACAGAAGAAAAGTTTTAGCGCTACATTATCTGATAATGATACAGATGAAAGTGATGAAGAAGGTGAATGTACTAAAGTCTTTATTAGTATTTTATCCAAAGATGAAGTAAAAGATTCTGAAGAAGAAAGTGAAGACAACCTGTCTTTTGAACAGTTGAAGATTAAATTAAAAGAAGATTCAGAAGCTAGAGCAGTGTAGAAAGAAAAAATACAAAATCTTATGTAAGAAAATGAACGGCTATTATCAGCGATATCTTTCTTGAAACAAAAATTAAGGGAGATCCAGACAGAGTATGATCAAACTATGAAGTCAGTCAAAATGTTAAATTCAGGAACTGAAAATCTAGATCAAATACTGAATTCAGGACAGTCTAGTTCCAACCGTTGTGGTCTTGGCGTCAACTCATTAGTAAAGAGTGCTAGTCAAGCTAATGGGATAAAATTTGTTCTTGTTACTATAAACATCAAGCCTAATAAAAGTTGTTAGCTCTTCCACAAAAATAAATAACTGGATATTTCATTACTGTGGTAAAAAAGGTCATACTCGTCCTTTTTGTTATGCTTTACAAAAGGTATAAATTCCAATATCAAAAAGCTACTTGTAACTCATAGAAGCACAAACTAAACTCATTTACTCGAAGAGGCAAGAGAAGTTATAAGGAATGAAGAGTCAAGAATTCAGGTAAATGTAATATTGACTTTACAACAGTTCATTCTTCAATTGATCCTTCTTTTCTAAACTAAAAGACTGTACATATGGACATGTTACGTCTGGAGATGGTGTAAAAGAAAGATTCCTTGCAAAAGAAATAATGAGAAATGTAATCTACCATGTCTAAATGATGTACAATATGTTGAAGGCTCAAGGCAAACCTAATTAGTATCAATCAACTATGTGATCAAGGATATAATGTTAATATTAGCAAGGAAGAATGAATTGTGACTAATATTAATAAAAATATTCTTATGAGTGGCACCAGACAGATTGATAACTGCTATCACTTTGTGTCTAATAATAATCGTTCATTTATCTAAAAAAGGTAAGATGCATTGCTGATGAAGTGAATGTATCAGATGAACATCACTCATGTTTGAGTATCATGGATTTCTAGGAATCACTGTGGTGGCAAGCTTTCAGTCTTCGCATCTATCTAATGATGAATTGGCTTCTTTTTTATCTCGAGGAACATTTTTCGATTGACCAGTGAATAAGATTTCTGTTGTATCCCTTAGTGTTAAATATGTCATACTCCATAAGATTGGCATTACAAAATGGTTTCCTTCGTCGCATGCTTCTAGTGCAACTGATCAGTCTTAACAGTAGTTTGCAAAAAGTTGTTTTTGATGGGCCACCTGAAGGAGATGCTAAAATTTTGTTTTTGATGAATTAAGGAGTTTGTGGTAGATGTCCTTTTTCTGTTTTGGGTCAAAAGAGAACTATATTTTGTCTTTGTGATGTGCCCTATGTTTTGATGCTTTTAGTGATGATGTTTCTGGTGCTATATGTTTTGACTTCTATAATGGCTTCAGTTTTGACTATTGCCAATTTGATGGCGTTTGTTGAGTTCTTGTTGATATATGCTTATGGAAGTCTCTGCATCTCAAGGTGGTTTTATCTATTCTTTGGCTTCTTATGATGATATTTTATTATAGGGCATTTGGTTGAACATAAAAAGAATTCCTCTCTTTTTTATAAAAAGGGGAAGTTTGTTGATATTTTTTGTCAAAAAGAATTAATGAGATTGTTTATTATTTAAAGATTATTTTAAAAAGAGGTTAAAAGGATAATTTTTTAAAAAGATAAAATATCTTCCTCATAAATAGGAATCTTTTATCTTTATCTTTTAAAGAAGATCTTGAAGATTTGATAGAGTGGTTATGTATTGAAGCTCTATGCTTGGTACGGTGTGGGCATTACTAACCATTCAATTTGAAAGCATTACAAATTGGTCTATTTATATATAATCAACTTTTGAGAGATGTGGGAACATTTGGTGTTAAGATTCCTATTCCTCTGCCTCGTTTCTTTTTAAGTCTTCTGGTTCATCTGAATACCAATATCCTAACCCTAAATGATTCTCCTAGTCCTAACCAAAAGACATTGTCATTAAGCTACAAGCTATTTCAAGGAAGTCATGTTCCTGATATAGAACATGATATGAGACCTTCTAGAACCCCCGTATGTTTGACACTGATGATGCAGATGAGAATGCTGAATGATTCTTTGTTCATCGTGACTTAGCCTTCATAATAATTAATATGGCTACAGCTGAATCTCGAGCTCTTTCTACATCTATAAATCTGCTGTCTGATAGAAGATTGGAGGTTGATTCGCTTGTTCGTCACCGGAAGACACTTATTCCCTCCTCTAGTACTGGTACTCCAGATCATAAGTAGTATTTCTTTTTTGTTCAAATGGGGAGATGTTGTGAAGATAAGGGGCAAGAGTAGTTGTAGCAGGCCGATATTCTAAAGTTGTTTGTTGCTGTTTCTATTGAAGTTGTGAAGTTTAGATGTTGTCTTGAAGTCTATTTTTGTTGGAGTTTTGAAGATATTTTGTTGTTTTTTTTAAACTCAGAGGGAGTATGAAGACATCGTCAAAAAGATTCACTCGTATGTTTAAGGAGAGCCTGGGTCTTAAGCTAATAAGCATGTTAAAATAGTCATCTATTTGAGTAGAGATCACTTGTTGTATTGATGTATATTGACTAGTGTGAATTGTAATAATATTACTCATCAGGGTTGTGCATAGCTCCCCAGATGTAGGTGACATTTGCGGAACTGGATTACCAAAGTTCTCTGTGTTATTTTCTTCTACTGTTTCTCTACCTATTACAACAATTAAATATTTTAGAATTAACTAAAGGTTTATTTGTTTATCTCACACTGTTTTCCAGAATGTTTAGGCAGTCACACCCCCACGTGGTCGCATGAAGTGACTGTGGGGCGGACCCTGATATGGTATGCGAAACTAGAGTTTGGTTCAAGAATCATTTATGTATGGGAGAAAGTGTTAGCACCCCACAACAACCGTTTAGATAATATTGGCCAAATTTTTTATCTTGAATTGAAAATATTCTTTAATATTTTAAAAATAATATCTTATTTTACCTATCATTTTCCAATATTTGAATTCGCGATATAATAAAATAAGTAGACAAATTTCCATCAGTTAAGCATATTAGAATTTAAAAATAAATAAAGAAATTCAGAAAATATTACAATTTTTCAAATCCATAATCAGATAATCTTTTTTTATAAAAGATGTTTTAAAAAGAGTATCTTAATTAAATTCATTTTATCTTGGTTCAAAGTTTCGAACTACCAAAGAGTCGATCCTATGATACCTGCTCCTATTAGCATATCCTATCTGAAAAGGAATTCTAACCGAGCCTTGATCCTCTTCTCTCTCCTTAAACCATCGATCTTTAGAGAACCTTTGGTCGAGTTCAACCTTTGGTCTTTCGATATTCCATAACCTTCCCAGCTATGCTGGTGGAATCCACTCTCTTAGGCTACCTCTTTCTTGTTCCGATCTTGGATGCATAAGAAGGAAGGTAAGGGATGATAATAAATCAATCGATTGAAAGTAATTGAGGCAACACAAATCCATTTTCTTTTTGCTTAAGAACAAGTTGATTATTTTGCTTCACACATGCATTCTTTTTCAGTTTGTCAAGAATCTAAGAGATCGGACTCCTAAATACTTTCGTATGATATCTAAAAAAACTTTCTAAAACTAATTTTTTAGAAGACAAAAAATGAATCAAAAATTTTTTAAAAGACTTGCAAATAACTTTAAAAGGGTTGAGATTACCGAAGAAACATCACTAGAAAGTTACAATAATTTAATATGTAAATTTACCTAGGAAGAATATACGATTTAATAATATATTTAAATGAATACACCAATAAACAGGGATGCTAAAAATTTAATAAACAACATTGAAAGTTGAACTCGAATAACTTTCAAAAAATCGATCCTCTTACTTCAAGATTCTAGAAAATCAATCTTCTAAATATTTTTAGTATATTCGTGCAGTCAGATATTTTACCAAATATGACGATTAAGAATATAATAAACCTACAATGTAGCATAAACATATTGAAAAAATAGCAATAGTGGAAGTGTTTGACAAGTATAATGACTTGATACGACATTTAAAATTTAAAAAAAAAACATAAATATAATATTACAAGTGCTAAACTCTTCTAAAAATTAGCAGCAAAATAGAAAAGAAAAATAAAAGAAAAAACCATAAAAATTTTGAGAAAAAAAAAAGATTAACTAACGGTAGAAAAAAAAATAACTAAACATATAAATTAGAAAAAGAATAAACAAAAATGAATAAATAGGAAGAGAGTCTGGAGAGAAAATGAGAAGAAGAAGATGGGTTTTGTTGGTTAATGGAGGCCGTAGGTTGGAATGAGTTGAATTTATTAATATCCAATTCTACAGACAACCAAGTACTAATGTCCAGCTAGCTGTTTTTATTTTGTTATCAAATATTTTTCGAAACTATATATTTTTACTTCTGAATATAGCTAGCATACCATTAATAAACTATGTAAAATATTTGTAGGTCGATTCTCGACATTTTGTTGTTGATGGTATATTTCATCACCTCACATACTCAATCTTCCTTGTTTTGAGTGCATTATACACGACAAAACTTAGTAAGATAAACTTAACAATCCCAAACCCAAAGATCGCTTAAGTTTTAGAGCTGACCAACTGTAAACAAGTGTTATGATCAAAGGTCCACATGGATGTATGTAGAAAAAACGTAGTACTGAAGATATTAATAATTGCAAATGAAATTTTATATATGTATGTTAATTTCTTTCGATTATAGCTTTTAATAGTGAAACTAAATGTTTAGCTAAAATGAGGTAATGTTGTATAAATAGAAAAGATTAATTAAACATATAACGTCTTTTTAACTTAACAAGGGTTAAAATGACTTTACACCTAACTCTTTAGTTGTTGTAGCAAATGTAGAAGTAGTTTTTATTAGGACTATTTTCATTTATTGTAGTTGGTATCAACCAGTAAAGAATGCACACCTTCCCGTAAGGAGTGTGCCTATTTTTAAGTCGCAAGTATTACCAAGATTACAGCATCCCCTTAAGAATGAGTTCTCCCTTGCTCCCAACCTCAATCGCTGACGACACCGGACAAATGGCTAAATTAGAAGAGCGTTCTAAAAAAGGACGACCAAAACGATTTATCTCTTGAGAATATATTTGATTAGTTGTATTAGCATACGTGTCATCCGATTTTTAAATTATACAATTATGGCAAAAGTCCGAAACTAACCTCTAATTGAAAATCTCGTTTAAGAGCGTATGCAAAATTATTCCACAACCCACACTGATTGAATGAATCCGCAGTTGTTTTTATTTTTTCGTAACGGAAAGTTCAACAAGTAACAAAATTTCTAAATATTGATCCTCCATGTAAACAATTAAGAAAAACTCATTCAAATTCTATCATTTATTTCATAAATTTTATGTATGTTCTTATTGATTTTAAATATTGTGGGACGGGTTGTCTACTTCTTCACTTTTTCTTTTTTTGATTTATTCACCTCATCTTCTAGATTTTTTTCTTTGATGTTTAGATTATAAGATCTGATCGTTGAAATCTTCTATTTCATCTTCTTCATTTTAGGTAAGATGCTTTGAAGCTATTACACAATTGTTTCAATATCTTTCTTGTCTTCGAGAATATCGAGATCGTTTAAATATCATTTGAAGCTTTTTCACGATCGTTTATATTTCATTATCAAGATCATTGCATTGAGTTTGTTTTCGGTAAGAATTCTGAATTTCGTTTTCGTTTTAGTTGTTTAGAATATGGAAAACATCAGTAAGAATTCTATATTTTATTATCAAGATTGTTTTTGTTTTCGTTTTCGATAAGAATTCTATGTACCATTGCATTTCTAAATGATTTGGTGTACCAAAATCTAAACGATCGTGTATATTGTATTATACAATTGTTAAATTTGATGTTTTTCACAACCATTTATATTGGACTTCACGACCGTTATCATGATCAACACAATCGTTTAAAGTATATTATTTCATTGCATGATCGTCTATCCTTGCATTCTGATTATGATTATCATTTTCACTTTTTTTTCTTTTATTTAGTGATAGATGTATATATCTATCTATCTCTTGTTGTTTGTTTGTTATAATGAATTGTGGAATAAGATATACAGAGATAGACAACTATCTATGTTTATTTGAGCCACAAATAGAACTCTATCTTTGTTTATCACATATAGACAAAGATAGATCTATATTTGTGTCTAATTTTTTGTATTTCTCAGACATAATTAATTGGGTAGATAGAGATAAACAAAGATATAAGCCTATTTCTTTTTATTGCTATTGAATATTTATGTACTTTATTACATAACATTATTTTCATTATACATAATACATTGTTTATTCTTACAATTGTTTTTTATGAAACAAAGATATTTATATATATTCAAAAAGGAGATAGATGGAGATAGATGGAGGTAGATAGAGATAGGTGGGGTTGTGGAACAGAAATGTTAAACAACGAACGAAATGCCAGAAAAGAATTTATATGGAAGAAAAAAACAATGAAGAATTTCAGAAGTTTGGTTGAAGAAGGTATAGTTGGAAATGAATGATCGAAGAAGATGTACCTGAAAACAATGTGAAGAAGACTAAGCACGATGAAGAAGAGGATTCACCTTGTTATATTGCATTGACACTACAACAAGTCGGGGGACTCCCGACACTGTAATGCACTGGTGAAGATTGGGAATGACATCGGGGAAGGCTTTCTCGACATACAAAGCGACGTCAAGAAGAATGTCAGGAGAAATATTTTCGACGTGCAAGCAGCACGAGGTGGCGAATACACTTCTTCTGACATCTCTATGCCCGACGTTGATACAGTGTCGAAAAAACATGAACCACAACGTCCTCCCATAGGCATTGGGAAAAGGTAATTCTTAATGCTACATCGAAAACATTTACTCTAACACTTTCAATGAAGCATCGGGGAAAGGAGTTAGATTTTGACGCCTTCTGTGAGTAGGGAAATAGTTTATATATATATAAATACTTATTGTTGAATTATTCTTTACTCAATCGTATAGTATTCTTTTCGGTTATAATTCGACTTAAATTGAATTAAATTGTACAAAATAAGCAATAAATTAGTAAAAAATTATATAAAATAGCAAATTCGAAATAAATATATTATAATTAAATGTTACATTGTTTAGGAATGTTTGAAAAAGTTACATAGAAATGAAAAAATATATATTTGTCTCTTAATGGCCGCGTACGCCATATTACAACAAGTCTAGACCTACAATGACACAAAAGTAAGTTTAGATATACATATCACTGAATAATGCAAAGGGCTCATGGTCCCCTCTGTGCCCAACTCATTTCTTCTACCATCTTCTTCATTTCTTCCATTTGTGAAGTTAGCAGCTCCAATGTCCTTTGTTTTTCAATCATGCATTAGCTTCTTCAAGCTCGACTCTTTGCTACTCAATTGTGACTTTAGCATCTTCGAACTTCCTAGCTTGCGAAAATGAAGTCCAAAAATTGCTAGCACAACTCTTGTGGAACTTGGGCTTGGTCGGTCGTCTACCTAAAACCTTCTACCATATCTCGTCCCCAAAGAGTGGTTAAGAACCCTCTAGGGTGGGCTGAGACTGAAGTTTCAGCATTTGATTCTGCAAAAAAATTTGTAATTAACTTATTAAGACATAAATAAAAGGACAAAATAAGAAAAAAGTACCATTTGAACATACATGCGCATCTTTAGCAGCCTGCAAAATGAATGTGCGACTCCGAGCACGTGTTTTCTTGAATAACTTTACACGGTCGACTAGCTGATATCGTTGCTTAACTAGTTCGTGTTGTCGTTGAAGAAATTACTTGAACCCGCTACTATGATTGTAAGGCTACTTTTGTCTAGCAGCCTTGTTCGTCTGTGATTGCTCCGGCATGAAAATAATTATTAGAATTTATACGTACAAAAAGTTAAATGAAATAATGTTCCATTACAATATATAAGTCTCACCTGAAATGCACGACTCAAGTAGTGATTGTATAGGAAGTGTCAATCTTCCAAACGTCCCACCAATACGTGTAGTGCTTATCTAAGGTCACCATATTTTTTGAAATGTTTATGACAGTCGTCCCTGAACTCCTTGAAATAAGTGAGCATTTGATGCTCAATAAATTTATTTATTGCTTGATCGTTGAAATCAATCACGAAAAAGCTCTACACATTACAAAACACCACACAATAGCTTGGTTTATACTTAAATATGTTTGAAATGAAAACAAATAGTTTACTACATGTAGCTATAGAGCGCCCTTGAAAACCTTGATATATTGTCGTCAAACATCAGCCCACTTATGGAAGTGGACTGGAAATAAATGTCTTGTACACACCAATGGTGTGGGTAAACCGAACAGTGTGTGGAGATATTTGGCTTTTCCGCTCGAGAAGCTATGGTCATCGAAATCTTACCATTCTTATGGATGTACCACTTCAACTCCAAGAATCGAGATTGTTGACGTCTTCAAAGAGTCAGAGAGGATTGAGTACTTGCTATTGAAGAAAACAATAAGTCATATGAAAAACAAGTTAAAATAATCTATGTGTTTGCAATTATCATTAAAGTATTGAGACTCACCCGAATTGTCGCCCATCGAGGACATCCCTCCCACATTGCTCAACTCATCGCAGAACTAGAGAAACAGAGCATTTGTCTCCTTGAAACCACTTGAGAATGATGACATAGTACCTATGGACATAAAAACAAATATTAATTAAACAAATGCAAGTACCTAATCAGATTGAATGTATAAACTATTGAAATATGTGGATACGTGATTCGTCATTATCATTCGCCGTTGCTTGATCCGCTTTAATGTGACAATTGTTCATCATCATCGTCTATGAAGCGGTCAGCGACATGACGCCAATCGGTCTTTCAAACCACTGTAGGATCAACGTTAGGTCTGCACAAAGTGTTATCCTCAATGTGTTCATCCACTCGATGTCCGTAAATGATTTTTAGTACATTCAGTTGCTCATTTTCAACATCATCCACTTCGTACATGTCTCATATACGTTTATTCTAAACCACTTGAACAACTTTTTAATTTGTACCATTTTTTGGATCCTGTAGGTAAAATACTTGTTGTACCTTCATCGAGAGAATGATTGATTCTTTGGAGAACAAAAAACATAATGTGTTGATTGATATGTACCTTAATTTCACATGTGTTCTTTGGCTTCGGTGTCAAAACATCTATGCTTAAATAGTCAAACACGTCTTTCTATCGAATATTGAACGTGCAACACTTCATTTAGAATACCATAGAAATTGTTGTCGCCACTTCCACTGCCACTTCTTTCACCGATTACTATGACTCCACTGTTTTGTGTAGTGTGTTGGAAATCACTTTCTGTCGTGTGAAATCTTACCCCACCAATAATGCATAACACTAAACGTCAAGTGATGGTCCTATCGCAAGTGAGAAGAAATCATGAGATAGATTTTCTTTCTCACGCTTTTCTATAACCTGAAATCCATGTGGCAATGATTATATACACAACTCTCAAATATGTTAGTGCAAGATGCTAGTTATCAAATGCGTGTACGCTATAACCTGATTTCTAAACCATTAAAAAAATGCTCGTTGATGTCTTTTGTACAAATTAGTAGCGCTTTGAGCTTGCTGATGTATCAACCACAAATGTTTCCTGACGGCGATGATTATGAGTTTATGTAACAACAATGTATAACAAAATACTTAACAACTACTTAAAAAATACTTAAATAGTTGAAGGTTAGAAATACTTACATGCGATACTCTGATATTTTGTCTACGTTGTTGAAGATGTATCAATGAAAGAGGCGTTTATCTTTCTATAATAAAGTTTGGACACTTGACGCACCTAATGGTTTTACTTTCTGCTTGAAATTTTTGAACTCACCAATCACCTCGTCATCTGAAATATTATCATCATTTCACTCATCTCTATAAATCAAGTCTCAATCCCACTTAGGTAACGTGAACAAAAAAGTATCTGATTCCTTCATTAGATATGCTTCTGCAATATATCCCTCAGGACGTGCTTTGTTCTGAACAAATTCTTTCAAAGTGTGTAGACTTCTTTCAATGGGATTCATCCAACTGTAAGAAACCAGACCAGCAACCTTCCTTTCATATGGTAAGTGAATGGCAAGGTGTACCATATGCTTGCAATCTGCAAAGTATGATTATGATAGGCAAGTGGAAATATTCTTTCCAACTTGCAAAGTATGATTATGATATATGATATATGCTTGCAATCGGTCCAAATCACTTACTCTTATCGTTCTTGTGCACAAGTCATAGAAAAACTACATAGTTCACTAATTGTGGTGTATACATTTTTCGGTAAGTATGCTCGAATACCAATAGGTAGAAGTTGATGTAGCAAAACATGACAGTCGTGCATTTTGAGACCTGATATTTTCCCATCTCTTTCATTCATACATCGTGAAATATTATAAAGGAATCCATCGGGAAATTTAATTGATTTGAGGAACTTGTAAAACTCAACTTGCTCACTGCTAGTTAACGTGTAAGTCGCATGTGGCTTGACCAATCTGTTGCTAACTTCTATCAGGTATAAATCCTTTCTTATCTTCAAATCTTGTAGGTCCAACCAAGCATTCGTGGTATCATTGGTTTTTAATTCGATATTCAACAACATACTGACTAAGTTGTCACAAATATTTTTCTCAATATGCATTACATTAAGTTTGTGACGTAACGTAGTCTGGACTAGTAAGGAAGTTTGAAAAGAATACTTCTCTTCGTCCAATTAAGAGCTCTCTTTCTTTTCTTATCTTTTAATGAAGGATGTTTACTCATAATTGGAAACACCCAACTGATCTAGTTTTTCAATATTGCATGCCCATTTATAACAACTGAAAGAGCCCTATGCTCTATCTTTCCATCGTGTAGTCTACTTCTATGCCAAACATGATTCTCTAGAAGATAGCATCGATGTCCCATGAAAGATATTTTTTCCTCGTATCCCAAACGACGATCTAATACCCTTTCATACTCCACCTGGATAGGTCACCATATGTCGAGAAGTCATTAATTATCCACAACAAGGCTACATACAACTAAAAGAACTGACCGGTAAGAGAATCATACATATGCACACCAGAATTCCATAACTCTTTCAGTTCCTCAATTTATAGTTGGAGGTAAACATCGATTTCCCTACCAAGAGATCTAGGACCGACTATAAGCAATGACATGAAGAAATTTGACTATTTCATGTATTTCTATGGTGGCAAATAGTAAGGAATTAACACCACAAGCCATATAATGTACCAGCTACGCCTATAACCAAATAGATTAAACTCATATGAAGCTAACCCCAAACGAACGTTCCATGAATCTGAAGCAAAATTAGAAAATTCACAATCCAAAATGCTTCCATCCCTCTGCATCAGCTAGATGTCTCAACACATCCTCTATTTCGACACGTTTATACTTATGTCATCTCATGTTAGTGAATCCTTCTTGCGATACAAACAACAAACAAGCACTGTAATCTCAATACAAAAAATGAAGTGGTGCAATACCTTATGCGAAAGTTTCCCTCTCTAATAGAACTAATTTTGTACCGAGATTTACCATAAGTAGGACAATTTTGCAAATCGTCAAACTCCTTCAAGTACAATACACAGTCATATTTGCACGCATAAATAGTCTCGTATCCTAAGTTTAAGTCATGCAGTTTTTGTTTGGCTTCATAAAAATGAACTAGAGATAGTACTATTATACATTGGAAACGCTGCTCTTAACAATTCTAAAAACATGTCGAATGACTTATTACTTCAACCATTGAGAACCTTGACATGCATCAACTTAATCAAAAAATTTAGGGAGGAAAATTATGAACAATTGGGGCTTACTACGTGCTTCATTCAATAAGTCGTGAAATATGTTTGTTGTTTCCTATTCTATATCTACCTCAATATTAAACAACATCCCATTCTCCAAACCTTTCTTCGTTTCCTCTTCGTGTTCAATAGGAGCTTATAATTCATTCAACATACTAAACATTTCATATTCTTCGTGAAAATGGTTACTACTAATTCCTTCATCAAAAGAGTTACAATTAGTTCCTTCATCAAAGCTTTCTATACCTCTATGCAAGTTAACTGGCTTTCCATGATTCAGTCATTTTGTGTAGGAGAGGGATATTCCAATAGTTAATCGATGTCGCTCCACACCCTATAATGAGTTCCAATTTGAATTTGTTGAAGTGTAGTTTGTCTAAAATAATATCTTTTAAATTAAAAGAGAAGATATATTTGAGAGAAGATAATTAATGAATATTTGATTCTCCTATATTTATGGAATCTCTCTAATTATCTCCAAGAATATATTAAGTTCCTATTCTTTAGGGATCTCATTAAAGATACAAGGCATATACATAGCTGAAGATCGACTGAAAAACGTCAAAAAATAGAGAGAAAAGTTTTTGTTGCTGACACGAAGAAGTAACTTCCGATTTATCATTGAAGCACCCTCTACAAAAGGTAGCTTGACTTTATGACTTCAGAAGTAATATGATTATCTAACGTTGAGGTTTGCGGATGAGTAACATACAGAATAAGACTATGGTTAGTTTGATTAATGATTGAGTCACGCATACATTCAGGGGGAGCCTGACCATCAGACGCTGTCGACAAGAGTCTTCTTTATTCCAGGGGGAGCCTGGAGTCTGATGTTAATTCACAAGTCATATAGTTTTAGTATTGAGATGTATACATAAGCTATATTGATGTTTTGATGTTTATGGTCACTATTAATAAAACTACTCATCTGAGCTGTGTGCAACTCCTCAGACGTAGGCAATATTGGCCGAACTGGATTACCAAAGTCTCATGTGTTATTCTCTTTTTCTCTCTCATTAGTTATTACTTATATTATTAGTTGCAGTCGTAACTGAAGGGTCCTTGATTATCTTTTACTCTGCTTGTGCTATCATAGGTGTGCCGGCCCGCATGATAAAAATCATCCAGCAAGCTCTATCATAGGTGATCCATCAGCTGGGATGCAGACCAGAAGGAAAGATAAGATTGACTATTTGAAGATGGTTGCTGACTTGTGCTATATTTCCACCATTAAACCTTCGACTGTTGACTCTGCTCTCAAAGATGAGTATTGGTTAAATGCTATGCAAGAGGAGCTACTGCAATTTAGACGAAACAATGTCTGGACGTTAGTCTCAAAGCCAGAAGGTGTAAACGTTATTGGCATCAAATGGATATTTAAAAATAAGACTGATGAAACTAGATGTGTGACGAAAAATAAAGCCAGATTAGTAGCTCAAGGGTATACTCAAGTTGAAGGTGTTGACTTTGATGAAACATTTTCTCCTGTTGCTCGACTTGAAGCCATTCAGCTTTTACTGGACATATCATGCATACAGAATTTAAATTGTATCAGATGGATGTAAAGAGTGCTTTCTTAAATGGGTAGTTGAATGAGGAGGTTTATGTTGCTCAACCAAAAGGTTTTGTAGTTTTCGAGCACCCGAAGCATGTGTATAATCTCAACAA
Source organism: Cucumis melo (assembly GCF_025177605.1). Taxonomy (NCBI): domain Eukaryota; kingdom Viridiplantae; phylum Streptophyta; class Magnoliopsida; order Cucurbitales; family Cucurbitaceae; genus Cucumis; species Cucumis melo. The sequence goes on along the minus strand of NC_066867.1, from coordinate 9,225,195 downwards.
AGCCTTATATGGACTAAAGCAAGCTCCGAGAGCTTGGTATGACCGGCTAACTGTATACTTGAGAGGTAGAGGATATTTCAGAGGAGAAATTGACAAGACCTTGTTCATACACATGAAATCTAACCAACTGTTGGTGGCTCAAATTTATGTTGATGACATCATCTTTGGAGGATTTCCTCAGGATCTAGTAAATAATTTCATTAATATTATGCAGTCAAAATTCGAAATGAGCATGGTTGGAGAGCTTTCATGTTTTCTGGGACTTTAAATTAAGCAAAAGAATGATGGCATTTTCATATCACAAGAAAAGTATGCCAGGAATATGGTCGAAAAGTTTGGTTTGGAACATGCTCGAAATAAGCGGACTCCAGCTGTGACACATGCTAAACTTATAAAAGACACTGAAGGTGCTGAAGTTGATCATAAACTTTACAGGAGTATAGTAGGCAACCTATTATACTTAACAGCAAGTCGACCTGACATAGCTTATGTTGTGGGAATATGTGCTCGTTATCAGGCGGATCCCCGCATCACTCACCTAGAAACTGTTAAACGAATTCTTAAATACGTTCATGGGACAAGTGACTTTGGAATGATGTATTCCTATGATAACACTCCCACTCTAGTTGGATATTGTGATGCTGACTGGGCAGGTTCAGTTAATGGTCGTAAAAGTACTTCTGGAGGTTGCTTCTTTTTGGGAAACAATTTAATCTCTTGGTTAAGTAAGAAGGAAAACTGTGTTTCTTTATCTACGGCTGAAGCTGAATATATAGCTGCAGGTAGTGGTTGTACAAAATTCTTTGGATGAAAAACATGCTGCTTGAATATGGCTTCGATCAGGACACTATGACGTTGTATTGTGACAATATGAGTGCAATTGATATATCTAAGAATCTCGTTCAACATAGTAGAACTAAGCATATTGATATAAGACACCACTTTATTCGAGAACTAGTTGAAGATAAAGTAATCAAGCTTGATCATATTTGTTCAAATTTACAATTAGCGATATCTTCACTAAACCCCTGGATGCTAGCTCATTCGAATACTTACGTGCTGGTTTAGGTGTGTGTCGCACTTAGTTTCGTGATTAGCTATAAAGACGGCGCATGTCTCCACGTTTCAAAATTTTAGAGTTGTCAGCACCGTTTTCGGAGTAAATGGAGGACTTTTCGGCTAATGGGGTTCTTCTTTTCTTTCATGGATGTTTAATTTTTGACTATTTGAATTTTATTTTGGCTATTTAAACTGAGATTATCTTAAGTCGTTACACATTCTGGAGTTGATACATCAGTTGAAATTTCTCATCGGTTACTCGAATTTTTTTCGTCATGGTGAATACTCGCAAGGGGTCTTATGTGCCTAAGCAATCTGAAGATGCACCTAATGTCATCACCTCTTCGCCTCCTCCAATACAACATGCAAGGGTCAAAAGTCGTCGGTTCAAGAGCAGGGTGAGGCCTCTAGTAGGTTGCAGGAGTTTTTACGTTCTGAGGCCCTAATGTCATCACCTCTTGTCGAAGTGTAGTTTGTCAAAAGAATATCTTTAAAATTAAAAGAGAAGATATATTTGAAAGAAGATAATTAATGAATATTTAATCCTCCTATATTTATGGAATCTCTCTAATTATCTCCAAGAATATAATAAGTTCCTATTCTTTAGGGATCTCATTAAAGATACAAGGCATATACAAAGCTGGAGATATATGTATATATTGGGATCTTGAAGATCGGCTGAAAAACGCAAAAAATAGAGAAAAAAGTTTTTGTTGTTGATACGAAGAAGTAACTTCCGATTTATCATTGAAGCGCCCTCTACAAAAGGTAGCTTGACCTTATGACTTCGGAAGCAACATGATTAACTAACGTTGAGGTTTGCGAATGAGTAACATACAGAATGAAACTATGGTTAGTCTGATTAATGATTGAGTCACACATACATTCAGGGGGAGCCTGACCATCAGACGCTGTCGACGGGAGTCTTCTTTATTCTAGGGGGAGCCTGGAGTTTGATGTTAATTCACAAGTCATATAGTTTTAGTATTGAGATGTATACCTAAGCTATATTGTTGTTTTGATGTTTATGGTGACTATTAATAAAATTACTCATCTGAGTTGTGCGTAGCTCCCCAGACGTAAGCAATATTGGCCGAACTGGGTTACAAAAGTCTCATGTGTTATTCTCTTCTGCTGTCTCGCTAGTTATTACTTATATTATTAGTTGTAGTCGTAACTGAAGGGTCTTTGATTATCTTTTACTGTTTTTCAGAATTCATGCATCTTTTACAATGACACCTTATTTGTCCATAATCATCAACTTGAAACTTGACAACCTCTAAAAGTTGAGTCTCCCTCTCTATACTCAATCGAGAACTTATTCCTAAATTTCATTCAACCTTTGTCCATCGTTAAAGACCTAAAACATAAATAGGTTTGATTAGTCGTATATTCCTCTTCTCAAACCCTAAACTTACTCCCTTGAATAAGTTATGTCCAATCTCCCAAACTTTTCACTAAAGCTAAGTTTAAACAACATAGGTTACCATAACTTCAAGATAGCCACTACAAACTAACCACAAACAACTTCAATCTTTTTTAACCTACCTACCCGTTTCAACATACTTTACAACCCCCCTTACATAGCTTCAAACCCCAAAAATTACTAACAAATTCAAAACTAAGTTTGCACTGAGTAGGCTACCATAACTGCAGGGTAACAAATTACTTCAATATTTACAAGCTACCTAACAGTTCCAACAAACAAAACTATTAAGAAAAAACAACTAAGTTTGAACTAAAGGCTATCAAAACTGCAGGATGGCCAAAAAAAATCTTACAGTAATTATAAAACAATAACAACCTTCACAAATACAAATATTGAAATCGTTACACCTCCCCTTCCTCAATTTCAATACTGGCCCATTTAATTTTCAATTCAACCCACCCCTCCTCAAGTTTTCAGTTCGAACCCCCCTCCCCCAAATCTTAAAAAATAAACAACCCCCTTCAAATTTTCAGTATAACCTACCACCCCTCAATCCTAAAAAATAAACAACCCCCTTCAATTTTTCAATATAACACAACACCCTCACCCCCAATCCTAAATTCAAATTCAAAATTTCAATACACAACTCCTCCTTCCTCTCACATTTTCAACACACAGCCCCCTCAAATTTAATTTTCAATACACAACTCCCCTCAAATTTTCAATTCTCAAATCCATAAAACACATTAAATTGAAATTGAATCCTAAAACTTATTCCAAAACTAATACAACAACTGAATCACAAAACAAATTTCAACCCTAAATCATAAAAATAATTTCAAAGAAAACCTATACCTAAACTAAAACTAATCTAATCCTAAAACCTTAACTAAACCTAAACTAAACCAAAAAAAAAAAACTAAATTACTTACCGGAGTTAGGAGCGGCAATGATAAGAGAACAAAGGCGATAGTGGCAAAGTGGATGAATAAAAGCGAGCGACAGGCGGACGACGAACTTCTTCTTCTCCTCGGCCTTTCTCTCATTTTCTTTCTTTCTTTTCCTTTTGTTTATGTGATTTACAGAACATAAAGAGTTCTTTTTATGAGGGCACTCCCAAAAAACCACAAAAACGTGAGGAAAGACGCTCAGTCCCGACCCATTAGTAATCGGATGGTATTGTTGAATAATAATCTTGACGCATTACTAATGGTGTCGGGATATATTAGCCCATGTCCCGATGTTGTGCATGGCGCATTGGGGAAAAGCAAACATATTATTTAATTATTTCCTTCCCCTCGACCCTGGTTCGAAAAACATCGACAATTGGAGTAAAAGTCCCGACGTCTGTTGCATGACATTGAAGAACGTGTGACAATTAAATAATATATTTGATTTTTCCCGACGTCTTGTTCATAGGCATCGAAAATACAGTAGCTTATCCCAACATCTCTCAAAAGGAGTCAAAGAAAATCGAATATAAATTTAATTGTCACACATTTCCCGATGTTTATGTTACTGACGTAGGGAGAGGTCTACCTTAGCCCAACGTCCATTTAACAGCGTCAGGATATGTGAACTTCACCAACGTAGGGGATAGTGCGTCGGGGGAATACCTGTCTCCCGACATTGTTTTCTCTAACGTCGATTTATGCGTTGGATGACTCTTGATTTCTAGTAGTGTGATTTGGATGGCATTTTTATAATTATGTGTGATTGGGCTTGTTAAAACAAATCGTTTATTCTGATATAAACGATCGTGTATACACATCTGACGATCGTTTAGATTATATTATAATACGAAAATTTATATTTGATGTTTTTCACCATCGTTTATAATTTATTATTCGATTGTTTAAATGTGAAGCATTTTCTTTATTGTTTAAAATAAACTACACATTCATGTATCATGATCTAAATAATTGTTTAGATTGTAGTATACCATTGTTTAGAAGAAGATTATTTGCGTGTTTGTAACCGATTTGTTGCATGTGGACTAGAGTATTTTTGATGTTACAGTTGTGAGCCCGTAGATGTTTTGTTTTTTCCAAATTGTTTGTAATTATTTGACCGGTTTATCGTATATTTTTGAAAAAACCTCAAAAGAAATTAACACTACATTTATAAATAGTTTCGATAACACTATTTGTGAAAATATTTTGCAAAATGAAGATATTTTATGAGTTAATCCTAATTAAGTTACACGTGACATGATGAGCCCGCGACAAAATCAATTATATAAAAGCAATTTGCCACTTGGCAATTTCTTATTGAACAACTGGACCCCACATGTCGGCAAAAGGGACAGCATATATGTCCATCAATCCATTAAGAAAGCCAAATTTCCATTGATAACGACTATCAAACAATTCAAATGGATTTTCTCTCTGCTTTCTTTCTTCTCTTTCTTTCTTTCCTTTTACTTCAACAACTGAGAACCCGCCGGAGAAATCTGCCTCCCAGCCCACCGTCCTTTCCGATTATCGGTCATCTCCATCTCCTACAACGCCCAACCCACCGGAACTTCCAAAACATCGCCGCCAAATACGGACCCATTTTCTCTCTCCGATTCGGATCTCGCCTTGCTGTCATAGTCTCTTCACTCCAAATAGCCCAAGAATGCTTCACCAAACACGATCTCATATTCGCCAACCGCCCGCGTTTGCTGAGCGGAAAATACTTCGGCTACAGCTGGACCACCATGACTACCGCCTCTTACGGCGACCATTGGCGGAACCTCCGCCGCCTCGCCGCCATGGAGATCTTCTCCCCGACGCGCCTCAACGCGTCTCTCGCCTTCCGTAAGGATGAAATCCGGCGATTGTTGGTCAAACTCCATTCGGAATCATTCGCCAAGGTGGAGTTGACGCCCATGTTTTCGGAACTGAGTTTCAACATCGTGATGAGGGTCGTGGCTGGAAAGAGGTACTACGGCGAGAAGGTTTCCGATGAGGCGGAAGCGAGGGAGTTCAGAGAGCTTATGGATGAGGTTTCGCGTCAGGGAGGAACTTCGCAATGGGTGGATTTCATGCCGATTTTGAAATGGATAGGGTTTGGTGCATATGAGAAGATTTTGACGAAATCGGCGATATGGGCCGATCGATTTGTGCAAGAATTGATTGAAGAACATCGGAATAAGAAAGTATTGGGAAGAGAAGAACAGAGTTCTCTGCTTCATCGGCTTCTGGAATTGCAGCTCTCACAACCGGAATATTACACCGATCAGATCATCAAAGGGCTTGTTCTGGTTAGTAATCCAACCTCTTCTTGATTAATCTAATCGGTTTTTGCTTTTCATTCTTTGCTTTGTCATAGTGGGAGACTGAAACAGAGTTGATCTAACTTGAATATTGTTAAGCAAATAGAGAATGGAAGAGTCTGGTTGACTGTCACTTACTTTATTAACTAATCAAAAGTAAAAATGTTCCCTTTTTATCTTTCTTCTTCTTTCCTGGACGAACTTCCGAAACTCTTTTTGTCTTTTTGTCCTCTTTCCTTCTTCAGTTCTTGTTCTGTTTCTTCTCCAACAGAACCAACTTTGGTAAAATCGTTCTTTTCTTCCCTTTTTTCTGTTCTCTTTTCTTCCTATCCGGTGTGACCAACTTTAACCAAAAATATCACACACCAGCTACGTGTGTGAGAGAGGGATGGAGAGTGATCTGTGACTGAGGAAAGGGAGAGAGAGCGAGAGAAAGAAAGAAAGAGCTAGATGAGCTTTTCATGGGCTGAGTATATTTTGTTAATTTCACCAACGTTCCTGCCCATCAAGTTTCTCCGCAGCTAAGTTAGTTTGCTCTGAATAATTTCAATAATTTTTATTTTATTTCTTTCTAATTTGAATATTGCACTTCATTTACTAAGAAAAGTTCACACAATTTCATCATAAATTTCTTTTAAACAGATTCTATTTTGTATAAAAATGAGTTATTCTTATCAACAGCCCAAAACGTTGAAAGGGATAACTCTATCACAATCGTTTTAAACTTTTACAAATGAGGATCGAGTCATCAAGACGAACCCATTTTAATATTAAAAAGAAAACTAAAATGGACATTTCAAAATCGAGGAACTAGAATGTGTTGATGTTCAAAAGTACAAACGAAAAAGAAAAAATTTGAAAAGACAAAATTGAAACTAAGCAAAACACAATATTTTATCCAAATCTTACTATTGTGTGTTGCTTTTGTTTTCAAGTATTGGATAAAACATTGTTGTGTAGGTTTTGTTGCGTGCGGGAATAGACACATCATCTGTGACCTTGGACTGGGCAATGACTGAATTACTGAACCATCCGGAGGTATTAGCCAAAGCCAAAGCTGAGATAGACACCAAGATCGGTCAAGATCGACCCGTTGAGGAATCAGATATCGCCAACCTCAACTACCTTCAAGCCATTATTTCTGAAACCTTTCGTTTGCACCCTCCAGCCCCGATGCTTCTCACACACTATTCCTCTGACGACTGCTGTGTTGCAGGCTACAACATTCCTCGTGGGACCATGTTATTGGTCAATGCTTCAGCAATTCACAGAGACCCGAAGTTGTGGGATGACCCAACTAGTTTCCGACCAGAGAGATTCTTGGGAGCAGGGAATGAGTTACAGACCAACAAACTCATTCCTTTTGGAATTGGAAGGAGGGCTTGTCCTGGAGAAATTATGGGTTTACGTGTTGTAGGATTGACTTTGGGTCTTTTGATTCAATGCTACGAGTGGAAAAAAGTTGGATATGAAAACGTAGACACGACTGAATATGGAGGTATCACCATTCTCAAAGTGAAGCCTGTGGAGACCATGTGTAAACCTTGTCCAGTTATGGTAAAAGTTCTATCAAATGGCTTGGACTAAGTTTTACCAACGTTTGGTTACAGCCTTTGTTATATTTAGGGCTTGAATAAATAATGTGATTTCGATGTTCTCAAGATTTTATGTATATATATAATCGGAACTTAAAATATATAAATCTACCTTCAGCAAACAGTTCAAAAAATTGAATGTTCTCAAGCTTTAATTTATATATTTATATGTGTATGTATTATATGACTACACATTAAACACTCAAAATAGAACTGAAAAAGTATCTAATAATCTTGGTCAAATTTTAGATCAGAACTGCCATTGAACTCAATACTAGATTTAATACATTTATTCTAGAAAGGAACATTCATCTCCTTAAAAACTTTTCATAAAAAATTATCTACCAAATCAATGTTCTACAATAATTAAAAAAAAAAACAAAATGATTTAAAGAAAAAACCGTGAAATATAAAAAATAAGATAAAATAGCACTCAACCAAAAACTTTCCACAACCAAATTACCTTACAGACACCTTTTCACAAAGGTAAAAATAAGTCCATTTCAATGTAGATTTCAATATGAAATCCAGTAAGAACTCGACGACCAAGGCTAGTTCAATACAAACGACAACAATACAGCCAAACTGTGGCTACATATTACAAACTATCCTCGAACATTAAAGCTTGAAATCGAGTTCGTTTTGTATGTCAAAGTGTATACAAAATCACCAGCCACATTATATCATTTCTGCATGGTTAGAGAGAGGAACCTTCGCTTCGATTAGGCTTTTGAGATCTGAAGATCAAATCACGATCATCAAATTTTGGGAGCCAGTCATTAGTTGCAGGATTGCCTTTGTAGCCACCATGATGATGAACCCTCCCATTTGCAACATCATTAATAAACTCGTGAGGTTTATTCTGATTATGAACTCCATTTTCTCCTCCTTCATTCCCTACCTGTATGAACCCACTCCCAGTCTACTCCCTCCAAAATGAATAATAATAACAAAGAATTAACTCACATAGTTATTAAGATTTCCCTTTTAAAAAAATCAAATGTTTTTACAGGAAAGATGATGAAAACTATTCGAAGAAGAACTTGGGACTTGTTTGGAAGACTGAACTGTAAGAGGTTCATCCTAACGTTGAAAAAATTGACAAAAAAGAAAGAGACTGCTCACTTGAGAAACTTGTGAGTAAGAAATTTTTATTTAGAAAATTTTGAAAAGATTGACACTTTTGGAGAGAACACTGTTTTACTCTCTAAACATCCATTCACTTTCACTTAAACATCCATTCACTTTCACTTAAAGTTAACACCTATTCACTTTCCCTCAAAGTTAATCTCTTAGCAACTCTCTTTCTCTCTTCCTCTTTTTGCTTACTTTGCTTGCTTGCGTTTTTTAGTTCACAAATAAAGATCACACCTCCTATTTATAGCCATGAAATCTTTTGGAGCCCAAGCCAAAGATTTCAATAAATTCTATACTAAATATTTCAAATCTCAATTCTTATTTAAAAAATAACTCTATAATTCCTTAACTCAATAAAATCTACTATGCTTCTAGACTTTTTCTTTTAAATATTTATTTACACCTTTCAACATAATTCTAGAAATTTAATCAACACATTTGGGTTGATAGTCTGTCTTACACCCCTTTCTGACCAGTTTTTTCATAACCCTTTCTGACCAGTTTTTTCAATAACCCTTGTTACATTAAATGACCTTCCAAACATCTCTATAGTAATAAGATATTGTCTACTATGATCATAGATCTCGACTATAGTTTTTTTGTTTTTTTTTTCACTCCAACAAATTTCAATAAGAGAATATAGGTTGTCCCCACTTATATACTATATTCATCCCCTTACTTAGATAAGGGATGTGGGATTTTGGTAGCATTCCCAAACCCATTCCAATCTCACAGACAGGTCTTTATGGTAATAGCCAGCATATTAGATTTAATCTAATTTAAACTCAAAACAAACCACAATCCTCAATAAGAAAACCCAAAAAAAAAAAAAAAAAAGTTGCGGGAGAGAAAGAGAAACCTTATGATGACGTTTTTCAATCGAATCCAACTCCTTGTAGTATTCTGTCTCCAAATAGTCCTCCTGCACCAAACAATCCCCATCTCCCAAGCGTAAAGCCTGCAAAAATTCTTCAAAAGTTCATACCCAGATCACGATTCCCGAAGAAAAAAACAAATGTAACAAACGAGGAATAGTACATGAGATTGGGACTGGAGATTTCTGAACTTATCAAGCTCCGGAATAGCCTTTTCTGAGGTGAATCCAGATGGGTTTTCAGTCAAGGAGTCGGATTCGCTCCGGCTCGGTTTCATCGGCCGCTTGGGGGCGATGGAATCAAACTGGGCTCTGATCTGATCAGTGATTCGCATCTGTTCCTCGTTGTCCAACACGATGTCGCTCCGGCTTGGCTTGGTCGCAGTGCACCGCGGCGCAGCCATGGAGGTGGTTCTGGTGCAGTTTGGCAGTTTCTCGATGTGTGATTTTTGGTTGTTGAATTTGATTGTGTTTGGCGGTGGTTTAAATAATATTATATAGTGGGGACAAACGCATGGACGTCCAAAGTTTGAAAGTGAGTGCTTCTGTCTTGGATTTGATAGGAATGCGGGATTTTCATGGGCTTTTGATTTTGGATTGCCATGACTCATGAGCGCGTCCACAATCTTGGCTTTTTATTAGCCACGCATAATGGGCCAAAGGGGTAACTAACGAGCATAGTAAGAATAATATGACAATTCGGATAATTCTGGATCGCCAAATTCATACTATGTGTTAGATTGGGTTAGTTTAAAATAAGACGGACAAGATCAATCACAAAAATTTTTTACTTCCACAAATTTATTTTTAAATTGACAAAAGAGCAACATATAAAATTTTTAAATAAAAATTTGGAAAGTAATACCTTAAATGTCCTTACCTAAGTGACAAATGTGATTTATAAATAGAATTGTTTACTAATCCTCAAATACTCTATAATTAAATATTATATTGCACCCACAACAGAATATTCAACTTTTCCCCAAAACAGGAAAAAAACCCATCAAATCACATTTAAAGCTCTGCAAGTGATCACTTCACTTCGAGTTCGCTTTCGTCACTTCACACCACCTTCGTCACTTCACATCACCTTCGTCACTTCACTTCGAGTTTGCTTTCGTCCATTTCCTTTCGCTTCCCTTAACTTCGAGTCTGAAGAACTAACGTTCGTCCGTTTGCTTTCCTTCATATTTTGCATTCGTTCGTTCATTTCCATTCTAAACATCGTCAAAGGAGATTCAACGTTTCTGTCGTTCGTACACAGACCACAACAATCGTATCTTCAACTTTTTCTGTCGTCCATCGTTTCCTTCAAAGAGGATTCCTTCAAAGAGGATTCAAACTCCTCAAATTTTTGTGAGTTCTTCAAGTTTCCTTCAAAAAAAATACAGTGAGTTTCTTCGTCTCGTACCTTCAAATCTTCAATGAGTAAAAATAATATTGACAAAATTGGTAAAATTATTCAAAATGGTGTGAAAATAATTAACTGAAAAGTATTTTGCTAAAATATTATTAAATTGGAAAGATTTAATTTTCAAAACAATTGTAGGACAATTGTAGAATCAATTTGAATCATCCTACCGTTGTATCTTAAATGATTGTTTCATAAATAATACAAAATAATGTTTAATATTTGAATTAAAACTACTATTTAAGGTGGGATATATATTAGAAATATATCAAATATTATCTTTGGCATAATCTTAAGGGTTTAAACTAACCATCTAAAATTAACGTATAAAATTTGGATTTAAAATTAATGTTAGAAATTTGAATTAAAATCAATGTTTAAAATTAAGGTGGGATATATATCAAATATTATCTTTGCGATAATTTTAGGGATTCAAACTCACCATCTAAAATTAAGGAGTAAAATTTGAATTTAAAAATAAATTTTAAAAATTTGAATTAAAACTAAGATGAAAGGTGAGATATATATTAAATATTATCTTTGACATAATTTTAGGAATTCAAACTAAAAATCTAAAATTAACGTGTAAAATTTGGATTTAAAAATAATGTTAAAAATTGAATTAAAACTAACGATTTAGGATGGAAAATAATGTTAAAATATCAATTATGTATTATGTACTACTTATGTCTATTTTTTAATAAGTAATTTGAGGAATAAAAAATGCAAAATAGTTGAATTTATCTTTGGAGTTATTTTAAGAATACGATGTAAAATTTGAATTCAAATTGACGATTTTAGGAGATTATATAAAATATAGATTGAAATTGTTATTAAAAATTTGTAATATATATTAATTAATATATTTTGTATAAATAATATGAAATATAAAAAAATGGTGAATTACTTGATTTAAATCGTAATAATTAGGGATGTTGAAACTAAAGTCATACTTTTAGAGGATGTTGGTTCAATATTCAATATTCTATAACAATGGAATATTTTTTGATTTAGTTAAGATTTACCAAAAGTGATTGTGTTTACAAATACACTGTATTCGTGCTTTGTGATATTTTGTTTGATTTTTTGACCTCAACAAATATATTGTATTTGTATGAGAGCAATTGTCAGATGGGTATACTTGACAAAAAAAAAATTGAAAAAAATAATTTGGCAGGCGATTTTGCCATAAATCAAAATAATTTTTGGATTTGCTATTTTTCTTTTGTCTATCCAAGATTTTGCTATTTTGACCATTTTCTCTTTAAAATATAGGTTGGGTTGGGTTGAAAATTTAAATTTTTTCAGGTTGGGTTGGGTCTCGAGTTGGAGGGTTGAAAAATTCGGTTTAACCCAACCCAACCCGAATTTATATATATATATATATATATATATATATATATATATATATATATATATATATATATATATATAATATTATTTTCTAATAAAATATAAACTTAAAACCCTAAAAATACGCCTATTGAATGTCGTTTCACTTCGCATTCACCTTCCTTCATTAGTTTGTCACTTCATCTGTTCGATTTCATTCTCACCGAGTTGCCCACATGCCCACGCCGATCACATCCTCCCCCACACGCCCCTAAAACGTCATTCCTTCGTTAGATTGCTCTTCTCTTTGACCTTCAATTTCTTCATTTTAATTATCTTCAAGGTTGTCTTCAAGGTTGTCTTCTCAGTTCTCTTCAAGTTCGTCTTCAAGTTCGCCTCTTCGAAATCTCTTCTCAGTTCTCTTCAAGTCCTAAAAGGTTAGTACTCGAAATCTTTGAAATAAAGATTGTCATTGAAATTCTTAATTGAAATATAACGGGATTTTGATTCTTTGAATGACATATTAGAGGCTGACATTATTCATTGGCGTACTTTTGTGTTTCAATTTGTAATATTTGGTTTTGACACAAGAATTGTAAAAATTGGCTTGAAGCTTCGATTTTCGGGAAATCTGTGGAAATGGCAAACATAAGAATGAAAATTGTCAAAATAGCAAACTGTTATTTTATTTTTATTTATGGCAAAACTAACTGCCTGAAATAATTTTCAACTTTTTTCGACCGAAAATGCCCCTCAACGGATGAGAACTGTCCATAATCAAATACAGTATATTTAAGGAACCCGAAAAATCAAACAAAACATCACATAGCCGATTACAGTGTATCTGTAAACACACCCACTTATGATAATTATTAACCAAATCAAATAATTATTATATTATTTCAAAGATCCCTAACCATATTCAATTGATTTCAATATCCCCTAATTATTCTCATTTTTCCCTTCAATAATCATATATTCAAACTTTAGCTATCGATTTTTTCCTTCAATAGCTATTAACGCAATGAATAGGTTCTAAAATTTTAATGCAATGAATTATTCCGTTCTAAAATAATGATAAACATGATGCAATAATTAACCATATACAAAAACATTAAAAAACCTAACAGAAAAGCATTTAAAACATTCAAAATTCAAATCTCTAAAATTCAAATTTAAATTCCAACCATTCCCTAAAATTATGGCAAATATAATGGGAATACATAAGTTTAGATTCAAATCCTAACTATCCCTAAAATCATGCCAAAACACAAACCAGAATTATCCCTAAAATTGGGAATATCCTTAAATTGTTATCTATCTTTAATTTTGCCAACAAACCGAAATTAATCGAAACCAAAACACAAGATTCACCGAAAGACAATCTTTTTGAAATTTCACCAAAACGTTCATGGCTATTAAAACATAAATTTCAACGAAGAACGGAGTAAAGCATATTATTTTTGAACTTTAACATCTTTATATTCTAAACTACTTTAGAAAAATAACTAATATTGCCTTCCCAACATTATATTCATAAGATTATATTATATACATTTTTTTTCTTTGCCCTTGTCTACCATATTTTCGTAATATCCGACCATTACATCAAATTAAAATGTGATCCCTACAAATGAAACAGGTACCCGTATAATATATGAAACAATAATTTAATTTAATATTCATCCCTCCTATATACAATCTAGTAGTGAATACTTTATTCAATAAACGTGTTCCCTTTGAATTTTTTCCATGGCTTTACAACGAGTAAAGACCGTATTCAATGGTAGATGGATTGAGTCCTGCCGGTATATTGACTATCGCCTCCTTGATGTATATGTTCCAGTTTCATCCTCGTTTCAAGAATTTGCAAATTGTATCCAACGTAGACTTTTTCCAAATTCAGAAGTTTCTGTCTCTAGATTGACCGTTTACTGGAAAAATTGCAACAATTCGAAACTCATTCGGATTGTTGATGATAAGGATGTGTCTTGGATTATGTTACTTATATCGAAATTCTCCGACAATGATCAAATAAAACTCAACGGATGAGAACTGTCCAGATTCAAATACAGTATATTTAAGAAGATAGAAAAATCAAATAAAATATCACATATTCGATTACAGTGTATTTGTGAATACACCCAGTACTTATGATAATTATTAACTAAATCAAAAAATTATTATATTCTTTCAAAGATCCCTAAACATATTCAATTGGTTTCAATATCCCCTAATTATTTCGATTTTTACCTTCAATAATTATATATTCAAACTTTAACTATTAACGTCCTCTAATTTTAATGCAATGAATACTTCTTAAAATAATGATAAAGATGATGCAATAATTAACTATTAACAAAAATATTAAAAAAGTAACGAAAAATCATTTAAAATATTCAAATTTCAAATCTTAAGTAAAATTCAAATTCAAATTCCAACCATTCCCTAAAATTATGGCAAATATAATGGAAATACTAAGTTTAGAATCAAATCAAAACCCTCCCTAAAATCATGCCAAATAAAATGTGATTTAATTATGGCAAATATAATGGAAATACTTAAGTTTAGAATCAAATCCCAACCCTCCCAAAAATCATGCCAAATAAAATATGATCTATCTTTAATTTTGCCAACCAACGGGAATTAAGGGAAACAAAAATAGAAGAATCACCGAAAGACAATCAACCGAAATTAAGGGAAACGAAAATTTGTACTAAAAGAAGAAGGTGGAAAGCGACGGTGCGGGTGGAAAGCCATTTGAAAATTTGAAGAATGTTAGAACCGGAGAAAATTTGAAGAAAATTTTGAGAACTCGGTATTTTTTACCGATACATGCAGAAAATAGAGGAAAAATCCAAAGGTTGAAGAAGGAACATAAGTTTGAAACAAAACAACTCACCGATACTTTGGGTGGTGCAAACCGATTAAAAAAGGAAGGGCGTGCAAACGGTGGAAAAGCGACGGAAGAGAAATCGATGGTGGAAAAGTGTCGAAAGAGAAAGCGACGGTGGAAAACGGAAGAGAAAGCTACGGTAGAAAAGCGACGGTTGAAATGCATCGGAAAGCCTTTAAAAAACGGAAGAACAAATACGTCGGAAAGCTTTACAGAAGATGGTTTATTTTTTTGGGAGGAAAAATTAGAAAATTGAAGGGAGTGCATAGTATGTATTAATTACAGGGTATTTTTGGTTTTTCTTACTATTGTATTTAGGAGTCTATATTGTAAAGTATGTAGGGGCATTTAAGGCATAGTTATTCCATTTATTACGTGAAAATTAACTGTTTTGCTATTTTGACAATTTAAAAATAAATTTGCCATTTATCTAAAGTAAACTTTAGATTTTGCTATTCTTCTTGTCGCCCCTCGATTTTATAGGTGGTTGGGTTAAAAACTAAATTTGGGTTATTCGGGTTGCCAACCCAACTAACATGAAAATATGGGTTGAGTTAAGAATGTCTCCCATCCCAACCCAACCCAACCCAATTACACCGATACAAATTAAGGTGTAATATATCATTTTTCTAATTTACTAATTTTATAAGGATTTCTTTTTATTTAAAATATCCACTAAGGATATTTGAGAAATGTGTTTTGTGGTAATGAACTTGTGTTAATTTGATGCGATCTTATTCTATCTCCAATACTCGATCCTTTGATTCTCTTGATCAAATGTGTATGTTTGATGTATTAAAGCAGAGTGTGTGATAATCTTGAAGTTGTAATCCCGGAATAATATTTATATCTCCAAGGAAATTGATCTTCAAGTGTGGTTTACTTTTTAGAAGTTAAAGTGACTTGTGATTGTTGAGGAGAATTCTTTCTAGGCCTTTATGGAGTAAAATTTTTATACCGAGAACTTTTCTATTTATAAAGTTGTCTAGTGGGTTGTATGAGATTGGGCTTGGTTAGTCCACGTATCAAATGCCTTGGGCCCAACTATATGGATTTGAGCCTTATTTAACCTTTGGGCTAAATGAAGGGGCTCAATTAAACTTTAGCCCAAATAAATAATAAGGAAAATCGTGGAAATAGCAAATTTATGGATAGAAAAAAGAAAAATAGCAAACTGTTAAATTAATTTTATTTATGGCAAAACTAACTGCCATAATAATTTTTCCATTTTTTTGGCCCGAAATTACCCCTCACTACAAGAAATAACAAATACGATAGTTAACGAAAAACGCTATAATAGACTTTTTATAGGCGTTTTTCGAAAGTCCTGACAGCCCATGTTATTAAAAGTATGGGGCTTTTTATAGCGTTTTTTCGAAGCTATAATGAGCGCTATCGTAGAGTTTGAAGATATAGCTTATATAGGTTGCTATAAAAATATTTGATAGCGTTTTTAAAGCTATAATAAGTTTATATAGCTTAAATAATGTGATATCTTTAAGATTTAATAGCCCTTTTTCGATGCAATAGTATAGTATTTATAACTATAATTTTCAGCTATAATAGCCTTTTTTCGATGCAATAGTATAGTATTTATAACTATAATTTTCAGCTATAATAGCCTTTTCTCGATGCAATAGTATAGTATTTATAACTATAATTTTCAGCTATAATAGCCTTTTTCAACGTTGTAGTATAGTATTTATAGCTATAATTTATAGCTATAATATAGTATTTGTAACTATAATATTAAGTTATAATATAGTATTTCCAGTTGTAATAAAGCTATAATAATGCTATTTAACTTCCATTCTGATTACTATTGTTGTACTGATCAAGATTACTATCAAACATTCCTCAAGTTGAAGGACAAGAGTGGAATAGGAAGCATTTTGAAAGATACAAACTTTCCTACCAACAATGGCACCATCCATATTGACTTTAAAATAAGCCCATTTCTAGTATTGTTCTTTCCTTTGCACAACCTGATTAGTATGATCTTCTTCCTGACCAGTACAACAATAGTAACGTTTTTGAATGAATTAACTTCCATTCATAATGTATTAAAATTACCAAACATAGTAGTCATTCTAAATGTACCAACCACACACATTAACTATCAAAATACACATATTACTAAATAATGTATCAACCATGCACACAAAGTAACCCTCAAAATACAAACAAAGTTCATCATAAGTGTACGAAAAAAGTTCGTCGTAAGTGTACAATCTTTAGTCCTTTGGTTAAGACGACTCCATTTAATTCACCTACATAAATTTATAAAACATATATTAATTAAACAAGTATAGAAAATCTTTACCAAATGTAGACAAAAAAGATTAGAATTAAACAACATACGAATGATCACTTTATCAGATGGCCACCAACTCTACTTCCCAAAGCTTCTTCAATACATGTCATTTCTGATGTTGGCCTCCACAAATATGTGTTTGGTTTCTTGGCTACATGCATCAACCCATACTATAATCCCATGTGGTCCAATAGGAACATGATGAACCAAGGCAGCTGGATCATTAGAAGACCATCTTCCTTCAGCAACAATCTCTCCCGAGCCATACCAATCTAATAACTTGCACTTAGTTTGACTATTGTTATTGATACTCTGTTAAAGGAAAAATATGAAATACTAGAATAAGAAGATAATTACATCATAAACAATTTTCATCCTATTAAGCACACTTGCAGTAGCATTTGAAAGTTCCTCACTTGGTTCAGTCTATGATAATCTCATATGAAACCAAAAATATAGTTAACTACTACGAGAAAAAAAATAATCTAAGTTACAAAAAGAAAAAAAAGAAAAACCTGTTTCTTTAAACAAGATAACATAAATGCTTTCATTTCTATCATTTCTTCCTTCATCTTCAAATATTCTTTTTCAAGAACCTTATATTTGTGATCTTGTTGAGACAAAAAAGATAGTTTTGAACGAGTCACACCAAACCCAAATCCTCTTACATGACCAAGATCAGGGCCAAGAACTTTACTCAAAGCATCATCAACCACGTTTGTTGTTGAAACTGTCGTCTCACCTCAGTTTGTTCAATGCGCTCCTAGCAATATATAAACACATATCTAACATTATGCTTAGCCAAAGTGATGTCCAACAATTCTATCTAACATCTTCATAGCAATTGCAATTATTATCAAATTTTGAGGCAGTAGAATATTACATGTACTCATATATTACTCATAGTCAAAATGGAATATCTGAAAGAATATCTCACCTACAGCCTACAACCTTAGTCAAAGGTTGTAGATTTATAACCGCCCCCCCCCATCCAAACCCCAAAAAAAAAAAAAAAAAAAAAAAAAAAAAGAAGGGAAATTTGGAGAAAGGAGCATAACAAACACTTCTTAGCAAAATAAGGCTTATTTAGTGTGAGAAAAATGAAAATCAGCAAAAGAAGGCTTATTCAGTATGGGAAAAATGAAAACCAGGAAAAGAATGCTTATTCAGTATGAGAAAAACAGAAAACAACTTGTGGACGTTTGAAAAGAGTTAAAGCCCATTTCTAGTTTGAGGGAAAGCAATAGATATGTAACTACTATAGAAGGAAAGGAAGATCAGTAGAGTGTGTACCATACTGGGATGATGAGGCCACACTTTAAAGCATCAGAATTTCACCCTTTTCTCAAATCTCAATAATGGAGTCGTTTCTACTGTGTGTTTCTTTTTAAAAGTTATTAAACACCATAATTTCCATTTCTTCTTCTTTTAGTGTTTGATATCCAACTTTCTCTTAAACTTTTAAGGCCTAAAAGATAGAAAATTGCCATGAACATTACATCTCGTTTCAGTATGAATACTTTACAACTTAAAAAAGTTGCACAAAAACCTTGTACTTTCAAACTTACCCTTATCTTAAAGTTTTTTACTCAAACCATTTCTTCTTTTATTCATATCTCCCCGCTTTCTTCTTCACATGTCCATTGGTAATTTCCTTTTCTTTTAACATCGTCACCTCCCCACTTTTCCCTAATCCCAAATCGAGCAAACGAATTTTTTCAAGATTACAGAGTTTAGAAAAATAAAATAACTAATAAGAGGAAGAACAAATCATCATGCACACAGTAATAAATCTCATAAAGCTAAATATTCCTACACACAGAAAGACCCAACAACATATATAATCAAAGATACCAGCAAGATTCAGCAAGGTGACAACGATAATCAAGTCTAAGAACAAGAACACAAATTGTAAAGAAGACATACCAGTGTCTCGGCAACTTATGAATTTACCGGTTGTCCATCCTTCCTTTTGTGTGCTTCAGTCCATGATGCAACCCTTGTGATCGAAGATGGATCTGAACTACTTTTTCTCTACAAAATGAGATTTATACAATGAAACCACAAATACGATATGGAAGCAAAATTGAAGTATAGTAACGAACTTTACCATCTCTTCAGCCAAACGAGCATACCCTTTTCTACTACATGTATGTGGGAGTTGTTTTTTCTTTTCTACTACATGTAATTACCTTTTCTACTGATGATTCATATTTCACATAAACGAAGAGTCTAATTCAAATGAAAACATATATATATATATAGAGAAAAGTCTAATTCACATTATTTCTCTCTCTATATATAGCATCTTTATCTTGCTGCAAGTTATTTTGTCTACTTCTCAAATGAAAACACCTTCACAATCTTGTCTTGCAAGTAAGCTCACTTTCATCAACATCTTCAACCGCATTACTTATGTTTTCATTACTAACCAAAGTATCATCATAATTCTCAACGTACATTTCCAAGTCGTGAAACCCTCTCGGTGGTGCTTTTAATATGATATACCAATTTGAAGTGTCATTTTCTCTAGCGTAAAACACTTGTTTGGCTTGAGAGGCGAGTATGAAAGGCTTTCGTACAAACTTGCTTTGACTTTGATGTAAGTTAACAAGAGTGAATCCTTCCTCAACTTTTACTCCATTGCGAACATTTGCCTAATCACATTGGAAGATTGGAAGCTGGTAGACATAATAGTCTAACAAGATGATTTCTTGTAACACTCCGTAATAAGCAACTACATCCATAACTTGAGATTTATCTTTGGCACTAGATCTACATAATGTCGTAGCATCTACAACAACACTACTGTTCTGAGTTGATTTTTCAACACTCTTTATGTGAAATCTTTTCCCATTTATGATGTATCCAGTGTAAGACATTGCATTCTTTCTTGGTCCATTCGCAAGCCATTTTAACAAGTCAGAGTAACCTTCAACGGTTGAATCTAATTCAATCTGATAAGAATAAACATATCTACCTGTTAGTTAAAGTACCTTACAATTTCACATATCCAGTGTTTGATAGGATGTTTACAAATTAGTTAGTATCACCTTAGACTTCAACCACAATGGAAATTGTTCTCTATGAATCTTCCAAAGTAGATTGGAATCTTTTTCTAGTCTCTTATCTAAAACCATGAGTTCATTCATATGCATCCTGTCCAAATAAACTATCATTAATAGACTTAAATTACAATATTAAATAATATTGTTTAGGGTTATAACTCACTCTATAAATGGTTCCACCTCCGATGTGTTGAATAAGACATATTGATGTGCATTTTCAAGTACATCATTAGATAGTTCAATTGAAGTTCCAGAAGATATAGGACGACCCTCTAAGATGACATCGTTTTGGTATTCTTCATTACGTTGTTGACTATTCACTACTTCAACTAATTGTTTAAAATACTTGTTTAAAAAGTCAACACATTCATCAGCTAAGCAACATGCTGCAATGCATCCTTATGGTCGTGCTTTGTTTCATACATAACCTTTCAATACCTTCATGTATCTAAAATAAATGTTATTAGTACACGAAAAATCACAATTATCAATAGACTAAAGACATGTACCTTTCACATGGGTACATCCAATGAAATTGAACTAGTCCACATATGCAGGCTTCGCGACCCGAATGAATTACCAAAGTGTCATTATGTCAAAAAATGACGGAGGAAAGTACCTTTCAAGAAGACATAAAATGTCCACCACTTCTTTTCCAAGATCCAACATAACCTCTCTATCAATTATACGTTGGCAAAGTCTATTAAAATATGAGCATAGCCTGTATATTTCATGTCTTGGACCTTTTGGGAGCAAACCTCTAAGCACCACTGATAAAAGTTGTTGCATCAACACATGATAATCATGAGACTTCAAGCCCATCACTTTGCATTCATCTAATGATACACACTTTGAAATGTTTGAACTGTATCCATCAGTCAACTTTAGTTTGTACAACCTTGAACAAAATAATTTCTTCTCGGACTTCCACAATGTATGTAGAGCCGGAGGTAGATAAGTTCTTCCTCCACAATCTTGAGGATACAGATCAGGACGAATTTTCAAAAGTTGTAAGTCTTTTCTTGCATTAACCCCATCTTTTGACTTTCCATTTATATCTAATAATGTGCCTATAATACTCTGACATACATTCTTCTTCACGTGCATGACATCCAAGTTGTGTCGTACTGGTAATTCCTAGACAATCAAAGTTTTAAATTGTTTATGACGTAGTTCAAACCATACTAATTTGAAATGTAATAAGATATATCATAAACTTCAAGTTCGTTTACCTTCCAATATGGTATATCAAAGAAAATCGATCGCTTCTTCCACCTTTGATTTGACGATTCTTTATGACTTTTGCTCTTTTTCTTTTCACGTTTTCCCCAACAGTTATCAAAAATTTGAAGTTGGCCATAAAGTGCACTACTTGTAGCTATTTTGGGAGGTAATTCTTCTTCTATTCTACCGTCAAACATGCTTTTTTCTTCGATATGGATGAGCCCTTGTCAAGAATCGTCTATGACCCATATATGCAATTTTTTTACTATGTTTCAACCAATAAGAACGAGTACTATCTCCACATGTTGGGCATGCATATTTACCTTTTGTAGTGTATCCGACAAGATTTCCATATGCTGGAAAATCATTTATAGTTCACATAAGAATTGATCTCAAATTAAAATGTGTGTTACCTACAATATCATAAACTTGTATTCCTTTCTATAGTTGTTGTAAATCTTCCACAAGGGATTGTAGATATACATCAATATCATTTTCGGGTTGTCTAGGACCAGGAATCAACAATGTCAAAATGAAGCCATGAAATTTACGGACTGTGTAACAAAATGAAGTCATGAAGTTTTCCATTTTCTTAAAAGTATTTCAAGTTTGCTATTCCCTTTTATCGTCTTTCTTCTCATATTCTTGTGCGATTGTTTTTTTTTTCCATTGTCTTTCTTCTCTTCCTTAACTTCTTTTTTTTAAACTGTTATTTGGTTCAAGATTTGTACAAATATAAAAGATTTATTATTTTTTTTTCAAATTGTTATTTGGTTGTTCAAGATCACATCTTGAAAAAATGTCATTTAGATTTGGGTAGGCAAATGTAAACCCAATCTAAATAATCGTGTATAAAAATAGCCAAATCTAAACGATCGTGTATAAAAAATCTTAACAAATTGTTTAGATTTAGGTAGGCAAATATAAACGGTCGTGTACCAAAATAATCTTGAAAAAAATCGTTTAGTCAAATCTAAACTATCATGTAATCCAATCTAAATGATCGTGTACCAAATCTAAATGATCGTGTAAACAAACTAAACGATCGCATACAGTAAATCTTGAAAAAAAATCGTTTAGATTTTCTATCCAAATCTAAACTATCAAATCTAAACGATCGTGTCTTAAACAATAACAAAATCTAAATGATCGTGTAACCAAACAATGTGGGTTGGGTTGGGTCATCGGGTTGTAATTTTTTTTTCATTTCTAATGTTTGTAAAGTTTTAAATTGTTATACCAATTCAACATTCATAAATTCAAAGTTTCAAACATCCATAAAAGTTGAACATTTCAAACATTATTCATAAATATTCATGAAGTACAACTTTAATAATAAAGGAATAAAAAAGTTATTAAACATAAAAGAAGTCAAATATATATATTATTAATTCGGGTTGGGTTGGGGTGACCAGAAATTTTCAACCAAAAAAAAAAAAAACAAAAAACCAAAATTTTCAACCTAACCCAACCCACATTTTAAACTAACCTAACCCAACAAATATAATATGGGTTGGGTAGTTCGAATTATCGGGTTATTCTTACACCCCTGCTAAGAATAAACTCACCTCTTAATCATTTTTTGCTCTTTGTGGATCGACTCTATACTTCACTTTACTTCTTATTTAGAGTAAGGCACAAAACTTCATTTGGTTCAGGCCATGGGACTCAACACCCCATTTTGGCTACAACTACTAATTTAGCACTTGAAGTAATTAACACAAGGCCTAGATCTAGAAGTCTTTTATTCATATAGAATCTTTTCCAAAAACAATATTCTCATGCTACTTATAAATCGATAATTAAATTCTTGAAATTAAATTAAGAAGCATGTCATTATGTTTCTTCGTCAATAATCTATACCATTATCTGACTGCTCTTGTCTGTTCAGATGAAAGTCTAATTAATATGGATGGTCTAATCTAAATTGTAAGAACAGCTGGTGGATCTAACATAGGACTCAATGTCACATACAATATATATGAATAGAGGGCCATCACATAAGCAAACAAAAAAATAACGACTTAAAGATTGATAACCCGGTTCGATGAAAAATCACCTACATGGGTCAATGTGTCCAGTGGAACGAAACTCTACTATATAAAGAGTTTAACAATTATAACGAAAGTACTTATCTGATACATTCCCTCTTTTGTCACTCCTATATAGCTTGCTCTTCAACGTTTCAACTTAGGCCTCATAAGTTTAAGCTCTCTTCAGTTCAAAAAAAATTGCTCAATACATGTAATGCCCAGAGTTTAGGAGAGGGATATGAGGACATGAAAATAAGGTTAAGAAAAAATTAAAAGTTACTACCTATACAAACAAGATGCACTTTCCTTTCCGGTGGCTCGAATCATAGAGAACTCCAAAGTTAAGCGTGCTTAGCTCGGAAAAATCCTATGTTAAGTGACTTCGTAGAAATTTTCCTAGGATGCATGTGAGTGATGAGAAAAAACATGCTGAAAGAACTCGTATTGGTTTGTGGGAATGACTTAGACAAACTCTAAGCTCAAAATGTTGAATGCACATACTCTTTTCTAAATAGGTGCCTTGTCACACCCCCTCTCAGATCACCTACTCAAGACCCAAGAGCTGGCATGAAGTCAACCGATATCACTCCTTTGTTGAACGACGCCACCTGACCCTTATACTTGAACCCTTAAGTGAAACACAAGCGGAATCTAAACACATAAATTTTAAACATAACTCGGTAAAAATTTTTATTAAAAAAAATATATAAGTTTTATAATGACATAACTCAACTTTATTTACATAGAAACAAAACCTAAATCCAACCCTCCTACACCTAAGTTGAGTACCACAAAAGACCAACTAAATATAGATTCAAAACAATAAGACACATACGATATTTAAACAAAACCCTTCAGCAGATAGATAGCAGTGATTTAGGCTTCGAGGACACGATCTCTACCTGAAAAGTGGAAAATATTTTGAAGAGTATGAGCTAAATGAGTCAGTGAGTGTGAGATTTTTTAAAATAGCTTTTCATAAACCTTTCAGAAATAATATTCATAACTTCATGAAAGCTTAAACTTCATGAACGTTTAGGAAACAATAACTTAAATCCTTGTTTTTTTTGTTTGAATCCCAAGTATCTACTCTTACAGGATGGTAAAGGTTACCCAGTATCAGCTTTAAATTTCAAAGATCACTATAAGAAGAAGGGAGTCTGCCGATGCAGAGATGTGCCGACAGAAGCTAGGACTAAGTCGAGATAGGCTACGCCGACACAAAAATGGACGTTGGCAAGAGCATCGTGAGAGACACGTCGTGAAAGGCACTCTTGGCTTAGGAATGGGATGATATCGACAAAGGGTTACTGCCAATGCATTGTTTGCGACATGATCAACAAGTCGGCAGTGGGAAGCTGCCGACATTTGGCAACGACGTCATAAATAGGTTACTGCCAACGTCGTCAAGTACGTCGACATACATGAACTATCAACGTGGTGTCTGCAGACCTTCTAATGACACCTCATCGACATAACGACCATTTATGACATATAATGTGCGTCGTGAAATCCATATTATAATATATATTTTTAATATTTTTAATTTATTTTTTATTTTTTATTTTTGAAAATTGGAATCAAATTGATTTAAATTCATTCAAATCTAAAAAAAATTAACATAAATATAGTAAAATACCAAATAAAATTTATATTAAAAATATTTAAAAAATACACTTTATAGCTCATAAATTACATACATAATGAAAACGAAAAACTTAAACATAAAAATAGAAAACTAAACGTATAATCTAAGCACCGGTGTCACATGACAATTCCTCATGCCTTCAAACCTACAATGACACAAATTAAGTTTAAATATATATCACCAATAATATGAAATTAAAGAACGTAAAAGTTAAAAATTATGTACCTTAATGATTTCTCTCGAAGCTCGGGACAGGTCTTCAATCATTTTTCTCATTTCTTCTATCTACCAAGCCTGTGCTTCCTATAATGAGCTCGTGCTTCTATCAAACGAGCACTTTCTTTGAGCTTCCTATTATTCTCTTCTTCTACTACCTCAAGATGAGTTTTTAGCTCGTTAACCTCTCTGGCGTGGACCTATTCTCGCTCGATAGATGTAGATGAAGAACTGCCAACAGTGTGTCGAAACTTTAGTTTGGGGCCCCAACCAAGACCTTTTGAGTAGTCCGATCATCTACCTTAAATGGTCGTGCATATCTCATCCCTAGAGAGTGGTTGAAAACCCTCTGGAGTAGGCCGAGACTAGAAATCCAACATTTGATTCTGCAAATAATGTTTTTATTAATTAAGTGAAACGTGTAAATTAACTTTTGTGTGAAATAAGACAAATGATAGCTTATAAACTTGCATGCACATCTGCAGTCACCTGCGAAACGAAGTAGCCATTCTGAGCATGTGCTTCCCTGAATAACTCCATGTAGTCGATCGGATGACCCTGCTGTTTAACGAAGTCGTGTTATCATTGTGGAAACGACTTGGCGCCACTGCTGTGGTTGAAGGGCTACTTCACTTTAACAGCCCTATTCATCGATGATTGCTTCTACATCCAAACTATCAAAATATTACATAAAAAAAAAATGAAGTTCCATTTGGGAACGTTAAAAGTTGTAAATCACCTGAAATTGTTGAGTGAGGTAGTGGTCGCAGAGGAAGTACTAATCTTGCACCTGATTGCTCAATTAGGGGTGAGTTGGCACGAGTCTATTCAGAATCATCGAACTTCTTGAAATGCCGGTGGCTTTAGCCCCTAAACTTCTTCCACACGGTAAGCATCTAATACTCAAGAAACTAAGTAAGTGCTGCATCACTGAAATCAAGCATGAACCATTGCTATAAAAGTAAAGTACACACGGATTATGATTGAGTATATGTATATATATATGTAACATATATGTACGGGTGATTTAAAAACTTACCTATAAGTCGTCCTTAACAAGCTTGATGTACTCCAATGTCACATCAGTCCACTTAAGAAAGCAGACTGGAAAAGTGTCTC
The DNA here is from genome assembly GCF_025177605.1 of Cucumis melo. NCBI lineage: Eukaryota > Viridiplantae > Streptophyta > Magnoliopsida > Cucurbitales > Cucurbitaceae > Cucumis > Cucumis melo. The sequence goes on along the minus strand of NC_066867.1, from coordinate 9,198,581 downwards.
GTGTTACATGTGGAAGGTATTGCTAAAGCGAACAACATGAGGCAAGATAGACTTGTCCTGGCCTAGAGCGATAGATATGAAGATCTTCCCATTTTTTGCAACATATTTATCTAGCTCCAGGTTCCTGAAGTGTTGTCGTCTCTTAAGAGTGGGAGCAGCAGGTTGAGAGGCATCTAGGAAAACAAAATAATTTTAGAAACATAACCAAAAGACTTATGCATAAATAATTGTTTATGTAACGGTGACTAACCATATGTGTCACCAACCGATGACGTGCCTTGAATGATATTGAACTCCTCGGTATTAAAATCGAATAGATCATCGCTCTCATCAAAATTGAAGGGAAAGTTAGACAATACTTGTGAACATATAAACCCAAATTAATTAAACATGTGAGTGTACTTGAAACTGAATATATAAAAAAACAAAAAAAACTATGAATACGTGATACTTAGTTATTGCTCTTCGTAATCGCTTGACCTGCTTTGAACGGATAATTGTTCATCATCATCATTTATAAAGTTGTTAACGACATGACGCACAATCGGTGTTTCCACCACTGTAAGATCAACATCGACTCTGCATAGGGTGTCGTTCTCAACGTGATCATCAACACGATGACCGACAACAAGTTTGGGTACATTTAGTTGTTGATCCTCAACTCCATCCATTTAGGTACATCCCATATATGTTTATTTTGGACTATCTGAACAACCTTCTAATTGGCAGCATTTTTTGGGTCATTGATGTAAAAAACTTGATGTACCTGGATTGTGAGAATGACTGGTTTTTAAAAAGAAAAGAAATGAGATGTGTTGATAGATTTGCACCCCAATTCCACGTGTGTTCTATGATTTTTGTTCTTGTCCGTATCAAACCATCTACATTTCAATAGCCAAACACGACATCCCATTGGATATGCCATGAAAAGAACCTCATCTAATAAACCGTAAAAATTATTGTTGTCGCTTCCATTCGCACTACTTTCACTGAGTACTATAACTCTAATATTTTGTGTCGTGCATCAGAAATCACGATTTATTGCGTAAAATTGTACCCCACTCACCATGCATCTAGTGTAGGACCAAATGTCAAGTGAAGGTCCCATTGCAAGTGAGAAAAAATCATATGAAGTATTTAGAGTTGAAAGTACGTACTTGTGGTACTCCGCAATTTCGTCTACATTGTTCAAGATGTACCAATGAATTTGGCGCTTCTCTTCTAATGTGATAAAGATCTTGAACTTGTTGTGCCTAATGATAGTACCTTCTACATAAACACTTTAAACTCACCAACTATATCCTCCTCGAGAAAGCTATTATCATTTCGTTCATCTTGAGAAAACTGAGTTTCAATCCCATTAACAGCGGTGTACACATTTTGCGGTGAATGTGCTCAAATACCAATAAGTAAAAGCCAATAAAGAAACATGTGACAGTCGTAAGTCTAAAGGCTTGATGTTTTTCCATCTTTCTCATTCACATATGGTGAAATATTAGAAACAAATCCATCAGGAAACTTAACTGGTTTTAGGAAGTTACAAAATGCAACTCGTTTACTCCTAGTGAACGTATAACTTGCATGGGGCTTCATTAATCTGTTACTAACTTCTATCAGATATAAATCTTTTCTTATTTTCAAATCCTAAAGGTCCAACCGAGCATCTGTAGTATCGTTTTTCGTTCAATGTTCAACAATGTACCTACCAAGTTGTCACAAATTTTCTTTTCAATATGCATTACATCCAATTTATTACGTATTAGTAGACTTGGCCAGTAAGACAGATCGAAGAAGATTTTTCTTTTCATCCAGTTTAGAGCTTTTTTTTTTTAATCTTTTAGTGATGATGTTTACTCATCAATAGAAACTCAAGGAAATCTACTTATTCCAAGATATCATGCCCATTCAGAATAATTGGAGGAGGTCTATGTTCTACGCTTTCATCATGTAACTTACTTCTACGCCATACATGATTATCTAAAAGCTTTTTTTTCCTCTTATATCCCAAATGACGATTTATCTCCTATGCAAATGGGATATGCCTGATACATTTTCATATTTCATCAGAATAGGTCACCATACATCGAAAAGTCATTAGTAGTCCATAAAAAAGCTACGTACAATTGAGAAAACTAATTGGTAAGAGAATCATACGTACGAACACCAAGAGTCCATAACTGTTTCAGTTCCTCAATCAATGGTTGGAGGTAAACATCAATTTTCCTATCGCGAGATCTTGGATCGGGTATTAGCAATGACATGAAGAAGTTGGACTCTTTCATGCATTTTCAAAGTGGCAAATTATAAGGAATTAACACCACAGGCCACATACTGTAAGCGGTACTCATATGCCCAAAAGGATTGAACCCATTAGAAGCTAATCCTAAACGAACGTTTTGTGGATCTGATGCAAACTCCAAAAATTCAGAATCAAAATGCTTCCATCCCTTTGCATCAGCTAGATGTCTCAACATGTCATCCGTTTCTAATCGTTTATCCTGATGTCATCTCATTTCTGACGAGCTCTTTTGCGATACAAATAATCTCTGTAATCTTGGAATCAACATAAAGTGTCGTAATACCTTGTGAAGGATTGTTTCCCTCTAATAGGACTAGGCTTGTATTGAGACTCACCACAAGTTGGACAATGTACCAAATTGGCGAACTCCTTTCAATACAACACAGAATCATACTTCCATGCATGAATAGTCTCATATCTCAAGCCTAAGTCACACAACTTTCGTTTTGCTTCATAGAAAAACTAGGGATAGTAGTATTACACATTGGAAAACACAGTTATAATAACATGTAGAACGACTTGTTACTCTAACCATTAAGAACCTTGATGTACATCAACGTAACCAAAAAGTTGAGGGATGAAAATTCTGAACAACCGAGATATAGCTCACGACGAGCTTGGTTTAATAACTCTTGAAATATATTCTCTATCTCCTCTTCTACACCACTATTGAACGGAATGTCATTCTCCAAACCTTCATTTGTTGTTTCTTCTTCGTGTTCAATCGAAGCTTCTAAATCATGCAACATTCCAAACATTTTATTATCTTCATAAAACAGATTACTATTGGTTCCTTCAATATGAAAGGATCACTACTAGTTTCTTCGTGGAAATGGTCTCTACTAGTTCCTTCATCAAATCTTTCTATACCTCTATACAAGTTCACTGGCTCTCCATGATACACCAATTCTGTGTAGGAGGGGCACATTCCAATGGTTAATAAATGTCTCTTTACACCCCTAATAAGTCCCAATTCGAGTTCATACATCTCTTGCATGGACACCTTATTCGTCTGTACTCATTGACGTGATACTTCTTAACGTCTAAGAATTTGAAAATGCTCTCTCTATACTCAACCGATAACATATTCCTAATGTTCATCCAACTTTTGTCCATCGTTAATGACCTAGAACATAAATACATGTAATTATTTTGCACTAAGGGCAACCATAATTCTAACTAAATAAACGCACCCTTACTTCTAATAAACAACTCGTGTTCACAAATAATAAACTATAGGCTACCAAAACTGCAGAATAGTCACAACACATCATTAAAAAGTTTCAAATTCTTCAATTTCATCAATATCATAAATTTAAATTTTTTATCAATATCACAATTTAAATAATAATTATTCCCTAACATATTACAATTGTTAAATTTTCATTCACATGTATAATTTGATTCTTAAACAATTAAATACACATTATAAATAAAAGACTTTAACAATTTCAATTTACAATTTAAATTACAAAGATATTTACTTATTCAATCTACAAAATTTTATTCATTATTCTCTAACATACACATACCAATATTTATACAATCTACAATATACATTATTCCCTAACATATACATACAAAATTTATACAATATACAATATACAATTTATACATACAATATGTAATATGCAATTTGTACATGCAATCTTAATTTATACATACAATATACAATATATACATACAATCTTAATTTATACATACATAAATAATATACAATATATACATACAATACACAATAATTTATACATACAATCTAATATATATTTTTTAGAAACAAAAAAAAAAAAAAAAAACAAACAAAATACACTATTTTTACCCGTAGAGTCGACAGATCAAATAGACGACGACACGAGAATGGTGGGCGGTGGACAGCGACGGTGCGGTAGACCTTCCTCTCCTACTTCTTTCATTCTCTTTTCTCTTTTCTCTTTTCTTCGTGTGCTTCTATGTTCTGTGAATCACAAAACTAAAGTGAGAGGAGATCTCTCGACTCAGTTCAAAAACATCGGGAGAATCCTCCACTCGCGATATCGTCACTTATGGCGTCGTCGGTTCTCGAAGAACTATCGATACAATCACATATGGCGTCGTGAGAACCTTGTCAAAACATCACATATCTCGCGATGTTACCTACCCTACGTCGATAGAGGTTCAACCTCTAACAGCGTCATGCAATTTGGTGTTGTGATATGGTTGTCAGAATTTTTTAAATGTTCAACCTTTGTGGATGCGGTCAAAGCAACGTTGGCAAAAGGTTGACCTCCCACGACGTCTTACATGCAACGTCAATAGTTATTGGGACAACGATGACGTGTACATGCATGATGTCATGGAAGCGCCATTCTCTACGGATGTTATTTGTGCAACGTCATCAGCGCTCCACACTGCCAATACCTTCTTCATGGCGTCGTGAAAAGGTTCTTTTTACGACATCCCTTTTCTCGACGTCTATTTTGACGTCGACAGACCTTCGGTTTTTTGTAGTAGATGGGCATCCTCAATCCCTGTTCCTACAACGTAGGCATCTTAAACTCGATCCTACAAAAAAGTGTTTTTACCTGTCCTTGGCACCCCTTATCGTATCCCGTTAATAGTTATTTTGAGATAACTCGGATCCTAGAAAACATTTATAAAATCATAAGCTTTAAACTCTTTAAGGAAATCATTTTGCATAAAGCAACCTTTGAACTCATTTTCCAGTAAGCCTTAACATTTCTCGGTATTCAAACATGCTTGAATAAATACCTTAAAATAATAACATGCTTTGAAAACTATTCACAAATAACTCAAACATTTAATTCAAAGCATTCATAAATAGTAGCTTAAGATATGCTTTAAAATCTCCTTAATAAATTCATTTTCACTCATAGATACAAGCTTATGTCCTTGGTCTATAGATTTTTCCTATCTCTTCACCTAAAATAATGATAAAATAATCCATTTACTTCCCTTTGACCAAGAAAATACCAAAAAGTTACTTTAAACTTCCAAAAATAGAAAAAATGGCCAAAAAACACTTCTTCAAACATGCTGGCGGCCAAGGATGGACGGTAGGGGATTGGCCGCTCGCACGATGCTTGGTAGCCTGGTCGCGTGCTATCCTCATGTACAGGCACGCCACACGCCTTACCTGGCCGTGTGTTTGGCGTCTCGCATGGCTCTCCTTGAGGCATGGCTTGTCATGTGCGTTGCTTCATACTGTGCGTCCAGCATCAGCCTAAACGTGTTACCAACCTTTAATAATTTCAACATGCACGCCCATCTTGGCTAGCACAGCTTGTCACTCGACCAACTTCTAACTTGCCCAAAAACTTATTTTTCATCCGAAAACATAACCCCACTTTGAAAGCACATAAGTAACAATACACAACTCTTTTGATGAAAGTTTCTTCTATAAAGTTTCTAAAAAATGTCTTAGCTTGCTTACCTAAAAATTTCAGCTTCAAATTCCAAAAGATGTGATTTATAACCTTCTGGAAGTGCACTTTGTGTAGATTATTTTGAAAACTGACCTTTCTCTCTTTCTTCAACTCAAACCCAATCCTTCTCTCCTCAATTTTGTTTATCATCTCTAGTCTAGAGATTATACTTAATTTTTGAACTTTTGAGAGAATTTCAGCAAAAATGCAAGAAGTGAAATAGAAGAAATATCCTTTTGAAGTTACCTATTTATACTGCATCTTAGCATGAACCTTTATTGATACCACCTACTTGTCGAAACTTAGCTTAAGCATACAAAGGACACTTGTAATGTACTCAACGAGTCCACCTCATAAACATCTCGCATAACCAAAACGTTCAAGTCAAATGCCTAGCTAACCTCTAAGCATGACCGCAAGCAATTCTTCTTCCTCGCGTGCAAGGCTCCTCGCTCAACACCATGCTGCTTGGCCATCTCACCTAACCTCCTAACTCCCAATAACCTCAAAGTAGCAAGCTCTCCTTGCCTAGCTACAAGTTGGTCGTTTCATGACACTCATATGGAAGTTTTTCTCGTCTTGTGCCCTTCCAACAAGTTCTTGGTGGCTAGTCAAGCCCTAAACGACTAATAACCTCTTTAGAGGTTATTTTCTTTCCTTTGGCCGCCCAACACATCACCCTATAGCCTCTAAATGCTTTTTCTTCAAGTCCTTGACACTTATCAAAATTTTCTTCTTTTCCAACAACCATGTCATACCTTTAATGACACTTTTGAGTTCCATTTTAACCCTTAACCCCATTCAACTCTTTTTTTTTTTTTTTTTGAAGCTCTTCAAAAGATTTAAGTGTTTTTTTTTAAGATCCGTGGTTTACACGCCTAACCCTAAAAATAAGAGTAATATATATGTACGGCTAGCCTAGAGAATACAAATTTAGGAGAGAATAAATATTCCTTACATGATAAAAAGGAAGGCAAAAATGATTGGAGAAAGGGATCATGCTGAAGCTGTTGCCCGACGGTCCCAACATTATTTTCAATGTGTTTGACATGTTGTCCAACATGTTGCTCAAAATTTTTCTTTAATATATAAAATCATTCGATCAATGCGATAACATAAATCCTAGTTGTTCAAACATGTTTTAAATCAAGGAATCATTCAAATATTGGTCAAACATTTAAAAGCATTAAGAATGGTCATGCTAGAAAGCATAAATGCAAATTAACATCAAAGAAGCAAAACGTTCAATAATAATAAACCTAAGAATCCATCTATCCCTAAACAATGAGAAGTTTATTAGCGTAAGAAGAACCATATAAAAATATATCAATATACCTAAAAGAATTCAAGAATACAAAAGGAAATTAAAAAAAGAGTTATCAAACTCCATACTCTGCTCTAAATTCTCTTAAGGCCTCCAAAGCTGTACTTTAAAATTGGAATAACAGGTAGAAAACGAATATAGAGCTTAAGAACCAACGTTTGTAAAATTGAAAATCTCAAGAACCATGTTTGTAAAATATCTAATTTATTTTACCACCTATTACAAGTTTTCATATTAAGTTTGCAACAACCCATCGATAAAAAATTGGAATTAATATAACATCTAATTTACTTGATCACTAATAGTGTTCTACTCGCGATATGATCTATCATATATAAACTTTGATAAACTTTTATCAACATCAATAATGTAGTGTATCATTGCTCAACTTTAAGAACTAAATCGAAATTTGTTATATCTAAACTCCTAGCATTGGGTTTGATATATTTACTATTATCTCTTTTTATTATTCGTCCAATAGTATCTTGCTTCTCAAAAGCAACATGCGGTTTCTCTGATATATATCAATTTTGATGTTAAGTCTACATTACTTTCTTTTGTTGTTCTTATACTTTTTCTTACTGAGATGGCATTCAATGGATGTGGGACAGACTATTATAAATCCCCAAGTATCTCCACTTGATGATTTTTTTTTTTAACTGAACTCATCTACTTGGGGTCTTGAATTTATAAGTAATTTAACACAGCATTAAACCAAAAGGACCTATGCTCTAATATTTTCAATGTATCATGTCCTTCAATTAAAGTTTATGTTTAATTACTTTTTTTCTTTTTTTTAGGTATTTTACAAATTTTTATCATGTTTGAGGAGAGTGTTAAGTTTACTATAGTTTTTCTTTTTTATTTTTAAATGTTAGATTGAAAGCAAAATAATCATAAGAAATTGAACCAAGTTGAAGTCCATAAAAAAATCTTATTCACCCCTTTAGTAATTGTTTTTGGGTTTTTCTACTTACTTAACTCACTTCCACTAAATAAGTTAATAATTGAGACCTAGGGGTCCTATTCTATAAGTGGGCTTTGTGAAAAATGTATTATATCAAAGTTCAATCTTTTTTAAAGTTAAATGTGATAGGGCTTATTTTATTGAATATCTCTGTCGATCTACCAAAAAAAAAAAAAAAAAAAAAACTTTTGAGGTATTTTCTCTTTCCACTCTTATCTTCAAGGTATGCAATGTTTGTTGTAGCTTTTACAGGTTGACACACAAGTGACCATTTAGCACAAGTCAAGTTAAATCAAGTCGGAAAGCAGTCTTTATTCTTAACCATCGCTCAACGATCATACCAACTTTCTTATTTTAATCTATAATATTTCTTTTAAAATCTTTAATTTAACTTCCTTATAATTTTGAAGTTTTTTCCATTATATCCTTTCTAATTAATAAATGACAAATTTGATGTCAAGCAATCATAACACTCGATTGACATATTCTATATGAGTTAACGATTATAATTATGAGGTTTTAGTTCGAATTCACACTCTATTATAAATAACAAACAATAATATTGATAGATTATAACCCATGATAAATAATAAATGTTTAATCATATATTAAAGGCAATAGAATATTATTACCAAAGTGTATGCCAACTCATTAAAATTGTTTAAATAGAGAGATTACTCAATTCCAACATTTAATTTAACTACATATCATATCGGATATCGGTTGATGATTTTTTTTTTTTTTAAGAAAAGAGAGATTATATTATATTGGATTATTGTTGAGATATGAGATATTATAGACTTCACTTAGCCTAAGGGGTATAGTAAGGTTTTGACTGTCTATTATTTTCGATGGAGAGTAGGAGGATTACTGGCCCTGATGGTTACATTGTGAGTTTCTATGAATATCTGCTTGAAGTGCCGTGTTGGACAAGAATTTTGTGATGTGGTCTTGAATTTTTTTGTACTTTTTTTCGTTCCCCTAGGTATAAATGTGATATTAATCACAATGGTTTCTAAATGTATTGGCCTAGAGCCTCTGAGACTTGAGGCCAATTTCTTGTTGTAATGTTTTGTATAAGTGAGCATTAGAAAGATTATTATAAATCTATTTTATGTGCAAGTTTCGATACTTATTCGATTAGTCTAAATCATGCAGTTGGCCTTTGTGAAATGATGAAGTATTGTGGATACTATCCTACCTTTGCGAGGAGTTAGTGGGAGGTTTACCATAAAAATATTGGTAAAGGTCGACTTGTGCTAAAGGTGGACCATCACTACTACAAGTTGGGACTTCAATAATGGAACAGTCAATATGGGTTTTGGAGAAAAATATGTCATTACTTAAAAAGAGCGTGTTTGTTTTAGGAAAAGATGGAACTTTCGAATTCATGCTTTTTCTTGACATTTTTTAAGCGTCATTAGACTATGACATTCTTTTAATTATCATTGGCTATATCTAATATAATTTTCATTAATTTATCTCTTTATTAAATCAAAATGAAGTAAGTAAAATAAAGGGAAATAGTATTGGATGACACAATAAAAATCTAATTTAGCAATATTAGCACTAACCTTTTCAATTTTGCAAATATAGCAACTTTTTTAATTTTGGTTGATATTTTTTATTTTAATTTTTTCATTATTCCAAAATTGCCCTTCTTTGAATCTCCACTTTTTTCTCTTCCTCTTCAGTTTCTTTCTTTTATTGTTCTCCTTTCATTCTTCGTTTTCTTCTCCTGATCTTCTGCATTGTTCTTTTTCATGGTTTCTCTTCTTCGCCTACTTCTCCTCTCCTCGTCTTACTCTCCCTCTTCTTCGTCGTCCTTCTCTTCTCTCTTCTGTTTCAGTCTTTTAGATTTCTCCATCTTCGTCTACTTCTTTTTTTATCGTCTTCTCCTTGTCTTTTTCTCCTATTCTCATTTTTTCTCAAGGGAAAACAAGAATTATGTATATATTTCTTTCCCTTTTTTAGAGCCCTAAATATTCTTTGTAACGACCTAACTTTTTGGACCAAGCTGAGGTTACTAAACTTACTGCTAAGACTCGACCGTAAAAGACACACTCATAAAAAAACCTGTTTATGATTCATTAAAAACCTTCAATACATAAGAAAATCTGTTTCAGGCGTTATTTTAAATCGCTTTCCAAAAGTTCCAAAATATAATCCAAGAAGTCATTAAAGCAAAACAGAAGAACAGTTGTTCTAACCATGACTACATTTAATAATTAAAAAGAAACATAAATAACAAATACGTTCAGCGGAAGCATAAAAAACTAGACATGTTCATATGACTTTCACACATCCTTCTTGTCTCTCGCCGGTCTGCCCCTCAAATTACCTTTACTTGAAATAGATAAAGAGGAAAGGGTGGGTACAAAAATATACTTGGTAAGGGATCCACTACTGGGCTCGTTCGGGTAATAACAGTTAGCTTCCTATTAAGGGGTACCCTACATGAAACAGTCTAGTGATTCCGTAGAATGCACACATCAATCAGTCTAGTGATTCTGTCGGATACACTTATCAGTCTAGTGATCCCGAAGGATACACTATCAGTCTAGTGATCCCAAAGGATGCACATATCAGATGAGGAATCCCGAAGGACACCGTGCTTGTTAAGGTACACTACCCCATAGATAAAGCTAACTGTTACCCCTCATTCCATATTAAACCGTCTACAACAGTCATATCACAATATCGTTCAAGCTAACAGTTCAGTTTATAAGTTTAGTCAGTCAGACAGTTTAGGTTTAGCCAATAGTCTCATCTGTCACTATACATATATCCAATCCACATAATACTGTTATATTACTGAGATCTAGTCACTGAGTTAAATCATTATTTTGTAAGTTCACCTGATAATCACTTCATCTCACTCCAAACCATAGCACAACTATATGTACTCTATGTTATGTATAACGTCCATATTCAGTCTACAGCACAACCCATCAGCAAATACACAACCTACACATGAGTTCCCGAACCCTTAGTCCATCAACAACATAACTCAATAATATGCAACCCAACAACATAATTCAGTTATACATAACATCAAGATTTTCTTATTCCATCGACCTCACTATTTCAGCTAACAGCACAGTCCATCCATATAACTATATTACACAGAACATTCGGGCATCCGGGCATCCGTACTCTATCAGCAGAACAACCTATTCACATATATACAAACTACGCATAACATTTTAAGCATCCAAGCCTCATCAACGGAACGACCCATTCACACACACACATATATATAAGCTACAACTAACAATCATGTCACCTTTAACCAGTCAATAGTGCATACTAATGATGTTTTCTAGGCATACATGTATCAATTAATTCAGTAGAGTCGCTATTGTAAAATCTTCATAAGAGTTGCTATGTTTCCTGTCTCGGTTTGGGGTCTAATAGGAAGAAACCTCTTACCTGAGATTTAGCTACAATCCGTGTTCAAGTCAATGTTCAAAACGAATCCACCTAAACACAAACATAAGGATTTAAACGACGACACCACCAAAATCCACATTTAGAACACTCTAAAGCAATATCCACAGACTTACCCAAGTAGAGGAGAGTTGACTCCAAACTACACTTGCCGTAAAACCAAAGAATTCGAGCGTCACCTCTCTAACACCTTCAAGGATTAAAAGTTAACCTAACCAATAAGTCTAACATTTTATTTCAACATTTATACTCGAATCGACTATAGAAAATGTTAGAAACTCATTAAATCACCCTTACCAAAGACTCACTGTGACTCAACGTGGAGGGAAACGGCTTAAGTGGCTCGGTGAATAGGGAGATCGACTTGGTAAATTGTCTTTGGCTTGGGAGGCAGCTCGACTCGGGTTGGGTCGACTCGACTCGGCTTGGTTTGTGGCTCAGCTAGGCTCGCGGCTCGACTTGGCTCATGACTCGACTCGACTTGAAGAAGAATGACGGTTGTATTCTTGTGAGGCTGCAGCGGGCGACGAAAAGAGGGAGATTGAGGTGGTCGGCGACAAGGAAGCGACGCAACCTTGCTGCACTACGCGCGACTGCCGGACTTTGCAATAGAGATCGATCGGGTCACAGATCTACTGGTCCGACGAGGTAAGCTTGGCCAGCGGTCGACCAAACGTGTGAAACGGATAGAGAGAGAGAGAAAGAGTCGGAGATGTGCTGCTACGAACGAAGAGATGATGACGACGACAACGGAGCTTGCTAACAGAGGTTGATGCAACGGCTGGCGGCGACTGGGCGGAGAAGAAGAAGAGAAGACGGGCTGGAGTGTAGCGGGCGATGGCTGTCGGGAGAAGGAAGAAAGAAGAAGAAAAACTAGGGGGCTTGCTGTGCAGCACGCGGTGAAGGGGTTTGAAATTAGGTTAAAAAATATAATAAATAAATAATAATAATAATAATAATAATAATAATAATTATTATTATTATAATATAACATAATTTATATATTATTATGATTATATTATATTATATTATATTATATTATATTATATTATATTATATTATATTATATTATTAAAATTTATACCTTTCCTTTTTCTTTTTCTTTTCTCTTCTAAAACAAATAAATTTTAACACCCAAAAAAATTTTAAATCCTCAAAATTAATATAAAGTGTTAAAATTTACCTCGGAGATAGAGACCATCCACCTTAATAGAAAGACAGTAAGCCCACCCAAACTCTTTTTGTGCATAAGTCCTATTGTTTCTGTAACGACCCGACTCTTTATGCTGAATCGAAGTGGTTACTAAATCTAGGATCAGTGTTTAAGTCATAAAATCTGGTGTAAATAAATGCAAAGAAATCTAGCAAATTTATTTATGAAAGATAGTTAAAGTAACATGTAGAAATACGAGTTAAGTTTAAAATCCCTAAGCGGGCCCTATCTACAAAAATAACCAAAGTAAATATGCAGAAAGCCGAAACATGAATTTAACTGTAAAGTAAAACATGTGCGGAAGCAGGAAAACCCCTATGGCTCGCCACGGTCACTTCACGTCGCTCGCCAGCTTGCCTTTGCCCTTACCTCGTCCTCTACCTGAAAACATAAAATGAAGAGAATGAGTATAAAAATACTCAGTAAGGGACCCACTACTAGTCCCACTAGGTGCCTGTTAACATTCCTATCGAGTCCTGAAACTAGTACCCAATCTCTGGCACGCTCCCGAACACGTGCAACATGCGCCCCGTAGGGACATAACTCTGGTCTTCGGTGTCCAGGGGACACTTAGGACCGTCGGGATGCGAGGACTCCGTCGAGTCGCTCGAGTCATATCTATAGTCATGCTGGACTGGCGCCCCGTCGAGCCTAACAGTCCTAAATAGGTGGTGATCCCGAAGGACACCCATGCAGGTACGACTCAGATAGGAGAAGTTAACAGATACCCCAATCCCAACATACATATGCCAACGTCATCAAATTATCATCAGAAAATAACCACCATCTCATCCCCCACTACAGCTATCATCAAACAGTCACTAATAGTTCTCAATATACAGTCACCCACGTCATAAGTCCATCAGTCTTATCATACAGTCACATACATCATAAGTCCATCAGTCTTATCATACAGTCACATACATCATGAGTCCATCAGTCCTATCATACAGTCACATACATCATAAGTCCATCAGTCTTACCATACAGTCACATACATCATAAGTCCATCAGTCTTATCATACAGTCACATACATCATGAGTCCATCAGTCCTATCATACAGTCACATACATCATAAGTCCATCAGTCTTACCATACAGTCACATACATCATAAGTCCATCAGTCTTATCATACAGTCACATATGGTTCGAGGGTTCTCATTACTATAATATTATGCCAAAGTATGGCCATGTCATTCGTCAGATCATGATAAAATATTATCATACATCGTAAGCCCAACCATCATCGTATGTCACTGAAGGAACATGCAACATCAAATTCTCACATGGGGCTAGTAGTAGAAATCTCTTACCTCGAGATGTTGCTAGATGAGTTCCTACTGAGGAAGTCCTAAGCTGCAGCAGCTATTTGGTCCAATTTGCTTCTTGAGGAAAGTAATTAAATTAATTAAATTTCCAAATTAACTCATTTAATTACTGGGCAGGCTAGGGAATTTGGAAATTACCAAAAATTTAGGTGGAAGGAGCCAAAACAGGCTTGGCGGCTCGGCTGGAAGAAGGCAGGACCGGCTCGGCTTGGTGCGGACGCGGCTCGGCTCGGTATGGGGACTTCGCGTGCGGCTCGGCTTGCTACAGGGAGGGGACGCGGCTCGGCTACGCGGAACACACGGCGCGGCGCGCTTGCACGCGGGAGAGTCAGGCACGTGTGGCACGGGCGCGGGTTCGGTTCCGGGTTCGGGCGCGCGGGCGGTTCCAGGTTCGAGCGCGCGGGCGGTTCCGGGTTCGGGTTCGTTCGTCGGCTGGAGGCGGGCGCGTTCGCGGCTTCGATACGGCTCGGGTGTAGGCGCGTTCGCGGCTCGGATTTGCAGACGCGTTCGCGGCTCGGATGCAGACGACGATGGCTGGCGACGCGGCTTCGACGTGGAGATGGATCTCGGCTTCGCGACGCGTTCGGCGCAGAGGTGGATTCGGCTTCGGGACGCGACGGGTTTCGGCTGACCTGCCTCAGATCGAAGCGGCGCGGCTCCTTCGGCTGGCGGACGCGGTACGACGCGGCTTCTACGATGGCTGGCTTGCGGCGGCGTGCGACGGCGGCGGCGGCGGTGGAGATTGGCGGCGGCGGCTAGGGTTTCCCCTTCTCTCCCTCTTCTCTTTTCTTTTCCTTTTCTTTTCCTTTTCTTTTTCCTTTTCTTTTCCTTTTCTTTTTCCTTTTCTTTTCCTTTTATAAAATAATTTCCCTTCTTTTCTCTTCTTTGTTAAATTCCAAATTTCACCCTTCTCTCTCAAATTTCTCCAATATCTTCACCAAATTCCTCCTTTCCCTCAACTTCCAAATACCAATTAAATCTTTAATTACCAAGTATAATTAAAGTTGAAATTTGCTTAATATTTTAAAAGGGGAAAATTCACATCTTGATGACATAAGTTTCATTATTTAATTATAAACAAATAAATGAATAAAATAAAAATAAATAATTGAATTTAAAAAAAAAAAAAAAAATGAACAACATGAGATCATTGGGGTGTTACATACTTCCCCCCTTAGAAAGCTTTCGTCCTCGAAAGCTCTAATCCTCGAACATTTCTGGGTACTGGGCCTTTATGTCCTCTTCTCTCTCCCACGTGGCCTCTTCAACTCCATGGTTCTGCCAGAGGACTTTGACTAGTGGAATATCTCGACTACGAAGCTTCTTGACCTCTCTTGCCAAGATCTCGACAGGCTGCTCCTCGTAGCTCAAGTTCTCACTGACCTGTAGGGGCTCGAAGTCCACGATGTGCGTCGGGTCTGCGACATACCTCCTCAACATGGAGACATGGAATACGTCATGCACTGCTGAGAGGGATGGGGGCAAGGCCAAACGATAAGCCACAGGGCCAATCCGTTCCAGTATCTCAAATGGCCCCACGAAACGTGGACTCAGCTTCCCCTTCTTCTCGAACCTCAGAACGCCCTTCATCGGTGTTACCTTCAAAAAGACCATATCTCCCACTTCAAACTCGAGGTCCTTACGTCGTACATCAGCGTAACTCTTCTGTCTGCTCTGTGCGGTCAGCATACGAGCTCGGATCTTCTGTATGGCTGCATTGGTAGTCTGCACTAACTCGGGGCCTAGCATTCTCTGCTCTCCAACCTCGCCCCAGCAGACAGGGGATCTACAGCACTTGCCATACAGAGCCTCAAACGGAGCCATACCAATGGTAGCCTGGTAACTGTTATTATAGGCGAACTCCATTAGATGCAGGTGGGAGTCCCAACTTCCTGAAAACTCTAGCACACAGGCCCGCAGCATATCCTCCAAAATCTGGTTCAGTCTCTCTGTCTGACCATCAGTCTGAGGGTGGAATGCCGTGCTGAAGTCCAGCCTCGTACCTAATGCAAGTTGGAGCCCTTGCCAAAATTTCGAAGTGAAACGGGCATCCCTGTCTGAAACGATGGATACTGGTACTCCGTGCAGTCTTACTATTTCCGTCATGTATAACTGCCCCCACTTGCTGGCAGTGTACGTGGATTTCCCTGGCACGAAGTGGGCTGTCTTCGTGAGTCTGTCGACCACAACCCAGATCACCGTGTAGCCCTTCAAGGTCTTGGGCAGTCCCGTGATAAAGTCCATCGACACACTCTCCCACTTCCACCCTGGCACACTCAAGGGTTGCAACAACCCTGCTGGATGCTGCCTAGGTGCCTTCACCTGCTGGCACACCAAGCACCTACTGACGAACTCTGCTACATCCCTCTTCATGCCCCTCCACCAATAGACACTCCTTAAGTCCTGGTACATCTTCGTACTCCCAGGGTGCATGGTAAACGGGGAACTGTGAGCCTCAGTCAAAAGCTCTGTCTTAACTGCGCTGTCTTCCGGCACACACAGGCGTCCCTCAAACATAAGGCCATCATCAGAGGATATAGAGAACTCTTCACCTTGCTCCGTCTCTACCATACGACGTTTCTCTGCCAAGTAAGGATCACTCAGCTGGGCAGCAATGATCTTTTGCCTCAAGGTTGGCTGAACTGCCAACTGTGCCAACTGTGCGGCAACCTCACCTACTGAGACTGCAATCTCGGCTCTCTCCAAATCCCTGAGTAAGGGGGTCTGCTTCGTGATTAGCGCTGCTGAATGTGCAACCTTCCTACTCAGCGCGTCAGCCACTACATTTGCTTTACCTGGATGGTACAGGATCTCGCAGTCGTAGTCTTTCACCAACTCGAGCCACCTCCTCTGCCTCATGTTCAACTCCTTCTGAGTGAAGAAATACTTCAGGCTCTTGTGGTCGGTGTAAATCTGAATCTTCTCACCGTACAGATAGTGCCTCCATATCTTCAGTGCAAAGACTACAGCTGCCAACTCCAAGTCGTGGGTAGGGTAGTTCTGCTCATGATTCTTCAACTGGCGTGAGGCATACGCAACTACCTTACCTTGCTGCATCAGGACACATCCCAGTCCTTTCTTAGAGGCATCACTATAGATCACAAAACTTCCCGACCCATCCGGCACTGTCAGGACTGGTGCCGTCACTAGCTTCTGCTTAAGCTCTTGGAAACTACTCTCACATGCTGGGCTCCAGACAAAAGGGGTTCCCTTCCTGGTCAACTGGGTCAATGGGCTGGCTATGCGTGAGAAGTCTTCTACAAACCTCCTGTAGTATCCTGCCAGACCCAGAAAACTGCGAATCTCACTGACTGTAGACGGTCGAGGCCAGTTGGTCACCGCTTCGACCTTAGCTGGGTCCACCGAGACTCCCTCACTGGAAACCACGTGCCCTAAAAATGTCACCTTCTTTAACCAGAACTCACACTTGGAGAACTTGGCGTATAGCTTATGAGCTCGAAGGGTCTCCAAGACTTGGTGCAAGTGCTCTTCGTGTTCGGCCTCAGTCTTGGAATAGATCAAGATATCGTCAATGAAGACTATGACGAATTGGTCTAGAAAGTCCTTAAACACCCTGTTCATCAAATCCATGAACACTGCAGGGGCATTAGTTAAACCAAAGGACATCACTATGAATTCGTAGTGTCCGTACCTCGAACGAAAGGCCGTCTTGGGAATATCACCGTCCCTAATCCTCAACTGGTGATAGCCTGATCGCAGGTCGATCTTGGAAAAGACGGTGGCCCCCTGTAACTGGTCAAACAAGTCCTCAATCCTGGGTAAGGGGTAGCGGTTTTTAACTGTCACCTTGTTCAACTCTCGGTAGTCAATGCAAAGGCGCATCGACCCATCCTTCTTCTTCACGAACAACACTGGGGCTCCCCAAGGTGATACACTGGGCCGGATAAAGCCCTTGTCCAACAGCTCCTGTAACTGGACTTTCAACTCCTTTAACTCGGCTGGGGCCATTCTGTAAGGAGCTCTAGAGATAGGGGCGGTGCCGGGCTCTAGCTCAATGGCGAAGTCTACCTCCCTGGGAGGCGGAAGTCCTGGGAGTTCGTCGGGGAAAACGTCAGGGTACTCCCTTACTACTGGTTCGGAAGATAGGGAAACTTCTGGTTCTGCCATATCTACTACGTTCGCCAAGATACCCCAAGTACCCTGGCTAAGTAGCTTACTCGCCTTCATTGCTGAGATGACCTTGGGTATACCTACCATGCCTGCTCCTCTAAACTTAAACTTATCCCCGGAAGGAGGGTTAAAGACTACTTCCTTATTAAAACAGTCTATGGTTGCATGGTTAGTTGACAACCAATCCATGCCTAAAATTACATCGAAATCTTGCATATCTAGCACCAGTAAAGTTACATTCAAGGTATGGTTTGCTATTTCTACCCAACATGCCCTTATTTTTTCCTTAGACAAAAGGACCTCTCCAGAAGGAGTAGAGACGGACAAGGCACTACCCAACGGTTCTACTTCTAAACCCGCATGCTTGACAAAAATAGAGGATATAAATGAATGCGATGACCCCGAGTCAAAAAGTACCAAAGCATAATGCCCCAAGATTGGGAGCGTACCTGTCACCACCGTACTAGCTCGCTCGGCCTCCTGCCGGTTCGTGGCAAAGACTCTCCCCTGCTGGGGAGCAGAAGGCTGACGTGGCGTCGCCTCTAAGGGTTTCCGAGGACACGCATCAGCAGTGTGCCCCGGCTGCCTGCACCTGAAGCAGACTCCACTCCCAGCTAAACATTGTCCTCCATGGACCTTCCCACAGGTAGTACAAGTGGGTAGCTCTCTCAAAGTTCTCCCAGCTGCTGCCAGCTCCCGACGGTGTCTCTGGAAGACACCTCCTGACCTCGGAGTCTGCTGTGGTACTACGTCGGGCTGCGCCTCCGCCTTCCTCTTCTGTCCCGAGGCTGACCCTGTGCCGACAACCTTAGATTGACCAGCTCTCTCATGCAGGCTCAGATCCAGTGCTATGCGTAGAGCATCCGCATGAGTGGTTGGTCGAAGAGCTCGTACAAAACCCTGGAGGTCTAACCTGAGGCCATTAACAAATCTCTCAGTCCTGGCGGCCTCATCCCTTACCACATCAGGGGCAAAACGGGACAACAGGTCGAACTCGGCATCATACTGTTCCACGCTCAGTTTGCCTTGCTCCAAGTTTAGGAATTCTTGGAGCTTGGCGTGCTTCACGTTGGCAGAGAAGAACTTAGCATAAAAGCTCTCCCTGAATTGCTCCCATGTGATCTTGCTGGCATCTCCTCCCAGCGCCCTCTCAGCAGTCTCCCACCAGGCAGTCCCCCTATCCTCCAAACAGAAAGCTGCACACTGCACCTTCTGGTCTTCTGGGCACTTCATGTACCTGAAGATCGTCTCTATGGATGTCAACCACAGCTGGGCTCTAAAGGGGTTGTCCAAGGATCCGTCGAAAGTCTTCGGGTTGTACTTCCTAAAATCCCTCAAGTGCTTGGCCTCAGCTGACAGTTGTACTGGCACCGGCTGAGCTTCCACCGGGGCTGGAGGGATGACGGGCTGGTCCTGAACAGGGGCTGGAGGGACTACAGGCTGGTCCTGAACAGGGGCGGCCTGGTTCTGCTGAGCAGCGAGGAACGGCGCTAGAGCAGCTTGCAGCATGGCCTGGTAACGCTGCTCCATTGCGGCGAGATCCGCCTGAGTGACCGGTGCATTAGGGTTGACTGGTACGTCGGGGTTGACTGGCGGCGCGGCAGGTTGCTCCGCCGGTTGGCCACGACCGGCTCCTCTGCCTCCCCTGCCACCCCCTCGGCGTGCACCTCTACGTGGCGGCATTCTTCCTAAATTCACCAACAAATTTTTCACCACTAGAGCTCAATATTCTCACTCTAAGTCTAATCTAATCAGGCAACATTATAATCTTAATATTTGTAAAGCTTTAGGCATACCTGGCGAGTGACGAAGGACCGTATAGCCATAGGGTGAGGTAAAAATCAAAACAAAATGACTTACATCATAAGTCAGTCTACAGGACCTAAAACACTGCGCTCTGATACCAACTGTAACGACCCGACTCTTTATGCTGAATCGAAGTGGTTACTAAATCTAGGATCAGTGTTTAAGTCATAAAATCTGGTGTAAATAAATGCAAAGAAATCTAGCAAATTTATTTATGAAAGATAGTTAAAGTAACATGTAGAAATACGAGTTAAGTTTAAAATCCCTAAGCGGGCCCTATCTACAAAAATAACCAAAGTAAATATGCAGAAAGCCGAAACATGAATTTAACTGTAAAGTAAAACATGTGCGGAAGCAGGAAAACCCCTATGGCTCGCCACGGTCACTTCACGTCGCTCGCCAGCTTGCCTTTGCCCTTACCTCGTCCTCTACCTGAAAACATAAAATGAAGAGAATGAGTATAAAAATACTCAGTAAGGGACCCACTACTAGTCCCACTAGGTGCCTGTTAACATTCCTATCGAGTCCTGAAACTAGTACCCAATCTCTGGCACGCTCCCGAACACGTGCAACATGCGCCCCGTAGGGACATAACTCTGGTCTTCGGTGTCCAGGGGACACTTAGGACCGTCGGGATGCGAGGACTCCGTCGAGTCGCTCGAGTCATATCTATAGTCATGCTGGACTGGCGCCCCGTCGAGCCTAACAGTCCTAAATAGGTGGTGATCCCGAAGGACACCCATGCAGGTACGACTCAGATAGGAGAAGTTAACAGATACCCCAATCCCAACATACATATGCCAACGTCATCAAATTATCATCAGAAAATAACCACCATCTCATCCCCCACTACAGCTATCATCAAACAGTCACTAATAGTTCTCAATATACAGTCACCCACGTCATAAGTCCATCAGTCTTATCATACAGTCACATACATCATAAGTCCATCAGTCTTATCATACAGTCACATACATCATGAGTCCATCAGTCCTATCATACAGTCACATACATCATAAGTCCATCAGTCTTACCATACAGTCACATACATCATAAGTCCATCAGTCTTATCATACAGTCACATACATCATGAGTCCATCAGTCCTATCATACAGTCACATACATCATAAGTCCATCAGTCTTACCATACAGTCACATACATCATAAGTCCATCAGTCTTATCATACAGTCACATATGGTTCGAGGGTTCTCATTACTATAATATTATGCCAAAGTATGGCCATGTCATTCGTCAGATCATGATAAAATATTATCATACATCGTAAGCCCAACCATCATCGTATGTCACTGAAGGAACATGCAACATCAAATTCTCACATGGGGCTAGTAGTAGAAATCTCTTACCTCGAGATGTTGCTAGATGAGTTCCTACTGAGGAAGTCCTAAGCTGCAGCAGCTATTTGGTCCAATTTGCTTCTTGAGGAAAGTAATTAAATTAATTAAATTTCCAAATTAACTCATTTAATTACTGGGCAGGCTAGGGAATTTGGAAATTACCAAAAATTTAGGTGGAAGGAGCCAAAACAGGCTTGGCGGCTCGGCTGGAAGAAGGCAGGACCGGCTCGGCTTGGTGCGGACGCGGCTCGGCTCGGTATGGGGACTTCGCGTGCGGCTCGGCTTGCTACAGGGAGGGGACGCGGCTCGGCTACGCGGAACACACGGCGCGGCGCGCTTGCACGCGGGAGAGTCAGGCACGTGTGGCACGGGCGCGGGTTCGGTTCCGGGTTCGGGCGCGCGGGCGGTTCCAGGTTCGAGCGCGCGGGCGGTTCCGGGTTCGGGTTCGTTCGTCGGCTGGAGGCGGGCGCGTTCGCGGCTTCGATACGGCTCGGGTGTAGGCGCGTTCGCGGCTCGGATTTGCAGACGCGTTCGCGGCTCGGATGCAGACGACGATGGCTGGCGACGCGGCTTCGACGTGGAGATGGATCTCGGCTTCGCGACGCGTTCGGCGCAGAGGTGGATTCGGCTTCGGGACGCGACGGGTTTCGGCTGACCTGCCTCAGATCGAAGCGGCGCGGCTCCTTCGGCTGGCGGACGCGGTACGACGCGGCTTCTACGATGGCTGGCTTGCGGCGGCGTGCGACGGCGGCGGCGGCGGTGGAGATTGGCGGCGGCGGCTAGGGTTTCCCCTTCTCTCCCTCTTCTCTTTTCTTTTCCTTTTCTTTTCCTTTTCTTTTTCCTTTTCTTTTCCTTTTCTTTTTCCTTTTCTTTTCCTTTTATAAAATAATTTCCCTTCTTTTCTCTTCTTTGTTAAATTCCAAATTTCACCCTTCTCTCTCAAATTTCTCCAATATCTTCACCAAATTCCTCCTTTCCCTCAACTTCCAAATACCAATTAAATCTTTAATTACCAAGTATAATTAAAGTTGAAATTTGCTTAATATTTTAAAAGGGGAAAATTCACATCTTGATGACATAAGTTTCATTATTTAATTATAAACAAATAAATGAATAAAATAAAAATAAATAATTGAATTTAAAAAAAAAAAAAAAAATGAACAACATGAGATCATTGGGGTGTTACAGTTTCTCTCAAACAATATTCGATAAGATGGCAAAAAACATGGTCTACCACAAAATTTTTCTATATCTCACATGGAGAGTGGAGCACAAGCCCTACACCATTAATCAATAGGATCTTTTGTGTACCAAAGAAACACCGAAGAACTCCATAAACACATCACAAGGAAGGATGCAAAGCTAGAACTCCATGACAAGCTAAGTGATTCAAACTTTTCCAGTTGGATTATGAGGACTGAAAACTCGGGAGTGCAAATTGCTAATCATCATATTAGATAACTCACCAAAAGTTGAGTGAGAAAAAAATCAATCACCCATTTTATTTTTCATTTGATACAAACAGAAGTTCCTTGCTTAGTATCTTATTGACATAATTGTCCACTTATCATTTATCTCACATAAGAAATTGAAATGAAATCCAGACACTTATATGAAATTCTTACTTGTTCAATACTATCGTGGCCTTTGTTTTATCATTAAAGGACCTTAAAGGTTTTTTGGGTCAAGAGTCCACTTAGGTGGATCAAGTGATACATATACCTAGTGAACTCTTGACCAAAAGGTTATACAACCAAGAATAAAAGCATGAATACCCAATGGTCTATAACTATATCAAAATCATGTTTAACATTGTAAAGTAAACAAACAAAACTCTTTAACACTTCGAGAGCTAATAAGTTTAAGAGTTATAATACAAGTTAAACAATAGACATAGCTAATAAGTTAACCAAATCCTAATCCAAACAATTTTAGGAACAAATGATCATTTAAGTACACATAAAATAAAATAAAAAAAACTACTATATAGTTGCAGGATAGTCATAGCACTTCAACACACATATACCAATCAAATCCAATAGCTTCAACAAACTAGAGTTGTAAGAAGATTTTCAAATAAATATTACTTGTTAACTATTGTTAGATTGTTATGAACTTTTTATGTTAGAGGTATCTTCTTGAATTGCTAGCCTTTGTAAGATAAGCATAAAGCCATAAATACAATGCCATATGAATCACATTTAGAACTCTCGAACGAAACTAAAATAAATAAGCATGCAACACACACAATAAGGAGGGGGTCAAACACACGAAAACCTTTATAGATATATGAAATTCAAAGGAATTCATCAACAAGCAAGATCTATGTTTGTATATACTAATCTAATCCAACACTTTATATCAAACTAGAGTTTCAAACATAACACCTACCTCAGTTGTAAAAATTACCTGTGATTGTCATTAGATTGTTATGAGCTCCGTTCCATGTTAGATATAGCTTCTTGACTTGTCAACCTTTTTAGGATTGTTCAATTGTCACTTATTACGATTCAACTACACTTTGCACTTGGTTGAATTACTTCATTTAGAGCATTCTTAGATGTTCTAACATTAAAAGAATAAAACATGTTAGTTTCTTCTGTGAAGCATACATATTTAATGTGTATCATTATTAAGCAACTAGATCCCAAGTAATTAACCACAAGAACTATGTGAATTCCATAATATTTAAAAGCTCATTGATGATTTAAAAGGAGTTTACATGATATAAATCTTTCTAGAAAGGTATCCTATCATTCATAGGATTGCAAGAAAAGTTAAATATAGATAATTAATGTGAAAACACTTACTCATTACCTTATATTTCATAAGATCTAGAAAGAGATGACAAGGGGAAACCACTCTATCAAAAGGAACTATCAAAATCTATGAAGACAACTTACAAATGGGTGTTATACCATTATTTTGGACGAATCTTCCTTCCAAGTAGTGTCTAGGTTGTGTATCCAAATGAAGTTTAATAATAGTTGAACTACTGCATTAGACAACAAAACATATGTTCAATACTAATCAACAAAAATTACTTGTCAACCCAAGCAACTAAAGGTTATCAACAGGAATATAAAAGACTAATGCAATTGAATTCAACCTTCTCTTTTTTTTCATTACTTTGATTACTTTACTCTTAACAAAAATGGAAAAAAAATTACATCTAATAGAAAAAAGTTGCAAGTAGAATGATTTGGTAAATAAACATCTTTAAAGAACAATGAACATAATACATTGACAAAAGAGAAAAGAGAAATTAGAGATCCCCTAAACACAAAAAAACAACCCCCTACCCCAAACATACACAAACAAAAGAGATTAAAAACGATAATGATCTTTGTCCCTTTTCTTTCTTATATAATTTAGCTACTGATGCTTGTTTTCTCATCACTGAACGTATTAGTTGTATAGTTACTACTGTAGCCATGAACATAAGGATAACTTGGATGAACAAGGATTGGATTTGGAAAAAAAACACATGTATAGCTGATAAAGGGTCGTTTTCTTTACTTCATAAATACACACACTTCTTTGGCTACCTTACTTCTATTTCCCTCTTCCCTTCTTCTAATCTTTCTGGATACAAGCTGTGTGTGTAGAGAAATTTCATAAAGACAGCAAACATCCCTTCTTTTTCTTTTATTTTAAAAGTTCCTTTCTTTAACTAGCTCTTTTCCTCATCAGGAGATTTGAGAAAATATATCATCGTCATCCTTGTCGAAGAGGTTAAAGGCCTCCTTGAACTTGGAGACCTGATCGTCGATGAGCTGCTCGACCATAGTTGTCTGAAGAAAAAAATAGGAAGGAGATTTGATCTTCGGTGAGCTCAAAAAGTTTAAAAAATGTAATCTAAATCATAAACAAAAACAAGAGAAATCCCTATGCTTACCAAGGTTAGAGGGCCATGTGCGTGAACGGCTGTTAAAGGAATCTCACACTTAAAAGAGAGAAAGATGGAGACGCTCACCTGTGCTTACCCAGGCTTAGAGGACAATGCAGACATGCAACGGTATCCTTTACAAGGGCAAAGCTAGTGATTTCGTGAGTGAAAGAGTTACGCGCGAGGGAGAAAGAGATGAACGAGGGAGTGATAAAGTTTGGAGTCTTTGTGGAGAAGGGAAGAAGAAAGGAAAAATGGTGGGAAAGCGGAATTTTGTTTTTAATAATTATTTAATGAAAATGAGTCGGAGGGAAATTAGAAATGAAGGGGCAAATTTATGAATTTGGTAAAGTTGTAGTAACATACATGTTTGTTGCTAAAAAAATGTTTAGTGACATTATTTGCTTACTAATTCTTTTAGTGGCACGGATTAAAAAAGTATTGCTAATAGTAATATTTTTTAACACATTTTTTTTACGTTGCTATAAACGATCTTTTACTGGCAAAAATTACTTTACGTCATTAAAACTTTTTCACTGAATAATGAATTTCTTGGAGTGATAGCTTTCAATTTGAGAAGTCATACGGTTCGTCCTCATTTGCTAATGTTGAAAGCTATCATTAATTGTAGACCCCAAACACTAAGAAACTTAAGTCTTCTGAAAATATTAGAAGGTTTGAATTTGAGTGAAGTTAAGATGGGAATGTAAATTCAAGAAGTGTCATTTTAAGTGTGTCATGGTAGGTAGAAAGAAGAAAAATTTGCTAAAAAATGAGAGATACATAGCGGGATAAGGAACAAATTTTACTCTAAATATATCTAAACTATTTAGAAATTAACGTGCATGACTACCCTTGGTTAGAAGAAATAAGGGTCAAAAGAAAAACTCACCTTTGGAGCTTCTCCAATCCTTGTAATCTTCTCATGAACTTGAAGTTGAGACCACCACTAGTGTTGACCTTATTCTTCGAACTTAGAACTGGGTTGCGAGACCCATACATTAGAGGAAATAGAGAGCGATGGAATTTGAAGGAAGACCTCGAGTTTGAGATTATGGAGAGAGTATTTGGTTTATTTTGCAATTTCAAATTATAAAATAAAATTTTCCTAAAGTCTTTTTCCCATTTGAAATAAAATCTATTTATAAGCAAATTGCATGCAATAAGGTTGCCAAATCTACACCTAGCATTCCACTAACTATTATTCAAAGGATAATATGGTAACTTGACATTTGAATCAAAGTCAAACTTTGACTTTTTCAAGTTAAAGGCCAACATTTTGACTTTTTACTATTTTGTACATCTTGATTTATTTCAACCTCCCGAGCATGAATCCACATTCTTTTTCTCAAAATTCAAATCAAATTTAAATATTAAGTTTTCTTAAAGTAAAAAAAATTAACATTTTGACTTTTCATAACTTTGATCATTTCTATCAATTCCGAGCTTTTGAATATGAATCCTTATTCATATTCTTAATTATTAAATCACATATAAACATAAAGCTTTATCTTAAAAGGATGCCTATATTACATATATTTGTCGGTTTTTCTCTCTATACCTAATTCGAACAATTTGAATTATTCCAACATAATGTTCTAAGTTAATTCCTTATGAGCTAGTAGAGAAACCTAATGGACCTATAGATCATGGACTCCAACGATTCGAGATCAATTAACTGGCTAAACTCTTTTAGACCAAGTTAATCAACATTCTTTAACTAAAGGATCATTCTACTAAAGTCTCGTAGTTGCACTCTCCTTGCTATAGATATATTTGTGTCAATTTGATATAACCATGATTAGTAAGTTAATCCTTCACCGGTTGTTCATGACATCCGTTGAGTCAAAATATCATTTTACCCCCGAGACAATATCTTGCTCCTTAAGTCCCATTGATCTACTTGAACAATTGGTTTAAGGTCCAACCTATAAACCGATTCTCTCTCAGGCAAATGAGAGGGTTGGGCCCCTTGTTTAAGACTTGGATTTAATCTTTAAAAGAACAACCTATTTACTAACCCTAAAGCGGATAGAAATAAATTCTATCTTGCACCCCTATGTCCCCACTATCCACCTGTTCTTACCCATGAAATGGAAGGCGTATTGGGCCAACACTCATGAGCTTCCCTTACCTATACAGATTTAAAGATAATCTTGTATGAACAAAAGTTCATAGTTAGCTCAGGATTAAGATTAAGTTAGAAAGGTTATCAGTAAACAAAATAGTCAATTTTAAATAGTAAACGACGTTATTACGTAAAAGCGACTTATTCACCATTCATTCTTTTGTAAACTCTTTACATAGGATGTCCCCACTTTCACGTCTCTACATGAACAATTGAAGATCAAATCGTTTGTTCACATCCATAGTGTCCGCAAAATAAGAGTCCAACCTTATTTGTAAACTAGAGACTATTTTAGCTATATACTCAAACTTGATCAATGTTTATGACTCTACATAAAGTTCAAGTTTGCTTAAAATAGCCTTAAGACCTTATTTTATTGGATTTAAGATTATAGTATTCAATTTCTCAATAGCGACTTTATTGAATAGAATATGATTACAAAACTACGAGTTTCAGGACATAAATTCCAATAAAACTAAGAAAGGATGGTTAAAAAGTTAAGAAGGTTACGTTGATAAAAAAAGAAAAATTTGGCTAGGTGTTTTGGGTTTAGTGGGCAGTCAAAAGAGGAGTAGATTACCTTTAAAGAGGTTATTTGATCGTTTTGGATAAGTGTAGATTGTCAAGTAGATAACCTCTAAAGGTGTTTAATGTTGGCCATTTAGAGGTTATAAGGGCAAGAAAGGCACTAGGCGTTTTTCCTTGGTGGCCATGAGGTTGGTGTGAGGAACTTATCTTTGTGAGGCTAGTGAGGTGTGGAGAAGTTGGCGAGGAGGCATGTGCATACGTGATAAGCTTGCAGTTAATTGCAAAGGGCGTTAATAAGACATTTAAAGGATTAAAGCGTTTTGTTTAGGAGTTTTGAGTGAAGTGAGGAGAGATAGTAAGTCGGTCAAGTGGTTTTCACGTGTCTTTTGCACGCTTAAGTTAAATTTTGGCAAGCTAGATGTGTCAAGAAATTATCATGTAAGGCTCACTATAAATAGGTCACTTCGGAAGAGAATATCTCTCATTTTACTCGTGCATTTTGGCTGAAATTACTGCTAAAAGTTTTCAATTGAGTCTAGTTTCTAAGTTAAGGATGATGGTAAATTTTGATGTGAGGAAGACAAGGTTTGAGTCAAAAGAAGGAGGAAAGGTCGTTTTTGGGAAGAATCTAAGTAGTCTTGACGTTCAAGAGGCTGTAGAGCGCATACCGTGGAGTGTTTGACTGAAATTTAAGGGTAAGAGATTTAAGACAATTTTAAGCCAGAGATTTAAGACAATTTCAAGAAACTTTGTAGAAGAAAATTTTTTCGAAAGAGTTGTGGATATTTTGTTATGACTTTTCAAAATGAAGTTAAGTTTCTAGGTAAAAACTCAGTTTTTGGGTAAGTTAGAGGCTGGCAGAGTAACAGAGTTTGCAAGGCGAGATGGGCGTGGAGATTAGGTTAAAAGAGGTCAGTGGTGTGCAGATAGGCCAGTACTAGGCACATGGCCAAGGTCTATGCGGCATGGCCTACGTGCAAAGACAAGCAATTCAAGGGGCATGCAGCCAAAGGAGGCGTGCGGTGTCACAAACATACTTGTCCAAGGTGTTGTTTGCCTAAGGCCGTATGCCCGAATACCCCTAATTCGTTTATCTTTATATCTTAAAAGTAGTTTAATCTATTTCTTTCATTTTCATATCGCCGAGCCACAGTTTGACATTTCGACTTTTTCATATGCAAGCCTGCCAAGGCCAAAAATCTCAATATGTACTATAGGGGCTACCTGAGTAGTCCAACCCCCGCCAAGCCTTGACGCATCTCTTTGTAAACTAAGTCTTTTCTTTGCAACTGACAATCTTCAATGCTCTGATATTATGATGTTTACAACAATTTATTTTCTCTCTCATGTTTTATAAAACCATTTTATCAAGAACGTGAAGGGAGGCTTTCAATTTTTGAACGACTGACTTGTTGACCGAGGATAACAAATGTCGCGCAATCGTGTTTGAAGGTTTACGATTGTGACGAGTGGTATCAGAGCCAAATCGGCTAATTGACAGTAAGACCGAATTATGTCTTCGGCGAATCCATCTGGCAAGGCCTAGAGAGATCGACTGGTAAAGCTGGAGGAGCAGATGCTCTACCTAGTTGAAGTTCCCGACTTCATTCGCTTCTTAGAGTCCCGTCTCGAAGAGGTTTCTGAGAAAACTAACACAATCGATGCGGTAGTTGGCCATGTTGAAGGATTACTGATACAAGAGTTGTTGGCAAGAGTCGACACTCTAGAAGGAAACGTTGGAAGAACTGATAGCCACAAACGTGTGAACAGTTCAACGGGCTATGTTGCCCATATTGAGTAGGGTGTCCAGGATCTAGATAACTCTCAAAAGATACTTTTGGAGAGAATAAACGGCATGTCGAAGGATTTCCAAGCCACCCTAAATGTCGTCAAAAATGAAATGACAGATGTGAATGCAAGACTGAACCTCACAATGCGAGCAATGGAAAACCAAGCTCCAGCTGGAGAAGCAATTCTAGTTAGTAGAGTAAAGATTCTGGAACTAAAGCCCTTCTGTGGGGCAAGAGATGCGAAGGCCCTAGAAAACTATATCTTTGACCTCGAGCAGTATTTTAGGGCCACGAACACGGTTATAGAGGAAGCCAAAGTTACATTGGCAACGATGCATCTATCTTAGGATGCCAAGTTATTGTGGAGGTCCCGGTATGTTGACATGCAAGAGAGACGTTGTACGATAGATACTTGGGATGCCTTGAAGATAGAACTCCGCTCATAGTTCTTCCTCGAAAATGTTGAAGTCAAAGAAAGACAAAGTTTTCTGTTTTTTCGAAGGGTTGAAGCCGTGGGCGAAGACAAAGTTATATGAACAAAGGGTCCAAGACCTCACATCAGCGTACGCTGCGACCGAGCGACTATTTGACTTGTCTAACGATTCTCAAGATGTGAGATGTCATCCAAGTTCCTCGTCTGGGGGAAATAAGAACACCGCCTAAGTTCTCCCAAAACGGTTGTAGGGGACAAACGTTTTAATGGAGATCGTAGGCCCCACCAATCGAATACTAAAAACACCTGGTGAGGACCAAGTAACCAGAATGTGCCCAATCGTCCTTTCAGTTGTTTCATATGTATGGGACCACACATGGCCAGAGAATGTCCGAACAAAACTGTGTTCAATGCATGCCATGCTTCCTTAGCCTCAGATTCAGACGACTGATTAGGTCAAACTGAGAGGGAAGTAGACCAGATGGAGGAAGTTGATAATCCTCGAATGGGGACCTTGAAATTTTTGTTCTGTCTTCAAAAGAAGGTAGGGGAGACGAGCACACCAGTGGAAAGGGGCTTAATATATGTTGACACCTGGATCAACCAGAAGTCGACCAAAAGTACTATGGTTGATTCCGATGCCACCCACAATTTTATAATGGAAGCAGAAGCTAAACATTTAGTCTTTGTTAGGAGAAGGATGGGAAAGAATGAAAGTCATGAATTCTGCTGCCCTACCTATCATTGGGCTAGTGAAACGAGCAATGATAAAGTTGAAAGGACGGAGTGGCCTTATAGATTTTGTGGTGGTAAAAGTGGACGACTTTGACGTGGTGTTAGGAATAGAGTTTCTATTCGAACATCAGGTGATCTCAATGCCTTTGGCCAAATGCTTGGTGATCACTAGATCAGCCCCCTCTATTGTACAAACCGACCTTCGCCAACCAGATGGATTGAAAATGATTTTGGCCATGCAATTAAAGAAGGGTCTCACTCGAGACGAACCTACATTTATGGCCATTCCACTTGACTCGTCGGAGAACTAAGGGGAGACATTCCCTAAGGATATTATGTGCGTATTAGAGAAGTATCATGATGTGATGCCCGATAGTTTTCCCAAGTCTTTGCCACCTCGAAGGATGATTGATCGTGAGATTGAGTTAATGCTAGAGGCAAAATTGCCTGCGAAGAATGCTTATCGTATGGCACCTTCGGAGTTAGCTAAACTTCGAAAACAACTAGATGAGTTATTGAATGCATGGTTTATTAAGTCTGCAAAAGCTTCGTTTAGGGCCTCAGTTGTTTTCCAGAAGAAGAATGATGGGAGTTTACGATTGTGCATCGACTATCGTGCCTTGAACAAGCTCATGGTTTGCAATAAATATCCACTTCCCATAATCACTGACTTGTTTGATCGTACATGGGACAAAGTATTTTTTTGAAATTGGACTTGCAGTCAGGATACTACCAAGTGAGAATTACAGAGGGAGATGAGCCTAAGACAACCTGTGTCACCAGATATGAAGCGTTTAAGTTCCTTGTAATACCATTTGGTCTTACCAATGCCCCCTACAACCTTTTGTACATTGATGAACCAGGTCTTCCATGAATATCTCGACAAGTTCGTAGTGGTTTACCTGGATGATATAGTGGTCTATAGCACGACCATGGAGAAACATAGAGACCACCTGTAAAAGGTTTTTCAGAAATTGAAGGAGAACCAACTGTATGTCAAAAGAGAAAAAATGTTCCTTTACACAAGAGCGGATAAACTTCTTGGGCCATGTGATAGAGTATGGTCGAATCGGGATGGAAGTAGGAAATATTGCTGCGATATGCAACTGGAAAGTACCGAAATCAGTCTCGGAGTTACACTCCTTCCTCGGGTTAGCAAATTACTATCGTCGATTTGTCGAGGGATTCTCCAAACGAGCAAGTCCATTAACCAAACTATTGATAAAAGATGTTCAATGGAGTTGGGACCCCGAGTGTCAAGTCGCCTTTGACGGCCTGAAGCAAGCCATGAGGGAGGGGCCACTTTTGGGGATTGCTGATGTGACCAAACCTTTCGTGGTTGAGACAAATGCGTCAAACTATGCATTAGAGGGCGTGCTCCTCTAGAATGGGCACCCAATTGCATACAAGAGTCGAAAGCTGAATGCAGTTGAAAAGAGATATATCGTGTCTGAAAAAGAGATGCTTGCAATAGTAAATTGTTTGAGGGCCTGGAGATAATACCTACTAGGTTCGTCATTTGTGGTGAAGACGAACAACAGTTCAACCTGACACTTCTTTACCCAGCCAAAGTTGACTTCGAAGCAAGCAAGATGGTAGAAATTTCTAGCCAAGTTTGACTTCGAATTTGAACATAAGAAAGGGTCGAGCAACCAGGCTGCTGATGTCCTAAGTCGAAAACATGAACATGCGGCTATATGCCTGTTAGCTCACCTCCGAACGAGTGGGATTGGCGGGTCAGCCAGAGACACCTTGAGAGAGTTTTTATAGAAAGATCATGTCACTCAAAATGCCATGAAGTTAGCTAAGCGGGCAAAACACAACAATTTTGGGTCGAGGAGGACTTGTTAATAACAAAGGGTAATCGGCTATACGTTCCTAGAGCAGGGGACTTAAGGAAGAAATTGTTGTACGAGTGTCACGACACTCTATGGGCTGGCCATCTCAGATAGCAGCAGACGTACGCCTTACTGGAGAAGGACTACTTTTGGCCGAACATGAGTGATGATGTCATGTAGTACACAAAGATGTGTCTCATTTACCAACAAGATAAAGTAGAGAAAGCGAAGGATTCCAGACTTCTCGACCCTCTGCCAGTTCTAATAAGACCTTGGGAGAGTGTTTCTATGGACTTCATCACCCATCTTCCCAAGGTAGGCGACTTTGACGCCATCTTGGTAATCTTTGATCGATTTTCAAAGTACGCCACTTTCATCCCCACCACAAAGCCGTGTTTAGCCGAAATGATGGCTCAATTGTTCTTGAAGCATGTTGTTAAGTTGTGGGGAGTCCTGACAAGTATAGTGAGCGATAGGGATGGTAGATTTATCGGCTCCTTCTGGACGGAGTTATTTACCTTCTTGGGGACGAGTCTAAACATATCCTCAAGCTACCACCCCCAGAATGATGGTCAGACTAAGCGATTCAACTGCATGCTCGAGGAATACTTGCGTAGACAGAAGAATTGGGTCCAGCTGTTGGACGTAGCCTAATTTTGTTTCAATGCTTAGACAAGTTCATCTACTGGGAGAAGCCTGTTTGAGATTTTTTTGGGCTGGCAACCTATATTACCACACCTTGTTGGTCATCCCAATGTAAAGAAGAATCCCCAGGCCCACGATTTTACAAAGGAATGGAAACAGACAAATGACATCGCCTGAGTGTACCTAGAAAAAGCATCGAGGCGGATAAGAAGCGACGACCTCTTGAGTTTCGGGCAGGAGACCAGATACTCATCAAACTACGACCGGAACAGATCAGGTTTCGTGGACGCAAAGATAAACGTCTCATCAGAAAGTACGAAAGACCAGTAGAAGTGGTGAAAAAGGTAGGAAATACATCTTACAGAGTATCGTTACCCACACAGATGAAAATCTACCCAGTAATGCATGTGAGTAACCTGAAACCCTACCATTAAGACACTGAAGACTTGCAGCAGAATGTTGTAATTCGCTCTATTATCGACCTTAGTCAGAAAGAAGATAAAGATGTTGAAGAAATTTTGACTGAACGAGTAAGAAGGGGAAAAAGACCCACACAAAGGATCCATGAGTATCTGGTAAAGTGAAAGAACCTTCTTATGGAGGGGACCAGTTGGGAACGTGTTGAAGATCTAGAAGCCTGGACGCAGAAGATAGAAGAGTTCAAGCTTCGTCAGTTGACAAGGACAGCAAACCGTTTAGGTGGGGGAGAATGTCACGGGCATACTTGTCCAAGGTGTTGTTTGCCTATGGCCGTATGCCCGAATATCCCTAATTCGCTTTATCTTTATGTCTTAAAAGTAGTTTAGTCTATTTCTTTTATTTTCATGTCGCCGAGCCACAGTGTGACATTTTGGCTTTTTCATATGCAAGTCTGCCAAGGCCAAAAATCTCAATATGTACTATAGGGGGTACCTGAGTAGTCCAACCCCCGCCGAGCCTTGTCGCACTCTTTGCAAACTAAGCTTTTTCTTTGCAACTGACAGTCTTCAATGCTCTCATATTATGATTTTTTCAACAATTTATTTTCTCTCTCACGTTTTATAGAACCATTTTCTCAAGAACATGAAGGGAGGCTACATCATACCGCGAGTTTGTTCATGGATTTTGATTTTTGGACGGCTGACTTGTTGACTGAGCAGAACAAGTGCTTCGTGTTTAAAGGGTTACGATCGTGACACGCGACAGTCCTAAGCACAAGGGACGCACTCAAGACGTTAGGTTAGCAGCCAAGTGGGGCGCATGACTTGATCCTTGCGAGGTTAGCACGTGGCAAGGCCTACTTAGGCCCTGCACATGCGTGCCAACCTATGTCATTGTGCCTTGCACGATAGTTCATGCCCTTGAGTGATTTTGGGTTGTTTGGTGAATTTTTTGAACTTTTAGGAAAATTTTAGTATTTTCATAATCAAAGGAAATTAAATTGATTTATTTTCCATTATTTCAGGTCAAGAAGAGATTAGGCAAGTCTACAAGCCAAGGGTTTAAATTACTATTTGTGAGTGACAAATTGATTTCCAAAGAAATTGTTAATGCATGTTTTATTAATTGCTATTTGAGTTGAATGTTTAAGCTTTATTAATGATGATGAGATTTGCAAGCAAGTTTTGATGTTTCAATTAAACTATTTTGAATGTCTTTGAGCCTATAAACAATGATTTAAAGTATACTTCTAGCTTCTGAAATAGAAATGTTTATTGTTTTAGAAAGATATATATTTGCAAAAGCATGAGTTTGATAAGAAAGGTTTTAAGTAAGAAAACCATGTTCGTTTTATATACCAAGATCTTGATGGTTAATGTGCATAGTTAGAGGTATGGGACTTAGCTGACCACTTAGCCAACTACTACTAAATTTAGGCTGGATAGTATTAACAAAGCTCTACTATTGCGACTGAGTTTCCAGGATATAAAACTAATAGAGATAAGTAAGTAGCGATTCATTTTAGAATACAAAAGAGCTATTGAAAGATAGAAAGAGTTATTTAAAGGTAGAAAGAGTTTATCAAGAAAGAAGTTTTAAGGATTCTTTGCTTTATGTTATGTTTCATGAATTATTTATGCAAAAGGCTAAGCTTAAAGTTAATTTATTTTTCAAAAAGTATGTTTTATATTAAAAAGTGCACTCACTCGACTATTTAGCTCACTTTTTTCAAACGTTTCTATTTTCCAGAAAAAAATCGTGATCTACAAGCCTGACCCATTATCACTAGTCTGTTGTGTCAGTTTGTTATTAAGTTTTGTTTCTTTTGA
Source organism: Cucumis melo (assembly GCF_025177605.1). Taxonomy (NCBI): domain Eukaryota; kingdom Viridiplantae; phylum Streptophyta; class Magnoliopsida; order Cucurbitales; family Cucurbitaceae; genus Cucumis; species Cucumis melo. The sequence continues at coordinate 9,163,049 of NC_066867.1, read as the reverse complement.
TTAGTACTTTAAGTTAAGTCATGTCATGTACATATGTTTAAAGATAAGTTAGCCAAGTTGTTTTAGTTTTTCGATTTGTTTTGAAGTGTCGTCTGTAATTAATGGCATTTAGTCTTGACTTGTTTGCACAAATTATGTAATGAAGTTTATTTAATCTATAAATGTTACATTGATTAGTTGTCAGGGTCAACTGGTGTCATTCAGAAGGGGAACGATATTGGTTAACTTCACGCTACCTCTCAGGTCAAGAGTAGGGTGATCCGGGATGGGGTGTGACACTAATAGCTGTATTAAGTGAATACCATTGATAATTGCTATTAAATTGTTACCTTTAATAACTTTCTTTTTTCCACCACTATGAGCGCGTCTGTTGGATTTCTCAAATTGAAAGCTAACATTCATAACGTCTATTAGTGATAGCAATTGAAAGCTTCTATACGTTGTTATCACTGATAAATGTTATTAGTGATAACTTTCAATTTGAGAAATGTGCTATATAGCTGCAGACTTAAGATTTAAAAAAAATGTTATCAGTTGATTGGTAAATATTTGCTATTTTTGTAAATACTTTATTCTTATATTATTTTTTTAGGTGTCTTTTCAAAAATATAAAAAAGGGCAAAATATTTACACTCTAGAGAACAATTCAAAAAATAAAAAAAGGCCAGAGGCCCACCGTGTAAAATACCAAAAATTTCCTGTCAATTACGCCGTCAATAATGCACGTGTAATATATTTGCGATCGTTTAGATATGGTTCAATATATATGCAATCGTTTAGATATGGCTACAACGCGATGATTTAGATATGACTATAATTTATACGCGATCGTTAGATATGGCTACAACGCGATCATTTTGATATGACTATAATTTATAAGCGATCGTTTAGATATGTCTACAACACGATCATTTAGATATGCTACAACACGATCGTTTAGATATGGCTATACTTTATACGCGATCGTTTAGATATGACTATAATTTATACGCGATCATTTAGATATTGCTACAACGTGATCCACTAGAAGAAATCTAGTCTTTAATGTCGGGTGGAAAAAATGAAAAATAAGCTTTAATGTCGGTTTTCAAAAGGCGGATGTTTAATGTCGGTTTTAAACCGACATTAAAGCTCTATCTTTAATGTCGGTTTAAAACCGACATTAAACATCATGTTTTTTAGAAACGACATTAAAGGTCTTTTTTATTTTATTTTTTATTTTTTTAATTTTGTAAAAAGTTGAATTTTTCTCTCTCTTACTTTACTCTTTTCTCCTTTCTTCTCTACCAAACCCCACGCACGAAAGAAGTGTTCTCTCAACATTTCTTCCCTTTCTTCCTTTCTCAATCTCATTACTTTCTCCCATCTCTTCTTTGATCAGTCGCCGTCCCCACTATCACAGCCATCTCTCATACGTAGCTCGTGCTCGTTCGTGGTCGTATTTCTTGTATCATTTAAAATATCTTCATTCTTTCACTTTGCATCAAGAAAAAAGTCTCTCCTCTCCCAGCATTCTCCATATCTCATCGTCGCCCAGCCACAGCTTGCACCTCCGTCCCACGTTACGGTGAGCCATTTTCCATCTCTGCCTCTCTATGTTGTTAGATTTGGAATTTGGAGGTTTTCTACGAGCTGTCCAGCAAGGGTAAAAGTTGTTTCGGGTGATTTTTGGATAAGTACTGTAAACTGAGTTTGATTTTGGCGAGTTGAAACGAAAGGCAGATTTGGGTATGTCGATATTTCTATTCTTTTCATTGATGATATCCTTATTTTTCTTGTCCATTTTTATTCAATTTTTTTTTTGGTTCTTTGAGATTTTAGGGCAATTGATTTAATTTGGGTAGTTGGAATTCATAATTTTTCAATTGATTTTGAAAATTGGAATTAACTGGGGGAGAAAATGTCTACTCATGAGGACATAGGAGAAAGCAGAGGCTTTAATTTGGGTGCAAAAGTATAAAATAGCATCAAAGATATTTTTGCTCTAACGTTGGATTATTTCATTTGTTCAAAGGCTTTGATATTTCATAATTTCCCCATCAAACCATTTCATTGCCGGACACGGCTCTCCCATTTGCTCATTTCCATGAAATTTGCTCACTATCGACTTTTCAATTTCAAAGTTAGTATGGACATTCTTGTTTTAGCCTCCAATTCAATCACACAAATTGCAAAGAAAATCAAGAAACCCTGTTGTTCTAAAACTCGCGTTTTTCTCTGTTTATTTTGAAATTTACTTGTCTGGAGTCGTTGACTTTGGTAGCGGATTCAGTGGTAAAGGAGAAATGTTCTACTTCTAATTAGATTCTGGAACTTTATGGTGTTGTTTGTTTGATTTTTAATAAAAAAGAACTAAATAGATAAGTGATTGTAGTTTATGATTTATTGAAGTGCTAAGCTATTCTCTGTAATGGGTTCCTCCTATTTCTTTGAGATCACTGTATTTGGATTCCTCTGTGCTATTTCATGGGCAATTTTAATGCTTGTTCGTTTCTGAACAAAGCAAACGAGATGATATGTTATGTGTTTTTCAATTATATGACTGTCGAAATACTATTATTCTTTTGATTTTTGTTTTATTTTATTTTGGCTTTATATTATCCAAACGCACTTGTTCTCTTTACTTCAGCAAGCATAAGGTTAAACAGACTTTCCTGTTTTTGATTTATATAATATGAATAACAAGGGGTTGAGAAATACTTATCTTCACACTCGATATGTCAAATTCTCTATCAGATGTTTCCAGATTGTATAAGGACCTAGTATCTGCTCTTTTGAAGTCAGTTTCCGAAGCATCGTGTGGGTCACTAGATGACTTGGAGGACAAAGAAGAATGTAATGAGATTGTTGAAGGACGAGCTGAATTAATAAATGCAAGTGCTTTTACTCATATCATTGATTGATCGAGTTTATAATCGTGACGATTTCCAACACCCATCTCCTATGTCTAATCTAGGTTTTGCTTGTACATTGCAGGTTCTAAAGACAGTAAACTTTGAGCTTCATGTTCAGGAGCCTTTCTTTACTCAGCTAAAAGGTAATTCTATTAGATTTTTTTTAACATTCTTAAGCTTGTGCTAGATGGTATTAAAAGTACTAAATATGTAAACAAGATCGTGCAAAAATCAAGCCTCTCTCTCACTCAAGAGCTCCAAGTACACAACACACATCATACAAAAAACTCAATAACCAAGCAATGGCGCACAAAAAATGGGAATACCCCGTGACACCAACTCTGTTATCAAAGTATTTGCTACAAGAATAAAATCATGTCACTACCAAATGGGCTTTGCTTTTATACTGAACTCTGCACTAGGATACCTCTACCTCTTACTCATCTTTCTTTTAAGTAAAGGCTATTCTTACTCTTGACAGTTGAATTTTTTACCGTGTAAAGTCAACTAGTGTACTTCAACTACAAATAACCACAATAGCTTCCATTGTTTAAGAGAGGCTTAACATCTGAATACCTAACTGAGCATCTAGTGACTTGAATCAGTAACAAATGGCATGTCTATTGGCAATTTAGACACAATGTATAAACAAGATAGTATCCTTTTTGAGGAGTCTTGAATTCAAATTCCTTATGAATATTAATAGTTTACATGTCAGGTTTTGTAATCCAATTAAAATTTGAGTTCACTCCCATGAAGGTGAGAGTGTTAGTAATATAATAAAAGATATCAGCTTAAGCTTTTGGGTTCACTTTAGTAGTAGTTTTCTTGGGAATCTTTACTTGTTTATCTGTTGGTTTAGTGTTTTGATTTTTGACACTGATTTCTCTTGTGCAATATATAATTGGTTCTAGATGGCCTAAAGAGAGTGGAAGGAAGATGTGTTGCTGGTAATTACAATCGGTATTGTAAAGAACTTTCCCATTATAAAATTGCTTTCTTAGTTATAGTGTTGGAGACATTTGAGTTGCTATAGCTGTGAAACATTACATGGATTCTTTGTTGTTATTGGCTCGTTAATTTATAGTTTGGGGAGATAGTCTTGAACTAGACAAACCAACACAAATGTCAGAGTTGCAAGCAATTTTATTTCCCAATAATTTTTAACCATCTTCTTTGGTACAGAATTCAGTCTGGAGCGTTGATACTTTTCAATAAATGTTTGTTGTTTGAGGTTCAGGTATTAATTCCACAAAAATTCAAAACATTGACATTTCTACACTATTCATTATTTCCATACAAACTTCTGGATTGCTGTAGGATGTACGTCAATACCCTTCATTTTATGCGATGTTGAAAGCGGAGAGTCTTGATAACGTTCTTCCTGGAGTAAAAACATTAACAGATGGTAAGATAAAATACCTATGTCTATAATTTTCGTTTCCTTAATATTTAATTATCTTGTTCATGATAATTCTTTAATATGAACTTTCTACTTGTTCTTTTGTTCTATAGAATTTTGACATGTACTTCTTGCCTATTTATTTTTATTTTATAACGTAGTAGTTCTAAAAGATTATTTGCTTAGTGTACTTTATGACTTTGAAACATTATTTGTTAGTACCTTTTGAGGTCTTAAGAGCCATATAGCAAGATAAAGATAATCAATAAGTTAAATATAAAGAAACTCGATAACAAACATTCTGAAGCCATGATAAATATATTGAATATCATGACAATATTCCTAGTAAAATGTGGCAGCATGACAACCTTCTGGTTTGATTGTTAGAAGTGAAGTATGGTTGATAAAGGTGGAAAGATGCTCTCCTCTTTATTCATTTAACTCATACTTGCAAGCTGGTTAGGAAAGGGTAATATAAACTTGTGAATAATTTCCTTTATCAACAATTAAAGTTGTGAGACTGTGTTGTGAATGGAGAAGGTCATGAGTAAAAGTGGAATGGTGGAGGCATGCAAAATTATTTCAAATGGGGTAAAGAAAGAAATCTCATTCTGGAAGGAAGTATATTACCCATGCATGGACTAGGAAAGAAATGTGAAAAAGGGAATATTATCATGTGTAGATTGGTGATGACATTGAGGTTGAGTAAAAGAGTAGTTGTTTTTTGAAGACAGAATAGGAGAAGCAAGGTCTCAATATGATTAGATGGAAAACAGTTGTTGTTACCATATCTTTTCTTCATTTTTCTCATGAAACGTTAAAATGACAAAATCAGTTTTTGGTGTTAAACAACAGAGATATAAAATGATCCTAAGGTTCTAAAGCTCGCAAAAAATTCCTGCCTTTGCTAATTGGTGAAATGTAAAATGTGAGGGCAAATGTGTTTACTTATCGTAACCTCCTAAGGGAGTAGCAATGCTGATAGGGTATGATGGTTTTACTTTTCATATCGTAATCATACTGTGTTTCCACATATGGAAGCAAATGCCTGCCACATTAGGTCAGACAATTGGTTTGGCATATGAGGGGGCAAAATACTTTGAAAGGCAGGGACTGGTGACTTTCTTTTTCTTAGTCTTTTTCTTCTATGTTAATTTTTTTAATCCTTTCACGTAAAGTAGCTTTTCTTTCTCTTGAATCATAAGGTTTTTGTTTTCATTTTTATTCATCTCCAAGTATCAGCAGATAATGAAGTTACTATAACTGAGCTTTACTTTTCAGCTTATTGTGTTGATGTTGCTTATTTCTTTATAGATTGATATTGGTTTTCATAATAATGTTATGTAAAAAAATGTTGATTATTCATTTGGTGGGCAATATTAAGAACTTTTCATCCTTTTCTGCAATTTCAGTACTTCAAACAGCTTTGTTATTCATATAAATGGTTTATTTGGATATTTTTTGTAGATAATTGAAGTGATATCGGGTTGAAAGCTAAGCGATTGTGTAGAAATGGTCAAGCGACCGTTGAAAATTGAAGACTGAGAAGGCATTTAGGATTTTTAATTATTTAATTCTTGTATTAGAATCTTTTTTCATGTACTATTGTAGAATGTATATATCAACATAATATTAATATTTTATTTTGTGTATTCAAATGTAAAAGACAAATGTTATAGTTTCTAACATAATATGAATTTCATTGATTTGTTGGCGTGTGAAAAACATATTAAATAAAAATAAATTTGTAAAAATGAATAAAAAAAACTAGGCTTTAATGTCGGTTTTAAACCTACATATCAGAGTTCAACCGACATTAAAGGGCTTCAATAACACTATCAAAGATGTCGGTTGAAAACTGACAAACCGACATTAAAGAGGGCTTTAATGTCGTTTTTAAACCGACATTAAAGCCCAACCGACATTAAAGGGCTTCAATAACACCATCAAAGATGTCGGTTGAAAACTGACATTAAAGGCCTTTAATGTCGTTTTTAAACCGACATTAAAGCCCAACCGACATTAAAGGCCTTTAATAACGCTCACAAAGATGTCGGTTGCCAATTGATATTAAAGGCCTTTAATGTCGGTTTTAAACCGACATTAAAGGCCAAAATTCTTCTGGTGATCGTTTAGATATGACTATAATTTATACGCGATCGTTTAGATATAGCTATAATTTATACGCGATCGTTTAAATATGGCTACAATTTATTTTTTCAATTCCATAGTTTAATTTTGTTACACGATCATTTAGATTTATTTATACAATCGTTTACTTTTTTTACACGATCGTTTAGATTTATTTATACGATCGTTTACATTTTTTACAAGATCGTTTACATTTGGCTACTCCAATCCAAATGATTTTTTTTAAGATTTTTTATACATGATATTTTATTTTTTTTACACGATCGTTTACTTTTTAAAACGATCATTTACTTTTTAAAACGATCGCTTACATTTGGTTACTCCGATCTAAATGATTTTTTTTTCAAGATTCTTTATACACAATCTTTTATTTTTTTTTCACGATCGTTTACATTTGGCTACTTCAATCCAATCTAAATGATTTTTTTTTCAAGAATCTTTATACAGGATCTTTTAGATTTTGCTATTTTGTTGTACACAGTCTTATAGACAGTCGTTTAGATTTGGTTACCCATCGTCTTTCTTTCCAAATGTAAACGTGTAAAAAAAACGAAAAGAAGAAAGACGATGGAAAGAAATTGCAGCGAAAAAAAGAAAAAGAAAAGTAGAAAGACGATGGAAAGAAATCGAAGTGAAAAAAACGAAGAGGAAAAGAAGAAAAACGATGGAAAGATTAAACGATGTAAATAAAGAATTGAAAAATAAGAAAGATGATAGAAAAAAATCGCAGAAAAGAAAAAGAGAAAAGAAGAAAGACGAAATCATATGGGAAGACGGAGAAGACGAAATAAGAGGAGAAGTCGAATCGCCAGAAAGAAAAGAAATATGGAAGGGCAAACCTGAAATATTTAAAAAATTGTGGGGCTTTGTTAAGCGGGCCGTAAATGGTTTACCGTTTTGTTAGATTTATGTAAGTTAACCTTAATTTTTTTTACTTTATTTTCTAAATTGTGGTGTTTGCTTTAATTTTTCTCATTTATATGAATGTTTTATACTAAAATAGACTCGAACGAAAAATTTTATTTTTATTTTTCGCCAATTTGCTAGTGTCTATCTTGTCGTTACATCTTTTTGTTAGCAAAGAAGTGTTATTTTGCAAAGTTAGACATAATGTAATAGCAAATTCAACAACATCAAATATAAACACATATAATTCTTTCCCCTTTTTACCTTTCCTAAATTTAATATTCATCATCATATCTCTCTCTTCTAAAATAGGATAAATGGTAATTTATTCGGATCCCTATAGTTTGAATATATAAAATACACACGCAGATATACATAATTTAACCTTTTTTTATAATTCGATAAAATGTTGGTAAATAATTCTAACGTAGAAACTATCTCTAGATTACCTAACCATAGAAAATAAACCTCAAAGATATATTACCCCCTATAAAAAAAACTTTAATCATCGTTAACATATTTATTTATTTTTTGTGCTTCCACATTCTTTTAAAAGGCAAGCGACTTAGCCAAAAACTTCTTCTCTAAATCAATAATGGCAACGATACTTTTCATGATCTTCCACCTCCTTCCTCTCTTATTTCTTCAGCTCTCATTCTCTTCAGCTTACACTCGGCCTGATAAGTATTTCCTCAACTGTGGATCCAAGTCCGACACTGAACTCATAAACAACAGACGCTTCATCGGTGACGCCAACGCCAGACATTTCTCGATCTACCCCGGAAAAAGCAAGAAAGTTAATAACGACACCATCCCAAAATCCGTAAATGAAATATACGGAACAGCAAGAGTTTACAATAAGCCAACATGGTATGTGTTTGGGGACATCAATCCAAATGGAACGTATGTGGTTCGTCTCCATTTTTTCCCAACTTTACCTGAAATCATGTCTCAAGCTAAGTTTAATGTGTCAGTTAGTTGCGGGTTTCAATTGTTATCAAATTTCTCAATTGGAAATGATTTGAAGACAGCAGTTGTTAAGGAGTTTACTCTTGAGATTGAAGAAGGGGCTTTCGGGATCAAATTTTCTCCTATGGAGTCGTCTATGGCTTTTGTGAATGCCATTGAACTATTTCATGTTCCTGATTACATCAAACCAGAGTCGGCTTTCCCTTTTTCTCCGGAAGTAAGAATGAACGGGATGGAAGTATTTTTTGGATTCACAAGCATTCCAATCTGTTTACAGGTGATCAATCCCACTTTATTTTCATATCTCATGCTACTTTTTTCATCTTTCTTTTAACTTTTGTTTTACTTCCAAAACCTTTTGTTTTTAATTTTACTCATATTCACCTTTCCAATATACACACATCGTATATACACACACACATATACATGTGTGAATATTACAAAAAAGTGTACTGTAGCAATTTTTGTTAGATAAAATTGACAAAAATAAGTGAAGATTCCAAAGGTTTTTTTAGGAATATCAAGGGCAAACAAAATGAAAAAAGTAATTTTGTATTATTGTAAAATATATGAATTAGATTCTAAAGTATTAACATATATAATAATATTTAAAAAAATTATTAATATAGTCAAGTCTATTTGAATCTATTCAATGATAAAAGTAATTGGTAGACCATATTCCAAATTAGTAAGTACAAACTAGTTTAATCGCAAATAAAAGGAATCAATAAGATTGACAAGACATAACATAGGATAAAATTGTATCACTCTTATTATATTTACAACCAGATATATATTCCATGTTTTCTCTTACTATTTTTCTATAATGTATGCCAATTGACTTTGTCATTCTCAAATCACTCTTAAATCTAAAATTCAATATAGTATTACATATTTCTTTCTTTTTTACTACAAGATAAACATTTAAAAATATTGCGACAAGTCGGTGATATTAAGCCGGACTAATATCATCCGTGAAGAACAGGGTGTGGATGGGTAGTGGGATGATCACTCCAGAGACTGACACGTTATGGAGAACTTGGCTCCCAGATTCTGAATTCATGCCTCTTCAATCCTCTGCCAGGACCGTCACCTTCAATGGAAAATTAAATTTCAATAGACAAGAAACAATTTACGTAGCCCCAGTCTTCGTTTACAGTAATGCAAAAGTATTGGATATGAACACCAGCACTCGCTCAAGAGATTCAACTCTAACTTGGGTTTTTAATGTGAAAAAAAAATCCAAGTATTTTCTTCGCTTACTTTGGTGCGACATCGCTAACCCAAATTCCAAAACTTTCAATTTTGACGTCTTCATTGGCGTCAATCAAACTTCGCTCCAATCCACAGAAGTTACTCAAGACAATGTGTTTGCGTTGCCATTTTGGTACGAGTTTATCATCGTTACTGACCGTTCGGGGTTCTTCAATGTGGGCATAGGCCTGATCAATAATGATCCATTGTCAAGGGCTTTCTTGAATGGAATTGAGATTATGGAGTTAATTGACAAATCCTTTGTGGGTGTTGTTGATTTAAGCATGGGAGAGGAGAAACAGAGTCCAAAGATGATTATTGTTGGGGTTTGTGTTGGTGGGGTTGTGATTATTGGTTTGATAATTGGATTGGCTGTGTTTTGTTTTGTAAGAAATAGGAAGTTAAGAAAGCATCGTCCCATGCTTCTTCCTCAAAATGATCCGTCCTCGGAGAAGATTGTGTCGATTGCGGATATTGCGCCTAATTTGAACCTTGAACTCAAGATACCCTTTGGGGTAATAAATGACGCAACTGATGGATTTGATGACAAGAAAATGATTGGTATTGGAGGATTTGGAAAGGTTTATGCTGGGAGAATTGGAGAGAAGGATGTGGCTGTGAAGCGAAGTCAACCTGGACATGGACAGGGTATTAAGGAGTTTCACACAGAGGTTATTATATTTTCTCAAATTCGACATCGTTTTCTCGTTTCGTTATATGGGTATGTTATGCCATTACTCATCTCTTATCAAATATATTTATGTGTTTTTATTAGTATGCCACTTTGTTGGTCATTTGATTAACGTTTTGATTTATGGATTTAATTTTCTTTCGTGCTACATATTTTCATCAGGTATTGCGACGAAAACCAGGAGATGATCTTGGTTTATGAATACATGGAGGGGGGAACTTTAAAAGATTATTTATACGGTTCAAAGGCTAAAGATAAAGTTCCATTGACATGGCAAAAAAGGCTTGAAATCTGCATCGATGCAGCAAAAGGTCTTCACTATCTACACACTGGCTCGACCGCGACCATCATCATACACCGAGACATTAAAACCACAAATATCTTACTCGACAAAGAGTTGAACGCAAAGGTTGCCGATTTCGGCATATCGAAAACTGGAGTACCCGACGCCAAAGAATTAGACATTACCATTAGAGGAACTTATGGATATCTGGATCCAGAATACTTCAACACTGGACAGTTGACAGAGAAATCGGACGTTTACTCGTTTGGCGTCGTGCTTTTCGAAGTTCTCTCGGCCAGAGCACCAATCGTTAAGACCGCTCCAAGTGAAGAGACAAACTTAGCTGACTGGGCAGTTCTGTGCAAAAGCAGAGGAGAGATTGAGAAACTGATTGATCCTTTTCTTGTGGGAGCAATAGAAGCAAATTCGTTGAGGAAATTTGTGGAAGTTGCAGAGAAGTGTGTCGATGAAGTTGGGGCGAATAGGCCTTCAATGCATGATGTGGTGTATGATTTGGAATTGGCTTTGCAGTTTCAGTTCACGCCTGTGGGGGATGGGAAGGGGTATGAGGGGATTAGCACCACCATTGTTGAAGCTCCATGGGATATCAATTCGGGAATTCTTGATCGGATTCCGTCCAAAGGGAATGATGATTCAATCTTGCTAGAAGAAGATAGCATGACTGGGAATGCTAGAGAATTGGCTGCTGAGTTTAGGATTGATTGTGCTAGATGATCTGATGTCATGTGTGAAACATACAAATGTCTTCTTGTGTATGGTTTTGGTCATTACAAGATTGTATAGTATGTGATGTTAGATACTTTTGGCATGCAAATTTGGAGTTTGAAGTTTATAGATGTTAAAACTGGAGGTGTAGATAGCCTCACTGGAAATTCGAGTTTAAGAAATCAGTGTTTACGCTGTATGTTAAATTATTAATTAACCTCTTTTAATCCTGCTTTATTTTTTGTTAAACAGTTATTTTTCTGTGTTGTTTGTTTATTGTAACAATTATGTTTGTTATTCCAAGTATGAGAAAAAGGGAAAATATTTTTGGGAAAGGATCTTTTCTTCTTTTCGAGGGGATATCCATTAGCAAAAAGCACTTAGCCTCATCATTTTTGATGATGTGGTCTCACTCCCAACTCCTTTATTATTTAATTATTACTTTATATTTAAGATTGGGTGGTTGAGAATATTTTGGGTTGTAATTTTGATATCCCAGGTTCTTCAGATTTATTGATAGAATTAATGGTTGCATGAAGAATGATAGAAAAAGAAGTCTTTTGTGATCAGCGTTGTTGGGGAAATATATTCTGACTTGTGGTAAGTCTTCAATATGAACAAGTCTTCAGTATGTACCTCGAGAATTAATGGATGATGATACAGAATAGTAAATATGAGAGATCAAAACAGCTATTCAAGGATGCTTGAGGCCTAAGATTGTACATGAATATTGATTAAGGAGGAGTGATAGTATTAATGTAATGATAATTTTTATTATACAATATGTTTCTGACTGTTGAGTCAGTAAATGGTCAGCACAGTGAAATATGTGTTATGTGTTCTACCCTAAGTCATACCTTAAGTCATAATAGTGTAATGATCAATTCACTAGAAGAAATTGATCTTTTGTCAATGACAAAAATTGCCGGCATATCTTAAAAAAATGCATCGACTTTTCTTTTGCCAACGATATTAAGCTGTTGGCACAAGCCATCGGCGTAGGTCCGTCGGAAGAGCCTCCATTGATGATGAAAAAGAGACCGTCCGTGTATACTGGAACTACAAACGGAAGTGATCGAATGGAACTATGCCGACGCTCAAAATTAATCGTCGGCGAAAGGGAAATTCACCAACAGTGAAGATGTTTCGTAGGCATTTATTATGCCAATGGTGTAAGAATGTTGTCGGCGTATCCTCGTATTGCTGACGAAATTTATTGTCGATAGTGTAGATCTGTTACACTGGCAGTCATAGTTTTCGTCGGTATATCCATGAAATGCTAACGCTTTAAGATAGTGGCGTGGGCAGAAGCCTGTTTTTTTACAATATATGTATTTTATATTTGTATTGTTTTTTCACAATATTTTTTGTTTGTACCTAAACACAATTCAAACTATAGAAATGGAAAGTACTAAAATTCATTTAATGTTTCAATAAAAGTTACAATTGTTTCTTACAAAATTAACATAACCAAATAGTAAATTAGTCCAAAATAACAAAAATTACAATAAACAATACATATCTTTATGAAAAGGAAAAACCGTCAAGAAAGGGGTGATTTAAAAGAAAAACCATAAAAAAAATTTATGAAAAAGCAGAGAGTAGTCAATTTTTAGCTTTCTTGACGGTTTTAAATTGTCAAGTCATATACATTTTTTCTTGACGGTTTAAAACCGTCAAGTATTATCTATTCAATTCTTGACGTTTTTAAAATGTCAAGAATTTTTATAAATTCGACATTCTTGACGTTTTTTAAACGTCAAATGATATGTACTTATCCTTGAAGTTTTAAAAACGCCAAGTAATATCTATTAAATTCTTAACGTTTTAAAACGTCGAGAATTTTTATGAAAAGGTGGAAGGGAGTCATTTTTTAAATTTCTTGACATTTTTAAAACGTCAAGTAATTTTTAAAAACCTAATTTCTTTTTTTAAAAAACCTAATTTCTTTTTACTTTTTAAATAAAAACCTAATTTCTTTTTTTTTAAAAAAAAACCTAAACCCCAATTTCTCTTCTTATAACCCACGTACCGCGCCACAACTGCACTCTCTCGCAACTCACCCATCCAAACTCTGTCGAACGCTGTCGAACATTGTCGAACACCATCAAACCTGCTACCATCCGAATGCCACCGAACGTTGTTGCTCGCCGAACTCCGCTACCCTTTTACTTGCTTTCGTTTCACTTGTTTATCAGAATTTGTTGTGTCATCTCACCGTCCATTTTTTCGATCGACAGTCGGAATATGTGGTTTGGAAGGAAGGTTTTTCGGTGGATTATACTGGTTTGTAAGGAATGTCATGTGATCAAAACGTCGAGGAAGGATGAGATTGCGAGGAAGTCGAAATTGACGACGACAACAACGATGAAGCCGCAGAGTAATTGAATTTAATTATTGATTAATAGTTTCTTCTGGATTTTGGAATCTCTTTTTAAAATAATGTATTTTAAAAAAGAATGTCAAAAATATGGTAGAAGCACTACAAGAAATATCAGTTAAAATAGCATTAAAAAAACGCTATCTATGACTTTCGATAGCATTTTCGAAATTCTGTCATAGTCGATGTTATTGAAAGTCCAAGACTTTTCATAGCGTTTTTTCGCCGCTATGCAAAATGCTATAATATGTCCCTAGTAATAGCACAAATATGATGCTATAAATGCTTTTTATAACGTGAGAAAAAATGCTATAGAAACATTTTTGATAACGTTTTTTATTGCGTTGGAAAATTGCTATGAAATGTTTCAATAGTGTTTTCAATAACAATTGGAAAAACGCTATAAACAATTTTTTTGTAGCGTTTTATAATTGTTGTCGTAGCAAAAAATCATTGACCTTTAATAACAGTTTTTGTAGAGCTATTAATAACAATATAAAAGGTAGGTATATTTTAAAACCATTTGGTCTCATTAACATTTCATAATCACATTATTAATAGAAGAATTATCATTGTATACATATAATATCTCATTGAATAATATATTTTATCTTCTATGCATTACAATTTTGTTTATAAAGAAAAAAAAATCCTTTGATAACAGACCTGAACAAAAAACTACTACCCTGTTTTAGAAAACTCAATACATCACAAGAAAACTGATAAACTGAAGCATTTCTTCATACAACAAACTTCCCATGGAACCATTTCTCATAGATATCACAGCAAATCCAAAATTCATCTGAAGCATAGTTCTCACCGCATGCCCTACATAAGGTGTCACCGTGCTCGTCTTCATCTTCTTCGTATGTCTCTACCTCTTCCCTTGTATGCGACTGCCTTGCGCATGTTCCTTGCATTTCAGCTTCACTCAGAAAATTCTTGAAAGATAGAATATGTAACCAATCCGAGTAATCAACACAGAAAATTACATCACATCAAAAAGTGTCAATCGAAAAAATGAAGATCATGATACAATACCGATTTAAACTTGACTTGGATTTGCTACCATTTGCAGTTGATGATTTTTGCTTAACTTGTTTCTTTGCAATATTGGTGACTTCAAATACAGTTGACATATCATTTATAATATTAAATAGCCGCCTCCTGCATCAAAAGAACATGGAAAAACATTTTATAGCAAGATCAACCATCATGGTTATTATTGAAATAACTCCTACATGAACTAAAGTCGAAATCAAAATACCTATCATATTTATCAAATCCAAATATCGCACCAAAACTTAAATAATCTTTTCCCACATTTTTCCTTTTCCGCTTTTTTCCCTACTTTTTATAGTGTTTATTAGAAGTGCTATATATAAACCAAATCTAAATTACATAAGTTTGGATAAGGAACCAGAAACCATAAGCAAAATATTATAACAGCAACAACAATAACAAAAAAGTATTAAAAACATTAGGGGTCTAAGATTCATAAGGAACTTAAATGAATAGAGTAGAAAATTAGAGCAAAAAACCAGAAACTTAATAACCAAATCAAATTTACTTAAGTTCAGATAAAAAACCAAAACCGATACTCCTAACAAGAACAAAAACCATCATCAAAACAACAACAATAAGAATAAAAAAGTAATCAAAACTTAAGGGCCTAAGACATCAATCTTTTTTACTAATTTTTTTCTATGAGACAACCACATCATATTGATTTCTACGGAGACTCCAAAACATAAAAACTTAATTCTCAATAGAAAGGTTGTCTCTACCATGGCTTAGCCTCATGTCTTATTCTAAGTTGGCCGCCTTGCAACCTTTGCTTAGCTTCTAACTCCCTTGAAAGCATGTATCTAAACAAATACTAAGAATATATCAAAGAAAGCTCAGAATTAGAACTTACCTAAGTATGGATAGAGTTCCAAAAGGTTAAAACTAAATTACAACACTGAAAATGAAACTAAAAATTCTGAACAGAACTTCACCACACTTAAGTATCTTAACCAACAAGGCTAGGGACTTTGCTAGAATGAGAATAAATGAGATTGGAGAAAAATTAGCCATGCTGAGAAAGATAGAGAGAGAGGAACTACACTTTTGCAGCTCACATCTAAATCTAAACTAACAAAATGAGAAAATCCTCCATGAAAAATGGGTATTAACACTAACCAAAATCCAAAGAGCTAGAAAACAACACATAACCTGACAAATTATTAAACATTAAATGAACTAATGAAATAAAAATGAAAGGAAAGGTAAATAGGTACTTTGGCAATTCCAAAACAGTAGGTGAGGAGACTGGAGAATACATGAACAAAGGCTAAACAAATGAACAAAGGTAAATTAGTAAGTTGTTGCAACGATAGTAAACCCAAGACCAATCTGTAATTTGGATGATAACAAAGATCAATTATGCTGTCAAGTTGAAAAATAAAAGAAAATTTTCAATCAATAGTAGTTAACCATCAAATGAAACCATTATCTTTTCCCATAAGTTTTGCAAATCGAATTATTGTGTTTTTGCTTATGTACCTCTGTACCATAAAAAAAAAATATAAGAGAATGGGTCAAACCATTAATGTCTGTCTTATAGTAAGTTTTTTAAGAATGAGAACACAATTTAATAGCTAACTTGTAAATTGTTACTTTGATTTCATTTAGTTCAATAGAGATATCAGCATCAAATCTTCAAAGAACTTACAAGGATGTTTTAAATTCTTAAGCCATACCCATTTTCGTCTATCCTTCGTTTGTAAAGGACTCCACAATTAGTATGTA
Organism: Cucumis melo; assembly: GCF_025177605.1. NCBI lineage: Eukaryota > Viridiplantae > Streptophyta > Magnoliopsida > Cucurbitales > Cucurbitaceae > Cucumis > Cucumis melo. Next base: position 9,146,600 of record NC_066867.1, on the reverse strand, counting down.
AATATAGTATGCATAAATCAACTTATCACAGGAAAATATAGTTAAGAAACTCAAACCAAAAGAAATGGCAAACCATTAAAATACATTCATTCTATTTACTAATAGAAGATAAGCAAGCATTATTCTAATGGTGACAGACAGAGATGACAATAAGAAATGACAATAGAATAAGCAAGCATTATTCTATTTACCAACAAAGAGCTAGCAATAAGAAATAACAATAGTTTACCAAGAGATGACAATAAAATAAGCAAGCATTATTCTATTTACCAACAAAGAGCTTGCAATAAGAAATGGCAATAGTTTACGAATAGAAAACCTAGAAAATAACTTACCAATTGATGATTTCAACATTGGAGGTTTCCTAGGTGGTAGAGCTCCAGTGGAATTTAGTGTAGGGTGGTGGTAAACAGAGTCCTAAAGTGGTAGAAAAGAGTCAAATAAACTCCATAAATGCAATATAAGGAATAATATAGTTGCACAGACAATCAATTAGAGTTCTCACATCATGTTTTGAATGTTCCCTCTCTCTTCTTCCTCTTCAGTTGTTCATCTTTTTGGAGGTCCCAAATGACTGGCCAGAAGATAAACTACAGTGCTTGAATATAAATTACAAACTATGGTATATTCTTGAAAGGGAAGAATAATTTAACTACATGAAGAACAATAACACCAATAATGAGCAAGAGAGTCTTTTATACCTGAACGTAACTGGTACCTCACCCTTCTCCTTCATTTTATCTTCATATTTCTATCTAAGAGAGAGAATCAATATGATTGCAGGGAACAAAGCTTGTTGTCACTGTGCAAACTAAAGGAAAACCATGTGGTCGATTGTATTCAATACTTCTCTCACATAGTAGTTGTAACATACTCATCGAATGCTAGTATGACCATAGGTGAAACAGAAAAAACATGGATCAACATAAAAAACTCTTGGACTGATTTTCCTTGATAGAATCTCAGCATTTAAGATTTTAACATATAGTTTTGTAAAAAAAAATAAAAAAGAAAAGAAAGAGAAAAGAAAAGAAAAGAAAAAACAATGCATCCATTCAAAACAAAAAATGAAATGAGAAAATTTCTTGATTAATCGGAAATGGAAAGAATGAAATGAGAAAAGTTATCAACTAATTTGAGTTAAAAACCTATTGGTATAAAAAAATTCCAAGAAAATCATAAATACTCACCAAAACATATCCACAATAGCTTTAATGGCGTATATCAAGCTTCACCAACGACAAATCTCACCACAAGAGGGATTCGACATTGAGGTTCAACTTTCGGCTGTAAACGCTCGGTTTTGCCACAGACATTAGGTTCGACTTGGTGGCGTGGCGTGCTGTCGACGTTTAGCAAGTTGAACGGCGCAAAGAGGTGGCTAAGCGGTAGCATTCTCGGGGTATCAATAACAGGGGTTCCCCGTCAATGTGCGAGTGTGTAGTCTATCAACCGTGGCATGATAGACAACGAAAGAGAGAGATGGTGAGCAGAAGAGAGCGATAGAGAGACTGAAAGAGATGACAACGGGTTTTTGAAATTTGAGAGGGGGGGGGAATGAAACGAGGGTTTCTGAAATTTGAGAGGGGAATGAAAGAAGATGAGGCCAAATTCCGCGAATGAAAGTCAAAAGAAGGAGAAGACACGTGATCGGAGAAGATGAGAGATCAGAGAAGAGAGATCGAAGACGGAGGTCGAAGGAGAAGAAAAATCGTCCAAAGGAGAAGATGAGGTCGTCTGCCCAATTAGGTCACGCGTTCCACTTTTCTTTTCTTTTCTTTAAATTAAATTTTAGTCCCGCGCCCACTTTTCTTTTCTTTTTTCTAATTCCCGCGCGACTATTTTCTTTTCTTTGATAACATTTTATAAATATATTATTAAAAAATGTTATTGAAAGGTCCATTTGTTGTAGTGAAGGAAAATTATTGACAAAAATGGGGTATTTTTGTGGAAGTCGTGTACCACGTACACGAATTTGCTTGGAAGTCGTAGACGGGGTCCACGAATTCAATGCATGGACCCTACTTCTGTTGTTTTAAAATTAAAGATATTGAATATATATATTTATTTATTTATTTAATATTTAATACGTGCACCCCACACGTTTTTAATTTTTAAATTTAAAGATATTATATATATATATGTGTGTGGCGATTGAGGCGAGGAGGAAATCGAAAAGAAGTGGAGGACGGCGGCAAGCGACAGGGTAGGAAAATGGAGACGGCGGTGATTGAATCGGAGGACGGGGTAGAGTGGATGACAGCGGCGATTGACGGGGTAGGAAAATGGAGACGGCGGCGAAAAATGAATCCCGTCGACCGCGGTGGTCATATATATATATATATATATATATATATTCAATATCTTTAAATTTCAAAATAACGGAAATGAGGTCCATGCATTGAAGTCGTGGACCTCGTTTACGACTTCCATGCAAAATCGTGTACGAGGTACACGACTTCCACAAAATTACCCCATTTTTTTAATAGTTTGTCTTCCACCCTATTTTGGACATTATTTTTTTTAAAATACATTATTTTGAAAAAAAATCCTGGATTTTGCCTCTTGCCGATGATATATGATCTTGGTTTTTCATCTATCTCTTGATTTTGGGAAGTTTCTTTTCTTCGATTATTGGCGTTTTTTTGTTGATATGAATATGATCTCAATGATTTCTCTCTCCTCTCTTTACAATGTTGAGTAGGAGAGAATTAAAGTTTGTTAATAATTTGTAATGACATTTATGAATTGAAGATGATCTATATGATATGTTTTTAACACGAGATTTGAACGTACAACTTGCAAATCATTATAAAAGACAGAATTAAGAGTTTTCAATTGAAAAATACTTAAAATCGATATTTAATTAGTGGTATTTCATTCAATTTTTTTATCATTGTTAACAATGATTTTCTTTATTGTGTGTGATCATTAATTAGTGTGAAAATGCACACAAAATAAAAAGATTTGTTGGGGAATTATCATATCTTTGCATTTTCATTTGGGCTCTCACCCTTCTTTAATTTTTCCAACCTGTTCGTCCTTAGGAGATTTTAGTCCCATAAACACCATATCTAATATAGTTTCTACCATTATTCAAATGATGTATCTGATGATCGATCCAACGCATTTTTCTTTCTGAATTTCAAAGTAATTAATTGTCTCTCTCTCTTTATAATACTCCAAATTTTTCTAAAATGTGGTTCGTCCTGTTGAGTCTACTATGGATTATTCTCTGTTAGAGTTATGAATTTGCTACATTTGTTTAAGATCATTTGGTGGCTGTCTTAAAATATATCTCACAGAATGTTGATTATGCAAAAGGGTAGTTGTGATGAATAGCAACTGTAGGAATGACAGTGTACAACTACATTTTTAAAATATTGTAAATATAGTAAAGTCTACTGTGTCTTGCTAGGGTAGTCTTGTGTTATATAAGAGATGATATAGCCTTTATGTGGCAGAAGAATAAACCTCTATGGGTTTCTAGAGTTCGAGAAACAAGAAATATAGTTAGTACTTAGTGGCTCGTTTTATTGGTTTTTCATAATGTTTGAATTGTTCTTGAAAAGTTATCCTTGTCCTTAAAGGGCAGCTAAGACATATTTGATTGAGAAGGAATTCTTATCCTTAGGGGATCTTAAGGCAATACTGATTGAGAAATAGTTTTCAAACTTAGGGGAGCCAAGTTTATCAAATGAAAAGGTTTTCATTTGAAGGAAGGTAGGTAAAGCTGTAGTGGAAGGAAGTCTCACACTCAAAGAAGCCTAAGTGATCACTAATATTAGCATGCTTAGGGGAGCAAAACAAGTTAACTCAAGGGTAATTTTCTTAGTCTTAGCTATCATGTCTCTATAATCCATTTGTTTATTGTTATTTTCTTTTCTCCTTTTTATTTTATTAGTTACTACGAGTTTAATTTTTTTTCCAAGTCTTTAACATTATGTAAAATGCCCTGAGGCTTACCATAGAAATACACTCCAAACTAGCCTGATTCTTTCTTATATGCAACCATATCAGAAGGTGAAGCATATCTTCACTTTATAGTGTTTCCTTTCTCTCTATATTATTTTACATTCTTCTTTCTAAACATTTGATGTTTGCAATCTCCGATTTTCTATTTTTGGATTTGCGCTTTTGATATTTATGGTGGTTTTTTGGGTTTTGGCAAAATATTAGGAGAGCAATTGTTCTACATCAAAAAGATTGAAGAAAGTGATGGGCTCTAAACACTATAAAAGGAGCCTATGCCTTTGGTTTCGAGTTGTCTTAGTGAGAAACACTTTAAGCTTAGGTGTGCTAACTCTAGTTAAATCTCCTTTCGTATTCTATAATTTGAGAGAGGGAAAAGAGTGTGAGTAATCAAAATATTTGAGAAAGTGATTTTGTCTTTTGATCGAGAAGAGATTTCTATGTGGTTGCAATAATTTTTCACATTTGTATATTTTTCTGGTCTGTGTTTTTTCCTTCAGTTTAGAGATTTTCAACGTTAATTCTTATGTTTCTATATATATATTAGTTTTTATTTGTTTATCCCTGCCACAGAAGTGAGAGGTTTTTCCAACCTTTTGTCGATCAAATTAATAATCACAACTCATAAAACGTCTGCATTTCTACTTATACAAAAAGACGATTGGGAGCTGATGTTAAATTTCTTCGGGTAAAATCATTGAGAGATCATAAGATGGCATGGGAATCAAATCTTTGAAAACAATAGCATAGCACCGGTGTAGATTAGCTTTTAACTAGATCACTATTTAATTGTCTTAAAGTTAAATTCACAAAGCCTCCGAGAGTCTAATCTTTGAAACCAATTATGAATCAGCAGGAACATGATAGCATTGAACAAGTTGCTACTTAATTTTTGTGAAACTTTGACATTCTCAGTCTTATTATATTCATATTCTTTTATGGAGTCATGCACATTATTTTAGATATTTTTGCAACATTTGTCCAATTTACGAAAATGTTTCCTTCTATTTGTCTTGTGCATTCTATATAGCTCACGTTTCATTGGAATCATTTTGAATCATTAGAACATTGGAAACTGATTTCTTTTCTTTAGTGTTGAATATTAGACAGTGTGATCATCTTTAATTTTTAGTTTAATTATATATAGATATGAGTTGAGTAATAAATTAGTAGATTATAGGTAACTTCTAATGTTTACTGTACAATTGTTCAATTTACTTAATTTGACTTTTCTTTTCCTAAAATACTAATCTATATGTATCCTATGATGTGCTTCTATTTCATATGCAGATTAATATATATATTGGTGTTCTAGTAACCCAAGAAATAGTGGTGTTACTTAATCTCCCCTTCAAAACTAAAGTTTATATGTTTATTGGCTGTAAGTTGTGATGTAACTTTTATGCTCCTAATTCATGAATATTAGAAAGACTTAGATTTAAAAGAATAGCGGTGGATAAAGATCGCTTTTTTTGTTGTTGTAGAAAGCTAAGCGATTGGGTTGAAAGCTAAGCGATCGTTGAAGGTTGAAGACTGTGAAGGCATGCGTTAGATGAGGTGTGGGTTCAATTGGCTGATTTTTTGGGTTTGTACATATGATTACGACTTATTTTTTATTCTAGAGCAGGAAACTTTTTGTTGTGGCTGATTTTTTGAATTGTTCATATGGTAGGGGGTTGATTGGTATTCTTTTTGAGACTTTGTTGTGGTAGCCATTTTGAAACCTTGTTGATACGTTATTTGTTCATAGGTGAGTTGTTCATATGGGGGGATGATATAGGTGAGTTGTTCATAAGAGTTGAATTACTCTGAAACTTTGATGGAATTGTATATTGGTTTTGTAAAATGATAGGAATATTTGCAAAGTTTTGGAAATGATATGGTGAAAAATTTTATATTTGATGAATATTGTCGTTTGTATATGTATTTATGGAACAATTGTTGGACCACTATAGAGGACAAATGGGAGCATAATACACAAACAAAAATATAATTGAATTACAATTAAAAAAATAGAAAAATGTTTGACGGTTTTAAAATGTCATAAACAATTGCATTCTTGACGGTTTTGAAATGTCATAAACAATCACTTTCTTGATGGTTATGGAATGTCATGAAAAAGCACTCTTGATGGTTATCAAATGTCATAAATATTCATATTCTTGACGGTTTTTGTCATGGATACTCGTATTCTTGACAGTTCTAAACTATCATGACACTTATACTCTTAACGATTTTAAACTGTCATGAAAAATTGAATACTTGATGGTCATAAACTGTCAACGTTCACTATTCTTGACGTTTTTACCAATCGTCAAGATCTTTGTCTTTCTTGACACTGGATTCAATGAAGGTTTTAAAACCATCAAGAATAATCATTATTGACAGTTTAAAACCGTCAAGAGAGTACATTTTTGTAGTAGTTTGCTTGTCATGAACTGATCTCCCTTGAAAGTTAAACCTGAAAAATAAATAAAAAGAAAACAATAGAAACATATTCAATTAACTAGTATATTTTTCACTTTACACACACATACACATATAAATATACACACACAAAAACTTTACATACTTTAATTTCAATGAAAATAAACTTGGAATAACAACTTACATATTTTTCTCTATAACCAAACCAATAACAACTTATATACTAAATAATCCAACTTCACATAATCAAAATAATAACAAAAATAATAATAACTTTCAAAACAAAAGTATATTTCCACGTAAGTCTCAACCTATATTTCATCACACATCCAAGAAAACAAATATAAACTTAAAATGTAATCCTATTTTCATGAACTTTTCTCTACAACAAAAACATAACAACTTACAAACAAAACTCCTTAATCCAACTAGTAAATCTACAAATACCTACATTTTCCATTTTAAAAAATATCCACATAAGCCGCAACCTACGATTTATCCCACATCATAAAAACAACATATTGACTCACATTTCATACTACATTTAAACTTAAAATCTAAACTTATACTGATGGACTTTTCTCTACAACTAAAACAATGACAACTTACAAAACAATGACACAAAACCCACATTTTTACATTTTAGAAATTGTCCACATAAGTCTCAACCTATATTTCATCCCACATCCAAGAAAACAAATCTACATTTACATTTCCCTACATTTTAGACAAACTTGCATAATAAATGAGAACATCTCTCCAAAAAAACATCTCAATTGCTACTATAACTGCAGGAGAGCAACAAATTCAAACCATAGTATATGTAAGCGTCCTTAAACTGTTAATGTAATACAGTTGCTACCATAACTGCAAGATAGCAATAAATTCTCAAACGTCATATGAAGAAAATGATAGTGTAAGCCTATTTTGAATTTCCTCCTTGTGATGCCATAAATTGCTAGATTAATTCTTTCAAACCATCAACCTCTACCTTTATTGCCATAAGCTCTTCCTTTGTGCATTCCTTGCTTCTCTTTCTTCTTGAATCTCCACTTTTTGCATGTCAAATTATTTCTTCAAATTTCTTATCTCAATTGCTTGTTCATATTCTTTTTGCTGCATGGATGACATCGATTTTGACGAGTATCCATGTTTCCTTGGCTTTTATTTTGGATCCCTGGTTGTCTTCCCAAAACTATCTAACATATTTCTTCCTCTGATGGTGGTTGACTCTCTTCTGAAGTTGGCAATTCTTCTAACTCTACCATACAACCCTAAAATTGTAATAATATATATAAAGAAATAAATTTCTCTAACATGTCAGAAATAAACACATATTATGAGAAATAAGACAATGGTTTACATGCGCTGCATGGGAGGCCTCGTTCATCAAATTATGATCTTATTCATCGTTTTCTTGAATAAGTCAATTAGTCCACATCGTTGACCATCCTTATTACTCTATAATCATCAAAACCCCACCTAAAGTAAGCACAAAAGTCATTAAACAACTAAAATAAAAATAATTGTTCTTATCATGCAAGTCTCAACAAGTTCTAGTTGTATGTTGATGAATGTCTTGGGTCCAACTTGATGATTGTATGTCAGTTTTTCTTGATTCCTTTTGTTAGTCTTTGACGTTTTCTAATAAAAAATACATAATTCAAAAATCAATAAAATGAAAAGACTAATAAATGTCAAGTAAAGAAAAAACAAATATTGAATTCAAGGCTCTCAAAACTATCATATAAAAATTACCAATCTTCAATAATAGATCTAAGTCGTGTAGGTGGGTTCGCACGTGCCTCTTCGTCAGTCTTATAACGTTTGTAATGCTTATGCAAATCTAACCTATACTCTCTCAACGACTTTTGTTCGTAGATCTGAAGTTGACCGGACTAATACTGAAGAACAAGCCTCTATAGGAAATGCTAGAGTTCTTATTGCTATCTTTAATGGTGTTGACTTGAATGTGTTTAAACTAATTAACTCTTATAGCTCTGCCAAAGAAGCATGGAAAATCTTTGAGGTTGCATATGAAGGCACTACAAAAGTTAAAATATCCAGATTACAGTTGGTAACTTCAAAATTTGAAGCCTTAAAAATGTCTGAAGATGAGTCTGTAGCTGAATATAATGAGAGAGTTCTGGAAATAGCAAATGAATCATTTGACCTTGGAGAGAAGATACCTGAATCCAAGATAGTGTAAAAAGTGTTGCGTTCTTTGCCTAGAAAATTTGACATGAAGGTTATGACAATAGAGAAAGCAGATGATATAACTAAGCTAAAACTGGATGAATTGTTTGGGTCTCTTCTTATGTTCGAGATAGTCATATCAAATAGAGAAAATAAAAAAGGTAAAGGTATTACTTCGAAATCAGTATATGAAGAAGAGTCAACTGACAATAAATCATCAAGTGAAGCAAATGTCAATGTGGCAATAGCTCTTCTAATGAAACAATTTTCAAAAGTTGTAAATAAGTTCAGAAATATGAATTCAACGGGTCCAACTCTAGGAATTCAATTAACTTTAGAAGAAGTGATGTTGAAAGTTGTAATAGAAAGGATAATGAAAATTTAAACATAAGGGATGGTGAAAACTTCTGAAGAAGAGATGGTGAAGCCAGGATTTTAAAATGTAGGGAGTGTGGAGGTGTTGGTCATTATCAAGCTGAATGTCCCACGTTTCTAGGAAAGCAAAAGAAGAATTTACGTGCTACATTATCTGATGAAGACACTGATGATAGTGAGAAAGATGATGAGTGTACAAATGCAATCATTGTAAATATCATCGAGACTGATTATGTTGTTGAAGATGAAATTGAAGATTCTGAAGAAGAAAGTGAAAACAACTTGTCCTTTGAGCAATTGAAGATTAAGTGGAAAAAGAATTCAGAAGCCAGAACTATATGGAAAGATGGAAGAAAATGAACAGTTGTTGTCAGTGATATCTTCCTAAAAATAAAAATTGAGGGAGGTCCAGACAGAGTATGATCAGACTATGAACTCTATCAAAATGTTAAATTCAAGGTCTGAAAATCTAGATCAAATACTGAACTCCAAGACAATCTAGTTCAAATAGATGTGGTCTTGGCTTTAACTCATCAGAAAAGAGAGTTAGTCAAGCAAATGGTATAAAATTTGTTCCTGCTATTGTGGGCATCAAGCCTGACCAACTAGCTCAAACAAAGGCTGTTAGTTCTTCCTCAAAAGTAAATAACTGGGCGTGCCATTATTGTGGTAAGAAATGTCATATTCGGCCATTTTGTTATGCATTACAAAGATATAGATTTCAATATCAAAAAGTTACTTATCACTCACAAAAGCACAAATTAAATTTATTTACTCCAAGAGGCAACATAAGTTATAAGGAATGGAGAGTAAAAAATTCATAAAAATGTAATATTGCTTTCACTATAGTTCAATCATCAACTGATACTTGGTATTTTGATAGTGGTTGTTTCAAACACATCATCGGAAATAAATCATTCTTTTCTGAATTAAAAGAATGTTCATCTGGACACAATTACCTCCGAGGATGGTCCAAAAGAAAATATTGAGAAATATAATCTACCATGTTTAAATGATGTGTGATATGTTGAAGGGCTCAAAGCAAATCTAATTAGTGTCAGTCAACTTTGTGATCAAGGTTACATTGTAAATTTCAGCAATGATAATTGCATAGTGACTAGTGTAGCTAAAAGAGTTCTTACGAGTAGTTGTAGACAGACTGATAATTGTTACCATTGGATATCAAACAGTACTGATGTATGTCAATCAATCAAAGAATATCAAACTCAACTATGGCATAGGAAACTTGGACATGCTAGTTTAAGTAGTATTGATAAAGCTATCAAGAATGAGACTGTCATAAGAATTCCAAATATTGACTCAAACAGCAAGTTCTTTTGTGGTGACTGTCAACTAGGAAAGCAAGTCTAGGCATCTCACAAAACAGAGTTCTAGAAGTACTGTTACATATGGATCTAATGGGTCCCATGCAAACTAAGAGTCTTGGAGGAAAATAGTATGTCTTTGTTGTTGTGGATGATTTCTCTCGCTTCATTTGGATAAGATTTCTCAGAGAAAAATCAAATACTGTAAGCTTGCATCATGTCATACCCTCTTCCAAATTACCTGCTAGCTTAGCCCAAAAGATGGCGTGAAGTCAGCAAACATCGTTATCCTCTAATGATACCTGTTGATCCTGCTGAACTATGAAATCTGGTAGACTTGCTATTGTCTACATGAAATGCTATTTATGCACAAAACACAACGAAACGGTAATAGACCCGCAAACACACACTTGTACCGATACCCTGACTCACCCACGTGAAACATTTACCTGGATAAACTATTTGAATGAAAAAACATAATAATAAAAAAAAGAATTTACAAAGTGAATTGAGGAGTATGCCCAACTTAAAGTTCAACAACTCAGACATATATGTAGAGTTATACAAACACAATATACAACTCCACCCATGAATTGGAAGTAAATATGAAACTAGTAGTAGACTATATCAGAGTTTCAGACACGTATTGGGAGCTCAACCTCTATTTGAAAAGTGAGAAAACATTCTAAAGGTGAGCTTATAAGCTCCATGAGTGACTGATTATAAAACTATTATTTGATAAATCTGAGCATGTGATAAATCAACATTAAATAAATAAATACGTAAGCAAAGTGATAACCATAAATATTTTAAAAGAAAAACTTCTTCAAATATTCAAATCTATATTTATAAAACCTAGCATGTCATTTACAACTAGCATGACATCATTACGTTGTATAGGACAAACCCAGTACAACTAATGTTTATTAACTCTACGATGTAGTGGAACCCACCCAACACTTCTATCGTCTTTGCCATACTGGGGCTTGCCCAGTACTCACAACAGCTTCGTTGTCACAGAATATACTCAACGTCAACAACGGAAAATAACTGAGCATCAAGTATGCCATTCTACACAAAATAGGTATTGCCAATTGAATCCTTTCTACTCATGCGTCTACTATATCCACTGCTCTATGTCATTTCATATATTTGATTAGTACCAGGTCTATGATTTACGTAGGGGAGTTTGTATTTTGCCACTTATCGCGTCATGTGGACTCATTTAGGATTAATATCTCTATTTGCTTTCCCCACCTTATGTATGGCTTCTTGTTGGTTCAACACTCGACCATTCTATCTCCCGTTGATGTGGCTGGTCCTACCCCGAAGACTATGGCCTTAAGTTTCAAATTGTTTTAGGGAGCCTATGCTCCATACCTGCCTTTGGACTTCTGCCCTGCCCTTGATGCGTTCACCTCCTCTTTCACTGACATCCCTAGTCCCTCTAATGGGTTGCTTCTTCCTACCTCCACCGCATCTCGAGTACTTCAAATTTTAACTAAGGAGTCTCGTGTGCTTGCTAGTGTTGTGAGGGATTTATCTGCCCACAAGTCTGCAGTTGACTCATTGCTTCAGGAACTTCAATGGTTGGTGTTTTCAACTTTTGCCTCTATACCCCCTTCCTAATCTTATTTACCACAATTAGTATTGTGGGGGAGAATTATTCTGTTGTTTTTGTGATGTGTTTTTTTTTTTAATTTTGATATATTCTGATATGATCTACCTGGCCTGTAATATGATATGAATTCTTTTGACTTATGGTCTTGGTTTGTCATTATGTGATGAATGAGAATATCTATTCTTTTGGATGAGATAGTTATGAGTTTGTGGAATGTGAATGCTCTTTCTAGTTAGCTTTTTATTTTCTGGATGGTGCTTGTCTCTCTGTTTTCATGGATATCTGGTGGTATGTTGGTTGCTTGTTTGCTCAAATAAAAAAAGTTGGTCTCCAGGGGAGTCTGTTATGATGTGGTCCCACTCCTTTGATTATTTTATTATTACTTTATATTTTAGATTTGGTGGTTGAGATTATTTTGGGTTGTGTTTATGATATTCCATCAACCTCAAGTAGTTGAATTATTATTCTAAGGTTAGATTCTTTAGATTTATTGATAGAATGGTTGCATAAAGATTGATAGAAAAATAAGTCTTTCGTGATTTACGTTGTTGGGGAAATATATTCTGACTTGCGGAAAGTCTTCAGTATGCATTTTGAGAACTAACGGATGACGATACAGTATATTGAACATGACAGATCAAAATAGCTATTCAAGAATGCTTGAAGCTGGGATTGCACGTGAATATTGATTAAGGGGGAGTGACATTTATATAATTGATCATTAATGTTATTATTAACTATATCATATTTGTTTTCCTATTATTTTGACCATTTAAGTTCCTTGAAAACTTTAACAATTCTATTTTTATATTCCGTGATCAGCGAGACTTGATGAACCTACAAATTAGAAACTAGAATTATGCAAAATTAATTAACTGAACTCTTTAAATAAATTAATTGACATTCATTAACTACGAGTCATTCTATTAAGGATCCATAGTCGTACTATTCACATTGTAGACATATTTATGTTTTCATGAATATGACAGTAACTATTAAGTCAATTTATTTATGATCTTACTGTAATCAAAGTATCTGCCAAACCTGTGAGAGGGAAGAGTCCCCAATGTTCAAGACCTGAAATCAACAATATTTAAAGGAACATCTTCTCTAATTCCCTAAAGACAGGAAGAAGTAAAATCAATTTTTTATAGTCATGTTCCGAACTTCCTATTCGATTCTGTCTCCAAAATGATAAGATACCCCTACTCGCATATCTATTACGCAAATGACTTTAAATCACATCGTTTGCAACACTTGCAATGTCTAGAAGTCGATTCGTATCCATAATATTACTAAGATAAGGTATCCAACTTTACCTATAAACTATAGACTTTTTATGTTATTACTGATCTGAATATTCAATAACTATTATGTTTACCACATATATTGTCTAAGTCTCATTAAATAACCACATATCTCTTGTTTGTTGGAAATGTAGATCAAGACAAATGAATAAAATACCTCTTTATTTTCTTAACAAATAAATAATATATGTTTATAATTATAAATAATACAAACTACGAGATTTAGGACACAAATCCCTGCATCTTTATAAATAGGAGTCCATAACTCATGCAAGATTATATATTTCGTGGTTTGGTCTTATGTAAACTCTTTACATAGGATATCCTCACTTACATGTCTATTCATGAATGATTTAGATAAAATCGTTTGTCAACATTATTTACAAATTAAGTATGTCGTATTTATAATGTTATCAAGATAAGATACACAACCTTAGATGTATACTATATATTATATATTTTGGAAAATCACTTGAACTTGATGCACTTATATGTTTGTAGATATTGTTCAAGTTAACGTATGATATTCTTAGATCTTAGTTTATTGGATTGAGTTACACAAGTCATAAAATTGAAACACTTTTATTAATAAATAAGTTGTTTATACAAAGCGCGAGTTTAGGACATAAATCACACTGTAACGTTTTCTATTGTTTCTCAAATGTTTGCAAGACATGCGGCTATGTTTGGTTTAATGTATATCATTTCCTCCTTAGTATCAGTTTGAGGTGAAGATAATATTTTCCTTATCAGACCTATATCTTCTTTTGAGAAATAGGATTTGAAAGCAAAGTTACAGATGTGCAAAATTGAATTAAGTTATAAGTTATCCATAAACAACACCTATTTGCCTCTTTAGGCTTTGGGGGTTTTAAAACTCTACATAACTCACTTCCAAAGTTCCAATATATATATATATATATATAAGTTAATAATTAACACCTGTGGGTCCCATTGTGAGTGGCCTTTGTGAAAGTGGTTTGATATCAAAGTTGCTACATCTTTTTTAAAGTTAAAACAAGGGCCTATATATTTTTATGAATATCTCTTTGATACCAAAATGCTTTCGAGATACTTTCTCTTTTCACTCTTAACTTTTTTGGTATTCAATAGTTATTGTAGCTTTCATATATATATATATAATATACGTTCACACACATCAATGACTAATTTCCACGAGTCAAGTTACATTGAAGTCCTAAAGCAAGTCTTTCTTTATCAATATAAGGAAATATATATGTACTTTCAATTTTTTCTGTCACCAAATTTTGAATAGTTGACCATCCCATAATGATTTGGTATACCAAACTTTCATATTTTAAGTGGTTAGCATAAGTAAGCTTGGAAATATTACAAATTAAATTTCACTCTTGAAATGAATTTGTAACTCTCATATTTGAATTATTTCTTTTATATGATATTCATTTTCCCTCTTTTTCCTTTCCCTAAGCGTAACATATTCAGAGGTGAAGGATCACTCTCCCTCTTTTGAATTAAGATAAATTTTGAATTGGCTCACTAAGATTTATAACAAGTTAAAATTTAGTTTTCATAATTTATATTAAAATTTAATCATCTTTATAGTTTGATAAATTTTTCAAAGTAGAGACTGCGTTCTAAAATTTAAAGAGTTCAAGTGTACAGATGGCAAAAAAAAAAAAAAAAAAAAAAAAAAAAAAGAAAAAGAAAAAAGAAAAAGTAAACAAAATTTGAACTTGTGTCTCTTTTAAATTCAACCTTTTATACTTAAAAGAAATGGGAGAGAATGCTCTCAATTTATAGGCTTAATTTAAAAAAGAAAAAAACTTAAAACAAATCATGATAGTAACTTAAAAAAAAGGGTCGAGTGGGTATATAGCATTTGACCCAAAATATATTAAGGATATAGCAAAAATTATAAAAAATTGCAAATATGGCAATTTTTAATAAAAAAGACGAAATTACCCCTACATATATTTTCTTCCACTTTCTTCGCGTTTCAAGCAGATTCTTCGCGAGTGGGAAAGTGCAGACGATTTCAAGCACATTGTGGAGTCCGTTTCATCATCTTCCTATTTTCTTCCACTTTCTTCCTACTCCCATTTGGTTTTTCGGTGCCGGTACTTTCCTCCTCTTTCTATTTTCTTCCACTTTCTTCCTACTCCTATTTGGTTTTCCGGTGCCGGTGCCGTTCTGCCCTACTAGTTTCTTCTATTTTATTTTCCTTCCGCCACGCTGCAGGTACTATTTTCTTCTATTTTGTTTTCATTCCACCGCACTACATTCTACGCTATGTTTTTCAGTTTGTGTCTATCAATGATGTGTTTCTATCACTGATTTAGAGTTTAACTTGTTTATGTTGAAATGTTTAACATGCAGATTTGTTTTAGGTTTGTGTGTTAGTGTATAGGGTTAGGGTCTATCGGTGATATATTTGTATCACTGATAGTCTTGAGGGATATTTAGTTTGTTTGCATTGGGATGTTAGTAGATAACCATTTAACGGGCATTGTTGTTGTCTAGGGTCTATCGTTGATATGTTTCAATCCCTGATAGTCTTCGAAGATGTTTAGCCTGTTTGACTTGGGAAATTAGTAAAAGCTCTAGTCTAATTTAGATTTTGTGTGTTATGTTGCTTAGGGTCTGTCAGTGATAAGTTTCTATCACTGATTAATGAATTTGGAGGATGTTTAACTGGTTTATGATGGAATGTATAACATGCTGATCTATTTTAGGTTTGTGTGTTAGTGTATAGGGTTAGGGTCTATCAGTGATAATTTAGTTTAATGTATATTTTTAGTTTAGTGTATAGGTTTGTGTGTTAGTGTATATTTTTATGTGATGTTGTTTATGTTCTATCAGTTATATGTTTCTATCAGCTTGAAGGATGTTTTACTTTGTTTATGTTGGATTGTTATTATATGTTTGTATCACTGATATGTTTGGGGGATGTTTAGTTCATTGGGTTGATGTGTTTGTTGTAATTTTAATAGATGGATAAGAAAAAAGATATTATGGAAAGCGAACCAAATGAAAAATGTGCAAAAAGAGTCTCAACACATGAAGCTTCATCAAGCAAAAAGAAGATAAAAAAAGAGAAGGTATTCCATTATATATATATATTGTTTTGTTTCTAAGTTAGTATGTTGCATATTTGTAACAATTATTTTCCTCTAAACAGGGAAAACAATTAATTATTCCCAAAGAAATGTGGAAGTCAACCTTAAGAATCACTGTGTACTGTAATCTACAAACTTCTGACCATATTATCGAAAGTTTATCACCTAGTTGTCTAGACTTGTTTAAAGAAGGACTATTTGGGCACTTGTTAAATTTAAAAATGACAAAAATACCTTTACAACTATTAGCACACTTGATTAGAAGACAATGTGTCTCAACGGACAACAATATTCTTCTTTTCAACATCGAAGGTAACATTGTGGAGTTTGGACTGCGAGATTTTTGTTTGATTACAGGATTAAATTGTGGTGAATATCCTATAGAAGATGTTTTAGATGCAACGGAAGAAAATGAGTCTATGGTTAAACAATTGTTTTTTAGAAATAACACTTCCATTAGTAGACAAGAATTGAAGACTGCTTTTAACTATCACTGTAAATCCTGCACCGATGAAGAAGAGCTAGTAAAATTAACCAACCTTTACTTCTTGTACAATGTTTTAATTCCTAAACAAAATCACAATATGTTGGATTTAAAACATGTAAAGATGTTGGATGATAAATAGAAGTTTAGGAATTATCTTTGGGGAAGGTTGTGCTTCAGTCTTACAAAGCAATTCATTCAAAATGCGGTGAAATCCAAAAGAAAGTCTAAGAACTTAGAAACAGAATCTAAAGCGTGTGCCTTTCTACAAGGCTTCCCTATGGTTCTAGCTTACTGGGCATACAAAATACTTCCTCAACTTGCTAGTGGGTATGTGACAAGAATAGGGAAAGGGTGTCCAAGAATATTAAATTGGGAATCAAGTGAACAACTCGATTGGCAAGATCTTGAAGATAACATCTTTCTGGAAAAAAATGTAAGTTTCATTTGTTTTCGTTTCTAGTATTTTCTAAATTTGTTGTTACTAAGTGATAGATCCATATCAGTGATAGATCTTTATCAATGATAGATCCTTATCAGTGATCGATCCATATCAGTGATAGATCCTTATCAGTTATAGATCCATATCAGTGATAGTTTCTTTTTTGTTTAACACTGATTATATATTTTGTTTTTTAGCTATCTGTGGTCCCCATTGTTGCATCAGAAGAAGAAATGAAATCTGAGTACTTCAGATATTTTTTGGAATTAGAAAATGATAAATTGGATGAAGAAGCATGTGCTATGAAGGAAAGCAATATGGCAAAAAGAATATCTTCTTTACATGAAGATATTCAAGATTTAAAAAAACAACACAAAGAAGATTTAGAGTGCTTGAAGAAGGGACAAGAGGAGATTGTTCGTTTGTTACTTTCACTGACAGAAGTGGTAAATCAAAGACTTTCGCACAAATGTGAAAGTGAAAAACAATCTCAAGAGCCCTTGGAAAAGAATCCTTCTCCACCAATAAGTTTAGAAATGATTGATGCTGATGTTGATAAAGAGAAAGAGGTAAAATTATTAATAGTTCTTTTACTTTTATTTTTTCCAAGACTATTATGTTTGTGTGTGAAAAGTCTATCAATGGTAGAATTGTATCAATGATAGACTATTCTTTCTATGATTTAAGTCTATTAGTGATAGACTATTCTGAAATCTCAATTCTGATTCAAAAGTCTATCAATGATAGGATATTGACAATTTCTATAATTCTTTTCATTGCAATACTAATATTAATATATGCAAAAGATTGAAGATAATGAGGAAACCGAGGAAGATGATAATCATCGTGAAAATAAGTCAAAAATGGTGCATGACACATCAAACAAAGTGAAGGTATTATAATAATCACATTTTGTTGTTTTATGATAGACTTAATGTATATATGTAGATAAACTCTAATTCAATATTATATATTTTCAGGTTGTTCAAGAAAAGGCAAAAGTGAAAATTATGGAAATAGCGACGAATATTGAAAAAGCTAGGCCGAAGAGACAACCTAAACCATCAAAGAAAGTGTTGGAGAATGTGAAAGAACAAAAGAATGTAAGAGGCAAGAAGAATGATTCTCCAAAACCAACAAGACATTCTCCTAGAATAAGGGATCTAGCACCTAGTTTTGATTTGCAAATCCCTCAATTATAAGTAGATGGATATTGTAGTGCAGTAGTTTTGTTGATATTTGTGGTAGACTTCACATTGCAAATCTCTTAATATTTAGTAGATAGATATCGTAGTGCAATAGTTGTTTTGTGGATGTTTGTGACAGAGTTCACATTGGACCTTTATATGCTGTTAGTTGATTTTACCATATTAATGAAGAAAAAGTTTTTTGTCTGTATTTGTTTGCATTGAGATTAGTATTTATTGAACCATTCCTTTCATCAACTAAATCCCTTCTAGTTCCTTCAGTTGTACATTGGTTCCTATCATTGGTGATGACTACACAATAAAGTCTATCCTTGATAGAAACTATCAATGATAGACTTTATAGTGGATTACTTCATACTATTACTTTACAACATAGTCTTGAGAAAAAGATAGATTATTATTAAAAGGTTTGAACTATTCCTTTCATCAATTATCCCTTTTAGTTCCTTCAATTGTATATTGGTTTCTATCACTGGTAGAAACTATTGGTGATATCTACACAATAAAATCTATTATTGATAGAAACTATGTGTGATAGACTTTACAATAAAGTCACTTTTACTTTTATAGTCTTGAGAAAAAGGTAGATTATTATTGAACGATTTGAGTCAAACAAATAGAAAGTATTTACTACACACACAAAATAAATGCTCTATATGCTAAAGCTAAAAGTTTATTATAGAAAACATAATATCACGTCACTGTAAAAATGGTGGAAATTTGCAATTTCTACGATTGTGACCAGCACGATGACAATGGCTGCATCTTGAGTGACTTTTCTTCTCGCCAATTGATAATATCTTTGTTTTCGCGGTCGTCCTGCTCGACGCTTGAAAGTTGGAGGTAGTATGTTATTCTCAATCCTAATAGATTTCCAATTGGCATGGTTCCCAACCGGACGAACTGATCCAGTATAAGTTGAAATCAAAGTACTTGACAAAAAATACTTGAAAACAAAAGAGTAAGTATTCATATCACGCCCACGAAGAACAGCAAGAGCGTGGACACATGGAATTTCATCAAGATCCCAAACGCGACAGGTACATGATTTGCAATCTAACCGTACAATAAATTGTTTTCTTCCATCAATCACTTGAAATTCAACATCATTAATAGCATTAACCTGAAGAAAAAAAAACTTAGTCAACATATATGGTTTATCCCTGATAGAATCTATCGCTGATATAAACAATCACTGATAAGAATCTATCAGCGATAGAGTCTATCATTGATAGGTCTTGTTACATTACCCTTTAACTAAATAAATAAACATTGAAACACAAAAACTTACTGTGAAGCTTCTTGAGTTTTGATGTTGAATTCATAATTCTCCCTCAGCCCAACTAGTTAAAACAATTCTCATACAACATGCAACTTTTCTTCGATCATAAAACCAATTTTGAAGTATTTGTCTGATAGAATCGAGTAATGTTGCAACGGGCAAATCTCTAGATTCTTTTAGAACTGCATTTAAGCTTTCTGAAATGTTTGTAGTCATCATTTGATATCTTTTCCTTGTACAATATGCTCGAGCCCACTTTTCAAAACTAACCTTACTAAGATAGTCTTGTATACTAGGATACATAGACTCCATCCATCTCATATTAGTCTCAAAATCAACAACTGTATATGCTTTTCCACATCTAAAGAAGAGCTTATCAATTATAGGGTCCTTATATATCAACTTCAAACTTTTTAGAAGGTGTTGCAAACAAACGCAATATTCAGCATTTGGAAAAACATTATGAACACTTTTTGGGATACTTAAATGTCGATCAGATATTACAACTAAATCTTCCCGATCCCCTAAACTATTCTTTATATTCTCAAAAATCCATCTCCAGGATGCATCATTTTCAGAATCTACAATACTAAAGGCCAATGGGAAAATTTGATTATTACCATCAATTGTTGAGGCTGTCAAAAGAGTTCCACCATATTTAGATTTCAAAAATGTACCGTCAACTGATATATTGGGCCTACAATATTTCCATCCTTCAATGCATGCTCCAATAGCCATAAAACAGTACTTAAAATGTCCCTATGTATCAGTTTCATAACAGTGAATGAATCTGAAATAAAAAATATTATTAAAATGTCCCTCTGTATCAGTTTTACTATAGGTCTGTCACTGATATGGTTTATCACTGATAGACCCTATAGTAAACTACCATAACACCAGTCGTCTGATGATATGCTCATTTACTATAAGGCCTATCACTGATAGAACTTGTCAGTGATAGACCATATCATTAAAAGCTTGATTGATGATATATAAATTGTAAGAATAAAAACATACCTGGGTTAATTTCTTTTAGTTTCATGAAAAAGTTTGGAATCAAGGCATAAGATTCTTTTGCTTCACCATTCAAAGAATTCATAACAAGTTCCTTTGCCCTCCACGCTTTATAGTAGCTAACATTTACACCAAGTTTGGTACGCATGTGAATCGTAATATCATTTGGAGTTGAACGGTCAAAAGAACTAAAGTCTTTTCCAATACAATCACCAATCAATGATGAAGATGCTTGTTTATGAGTAGTTTGAATAACATTTATGGAGCAATTGTGATTAGCAATATACTTCCTTAGCCGCCATAATTCCCCACCCTTGTAACGAGATGCACGAACATACCATGGACAATTATCTTGGGAGCACTTAAACTCAATAGATTTAGAATTTGATCTCACAGTCTTGAACTCAAAGTTGTTCTTTATAGCAATGTAGTAAAATGACTTTGATAGTAATTCCTTGCTAGCAAACATATCCTTTTCTTTCAAATCGAATGTAGAAGACAAGCTACTAACATGAATATCCGTAAGAATTTGAAAATCGTCATCAATGGAAGAAGAAGGCAGCAAAGAACACAAATTATCCATCCCACTGTCAACAACACTAGATCATTCTAAATCCATATCAGGGACATGAGCAATAGCATGGGCAACTAATGGATGTCTTGTAATTTGCCCTTAGAATCGTAACCATAGAATACGACCCTAACTAAACTTAGAAACCAAGTAACATCTTTATCTTCTTGAATTTGAACCACAGTTTGAATATTAGTGATACCATAATCCAATAAGATTGACAGTTGTATTGAAGAAGGAGATGCATCAAATAGAACTTCTCTTAATATCAAACTCACAAAATTTTCAAAAGACATCATCTCATCAACCAATACACCTGTAGTCTTGTAATTCAAGTAACTATTTGTATCATCCCACTGTCCACTATGAAACACTACTATTGGAAGTTTAATCATAATTCCAAATTACTGCAGAATGTGCAAAAAATAGTGTATTAGTGCTAGAAGACAAAGTGTCTATCAGTGATAGACTTGTATCATAGTGTATTAGTGATAGACTTCTATCAGTGATTCACTAGGATACAAGTCTATCACTATCATTAATAGAAAATGATAGACATGTAATTCTGCAAGAAGATGAATTCATATCCAAGATTACAAGCAGAAAAACTAAAATACTAAAAAGAAAGAATCTAGAGATTTAACGAAACTAAAATGAAAGACTACATACCAGATGATTTAACGAAAATAAGAAAAAATTGACAATAAGATGACGACTGGTTGGAGGCGGACGAAGTTGTGGTTGGAGGCGAAAGAAGTTGTGGTTGGAGACTGAAGATGACGACTGGTTGGAGACCGAAGATGACGACTGGTTGGAAGCGGAAGAAGGCGTCGTTGGAGGCGAACGAAGGCGTCGTTGGAGGCGGAAGAAGGCGTCGTGCGGAAGAAGGCGTCGTGCGGAAGAAGGCGTTCTTGAGAATGGTAAGGCGGAAGAAGGGAGAAAATCGTGGAGAATATATTGGAGAGGGAGAAAATCACGCAGACGAATGGAGGAGGAGAAATTCGCGCCAGGATTGTTTTTAAAACAAGGGTAATATTGGAATATATTTTAAAAAAATCATCAATTTGCTATATTTGCAAATTGTTTCATAAACTGCCATATCCTTAATATTTTATACAAAAACTGTTATACATTACAAAAACTCTAAAAAAAATAGTTACCAAACGTGGGCCGTAGATATTTTCATTTTATAGACTCATTTTCTCCAACCTTTCCAAGTCTTACAAGAACTTTCTACCATGATCTGCATTTCTTATCATGATTTGCAAATTTCTTGTGTATAAAGTTTAATTTGAAAATTATTTTTTTGTAAAATAATAGATATCAAGAAATTTGGGGTGGAAATAGTGTCAATAAGCTTCATTCTATTAAAAAAAAAAAAACTCAACCAAGTTGTTAGCAAATGAGATCTATATATATTTTTTTAATTTATTCTTTTCGAATTCAAGAAAACTATTAAAAACGAATGAAGTGTGTGGTCCACTGTGTTATTACTATGTAACATACGATTTCATATACTAACTGTAAAGTAATTTTTAAACTTTCTTTTAGGTTCAAGGGTACTTTTAAACTTTTCAGTAGTGTATTAAGTGAATATTAGTAGTTTGTCGAGTGTGCTAAGTGTATATATCTTGTGTATCACGTTGGTTGAATTTGTTTTTTCTTTTTTTGTCATATTTGCATAATAAAAAACAAGTCTCTCTTATAAACCTAATTTTTTAAACTTATTTTACTAAATCATGCAAGAATAAAAAAATAAATAAAATAAATAAAAAGTTAATTTTCATAAATGTAACAAAACACAAAAATATTTACGATCGGTGCAACAAATTTTAAAATAAAAAAGCTCATGAAGCCGGTAAAATATTTTCATAAATTCCATATTTTCCCTTGATATGGCGGACGATTCGTCATTTCTCTTTCTTCTTCTTCTTTGCGATTTATTCATCTTCTCTTTTAGACTTTTTCAGCTCCTCTTTTAGATTTTCTTTCTTCTATTTTCAAATGATGGATTCTTCTATTTAAATCTCAAGAATATTCAAGATCGTTTAAAAGAATATTAAACTTCATCTATTTATTAACTTCATCTTCCTCATATTCAAGAATATCATGATCGTTTAAATATCTCTTTGACATGATCTAAATGATCGTTTATATACCATCTAGTCACACACTCGTTTAGGATGATCAACATGATCGTTTAGATTTGAAGTCATTTTTTCTTTATTTAAGAAGAACTATATGATCGTGTGGATATGATCTAAATGAACGCTTACCAAGTGAACATAATCGTTGAGCATGGTCAACACGATAATTTAGATTTGAATCCCTTTTTCCATTATTTAAAAAGAACTACACAATCATATGCATATGATCCAAACAATTGCTTAACTAGTCAACACAAGTTTAGACTTAAACCTTTTTACCATCGTTTAAAAAGAACTACATGATTATGTGGATATGATCTAAAAGATTGCTTACCTAGTCAACATGATCGTTTAACATGGTTAATTATGTTTAAAATTAAAAGAACTACACGATCATGTAGATATGATACAAACGATCGCTTATCATAGTTAACACAATCATTTGGATTTGAAGTATTTTTTCCATCGTTAAAAAGAACTACACGATCGTGTTGATACTACCTACCCGATCGTTTATCAATTCCTACACGATCACGTATCATGATCGTTTAGAAGGAGAATTACACTCGCACGTGTGGACGATTAATTGCGTGTTGATTAGGGCATTTTTTGTATTTCCCATTGTGGGCTTGTGGAATTTTTTTCGTTTTTAAATTTGTTTTATATAGTGTAAATATTTTGCAGGTTAATTTGTTATATTTTTTTAAAAAAAAACCCTAAAAACGACTAATGTCCTCTGTAGCAATAAACCCTCCTGAATATAACTCTTACCAACTCTCTCTCTTCAAACATTTTATTCCCTAACATCATATCTATTTCTCTCTTATATCTATCAATTGATTGTTTAAGGTAAATATGGAATAAAAAAACATCCCCTATCCACCCACATTTTATCTTTCTCTCTCTCCTCTCTCTATTGATTATTTGTTTAGTGTAAATATGGAATGAAAAGTACAATCATATTCAAATATCTACCCCTATCGCAAGTTTTTAAATTTAGAAGTATATTAAAATATGTATGGGTGACTCGTCCCACTCTCATGGATGTCAAACAAAAAGCACGAAAAATAGTTGAAACAAGTAAAACATCAACACAAATAAATGTAAAAGAAACACAAATGTTTGGTAACCCAGTTTGGTGATATATGACACCAATGTTTGACGGGCAATGTGCTCAAGAAAGATAATCCAATAATATTATTGAAATTTAAGCAATAACGTAAAACTTAATTGTACTTAACGATCACTTAGGCTTCCTCTACATGCAAGACTCCTTTTCAAGTTCACTTAAGCTCCCTCTAAGTTTCAACTCCCCTCACTCTTCATGTGCTTAAACTTCCTCTAAAAGTGACTATATTAGTGTCTTCACTTCGACTTCGGATAATTTGCGTGAGACTCCCTCTCATGGTGATATCTTCCCTTACAATGAACAAACTTTTATCGTTATAAAACTTAGGCCCCTCTTAAGATAATGAATTCCTTCTCGTAGTAGAGTCATAGACTCCCCCTAAGACTGAGAATTTCTTCTCAACACCAAAGGTTTGGCTCCCCCTAAATTGTATAGGTCTTCAGAATGTTGCAACCAACGTATGAAGAAATTGTAGTAGAAAACAGTGAGCAACAATTAAGAACACTAATGTTCATTGTTAAAAATTGTGATCCTACTTCCTTTCATTTATTTATTCAGATATTTAATTACTCAGTGATTTTTGAATATGGGTGGTTGGGCGGTTGTTTGTTAGGGTTTTATTTTATTCAGGGTTGCCCATTGTTATTTGGAACAAATTGATTCAAGAAGTCCTCGCAGTGGTGTGGAGGATTTACAACTTGTGGTGTGGAAATTCAAGTAGAGTGATGAGTGCTCTAAAAAGAAGATTTCCATGAAAAGATAAATTGTGTGTAAAAGAGAGATCAAAGACAATCAAGAGAAACTTGATAGTTCTATTGCATGCATGGTGACTTCTGATTAGGGGGGTGCTTCTTTTATTGTGTCAATTATGAGCAATTTTGAGCCTGATTTATATGTCAGTATATGTACAACATATGTTGAATTTATGTGACGATGTCTGTACTATGAGTCATAAATCTGTAATCATGAATTATATCATAAAGCAATATATGATCTCTTACTATGGGTTAAGGACCCCCCAAATGTAGATGTTGTGTCATCGAACTGGGTTACCAATGTTTGGTGTTCCATCTATTAATATCTTTATTTGTTTCTTGAGTTGTTCTTTCATTTATTAACTCACATGTTAAACTTAAGATATCAAGTTAACAAAGTCTTTATTTTTTTCAATCATATGAAAAGAACAACTCTTGCTCAAAGAACAAACACGACTTGCTTGAAGAACACGATGTTTCTTACCACTACAAGAATTAGGGGTTCTTTCGACAGAAATAAAATAAGTGTCGGGAATGGCTATCCCGAAATAGTAAACCACGCTAAGAAAATTTTGGAAGTAAAGATTCTAGGTAGGCAAAGTTGCGCGCAAACAAGACGATATCAGCTATTGATTTTGCTTGATGCAGGCTACGGCAACTATTATGAAACATTGGGAAAAGAACTTTTTTGACATTTGATCAACGCGTCGGCATCCACGTCAACAATAGGGAACTCCTGACGCACAAACAACGTCAAGAAATAGTTTTTATAATTTATTATTATTTAGCTTTTTTTCACTTTTTTGCTTTTAGGTTTTGGTTTTATTTAAAATCAATCAAATTCTAAAAACAACTAACGTAAGAAATTATGAAAAATACCAAATCAAATCTATAGTAAAGTTAATATGAATATTCAAAAAGTACATACTTGTAGGTTCAGAAATTACATAAAAATTAAAATCTAAAAACTAATTCTCTTATGCGCCTCGGACGCCAGTTTCCCCAAGCCTCTCAACTTACAATGACATGAAATTAAATTTAGCATATATCATCGATAAGAAATTAAATAACTTAAAAGTTAAAAAATACGTACCGCAAAGGAATCATGGTACTCTCTGTGCTCGAGTTAGTTCTTCAATATTCTTTCTCATTTCTTCCATCTGTTGGACACTTTCTTAAATTCATCGCTCATGTAACTCCGACATTCTTCATTGTTGTTCAATTAATTGTTGAGCATTGTCAAGGCGAGCTTTTAGTTTGGTAACCTCCCAGACGTGCATCTCTTGCTCATATGATAAAGACGAAGAACTGCAACAGCCTTTTGGGACTTTGGCTTGGGGCCCCAACCAAGACATTTTGAGTAGCTCGGTCATCTATCCAAAACTGTCTCGCTTATATCTCGTCTTCAAAGAGTGGTTATGAACCCTCAGGGGTGGATTGAGAATGGAGTTTCAGCATTTAATTATGCAAGAAAATTTTTAATTAAGTGAAACTCGTAAATGAAATGTATAAAATAAGACAAAATATTTTCATAAACTTACATGCACATCTGCGACTGCCTATGAAATGAACTAGCCACCCCGAGCGTGTGTTTCTGTAAACAACTTCACTCAATCAACTGGTTGGCCTCGTTATTCAGCGAGTTCGTGCTGTCATTTAGAAATGACTTAGATCTTCTATCGTGGTTATCGGCCTGCTTCGCTCTAGCAACTCTATTGATCCTTGATTGCTCCTAAATGCAAACAATCAAAATGTTACATACAAACAACAAAAATGAACTACTATTGAGGAACATTAAAAATGTAACTCACCTTAAACTATTAAGTAACATAGTGATCGCAGAAGAAGTGTCAATCTTCCATACAATTCCTCAATCTGGGGGTGGGTTGTCATGTGCTTATTTAGGATCGCTGAACAACTTAAAATGGTGATGGTTGTCTCCCCTAAACTCCTTTCAGGTGTTGAGCATTTGATGCTCAATAAATCGAGTAAGTGGTAGATCTATGAAATCAAACACGAACCATTGTTACGAAAAAAAGTACTCACAGATTAGGTTTGTATATATATACGTAGGTAACATATATGTACGATAATCTAAAAACTTACCTGTAAACTGCTCTTCACAAGCTCGATGTACTCTGGAGTAACGCCAGCTCACTTAAGGAAGTAGATTGGAAATGTATACTGACACCGATGGTATAGCTGAAGTGAAAGGCAAGTGGCGAGATCGACTTATCCTGTTTTGGAGCGATGGATATTAGGATCTTCTTATTTTGCTACATGTATCTATCTAGCTTTAAGTTCCTAAAGTGTTGCCGTCTCCTAAGAGTACGGGTACTGGGTTGAGAGACATCTACGAAAACATAAGACTATCAGAAACGAAACTCCATGTTTGTGCAATTAATTGTTTATCTAATGGGACTAACTGATGTGTCACCCACTGGGGATGTTCCTCCCACGTTATTGAACGTGTTGGCGTCAAAATAAAAAAAAAACACCGATCACATCGAAACCGCAGGGGAATGGCATAGTACCTGAGGGAAAGGTAAACCAAAATTAATTAAACAAATGAGAGTATTTTGAAATTGAATATATAAAAAATGAAACATATGAATACGTGATTCACATTATTCTTCATCGTCGCTTGATCCGCTTTGAATGGATAGTTGTTCCTCATCATTGTTTATGAAGTTGTCAATGACATGATGCACAATTAGTCTTTCCACCACTGTAAGATCAATGTTGCGTTTGCATAGGGTGCCATCCTCAATGTGTTCATCCACACAATGTCCGACAACGATTTCCAATACATTCAATTGCTAATCCTCAACATCATCCACTTCGGGCATGATCCACATCCGTTTATTTTGGACCACTTGAACAACTTTCCAATTGGCACTATTTTTTGGGTCTAAAAGGTTTGAGTTGATGTGCTTGGATTGCGAGAATGACTAATTCCTCAGGGAACTAAAAACCGGACGTGTTGATTGATTTGTACTCTAATTCCATGTGTGTCCAATAGTTTTTGTTCTTGTCCGTGTCAAGCCATCTACCCTTAAAAAGCTAAACACGTTGTCCCATCAGATATTGAATGGAAATAAATTCATCTAATACACCGTAGAAATTATTGTCGGTGCTTCCACTGTCACTGTTTTCACTGACTATCATGACTCCACTATTTTGTGTAGTGCGTTGGGAATCATGCTCTATCATGTGAAATCATACTCCACCAACAATGCATCCACTATAGGATCGAACGTCAAGTGAAGGTCTCATCGTAAGTGAGAGTAAATTATGAGAAAGGTTTTCTCTCTCACACATTTCTATAACCTAAAATTAATGTAAATGAATATAAATTCTGAAATAAGCATATACCAATTCTCAAAATCATGTACTTTACATACCTGATCTCTGAACAAATCAGGAAATGTCCGTTGATGTCTTTTAAATTAGTTGACAACGCTTTAAGCTTGACGACGTATCAGCCTCAAGTATTTCCCAAAGTACATACTTGTGAGTCTTTGTAACAACTATAAATTAACAACTTAAAGAGCGAGTAAAGTATAGAGTTGAAAGTATATACTTGCGGTACTACGCTATTTCATCTACATTGTTTAGGATGTACCAATGTGCAAGACATTTCACGTCCTGTGATAAAGATCGTGAACTTGACGCGCTTAATGGTCGTCCCTTCTACACAAACACCTCAAACTCACCAAGTACCTCATCATCGAGAATGTTATCATCATTTTGTTCACTCGGATAAATTAAGTTTCAATCTCACTTAGATACCTCGAACAAAAAGTCCCTTATTCAATCATCACATATGGTTCTGCAATAGACCCATTGGGTCGTGCTTTGTTTTGGGACAAACTGTTTCATTGTGCATAGACTTCTTTCAATAGGATACATCCAACTATAATTAACCAGATCAGTGACTTTTATTTCACATGGCATATGAACGGCAAGGTGTGCCATTACGTCGAATAATCTAGATGGAAATATTCTTTTCAATTTATAGAGTATGCTTATGATATCCGCTTGTAATCGATCCAAATCAGTTATTCATATTCTTCTTGTGCACAAGTCACGAAAAAAACAACACAATTCAGTAACTACAGTGTGCACATTTTTCGATAAAAATGCTTGAACAACAATAGGTAGAAGTCGATGTAGCAAAATGTGACAGTCGTGGGTCTTAAGACTTAATATTTTTTTCATCTTTTTCATTCATATGTCGTGAAATATTAGAAACAAATTCATCAAGAAATTTAACTAGAGGAGGCCTACGCTTTACACTTCCATCATGTAGCTTACTTTTATGGTAAGCGTGGTTATCGGGAATATAACGTAGGTGTCCTCAGAAAGATATTTTTCCACTTATCCTTAATGACGATCTATCTCCCATGCATATGGGACATGTCTGATACCTTTTCGTACTCCACCCAGATAAGTCAACATATGCCGGAAAGTCATTGGTCGTCTATAACAAAGCTGCATTCAACTGACTGGTAAGAGAATTATGCATACACACACCAAAACTCCATAACTCTTTAAGTTCCTCAATCAATGTTGAAGGTAAACATCAATTTTCCTAACAGGAGATCTTGGATCGAGTATGAGCAATGACATAAAGAAGTTGAACTCTTTCATGCATTTCTAAGGTGGCAAATAGTAAGGAATTAACACTACAGGTCATATACTATACGAAGTACTCATATTTCTAAACAGATTAAACCCATCAGAAGCTAATCCCAAACGAACATTCCGTGAATCTGAAGCGAACTTAGGAAATTCATAATCAAAATGCTTCCAACCCTTTGCATAAGCTAGATGTCTCAACACATCCTCTATTTCGACTCGTTTACTCTTATGTCATCTCATGTCGAATGAGCTCTCTTGCGATACAAATAATTACTGTCATCTTGATATCAACGAAAAGTGGTGCAATACCATGTGCGGTATTTTTTCCTCTCTGTTAGGACTAACCTTGTACCAAGACTCACCACAAGTTGGAAAATATTGCAAATCCCTAAACTCCTTTCAGTATTATACATAGTCGTACTTACACGCATGAATAGTTGCATATCCCAGACCCAAGTCATACAGTTTTCGTTTTGCTTCGTAGAAGGAATTGGGGATAATAGTACTGCACATTGGGAATGTATGTTTTAACTATTTAAGTAACATGTCGCAGAATTTGTTACTCAACCGTTGAGAACCTTGACATACATCAACGTAACTAAAAAGTTTAGGGATGAAAATTCTAAACAGCCAGGGTATAGCTCACTATGTGCTTGGTTTAATAACTCCTGAAATATGTTCACCGTCTCTTTTTCTACACCACTATTAGATGGCATGTCATTATCCAAACCTTACTCTATTTCTTCTTCGCGTCCAATCGAAGCTTATCAATCATGAAGCATATCCAATATTTCATTGTCTTCAGGCAAAGGATTATTGTTAGTACATTCATGGAAAGAGTCAGTTCTAGTTTCTTTATCAAATCTTTCTATACTTTTATGCAAGTTCACTAGCTCTCCATTATATATACCTAATCTATATAGGAGGGACATATTTCAATTGTTAAGAGATGTCGCTTCACACTCTCTAATGAGTCTCAATTTAAGTTCATACATCTCTTGCATAAACACCTAATTCGTCTGACTCATCAACGTAATACTTTGCAACCTCTAAAAATTGGGACACTCCCTCTCTATACTCAACCGAGAACTTATTCCTAAGTTTCATCCAACCCTTGTCCATCATTAAAGACTTATAACATAAATAGGTTTCACTAGTCTTACATTCCTCCTCTCAAATGCTCAAACTTACTCCATGAATAAGCTACACCTCACAAGTACCCAATATCCCAAGTTTCACTACATCTAAGTTTAAACTAAAAGGGCTAACGTAACTGTAGGATAACCAGAACAACCTAATCACGTATTACTTCAATCTTTCCAAACTACCTAACACTTCCAATTAACAAGCTTTAGAAGCTACCTATCACCTCCAACAAATTATAAACTACTAAAAGGCCACCATAATTCTAACTAACACTTAATTCCAACAAACAAAGCATAGTAACAAATAAAAAACTATAGGCTACCATAACAGCAAGATAGCCACGACAAATCAATTAAAATTTTCAAGCATTTAAACTATTTCAACAATTTAAAAATTTTCAATTTCAACAATTCAACAATTTCAGTACATTTCAATATAATTTCAACTGTGTCCCCTCTCTAACAATCAAAATTTAAATATATTTCAAAATATAATTTCAATACATCTTTCCAATTTATACATACAATTTAATTCATAAATTTCCAACAATTTTAATAAACGATTTCAATACATTTAAGCATACATTGTAACAATTTTAACTTTATTCATGCAAAAAAAAAATTCAATATAAATTAAAAACATACATTTATTTAACTTACAAACAAAAAAAAGTATCTTTACCGAAATGCAGAGACGGCGGCGGAATGCGACGATGAGGGGAGGACGGTGGGTAGCAGAACATGACGACGGCGGCCAAGGAGTCGACGGACGGTGACAACAACGGCAACGACAAGCGCTCTCTCTCTCATTCTCTCTCTCATTCTCTATCTCTTTCTCTTATCTCTTTTATTTGTGTTCTCTGTTCTGTGAGCATAGAACACTTATTAATAGGGGATATCCTGACGCAACTCCAAAACGTCGCGATAACCCCTCCAGCCGACACCATAAGTGAAAACATCGAGATTAGTGGGACTCATTCCCAACGTTTCACATATGACGTCGAAAAAAGTTTGAAATAATTATTTAAATACTACATTTTTCCCAACGTGGTCAATGCTAGTGCAGCCATAGTAAGATAATTCTCGACGTCATGTAGGTACACATCGAGAAAATTACCTAAAATTTAAATAATAATATATCTTTTCCCCAACACCATAGATTTCCACATCGGGCATAACTAGGGAATCTCCGACGTATACTTTCTTTGCTTCGAGGAAAAGATATATTATTATTTAAATTACAGGTTTCCCCAACGTGTACCTCCATGGCATTGGGGAAGTGGTTAGCTGTCTCGACATCTTGAACATTAGATCGAGATAGAAGACCACACTAGTACAAATTTGGGTTTTAACGACACTACATATCAAAACATTGTGTCGTCAAAAATAAAAAAGGGGTAGGGTGGGAGTAAAATGTATCGTTAAAAATAGAAGTGACACACTATTTCTTGACACAATTTAATTTTTCTTGAAACATTTAAAGTGTCATTAATTAACAACAAATTCTTTGTGTCATTAAATAAATTTTGAAATAAAAAAACCAAAAATTCAAAATTTTCCAATTCCCACTTCGCGCGACATTCAAAAAAAGTTTTACAATTTGCTCAACATTTTCTCTCTCTCCCTACCAAAAAACAGGAAACAACGTAACTCATCTCCAAATCTAAGAGACTGTCGTCAAATCCACTAATCTTACACCGTCAAACAAGCAAACCCCATCGAACAAGCAAACTTTGTCTAAGGGACTGCCGTTGAACCCACCAATCTAAAAGACTACCGTCGAAGAATCTTGGTCGCTCCGATTTCTCTTCTCCCCCGGCTACTAAAAAAATGAGTTTTAATGACACTACTAATCAAGATATTGTGTCATTGAAAATAAAAAAGATGGGGTAAGGTACAATTATGTCGTTGAAAATTATTTATTGACACAATTCTATTGACACAATTTAATTTTTCTTGCCACATTTAAAACGTCGTTAATTATCAACAAAATTTTTGTGTCTTTTAAAAAATTTCGAAATAAAAAAAAACTCAAATTTTAAAATTTGTTAACTCCCTCTCTCACGCAATTAAAATTATATGATAATAGCATATTTTCTCTCAACATTTTCTCTCTCTACCAAAAACACAAAAGCCTAGGCTCCCTCTACCTATATAGACTCTATTACGAACCCAATGCAATGAAAACCACTTAAAATGAAGTCCGAACAAAGAAAAATTGGTAAATCAAAGATCAGAGACCAATTGGTAAATTACCAAAAAGATTCAATACTTCCACACGCGTAAAATACCTCAAGGTCGCAAGGTCGAATCCTAGCCAAGCGTATTCCTTTATTCCTCATTTTTGAAAGACTTCACGCACGCACCTTGTCCACTCTTCAGCCAATCTATGCATGCCACGTGTCGTCTTCTTCTCACCCGCACACCTTTGATGTCATGTGTTCGAATCTCATAGCCTGCAAATCATTTTTTTCTCACATATTTTCAATGGAAATCTTGTAAATATATAACAACTTTCTAGAAATCCTTTCCTTTCCGTCAAGTTGAGCGCACGTCTCGCCCTGAAGTTATGAGTTCGAAACCCATGAAGCAGTTATTTTCATTTCTTTTTTATATATAACTCATTTTTCCGTAAATATTAATCAATTTTCAGTTATATTTGATCCATTCATAAATCCAACTCCAATTTTCACCCAAATTCTCTCTAAATATAATTGTTTTAGAACTCTCTCATCTCATTCTGTCATTTTTTCTCTAAAAAATATTCCGGTAATCTTTTATTTCAATGGAGAAAAAATTCCAGCAACATATTCCATCAATCTTTTATTCCAATAGAGGGGTAATCTTCTAAGAGGTAAGAGGATCATGGGTATTCAATTTCTTTAAGAGTTTCTTCCTTTTTTATTCTAATTTAGCATGTTAATTCTTTAATTTTTATTCAAGAACGAATTTAATTTCATGTGATCTCCATGAAACAATCTTTTAATTTGCTCTTGATTGTTTAATTAGTATACAAGATACATTTTGTTTAGAAAATTAAAATGCAAAATTCAATTGATTATCTTTATATATTTATATTTTTTGATCGGAGGGGTAATCTTCTAAGAGGTTCTAGATACAACCTTTTGTCATTTATTTTTTTTATTTACTTTTTATTTATTTTTTTATTTACTTTATTTTTATTTTATTTTGAAATTGGATTTAAATTTGAATTTAACTCAAAAAAAAAAAAAAGAATATTAGTCTCCTCCCTATTTTACCTAACTCATCCAATTTTCTCTCCCACTCCCACCTTCTTCACTCTATTTTCAATCAACTAACCCAATTTTCTATCTCACTCCCACCTTCTCCACTCTCAAAACATGATCCTGTCCTCACTGTCTTATAAAAACAAAGGAAAACAAAGGAGGATTTTTTGGGAGCCTATGTTCGATTGAGATCAATTAGAAGGGTCGAAAAAAAGCTAAGGAAACTATTCTGTCAAGGTAATTTTTTTTTTTTTTTTAATTTCATCTCTTTCCCTTGCTTTTGGGGGTTGAAAAAAAGCTAAGGAAAATTATTATGTCAAATTGGTATTCAAAGATTTTTTTTTTTTTTAATTTCCTCTCTTTCCCTTCCCTTTTTCGAGTGTGATCAATTATTGTTACTTCAAATTTAGGCCAATTGGGTTTAACTTGCTTGCTTCAAATTTAGGTCAATTGAATTTATTGTTGTTTAGGTTAATTAAATTTATTGTTGCATTGAATTTAGAGGCCAATTAATTTCAATGTGCTTCGAATTTGTTAGATTCAGATCATTTGAGCTTAATGTCATTACTTGCTTTAATTTTGTTAGATTTAGGCCAATTGAATTTATCATTGCTTCAAATTTAGCCGATTTAGGCCAATTGATTTTGATTCAAATTTGTTAGATTTAGGTCATTTGAGTTTATTCTATATTCTTTAAATTTGTTAGGATTAAGCCAATTGATTTAATTTGGTTGTCCTTAATTTTTTTGGTTTACGTTTATTAATTGATTAGAGATGTGAAAAACAGAATAGTTTATTAGGTTTGATATTTATTTCACAAACCTCTATTATTTCTATATTATATCCGATATAATATATTATTTTATATTATTTTCGATATATTATTTTATATTATTTTCAATATATTATTTTATATTATTTCCAAGGTATTATTTTATATTATTTCCAATATATTAGTTTATATTATTTCCAATATATTTATTCTCCATCTGTATATTATTTTCAATATAGTATTTCTCAACCTGTATATTATATTATTTCTCAACCTGTATTATTTGTCGACTTATTGCCTATTTGTCAATTTTACATTGTTTTGCTAATATTATTATTATTATTATTATTATTATTATTATTATTATTATTATTATTATTATTATTATTGTCTATTTTTCAATTTCCATAATGTAACACGTATGAAAAATTCATTCGTTTTTTGCCATATAAAAATTTGAGACGAGGAATAAGTAATGTTCATTTATGGATTTTATGGTTCTTGGCTTGCAACTAGTATATTACATTTTCCAATTACTAAACAAAATTCATTTTTCCTCACTTAGATGACTTTTTTTGCTTTTTCGAACTTCTGTTCAATCTATGAAGTATCATGCTATGTAAGTTTCATTATCGTCTAATTTTAACATTTACGAATAATGATAGACTAAATTAAAAACTATAAGAGGATAAGATACAAAATTAGGACTTCTCAATTTAAGCCATTAAAGATTTGCTTATGTGTTGTGTGTCAATGATGATGTTTTCTTGTGCTATGGTTCCCAAGAAAAAACAAGGATTATTTAGATCAATATATTGTCTACTCGATTTTTTGGGTTGAATTTGATAGAAGAGGAACTACAAAGGAGATCTTTGATAGCAACACTTCCCAATCCTCATAGTAAGAAAGTTTTGAAACTTACTTATTTTGCAACTGGATTTTTTGGGTTGAATTTTAAGTATTTGTTATTTGTTACATTATTTGTTGTTTTCTCATAACATTGGTTGCAACTTTTGTTCTTGGAATAACTTTGAGAATGATGTTAACTTAATTTATCATGAACTCCGTTAGGGATCAAATAATGAGTTAATATATTGCATATGAAAGAATAATTGTATAACTTACGTAGTTTGCTATTCATTATTAGGGCTTCTGAACTTGCAAGAAAGAAGAAGCCTCTATGGAGGGTAATCAAGATATGGGGATGGGGATTTAGTAAAAGAAAGAGGTAAGCGTGCTTTATGTTTTGTAACGTAACTTAACTATTTTCTTTTAGGAATCATGTTAACATGTACTTAGGAATATTGCTTTGACTATCCTGCAATGGTAGCCATTGAAAGTCTATTTTGTGTGATCCGCTTAGACATATGTTTTAGGAATCGTGTTGACATATATTTAGGAACTTGATACTTTGTTGTGTTGACTATTCAGCAGTTATGATAGTCATTAAAAAACTATTTTGTTCAATCTGCTTAGACATATGTTATAGGAATCATGTTGTTTTGTAATTACTTTGGAGGAGGGGGGCTATGGTTAAGTTTATGCTAAGTTTCAACTTGATGCAAACTAGAACATTGTTTGGTCTGTAAAGATTGAATCGAAACTTACATTTGCAACGTTTATATACTATGATTATGTCTATGCTTATGTAGTCGGTGTTTTTTTTTTAATCTTTTGCATTCCTTATGGGTCTTTTATTAAAAATCTTGGTTGTATGAACTTTGGGCGCTTATTTTGAAAAGTTTATTGGTCTACTTGTTAAGAAAGTGATTTTTGTTTGGCATGTACTTAACGTTTATGCTTATGCTTATGCATTCACTAGAAGAAATTTGACCTTTAATGTCGGTTCGTTATTAAAGGCCTTTAATGTCGGTTCAAAAACGACATTAAAGGCCTCTTTAATGTCGGTTTTAAAACGACATTAAAGGTCTTTAATGTCGGTTTTAAAACGACATTAAAGGTCTTTAATGTCGGTTTTAAAACGACATTAAAGGTCTTTAATGTCGGTTTTAAAACGACATTAAAGGTCTTTAATGTCGGTTTTAAAACGACATTAAAGGTCTTTAATGTCAGTTTTCAACCGACATCTTTGATAGTGTTATTGAAGCCCTTTAATGTCGATTGGACTATGATGCGTTTTAAAACCAACATTAAGAGGTCAATAATGTCAGTTTAAAACCGACATTAAAGACTTGTTTTTGTCCATGTTTAGAAATTTATATTTATTTAATTGTTGTATTATTGTCCATTTTTTATAAAACAACATTGAATCTATATAGATAAATATTTTTTTCTCGCTCTAACAAATCAATAAAATTAATATTATTTTAGAAACTATAATATTTATCTTTTACATTTGTATACACAAACTGAAAACTTAATATTGTGTTTATATATTCTACAACAAAACATGAAAAAAGATCCTAATACAAGACGTAAATAAGAAAAATTCTAAACGTCTTCTCAATCTTCAATCTTCAACCTTCAACGATCGTCTGACTATCTACACAATCGCTCAGCTTTCAACCCGATATAACTTCAATCATTCTACAAACAATACCAAAACAAAGCTAAACGTACATTAGAGAATTTGGTAATGTTGTACAATATATTAACTTTAAAGAATATTGTTACCTCTGTCTCTGTTCATCACCGTTTCTGTTCATCAGCAGATTCTTTAAACTCAATGTCAAGCTGCCTCTACGGAAGCAAAAAAATATACAAATACACAATTGCAAGTCCTCGCAACCGAAACCTACGTAACTAAGTACCCATATCACAAACAAAACAAAAATGTAAAAAACAGAAACCAACTTATGTAAGAAAAAAAAAGGTCGTTCAAAGCAAGCAAACCACATATCACAAAGATTTTTTAAAAAACTCTTTAAAAGAAAAAACACCACACCAGGGCCAGCAGTATTTCCTCCTTGCCATAACCTGACTGAAAAATATGGCAACAAACTATAACAACAAATGAACTTTGTGAATAAATAATAAATATGGCATCCTGTTGGCTGTTACATGAAAAATATTTCCAGTATGCCTCAGGTAAATAGCTAAAAAACAACGAGCAGAATCAATATCTAACATCATCATCAATTAATAAACCATTGCTCATTGCTGTGAAATAAATGCATCAATCCTAAAAGTAAATGTAAAGAGAAGACATACTCTCCCAAAAGAAAATATTCTTAAAAGTTAAAACTAAATGCAAAGATAATATGAATAATCTCAAGTCTCAGTTATGTTATGTATCATGTCCAATCCTTTTACCTTAAACTTGGTCGTTATGAGTTTAAGCTTTAGCATTAGGTTCCCTACTCGAAGAACTAGGCTCATTAACAGGCCCTGCAAGAGTTGTTCGATCAACTTTTTGTAATATACTCTTTACGAATGTACAAAATTATCAAAAAAGAAATTTGAAAATTTAAAAAACAAAAAGTAGCATAACTTGAAGTTAATTTAAAAATAAAACACAACCTGCACCAAGTCTCAAGTTAAAACACCTTTGAGAAGCACCATCATTTCCATAACTTGAAGCCACCTTTCCACTCTTCTTACCGCCAGCTGAAGCAGTATTTCCTAACATGCCCTTAGATTTTTTTAGGCCCTTTCTTTTCCATCAAGGGATTTCCCTTCATATTCAACATTGATTAGAAGTCTACAAAAGACAAAAAAAGAACAATTATATCAAAGACTAACTTAATCCTTCTATTTCGGTCTAATGATTTTGTGGGTATTTAAGAAGGAATGGTCAGGTAAAGAGCAAATGATATTAAGATGAAACCATGGAGAAAAAAAGATTCATTGATTTGAATATAAATAAAATCCACTAGCCTATAATATAAAAGGGTGATTACCACAATGATATATAGCTGGATAAGGTACTGGAGTCCCATAAGGTAACATCAAAAGATGCTGAAAAATGTAACATAAAATTAAGAAAATAGGAACATTATTATCTTGTCCTCTTTGGAAAATATCAAACTCCATAAAATTCCATAAAATTTCATAGGGACAACAGAAAATAATAATTACCTGATCTCCCCAGATGTAAGGGTGGGGAGTTGGAGAAGCAATAGTAGATGCAAAGAATGGAGGTGGAGTAGTATTCATCGACATCTTCGTTACTATTCTACTTTATAGTACTTCAAATTGAATTTATTCTACTTTCATCTCTATATATATTTTTAAATATTAAAAAACGTTGCTTCTAATTAAACTTTTACTTTGTTTGAACTTAATTTTTATGTCGTGAACTTATATAATAATTATGATTTACATTTAAAAAAAATTGAATATATTTTCAAATTTTGTAGAAGATTAAAGATAGATTAGTTATTTTTTTAAAAAAAAGAAGATTAACCGTAAAAATAGAGATTATTTTTATAATTTATAACTTAAAAAAAATCAATTCCATTGCGAATTTAAATTCTAAAAAATCGTGTAATCATCAAACAAATGTAGCTGAAATAAACATGCATTAGATCTATTAAACATAAAATTAAATATTCAAAGGAGCAGTCATCGTACCTCAGCTTCAAATAGTTTTCAATGAGTCAAGAGTTGAAAGACCAAGTAAGCAATGTAAGCAGAGAGCATCACAATGATGCTAGCTCTGGACAGCTTGTGCCATTGCGTCCATAAGTTCCTCCTCGGTTGCTTCCTCAACAATGCCATTTGAATTCTGCAATGCGTAAATAGCTCGGTCTATAGAAACCGGATCTCCAATCTGAATGGCGGAAGCAAAAGATGAACTTGCTTTCACAGCCTTGAAATCTTTCCAACCAGATTTGTAATGTAAATACAAAGGATTTGCATTGGCTGCTTGAGCACAAACAAGCCTTGGAATTTTATCAACAAGGCCAAGTTGTTGACACATCTTGAAACCTTTGTAAAATGTATAAATGTTATCAAGATTCCCTCTAGGAACAATCACCCATTCAGGTACTCCCCAATCAAATTATTGTAGAATTTCAATAGCTGCTGTTTTTTGTCCTTCAAGTCTCAAACTATTCAAAGAATTAGCTAAATAAATTGGCAATTCTGTTGTAACTTCTCTTATTAACTTCATACAGCCATCAAAATCTGTGTCTATACTCAACACAAAAGCTCCATTAGCAATGGGTTGAACAAGCTGTGCCATGGAAATCTTATTTGCTGGAAGGAAGACAATGGAAGGAATTCTTGCAGAAGCGCAATAAGCCAATAATGCAGCCGATGTATCGTCGGAAGATGCACAACCGACTCCGACGACAGGACGTTTCAATTTCCTTAACCGGTTCACTTGGCTAACCAAAACAGTCATACCCAAATCCTTGAAACTCCCAGTATGGCTAATCCCACAATGTTTAACCCATAAATCATTCATACCCAAAAACTGTTTGCCAAAACGCTCAGCCCAAAACAAGTTTGAGTTACCTTCGAAAGCGCCGACAATATCGTCAGGATCGATCTCCGGCAACACCCATTCCTTCTTACTCCAAACGCTGGAACCATAAGGCCACGTAGTTTTCCCCACGCGCGAATCGAAGAGGTTTCGCTAATAGGCGCCGTCATATTTCTTCAATGCCTCCATGTCGTGTTGAATGTCGAGTAACCCACCAGATCGGCTTCGGTAAACGATCTCGTCGAGAGAGTAGCACTCAGTGGAGTCAGAGCCAGCGTTAAAAGGGACGTACTTGGCCGAGAAGTTGCTCCGATCTTCTCCGGAGGCTGCACGGTGGCGACGGGCTTCATCTTTGATGTTCTCGTCGGCAGAACGACGGTTCTTGAGAGTGGACAATGGGGGAGAGCCGTTAGTGGGTGGAGAGGGGGAGGAATCAGAGGTAGCTTTAGGGATTCTGAGAATGGGGTTGCGGAATTTTGGGGTGGATTGAAGCTTGGGGTTGCGAGAAGGGAAAGAAATGGTGGGGTTGAAGAGGGAGGAGGTAGCCTTGTTGGGAGTGAAGGTTTTTGGGTGAAGATGGAGGAGGCAGCGACGGCGGTGATGACTTTCTTCTTGTATAATGGTTGTATGGTGATTTGGGGTTTAAAACCCTAAATATATCTTTTATATATGAAACTCCAAAAAACTTAAAATTATTATGTTTAATATATCTATAATGTCGGTTTGAAAAAAACAGATCTTTAATGTCGGTTTAAAACCGACATTAATCCTTCATCTTTAATGTCGGTTTAAAACCGACATTAAACATCCGCATTTTAAAAAGCGACATTAAAGATCCGTTTCCATTTTTTACAACCGACATTAAAGGTCATATTTCTTCTAGTGATTTTCCGTAATGAATGTTGGCTAAGGTTCATTTTCTTCAAATTTGCAGGTAGTTGAAGAATCCATGGATTATGGTATTGATCAAGTTCTCATTTATGCGTCAGTTTGATTAGATTAGGTCACACATAAATGTAATATTACAGTAAATTTATCTTTTGGATTTTTGTAAAATCTTTATCGATAATGTAAGTTATGTTTTTTATTATCAATATAAATATCTTTCCAAACATATGTGGGTAATGCTGAAATTTAGTATTTAATTTTTTTAAAAAAAGAAATATATGATAGAAAAATATGTGTTGCGAAAATGAAGAATAATGACACCAAACATGTGTCGACATATAAGCCTTTATTAAACAGAAAAATGTCGTTAAAGCACATTTCTTGACAATAATTTTGTGTAGCGAAACATTTACAACGACGATATATTAGTGTCGAGTTATATTGAAAGGTGACACACTTAAAGCGTCGTTATATGAGTATTAGTGACAATATATTGGTGTCAAGTGATAGATAACGCTGACACATTTAAACTGTCAATATAATAGTATTAATGACAATATATTTGTGTCGAGTGACAGATTACGGTGACACATTTAAATTGTCAATGTAAGAGTATTAATGACAATATATTTGTGTCAAGGTATAAATAACTATGACATATTTAAAGCGTCAATATAAGATTATTAATCACAATATATTCGTGTCGAGTAATAGGTAAAGGTGACAAATTTAAAGCGTCCATGTAAGAGTATTATTGACAATATATTAATATCAAGGTATAGATAACGATGACACATGATTTGCATCAATGTAAGGGTATTGATGATAATATATTGGTGTCAAGTTATAAATAACGATGACATATTTATTGCATCAAGATAAAGGTATTAATGACACAATTTTGGTGTCATCGAAGCATATTAATAACACGTTTTCCAAAGTGTCGTTAAATAGCCTTTCTTGACAGTGGCTTCAATGGCGCGAAAATTGTGTCGTTGAAAGTCTTTATGAAGCAAAATTTGCGTTGTTAAATACTAAATGTGTAGTAGTGCCAAAGCCGACACAGAGTTCACGACTTCAGTATGGCATCTGTTTCCCAACCTTGTCTTTTCCAACGCGCAAATCTGCATAATGAAAGCTATGTTTTTTTTGTAGCGTGCACAATCCTAGATAGATTTCAAAATTGACTTTAAATAATAATCTAGTCCATGTATGGAATTATAACATCCATTAGGAAAAAGAAAAGCCGCAAACCCAACATGAAAAAGATAACCGATAAAAACTACATATTTTTTAAAAAGGAAAAGTATTTGCAAGAATGTCTCCGAAGGTTAAAACTAAGTGTTAAACACTTCGTGGCTGGTTAAATAATATAATTAAAACCAACAAAGCAAATGTTCAACAGCATACAAACTAAATTTACAATTGAAGCATTAAAAATTAAAATAATGAGAACTAAAATGGAAAACACCTACCTAAAAGCTTTATTTCCTAATATCTCCCCCCAAAGGACAAAATAGAAAAAGGAAATTAAGGAAAAAACTTTAATCATTCCCATGCTTTTTTATCCTTCCCTATTATATTCTTTTGAAAAGCAAACTAAGCCAAAATTTTCTTCTCTAATCAATAATGGCAATAATGCTCTCCCTCTCCCACCTCCTTTCTCTCCTACTTCTTCAATTGATCTCTTCCTCTTTAGCTTACTTTCCTCCAAATAAGTATTTTCTCGACTGTGGATCGAAATCCGACACAGAACTCATAAACAAGCGACGGTTTGTTGGGGATGCCAAACCCATTGATTGGTCAATCTACCCCGGAAAAAGCAAAGTAGTTAAGAACAACACCATCCCGAAAAACATAAATGAAATATACCAAACAGCAAGAGTTTACAATAAGGCAACATGGTATGTGTTTAAGAACATCACTCCAAACGGAACGTATGTGGTTCGTCTCCATTTCTTCCCAACTTTACCACAAATTATGTCTCAAGC
Source organism: Cucumis melo (assembly GCF_025177605.1). Lineage (NCBI taxonomy): Eukaryota > Viridiplantae > Streptophyta > Magnoliopsida > Cucurbitales > Cucurbitaceae > Cucumis > Cucumis melo. The sequence goes on along the minus strand of NC_066867.1, from coordinate 9,103,170 downwards.
TCGATTTAGTGTTTCAGTCAGTTCTGGGTTTGTATTGCTATCAAATTTCTCAGTTGGAAATGATTTGAAGAAAGCAGTTGTTAAGGAGTTCGCTTTCGCAGTTAACGAAGGGCCATTTGGCATCGAATTTTCTCCTCTGGAATCGTCTGATCTGGCTTTTGTGAATGCCATTGAACTCTTTCTTGCCCCTGATGAATTCAAACCAGATTCGGTTTACCCTATTTCTCCAGAAGTAAGAAGATGGGATTCTATGTATACGTTGGCTTTCAATGCATGGAATGTTGTTTACAGGTGCTAAATCTCACTTCATCTAATTATAATTTTATGGTAATCTTTTCATCTCTGTTTAATTTTCCAATACCCATCTAATTTTGATGTTGAAAATAAAGAACAAATTAAATGGAAAAGGTTACTTAAATATATTTTTTTCTTTTTACTTTAAAATGTCATATTTAGTAGATGAGACCTCAGTTATTGTTTTAGAATTGAATATTTTAATTCTTATAATTTTGTAAATATTACGATGAGAAAAAATAGCAGTCTATCGTCCTTTATCATATTTTACTAAACTTTCAATATTTATCAATATTTTTCTTCTTTTCGTTATATTTTAACACAATATTTTAGTTCATTTTTCTTTTATGAATTCGAGGTACTTCCTTTATTAAAAGGTTAAAATTTTTAATATTTCCCCTTCATATAATTTTAAATTTAAAACAATATTATAGATATATTTTTAAATATACAATAATGAACCAAAATATTAAAATTGAATCTGAAATTTTGGAATAAATAAATATAGGATAATGAACCAAAGTATTAAAATTGAATCTGAAATTTTGGAATATTTTATGAACAAATTTGTTATTTATAATTATTTTATTTCACAAATTTGAAACACACTTGCAATTGAATATTTAATATATAACTCTCTCGTAGTAATTATAGAAATGTGACATGAAATCTTGCACCTCTACGACAGGAAGGTTATTTTGACAAGCTACTAGAGCATCTTGTTAAATCAATTTTAAACCATACAGGTGCTTTTTGGGAGGAAAAGAATTAGGAGAGAAAATGATTATAATAATTCTAGGATTACGATAATTCTACTATTATGATAACATGTGTCTGGAGAAAGATTATTATCGATAGTGTTATGGTAAAATATATTTGAAAAAAGAATATGAAAGATAGTGTTATAATAGTACGTGTTTGGAGAATAATTATGATAATAGTGTTATATAATAATATTTGTTTGGACAAGTGTTATGATTGTAATAATTTAGAAAACAATAATAGAATTTAGGTTTAGTTATTTGGGTAGGGTAATATAGGGTTGTAAGAAGGTAAAAGAGAGGATGAAATCTGATTATTTAAGAATTAGAATAATTCTAATCCCCGATTGTGCCAAACAGTATTAACCTAATTTACCGACCATTTTTTCCTAAAACCACACCTCAAACAAATCTACATGTTAGTTTGTATTGACCTGGTTTTTTAAGAACAGGGTGTGGATGGGTAGTGGGATGATCACTCCAGAGACTGACACGTTATGGAGAACTTGGCTCCCAGATTCTGAATTCATGCCTCTTCAATCCTCTGCCAGGACCGTCACCTTCAATGGAAAATTAAATTTCAATAGACAAGAAACAATTTACGTAGCCCCAGTCTTCGTTTACAGTAATGCAAAAGTATTGGATATGAACACCAGCACTCGCTCAAGAGATTCAACTCTAACTTGGGTTTTTAATGTGAACAAAAAATCCAAGTATTTTCTTCGCTTACTTTGGTGCGACATCGCTAACCCAAATTCCAAAACTTTCAATTTTGACGTCTTCATTGGCGTCAATCAAACTTCGCTCCAATCCACAGAAGTTACTGAAGACAATGTGTTTGCGTTGCCATTTTGGTACGAGTTTATCATCGTTACTGACCATTCGGGGTTCTTCAATGTGGGCATAGGCCTGATCAATAATGATCCATTGTCAAGGGCTTTCTTGAATGGAATTGAGATTATGGAGTTAATTGACAAATCATTTGTGGGTGTTGTTGATTTAAGCATGGGAGAGGAGAAACAGAGTCCAAAGATGATTATTGTTGGGGTTTGTGTTGGTGGGGTTGTGATTATTGGTTTGATAATTGGATTGGCCGTGTTTTGTTTTGTAAGAAATAGGAAGTTAAGAAAGCGTCGTCCTATGCTTCTTCCTCAAAACGATCCATCATCGGAGAAGATCGTATCGATTGCGGATATTGCTCCTAATTTGAACCTTGAATTGAAGATCCCGTTTGCGGAAATAAACGATGCAACTGATGGTTTTCATGATAGCAAAATGATTGGTGTTGGTGGATTTGGTAAAGTATATGTTGGGAGAATTAGGGACAAGGATGTGGCTGTGAAGCGAAGTCAGCCAGGACATGGACAGGGTATTAAGGAGTTTCACACAGAGGTTATTATATTTTCTCAAATTCGACATCGTTTTCTCGTTTCGTTATATGGGTATGTTATGCCATTACTCATCTCTTATCAAATATATTTATGTGTTTTTATTAGTATGCCACTTTGTTGGTCATTTGATTAACGTTTTGATTTATGGATTTAATTTTCTTTCGTGCTACATATTTTCATCAGGTATTGCGACGAAAACCAGGAGATGATCTTGGTTTATGAATACATGGAGGGGGGAACTTTAAAAGATTATTTATACGGTTCAAAGGCTAAAGATAAAGTTCCATTGACATGGCAAAAAAGGCTTGAAATCTGCATCGATGCAGCAAAAGGTCTTCACTATCTACACACTGGCTCGACCGCGACCATCATCATACACCGAGACATTAAAACCACAAATATCTTACTCGACAAAGAGTTGAACGCAAAGGTTGCCGATTTCGGCATATCGAAAACTGGAGTACCCGACGCCAAAGAATTAGACATTACCATTAGAGGAACTTATGGATATCTGGATCCAGAATACTTCAACACTGGACAGTTGACAGAGAAATCGGACGTTTACTCGTTTGGCGTCGTGCTTTTCGAAGTTCTCTCGGCCAGAGCACCAATCGTTAAGACCGCTCCAAGTGAAGAGACAAACTTAGCTGACTGGGCAGTTCTGTGCAAAAGCAGAGGAGAGATTGAAAAAGTGATCGATCCTTTTCTTATGGGAACAATCGAAGCGAACTCGTTGAGGAAGTTCGTGGAAGTTGCAGAGAAGTGTCTGAATGAAGTTGGGGCGAATAGACCTTCAATGCAAGACGTGCTCTATGATTTGGAATTGGCTTTGCAGTTTCAGTTCACGCCTGTTGGGGAGGGGAAGGGGTTTGAAGGGATGAGCACCTCCATCGTTGAAGCTCCATGGGAGATTGATTCGGGGATTCTTGATCGAATTCCTTCCAAGGGAATCAATGATTCAGTCATGCTAGATGAAGATAGCACCACTGTGAATGCTAGAGAATTGGCCGCTGAGTTCAAGATTGACTGTGCTAGATGAATTGCTTTCATGCCAAAGTTTTAGATTATTGGCTTCTGTTGGATCCTGTTTTTAGTCATCAACTATGTACTTTATTTGTCTCTGTCAAAATGTAATGCCTTAAACATTTGGAGGGTCGTTTGATGAGCAAATTTGAAATCTTCATGTTTGTAATGATTAAGCATCTACGGTTAATTTAGAGGTTGAGATAGTCTGAATTTAAATGTGTATGTGTTTCGAACTGAGTCTAATAAGTTATATGTTTGGAGTCCAAGTTTAAGACAATTGATAAAACTGTAAATTTCGATACGTTATGTTGGTCTATTTAAATCTTATTGATTCGTTTGGCTTTGTTGTTTGAAATCTCTGCGACTATTAATACCATAATTCTGTCATTTTTCAAAGATTTATATAATTATTTCAAATCATATGCCAAATTTTAACTAATTTTTCGAATCTTAAAATTTTACTATGCCTAAAGAAAAATTCCAAATCCCAAATTACAAACTTTCACAAATCTTAGGTGTTAATCTTACTGCTTTTGTTCTCAAGTTTAACAAAAAAGACTTGCAAATTGTCAAAATCTTTGGTTTGGAAAAATTATGTGTTAATCACAAACAAAATAACATCCAGATTCTATATATTTGAGCTTTTTCAATGAGATCATGGACAAGACTAATATCGAGATTCTCTATATTTGAAAAAGTTTATTGATTTTTTTTGCAAAATTTGAACATTCCAGACTTAGAAAATGTTGAATCAATTTGAAATTTTTATTTTGATAATTAGAAAAACCATTTGAAATGTTGAAAATTCATATAATTTTATATCAAAGGGAAATTTTGCTAAATTTTGAAGTGATAAGATTTAGAATAAGAGATATACCGGAAGATCACATAAGATGACCAGATGAACCAACAAGACCCAAAGCTATAGATAGATTGAAAAAAATAAATTTTTTAGCAAAATCTTGACATCAATTTCGTTTGAGATGGACTGAGAAAGAAGTTAAGAAGTATTTGAACGACTTTTCAAAAAGTAAACTAGTTTGTTACGGCGACCTTAGATCCTATACTTTTGACAAATTCTCGAGGAAAATACCCTCCAACAACTCAATTAAAATGACCAGTGAATTTAGAAAGAAAAAAGAAAACCCCGAACAAAATCTGCACATATTTACAGTAGTAGGAAAATAAATAAAAAAACATCAAATATTAAATACTAATACATGTAAACTCTTCAAGAAGACATGAACATTATTTTATCAGTGTATTTAGTTTAGTAATAAAATCTAATTCATATACTGATCAAGTGTGTCCAGATTAATTTTTAACCAATGCAGATAGGATAGGATCGGGAGTTTTGAACCTCAAGCTAATTTTTAATCTCCCTTCCCTAGTTAGTTAGTTGTATCCAGGTTGAAAATAGATTTGCTATTTAGAGGGTATATATGAAAGATAGTTTGCAGAAAATATATATGGTTAAATAAACAATCATTTGATGGAAGTACGAGACTATGTTTTTGTAAGAACCAGCATTTTACTTTTTTGGTAGAAATAAAATAAAATAACAGTTATATAAGAAGTGTTTGGAGATTGGTATGAGGTAGCTTTATATTTGTTCTAACGTAGTGACTGTGTTCATTTGTATCAAACAAAGTCTTAGCTTCCGGTTTTGAAAACAGTAGATTTTTTTACAGAGTATTTTCCTTATTTGGAATTATGAGGCTGAATTATATTCTTCCACATCTTTCCCTTCTTGAAGAGCGACTTATCTTTTCTAATGGGTGTTATTTCCCCATGTTTAAAGTAATTTAGGAATCTTGTTTAGGGTTGCCAAATGTGGCTATTGAGCAAGTCGATTGTGTTCCTCATGAAAGCCGCATATTTGTTCATTGTGCAAGAGTTTCTTTCTTTACTATGGTCATTGTGTTCTGCATTGTGTTCTTGCTTGATTGCTCCCTATATTCCATTGTGTAAAGTTTCTTCCTTTAATTGCAACACATTGAATATATTCACAATTTAGGGGATCCTAAACCGTTATGCTATTGAGAAGGAGATTCCCGTTAGACTCACCCATAGAGAAGGAGTTCTCTATTTCTCCTTCTCAGTTAGACTCAGCCATAGAGCAGGAGTTCTCTATTTTATCCGAAGCCTAAGATTCATCCATGGAGAGAATTTACTAACCTAAGATTCATCCCATGGAGGGAGTTGATCTCTCTCTTACTGTCAAAGTTGAAGTGAAGTCACTAACATTACCATTCTTAGGGGTAACCTAATTAAGCACGTAAAAGGTGAAGGAATCTACCTTACACTTAGAGGAAGCATATGTACAATTGAGATGGAATCTCACATTTACGGAGAGCCTAGGCAATCATTGAGTTAAGCTCTACATAAGTCACTACAGTAGGAGTATTGCATATACATACTACGTATATTGTAAAATACACACCTTTTCAATATTAGTGGATTATCTTTCTAGGCACACTAACCTCCAAGACATAAGTGGTATATATAGTTGAACTATGTTACCAACTTTTGTGTCTGTTTCTTTTTTACACAATATTGTTATTTTACTTGTTTTAATCATTGTCTGTGCTTCTCGTTTGACATCCGCAATTGACCTAATGCTTCTTCAAAAGTAATAATTAAAATAAAATAAATGTATAAATAAGTAACTGATATATAAGGTTGTATTCAAATATAGCTATATAAGTTAACCTTTTTACGAATATAGCAAAATAATGTCTATGAAGATATATTTCGTCATTGTCTACTACTAACATAGACAGTGACATTTTGTTTTATTTAAAGATATTGTCCGCACAATACGAAGGGAATAAGATATAATCAAAACTTTGGAGATGTTTAACGCTAGGATTGTGGAGTGGATGTTTGTGTGTGAACCATTGGCAAAAGTTTAGTTGGAAAACAAAATAAATAATAAACCATACAACTAAGGAGGAAGAAAATCAGCTGGGGGAGAGATTATATGCAATGATTTGGGATGTACTTTAAATTCAATCTCCCATTTTTTTCTATAATGTATTTCAAGAATTGGAAAGGGTTGAAGAAAAATGAATAGGGGAAACTCTAAGTTGAGTTATGAGGGTCTTTTTTGATTTGTATGTATTGTTAATTAGGATAGTTTAACAAAGCTTAGGCAAAAGTCTAGGCTTCAATTTGGTCTTAAACCATATAGCTTTACGAAAAAAATAATAATATGAAATTAGATTAAGCCGTGGTTGTTGCAGAAGGAAAGAGCAAGAAAAAGAGAGGGGTGGGAAAAGGAATTACAAAAGACAAGAAAAGAGATTAATGAAGGAAAAGGGTTAATAACCATGGGTGAGGTAAATAAAGAGAGAAAGGGAATATTGGTAAGTTGAGTTTTAGGATTTAATTAGGTTTCAGGAAATTTGTTTAAGAGAAAATACAAAATAGTCCCTCAAAGTTGGGAGTGAAGGAATTTAAGATTGGACTATATTGTTTCATGTAGTCAATTAATTAAGGATTGATTTGGACTGTTATTTTAGTGTTAAATAGAATAATTGATATCTATGGACAAATTGAGATCCAAAGCGGTTGGTTGACAAATTTTGAATTTTGTACCATAGAATTTCAGTAAGTAAATTATTGACAAAATGTTGTTTAAAAGAAAGATTATGGTTTTAGAATGATTTAAAAGTTATTTGAAATCAAGATCTTGAGGCGTGAGAAGTTTTATATATGATGATTGACTTCATTGAACGCTTAGTTGTCATGGCCCTGTTTTAAATTTAGGTAGGGTAATCAGGTAAAGAAATATCTTTTTAGGCATTTTACTAAAGTTGGGAAAAGAAAAGCAAAGAAAAAGGAAAAGTGAAACGTTATATTGGTAGCAACTTTTAGGATAGCAATGTCCAATTAGGGCATTCCTACGAAGTAGTGTTTGATTAGAAAGGGACAGAGACAAGTGGAGCAGCACTACTTTATCATAAAAAAAAAAAAAAAAAGAAGAAGAAGAAGAAGAAGAAGAGTGTGAATAAAAGAAAAAAAAAAAAAAGAAAGAAAAGAAAAACGAACTTGGTGGAAAGGAGGCCATATGAATAGACTAGATTTATGGAGATGAATAAAAGGGAGAGGAAGGAGAGATTGAAAGAAGAAGATCGACTATGGGTAGTTAAAGAAAATTAGTGTCATAATTCTCTCTTAAATGAAAAATTAATTGTATTATTCACTTGGTATTTCAATAAATATCTCCATAGACGTTCTTAGTTACAGAAAGAAGATGAAATCTATAATATATCAGTAAGTACAGCTGCAAACTTTGAAATTAATTGTTAGAGCACTGTCAAACAAAAAAGTTCAAAACAATTTATAATAATAAAGCCTATAGTATACACATTTATTGTTGGGGTTTTAACTAGTAGGGACTAAATAGCGGTACCATATTTGACCCGAATTAATCCAATTTTTAAGAAATATCATAATAGACATCTATTTTACACAATTGTAGAACCCAATTTATCGATATATCCATCTTTATTATTAATAATATATTAATAATAATAATAATAAATATGGAAGGTGGACCATTTTAGCGCAAAACGGCGAGTAGTGGGAATCGTTTTGGTATTTTGAAATTTCGGCAAACCATCCTTCCACAACTTCTGTTCTCCATTCCGATTTCTTCATGAAAAAAGCAGACGAGTAGATTTTGGGTGAAAATATATCGGTGAAGAAGACCCTTTCTGAAGACCAACTGAATTAAAGAACTTTACAACCTATTTTAGAAAATATTTTCGGTAGGTAAGGATTTATGTTCATATACATAATGTGATGGGGTATATTCAAAAGATTTAACATATTATAATTTTATGAGACCGAAATCGAACAAAATCAGTATCTTGAGTTTGATTGTGAACAAATTAGGGCTTCTTCTGAAGTGGACGAGTAAAATTTCGACTGTGCAATACCCTTTTGTCTCAGACTGTGTGATTAGTGATTTGAAAAAATTGTTTCGTATATTTAATATAAATATAGTATATATTATGTAATGCATGCTTAGTGAACAGAAAACATAATTGTTAGAACTGTAAAAGAACATGCACTTCATTTTATATATGTTATACGGTAGTATATGTATATATGGTAAGGACATCTTTATATGCAGTTCAAAGTATGGTTCGTAGAAGTGAAAGAGAGCTTGGATCAAAGTCTAGACCGTATCAATGAAGTCAAACAAAGATGATTCAATTGTAATAGATGATGCAGTGACTAACTATATGAACTGTTTTGTCAATTATTGTATACATATTTCACTAATATATAATTGGTATATATGATATAGGATGAAAACACAAGACTTATTACTCTTCAGATTATGAAGAGAGATACAACGACGAACCAATTGACTACCCTCTAGTATCTGTGTTTCCATGAGATAAAAAATATGAACTAATAGAACCACATGAGATATAAATTGTGGTCTACGAGGAATAGAGAGAGGTCAAACTAGATATTGTTATTGAAACACCAGAAAGGAAAATGCTAAGAAATGAGCAGAAGATATGTTTATTTATGATGAAATATGATATCATATGTAGTATATATATTAACATATCATTATATATGATCTTTTTTTTTTTTTTTGTAGATCAATGAAGGAGAATACATTTGAGGTACCTATTATCTGATAAGGTATATTGGCTAGTTTAAACTTTTTGTAAAATATTGTTTTGTTTGATTATACTTATATGTATATGTAAAATGTAATTGTATAGGATAATCTATCAATTGCAAAGAGGAAAGGTCAAAGGGGAAAGGGGAAAAAATTTCATCTAATAATGTGAGTAGTTTAATTTTTAACAAATTATACATTAATATAAACTTTTTTATTTATATGAAAATGTAGGTATAAGGAAAAGAAAAAGAGTTGTTGAAGATAAAACAAGAGAAGAAAAGAACCAATCAAAGAAGAAAGAAAGCAAAAATTGAAAGAAAAAAAAAGCGTGGTAAAAGGAGGAAAAAGAAATGTGGAAAAAGTAGGAAATTCAGAAATAAAGAAGATATATAATTTATATATATTATTTGTTTTTTTTTTTTTTGCATAAAATGTCATTAATTTTAAAGTATTACATAAATATGCATGACATACTAAAATGAACAAAAAAATTTATTGAATACACAAAAAATGGTTAACTCAGTTAGAAAGCCTTAAAAAAACTAATCATTCCACGCTCTTTCAAACTACATAAACCTGAAAAAATACATTAAAATGAATAATAATATGCTAAATTATAACTACTTGTTTCAAATGAATCAAAGTTTAGAAACATCAGAAAAAAAAAAATGACATGTGTACTTTAAAACAAAAAAATGCTAATATATTTCAAACAATCCAGAAACCCAAAACAGTATCCTAAAAATGTTAAAACAAGATGCAAATGGTCTTCGTGTGACTTTCAAACCCAAAATCTACCTAAAAAAAATGCTTAAAAAGTGTCTTGGTGATACTTCTACAAACCATCTAAAAACCTAATTGTGAAATGCTACAAAAAATTGTCTCACACATTTCTTTCTTAACAAGCACTCATCCAAAAATCTCTTACAAAATTTGAAAAGTGGGTCTTTAGAGTTTGTAAGATAGGAGGGGGGATCATTGGAAGACCGAGCGTCATCACTCAAACATGTTGAGAATAATCCCAAAAAGATTGCATATAATCAAACAGATATCCTATGACAGTAAAAAGCAAAACCAAAAGAACCTAGAGAAAAATGAAGTAGACGTTTCCATTTAAGAAACATCAGTCCCCTATCTGCAACTTCGCCGTTGGTCTCTCTTATGTCGGAGCCACAACAAAAAGTAGGCAAAAAGAAAAAGGAGAACATGAAAAAGAAAAACACCAACATTGCAGTGGCAAACTCTCTAAAATTGCAATCAATTCAGATCATAGAACTGACATAAGAATAGAACTGATAAACATAGTCAAGTTGCTACTAAAGAACCTGATAGTACTGCCTAATAAAGAACCTGATAAATTGGCATGAATCAAAGAGATGGAAAAAGTTTATAATTGAAAAACGACACGAAACAAACAAAGAACACTAAAAGAAATGCTATGAATGACTATGAATCAAAGTTGCATTGTTAATGGCTATGATTACTATTTTATGAATAAACTAATCTAGAGCTATTTTAAACACTAAAACAACGCTTTTTTAAAAGGTTTGAATTAACAAAATTTGAAACTGAAAATTGAATAATATCTAACACTAGTAGAAAAAGGGCCTACAATGACAGTTAAATGCTGTCATAGAAAGCTTTCGTGACAGTTATTTGCAGTCATTGATGCGGCAGTCATGGAAACTATTTTATTACAGTTACGTTCTACAAAACTGTCACGAAATATGCTTTTCATGACAGAGAATAAATGTCATGAATTTATTATTTTATGACAGGTTTTAATTGTTATAATTTGTATTTGGTGACAGATAATAACTGTCATTACTTATATTTAATGACAAATAATAACTATCATTATTTATATTTAATGACAGATAATAATTATCATTATTTATATTTTATGATAGTGAATAAGTATCATTATTAATCTTGTTTAACAAATATTAAATGTCATTTTTTATCATTTATGATTAAAAAAGAAAACGTATTTGATGACAATTTTTTTTTAGATTCAAATGTCATAATTGTATTTTCAGTTTCTGTTTTTCTTCCCTTATTTTGTTTATTGAATCATGTTTTTCTTGTCGCCCTGCCATTACACAAACCAATAGAATCACAAAGTATATACAACACACCCATATGGAAAGAAACTGTGAACGCTTTAATATATATACTTTAATATACACTTTCTAATATCTGAAAAATTGTTGGTAAAATGTTTGTACAATGAAGCAATGAACATATATGTTTTAGAACGAACAAGCTATTTAAATAAGTACATTTGAACTAAAATTTTGCTAACAAACTTACAAAAAAGCCTATACATCAATGAATTGCTGCAAATATGGCTTCACTCCTCCAATGGATTCTGGCAAAACCTAGTAAGAAAATAAAAGAAATTTTAGAGTATGACTCTACGCATCAACAACATAGCACATTCACTTCAACAACACAGCACATACACAACACACTTCAACAACACAACACATATACAACACACTTCAACAACATAGTACCACTAGTACAAATTTAGGTTTTAACGACACTACAAATCAAAACATTGTGTCGTTAAAAATAAAAAAGGGGTAGGGTGGGAGTAAAATGTGTCATTGAAAATAGAGGTGACACACTGTTTCTTGACACAATTCTATTGTTACAATTTAATTTTTCTTGACACAATTAAAGTGTCATTAAATAAATTTTGAAATAAAAAAACCAAAAATTCAAAATTTTCCAATTCCCTCTTCGCGCGACATTCAAAAAGAGTTTTACAATTTGCTCAACATTTTCTCTCTCTCCCTACCAAAAAACGGGAAACAACGTAACTCATCTCCAAATCTAAGAGACAACCATCAAACCTACTAATCTCACACCGTCGAAGAAGCAAACATCGTATAAGAGAATGCTGTCGAACCCTTCTCTTCTCCCCCGACTACTAGAAAAATGGGTTTTAATGACACTACTAATCAAGATATTGTGTCGTTAAAAATAAAAAAGATGGGGTGAGGTACAATTGTGTCGTTGAAAATTATTTATTGACACAATTTAATTTTTCTTGACACATTTAAAACGTCGTTAATTATCAATAAATTTTTTGTGTCATTTAAAAAATTTTGAAATAAAAAAACCTCAAATTTTAAAATTTTTTAATTCCCTCTCTCGCGCAATTAAAATTACATGAGAATAGCATATTTTCTCTCAGCATTTCCTCTCTCAACCGAAAACGCGAAAGCCTAGGCTCTCTCTGCCTATATCATGCATATATACATCAATTTATAATTTTATATAGAATTAGAATCTAGACTCTATTATGAACCTAATGCAATGAAAAACACTTAAAACGAAGTCGGAATAAAGAAAAATGGATAAATCGAAGATTGAAGACCAATTGGTAAATAACCCAAAAGATTCAATACTTCCACGCGCGTAAAACACCTCAAAGTCGAATTCCAGTCGGGCGTATTCTTTTATTCTCCATTTTCAAAAGACTTCACTCGTGCACCTTCTCCACTCTTCAACCAATCTACGCATGTCATGTGTCGTTTTCTCCTCACGTGCACCTTTGATGTTCTGTGTTCGAAGCTCATAACCTACAAATCTTTTTTTTCTCACATATTTTTAATGGCAATCTTGTAAATATATAACAACTTTTTGAAAATCCTCTCATTTCCATCAAATTGAGTGCGCGTCTGGCCCTGAAGTTATGAGTTTGAAACCCATGAAGCGGTTATTTTCATTTCTTTTCTATATAGAACTCATTTTTCCGTAAATCTTAATCAGTTTTCAGTTATATTTGATCCATTCATAAATCCAACTTCAATTTTCACCCAAATTCTCTCTAAATATCATTTTTTCATAACTCTCCCATCTCATTTTGTCATTTTTCTCTAAAAAATATTCCGAAAATCTTTTATTTCAATGGAGAAAAAATTCCAGCAAGATATTCCATCAATCTTTTATTCCAATAGAGGGGTAATCTTCTAAGAGGTAAGAGGATCATGGGTATTCAATTTCTTTGAGACTTTCTTCCATTTTTCTTCTAATTTAGCATGTTGATTCTTTAATTTTTGTTTAAGAATGAATTTAATTCTACGTGATCTCTATGAAACAATCTTTTAGTTTGCTCTTGATTGTTTAATTAGTATGCAAGATACATTTTGTTTAGAAAATTAAAGTGCAAAATTCAATTGATTATCTTTGTCTACAAGAAATATTTTTTCATCCAATGAAGAGTTAATTTTCTAAGAGGTTGTAGATACAACATTTTGTCCTTTATTTATTTATTTTTATTTATTTTTTTATTTACTTTATTTTTATTTAATTCTGAAAGTTGGATTTAAATTTGAATTTAACTTTTTTTTTTTTTTTTAAAAAAAGAATATTAGTCTCCTCCTTATTTTCCCTCAACTTATCCAATTTTCTCTCACTCCCACCTTCTCCACTCTTGTATCTATTTTTCCTCAACTAACCCAATTTTTTCTCTCACTCCCACCTTCTTCACTCTCCTCCCTATTTTTCCTCGACTAACCCAATTTTCTCTCTCTCTCCCACCTTCTCCACTATCAAAACACGATCCTGTCCTCACTGCCCTATAAAAACAAAGGAGGAATTTTTTTGGAGGGTACGTTTGATAGAGATCAATTGGAAGGGTCGAAAAAAAGTAAGGAAGGGTCGAAAAAAAGTAAGGAAACTATTCTGTCAAAGGTAATTTTTTTTAATTACCTCTCTTTCTCTTCCCTTTTGAGGGTAAAAAAAAGCTAAGGAAAACTATTCTGTCAAATCGATCTTTAGGTAACTTTTTTTTTCTCTTTCCCTTCCTTTTTTAGAGTGTGATCAATTATGACGATATAGTTTTTCAAATTTGTTTTTGTTGTAATTTCGTTAATTAATTTTAAGGTGACTTTAATTTTGTTAGGGTTGTTGCATCAAATTTAGTAGATTTAGGCCAATTAATTTCAATATGCTTCGAATTTGTTAGATTTAGGTCATTTGAGCTTAATGTCCTTACTTGCTTTAATGTTGTTAGATTTAGGTCAATTGAATTTATCGTTGCTTTAAATTTGTTAGATTTAGGCCAATTGATTTGCTTCAAATTTGTTAGATTTTGGCCCATTGAGTTTATTTTATATTCTTTAAATTTGTTAGTTTTAAGCCAATTGATTTAATTTGGTTGTTAATTTTTTTTGGTTTACTGTTTATTAATTGATTAGACACAATTTTCGCGTCATTGAAGCCACTATCAAGAAAGACTATTTAACGACACTTTGGAAAACGTGTCATTAAATATGCTTAGATAACACCATAATTGTGTCATTAATACCTTTATCTTAATGTAATAAATATGTCATCGTTATTTATAACTTGACACCAATATATTGTCATCAATACCCTTACATCGACGCAAATCATGTGTCATCGTTATCTATACCTTGACACTAATATATTGTCAATAATACTCTTACATTGACGCTTTAAATTTGTCACCGTTACCTATTACTCGACGCGAATATATTGTCATTAATAATCTTATATTGGCGCATTAAATATGTCACTGTTATCTATACCTTGACATAAATATATTGTCATTAATACTATTACATTGACAATTTAAATGTGTCACTGTTATCTATCACTCGACACCAATATAACTTACATTATCGGTAAAGATTTTACAATAATTTAAAAGATAAATTTACTGTAATATTACATGTATGTGTGACCTAATCTAATCAAACTGACGCATAAATGAGAACTTGATTAATACCATGGTTCATGGATTCTTCAACTACCTGCAAATTTGAAGAAAATGAACCTTAGCCAACATTCATTACGAAAAATGCATAAGCATAAGCATAAGCATAAACAAAAACATTAAGTACATGCCAAACAAAAATCATCTTCTTAATAAGCAGACCAATAAAATTTTCAAAATAAGTACCCAAAGTTCATACAACAAAGGTTTTTAATAAAAGACCCACAAGGAATGCAAAATATTAAAAAAAAACATCGGCTACATAAGCATAGGCATAAACGTAGTATATAAATGTTGCAAATGTAAGTTTCGATTCAATCTTTACAGACCAAGCAATGTTCTAGTTTGCATTAAGTTGAAACTTAACATAAACTTACCCTTAACCCCCCTTCTCCAAAGTAATTACAAAACAACATGATTCCTATAACATATGTCTAAGCAGATTGAAGAAAATAGCTTTTTAATGACTACCATAATTGCAGAATAGTCAACACAACAAAGTATTAAGTTCTTAAATACATGTCAACACGATTCCTAAAACATATGTTTAAGCGGATCGCACAAAATAGATTTACAATGGCTACCACTGCAGGATAGTCAAAGCAACATTCCTAAGTACATGTTAATTAACATGATTCCTAAAATAAAATAGTTAAGTTACGTTACAAAACATAAAGTACGCTTACCTCTTTCTTTTACTAAATCCTCACCCTCATATCTTGATTACCCTCCATAGAGGCTTCTTCTTTCTTGCAAGTTCAGAAGCCTTAATAATGAATAGCAAACTACGTAAGTTATACAATTATTGTTTCATATGCAATATATTAACTCATTATTTGATCCCTAACGGAGTTCATGATAATTAAGTTAACATCATTCTCAAAGTTATTCCAAGAACAAAAGTTGCAACCAATGTGTTATGAGAAAACAACAAACAATGTAACAAATAACAAACACTTTAAAATTTTACATACTCCAAAAATCCAAATAATATATAGAATCCGATTGCAAAATAAAGTAAGTTTCAAAACTTTCTTACTATGAGGATTGGGAAGTGTTGCTATCAAAGATCTCTTGTAGTTCCTCTTCTATCAAATTCAACCCAAAAAATCGAGTAGAGAATATATTGATCTAAATAATCCTTGTTTTTTTCCTGGGAACCATAACATAAGAAACACATCATTATTGACATACAACACATAAGCAAATCTTTAATGACTTAAATTGAGAAGTCCTAGTTTTGTATCTTATCCTCTTATAGTTTTTAATTTAGTCTATCTCTATTCGTAAATGTTAAAATTAGATGACAAAGAAACTTACCAAGCACGATACTTCATAGATTGGCAGAAGTTCGAAAAAGCAAAAAAAGTCATCTAAGTGAAGAAAAATGAAATTGTTTTACTAATTGGAAAATGTAATATGCTAGTTGCAAGCCAAGAACCATAAAATCCATAAATGAACATTACTTCTTCCTCGTCTCAAATTTTTATATCCATATAGCAAAAAACAAACGAATTTTTCATACATTTTGCAATTTTAAAAATAAATAATAATAATAATAATAATAATAATAATAATTAATAATAATAGCAAAACAATGTGAAATATGACAAATAGAATAAATAATACAGACAAATGATTTGGCAAATAATACAACAAATAATACAACAAACAATATAGTCGACAAATAATATGTTGGAAATAATATACAGGTTGAGAAATAATATAATATACAGGTTGAGAAATACTATATTCGAAATAATATACAGATTGAGAATAAATATATTGGAAATAATATAAAATAATACATTAGAAATAATATATTAGAAATAATATAAAATAATATATTATATCGAATATAATATATAAATAATACAGGTTTGTGAAATAAATATCAAACCCAATAAACTATTATGTCTTTCACAAGTCTAATCAATTAATAAACACTAAACCAAAAAAATTAATTACAACCAAATTAAATCAGTTGGCTTAAACCTAACAAATTTAAACAATATAGAATAAACTCAAATGACCTAAATTGCCTCTAAATTTGATGGAACAATAAATTTAATTGACCTAAACAATAATAAATTCAATTGACCTAAATTTGAAGTAAGCACATTAAACCCAATTGACCTAAATTTGAAGTAACAATAAAAGCACAATAAACCCAACCTAAATTTGGAGTATAATTGATCACACTCTAAAAAGGGAAGGGAAAGTGAGGAAATAATAATAAAAAAAAAGTTATCTTTGAATACCAATTTGACACAATAGTTTTCCTTAGTTCTTTTTTCAGCCCTTAAAAGGAAGGGAAAGAGATGAAATTAAAAAAAAATTACCTTGATAGAATAGTGTCCTTAGCTTTTTTTCGTCCCTTCCAGTTGATCTCAATCGAACATACGCTCCCAAAAAAATTCTCCTTTGTTTTCCTTTGTTTTTATAAGACAGTGAGGACATGATCGTGTTTTGAGAGTGGAGAAGGTGGGAGTGAGAGAGAAAATTGAGTTAGTTGAGGAAAAATAGGGAGGAGAGCGGAGAAGGTGGGAGTAGAGAAAATTGGGTGAGTTGAGGTAAAATAGGGAGGACACTAATATTCATTTTTTTTTTATTTTTTTAAAAAGAAAAAGTTAAATTCAAATTAAAATCCAACTTTCAAAATAAAATAAAATAAAGTAAATAAAATAAAATAAAGTAAATAAAAAAATAAAAAAGTAAATAAAAATAAAAAAATAAATAAAGAACCCAATGTTGTATCTACAACCTCTTAGAAGATTATCAGTCCATTGGATCGAAAAATATTTCTTGTAGACAAAGATAATCAATTGAATTTTGCACTTTAATTTTCTAAACAAAATGTATCTTATATACTAATTAAACAATCAAGAGCAAATTAAAATATTGTTTCATAGATATCAAATGGAATTGAATTCGTTCTTGAACAAAAATTAAAGAATCAACATGCTAAATTAGAATAAAAATGGAAGAAACTCTCAAAGAAATTGAATACCTATGATCCTCTTACCTCTTAGAAGATTACCCCTCTATGGAATAAAAGATTGATGGAATATGTTGTTGGAATTTTCTCTCTATTGAAATAAAAGATTGTCGTAATATTTTTTAGAGAAAAAAAGACAGAATGAGATGGGAGGTTGCATTAAAATGAATTTAGTGACTTTTCAAAGAAAATATAAGCATGGTAAAGTGATACTCATTTTATTTAAACAAGGATCAAATTGAAACATTTAAAACAACAAGGGCAAATTGGATATTTTACATTTTGGTATTATTTATTTGTCGGTTTTGTAACATAAATTGTATACTGAAATATAACTCTAAAAGACCTATTTATATAGTAATAAAAAACCAAACCTACACAAATACTAAACCAATATAACACATACATATTTCCTTTTACACCATATATGTGACATTTTTTCTATCAAGCAACATATCAAATTAATGTAAATTGTATATATTCTAAACTAAATCTAATTTGAATAAGGATACAATGATCATGCACTTAGAATTATTTTCATTTAAGCCAATTGTAAAAATGATAATTCTATTCTTAACCAAATCAGCCCATATATGAACTATTCTTAACCAAGCCAACAAAAAGGATAATCCTATTTTTAACCTAAACAATGAATGTAAACTATTTTTAAACCAAAACAAAATCAATGTCACAGAAAACTTTATGAAAGAATAAAAAATTTCTAATTTCAAACCCATTTCCCTTTGGACAATAATTTTCTTCTTTACAAACCAAATCTTCAAGAAATAATTGTTAAAACTCACCACCATCACCACATTTTCCAAGAAAATAAAATATCTGTAAATTCTTCTTTCTTCTTAACTCGATTTTTTTTTCTATTGTAATTTTTCTCATTCAATAGTTAGATTTCAAATTTCATTTCTAAGGCAAATTCTTGATCTTTCTTTTTTCGGTGCTCTTTATATGTCTCTAAGAACCCTACTTCCTCTTCAATTTATCAAGGTAATTTGTGGGACTATACACAAGGGAAGAGATAAACGGTGGGAGAAGAAACGAAAAAAGAAAGATCAAGAACTCACCGGTGGCGATATCTGTAATGACCCAACTCCTTATACTAAGCCGAAGTCATTACTAATTTAAAATATAAATAAAATTTGTAAAATAAAAATAGAAAAATAAAACAAAATCTCGAATTTCTCATTCAAATATAAACAAATGTATTTAGAAATAAGTCAAAAATAAAATCCAAACTCGAGCCCTATCTAATTTTAAAGAAGTAAAATAACAAATAAGGAATAAAATAAATTGCAAATACTAAAATCCGAACTATGACATAAAACGGAAGCAAACGTATCCCTATGGCTCGCCACGGTCACTTCTGGTCATTCGCTAGCTTGCCTTTGCTCTTACCTCTGCCTCTGCCTGAAAAATAGAAATGGAAAGAGTGAGTATAAAAATACTCAGTAAGGGACCCACTACTAGTCCCACTAGGTGCCTGTTAACTTTCTATTAGAGTTCTGAAGAGTGGTACCCTTGAACTCGCACGTTCCCGAACACGTGCAATCTGTGATCTTGTAGGAACAAGCTGGTCTTTGCTAAACCCAAGGGAACACCTAAGACAATCAGGCTGTGAGTGATCCCGTCGACTCACTCACATCATGTCTATGTCCATGTCAATGTCATACTGGTGATCTCGTCGGACTACACAGTCATAAGTGTGAGCAATCCTGTCGGATCTCTTAAATCATGTCTGTGTCAATGTTAATGTCAGACTGGTGATCCCGTCGGACAACACAGTCGTCAAAAGAGTGGTGATCCTGAAGGACACCCATGTGAGTACGACTCTAATAGGTAAAGCTAACATACACCATATCCATAGCATGTAACATGTCATCACATCATTGTAAACATGGCGTAACATAACAATCTAGCATACTTAACCAAATATCGTAATCATAAACATAACGCAATTGCCCTCATCACATACTACTAGTCATAACATAACATCAATCATCATCATCATCAATTATCAATATAATGACAATCATTATCAATAGCATCAAGTTATCCATTTTAGCTACCATCAATGCATAACCATAATTACATGCAGTCTCTTAAATTCAGTTCGAAGGTCTAGTAGGAGAATCTCTTACCTAGAGATGAGCTTAGTCGAAATCTAACAGCAAAACTCGTTTTCCAAGCAATCAAGTCCTAAATGGTTAGAAACACCAATTAAATAACCTAACCTTCACAGAATTAAAGTCCACAAAAAAATTCATTCGAAGCAACTTACCCAAAATCAAGGTTGAGATCAACTTAGCTTTAACCTGGAAATCCCTTAGTTCCACTTCTCACGATCCAACAGCTCTTTAAGAAAAATAATTTAATTTAATCCTAAATTAAATTATTTAAAGCCCAAAATTCAATCTTTGTTGGGTATGTCAAAAATCCAATCAACTTACCAAAAAATAGGTGGGAAAAGAACCAAAAACAGGCTTGACGACTTAAAAATGGTTGGTGGCTCGGCTGGGAGTCGGGAAATCGCCTCGAACAGGCGGGAGGGAGCGACTCGGCTCCTCGTGCGCGGCTTGCAGGGATACGCGTGCGGTTAGCAGTTGGCAGCTCGACTTCAGTCAACCATGGAGGCGCGTGGAACAGCGTAAGGCGGACGCGACTCGGGTTTTTAGGTTCAGGTAGGGCGACGACTGACCGAGGCGACGACGTCGGACGACCGGCTGACTGAGGCGACGACGCGGCAAAGTTGAACGACGACTAGGATGGTGGGTCGCGGCGGGCGACGGTGAGAAACAAGGTGGCGGCGGTGGGGCAAGGGCTAGAGTTCGTTGATGGAGAGGAAAGTTAGGGTTTTTGTGAGGAAGAAGATGGTGAATAGTGCCTCACATTTTCCAATAGCTTTTTTAAAGAAAAATGAATAATAAATTAATTATTATTATTTTTCTTTTATCTTTTCCCTAACTTACTCCAAAAACCACTCATTCTCTTTTTCATTTAAACCCATCAAATCTCCCTTTTTATCTTCTTTTATCTTTTCCCATATAAAAACACAATTATCTTTTACCAAATAATAAATATATTTTCCATTACATAATTATTATTTTAAATTTCTTTTTCTCTCTCCACACAAACTTCTCCAAAATAACTATCCTTACATAACAATACTATTCACATAGTATAATTACCCTCATAACATAATTATTTTATCTTTAAACTCAATTAATTATACAATCAAAGTAATTAATCATCACTAATTTAACCAACCAAAACAAACATAAATTCCAACTTAACAATATTTTTTCAAATATCCAATAGAATCAAATCTCCATAAAGTAAAATACTTCAACATTTAAATAACACCCAAAATTTCAAAATTACACTTAAGATAATAAAATTACATTCCTCAAATTTTGGGGCGTTACAATATCCTTCGAACGATGCGTCGAACACTGGGCGGATGTTGAAGACTCGACAGACGTCGAAGAGTCAACGGTGGAAGAAGACGACGGTATGGGGTTACGACTATCCATACGACAGCGAGCGTCCAAGAGTCAGCAAATATAGTTTGGAGGGGTCGCGAATTTGAGAATTTAGGGCGTGAGACATAGAGAAATTTGGGGATTTTTTATTTTAATAAATTATTTTAATAAACCCTAAATCCTTTTATGACAACAAATAACTATCACGAAAAATAAATTTCGAAAACGTCTTTTCCCACCAAAATAGTGAAATTTGACCTATTATGACAATTGTTTCTTCTCTCCTTTCAATTTTTCTTGTTATGAAGTGTCATAGAAGGTCATTTTTGTTATAGTGTAAAGAGATAATATAAAGAGAAATTAAAAAATAACTTCGATCAACTCATGAATCAAACTAGGCAACTGCAGAACATATTCATCAAAGTTTTTGTTATGCGGATGAGTGCAAGCAGGAATTGTATGTAACTCATCGTCATAACTTGCATGGAGAAATTAAATCGTTAGATCCTCTGTGATTGGGGTATTAAGAACCCTCTCAAGACCTTATTTTCTCCAAAAGCCTGTTGGTTATCTACTTAAACGGAATAGAAAAGCCGAAAATTGTTGAAATGTACAATCAAATGGATAAGAGATTCAAATAACATGTGAATTACATATCATCTCTTCAACCTATCTAACTTTATAAGTCCCCTTATATTCTCCAACCTGTATCAGAATGTTTGAAATTAACCATAAGCGTAGATAAATCATATAATATACAAATATAAATGGGTTTGTGTTCATTCTCCCTTACCTCTTCTCCTATTAAAAAATATCTCTAGGATCAGTAGACATTTCTTCATAAAATGTAGAGTTTAGTATTGAATAGTGATTCAAAGTGACGTGGCAATAATGTTTAAGCATTTTATTTTATTATGGCCTTAGTTTAGATCCTTAATTAATGGGTCTTTGATGATTCATAACTTTTACTTTTTTTGTTACTGAGTTGTTGATTGAATCAAGTTAGTGGGTAAGTGGTTAAGTTAATTGAGTATGTAACTTGTGTTTATTATTTTTAGCAAGAGTCCCTTATTGTAAGCCTATGTAAGGCATATCAATTGTTTGTTTATTTAAGGAAAAGGGAAAAAAAAAACCAACATTCTTGGTCCAATATTAGCCTCTGGTTCTTTATTTTAATTTGTCTCTAAGTCTCCAACAAATTTGGTATCAGAGCATAGGTTGAGAGAGTGAATTGAGTGTAAACACATTGAGAGAAAAGATGAGCAGCAACAACAATGCTATGGGTACAACACAACCACTAATTTCGATCTTCAAAGGAGAAGGCTACGAATTTTGGAGCATTTGTATGAAGACTCTTCTCAGATCTCAAGACTTATTGGACTTGGTGGAACAAGGCTGTGTGGATCCTGACGATAAAGGCAAGTTGCGGGAGAACTAGAAGAAGGACACAAAGGCAATGGTGATCATTCAACAAGCAGCCTATGAAAACATTTTTTTTGTAGATTGCTGCAGCAACGACGTCGAAGCGAGCGTGGCTGATTTTGCAAAAGGCGTTCATGGAGATTCAAGAGTACTTATGATGAAATTGAAATCACTTAGGCGAGACTTTGAGACCTTGATGATGAAGAATGGAGAATCAATTGCTGATTTTTTATCACGAGCAACGACAATTATTAGTCAAATATGAACCTATGGCAAGATGATTATGAATCAGACCATAGTGGAGAAGGTATTGAGAAGCTTGACTCCAAAGTTTGATCATGTATTAGCTGCAATAGAAGAATCAAATGATCTGTCCACTTTATCATCTAATGATTTAATGGGATATCTTCAAACACATGAGTCAAGAATCAATAGACTGATGGAGAGGAACAGAGAAAAAACATTTCGGGTAAAGGATTCATCCCCGAACTATGGCGATGGTGATCGATTGACGAATTGGGGCCGAGGAAGAGGAGGATATTACAGTCGACGTCATGGTTTCAGAAAGGAAACAACCGAATGAAGAACAAAGGTAGTTCGAAGAGCAATCAAGCAGTAAAGCTAGTATTCAATGCTACCATTGAAAGAAGTTTGGTCACGTAAAGGTGGATTGTTGGTACAAAAATCAACGAGCCAATTTCACAGCGAGAATGAAGCCTTGGAGAATGTTGGAGTGGGCAAAAGTAAGCTTGTCATGGCAAATGTACCTAGCGATAAAAAAGGCAGCGGAGGTGTGGTTCATTGATAACAGTTGTCCAAATCACGTCGAGCTAAAAAATGACAAGAAGCAACAAGTCAAAGGCAAAGGTATGGTCGGCATTGAAACTTGCCATGGAAAAAGAATTCTCACAAATGTTTAATATGTGCTGATATTGGATATAACTTGTTGAGTGTTGGACAACTAATGGATAGGTGGCATTCTATCTTGTTTGATGATGGTGTGTGTTTGATCAAAGATAAGCAAAGGGGACGACTTATGGCAAAAGTCAAGATGACCTAAAGCAAAATGTTTCCGCTTGAAGTCTCAAAGTTGGAAAATTTGCCCTACTGCTACAACAATTTGTACAGCAAAGAACGAATAGGAGCTATGAAATTTACGGTATGGACATCTCAACATCAAAAGGGCTTTCATTGCCAAACCAACAAACCATGGTTACTAGGCTACCAAAAATTAGTGTCATTGATATGTGTTAAGGGTGCGTGTATGGAAAACAAACCTAGAAGTCTTTTTGTATCGAGAAAGCTTGGAGAGCCTCAAAGTGTCTCGAGTTAATTTATGTCGATTTGTGGGAGCCCATGCAAACAAAGTCCCTTAGTGGGAGCTTTTATTTCTTGCTATTCACTGACGATTATAGCCATATAAGTTGGGTGTATTTTCTAGCAAGCAAATTGAAGACATTTGAGAAGTTCAAGCACTTCAAGACGAAGGTGGAAACCAAAGTGGTTTGTTGATTAAATCTCTATAGAGAATTCTTGTCCAACGACTTCAACCATTTGTGCGAAGAACATAACATCCGTAGGGAGTTGACAACGCCTTACACTCCGAAGCATAACGGGGTCACCGAGAGGAAGAATCAAATCGTGGTAGAGATGGCGAGAAGCATGTTGCAAGTAAAAGGCCTTTCAAATGTTTTATGAGCTGAAGCGGTCTTGACTTCTGTCTACTTATTAAACATCTCACCGACAAAGGCTGTCATTAATAAGACTTCATTTGAAGCTTGGTGCAGTAAGAAACCCAATGTAAGTCATTTAAGACTTTTTTTATTGTATTTCTTATGCTTTGGCACCCTCTCAAGTTCATAAAAAACTTGATGCAAAATCCAAAAAATGCATTTTTGTTGGATATTGTACTTAATCCCAAGCATATAGATTGTATAACCCTATTAATGGCAAGATTCTCACAATAAGAGATGTAGTGTTTGATTAGAATGCTAGTTGGGTTTGGCAAAATAGTAAAGAACATGTTTCCTCGATGGGTGGTGAATCGGCAAATGACGGAGCGCAAACGGTAGTAAAAAACTTGGATGGATCCTCAACGGAGACGCCTACCTACACCTCCATCAAGTGCTCCATCAATACCACAAAGCTACCACTATTCGTCAAGCAATGATGAAACGTCGGATGAGTTGCCACCTCGGAGGTTCCGATCCATGGAGGACATCTATAATTCTTCTCAATTTGCTCTTATGGTTTCTGACCCAATGTGTTATGATGAGGCAGCAAGCAAAGAAGAATGGCAGCAGCCAATGAAGGAAGAAATAACAGTGATTGAGAAGAATATGACGTGGAAAATGGTAGACTTATTGGAAGGAAAAAGTGAAACCAGCTTGAAGTGGGTCTTTAAGACGAAATTTGTTGCAATGGGAGTTTAAAGAAGCACAAACCTTGACTCGTGGTAAAAGGATATATGCCACAACATGGTATTGATTTTGAGGAAACTTTCTCTCCAGTAGCTCGTTTCGAAATCGTGAGGACTGTTCTAGCGTTGGTAGCACAACTACAATGGTCGGTTTATCAATTTGATGTCAAGTCAGCCTTTCTTAATGGAGAATTGCAAGAAGTCTGTTGGATAGCCGGAAGGTTTTGTCAATGAAGGCAATGAAGAAAAGGTGTATAAGTTGACAAAGGCGTTGTATAGGTTGAAACAAGCTCCTTGAGCAAAATTAATGGGTATTTTTAGCAAAATGGATTCAAAAGAAGTGCAAATGAGCCTACCTTGTATGTGAAAAAGGGAGGTAAAAATTATTTCATCTTTGTTTGTCTTTATGTTGATGATATCATTTATAATAGTTCTATTAAATCTCTTGTCGCAGAATTAAAATCACATATGAAGAATGAGTTCGAGCTAATGGATTTCGGTTTGCTACATTTTTTTTTTGGTTTAGAAGTTTGTCAAGTTGATGGTGGGATATTTATCTTACAAAAGAAGTATGCCAAGGATCTTTTCAAAAAGTTTGGTATGCTCAATTGCAAGCCAACAACTACACCGATGAATTTGAATGAGAAGGTGCAACAAAATGATAGCATAGAGATGACCGATGCACAACAATTTAGAAGCCTTGTTGGAGGCTTGATTTATTTAACACACACTTATCTCAATATTGCGTATTCTATTAGTGTAATTTTCAGGTTTATGTAGCATCCTTCCAGGGACCATTTCGGAGCAGCGAAGCGGGTTATGCACTACATTGTTGAAACGATTGAGTATGGCATTTGATACTCTAAAGTTTTCAATTTCAAGCTATATGGGTTCAGAGACAATAATTGGGCAAGCTCATTGGATGATAGGCGAAGTGTTTTAGCAAATGTATTCAGTCCCAGGTCAGGAGTTATCACTTGGAGCTCGAAGAAACAAGCAACCATTGCTTTGTCGTCTTAGGAAGCGAAATATGCTCCAGCAACTTTAGCAGCATGTCAAGCACTTTGGCTGCGAAGAATGCTAATAGAACTCCACAACATGAACAAGAAGGACCAACAGTGATATTCTGCGACAACAAAGTAGCGATCTCAATGACGAAAAATCTGATGTTTCATAGTCAAATAAAGCACATTGATATTCGCTTCCACTTTATTCGTGATTTGGTTGTGAAGGAGGAGGTTTCTCTGTCATATTTTAGCACACATAAGCAGTGGGCTGATATACTTACTAAAGCTTTGTCAAAGGAGAAGTTCTGCTACTTTAGAGCTATGATGGGCATTAACAAATTTGAATCAAGAGGGAGTATTGAAGAGTGATTCAAAGTGACGTGGCAATAATGTTTAAGTGTCTTAGTTTAGATCCTAAATTAATGGGTCTTTAATGATTCATAGCTTTTACTATTTCTGTTAGTGGGTTGTTGATTGAATCAAGTTAGTGGTTAAGTTAAGGGAGTATGTAACTTGGGTTTATTATTTTTAGCAAGAATCTCTTATTGTAAGCCTATATAAGGCACATCAATTGTTTGTTTAATTAAGAAAAAAAAACCCAACATTCTTGGTCCAATATTAGCCTCTGATTCTTTATTTTGTCTCTAAGTCTCAAACATTTAAATCATCTCTCACGATCATCTGTACATATTTCGATTAAATTTTGGTCAAACAATGGTTAGCCTTTTGTTTTCAAACAACATCAAGTAGGAAGATAGATAAATATTTCTTAACCATAACACAACATCAAGCAGCAAGATGGAAAAATGTTTCTCAACTATATTCGGCGTCTTGCAAGAAGAAAAGGGAAAATCAGTGAGCGAAAAAAAAAGTCTGAGGGGTCAGAAATAAAAATCGAGGGAGGTTCGAAAAAAAAATCGAAGGAGGGAGGGGATTCTGGAAACAAAAATGGCGAAGGGAGGGGAGGGTTTTGGAAAACAAAAAGTGGGAAGGGGTGGCGGCGGGGGTTGCCAAAAACAAAGGGAACAAGTTGGGAGACGCTCAGCAGAGGTGAGAGACATTCATCGACACATCATATCTTTGCCCACAGTTTTTTTCGTCGTAAAAAATGTCGGCATAGCCCAAAATTCTTGTAGTGAGATAATTTGGGTGGAGAAAAAGACAAAAATGAAGAAAAAAGAGATAATTAGAATGAGGGAGATCATGTATATTTTTAATATTCACAGTAAATATGCTTTACAAATACTATGTTTAGCTATAGATATTATAACATACCTATCATGTTCAACAGGTTGGTCACAATGGTTGCATTGATAATGATGTATATAGCCGAGATCTACTGAAAGAAGTTGATAAAATAGAAAAGGAAGCAATAAAATATAAGAAATGTTACAGCGAATGTACGTATAGGATAAATGATATATATATATATATATATATATATATATATATATATATATATATATATGACATAATATTAGATATATACTATGCTAAGTTGTATATGAATAAACAGGATTGAGGAATATCTTTCCTTATCAATAGGCTTTGAAGAGGAGCATGAGGAAGGAATTCTACCTTCAAAGATAATGAGGTCTTCGTTCACAACGAAATTTGGATATACGGAGCCGAAAAAGAAAAATATAGAGTCCAATAACGAACACTTTGAAGGACCAAGTTTTAAACTGTATTTCACAATGACTATAGTATATTCAAGTTTGATAGAGTAAACTAATTGTTGAACGTTATCTCTAGAAACATGTTTGTGGGTTATTGGTTTTTCTTTTTGTTAGTTATTAATGTTTTCTATTGCTAGGACTTTTGAACATTAAAAAGTTAGATGTGTATATGTTTGATATGATATAATATATGATATTATAGGATTAATGGTCTATTTGGTATATCTAATATTTAGGTAAATGTATGAAATTTATCATGTTTGAGAAATGATGTTTATGCTTTCAGGAACATGAAGGAATGGAATTCCCAAAGCGAAAGCATATGAATGCCTTGCAAATAGAATTCAATTTGTAAAATAAAAAAAAAACTCAGAGAAAACAAACAGGAAAGCCTAAGCATGCTTCTATAGAGGAAAAGGAGAAAAGGAACTAACATTTGTAAAACCTCAAAGAACTCTTCTTCCAATCTTTTAAGAATACCACGAAGTCTTCTTCGTTATTCCCAAAGAAAGAATCAACAGAGAGTTGGGCTTCCGTGATTTGGTAAGGGAACTTTTTTATGAGATTTCTTTTTCTTTTTGGAATACATAGAAATCATCCAAAAATTGAGAGAGAACCGAGAGATACCACAATGAATCTTCTTTATATCTCAACCACTAAGAAAGATGGAGGGAAGTTATCAAATAACTTCCTTCATCAGTGCACGTAGAATAACTCCCTTGAGAGTTTTTTTACTAATTAAAAATATATTAATTAAAATAAAAAATTAATATAAATTTAATCTATATTATATCTCATATAATAAAAACTTTATATTATATCATATATTACATAAGTAATGGTTTAAATCTCTCATATAATCTATAGTGTTAATATGAATTGAATCCATATTAATTTAACCTATAGTTTATTTATGAATCTTTTTCATATTATTATTATTATTTGAATCATATTCAAATATTAACTTCTCTCATAAAAACTTTATATTATAGTATATCAAATACATTATATTAATTGTATCATGTACAATTTATTCCATTTAATCAATTTGAACAATTCAAATTAAACCAAAATAAATTCTAAAGTGGGTAATTATAATAGATAGCAATTTTTAGAATAATTATTAAGTATATAGCAATATTTTAAAAAAATTGCAAATATAGCAAAATCTATCAGTGATAGACTTCTATCGTTGATAGACTCTTATGGTTTATCAGTGATAGACCAACATTTACTACGTAGGCTATCAGTGATAGACTCCTATCATTGATAGATTTTGACAAATTTTGCTATATTTGCAATTTTTTTAAAATGTTACTATATACTTAATTATTTTGAATATTATTGCTACATTTGCAACTATCCCAAATAAATTGGATTCTCATTTATCCTTATTGAGCTAACAAGGGGACCTTATGGACCTATAGATTGAAGCTCCAATGATATGTGATTAATTAATTAAACTCTTTAATTAAATTAATTTCCATTCATTAACTATCAATCATTCCACTAAAGACTAATAATTGCACTCTTCTGCCTGTAGATATATTTTTATGTTCATTAGAAATAACCAATCAATAGTGTGATGACCCTTCACAAATTGCTTGTAAGTACAGCTAGGCAAAAAATTACCGTTTTTCCCCTGTAGTTACATCTAACTTCTTAAGTACCACTGATTCCTTTAATGAACAATAATTATAGTCCCACTATAACTGAACTCCTCTCGGGCCAAGAGAGGCTGTGGTGTCACATTGTTCAAGTTCTGGAATCATCCCTTAAGAGAGCAATTTCTTTACTTACTTTATCTATAGAGAAGGAGTGAATTCCTTCTTGTGTAACGGTGTTTCTAGCTCCCATCAGATGAATCCCCAAAATGGTAGCAATATTGAGTCGGCGACATAGGCCACTCTCACCCATGCAAATCAAAGAACCGCCTTCATAGGAAGGAGTTCACATCTCACTCAGGATTCAGGTTAAGTCACTTAGGATTATTCTGGTGAAATGTAGTCTCAACTAGTAACAGTGTTAATAAGAGAGACTATTCATTTAATGATTCGATTTTATACAAACTCTTTGTATAGAATACCCCTGCTTTAATGTCTCGACATGAATGATTATGATCAAATCATTTGTAGCACTTTAAAACAATTATAACAACTACAAAGCAAGCCGTATTCGTAGTGTCACCAGGATAAGGTATCCAGCCTTATCCATCTACTGTAAACCATTTAGGTTATCACTTAAACATGATGCACTTGTAGGTCTCCACATACATGTTTAGGTTACAGAAGATAAACTTGGATGTTAGCTTATTGGTTTTGTGGATTAATGCAACTAAATATCGAATAAAATAAAACGTTATTTTACTATATAAATAAAATATCTGTACAATATATACAATTACAAACTAGAAGACCACGAGATTTAGGACATCAACCCCAACAGAACATAGATGAGAAATAGTTTGAATGGGTGACATTGTTTAGTTCGCAAATCTGAAGTCTATACTATATAAACCTGTGACTATATAATATATGACATAAAAACACCTTTTGTTTTGTTTGGTATATGTAATGTATGTGAGAAGTAGAAGGTAAAAATGTTAGAGGAATATTGATTATGTTTGCAGGGTATATAATTAAAAGAATTAAAGATCCAAGGACTTTAATGAGAAGTTGTTTGAATAGGAAGATTATGTAATATTTGCTTACGTATATTTTATATGAAATAATACGGTGTAAATGTAATGTAGCAGTTGAAAGAGTACATTACATATGAACCTTGTGTTGTAATGTAGTATAAAAGACATAATTAGACGTATATATATGAACCTTTCGTTATAAGTCCACGATGACCAATATGGAAAAACTAGCTCAATAAGGAAAGCTTACATCTCTTTTGGTTATGGCCAAAACTTCCACAACAACCACATTTAACACGTCTCTTGAACTTTATTTTAGAAGGAATTCTAATCTTCTTGAGTCGACCAATTGCACGTTTTACATTCGGTAGGAGAATGACAATGGATCTTACATCGTCAGGTATTTACAATTTTTGATGATCGCCTAAGCGATTTATTAATCCACTATACATTGAACTCAAAGTGTTATTCAAATAAAAATGAGAGACATGATTTTATTTACAGATGCTTGATGATCAAAGCAGTACATGCATGCGAACATGACATTTGCAATATATCCCACATCTTGCAACTACAAATCTTTGAAGGAAAGTACATAACATATTAGGTAGTGCCATCGATGACTTGGTATTTCATATTGTTAATGGGATTAACCTATATAGAAAGGAAAAAAATTTATGATGTATATAATTAATATGAATATGTATATAAACAATATATTTTATAAGGAAAAGCAAGTGAGTAAAATCTTGATTGATCGACTACATTCAATACGTTCCTTTATAAATTGCTCAATGGATTTTGTAAAATCAGTAACTTGATAATCAGCATGATTTCTTCCATCAAAAAAATCATTTATGCAACATCATTCTCAATACCTTGATCATGAAACATATTGGTAATTCCCTAGCTTTAATCATGGAAGAATTCAAACTCTCTGATATATTAGTGGTCATGACATTATATCTCCTACATGGGGAGTACGCACGATAACACCACTAAAAAATAATTGTTTTTAACTCTTCACATATACCAGGTGCACAAAATTCCATTAAACGAATCTCGTGTTCAAAGTCTACGAGATCGTAAGCTTTACCACATGCATGGAATACGGTATCGACTATTCTCTTATACTTCAACTTCAGGTTCCTTAGTAAATAAACCATGCACATGCAATGTAAAACATTGAGAAATACTACCTTTATGACTTTGCATATACTTTTATTTCTGTCAGATACTATGATAGCGTCATTTCTTCCACCTATTATTCTTTTCAATTAACCTTTTTGAGAGATGTCTAGAGAGAGATTCTCTCCCACATATTACTCCATCTCTGGTAGCAGCTGCAAAAATTCAAATCCATTGATTCCAAGTATTAGTTCCAACTACCAAATCAAACTGTTATGAACAATAACTAAAAGGTTAAAAGCAATCGGATTTTCAAAAAAAACGGTACTAAGATTTTCCTTCCTAGCTTTTTCGATCTTTCCTTTTCAGGTAAACAAGAAGAATGTCGTTTATCAAACAGCTCCCAAAAACTTGTTAACTAGAAAGGAAGGAGTTCATCCTTTCTTTGGATAGCAAGACTAAACATCTACGTATGTGGTTAACGGAAGTATGTCGTCACAAATCCTTCTTAATGGACATCACTCAAGAAACTCTTGACTGGGTAAGGAGATGTATTAAGTCACGGCTGGAAAGTCCACCTACAAAGCACTTCTATGTCGAAAGGAGGCAACATGATAATTGCATGTAGGTAAGGAAAACAAAGAATAAAAACAGATCAGGAAACACAATGGAGATCTTCAGAATTGAAAACAAAGAAAGAAAGTGTATCATTCTAGTGCCAAAGGGTTCAGACAAAAAAGGTCGGATCAATTTACTGTCTTTCATCACATTCTCCTCAGAATCGGTTCCAAAAAGGTCAAGATTATTACAATGAAATGAACATGAAACCAGGTACATTTCGTCCTCTAACTTTGAAACACCCAAAAGATCTAATGTAAACGTCCTCTTAAACAACAATGGTGAAGAAAAAAGAAAAGACAGAAGAACCATTCTTATGATAGCACCAGTAAAGAAAGCTCCTCAACAAATCAAAAATCCAAACTTTCAGGGAAATCAAATGGATCTAGAAAACACAATGATTACCACTAGAAGATTTTTTCACGACTATTGGAGCAAGATCATGAAAGCTATACAACGTCAGACCGAGTTTAAGTTTACATACAAACAATTTCATGCAGACAAAGCAATCATCAACATTGCAAGAGAATATGCATTACTCTTATGTAGTAATAAGTGTGACAACGGGTGGTCCACTGTGAGAAAACATTTTGTTAGATTTGAAAAGTGGAATACTAACTATCACGTAGCGCATACTTTCATTTCTAGCTATGGAGGATGGTTAGGATTCAAGGGAGTACATCTACACATGTGGAGCCTTAAAATTTTCACAGACATTGGGAAAGCATGTGGAGGCTTCATTGTCGTAGCAAAGAAAACTATGGAGTTAAGCAACATGATTGAAGCTAAAATCAAAGTCCGATTCAACTATTTTGGTTTCATCCCTGCATTAATTCTTATTACTGATGAATAAGGAAAAAGCTTCATAGTCAGCACGATCCTGCCCCCCCCCCCCCCCTCAATCATACAATCATAGCCTTTGGTTAATGGAAAGGAACGTTAGAATTCATGGTACTTTAAAAAAGGAAGCAGCTCTGGCGTTCAATGAACATAATGCAAAGGTAGAAGCTTTCACATTCATCGGAAGCCATGCTATCCCACCGAAAAATACAGATGGTAAATTTGAAAGTAAAATAATAATGATAGGCAACTCCTCTGACTCAGATCATGCAAAGACCAAGAATAGTAACTCCATGGATTCGAAAAATATTGCTTCTGATTTAGAATTGAATGCAAGAAGGAGAGAGAAGGGCAAAACAATTATGACAGAAGTTAGGAAAGATCTTACAAATCCATAAAAAAGGAAAGTTTCCTTTTTCTCTCCCCAACTATCATTCTCTAGCAACTCAGAATATTCCAATACGAGACAGCTAAGAATTGGGAGCCCACATGAACAAAGACAGAAAGAACTATTTGACAAAAAGGAAAAACAAAAAAAGAATCCATTAAAGTCATGATAAGCCCCCAATATGTTTTAAGTTTACAAAGCTAGAGGTCCTTCTAGGATCTTTGTAAACGGACATAAATGAGTCTAACTTATCGAATGATTCCAACCAAGAGTTTAGTTAGAGGATGAATCACTTTTAGATCAAACTTAGAATCTATGATGGTCTCTCACAGATCCTAAGACGACTCACTCCAGAATTAGATTGATCAAAACTAATCCAATGAATCGATTGAACATCAAACCTAAGACAAGATTTGATAGAAAAGACAACACCAAAGGGGTTGAATAAGCAAAAGCTTTTTAGTATTCATTATATTTCATTTCATAAGCATTACAAGCCTTTTTATAGGCCAAATGGTCATGGATAAACCAAGGAACTCAAAAGTCATTCAAATACACTTAATTGCAAATTGTAAAAATAAGACCTAGGAACTTAAAACTTGATTACACATCAAACGAGCAACCATTTCTCAAAATTAAAAGATAGAATTGTTTTTAAATTGTCTTAAATATGTGCCATGTAACCCGCCCCTCATAATGGTAATGTTTGACAACCTTGACATCACGAAATTCCAAGAGATGCAAGTTGGATAGCCACCTCTTCACAAATTCTGCACACTTTTTTCGTTCCCCATGCCATCTTCCAAATTACACAACTTTTCCCGTGTCATCTTGACTCCATGCTCTTCTTGACTTGCTGAACTAACATTATACAAGAATTTGAGTTCAAAATTCTTAGTTTCTCGTTGTGCATTTGCTAGTTTTTGAACATGCAGTGTGAAAGCCTCTTGTATCTTCTTTGCCTTGCGCTTTGTGATTGATCCTTCAGGTATATGCAATAAATTATTGAGTGAATCCACATCAACCCCCCTTTCTTTAGAAGGATTTGTCCTCAAATCAAGGTCTTCATTGCCTACATAAAAAAGAGTCAAGTCAGCCACATTAAAAGTAGAACTTACATTGTACTTACCTCGTAGATTTAACTTGTATGCATTGTTATTGATCCGTTCAAGCATTTGAAAAGGGCCATCGCCTCGTTGTTGAAGTTTTGACTTCCTTTGATCCTGAAACCTTTCCTTTCTTAGATGAACCCAAACCCAATCTCCCGGTTTAAAAATCAATTCCTTCCTTCCTTAGTTCTTGCGAGTGACTAGCTTTTGATTCTTCTTTTCAATCCTTTCTTTGATTTCTTTGTGCAAAGTTTTGATGTATTCAACCCTAGAAGAAGTTGCATCACTAGTAAACATATTAGGCGGTAAAGGTGATAAATCTAGAGGAGTCAAAGGGTTAAAACCGTACACAACCTCAAAAGGCGAACAATGAGTTGTGCTATGAATTGCCCTATTGTATGCAAACTCCACAAAAGATAGGGTCTCTTCCCAAGACTTAAGATTTTTAGAAATTAGTGATCTAAGCAAGACCCCCAAAGTTCTATTAACCACCTCAGTTTGCCCATCCGTTTGTGGGTGACAAGTTGTAGAAAATAGAAGCTTAGTTCCCAATTTTTCCCCCAAAACTTTTCAAAAATGGCTTAAAAATTTAACATCCCTATCACTAACAATAGTTTTGGGAATGCCATGCAATCTAACCACTTCTCTAAAGAAGAGATTAGCTATGTTGGTAGCATCATCGGTTTTGTTACATGGAATGAAATGAGCCATCTTACTAAACCTATCAACCACCACAAAAATACTATCATGATGTCTTCTAATCTTTGGTAATCCTAGAACAAAATCCATGCTAATGTATACCCATGGTTCATTAGGAACATCTAATGGTGTGTAAAGGCCATGTGGTTGTGTTGGACTTAGCCTCCTTACACTTGAAACATTGCTTGCACACTTTGTTCACATCTTTCCTCATTTTTAGCCAATAAAAGTGTTCACACAACATGCTATATGTTTTAAATTCTCCAAAATGTCCCATAAGTACTCCCCCATGAGCTTCCTTCACAAGTAACTCTCTAATGGAACACTTAGGAATACAAAGCTTTCCTTCCTAAAAAGCATCCCATTAAACACAATATAATCTTGAACATTTTTCCCTTCTAAACATTGTGCATACACATCATAAAATTCAGATTTCTCAACTTTGTACAACTCAATCATGTGTTTAAAACCAAGAACTTTTGCACTAAGGGATGAGAATAAAGCATACCTTCTTGATAATGCATCGGCCACCATATTGTCCTTACCCTTTTTGTAATGGATGACATAAGGAAATGTGTCAATAAATTCCACCCATTTCGCATGCCTCTTGTTAGTTTAGTTTGACCTTTGAGATGCTTCAAACTTTCATGATCCGTGTGGA
This sequence comes from Cucumis melo, assembly GCF_025177605.1. Classification (NCBI taxonomy): domain Eukaryota; kingdom Viridiplantae; phylum Streptophyta; class Magnoliopsida; order Cucurbitales; family Cucurbitaceae; genus Cucumis; species Cucumis melo. Next base: position 9,067,187 of record NC_066867.1, on the reverse strand, counting down.
TAACAAACTGTTTTGGACATAAGTAATGTTGCCAAACTTTCAAAGCCCTCACAAGCGCATGTAGCTCCTTGTCATAGGTAGAGTAGTTGAGTTGAGCTCCATTTAGTTTTTCACTAAAGAACATGATTGGTTGCTTTTCTTGCATCAAAACAGCCCCTATACCTATCCCACTTGCATCACATTCTATCTCAAAAGATTTATCAAAGTTAGGTAAAGCAAGATAAGGTGCTTTGATGAATTTTTCTTTAAGCTCATTGAATGCATTTTCCTGCTTTCCTTTCCATTCAAATTTCACATGCTTTTTCACAAGTTCAGTTAATGGTGAGGCTATGCTACTAAAATCTTTAATAAATCTCCTATAGAAACTAGCCAGACCATGGAAGGATCTTACCTCGGATGCATTGGTAGGAGTTGGCCATTCTCGGATAGCCTTTACCTTTTCTTCATCAACTTTTACTCCATCCTTTCCAACAATGAACCCTAGGAAATGTATTTGTTCTAGACAAAAACTACACTTTTTGAAGTTGGCATAAAGCTTCTCTTCTCTAAGTTTGAGTAAAATTGTCTTAAGATGCAAAATATGATCATTCAAGCCTTTTGAGTAAACAAGGATATCATCAAAGTATACAACCACAAATTTCCATGTATTCCTTCAAAACATGATTCATTAACCTCATAAAAGTACTTGGTGCATTAGTAAGGCCAAACGGCATAACAAGCCATTCATAAAGCCCAAACTTTGTTTTGAAAGCCATTTTCCATTCATCTCCTACATGCATACGAATTTGATGATAATCGCTTTTAAGGTCTATTTTTGAAAACAGATTAGCACCATGCAATTCATCTAACATGTCATCTAATCGAGGAATAGGATGTCGATACTTTACCGTTATTTTATTGATAGCTCGGCAATCAACACACATCCTCCACGTACCATCTTTCTTGGGTACCAAAATCACCAGAACTGAGCAAGGACTCATACTTTCTCTAATATACCCTTTATCCATGAGTTCTTCAACTTGTCTTTGGATCTCCTTAGTCTCGGTTGGATTTGTTCAATAGGCAGCCATGTTTGGAAGAGTTGCACCAGGAATGAAGTCAATTTGATGCTCAATCCCTCTTAGAGGAGGTAAACCCGTAGGTGCATCTTCATGTGGAAACATGTCATTAAATTCCTGCAAAAGAGATTTAAAAGCACTAGGCAAACCATCATTAGAGTTAGGCTCATTTTCTAAACACTTTCCTTTGCACATAAGTACAAAGGTTGGTGCTTCGAATGAAAACATATTTCTCAAAACATATTTCTCACTTCCCCTTTTCTCATAACCAAACTCACATTCTTTATTTTTTTTCTCAAAATCACTTTTTTTTCTTTCTTGATTTGCACTCACCTTTTGCCCCTCACATTCCTCTCTTTCTTCACTATTCTCTCTTTCTTTTAACTTATTTTCTTCTCTCCTCTCCTTTTCTTCAAATTCTTTTCTTTTCTTTTCTAATTTCAAATGATCACAATGTACTTCATATGGAGATAATGGCAGCAAAGTAAACTTCTTCCCATCCAAAGTAAAGGTATACTTGTTCAACAATCCATCGTATGTAACTTCTCTATCATATTGCAAAGGTCGGCCTAACAAAATATCTCCCGCATGCATAGGTACAACTGTAAAGACCCAACTCTTTATACTAAGCTGAGGTCGTTACTAAAAAGAAACAATGACAAAAGACACTTTTTGAAACGTGGGAAGAACAAATTTTCATTAAAAAAGGAATATTAAAACACTGAAACATAAACGCGGAAGCAAAACTGAGTCCCCATATGGCATGTCACGGATCCTTCTTTGTCGCTCGCCAGCTTTCCTCTACCTTTACCTTCGCCTGAAATGTTAAACATAGAAAGAGTGAGTATAAACATATACTCAGTAAGGGACCTACTACTAGTCCCGCTAGGTGTCTGTTAACTTCCCATTAGAGTCCTGAAAATGGTACCCAATCTCTGGCACGTTCCCGAACACGTGCAACATGCGCTCCCGTAGGAACGAAAATCTGGTCTTCGGTGTCCCGGGGGAGCACCTAGGACATGCTGGTCTGTAGTGAACCCGGGGGTAACACTAAGACGATCGGGATGCGAGGACCCCGTCGAATCACTCGAATCATATCTATATACATGCTAGACTGGCGTCCCGTCGGACCACACAGTCCTAAATAGGTGGTGATCCCGAAGGACACCCATGCAGGTACGACTCTAATAGACAAAGTTAACAGAACACCCTATCCATAGCATGTAGCATAACATAACATCATAACATGGCATGAGTATTAATCTTAACGTCCTTAATCATGTGATTAATATATCATGCATTAACAATCATCAACATCAATCTACCAATCATTAACATAACATCAGTCATCATCATCAATCATCAACATAATAATCTCAGTCATCATCACCAACATCAATACAATGACAGTCATTATCAGTAGCATCAAGTTATGCATTTTAGCTACCATCAATGCATAATCATAATTACATGCGGTCTCTTGAATTCAGTTCGAAGGTCTAGTAGGAGAATCTCTTACCTGGAGATTTTAGCCAAACAAAGGTACTCCCTAGTTGACACTAAAAGGATCAATGCATTTTAGCTACCAATTAACTTGATACATGCGGTCTCTTGAATTCAGTTCGAAGGTCTAGTAGGAGAATCTCTTACCTGGAGATTTTAGCCAAACAAAGGTACTCCCTAGTTGACAGTAAAATTCTCCAATTAACTTGATCCTAATCATAAAAGGAACACTTAGTATCTTAATTAATGAAATTAGCAATTGGCTAACATCCAAAAATTCTCCCAAATTAATTAACTTTCTAAAAAAAAAGGGTTGAAACCAATTCAACCTTGATTGGGAAAATCCAAGATTTAAATCTTAAAAAGTTTAGCCAATTTAACCTTTAAAGAAACCTCAAATAGATCCAAAATTAAATTAATAAAATATTAATTTAATTTCATTAGCTTACCAAGGTTACTCAAATGGAGGTTGGAAAATCCTCTTATCCTTGATGAAAAATTCATCACTTTAAATCCTCAAGCTTCCAAAGAGACCAATCTTAACTTCAACTGAAGTGGCGACAGTAGAGGGTTATCTTAGAGAAGAAGATAAAGAACTTTTTTCTTTTTCCTTTAATTCCATCTTAAGCATTCCAATACTATTTATAGACTCACATAATAACAATAATAATAATTATTATTATTTCCTTTTCCTTTTTCTTTTAGGATATATATATATATATATATATATATATATATATATATATAATACCAAAAAATATATATATATCTTTATTCTCATTATCTTTCCTAAATAAATGCCTTAATCTTAGGCATTTATAACCATTATTAATAATAATAATACTTCTTTATTATCATTAATTTTCTCTCACCAAAATCTACAATAAATATATATTTATTTAAACCATTATTCTCTCTTATAAATATATATCTTTTTCGTCCAATCAAAATCAACCATCTCTCTCTTCATGGATTATTTTCTTTTCCAAATAAATATAATTATATTCCATAATATAATTATATTTCATAATATAATTAACTACACTTTTCCAAATTATTAATTAAATTTATACATCCATATATACATACTCAATTAATTACAATTCCACCAAAACTAACTTTTCCCTCCAAAATCTCAAATTAACTTAAATCCTCAATTATTTTAATCAACCAAATCTTTTCCAATAAATCATTTATAACTTCCAACATGAATTATTTTAACTCAACCATAACAACTTCACTCCATAAACAATATTTATCTTTCTACATAATAATTAATTATCTTCCACAATAACTAATTATTGTTTATCTTTCTTCAAAATAATTAATTATCTTCCACCATAATTAATTATTATTTATCTTTCTCTAAAGTAATTAATTATCTTCCACAATAATTAACTATTATTTATCTTTCTCCAAAATAATTAATTATCTCCCACAATAATTAATTATTGTTTATCTTTCTCCAAAGTAATTAGTTATCTTCCACAATAATTAACTATTATTTATCTTTCTCCAAAATAATTAATTATCTCCCACAATTATTAATTATTGTTTATCTTTCTCCAAAGTAATTAATTATCTTCCACAATAATTAATTATTGTTTATCTTTCTCCAAAGTAATTAATTATCCTTTTACAAATAATTATATTTTCCCAAAATATAATTATTTTACTTTTTCTCCTTTAATAAATATCCTTTCCCCAAAATACAACTATCTTTTCCTTAAATAATTATATTTCAACAAATATAATTATCTTTTCCTTTAACATAATAATTATATATATATTTCCACATATACATATAATTATTGAATCTCTAACAAACTTTCCACCCGACAATTTAATTAAATAACATCCATAATTATTTAATTAAATTCAACTCCAACAACACTAAAAATCCACAACTTTACTTAATCCTCTTAACCTACCATTTAAACAAAAACTTAACAAACACCACATGCCAAAACCTCTAATTAATTAAATATTCATCCAAGAAATATTTAATTAATTTCAATTCCCACCTAAATCAAATAATTCTCATTAAATGGATTCAAAATAACGCCCAATAAATTATCTTAATTTTTGGGGCGTTACAACAACATCACAAAGAACTTCATCCTTATATCTTCCCAAAGTAAAAGAAATAAGAACTTGAGAATTTACCTTCAATTCTCCTTTGTTGGTCAACCATTGAAGTTTATATGGTTTTGGATGTGGACGAGTAGTAAGTTGAAGCCTTTTTACAAAAAAACTACTTACCACATTTGTGCAACTTCCATTATCAATCACCAAGCTACATGGGCTTCCTTTAATCAAACATCTTGTGTGAAACAAGTTTTCCCTTTGATCTTCAATTTTCTCTTCCTTGATTTTCACATTAAGTAACCGCCTTGTAATCCGAGATATGGAACTACCTTCTTCAATATACTCGTCATCAACGGGTGTTTCATATTCTTCCTCAAGTTGTGCATCATTTTCCTCACATTCATCTTCCGAATAAATCACGCCATTTCTCACCACCATGACTCTTTTATTGATACAATCTTAACTCATGTGTCCAAACCCTTTGCACTTCCAACATTGAATAGAACTAGTCTTCTCCCTTACCTCCTTTGAAGATTCAACCTTCTTAGTATTAGAGCTCTCGGTCTCCACTTTTTGGGCAGCCACAAATTTCCCCCTTGATTGCATTGATTCATTCCTATTCACAAAACCATCATTGTTCCATGTATTAGAACTTGAAAAGGTGTGAGTTTTAGACACATACCTTTTTGAACGCTCATTTTCTTCCTTCAATTGAGCTTCAATTTTGATAGCATAATGATACATATCTTCCATATTATATGGTAGATTTCTATCAACAAGATGAGTAATTTCTTGATTCAACCCTCCAAGGAACCTAGACATGGTGTCTTCCTCATCTTCTTGGATTCTTGCTCTTCCAATCAAAGTTTCCATCTCTCGATAATATTCAAAAACACTTTTTGTACCTTGCCTCAAAGATTGTAATTTAGTTTTCAAATCTCTTTCATAATGTTTTGGGACAAACCTTTTCCTCATGGCTTCTTTGAGTTCTTCCCAAGTTTCTATTGGATCCTCCTCTTTCCTCCTTCTCTCGGACTTGAGATAATGATACCATTCAGATGCATAATTGGTGAATTCGGCAATGGCAAGTTTCATCTTCTTATTCTCACTAAATGTGTTGCAATCAAACACATGTTCTATCTTCCTTTCCCATTGCAAATATGTCTCTGAATCCGCCGTTCCAGTAAAAAGTGGAATCTTGAGTTTAACTCCTCCATCTCTATCTTCATGCATTCTTTCCATCCTTCTAGGTTGCATTACGTTGGCGAGGTTATTTCTTCCTCTCCCTCTCACATTTCCTCTACCTCCAAACTGTCTTTCATGTGCATTTAAGTCAAACATACCTTCATCTTCTTGAAATGGTCGTACTTCCCTTTCATGTGCCCTCCTTTCTTGTCTTTCCTCCCTCATCAATTCCAACATACCTTGAATTGCTTGAAGGATAGCAACATTTGGATCTATCACTTCCGGAACTTCTTCTCCATCATGCGACATTTTTTTTTTGTATTTAGGAGTAAGGACCTTTCCACACTTCTCACAAAGATTTCACTCAAGGAAACTCGTGTTTATCACTCAAGGGTAGGCTTTTGGTACTAGGTCAAAGATGTAAGGGTTGGATTTAATTTTGGTGCAATCTTGCTATACGCTTGATATAACCGATTCAAATGATCAACTTTTCACAATCTAAACTAGAGCAACTCAACCTTAAGACCAGCAACTGCAAACTTTGAAAAAACACACAATATAATGACACTAACTTTTGGTGTGCCCCTCAGATCTTCGAATAAAAATCTTTTTTTTTCTGAATTTTTTTTCCTTTTGATTTTTTTCCCTCTGAATTTTTTTTTTGAATACTCTGAGAGCAAGACTTGATTATAAACTCGTATTGAGGAAAAAAAATGACGGAAAGTAAAGATATTTCACCTCTAGAGTCGGCCAAAGGATGTTGACCAAGGGCTCTGATACCAAATGATAAGCCCCCAATATGTTTTAAGTTTACAAAGCTAGAGGTCCTTCTAGGATCTTTGTAAATGGACACAAATGAGTCAAACTAAACTCTTGGTTGGAATCATTCGGTAAGTTAGACTCATTGTGTCCGTTTACAAAGATCCTAGAAGAACCTCTAGCTTTGTAAACTTAAAACATATTGGAGGCTTATCACTTGCTATAGCAAGCTTCCTCATCATCTAAACAATAACTTCAGTCCATCATCATAGAGGTAAAGAAAGTGGAGGATAAGTTTTTGGAAGTGAACTTGGGGTCGTTATCAATTGCTGAAAATCAATACAACTTTGACGATTTCAACAGTCTTAAGCCAATAGTCAATATTGATGATCAAATTTTGATCAACAATTCACAAACCATCAAAAGTAACAGCAAGGCCGACGAACTCCAAAGCAAAGGGAAATAAAATGATATCAGCTCAAATGATAGAACAGAAGAAGAAATGGAAGAAAAAAAGAATGAAGATGAAGAACAGGCTTTCAAGGAAAAGCTAGTTATATGGCTAAAAGACAACAAATTAAAATTATCACAAAAAAATTCGACCGTTGGAACAAGCCATGAACAAGAAGGTGCTTCTATAAACACATGCCACGGACCTTTGGGAGATTGTGATTACAAATAAAAGTTTTCTGTTGGATTGTAAGAGGGTTAGGCTCTCCCTTAAAAAGAGCGCAAATAAAAAATCTAGTTTCCTCTTATAAGCCTGATTTTACAATTTTCACTGAGACAAAACTATCCTCTATAAAAAATTTGAAACCTAATTCTCTCTGGTCTTTGACTCAAACAAAATGGATTTCCCTTGGTTCAAATGGAAGCTCTGGGGGGATTTTAATTATGTGGAATGATACAACCTACAATTGCATAAACTCTATCAAGGGCGCCTATTTTCTTTCAGCATAATTCAAGGATGAAATTGGTTTCACGTAGTGGTTAACTGCAGTTTATGGTCCCTCCCACCAGTCCTGCAGACTCTTTTTAGGAAGAGTGAAACAATCTCCAATCAAAATGTAACCCTTTTTGGCTGTTAGCTAGTGATTTCAATGTCTTTAGAAGGCTTAGTGAATCGAATGCAAGCTATTTGGATAAAGCTAGTATGGACAAGTTCAAGGATATCATTCAAAGAAATCAACTGAGAGATCCACCACTCTCTAATAGAAAATTCACCTGGTCAAATTTGAGAAATGATCCAACTTGCTTAAGACTGATCGTTTTCTCTATACAAGAGGTTAGGAACAAAATTATGAACATCATTTTTCAAAAACGCTGGTCAGATCAAGATCAGTTCACTTCCCCATTGTACTGGAAACAAATCAAATCAAATGGGGCCCTTGTCCATTTTGTCTATTCAATTTATCTTTGAATGAAAAAGATTTCAAGAAACATATACAAGTTTGGTGGGAAGACGCAGCACAAAATGGCTAGAATGGTTACCACTTCATGAATAGGCTCAAAGCTTTGGCAAAGGCAGTAAACACATGGCAAAAAAATAGACAGAATCAATTATTAGAATCAAAGAAAAAGATAATAGAGGAAATAGAACAGGTAGACAAGTTTGAAGCTGATAATCAAATGAAAGAAACTCTTCATTTAAAAAGATTATCATTGAAGGCAGACCTTAGTAAAATAAAGTTAAATCAAACTCAACTTTAGGCCCAAAGATCTAGAAATCTATGGATCTCAGATGGCGATGAAAACACTGCTTTTTTCCATAATTTTTGCTCAACAAATCAAAGGAAAAATCAAATTCTATCCTTAGAAGACTGCACAGGAGTAAAATAAGACACAAATGAAGCAATTGTTGAAACCATCAAAGCTCACTTTCAGAACCTTTTTCAAGCAGATTTGGACTCCTCAATATAGATAAGCAACTTGGATTGGCATCAAATTAACCAATCCCATCACAATCTTCTTTGTGATCAATTTAGTGAAATTGAAGTGAAAAAAGCGACTGATTCTTTTGATAATGGAAAAGCACCTGGGCCAGATGGTTTTATAGTCATGTTTTACAAAAAATATTGACATATTGTTAAGAAGGATTTGTTAACTGTTTTTGAAGATTTTCACAAAAGAAGCATTATCAACAAAAACGTAAACAATACTTTTATTGCTCTTATCGGGAAAAAAAGAAGTTGTATAAAGACCAGTGGTTATAGACCAATCAATCTAACAACTTCTCTTTACAAGATTATCTCGAAAACTTTGGCCACAAAACTGAAGTTCACTCTTAAGGAAACAATTGTAGAAAATCAAATGGCGTTCGTTGAGGGTAGAAAATCACAGATGCCATGCTCATAGCAAATGAGACCATAGACTTTTAGAGAGTGAAGAAAACAAAAGGGTTTGTTTTAAAGCTTGACATAGAAAAGGTGTTCGATACAATTAACTGGAATTTCATTGATTATATATTAAGAATGAAAGGATATCCCAGAAGATGGAGAAAGTGGATAATGGCCTTTGTCAGTAATGTGCAATACTCAATTATTGTAAATGGAAAACCACACGGTCGAATCAGTCCAAAAAGAGGAAGTAAGACAAAGAGACCCCATCTCTCTTTCATCTTTGTCATAGCAATGGACTACCTAAGCAGATTGTTGAGCCATCTAAAAGACAAAAAAGCAATAAATGGTGTCATCTTCAATGAAAACTGCAGCATCAACTACCTTCTTTTTGCTTACGACATTCTAATTTTTATCGAAGACAATGATACTGGCTTGAGTAACCTTTAAATGGCTATCAGATTGTTTGAACTAGCCTCTGGTCTAAAGATAAACTCCACTAAGTCTACAATCAGCCCAATAAACGTTGATCAAGATAGAACAAAAAGGATTGTGTTAGACATCCTCCTATTAAGTTTGTATATAAAAGAAAAAATAAATCACATTAAATCACATTTTTTACACATGTGATATATTAGGAAGTTAGATGGTTAGTAGTTGTAACTGAAATTAGTTAGTGAGGAACTACTATAAATAAGAGAAGACTAATGGAGAGAGGCATCAGAAAATTCGTGTAAAAGCTGGCTGTTGAATCTGGAGGGAAGATCAACAGAGAAGAATCTTGTAATCCGCATATTGAGAATAGTAAAGTGAAATTTAAATACCAAAAAGGGAGTTTCATCATTTTGGTATCAGAGCATCGATCACTGAGCAAAAGATGGTGCACACAAGAATTGAAGAAAGACTCGATCAAATGGATCAAGAGATTTCCACGATGAAGAAGGAAATTAGCAAACTGCCGACGATGGAATCCAGCCTAAACAAGATATCGAAGAACCTGCTGATATTAATGGAAACAATTGCCGACAAGACAACAGAATCCGCGACGCACAAATTTGCGACTGATAAAGGAAAGGAAAAGGAAGCGTCGACGAGCAAATCGACCGAAATTACCCGAAACGCGGAGGAAGGGTGAGTTGACGGAAAAGCCGATAACGATGAACCAGCGACTGATCGGAGCAAATTCAAGAAGGTAGAAATGCCGGTGTTCAGCGGAGAAGACCCAGATTCATGGCTATTCCGAGCTGAAAGGTACTTCCAAATTCATAAACTTACTAAATCCGAAAAAATGCTAGTATCTACTATTAGTTTCGACGGTCCGGCGCTTAATTGGTACCGATCGCAAGAAGAGAGGGATAAGTTTCTAAGCTGGGGAAATCTGAAAGAAAGACTGCTAATTCGTTTCTGATCAAGTCTTGATGGAACAGTCCTTGGAAAATTCCTTCGAATCCAACAAGAATCATCCGTAGAAGAATATCGAAATCTCTTCGATAAACTTGTCGCCCCACTTTCAGACATACCGGAGAAAGTTGTCGAAGATACATTTATGAACGGATTATTACCTTGGATAAGAGCAGAGGTTTTCTATGGTCGACCAAAAGGACTGGCCGAGATGATGCAAATCGCACAGTTGGTCGAAAACAAATAGTTTGCACGAAATGAAGCAAAATTAAATGGGTATTCCGGCGGGAAATATAATCCGCAGATTACGAACAGCAGCAAACCGATGACTGGCAATATTACTACCGAAAACAGAGGGAATACCACGTTTCCAGTACATACGATTACTCTAAGAAACTCGAACGCTAATGAAGTCAGAAAGGAAACAAACTTTCGACGACTACCAGATGCTGAATTTCAAGCTCGGAAGGAAAAGGGACTCTGCTTTCGTTGTAATGAAAAATACTCGGCGGACCATAAATGCAAAATGAAAGAATTACGCGAATTGAGAATGTTTGTCGTGACTGGAGAGAATGAAGAGTATGAAATTATTGAAGAAAAAGAAACAGCAGAGAAACAATTAGCAACCTTAGAAGTGATAGATGAAAACCAAAATTTTGCTGAGCTATCAATTAACTCAGTGGTGGGGCTAAATGATCCCGGTACTATGAAGGTAAGAGGGAAATTATTGAACAAAGAAATAATTGTGATGATTGATTGTGGAGCAACACACAACTTCATCTCAGAAAAGCTAGTAAAAACATTACGGCTATCAACCAAAGAAACAACTTACTATGGGGTTATCCTTGGATCCGGAACAGCTATACAAGAAAAAGGAGTGTGTCAAGCTGTGGAGATCCATTTGGCCGATTGGAAAGTAACCGAGGACTTCCTACCCTTAGAAGTAGGGGGTGTGGATGTAATATTGGGGATGCAATGGTTACATTCACTTGGAGTAACTATTGTGAATTGGAAGAATCTAACCTTTACATTCACAAACAGTGGTAGATAGATTTGTATCAAGGGAGATCCTAGCCTAACTAAAGCCCGAATTAGTCTCAAAAGTATGTGCAAGTCTTGGAATGATAACGATGAAGGTTACTTTATCGAATGTAAAGCAATAGAAGTGACAAAATAAGTAAGTTCATCACAAGATGAAAGCAAGTGTACCTTCGAGGGAACAGAATCGCTACAAGAAGTACTTCAACAATATAAGGATGTGTTTGAATGGCCAGAAACACTACCACCAAAAAGAGAGATTGAGCATCACATTTGTCTTAAAGAAGGGACCGACTCAATCAATGTGAGACCATATAGATACGGTTTCCATCAAAAGGCTGAAATGGAAAAATTGGTGGAAGAAATGTTAACCTCAGGAATAATACGGCCAAGCAAAAGTCCTTACTCCAGCCCAGTGTTACTTGTCAAAAAAAAGGACGGAAGCTGGAGGTTTTGTGTATACTATCGAGCAGTCAATAATGCAACTATTCCGGATAAGTTTCCAATACCGGTTGTGGAAGAACTGTTTGATGAGTTGAATGGGGCCTCCTTGTTCTCCAAAATTGATCTCAAATCCGGTTATCATCAAATAAGAATGGAAGAAAAGGATGTCCTAAAAACAACCTTCCGAACGCATGAAGGACATTATGAGTTCCTTGTCATGCCCTTCGGATTGACTAACGCGCCAGTTACTTTTCAAGCCTTAATGAACAATGTATTCAAGCCTTACTTGCGAAAGTTCGTTCTAGTATTCTTTGACGACATTTTGATCTATAGCAAAAATGAAAAGGAACATAAGAGCCATTTGGGAATAGTTCTCTCAACCTTGAGAGAATATTCATTGTACGCCAATAAAAAGAAGTGCAGCTTTGCCCAACCAAGAATAGAATATTTGGGACACATAATTTCAGGAGAAGGCGTTGAGGTAGACCCAGAGAAAATACGTTCAATTGCCGACTGGCCGATACCAAAAACTGTTAAAGAAGTCAGAGGATTTCTTGGCCTAACCGGATATTATCGACGATTCGTACAGCACTATGGATCCATAGCCGCACCACTAACACAGCTTCTTAAAAAAGGAGGTTTCACATGGAACAAAGAAGCTGAAGAAGCGTTTTGAAGATTAAAGGAAGCAATGACATCATTACCGGTATTAGCCCTCCCCAACTTTAACAAACCATTAGAGGTCGAAACAGATGCTTCGGGCATAGGGGTGGGTGCAGTACTGACACAATCAAACAGACCAATAGCATTTTATAGCCACACACTGGCCATGTGAGATAGAGCGAAACCGGTTTACGAAAGAGAGTTAATGGCCGTGGTACTAGCAGTCCAACGTTGGCGCCCATACTTGTTGGGAACCAAATTTATAGTTAAAACTGATCAGAAGTCACTCAAATTCTTGCTAGAACAAAGGACTATTCAACCGCAATACCAAAAATGGGTGGCTAAACTCCTCGGATATTCATTTTAAGTTGTCTATAAACCTGGTTTAGAGAATAAGGCAGCTGATGCCCTGTCAAGAAAACCGGATGAGATATTACATTTTGGCTTATCAGCCCCCACTTTAGTAGATCTCAATACTATTAAAGAGGAGGTTGAAAAGGATGAAATGCTACAGAAGATGTTCACCGATGAGAAGAAAAAAACCAACCAGCAACAAGCTAAGTTTTTGCAAAAAAATGGCTTGTGGCATTATAAAGATCGGCTGGTTTTATCCAAATCTTCGTCACTAATTCCAGCCATATTATCTACGTATCATGACTCAGTAGTGGGAGGTCACTCAGGATTCTTGCGCACTTACAAAAGACTAGCAAGCGAATTATATTGGCCGAGTATGAAGACGGATGTCAAGAAATATTGTGAAGAATGTATAGTTTGCCAACGAAATAAGACCATGGCTCTATCCCCAGCTGGGTTATTAACCCCTCTAGAAGTCCCACTACAAGTGTGGAACGACATTTCGATGGATTTCATTGATGCGTTACCAGAGGCGAAAGGGTTTGAAGTAGTGTTCGTAGTAGTTGATCGACTGAGTAAGTACAACCATTTTATACCACTCAAACACCCTTACACGGCCAAATCAGTAGCGGATGTGTTTGTAAAGGAAGTAGTTCGACTACATGGCTTTCCCGCATCCATTGTATCTGATCGTGACAAGATTTTCCTTAGTAACTTTTGGAAGGAAATGTTCCGTCTAGCCGGCACAAAATTGAATAGGAGCACAGCATACCACCCACAATCTGATGGTCAAACCGAAGTAGTTAATTGTGGGCTAGAAACTTATCTCCGTTGTTTCTGCAGTGAGCGACCAAAAGAATGGGTGTCATGGTTGTCATGGGCAGAATATTGGTATAACACTACTTATAATCGATCACTGGGCACTTCGCCTTTCCAGGTGCTATATGGCAGAAAACCCCCATCATTATTATCCTATGGGGATGGCACCACTACTAATTCGACTTTAGTTGATCAGCTGAAAGAGAGAGATACAATTTTGGCTACTCTTCGGGAGCAACTATTATTGGCACAACAACAAATGAAGCAATACGCCGATAAGAAACGAAGGCATGTAGAATTTAATGTGGGAGACTGGGTACTATTGAAGATTAGACCTTATCGACAACTATCCTTACGAAAGAAACGAAACCAAAAATTATCCCCCAAATATTTTGGGTCATATGAGATTCAAGCCAAAGTGGGAACAGTGGCATACAAGTTAGATTTACCAACAGATTCCTCGATCCATCCAGTCTTTCATGTGTCATAACTCAAAAAATTTATCGGGGATTGCACGGGTATCCAACCAACCCTCCAGTTTGTCAATGAAAATTTGGAGTGGCAAGCACAACCAGAAGAAGTGTTGCAGTATCAGAAGAATAAGGCTAGAGCTTGGGAAGTTCTAATCCGCTGGAAGAACTTACCCGACCATGAAGCTTCGTGGGAATCCTATGATGAAATACAGCAGCAGTATCCCACTTTTCACCTTGAGGACAAGGTGAAGTTAGAAGGGGAGGGTAATGTTAGACATCCTCCTATTAAGTTTGTATATAAAAGAAAAAATAAATCACATTAAATCACATTTTTTACACATGTGATATATTAGGAAGTTAGATGGTTACTAGTTGTAACTGAAATTAGTTAGTGAGGAACTACTGTAAATAAGAGAAGACTAATGGAGAGAGGCATCAGAAAATTCGTGTAAAAGCTGGCTGTTGAATCTGGAGAGAAGATCAATCGAGAAGAATCTTGTAATCCGCATATTGAGAATAGTAAAGTGAAATTTAAATACCAAAAAGGGAGTTTCATCAAATTGCTGATCTTTGGGGTATCAATCTCCAAAATTTTCCTATCAACTATCTTTGTACCCCCTTGGTGGTAAACCAAATGCCAAGACCTTTTGAAAGCAAGTAACAGACAGGATCGAAAGAAAGCTAAACAGCTGGAAGTACAATCAAATATCTAAGGGAAGTAGGCTCACCTTGATTGGATCATCCCTTGCAAGTTCTCCTACGTACCTCCTCTCTATCTTCAAAGCTCCACAAGGAATACAAAAACAAGTAGAAAAATTATGGAGGAGTTTCCTATGGAGTTGAAACAGTGAGAGCTCAAAAAGTCATCTAATAAACTGGACTCTATGCACCACCCCAAAGACGAAAGGACGCCTTGGCATCACAAATCTAAAGGATACAAATTTTGGTCTTTTAAGCAAATGGCTTGGAGGTTCCATTACGAAGAGAATTCACTATGGAAACAGACAATTGAGG
This sequence comes from Cucumis melo, assembly GCF_025177605.1. Taxonomy (NCBI): domain Eukaryota; kingdom Viridiplantae; phylum Streptophyta; class Magnoliopsida; order Cucurbitales; family Cucurbitaceae; genus Cucumis; species Cucumis melo. The sequence goes on along the minus strand of NC_066867.1, from coordinate 9,052,052 downwards.
CCAAATATTCAAACAACACCCTAGGAACTTTCCCCTCAGATACAAAACACAGTATTGCAAAAGCGCCATGGAGATCTATTCTCAAAGGGAGAGATTGGTTTGAGGAAAAAATCAAATGGAAGATAAACAAAGGAAAAAACCTTTCGTTCTGGCATTCAAAGTGGATTGATAGCATACCCTTGTCAACAAAATTCTCCAGGTTATATGCTCTATGAAATAACCAACAAGCTACTATTTTTGATATGTGGAATCCAAATTTAAATAGCTGGATCTTTCCGGCTAGAAGAATTCTAAATGACTGGGAAGAAATCCAATGGAACAACATCAAATCCATTCTCCTTTCACTGGATATCACAAAAGGCTCAAGTAAGCCTTCTTGGTTGTTAAATAGTAGTGGTTTTTTCACGATAGCTTCTGTCAAAAAAGCTATCAGCGTCGACTCGACAGTGGCCAATATAAATGAACGGTCTATCAATTTCAACGACCTTTGGAAATCCAGCATTCAGAAGAAATGTAAGTTCTTCCTATGGACGGTTTTCCATGAAAGACTAAACTCCACGGATGTTATCCAAAGAAGATATCCAAACATGGCTCTCAATCCAAACTGGTGTGTATCTTGCAAAGCTGCTACAGAAGATCTAAACCACATCTTCATCAACTGCAGAAGAGCAAAATACATATGGGAAAGGGTGGAAAAAGCAACAGATGTCTCAATTAGAGAAAGCAACGTAAAGTCTTTAGGCACACAAGTCTTTACAAAATCAGCCAAAACAACATAAGCTCCACGATCAAATTCAATAGAACTGCCGCTACTTTGTGGACTATATGGATTGATAGAAACAATATAATCTTCAAAGAGAAAGCTATCAGTGTTTTAGAAAGCTGGGAGAACATCTGCAATCTTGTTGGAATATGATCCACAAGAAACAAGATTCTAAAGAACTATAGTCAAAATACAATATCTTTGAACATCCAAGCTCTTTGTAGATGATGATCATTAGTTGGCTGCCCTCTAGCCTTGTAATGTTTCTATCTCTTTTTAATAAAATATGGGATAGGGGTATCTAATACCCATATCTTCCAGGTTTCTCTTAAAAAAAAAAAAATTAACCTTTTCCAAACATAAAACTAATTAATGCCTACCAAACTAAAATTACAATGTGTAATGAAGATATCCTGAATATTTTTTCGTGAGTTAAATGTAGTCTGATCTCTTAGGACAAGAATGTTATGTTTAAAAAAAGAATTAAAGAAAAAGCTTTAATCCATGCTTTTTATTTTTCTCTCTTCTTTTAAAAAGCAAGCAAACTGAGCCAACATTTTCTTCTCCAATCAATAATGGAAATAATCCTTTTCCTCTCCCACCTCCTTCCTCTTCTACTTCTTCAATTATTTTCCTCTTCAGCTTACAATCCTCCTGATAAGTATTTCCTCAACTGTGGATCAAAAACTGTGACCGAACTCAGAAACAACAGACGGTTCATCGGTGACGCCAAGGCCAGACATTGGTCGATCTACCCCGGAAAAAGCAAGAAAGTTAAGAACGACACCATCCTAAAATCCGTAAATGAAATATACGGAACAGCAAGAGTTTACAATAAGCCAACATGGTATGTGTTTGGGGACATCGATCCAAATGGAACGTATGTGGTTCGTCTCCATTTTTTCCCAACTTTACCTGAAATCATGTCTCAAGCTAAGTTTAATGTGTCAGTTAGTTGCGGGTTTCAATTGTTATCAAATTTCTCAATTGGAAATGATTTGAAGACAGCAGTTGTTAAGGAGTTTACTTTTGAGATTGAAGAAAGGGCTTTCGGGATCAAATTTTCTCCTATGGAATCGTCTATGGCTTTTGTGAATGCCATTGAACTATTTCTTGTTCCTGGTGACATCAAACCAGAGTCGGCTTTCCCTATTTCTCCGGAAGTAAGAATGAACGGGACGAAGTATTTTTTGGATTCCCAAGCATTCCAATCTGTTTACAGGTGATGAATCCGACTTAAATCTTCACATCTTATGGTAATTTTAATCTCTGACGCTTAACTTTTGTTTTACTTTCAAACCACTTTTTGTTATCAATTTTACTTATAATTAACGGTTGAAATATAACCTTGATTTGGATTAAGCAATACATGGGCCATACATTCTAGAATGTTTGACTACTGTAATATTTTAGAGAAAATAATTGTAGGAAATATATTTAGAGTAGATCGAAGAAATATCTAGAAAGTTAGAAAAATAAATGTTAAGTATAGAGAATATTCTAGTTAGGCATTTGTAACCATTAGACCAAGAATATGTTAACAAAATTATCTTAGCCATACATTTAGGGGTGCATGCAGAACAAATAGAAGGGATGTCCCACCACACATTTGTATGAAACCAAAATAATTAGTAGTGCTCAACAACACAAGTAACATCTTTACTCAATTTTAGTACCAATCGAAAAAAAAAATGTATGGGTAACTCGTCACACACTCGAGGATGTCACGAAGAAAGCACGAACAATAAAGAAACAAGTAAAAGTAAATAGACACATAGCTTGGTAAACCAATTCTGTGATATACCACCTACATCTAAGCTTGGGGTAGAGTTGCCCAGGAAAGATAATCCACTTAATATCAAAAGTTAAGCAAATCTCAACGTAATACTTATAATATGTAATAACCTACTACAGTGATTTTCGTTGAGCTTAACTAACTAAACATCTAGGCTCCTCTTAGATGTGACTCCATTTTAAATATATTTACTGTCTTCACCTAATTTGCTCCCCTTTGGTGAATGTGAGACTCCTTCTTGCGATGATATCTTTCCTTGTGATTCAACAAACTCCTTTGCTGAAAAATCTTAGGCTCTCCCTATAGAGAATCATTTCTCGTGCCAAAGTCTTAGGCTCCCCTTAAGACCAAGAATCCATTATTGATGGTAAAGGTCTAGGCTCCCCTTAAATCAGTAAACTCTTTAGTATATTTTAAACAATGGTTGAAAAATGTAATGACCCCACTTTTTAAACTAAGCTGAGGTGATTACTTTGATACTAAAACACTTTATCTAAACATAAAAGTTCATAAAAACCTGTTTAAAATCAAGTATACATCTAAAAACAAGAAAAACTATCTTTGGACCCTATTTCAAACAAACTTAGAAGTTCACAACTTCGTTTATGAATCATAAAAAATAAATATATGTCCTAAACATGACACACATTTTCAATTCTAAAAAAAAAAACAATAAAAATATTAAGCGGAAACATTTGAAAGAAAACAACACGTTTCCATATGGAGACCACGAGTCTTTATTGCCTCTCGCCGGTCTACCTCTCGTATTACCTTTGGCTGAAAAAGTTACACATGAAAAGGGTGAGTATAAAATATACCTAGTAAGAGACCCACTACTGGTCCTATTCGGGGTAAAAGTGGTTAACTTCCTATTAAGGGGTACCCTGCAACATAACAATCTTATAATCCCATACGAAAGAATACACATCAGTCTTGTGATCCCATAGGAAGCACACATCAATTTTATGATCCTGTAGGATGCACATATCAGTCTAGTAATCTTGTAGAATGCACACATCAGTCTAGTGATCTTGTAGGATGCACATAACAGTCTAGTGATCTCGTAGGATGCACACATAAGTCTAGTGATCCCGTAGGATGCACAAATCAGTCTTGAGATCCCGTAGGATGCACATATCAGTCTAGTGATCCCGTAGGATGCACATATCATTCTAGTGATCTCGATGGATGCACAACATGTAGTGATCCTGTAAGACACCGTGTCTGCAAGGTACACAACCCGATAGATAAAGCTAACAGTTGCCCTCGGTCCATTCTAACCAATCCAAGACATTCACATCAAAACACATTTAAAACTAACAATTCAATCACTACGCATAACTAGTCAAACCATCTAAGTTCAGTCAACAATAAAGTCCATCAATATATCTAAACTACACGTAACAGTCAGACTATCTAAAGTCAATTAACAATATAGTCCATCAATATATCTAGGCTACACTCAAACCATCTAAATTTAGTCAATAGTAAAATCCATTAATATATCTAGGCTACACCTAACAGTCAAACCATTAAATTCTGTCAATAGTGTAAACCATCACTACTTTCTAACTACACATATCAGTTGAACTAGCTCAATCAATATATTCCAACTTTCGTATCAGTCGATACATTATAACTTTCGTCTTAGTCAATATATTCCAATTTCAATATAAGTCTAGTAGTAGAAATCCCTTACATTAGCATTACCTAAGTTCCTTCACTAAATTAAAGTTCAACGAACCAAAACCTAGACATAATGACGAGAAAATCAAACATTATCACAAACGAAAACCCACATTAAAATCATTCCAAAGCGACTTCCACAAACTTAATTACCCAAGTAGTGGAGAGTTGAATTCTAACCAAACTTGTTGTATAAACTAAGAACTCAAGCTCCAACACCTTCAAGGATCTAATGAATAATGATAGCTCCAAATTACTTAATAAAAAATAGCACTTAAAAATAGCAATGAAAACAACTACAAAACTCACAAATTTACTGTTACCAAACACCCACAAGGATTCAAAGTAAGATAGAGGCAGTGGCGCATGAATTGAGCCAATTACGGGCTGCAAAAGCAGTGGGCTTTGAATGTGGCAAATGAACGAGGATGTGTGACCCAAGCGGAGAAGCAACACATGGCTTAAAGAGAGAAGTAACAAGAGGAATGCGGTGTGGCTCGACTAGCGCAAAGCTAAAGGTGGATAGACAAAACGCAGTGGCGGGCGGCTAGGCTTGAACGAGATGGAGGAAGATAGACTTGAACGCACGGATGGCTGCGAGTGGATTGTTGTTGAAGTAGAGGGGGACTGACAGCGACGTTCGACGATGAGAAAGCAGTGGACGGTAGGCGGCGAAAGAAACTGAACGGAAGAGAGGAGAGGGGAGGGTAGTGGCGTTGGAGAAGAGAAACGAAGGAGAAGAAGATGGGGTGAGGGTTTGGCACGCGAAATGAGGGTTTTAAAAAAATATAATAATACTATTAGTATTATTGTATTATCTTATATTATTAATAATAATATCTTGGATGAGAAAGAAAGAATTTATAGAAACCAATAGAAACTAAAACCATGGACGAGAAAGAAATCTACTATGTGAAAAAATTGTTGCAATCAAAGAATAGTTTTCTCTCTTCCAACCCCAATTACTAAAAATATTCTCTCAAAGCTTTTGACTACTCACACTTTTTTCTCACCCTTCAACTAGAGAATACAAAAGGATTTTAATTAGAGCTAATACACTAAAGCTTAAAATGTTTATAATCGAGACATTTGTAAACAAAGGAGGTGAGCTCCTTTTATATAGGCTTGAATCCACTACAAGAAGAAATGGACAGAAACTAGAAATGCGTTGGGAGAGGCTACGTCGATGCAGAAATATACGTCGACAAGGACGTCGTGAGAAATCTGTCGTGAAAGGTAATCTCGACGTTCGATGGCTTACCTGTTCAGTTCTCGATCTTGTCATTTTCTACTTCTCTTTTCAGAATCAATTTTTTGAACCACCAGAGTTAGGATTCTTTCTGTTTGAAGCAAACTTGTATTTTTCTAGATGCAGTTCGTAATAATGTCCAACTACCCTCTTTACAGATGTCGCCTATGTCTCTATGTTTATGCCAGCTAAAATAATGTTGAACTTCCCTCCACTATTTGAGTTCCTCCATTGCACATAATTTTGAAACACATAACAATTTTGACATTCAAAGGCATTAAAATAGAACAAGTATAAAAAACGACATAAAAAATACATTGAAAAGCATTAATACAAATATACATACAACAAAACAAACATTAGAATTTTAATATACATACAACACAACAGAACAACCATCATAACAACCATTAATATAACAACACAACAGATCAACCATCAATATACATATACAACACAACAGAACAACCATCAATATACATATCCAACACAACATAACAACCATTTTCTAGAACATAATTGGTTATTACACAACAACATATGATTCAAATATTTTCAATGTTGCTCAACAGCTTACTAAAAAATGACAGCAGCTGATAATAGATTGTTACATCAGAAATCTTAAGGTCTTAGGTTTTTTATCTGGCTCTGGCTACTCAAGGGAGGTTGTGCACCTTTCAGGATAGATGTGCTAATTCCATGTGAATGGTGTTGTATGATATTTCTCGTACATCATTTATTTAATGTAGGTGAAAGATCAAGATTACAAGGATGCAGCTTTATACTATATTTCGTCAAAAATCCATCATGGCCATATGAAAAACTCTTGTTTGAACAAAATTTGCACTTGCATGAAGAACACAGTTTATGAAAAACTCTAACTGGACTTCTTCAATAAACGAATTTGGCAACCCTAAAATGGTTTCTTAATATTCTTTAAATAATAATAATCTAGTTTATTAATGGAAATAATATCCAAAAGGAAAAGATAAGCCACAAACGGAAGGGGATGAGAGTTCTACGTAGTGAAATAAATTTTAAACATAACCATAACTCAATTTAATTTAGGAACTTAAAAATACCATTACATTAACAAAAAGTACAGTAACTAAATTACTGTATGGCTAAACATGCTTCTAAAAAATAAAAGGTAAATTACATAGAAGAAAACTCACCCTTATCGATGTATCTGTTTTTACTAAAACTCCAATATTGGGGCACCATCACTTGGAGACCTTTCCTATCCTCTAAGAATGAAATTGTTTTGTGGGAACAAAAAATTGGAGTGGAAATTTTGCTTTTACAGAGTATAATTTTTTAGAGAATTACATAGCACTTCTAGAGAAAAAAAATTATTTTTTTTAGTCGTACTCCTACCGCCCACTTCTTCAGGATGAAGAAGAGAGTGTTAGAGAGATCTTTTAGTTACATGGAGAACCACCCACGTTTCCCATTTTAATTTAATTGAAAAAAAATCAATTAATATTAAATATAAATAATTAAAGTTAATTAATTAGTTAATTAAATTATATTTAATTATTATTTCATATAAACCACATTCAAATGACTATCTTTTACATAATCTATAGTTTTAATTTAATTATTTGAATTAAATAAAATTAAACTAAACTATTAATTAATTGTTAAATTAAATATAATAGATATTTAGTTTAATCCAAATTTGAATCATATTCAAATCTAAATTTCTCTAAAAAAGTAGTAGTTTTAACGTGTATCATATACACATTAAATTTTGACACATAGTTTTAATATGAATCTAATTCACATTCAATTAATATTTGAACTCATTCAAATATTTTATTCTCTCAAAATTAATTTTAAACCATATCCAAAATAAAATTTATATAATAAAGTTTAGTTAAAATATAAACTTTATATAATAATGTATCACACCATATATTATATATTAATTACCAAAGTAAATTTGAACATTTCAAATTACAACCAATATATATAAATCTCATTACCCTTGATGAGATAGGAATAGGACCTAATAGAGGACCTACAGATCAAAAGTTACGACGATATGAGATTAATCGGCTAAACTCATTAACCACATTAATCAATATTCATTAACTGTATGTACGCTCCACTAAACACTCACAGTTGAACTCTTCTCACTGTAGATATATTTTCGTGTCCATGAATATAGACAAATAACAATAAGCTTAGTCCTTCAGAAGTTTTCCTAACAACAGCTGAGTCAAATTACCATTTTACCCCTTGGTTACTTTTAGTTCTTAAATACTAGTACTCCTCTAATGAACAACCTGCTTATTGTCCGACGACTAAACAAAAACACATGTCATGCCATAGAGAGGGTAGGACCTTTTGTTCAAGTCTTGGAGATACCATTTAAGGGAACACTCATCTACTTAGCCTAAAGTCGGGAAGGAGTGAATTCTATATTATGTGATTATGTTCCCAACTCCCCACTCGGTCTTGTCCCCAAAATGATAAGCATATTGAGTCGACAATTTGGCCACTCTTACTCGTATATATCAAAGGATAATCCCTCATGGGTAGGAGTATATAATACATTTAGGATTAAGAGTAAGTTATGTAAGTCAATACTAATAAAATAAAAACCTAATTAGTTAATGTAGTTACATCTAGTGGTAACTATTTTGTGGTTCGATTTTATGCAAACTCATTGCATAAGATGCTCCCACTCGCATGTCACCTACACAAACACATTGGACCATTACGTTTGTATTAAATACAAAGTGAGTCGTATCCATAGTATTACCAAGATAAGGTACCTAACCTTATCCCTATACTATAGACCTTTTAAACTGATCTCGAACATTGATCTCTGTATGTCTGTACATACTGTTTAATACTCATCATACAGCTTAAAATGTTAGTTTATTGGATTTAAATTATCAAGATAAAACCAATAATCTAATCAATAACACTTAATGAAATTATAATAACACTTTATTATTAACGGTTTATGGATTGTATTTATTATCCACGAGTTTTAGGACATAAACCAACACAAACCCATACCAAAAAATATATTGGAAAAATAATATTGTCGCATATTTTCATAAAAAGAAAATATTTGCACGAAAATATTCTAATGTTAAACAAGGTTATTAAGACTTTATGCATGATAATAGAACCAACTATTGCCTTTAAAAAAATATAGAGCCAACAACTGAAATCTTCAACAAAGATCATTTTTAAAAAGATGGGCAAGCAATAGCATTGTTCCATTCCTAGTCCCAATAATCAACAAAAGCAACTATGATAATTGGAATATCACGATGAAGGCTCTCCTTAGCTTATAAGATTTATGTGAGATTATAGAGAAAGGATGCGTTGAACCAGATAATGATGGCGGTCTTTCTCAGGTACGAAAAGATACTTTAAGAGATTTAGAAAAGAGAAACGAGATGGCTTTCTATCTTATCTATCAAGGATTAGATGATGTTACATTTGAGAAATTTTTGAAGTAGAGATGGCAAAAGTAGCATTGGAGAAACTTCAAGCATCATACAAGGGAGCGAATCTCGTAAAAAAGTACATCCTCAAACTTTAAAAGCTCAGTTTGAAATTTTATGTATGAAAGAAGGAGAAGCCATCTCAGAATTTTTTTCTAGAACTTAGAAGAAATGGTGAGGAGAAAATACTAAGATCATTAGGTCCTGTGTTTGAACATAGTGTTGTCATAATCGAAGAAACAAAAGCCTTATAGGTCATGACCATTGAGCAACTCATGGATTCGTTACAAGCATATGAAAATAAGAAAAAGGAAGGAATCATGGATCAAGTGTTCAAGTTGTGAGTTGATTCGACTACTGAACGAGTTAGTCCCATTAATAGAGGGAATAAGGACGAGAATGTAGTGACATCGAGGACAAGGAAGCTGACAATGACAAGGATGTGTTCGGCCGAATAATGAAGAGAATAAGAATAACTACCAAAGAGGATTAGGAAACTCAACAATAGATTGTGAAAAAGGTAACTCTAGATCAAGGTATGATAAATTAAATAGTAAATGCTATAATTGTCAAAATTTTGTTCATTATGCATCTGAATGCAAAGCTCTTGGAAAAAAATAGAGTTGAATAGAAGGAAAACTACATTAAAGAAAGAAGTCAAGACTGTGGCAATTTGTCAATGGCTTGCACATAACAAATGGAGCAAAGGCAATACATGGTAGAACACTAGTGAAAGCAACCATATGAGTGATATTGTATCATTTGGTGATGTTGTAAGGAAGATGTAAAAGGATGAGATAACATTGTCATTCGCCTAAATAACAGTGAGTACCAACTTATTTTAAATGTACTTTATTTTGTGCCAAATATGAAGAGTAATACTTTGAGCTTGGGCCAACACTTAGAGAACGATTGTGGTATTCAATTGAAAGATAATAATGATTGTGGCAAGTAATGCAAGTAATTTGATTACGAAGGTGCCAATGACAAAAACGTTTAGATTTGAAAATTTAAACAACCATTACCAAAAAATTTGAAAAAAAAACTAGTTTAGATTTGGCTACCGAAATTTAAAGCGATTAAATCTAAACAATTGTATACCCTGAAAGACCAAATCTAAACGATTGTCTACTAAAGAATCTTGACAAAAAAAATCGTTTAAATTTGGAGTCGAATCTAAATGATCAAATCTAAACGATCAAGTAACAGAGAATAATAAAATCTACGCAATGGTTGACCAAATATATCATGAGATATTTTTGATATTTTCCATTATGAGTCTGTGAGCTTTTTCTGTTTTGAAAATTTTTCTATATAGTGTAAATATTTTGCTGCTTTGTTATATTTTTTAAAAACCCCTCCCAAAAGGAATTTGTACAATAAAATATTTATATTTTAAAAGCTTCTTGATGTCCTTACATGGTTTATTTTATTTTACTTTATTTATTATTTTTTAAAACTTCCAATTGAAATTTAATTCAATATATAGATAAGGCATGAACCGTCATTTTAAAAGTTAATGTTTGAATTCTTTCTTTTAATGAATAAAAGGCTGCTACAATATGACTTCGGATGATAAAATGTATGCTTCCTAATAATTAGAACCATATATAGATTTGATGTGTGCATTTACCATCTTTCTCTAGGTATAAAACTAGCGACATTCATAGTTATCATGTTAAATCACTCATAAAATCTCAAAGGGAAGATACTGTAACATATTCCTATATTCATACAAGATAAACATTTAAAATGTAGCTACAGGCTGAATATTTAATGATTAAGTTGTACTAAGAATGTTGTTTTGGGTTATGTTTTTGGAGAACAGAGTGTGGATGGGACATTGGGAGATCACACCAGACTATGACACATTATGGAGAATCTGGCTCCCAGGTTCTAAATTCATGGCTCCTCAATCCCTTGCAACAACCTTCATCTACGATAAAAGATTAAAATACACCGGAGACGGACAAATCTATGTAGCCCCGAGTTCCGTTTTCACTACTGCAAAAACATTGGATTTGGACACCACCACCAGCTCAAGAAATTTAAATCTAACTTGGTGTTTTAAGTTGAAGAAGAAATCCAAGTATTTTCTTCGCTTACTATGGTGCAACATCTTTCCAAATTCCACAACTTTCAATTTTAATCTCTTCATTGGCGTCAATCACACTTCGTTAAAAAACACGGATGTAACTGATCAAAATTCGTCTGGATTGCCATTTTGGTACGAGTTTATCATTGCCACAGATAGTTCGGGGTTTTTCAATGTGGGTATAGCCGTCAATAAAAAAGATCCATTATCAAGGGTATTCTTAAATGGAATTGAGATTATGGAGTTAATTGATAAATCGTTTGTGGGTGTTGTTGATTTGAGGATAGAAGAGGAGAAACAGAGTCCCAAGATGATTATTGTTGGGGTTTGTATTGGTGGTGTTGTGATTATTATTGCTTTGATAATTGGATTGGCTATGTTTTGTTTCACTGGAGAACAGAAATCAAAAGAACATAGCCCTTTGCTTCTTTCTCAAAATGATCCGTCGTCCAAGAAGATCGAGTCGATTGCGGATCTTGCTTCTAATTTGAATCTTGAATTGAAGATACCATTTGAGATACTAAATGATGCAACTGATGCATTCGATAATGACAAAATAATTGGTATTGGAGGTTTTGGAAATGTTTATGTTGGGAAGATTGGGGAGAAAGAAGTAGCTGTGAAGCGAAGTCAGCCTGGACATGGACAGGGTATCAAGGAGTTTCAGACAGAGATCGCTATATTTTCCCAAATACGCCATCGTTTTCTAGTTTCATTATACGGGTATGTTAGTCCTCAACTCTTATCAAATATTATATCGGTTAATTTTCATAAATATAACAAAACATTAAAATATTTACGGTTGGTTTAACAAAATCAAAAGCCCATAAAGTCAGTAAAATATTTTCATAAACTCCAAATTTGCCTTTGATACGACCGATCGATTTTCACTTCTTTTTCTTCTTCTTTTTCTTCTTCTTATTCTTTGCAATTAATTCATCTCCTCTTCATATTATTAATTTCTTCTTATTATTACTTTTTCTTCTCCATATTACCACTTGTTTTTGTTGGCGATCTCTTCCTTTCCTCCTCTAGAATCTCATCATTCTTCGTCATCTCTCATATATTTCCTCTTTCAAATCTAAATGGTCGTGTACCAAGATTAAAATGATCTTGGTTCAAAATTGTGTAGTAAATATAAAATATCTTGGTATACGCTCTTAAATCATTTAGATCTTGGTACACGACCGTTTAGCGCCTCTTGGTACACGATCGCGTACCAAATTTTAATGATATTGGTACACGATCATGAACCAAGATGGCTTTGGATATTGATACACAATCCTTTACCAATATATAAACAATCTTTGTTCATAATTGTGTACCAAGATACTTTTGAATTGGTACAAGATCATGTACCGAATTTGTTTAGTTTTGGTACACGATCGTGTACCAAGAACTAAACGGTTGTGTACCAAGAGCTAAATAATCGTGGACCAATATCTGAACGATCATGTACTAAGCTTTTGGCGTGCATACTACTTGATTTATTGCACGATATTTTTAGTATTTTGCATTGTGAGCCTATGAGCTTTTTTCATTTTCAAAATTGTTCTATACAGTGTAAATATTTTGCAGGTTTGTTATATTTTGTAAAAAAACCCCTATTATATATATATATATATATATATATATATATATATATTATATAAGAAAAATCCATAGGGCAACAGGATAACATACTCACCAAGATATAACGAATTGGGGAAGCAAGAAACCCAATCATGTAACGACCCAACTCTTTATACTAAGCTGAGGTCATTACTACTAAAAGAAAATAAAAACTTTCTTGACAAAATGAGAAAATAACACTAATTTTAACTAAAAACCTCAAATGCTCATTACAATTATAATAAATAAATCTAAAATGAACTTCTAATTCGGGCCCTATCTACTGAATAATCAAAGAATACAAAATTGCTGAAATCAAAACGATAACATAAAGGCAGAAACAAAAAGTTTCCCTATGGCAAGTTGAGGTCACTTCTTGTCATTCACCAGCTTTCCTATACGTCTACCTCTACCACTTCCTAAAAATTTAAACATGGAAAGAGTGAGTATAAACATATACTCAGTAAGGGACCTACTACTGGTCCCACTAGGTATTTGTTAACTACTCATTAGAGTATTGTAAAGAAGTACCCCTAAACTGGTGCGTTCCCAAACAAACGCAATCAAATGATTCCGTAGGAACATCTCTGGTCTTCAGTGAATCTAAAGGAACACCTAGGACAAAACTGGTCTTCGGTGAACTCGAAAGAACACCTACGACAAACTGGTCTTCAGTGAACTTGAAGGAACACTTAGGACAATTAGTCTGTAAGTGGCCCCGTCAGACTACTCATATACGTAACATCTCATGAGACTGGTGATCTCGTCGAACCACACAATCATAAAAAAGTGATGATCTTGAGAGACACCCATATGGATACGACCCTGACAAATAAAGTTAACAGAATACCCAATCAATAGCATGTTGCACATTATAACATCATAAACATGACATGAATATTAATTATAACACTATCAATCATGAGATTAATATCTCATGCATTATCATTAACATAAATCAGTCATCATCATCAGCGTAACTCAATCATACTATCAGTCATCAACATACGTCATCAATATATTATGCATTTTAGCTACATCAATGCATAATAAAGAAATCACATGCAAACTCTTAACTTCAGTACGAGGATCTAGTAGGAGAATCTCTTACCTAGAGATTAGCTTAACCAAAAATATTCCTAATAGCAACAGTCAAGCTTCCCATAATAAATCCTAAATAGTAAGGGAAAAAAATACTAAATTAAATAACTTAACATTTGCTTAAAGACCCAAAAATCGTATTAATTCAACTTACCCAAAGTTGAGGTTGAATTCCAACTCAACCTTGATTGGAAAAGAAATCATAGTTCTCAATTCTTCCAATTAGATCTAACCAAATCTTCATGAAAGATAGCCCAATTTAATCCAAATTTAAATTATTTAGAATCCAAAATTAATATCTGATGGGCATATCTAAAACCCAATCAAATACTCACCAAAATAGGAAAATGGCTCAAACTTAACTCATTAGTGGCTTGGTAAACAAGAGGAAGATGGCTCAAGAGGGTGAAGGCACGTCGCTCAAGCATAGGGGCGGCTTGACTTACGGCTTGCGCGTGTGGCTCAGATGAAGGTAGCTCGATTAGAAGAGATCGGCTTGATGGCTTCGCATTTGTGTGTGCAGGTGTGGCTCGACTGATTGCGCTCACAGCTAGGCTCACGAAGAAAGTGGCTCGCTTACACACGCACGACTTGGACAAATGATGGCTTCAACGAAAGAATGAATGGCTCGGATGCCTGACGACACGCGATCAAGGAGACGAGACTTGACCGACAACATTGATGGAGGAAGTTTTGGATGGAACACAACGAAAGCTTACAAATTGCTTGTCGTGATGGCTAAAAAAAGAAAAAACGACAGGAACGGCGGCGTTGGAACGTTATAATCTTCCCTTTTTTGAGAAACTTTCGTCCTTGAAAGGAAAATGCTTATGTCATCCTCTCTTTCTCACGTGGCTTCTTCAACTTCGTGGTTTAGCCAAAGAACTTTAACCAGTGCAATTCCTCTGTTACGAAGAAGCTTCACCTTTCTTGCCAATATCTTTTCTGGTTGCTCCTCATAGCTCAAATTCTCATTAATTTGCAATAGCTCATAATCAACTATATGTGTTGGGTTTGTTACATAATTCCTTAGTATAGAGATATTGAATACATCATGAACTACCAAAAATAATGGAGGCAACACTAAACAGTAAGCTACGGGGCCAATCCGCTCAAGTATCTGAAATGGCTCTACAAAACGTGGACTCAACTTTCCCTTCTTCTCAAATCTCAAAACACCTTTCATAGGTGCTACCTTTAGAAAAACCATGTCTCCTAAGTCAAACTCAAGATACTTACATCATACATCAATGTAACTCTTCTGTTTGCTCTATGCTATCAACATACGGGCCTTAATCTGTGTATGGTTTCATTGGTGGACTGAACTAGCTTGGGACCTACATTCTCAGAAGACCTACAACACTTACCATACAGAGCTTCAAATGATGCCATGCCAATGGTAGCCTGATAGCTTGAACTCCATCAAATGAAAATGGGAGTCTCAACTCCCTAAAAACTCTAGCATAGAAGCTCGCGACATATCTTCCAAAATTTGGTTCAAACGCTCTCTTTGACCATCCGTCTGAGGATGAAAGGTTATGTTGAAATCTAATCTTATGCCCAAGGCAGTCTGAAGTCCTTTCCAGAACTCAGAAGTGAAATAGGCATCTTTGTTACAAACGATCGATATTGACAATCCACGCAGTCTCACTATCTCAATTATATACAATTGTCCTCACTTACTCACAGTATAAGTGAATTTCCTTGGGATGAAATATGCTGACTTTGTGAGTCTGTCAACAACAACTCAAATCACCGTATAACCCTTCGGGATCCTTGGCAGTCCTATAATGAAATTCATAGATACATTCTCCCACTTTCACTCTGGTATGCTTAAAGGTTCCAACAAACCTATTGGCTTTTGTCTCAGTGTCTTCACCTACTGTCAGACCAAACATTTACTAACATAATCTGCCACTTCTCTCTTTATATTACGCCACCACTAAACTTGTTTCAGGTCCTGGTACATCTTTGTACTGTCTGGATGCATAGAAAATAGGGAACTACAAGACTCAGTCAATAACTCTTTCTTAACTACACTGTCTGCTGGCATGTATAATCATCTCTCAAGCCTAAGTCTGTCATCAAAGGATATGGAGAACTTATTAGCTTATCCTACTTCTACTATGTGGTGCTTCTCAACCAAATATTGATTATTAAACTGAGCAACAATAATTCTCTGTCACAAAGTCGGCTACACTCAAAACGAAGGCAACTGTGGGTGACTTCAACTACCGAAACTGCAATCTCAACTCTCTCAAAGCCTATGTGCAAAGGAACATGTCTAGTAATAAGTGTCACTGAATGTGATACCTTCTTACTAAGAGCATTAGCTAGCATATTCGCCTTGCCTATGTGGTATAAATTTTCACAGTTATAGTCCTTTGCAAACTCAAGCCTTCGTTCTTGTATGTTTAACTTCTTCTAAGTGAAGAAGTATTTCAAGCTCTTATAGTCTGTAAAGATATGTATCTTCTCACGATACAAATAGTACCTCCATATCTTAAATGCAAAAACCAATGTTGCCAAACCCAAATCATGTGTAGGGTAGTTCTAGTAATGGCTCTTTAACTGACGAGAGGCATAAACAATCACCTTACCTTACTCCATCAAAACACCACCTAGTCCTTTCTTAGAGGCATCACTGTAGATCATAAAACTTTCATATCCATCTGGCACTGTAATGACTGGTGCAGTAACAAGGTTCTACTTAAGATGCTGACAACTACTCTCACATGCTGGGCTCCAAACAAAATGAGTCATTTTCTTAGTTAACTAAATCATAAGACTGGCTATACGAGAGAAACCTTTCATAAAGCTTTTCTAATAACCTGCTAAACTCAGAAACTTGGACTTTACTGACTGTACAAGGTCGAGGTCAACTGGTAACAACTTCGATCTTTGCTAGGACTATTGAAACTCCTTCACTAGATACTATATAGCCAAGAAAAGACACCTACTTCAGCTAGAACTCATACTTTGAAAATTTAGCATATAGCTTATTGGCTTGAAGGGTCTCCAAAACCTGATGCAAATGCTCCTAATATTTAGCCTTTGTCTTGGAGTAAACTAAGATATCATCAATAAAAACTATTACAAAAGTGTCTAAGAAATTCTTAAACACCTTATTCATACAATCCATGAATACAGTAGAAGCATTTGTTAAGCCAAAAGATATTACTATGAACACATAATGCCCACATTTAAAACAAAAAGCAGTATTAGGAATATCACTATCTCTAATCCTCAACTAGTGATAACTTGAACGTAAATCTATCTTAGGTAACGTAGTGGCTTCTTGTAACTGATCTAACAAATCAATGATTCTAGACAATGGATATTTATTCTTGATTGTCACCTTATTCAGCTCTCTGTAATTGATGCTCAAGCATATTGACCCATGTTTCTTCTTGCAAAACAACATTGGTGCTCTCCAAGGTGACATACTAGGTCGGATGAAACCCTTGTCCATCCGTTCCTACAACTGGACCTTTAGCTCTTTCAGCTCAAGATTCGGAGCATACATGTCACCACTATGGATATAAAAGAGTGAAAGGACCTAGAGTCAAATAATACTAATGTGAAGTGCCCCAAGATTGCGAACGTACCTATCACCACTATGTCAGCTTTCTCGATCTTCTATTGATTAGTGGAAAAAATTCTTCCCTCTTGGGATGCGGAAATCTAGTTTGATATAGTCTTAAATGATTATTTAGGGCAAAAGCCAGCTATATGCTATGCTTATTTACATTTGCAACATACTCCACTCTCAAGGTCCTACCTGCCTCAGCAATCTCCTAGCGGTGCCGCTGAAAAATACCATCTAATCTCAGAGTTCTCTATGGCACTATAGTAGATTGCTGCTCAGCTTTTCTTTTCTATCCTGAGGCTGACCCCTTCTCTGAAGTCTTAGGTAGATCAACCCTCTCATGTCAACTCATGTCCACTAACAGATGTAGTGAGTCAGCTTGGGTAGCTGGCCTGAAAGCTCAAACAAACCCTGAAGGTCCAACCTGATACCTCTAACAAATCTATTGGCTCTGGTAGCTTCGGTCTCTATTAACTCAAGTGAAAAATAGGACAACATATGAAATTTCGATCATACTACTCCATAGTCATCTAGCCTTGCTTCAGTTCTAGGAACTCCTGACGCTTGACATCTTTCACGTTGGCAGAGAAGAATTTATCAAAAAAATTCTCCATGAATTGTTCTCAGGTAATCTGATTCACATCCTTACCTAACATCCTTTCTATGGTCTCCTACCAGGTTGTGCTTCTCTCTTTCAATAAGAACACAACATACTGTACCTTTTGGTCGTTAGGGTACCTTATGTAACGAAAAATAGTTTCCACGAAAGTGAACCACATCTGTTCCTTGGAGGGGTCTTCTAAAGATCCATCAAGAGTTCAAGGCATACTTCCTGAAATCTCTCTAGTGCTTAGCTTCGACTGATAGTTGTTCTGGTACACTTTGGGGTACCACTGGGCTTAAGCAAGGGTTGGCTGGGTTTGCTGGATAGGTTGAAAGTGTGCGAACGCCTTTGTTAACATATCTTAGTAGCTTTGCTCCATTGAAATAAGGTTTGCATGTGTGATAAGTGCAGTGGGGTCGGCAGTTTGTATAACTGGCTGACCTTCAGGTTGGTTATGCCCAACTCCTTTGCCTCCCTTACCACCTCTCCAAGCACTTCTGTGTTGTGTCATTTTTCCTAAATTTTACCATAACAAGTCCTTCACAATTCAGTCATAACATTCGTACTAATCTACTTTAATTCAGACAAGGACATAAACATATGCATAATCATGTATCATAAAACATACCTAGCAAGTGACAACGGACCGTATTTGCTATAAGGATAAAAATAAAAGACTTATATGATAAGTCAGTCTGCCGAACCTAAAAATTTAGGCTATGATACCAACTATAAAAATCCAACTCTTTATACTAAGCTTAGGTCATTACTACCAATGAAAGAGAACACTAAAATATCAATGAAAATTTAAAGTACTCAATTATAAATCATAGTTAAAAATATATAGGAATAAGAGCTAAAGGATAAAATCCTAGTTTAGGCTCTATCTAACTTTTAAAGAAAAGTAATATAGAAATAGTTCATGAGTTTGATCGATTCAAATAAAAATACATAGATCAAGTAATAAAAAAACATGAAAGGCAGAAGTAACAAAAAGTCTCTTATGGCAAGTCACAGTCACTACTTGTCATTTGCCAGCTTTCCTCTACCTCTACCTCTACCTAAAAAATTAAACATTGAAAGAGTGAATATAAACATGTACTCAGTAAGGGACCCACTAGTAGTCCTGCTAGGTATCTGTTAACTTTTCATTAGGGTCACATAAGGAAGTATGTCAAAACTGTGGGACTCATGAACACATGCAATCTAGTGATCTCGTAAGAACACATTTGGTCTGTCGGTGAACCTGAAGGAACACCTAAGAGAATCAGGATGTAAGTGACCCTGTCTGATCACTCATAAAATATATCATGTGAGATTGGTGATTTCGTCAAACTCACACAATCATAAATCTGTAAAAAAGGTGGTGATTTCGTAAGGACACCCAGATGGGTACATCCCTAATAGACAAAGTTAACAGAACACTCATTCATAGCATGTAGCATATTGTAAACGTTATAAATATGGCATGAATATCAATCATGACGTCTTTAATCATGTAATTAATATATCATGTATTGCCATCAACATAATATTAGTCATCATCAGCAACATAATATCAATCATCATCATCAACATAATATAAGTCATCATCTATAGCATTGCATTATGTATCTTAGCTACCATCATTGCATAACCGTAAATATATGCAGTCTCTTAAAATCAGTTCAAAAGTCTAGTAGTAAAGTCTCATACCTCAAGATTAGCTAACGAATCTTTCCTATCAGTCATGGTGAAAGCTTTCCAAGAATAGGTTTTAAATAGCAATGGAACCCAAAAACTAAAAATAATAAATTTAACGGTTGATTAATGACCAAAAAATCATTTCAATACAACTTACCAAAAGTGGAGGTTCAATTACAATTTAGCCTTTATTGGAAAAATTTTACAGCTCGATTCTTCCAATTAAATCCAGCCAAACCTTCATGTAAAAATATAATCCAACTTAAATCTAAATTTTAAATTATTTAGGACTAAAATATAAATATTCAATGGGCAATACCGAAACCCAATAAAAAACATATAAAAAAGCATCCAAAGTTAGCTGAACTAGCTTAAAAAGGAAAACAATGGCTTAGCTAAAGGCTCAGCTGGAAGGAAAGGATGTGCGGCTCGGCTTGGAGGAAATTCGACTTAAGAAAAGGTGACAAAGGGGACGACTATTGTGGCTTGTGTGTACGGCTTGAATAAAGGAATTAGGCTCGGTTGGCTGAGAGACAAATAGCAACTTGCGCGTGACAAGTCTTGCTTGTTTCTTTGGGGAACTTGATCGGCGAACACGAAGACGACCGATGGAGGCTTCGACGACATTGTGCGAAAGGAAACTCCAACCACACTTAAGTGAAGAAAGTGCAAATCGATGATAGGCTTGCCTAACGAAACAAAGGACGCTGAGGGGATGGAGTCACTTGACGAAAATGGCAGAGTGACGACTGTCTTCGGGCGAACAGAGCGACGAAGACGTTATGGCTTCACGGTGATAGAAAGATGCGACGATAAACGAAGATGGTAAAGATCGACAACAACTAGGGTTTTATCAAAGGAGGAAGATGGAGAAGATGATGAATAGTGAACTTCACGTATACCGAGGCCCTATTTAAAATAATAATAATAATATTATTATTATTATTATTGTTATTATTATTATTATTTTACTTTCCCTTTTTCCTTTTATCTTTTCAAACAAAACCTTTCTCTCTCAATTTATTACCCATCAAGTCATCTTTTTCCTAAAATCAATAATATAATCTTCTTCGTAATTATATTATTCTTAATATAAATATTTTTCTCTTCCTTTAAATAATTATGTCATCACCAATATAATAATATTTCTTTTTCAAAAGTTAATTATATATATTTATATATAATGAACTAAAATCCTTAAATCTCACCAAATTAATTGACCAATATCATTCAACTACATCAAATCTTTAAAACACCAAAATTCCAAATTCCAATAATTAATTAAATATTATTTCAAATAAAAATTTATTAATGCTTAATGTCCACAAAATCAACCAATTCTCACAAAATATCTCAAAATAATACCACAATTACTCCAACATAATTAAATCAAACTTAGAATAATTAAATTTAAAATTACCTTATATTTGGGGAGTTACACTACTTGGCTAATAATTTTTTAGAAATGTTTCTTTAACCATGTTACTCGAATTAAGTTTGAATGGATAGGTTGCTAAATCAATCTTAGAGTCAGCATAGTTAATATCATCCAATTTATAAGAGAAAAAAAAATGAAAAAAGAAAAAAGAAAAATTACTTAAGCTCATAAAAGGTAGACAAGCTTAACAAGTAAAAAAGAATTGTGATAATGTAACGCTCCGAATTTTTTTTAAGGTAAAATTTTGTTCTCGTTTTATTTAAAATGCAAATCGATATAATAATAATATAATATTAATTATATTATTATTATTAATGTTTATTTTATTGGTTATAATATTAATATTATAAATATTATTATAAATTAATATTATAGAAATATTGTTATTTCTAAAATAACAAAATAAATTATTATTTCTTTAATATTAATATTATTAATATATTATATTTATTACTTCATTATTATTATTATTATTATTATTATTTAATATATATATATATTATTATTTAATTTAATTTATTAATATTATATATTATTTAAGATTTATATATATATATATATATATAATAAAATTTTTTAAAAACAAAAACCCTAATACGCGCCGCACGCCCCCCCCCCCCTCGAAATTTCTTTTCTCTCCCGCAGCCGCCGCCAGCCGATTCTTCCTCTCCCCGACGCCGCGGCACCGCTAAACCCGAGCCCCATCCATTTCCTTTCGCTTTCGTCTCCGTCCGTCTCTTCATCTCCATCTCCGTCGGTGCGTAGCCTCGCCGGACGTTCGCCGCAGCCACCATCCGCAAGCCGCAACCCGTCTCTTCGTCGTCGTCCGTCGAATCCCACCCAACGCCACCGCCGCTCGTCGCTGCTCCACGAAGCAGCCACCCGCATCCCTCGTGTGTTGTCCGCGAATCGTCGCCGCCGTCGCTCGCCGGGAAAAAACCGATCACCGTGCTGCCCATTCTCTTTCGTCCAGACCCGACCCGGTTCCAGCTGACCCGAGCCGTTTCCGATCCGAGCCACACAGATCCGGGTGAGCCGTGTTGGACAAGCCGAGCCGCGAGCCGTACCCGAGCCGCCATCCAAGCCGCGAGCCGAGCCCCAAGCCGAGCGAGCCGCGAGCCGAGCCGCGAGCCGAGCCCCAAGCCGAGCGAGCCGCGAGCCGAGCCGCGAGCCGCCGAGCCGAGCCCCCAAGCCGAGCGAGCCGCGAGCCGAGCCGCGAGCCGAGCCCCAAGCTGAGCGAGCCGCGAGCCGAGCCGCGAGCCGCCGAGCCGAGCCGAGCCGAGCCGAGCCGAGCCGAGCCGAGTCCAAGCCGAGCCGAGCCACCTAAGCCTTCCTTCCTTCTTTTCGGTTCACGGTGAGTTTTCGGTAAGGTTTGTTCTGATGAATTCCCTAATGTTCCTCGTCCGATTTGAGTCTGAATGTTGAATTAAGTTTTGGCCCTACTTTTCTCCCTTGAAGGTAGTGCAAAGTTGACGCTTAAGTTCTCGGGTTCCGCGACAGACCTGGTTGGAGATAGCTTCCTTTCCTTGGGTAAGTCAACGGATGACCTTTTAAATCAACTGCTACTAGGGCCACCCACTAAAACCTTCGTGTTTCGTTTAGGTGGATCTGTTGAGCGTAGTTTTCAATCGAGGGGCATCACCGAGTTTCAGGTAAGGGTTTTCCTACTACTGGACCCCGAGTCCAGGCTAAAACCGTAGTAATCCACAGGGGATTACACGTTAGTGACTGTACTGAATATCTGTATGCGTGTTGACTGTTAAGTGCTGATATTATTTTCGGTCTGATGAAATTATACTGTGACTGCTGTTGTGGATTGAAATTATATGTTGATGGACCTTAAAGTTACGGTTAGTATGTATTAAACTCTGGTCTGGATGTGGTTCATGGAGTTTGGATGGGGAAGACAGTGAGTCCTGTTTTGGTTGGTTAGTCGTTTGGGCCTAGGGTTTCCCTATTGGGGTACGAATCGGTAATGCATATAGCAACTGAGGGTGTAGATGTTTAAGCCTATACTATCTGACTGACAAAGCCTATGGCGGGACTGTAATATGAATGCCGTTGTGATGTGACTGATGTAGATAGTTTGGTAAGGGCTGAGGGGTAACGGTTAGCTTCATCTATGGGGTAGTGTACCTTACTGATGTGTGCATCCTTCGGGAGCACTAGACTGATATGTGCATCCTTCGGGAGCACTAGACTGATATGTGCATCCTTCGGGAGCACTAGACTGATATGTGCATCCTTCGGGAGCACTAGACTGATGTGTGCATCCTTCGGGAGCACTAGATTGATATGTGCATCCTTCGGGAGCACTAGACTGATATGTGCATCCTTCGGGAGCACTAGACTGATATGTGCATCCTTCGGGAGCACTAGACTGATATGTGCGTTCTACGGAACCACTAGACTGTTATGTAGGGTACCCCCGAATAGGAAGTTAACTGATGTTCCCTAACGGGCCCAGTAGTGGGTCCCTTACTGGGTATGTTTATACTCACCCTTTCCTTTCTTTAACTTTTCAGGTAGGGGTACAGCGAGGGGCAGACCGACGAGAGGCAGGAAGGATGCGTGAAGGCCATATGGACGCGTCTGATTTTCTTTCGCTTCCGCTATGTATTTTGTCAGAATATTTTGATTGTGATTTTTGGACTGGTGACTTGACATTTTATTTTGTGACTTTTTGAATTATTTAAAATAGGGCCCGAAACTGTCTCTTGTAAGGTTTATAATGTTTTAATGAATCGTATCTGGTCTGTTTTAAATTTTATTTTGAATGGTCGAGTTTTGGTATTTGGTAGTGACCTCAGCTTAGTCCGGAAAAGTTGGGTCGTTACAGTTGGTATCAGAGCCTAAGTTTTAGGTTCTGTAGACTGACTTATAATGTGAGTCTGTGTTTTGTGTCCTTATGGCTGAAACGATCCTTGCCGCTCGTCAGGTACGCTCCCAGTGTTGGGGCATTACGCCTTAGTTTTGTTTGATTCGGGTTCGTCACATTCTTTTATCTCTTCCGCATTTGTGTCGCATGCCCGCTTAGAGGTTGAGCCCTTACACCATGTTCTGTCAGTATCTACTCCTTCCGGGGAATGTATGTTGTCGAAGGAAAAGGTGAAGGCATGTCAGATTGAGTTAGCAGGCCATGCGATTGAGGTAACGCTGATAGTTCTGGATATGCTGGACTTTGATGTAATCCTGGGTATGGATTGGTTGGCCGCCAACCACGCCAGCATAGATTGTTCACGTAAGGAGGTAACGTTTAACCCTCCCTCGATGGCCAGTTTTAAATTTAAGGGAGGAGGGTTAAAGTCGTTGCCTCAGGTAATCTCAGCCATCAGGGCCAGTAAACTGCTCAGTCAGGGTACTTGGGGTATCTTAGCGAGTGTGGTGGATACTAGAGAGGCGGATGTATCCCTGTCATCAGAACCAGTAGTGAGGGACTATCCGGACGTTTTTCCTGAGGAACTTCCAGGATTACCTCCGCACAGGGAGGTTGAGTTTGCCATAGAGTTGGAGCCAGGCACGGTTCCTATATCCAGAGCCCCTTACAGAATGGCCCCCGCAGAATTGAAAGAACTGAAGGTACAGTTACAGGAATTGCTTGATAAGGGATTCATTCGACCGAGCGTGTCACCTTGGGGTGCGCCAGTCTTATTCGTTAAGAAGAAGGATGGATCGATGCGTCTATGCATTGACTATAGGGAGTTGAACAAAGTAACGGTAAAGAACAGATATCCCTTACCCAGGATAGACGATCTATTTGACCAGTTACAGGGAGCCACAGTGTTCTCTAAGATTGATCTTCGGTCAGGATATCATCAGCTGAGGATTAAGGAGGAGGATATACCGAAGACAGCATTTCGATCCAGATATGGACACTACGAGTTTATTGTGATGTCTTTTGGTTTGACGAATGCTCCGGCGGTGTTTATGGACTTGATGAACAGAGTGTTCAGGGAGTTCCTAGATACTTTCGTGATTGTGTTTATCGACGATATCTTGATATACTCTAAGACGGAGGCCGAACACGAGGAGCATTTACGTATGGTTTTGCAAACACTTCGGGATAATAAGTTGTACGCAAAGTTCTCGAAGTGCGAGTTTTGGCTGAAGCAGGTGTCCTTTCTGGGCCACGTGGTTTCTAAGGCTGGAGTCTCTGTGGATCCAGCTAAGATAGAGGCAGTCACTGGTTGGACCCGACCTTCCACAGTCAGTGAGGTTCGTAGCTTTCTGGGTTTAGCAGGCTATTATCGACGGTTTGTGGAGAACTTTTCTCGTATAGCTACTCCTCTTACTCAGTTGACAAGAAAGGGAGCTCCTTTTGTTTGGAGCAAGGCATGTGAGGACAGTTTCCAGACCCTTAAACAGAAGCTAGTTACCGCACCAGTCCTCACGGTACCCGATGGTTCTGGCAGTTTCGTGATTTATAGTGATGCTTCCAAGAAAGGTTTGGGTTGTGTTTTGATGCAGTAGGGTAAGGTGGTCGCTTATGCGTCTCGTCAGTTGAAGAGTCATGAGCAGAACTACCCTACACATGATCTAGAGTTGGCAGCAGTGGTTTTCGCTTTGAAAATATGGAGGCATTATTTATATGGTGAAAAGATACAGATATTCACAGATCATAAGAGCTTGAAATACTTCTTTACTCAAAAAGAATTGAATATGAGACAGCGAAGGTGGCTTGAGTTAGTGAAGGACTACGATTGTGAGATACTGTATCATCCAGGCAAGGCGAATGTGGTAGCTGATGCTCTTAGTAGGAAAGTATCACATTCAGCAGCACTTATTACCCGGCAGGCCCCATTGCATCGGGATCTCGAGCGGGCTGAGATTGCAGTGTCAGTGGGGACAGTTACTATGCAGTTAGCCCAGTTGACGGTACAGCCGACTTTGAGGCAGAGGATCATTGATGCTCAGAGTAACGATCCTTATCTGGTTGAGAAACGTGGCCTAGCAGAGGCAGGGCAAACGGCTGAGTTCTCGTTATCCTCTGATGGTGGACTGTTATTTGAGAGACGCCTCTGTGTTCCGTCAGATGGTGCGGTTAAGACAGAATTATTATCTGAGGCGCACAGTTCCCCATTTTCCATGCACCCAGGTAGCACGAAGATGTATCAGGACCTGAAGCGGGTTTATTGGTGGCGTAACATGAAGAGAGAAGTAGCAGAATTTGTTAGTAAATGCTTGGTGTGTCAGCAGGTTAAGGCACCAAGGCAGAAACCAGCGGGCTTATTACAACCCTTGAGCATACCGGAATGGAAATGGGAGAACGTGTCCATGGATTTCATTACAGGGCTACCGAGAACTCTGAGGGGTTTTACAGTGATCTGGGTTGTGGTGGACAGACTTACTAAATCAGCGCACTTCGTTCCGGGTAAATCCACCTATACTGCTAGTAAGTGGGCACAGTTGTACATGTCTGAGATAGTGAGATTACATGGAGTGCCAGTGTCGATTGTTTCTGATAGAGATGCCCGTTTCACTTCCAAATTTTGGAAGGGTTTACAGACTGCTATGGGCACGAGGTTGGACTTTAGTACGGCCTTCCATCCACAGACTGACGGTCAGACTGAGCGTCTGAACCAGGTTTTAGAGGATATGTTACGGGCGTGTGCATTGGAATTTCCAGGTAGCTGGGACTCCCACTTACATTTGATGGAATTTGCTTATAATAACAGTTATCAGGCTACTATTGGCATGGCACCGTTTGAGGCCCTGTACGGCAGATGTTGTAGATCCCCGGTTTGCTGGGGTGAGGTAGGTGAGCAGAGATTGATGGGTCCTGAGTTAGTTCAGTCTACTAACGAAGCAATACAGAAGATTAGATCACGCATGCATACCGCTCAGAGTAGGCAGAAGAGTTATGCAGATGTGAGGCGGAAGGACCTTGAGTTTGAGATAGGGGATAAGGTGTTCTTAAAGGTAGCACCTATGAAGGGTGTCTTGCGTTTTGAAAGGAGGGGAAAGTTGAGTCCCCGTTTTGTTGGGCCATTTGAGATTCTGGAGCGGATTGGCCCTGTAGCTTATCGCTTGGCGTTGCCTCCATCACTCTCGACAGTCCATGACGTGTTTCACGTTTCTATGTTGAGGAAGTACGTGCCAGACCCATCCCACGTAGTGGATTACGAGCCACTAGAGATTGATGAAAACTTGAGCTATGTTGAACAACCTGTTGAGGTGCTTGCTAGAGAGGTGAGGACGTTGAGAAATAAAGAAATTCCCCTGGTTAAAGTCTTGTGGCGGAATCACCGGGTAGAAGAGGCTACATGGGAGCGTGAAGACGACATGAGATCCCGTTATCCCGAACTGTTCGAGGAATAAAAACTTTCGAGGACGAAAGTTCCCTAAGGAGGGAAGAATGTAACGCTCCGAATTTTTTTTAAGGTAAAATTTTGTTCTCGTTTTATTTAAAATGCAAATCGATATAATAATAATATAATATTAATTATATTATTATTATTAATGTTTATTTTATTGGTTATAATATTAATATTATAAATATTATTATAAATTAATATTATAGAAATATTGTTATTTCTAAAATAACAAAATAAATTATTATTTCTTTAATATTAATATTATTAATATATTATATTTATTACTTCATTATTATTATTATTATTATTATTATTTAATATATATATATATATTATTATTTAATTTAATTTATTAATATTATATATTATTTAAGATTTATATATATATATATATATATAATAAAATTTTTTAAAAACAAAAACCCTAATACGCGCCGCACGCCCCCCCCCCCCCCCCTCGAAATTTCTTTTCTCTCCCGCAGCCGCCGCCAGCCGATTCTTCCTCTCCCCGACGCCGCGGCACCGCTAAACCCGAGCCCCATCCATTTCCTTTCGCTTTCGTCTCCGTCCGTCTCTTCATCTCCATCTCCGTCGGTGCGTAGCCTCGCCGGACGTTCGCCGCAGCCACCATCCGCAAGCCGCAACCCGTCTCTTCGTCGTCGTCCGTCGAATCCCACCCAACGCCACCGCCGCTCGTCGCTGCTCCACGAAGCAGCCACCCGCATCCCTCGTGTGTTGTCCGCGAATCGTCGCCGCCGTCGCTCGCCGGGAAAAAAACCGATCACCGTGCTGCCCATTCTCTTTCGTCCAGACCCGACCCGGTTCCAGCTGACCCGAGCCGTTTCCGATCCGAGCCACACAGATCCGGGTGAGCCGTGTTGGACAAGCC
Source organism: Cucumis melo (assembly GCF_025177605.1). Taxonomy (NCBI): domain Eukaryota; kingdom Viridiplantae; phylum Streptophyta; class Magnoliopsida; order Cucurbitales; family Cucurbitaceae; genus Cucumis; species Cucumis melo. The sequence goes on along the minus strand of NC_066867.1, from coordinate 9,023,765 downwards.
GAGCCGCGAGCCGTACCCGAGCCGCCATCCAAGCCGCGAGCCGAGCCCCAAGCCGAGCGAGCCGCGAGCCGAGCCGCGAGCCGAGCCCCAAGCCGAGCGAGCCGCGAGCCGAGCCGCGAGCCGCCGAGCCGAGCCGCGAGCCGCCGAGCCGAGCCGCGAGCCGCCGAGCCGAGCCGCGAGCCGCCGAGCCGAGCCCCCAAGCCGAGCGAGCCGCGAGCCGAGCCGCGAGCCGAGCCCCAAGCCGAGCGAGCCGCGAGCCGAGCCGCGAGCCGCCGAGCCGAGCCGAGCCGAGTCCAAGCCGAGCCGAGCCACCTAAGCCTTCCTTCCTTCTTTTCGGTTCACGGTGAGTTTTCGGTAAGGTTTGTTCTGATGAATTCCCTAATGTTCCTCGTCCGATTTGAGTCTGAATGTTGAATTAAGTTTTGGCCCTACTTTTCTCCCTTGAAGGTAGTGCAAAGTTGACGCCTAAGTTCTCGGGTTCCGCGACAGACCTGGTTGGAGATAGCTTCCTTTCCTTGGGTAAGTCAACGGATGACCTTTTAAATCAACTGCTACTAGGGCCACCCACTAAAACCTTCGTGTTTCGTTTAGGTGGATCTGTTGAGCGTAGTTTTCAATCGAGGGGCATCACCGAGTTTCAGGTAAGGGTTTTCCTACTACTGGACCCCGAGTCCAGGCTAAAACCGTAGTAATCCACAGGGGATTACACGTTAGTGACTGTACTGAATATCTGTATGCGTGTTGACTGTTAAGTGCTGATATTATTTTCGGTCTGATGAAATTATACTGTGACTGCTGTTGTGGATTGAAATTATATGTTGATGGACCTTAAAGTTACGGTTAGTATGTATTAAACTCTGGTCTGGATGTGGTTCATGGAGTTTGGATGGGGAAGACAGTGAGTCCTGTTTTGGTTGGTTAGTCGTTTGGGCCTAGGGTTTCCCTATTGGGGTACGAATCGGTAATGCATATAGCAACTGAGGGTGTAGATGTTTAAGCCTATACTATCTGACTGACAAAGCCTATGGCGGGACTGTAATATGAATGCCGTTGTGATGTGACTGATGTAGATAGTTTGGTAAGGGCTGAGGGGTAACGGTTAGCTTCATCTATGGGGTAGTGTACCTTACTGATGTGTGCATCCTTCGGGAGCACTAGACTGATATGTGCATCCTTCGGGAGCACTAGACTGATATGTGCATCCTTCGGGAGCACTAGACTGATGTGTGCATCCTTCGGGAGCACTAGACTGATGTGTGCATCCTTCGGGAGCACTAGATTGATATGTGCATCCTTCGGGAGCACTAGACTGATATGTGCATCCTTCGGGAGCACTAGACTGATATGTGCATCCTTCGGGAGCACTAGACTGATATGTGCGTTCTACGGAACCACTAGACTGTTATGTAGGGTACCCCCGAATAGGAAGTTAACTGATGTTCCCTAACGGGCCCAGTAGTGGGTCCCTTACTGGGTATGTTTATACTCACCCTTTCCTTTCTTTAACTTTTCAGGTAGGGGTACAGCGAGGGGCAGACCGACGAGAGGCAGGAAGGATGCGTGAAGGCCATATGGACGCGTCTGATTTTCTTTCGCTTCCGCTATGTATTTTGTCAGAATATTTTGATTGTGATTTTTGGACTGGTGACTTGACATTTTATTTTGTGACTTTTTGAATTATTTAAAATAGGGCCCGAAACTGTCTCTTGTAAGGTTTATAATGTTTTAATGAATCGTATCTGGTCTGTTTTAAATTTTATTTTGAATGGTCGAGTTTTGGTATTTGGTAGTGACCTCAGCTTAGTCCGGAAAAGTTGGGTCGTTACAGATAAAAAGTGAAAATAACTTGCAATAATATACAGAATATGAAACAAATAACACAATGATTACAAGTTACAAAAAGTTAAAATCGAAGAAATAGCAAAACACCCCAAAATTTAATCATTCCTCAAGTTTGGATTAGCAGTAGGCGCGGAAGGAAGGGTTTGAGACTGGTGAGATGGATTGTTGTATGTCTAGCGGGATGATTGGGGCACATGGACGTGTTGTACAAATACATCATGAAGATATTGCATCAATGTGAAGAACTACTTATCGTGTCTCTCTAAAACTCATCAACCAAGGCATTTCTAAGACCAACCATACCTTTTGAAGCTATACATTCCTAGCAAGTAATTTGTTAATGCCAGCATTCACCTTATCCATCTTAGAAGTGAGTTCCTTGTGTTTTGCCTGCAAATCTTCCAACTTGTGTTCTCCAAAATGTCATTGTCTTTGAGTTCTCGAAGACAGAAAAATCATCCATGAAGATCTTCATTAACTTCTCTACGAAGTCAACAAATAACGTTGTCATACACCACTTAAACATTCCTAGAGTGTTATACAATCTGAAACGCATGTGAAGAAAGGCAAGCGATCCATAAGTGCACGTAAACTTCATTGTGTTCTAGTCCTTCATGTGCTATTGCGATCTAGTTATACCAAGAATAATCATCTAGAAAGGAAAATAATTCAGCATGCCCAAGATTAGATTAATGAAGGGCAAGGAAAAATGGTTCTTTTTAGTGGTCGTGTTCAGCATGCAATAATCCATACATATTTGCCACCCAGTCACTATTTGCATAGCAATCAACTCATTTTTCTCATTGGTGACTATTGTCATTCCACCTTTTACCAAAACATATTAGATTGGGCTGATTCATTCACTATAAAAAATTTGATAAATAACCTCCACGTCAAGCCACTTAATCATTACTTTCTTCACGATTTCTTTCATCATAGGATTTAACTGCCTCTAATATTGAATAACGTTAGCTTGCCACTCGTCAAGCCTAAGTTTGTGCATACAACATGATAGACTAATTCCCTAAATATTGGCCAATTAGGTCCATTCTATGACCTTAGTTCGAAGTTTCAGGCCTTTGTTTCATAACTGCTTTTTCTTCTGGGGCCTTTAAGTAGGCGGAGATGATGACAAGAAAAGTTTCATTCTCCTCCAAATACGCATACTTCAGGTGTGCAGGTAGTGGTTTTAATTCTAACTCTAGTAGTTCTTCAATTGATGACTTAATCTTTCAAGAATCTTTATTTTGCAAGTCTAAATATTCGAACTTTCTCGCATCAGGCACGAAGTTCACTTCTTCAATCCTAGCACCTTAGGGTAAATTCTTCAATAAGAGTAGTTGGTGTCATCTAATAAGTAAGAGTAGTGTGGTAGATCCACCATCTTTAACTTGAACCATCAAATTAAAGGGCCCTGGATTGAGAACACCATTAAATATAAATAATTGAACTCACTTTGATCATCATTGAAATATTTATTTGACATGCAATGTGGTTTGTCACACACATGATTACTACAATTTCAAGAACATTGTAAAGGAACATATGAAAAGCTATAACAGGAACAATATCTAAGTTTTGTAACCTAAACCAATGCAATATTTTTTTACTAATGTAAACCTAAATCAATGCCATGTACACTATCTTAGCCGTGTGGAGTAAAATTGGTTTTTATTAATATAAAGTTAAGGAATTACAACGTTGTACTTATATATAAATAAATAAATTATCACACACGTATAGGGTAACTTAGTGAATGATCAATTAGACACCTTCTAAGCATGAGACTCGCTCTCAACAAAAATTGTAATTTTTTTCCATCTTAAGTTGAATGCCACTTCCCTTAGAAGCTTATGCTTCTCCTACGTATGAGAATCCCTTCTTTAGATTCAATATGATCTAGAGACATCATCCCATGATAAAAAACAACAAAAACTTCACAATCACCAGGTTTGGCACTCAACGACAGATTCCCAGGATGTGGTCACAATTAGAGAGGCAAGAATGTGAGAGGTGTGGCCGGCGGAGATTTCGTCGAAAGTTTAGGACTATGTCAACTAAGAGTGCAACGGTTAAGACGACAAGGCTCGAGAAATAGGGTTTTAAAGAATTGAAGAGCGAGATGTTAAAAAAAATCTTGAAAAACAAAAATAAAAAAATAAAATGGAGTCTTCTGTATACAGATCGATGGGGAGTGAACTACCAAATATATATTTAATGGTTGGTTGCATAAATGGCAAAAAAAAAACCTAATATAATGACATATATAGCACAAAAAATAATAAAATAGTAAAATACCCATGTCAAACAACCATTTGGCCACTTTTTCTCGATTTTTTCACATTAAAAGCTATCACTAATAGCTACAATTAGTGAATATCATTTATAATTGATATCGGTTGTTATCATACCGATAGTAGCTATTAGTGATAACTTGTCACCACTATGAGTATTTTTTTTCGATTTTCTTAAATTGATAGCTGTCATACGTTGCTGTCATTGATAGATGCTATCAATGGTAGCTTTTAATTTGAGAAATATGTTATCAGCTGATATAATTGATAATGAGTATTAGTGATAACTTTTATCAATGATAGCCATTAAAGGGTAGAGTAACTTTAAATTTGAGAAAATATGGTATCGAATGCAATAGTTAGTTTTTATAGTTGATAACTGGTATCGGTAATAGCTTTTAATTTGAGAATGTGGTATAAGTTGCTATAACTGATATCTTCTATTAGCAATGTTGCTATCAATTAATATTTCAGACATCTACTATAGGTAATTTTTCTATATTGCTATCAACGTAAAATGATATCACTAACATTATCTATCAATGATTGCATTAGAAGAATATCGCTGATAATAAGTATAAGCAATATCATAAAAAGAATATGTAAGTGATATCTTCTTAGAACATATCAATTTTGAATTGATAAGATTTAATTATGCTATCAATTGATATTTTTATAGCTATAACTATCAATGATATTCTTCTATTGCAATATCAGTACTAACATTTATAAGTAATATCCCTAATAGACTACTATATATCAATGATATCAAAGCAAATGGACAAAAAAAAAAAAAAAGAAGAAAAGAAAAACAGAGATCAAATTAGCATGCTTTGGTAATATCTTTGAATCTCTAATAAAATACTATTCATATGGTAGCTTCTATCGCAAATAGTATAAATGAAATTGATATAGTTGCAACTTTTGAAATAAATAATTGATTTACAGTTATGCTGTCAACATTTATATCAAATAGAAATTCAAAGTTCAAGTTATCAGTGACATGCTGTCATTGATAGAAGTCATCATTGATAGCATGACATTAGTGATATAAATCATCACTGATAGCATGAGAGGACATTTATGAGAGGACATTAGTGATATAAATTCAAAGTTCAAGTTATCAGGAAACTGAAGGGCAGAGTTGACCTTTTATTAAAAAATTTACCATATGACTTGTAAAAAATTGTCATTTATGTTTTGCAAATATTCTTCCCTTGTGCTATAGGTTATATTTATTTTCTAATTTGTGCTATTTGGTGCAATTTTCCAATATTTAATCTAATCTATCTCTAACTAAAACTGAGTAAACGAGTTCTTTTCTTCGTCAGAAAACCTTATTTTTTAATCACATCGAAAGGATATAAATTGTAACAACCCAACTTTCCAGACTAAGCTGAGGTCACTACATACTGCTAAGACTTGACAGTAAAACACACAAACTCATGAAAGACCTGTTACGATTCATTAAAAACATTCAAAATATCATAAAAACAGTTTCGAGCCCTATTTTGCATCACATTCCCAAAAGTTCCAAAATATAGTTCACAACATTATCAAAACAAAATAGCAAATCAAATGTTCTAACCATGACTCCCTTTAATAGTCAAAAGAAATAAACAGTAACAAATACGTCAGCGGAAGCATAAAGAAACTAGATGCGTCCATATGACCTTCATGCATCCTTCTTGCCCCTCGCCGGTCTGCCCCTCGCCATACCCTTACCTGAAAAGTTAAAAAGAAAAAGGGTGAGTATAAAAATATACCCAACAAGGGACCCACTAATGGACCCACTAATGGACCCGTTAATAACAGTTAGCTTCTTATTAAGAGGTACTCTACATAAACAGTCTAGTGGTTCTGTAGAACACACACATCAATCAGTCTACCCGTTGGATGCACATATCAGTCTAGTGATCCGAAAGGATGCACATATCAGCCTAGTGATCCCGAAGGATGCACATATCAGTCTAGTGATCCCGAAGGATGCACATATCAGTATAGTGATCCCGAAGGATTCACATATCAGTCTCGTGATCCCAAAGGATGCACATATCATTTTCGTGATCCCGAATGATGCACATGTCATTCTCGTGATCCCGAAAGGTGCACATATTAGTCTTGTGATTCCGAATGATGCACATATCAGTCTTATGATCTCGAAGGATGCACATATCAGTCTAGTGATCCTGAAAGATGCACATATCAGTCTACTAATCTCAAAGGATGCACATATAAGTCTAGTGATCCCGAAGGATGCATATATCAGTCTCGTGATCCCGAAGAATGCACATATCTGTCTAGTGATCCCGAAGGATGCACATATCAGTCGACTGATCCTGAAGGATACACATATCAGTCGAGGAATCCCAAAGGACACCATGCTTGTAAGGTACGCTACCCATAGATAAAGCTAACCGTTACCCCTCGGTCCATACTAAACCGTCTACAACAGTCACAGAACAATAACGTTTAAGTTAACGGTTCAGTTATAAGCTTAGCCAGTCAGACAGTTTAGATTCAATCAACAGTCTCTTCAGTCGCTATATGTATATCTAATTCACACGTCATCGTGACATTTCTCAAAACTAGTCAACTATTGAAATCATCACTTTGTAAATCCACCTCACGGTAACTTCGTCTCAGTTCAAACCCTAGCACATCTACGAGTAATCTATGTTATGCATAACGTCCATATTATGCATAACAGTCGTATTAAGTCTACAGCACAGTTCGACAGTGTATACAAAATCTATACAAGAGGTCTCCGAACTCTTAGTTCCTCCACGACATAACTCCATAACTGGTATATATCCTAACAACAAACTTCAACTTGACATAACATTAAGATTTTCATAGTCCATCGACATTACTATTCCAGTTAACAGCACAGCCCATCAACATAACTGCAATACTCAGAACATTTAAGCATCTGTGCCCCTCAGCAGAACAACTCATTAACGTATATAAATACATAGGTTACAACTAACGATCACATCACCTTTAATTAGTCAAGAGTACATATTAGTAATGTTTTCTAGCAAAACATGCATCAATCAATTTAGCACAGTTGCTATAGTATAATTCACATGTGGGTTACTACGTTTTCAATCTCGATCTGAGATCCAGTAGTAAGAAATCCCTTACTTGAACTGTAGCTAAAATCTTTGTTCAATTCGACGTGCAAACGAATCCACCTAAACACAAACATAAGGGTTTAATAATGATATCACTAAAAATCCACATTACAAAACGTTCCAAAGCAACATCTACCAGCTTACCAAAATAGAGGAGAGTTGGCTCCAAATACACTTGCCGTAACATCCTAGAACCTCAGCGTCACCTCGCTAACACCTTCAAGGGATCAACAGTTAACCCAACCAAGAAGTTCAACATCTTAATCCGACATTTAAACTTGCATTGACTATTGAAAACGTTAGCAATTCCTCACATTGTCCTTACCAAAACTCAACAGGACTTAGCACGGATAGAACGGCTTAGGCGACTCGGTGAAGTGGGAGATTGGCTTGGAAAAATGGCTCGGCTCAGCTCCGCTCGTGACTGGGCTCAGTTCTCAGCTTGGTTCGCGGCTCAGTTTGGTTCAGCTCGCGGCTCACAGTTTGGTCCGACTTGGTTGGCTCGGTTCGAACCGCTTGAAGCTGAGGCAACCACGAACGGCTGGTTTCCGAGTCTAGGACGACGGTGGACGTTTCACAGATGATAGGCGAAGCGACAACAGATCGGAAATGGAGGGGTGGCCCGCTCGACTAAGGGCAGAAGCGGCCAACAGCCACTCGGGTACACGAGGTAGAGAGAGAACGTCAGAGATGGAGGAGCTTGCAAACGATCAGATGGCCGGTCTGGAGGACTCGTCGGTGGTTGACTGTTCACTGGCTGAAGACGGAAACGTGCAGATGCAGTCGGTTGAATGAAGGAGAAGTCGTGCGGATGGCGGCTGTGTGTGTTGAACGGAAGAGAAATGGATGAAGGGAAGCGGTGTCATCGGCTGTCGGGTGAAGGAAATGAAGAAGAAGAAGAAGAAGACACCGGGGGCGCGACGCGGGAGTGGGGTGAATAATAGTAGTAGTAGTAGTAGTAGTAATAATAATAATAATAATAATAATAATAATAATATAATATAATTTATATTATTATTATTATTATTATTATTATTATTATTATTATTATTATTATTATTATTATTATTTTATTAAACAATAGTTCTTTAAATTAAACAATATGATGAAAATATAGATTCACACATTCATCTAAATATCAAAGCATGAATATATTGAAATATCGAGAAATATGGTGGACCTAATCTCTTAAAAGTTTTATAAGTTTTTTTTTTTGGTTTTATTTTTCAAAAAGTAAAAGGTTTATAAGTTGGAGAGTTATGAAAAGTAGTATGATATATTAAATTTATCCAATGTTATGAAAATTTGAAGTTGATTCATTATTTAATTGATTTCATACTATATCTATTTATATTGTTGTAAAATAGATGCATGAAAGAACTCGTCCACTAATGTGTTTAAAAACTAGTTTATATGTATGTAATCTTTTGTACTCCATATGTCATGAAAAGGTACTGTGACGAAAACGAAGAGATGATCCTGGTTTACGAATACATGGATGGTGGAAATTTAAGAGATTATTTATACGGTTCAAAAGCAAAAGATCATGTTCCATTGTCATGGAAGAAAAGGCTTGAAATTTGCATCTGTGCAGCAAAAGGGCTTGATTATCTACACACGGGCTCCATTGCGGGCATCATCATACACCGAGACATTAAAACGACAAACATCTTGCTCGACAAAGACTTAAATGCAAAGGTTGCTGATTTTGGGATATCAAAGATTAGAGTACCGGACGCCGCTGAATTGGACAACACTATTAGAGGCACTTACGGATATATGGACCCAGAATACCTAAGCACCGGAAAGTTGAAAGAAAAATTTGATGTCTACTCGTTCGGTGTCGTGCTTTTCGAAGTTCTCTCGGCCAGAGCTCCGATAAAAAAGTCGGTTCCAAGTGAAGAGACATACTTAGCAGACTGGGCAATTCTATGTAAAAACAAAGGAGAGATTGAAAAATTGATTGATCCTTTTCTTGTTGGAACCATCGATGCGAATTCGCTGAGCAAATTCGTGGACGTTGCGGAGAAGTGTGTGGATGAAGTTGGGGCGAATAGGCCCTCAATGCGCGAAGTGGTGAATGATTTGGAATTAGCTTTGCAGTGTCAGTTAACGCCTGTGGGGCTGGGTAGGGAACATGAGGGGATCAGTACCACCGTTGTTGAAGGTCCATTGAAGATTGATTAAAGGACTTTTGATCAGATTCCATCTAAAGGGATTGATGATTCAATCATGCTAGATGAGGATACCACCACGGTGAATGCCAACGAGTTGGCTGTAGAGTTTAAGAATTGATTATGCTAGATGATTTGATTTCATATATGTGAGAGTTTATATTTGCTAATTGTGAATCATGGTTTTTAGTCATCATGTATGGATTGTAATATTTGCATGTATTAAACTATATACATGGGGTATGTAAGTTAGACAGTACTTAAGAGGGTCGTTTGGTGTGTGTAAATTTGGAATGTTGAGTGTACGTAAATGTTCAGGATAGATGATTGAATCTGGGGATTACATAGTTTGAATTTAAGGATGTTAAAAATTTAAGGTTAAGAAATCTATATGTTCATCTATTTTAAATATAAGTTAGAAAAAAGTAGAGAAACCCTTTGAAGATATTAACGAATTAATTTAGATAAGAAATCTATATGTTCATCTATATGTTTTTTTTTTTTTTGTTGACCAACAATGCAAAATGATACATCAAATTTTTTATTCCATTTATTGTAATGTCCCAAGAAAAAATGAAGATAATTTTGGAGTTAATTATCTTAGATTTGTTTAATTATATTTAATTTAGGGATTTTTTTAAAAAATATAACAAAGCTGTAAATATTTACATTGTAGAGAACAATTTCGAAAATGGAAAAAGTCTGCAAGCCGACAATAGAAAAAACCAAAATATCCTGTCAACAACGCGTGAAATATAATTTGTACACGATCGTTTAGATTTGATCGTTTAGACTTGGTTATCCAAATCTAAACGATTTATTTTTTCAATTCTATCGTTTAATTTGGTTACAATATCGTTTAATTTGGTTACACGATCGTTAAATGATTTTTTTTCAAAATTTGGTACACTATTGTTTAGATTTGGCTTAAGGAATTTTTTCAAAATTCTTTTGGTACACGATCATTTAGATTTGGATAAACAAATTTTTTTAATTCTTTTGGTAGACGATCATTTAGATTTGTCTACACGATCGTTTATTTTTTCAATATTCTCTGGTACACGATCGTTTAGATTTGGCCAAACGATTTCTTTGATTCTTTCGGTGCACGATCGTTTACTTTTTTTACAGAATCGTTTACATTTGGCTACTCCAATCTAAACGACTTTTTTTTCAAGATTTTTTATACACGATCTTTTAGATTTTGCTATTTTTTGTACACGATCCTTTAGATCGTTTAGATTTAGTTACCCAAATTAAAACAACATAGAAAAGGAAGAGGAAAAGAAGAAAGATGAGGAAAAGAAATCACATCAAAAAAAAAAAAAAAAAAGAGGAAAAGAAGAAAGACGATTAAAAGAAATCACAGTAAAAAAAAAAAGGAAAAGAAGAAAGACGATGGAAACAAATCGCAGCAGGAAAAAAGAAGAGGAAAAGAAGAAAGACGATAGAAAGAAATTGTAACGAAGAGGAGAAGAAAGACGGAAGGGCAAATTTGGAATATTTAAAAAGTGACTAACTTCATGGGCTTTGTTACACGAGTCGTAAATACTTTAGTGGTTTGTTATATTTATGAAAATGCACCGTTAATTTATTGGGCATTATTTTGAATTAATTTAATGAGAATTATTTCATTTTACGGAAATTTATAATTAATCAAATGTTTGTAGATCAATATTTAATTAATTAGAGGTTTTAGCTTGTAGTGTTTGTTGAGAATTTGATTAAACTGTATGTTACGAGGTTTAAGTAAAACTATAGAATTTTGGTGTTGTTGAAATTGAATAAAATTAAATAATTACGGTTGTTATTTTTATTAAATTGTAAAGAGGAAATTTTGTTTGAGATTTGATGACTATATGTGTGTGTGTGTGTGTATATATCTATATAATCATTATGGAAAAGGAAAAGATAATTATTTATATTGGTTGAAATATAGTTATTTAAGGAAAAAATAATTGTATTTTAGAGAAAAATATTTATTAAGGAAGAAAAAGAAAAATAACGGGGACTTTTTAATAATATAACAAAGCGGCAAGTTATTTATACTCTATAGAACAATTTCAGAAACGGAAAAATCTCATAGGCCCAGAATACGAAATACCAAAAATACCCCAAGAAACGTGCGATTAATCGTTCCGTGCACGCGCGACTAATGTTACTAAATGATTATTAGACGACATCATGTAGAATAATATACAATTGATACACAATCTTGTAAATTACCAAATACATAAACGATCAACAATAAATACTAAACGATAACAAAATACTTTAACGATCGCGTAAATTATCTTTAACGATTATCTCAAATGTGCATCTGATCACGTCTGAAAATATAAAAAGGAAACATCTGATCATATGGTTATGTAAGGATATTGTTTTGGAAAAAGGAATATACATATATATTTGTGGAGAGAGAGAATGAAATTAAAATAATAATTGTATGATAGAAAATATAATTATTATTTAGTAAAAGATAATGTTGATATTTTATTTGGAGAAAGGGTGAGGTGATTGGTGGAATTTTGAGTAAAAGCAGAATTTAGTGGGTTTTAAATGAAGAGAGAGAATGTTTGTTTTGGAAAAGAATTTAAAAGAAAGATATTTGGGAAATGATAGAGAAATAATAACAATAATAATAGTGATATTATTATTATTATAAATATATCGTATTACGTGCCATCATCTTCTTCCTCTTTAGAAAAAAAAACCCTAAACGTCGCCGCCTCCTTCACCATCCTTCACCACCGACAGCCACGCACGATCTCCATCATCTCCGCCATCTCCGTCGTCGGCTGTCGCAGCGTCGACTGTCAAGCCGATTCTCGTCTCTGCAAGCCGCCAACTTTTCACGTCACCCATCTTCTTGCCTTCGCTCACTAGTCATTCACTCTCCGTCACGGTTGTCGCGTCGCCACCTCGATCCACCGATCGTTCGTCGTTCACCGAGCCAAGCCACCATTGTGCAAACGGCTGTTTCGCGTGAGTCCAAGCCAAGTCGTCTAGGTTGGAGCTCCGTCCACGCCAAGCATGTGGGTGTGAGCCGCGCCTTTCAGCCGCACGATTACGCTCCGAGTCGTACACGAACCCGCGTCGAACCACGGTTGAGTTTCTAACCGTGCACGCGTGTGAGCTGTGTCCCCAGCGCGCCCACCAGCCGTTCATCTGAGTCGCGCCTCCTGCGTCTGAGTCGCACGCGAGCCGCCTCTGTGTAAGCTACCTATCCGAGCCGCCCTTCTCTTCATCCTTGAGCCGTCATGCCTCTTTCAAGCCGCCTAGCCTATTTTGGTCATTTCAGTTAATTTTGGTAAGTTTTTTATTGGGTTTTTGGCACACCCATCAAAGGTTATTTTTTACCCTAAATAATTTAACTATGGACTTAATTGAATTATTTTTCGTGGTAGGTCAGTTGGGAGTTGTGCTGTAGAATTTTCCTAAACCAAGGATAAATTGGGTTCGTTTCAACTTTGGGTAAGTGAAGATAATTGGAATTTGGTCCCTAGGGGACTGTTATTTATTAATTACTTTTAGATTTTGGGTCTACTTGTGTTTAGGATTTTCCTTAGGAAGCGTGACCGCAACTATTAGGAAAAGTATCGGTGTAATTAATCTCTAGGTAAGAGATTCTACTACTAGACCTTTGACTGAATTTAAGAGACCGCATGTATTTACGGTTATGTATTTATGGTGGCTATGATGCATAGGGGATGCTGTAGACGATGATTGATATTGTGTTTATGATGACAACTGATGTTATGGTTGAGGATGATGATCGTTATGTTATGTTTGATTTTGATACATGCTATATTAATCACATGAATAAGGATGTTAAGATTAATGCTTAGATCCTGTTATGATGCTTATGATGATATTACATGTTTTGGACTATGGTGTGTCTGTTAACTTTATATGATGAGTTTCTTACCCCACCTGTATCGTGGTCCTATCTATGGGGTCACTCGCACGACTAGGGGGTGTTCCTACAGGATCACTCGCACGATTTAGGGGTGTACCTACGGATCATATGCACGGTTAGGGGGTAGTTATTTTGTGTATACGGGGTCACTCGTTCGACTAGGGGTGTTCCGACGAGACCACTCGCACGATTAGGGGCGTACCCTCGTATTACAGATATGTTTATGGAGTGTGTACCTGCAATCACTCGCACGACTAGGGGTATTCCTATAGGATCACTCGCACGATTTAGGGGTGTTCGTACGATCTCACTGACTCAGGTGTGCTCCATTGGACACACGATACTGCATGTATGTTTCTAATGAGAAGTTAACAGATTACCCAGTGGGACTAGTAGTGGGTCCCTTACTGAGTATATTTATATACTCACTCTTTCTTATGTTTAACATTTCAGGCTGAGGTAAAGAAGAAGTTGGCGAGCGACAACAAGGGATCTGTGACATGCCATATGGGGACCTAGTTCAGCTTCCGCGCTTATTTATCGTTTTTTTTCTTTTTGATATTTTAAATTTTAATCATTTAACTTAAGATTTTATGCTATATTTGTTTCTATTTTCTAAAAAAAAGTGTTAAAACCCGCGGCTCACATTTTCAACTATCTTTGTTAATTTTGATAATCTTACGCTTTTATGAACATTTTGGTATTTATTTTATAGAAATTTTAGTTAGCCTCTTTTTTTTGGAAAATAAAAAATGTCTTTAATGTTTATCTTTTAAGTAATGACCTTAGCTTAATTTAAAAAGTTCGGGTTATTACACCAATAACTCATAATTACAAAAATGACATCACAATGAAGGGACCTATAAAAAGGTGAAAGAACTTGCTCACACTTTTTCGTTAATCATCTTCCTCGTCAATTGTTATATCTTAGTAACTGCTCCAACAAAACTATCGCTATCGACAATCTGACTTGCATATAAAAAGGTTTGAATCTATATTCATTTTGATCTATCTCCATCATTTACATATATCTACCATGATCTATATAACGTACAAAGAGGTCTAAATCTATATTCATTTTGATCAATCTATATCTATCGCGAAAACATGTTTGTTTCAATACTGATTGTATACATTTCATTGAATATAATTTATATTACAGCCTGTGTAACAAAACCCATGAAGTTAACCATTATTTTTTAAATATTCTAGGTTTGCCCTTTCTTTTTATCGTCTTTCTTCTTCTTTTTTCTTTTCATCGTCTTTCTACTCTTTTTTTTCCTTTTTTCCAAACTTTTATGTCACACCCCGTTCTAGGTTTCTCTTCTAACCTAGATCGTGGTGTGAATTTATTCTTTAAAAAACATTTCCTTTCAAATGTAAGATATATAACACCCTTTTCAAGAAGTTTCTATAAAACTTTCGGCAACATCTCCCCTAAAATATAGATTAGTTAAAGTAAAGGAAGATATTTTCACTTCTATATGTATATAAGCAACTTCAGACTCAACAACACATCATGTGTGTCTTACCACACACTTATCCAGAAGTAGAATTCACATTCAAACTAGATATTACAGACAAAATGATTTAATTTCAGTCTAATAAGGGATCTCTCCAAATGCAAGTCCTTAGCATCACTCTCGCTACATCTAACCATTTCATGATGCAATACAAAAGTTAACTATATACATACCAAAATGAGGATCTACAAATGATGACGACAATCCAACCAAAGTTTGGTCCTTGATCGCTACCTGCGCGCGGCGCGGGGGGGGGGGGGGGGGGGGGGGAGGAGGGGTGGAAAGAAAACATTGAAAACTCAGTAAGTGGCAAGTTTCTTAGAAGTAAAACTCATAAAACATGCTCAAATAGAAAATATGTAAATATGCATTAGTAATGAAATATTAGTTAAAACGTCATTATCTCGTAGCCACTAATCAACCAACAAACCAGTAGTCGATCAAACCATGGCAAGACATCTAAATATATGGCGAAAGATAGCTCACACATGACCAAAGAATCATGCGGCCAAAACTAGCTCACACATATTTAGTACCCGCCATGATAACAACCTCCATCCAATCCAACCAAGATGACATACTAAATACATGGCTTGGAATAACTCACATGGGATCCATATCCACAAGGAAACATTAAAATAAAAGGAGACTGGAAAGAGAACTTACATGTTAGGTACTATGAATATAAAAGGAGAATGGAAAGAGAGCTTACATGTCATTTGGTTCAAGATCGTGTACCAAATATAAAAGATCTATTTTTTTTCATTTTTAATTTTTTTTCAAACTGTTATTTGGTTCAAGATCGTGTATCAATTTTAAAATATCAATTTTTTTTCAAACTACTATTTAGTTATTCAAGATCATATACTAAATATAAAAGATCTTGAAAAAACCATCGTTTAGATTTGAAATTCCTTAATCTAAATGATCCTAGATCATTTAGATTAAGGAATTTCAAATCTAAACGATCGTGTACAAAAAATAGCTAAATCTAAATGATCGTGTACAAAAAAAATAGATGATCATGTAACAAATGAATCTTAAGAAAAATCATTTGGCCAAAACTAAATGATCATGTAACCAAATTAAACGATCATGTACCAAAAAAATCTTGAAAAAAAATCATTTGGCCAAATGTAAATGATCGTGTAATCAAATTAAATGAACCTGTACTAAAAGAATCTTGAAAAAAATTAATGAGGCAAATATAAACGATCATGTAGCCAAGTTTAAACGATCTTGTACCAATGAATCTTGAAAAAAATAAGTCAAATCTAAACAACCGAATCTAAACGATCATGTACTAAATAATAGTCAAATTTAAATGATCGTGTAACCAAATTAAAGAATTGTGTACAAAGAATCTTGAAAAAAAATCGTTCCGATCAAATCTAAACGATCGTGTACCAAATAATATCCAAATCTAAACGATCGGATAGCCATATTAAAAAATCGTGTCACTACAAGAAAAGGGAGATCTCTCGATGCCAAAAGGTGCATCCAAACGAAACTCAGGCAAATTGAGTTGGGAGAAAATTTTCTGATGCACCAAAAGGAAGCGTTTGGAGATCCTAGACATATCCCAACGCTGTACCTGGACATATCCCGATGTTGTACAATGTTGGAATATGTCTAGGATCTCCTGATGCTTCGTTTTGTGCATCGAAAAATCCGCTATTTTTTTAAAGAAAAATACCTTCCATCTCCATCTTCATAGTCCATTGTCTTCATTGCTCGGATAATCATCCATTTCATGATCTTCTTTAATTTCCTCCTTTTTGCAGCTTCTGTGTGCAAACGAACATAAACATACAAGGATTCAGACAAAAATCAAACCATGCAAACACATTAGCAGTAAGTAAACAAAAAAAAAAAGCATACTTTACCTTTTAAACTCACCATTGTTTCCAAGAACATGAAGAGAAATTACAACCTCATCCCAAACTCTTTAAACAAAAACAGAAATCAAGAAGAAATATTGGGAGAGTTAGAATGAAAATAAAAAGAAACCCACTGATAGAAAATGAAATTAAGAACAAATTAAAAGGGGGTTTGTATTTAGAATTTTAAACTTTGAATTACCTCCAACTAAGAGGTCGTGGCAGAGACAAACATGTAGATAGTGGCAGCGGCGGAGAGAGTAGCTACTAACGACGATGATGCAATCGCTGACTTAGACGGTTGAGGAGCAACCCTTTCTACCCATCCCTCTCCCCTTCTTCACAAATTTGTGAAGAGGGGAGGGTTTTGTAAAGGTTAACTCCCAATGCTTTACTTAAAGCGTCAAGCTATATCTAAGATTTTCCATTACTTTAAGTAAAGCATCGAGATATATCAAAGAAATCCTAATGTGTTGCTTTGTATGCTAGGAGTTCTTGGATATATATCCCGACGTTTTAAGTAAAGCATCAGTAATTTGTGCCTTTTCCAACACCTCAGTTTGTGCGTCGAGAGAGGTCATAACTTTCAACGCCATATTTTCAAATGGTATAAAACGATGTTGGGAGATCCTGAATTTCTTGTAGTGTGTACAAAGATTCTTAAAAAATATCGCTTAGATTATGCTATCCAAATCTAAGCGATCAAATCTAAACGATTATGTACCAAACAATAGTCAAATCTAAATGATCGTGTAACCACATTTATTACGTGCATTGTTGATGGCGTGGTTGATGGGGAATTTTTGGTATTTTTCATTGTTTGCTCTGTGGGCTTTTTCCGTTTTAGATATTGTTCTAGTGTAAATATTTTGTCGATTCGTATATTTTTTATAAAGGCCCCTAAATATTAATTATTGTGGAATATAATTAATTATACGGAGATAAATATGACTGGGTAAGTAAGGAAAGAGAAGGAATTAGATTTATTTAAAAGAAAAATTAATAATAATATATTGGAATATAATTATGGTAAATTTTCATAAATATAACAAACTATTAAAATACTTACGGCACGTATAACAAATCCCATAAAGTTAGCCATTTTTTAAATATTTCAGGTTTGCCCTCCCATTTTCTTCTCCCCTCTACAGTGATTTTTGTCTATCGTCTTTCTTCTTTTTCTCTTCTTTTTTTTCCACTGCGATTTCTTTCCATCGTGTTTCTTCTTTTCCTCTCTTTTTTACATCATTTAGATTTTGGTAACCAAATTTGATTACTTTCTATCGTCTTTCTCTTTTTTTCTTCTTCTTTTTCGCTGCGATTTCTTTCCATCGTCTTTTTACTTTTCCTTCTCTTTTTTTACTTCGTTTACATTAGGGTAACCAAATTTAAAATATTGTGTATAAAGAATCTTGAAAAAAATCGTTTAAATTGAAGTAGCCAAATATAAACGATCGTGTAAAGAAAATAAACGATCGTGTACCAATGGTATTAAAAAAAATCGTTTAGCCAAATCTAAACGATCGTGTACCAAAATCTTGAAAAAATAAACGCACGATCGTGTAAATAAATCTAAACGATCATGTACCAAAAGAATCTTAAAAAATTTTGTTTAGCCAAATCCAAACAATCATGTACCAAATTTTGAAAAAAAATCGTTTAGATTTGGAATAGCCAAATCTAAACGACCAAAACTAAATGATCCTGTAACCAAATCTAAATGATCGTATAACCAAATTAAACGATTGTGTAACCCAATTAAATGATAGAATTGAAAAAACTAATCATTTAGATTTTGCTATCCAAATCTAAACGACCAAATATGTCGTCTTTCTGTTTTTTATTCTTTTTTTTGCTGCGATTTCTTTCCATCATCCTGCTTCTTTTCCTTCACTTTTTTACGTCGTTTGGATTAGGGTAGCCAAATCTAAAAAATTGTGCATAAAGAATCTTGAAAAAAAATTGTTTAAATTGAAGTAGTCAAATATAAACGATCGTGTAAAGAAAATAAACGATCGTGTACCAATAGAATAAGAAAAAAATCGTTTAGCGAAATCTAAACGATCGTGTACAAAAAATCTTGAGAAAATAAATGATCGTGTAAATATATCAAAACAATTATGTACCAACAGAATATTCAAAAATTTCGTTTAACCAAATCTAAACAATCACTGACCAAATTTTGAAAAAAAAAAATCGTTTAGATTTGGGATAGTCAAATATAAACAATCGTGTAGCCTAATCTAAACGATCAAATCTAAATGATTCTGTAAGCAAATTTAATAGTTTGATTTCAAATAAATAATGTGTCTCTTCATTTCAACATTTTTATCCAATGTTGTAAATGGTGTCTTCCATGCATGAAGAAAACTCCAATGGTTATGCTATGTATGGATTCTTTAACAAAATGAAGAGAGTGGAGGATGAAACTATGAATTTAGTTTTTTTTTTTATTGGTCCTCGTTGACTTGTCATAATTTTGAAAATATTTTTAGCCTCTCTTTATCTCACTCACTTATTTAAATTAACTGGAGATTATGTTTATTAATCTTGTTACATGTTGGTTTCAATTAGGCTTTTTGATCACTTTTCATAATGTAGTTTATAATGACTTAGTTGGCCATTATCTATTACTTTAGTCATACATATATCAAGAAATAATGTTTGAGGTAGGATCACTATATTTTGAAAAATTGTCTTTAGTAAGTTTTTAGTATCTCAGATTTGAGTTTGATAGAAACAATTATAATTTTTAAGTTGTTTTAATAATCAAGGTGTAACACTTAGAGTGTAATTTGTAGTTGGTTATGAGTTTAGAAGTCACACTTAATCATTCATAATTAGTTGTTTTGAGAGTTAAGACACCTTTTAGGTGATTTTTATTCGGTTTTTAGTTTGAAAGTCACATCCAAGGCATTTTTTAACTTTTTTGAAAGTTAAAGTGTCAATTAAATACTTTTGTAGAGATTTTGTGTTTGGTTTTCAGTTCGGAAGGCGCACATAACCGTTTTGAAAATTGTTTTGAGTGTCAAGACAATTTATAATTGATTTAGTTCATTTTTAGTTTAAAAGTCACATTTACGGAGTTTTGACTTGTTGTGGGATTTAAACTATTAAATAGACACTTTTTAAATTGTTTCTTGAGTTTTATTGATATTTCACACTTTTAAGAAAACTTTTTAGGTTGACATTGATATTACGTGTGAACATCCTTTAGCTACGATAGTCATGTCATGCATATATTTCATATTTATTGTAAGCTTGAGTTGTAATATGATATGGCTATTTTACAGTTATGGGAGCCAATCATGCATATATTTCATAATTATTATATATTTTAGTTGTAATATATTGTGGCTATTTTGCAACTACGGTAGTCAATCATGCATATATTTCATATTTATTGTACGCTTTGGTTCTAATAAGTTATGGGTATCATACATATATTTTGTAGGCTTGAGTTTTAGTCGTACTTACTTGGGTAGTTTTAACTGTTCTAACATTTGAAGTGTTACTTAGACATTTTTAGATATTTTGTAGTTTTTAGTTTGAAAGTTACATATATATAATTTTAATTTGTTTTGGGAGTTAAAGTGCCACTTAGACTATTTTTAGAGATTTTGGGATTGGTTTTGAGTTAGGAAGGTAGACTTGGACATTTGTAAGATGTTTTGAGATTTAAGACATTTAAAAGGAGGTTTTTATATAGTTTTTAGTTTTCATGTCACACTTGAGTAGGTTTCACTTAATTTGAGGATTAACGTTGTAACGTTCCAAAATGAAGATAATTTTGAATTTAGTTATCTTAATTTTATTTAATTATAATGAGATTATGGGGTGTTATTTTGAGATATTTGATTTAGAATTAATTGTTTTGTGGAATTATAATTAATTAAATATTTTTGTTGGAGGAATATTTAGGATGTTTTATTTTAATAGTGTGGTTCTTAAAACTTATTATTAAAATAACGTTATTCACAAACAAATTATCAAAATAATGCTATTATAATTTTTTTAAAAAAATTCTATTCAATAATGTTTTTTTCTAAAAAGAATATATAGGTTGAGCTTTAAAGGCTGCATGTTGGCCGATTTGTGCAACCGACAGGGGAACAGTGGGAGGCCATGCATGGATGAGTTTTAGTCGCCCTCTTCTTTTCAGACATACATGAAAAGCTGCATGTAGTTATTTGGACTTTGCCCCTCTTCTTTTCGATTCTCATCTTTCACAAATTAAATACTCTCGGCCATTCTTCTCCGATTCTCATCCTTCACAAATACTCTTGGCCCCATCTTCTTCAATTGTCATCCTTCCCACAAATTCTCTCATCCTTCACAAATCCTCTCGACCATCACATTACCTCTACGATTTTCCTTCACATTTTCCCTCAGATCCCCATCATTTTTTCATCATTAATATTTCTTAAAATGTAACTATATTTGCTCCCTTCAACTCTTCTTCTCCCCTCCATTACACACCCTTTTTTCATCATTTTTTATTTATCTTCTCCCTTTCACTCTTCTCCCTCCCAACAAATTGAGGTATTTGTGGTATGGAATTTATTTGTATCGGCTAAATTCATATTTTTCGGAATTATTCATATAAATTTTGACTATAATATTATGTTATATTCTCAGATCTTATGGTTGTTTGAAAAAAATAATTACCGAGGTATATTTTTTTTAACCAAATTCATTTGAAATATATATATGTGTGTGTGTGTGTGAAATATCTGTGCGTGCGTGCGTTCGTGCGTCGTGCGTGTGCATGTGCGTGTGTGTGAGAAATAATATATCATATTCTCATTTTATTCTGCTTTTTTTTTGTGTAGTACCGTTGTCTTAGATTGACAATTGATGCGATGGCTAAATCGCATAAGCTTTATTGCTGTGGGACCTCCAATTAGGCAATTTGACGTGGATGTAACTCAAGAATACATCCATTGGTACAAAAATATTACTAGATTCTATATCACCGGATCAGAAGCTGTTGTGGGTGATCTAGGTACACATTTAAGTATTGTTTAATTATTTTTAGTACAAAATTTATTTTGAATTTTTTCAAATTCTCTTTAATATTTCA
The DNA here is from genome assembly GCF_025177605.1 of Cucumis melo. Classification (NCBI taxonomy): domain Eukaryota; kingdom Viridiplantae; phylum Streptophyta; class Magnoliopsida; order Cucurbitales; family Cucurbitaceae; genus Cucumis; species Cucumis melo. Next base: position 9,001,913 of record NC_066867.1, on the reverse strand, counting down.
CAAGGATCGAACAATAGTAGACTTCGGGATGTTGCAAATGATCCACATGGAGAACATACACTATATATGTACCATGTACCTATTATACTTGCTCCATCTCAAAGGAGACGAGCTTGATGCAAGAGCCTAATAATGAATTGGAAGAAGTTGACCAAGAAGTAGAAGAAATGCCTCCCATGACACAAACACAAAGCGAGACTTGTTACATTGGTCCAATGATGATGATGTCGACATTTGGAACGAGATATTATGATTCAATCGATTAATCGCTAGACATCGGAACAAGATATTACAATTCAGAGGCGGGTCCATCATCAAAGTTTGGCTAAGAATACTATGATTTGAAGACCGATCAATCATCTTCATACATGCATGGTTACAAGTTCGATCGTGGAAAACATAACGAATATTTGTAATATGAAACACCTACAGCGATATTCGAGCAACCAAATGAGTAACAATAAGAAAAGAATCAGGAGGGACTACAACAACAAAGAGTGTAGAGTCAACAATGACAACCAGTTAAAAATCATCGACGTTCAGGTTGTGGAACGCATTGATTTTTTTTTCATTGAATGAAAATTGTTAAATTATTGTATTAGACATTCTACTTTATATTTAGTTATTTTTCGGTCGCAAACAATTACTAAAAACTTACGGCCTTCCATTAATACAAAAAAAATAGATTACAACTGTAAATATCCATAAATTTGAAAGTTAACGTAAACATGAAAATACAAAAAAATGAAAGAAATTTCATCGATTTAAAAATACAAAGAACATACTTTTTAATAAGTTTCAATAATAATAAAATTGATTTTCATAAAAAAGAAATAGGGTTTTTCGTGGGTGAGAGAAAAATAAATTAGTATTAAATTGAAAAATAAGAATTTAAATTTGAAAAAAGAAAAATAAAATTCAAATTGAATAATGAAATAAAAAATTATATGAAAATGAAAAAGAATAAAGAAGTGGGTGAGTCTTGAAGACTGGCCCAAGGAGAGAGAGAGGGAAAAAAAGGTAAATCGCGGAATCTTGAAGACGCCCAATGAGAAAAAAAAAAAAAAAAAGGAAAGAAACAACCTTATTTCCTAAATAGTTTTGAAAATGTATTAATTAATAAATAGTTTTTCAAACGGAAAAATTATATTAATATTATATTAATACCTATACTAAGAGATTACACGTGTTGGCAGCCTGGTCATATAAAATTAATCTCTTCATATGTATTGTTCAACTAATATTTTAGATCTTAAACGTACTATGTATAAAAAGTTATGGTTATTCTAAATTAAATTAAAATAACATACCTTCAACCATAAACTCATTCGTGTAATTGATGGCCATTTACATGTAGGAGTTGTGGAGCCACTATTGGGAATCGTTCCCAAGCCAATATTTAATTATAGCAGTACTAATGGTCTAGCAATTTCACTAATACCTTGTTTTGATACTTTGCATAATTGTCTATATAGTCATGCCAAACAGGCTCCACCCTATGAATATTGCCCCGTGTCGTGTAAGTTAACTAAGAACGGTAGAAACATTAGATGCACATAACAAGTTGATTTATCTACGAACATACTCCCACCCAACAATTGTAAAATAAATGCTCGTGCATATCTTGTGTTAGTTTTCTCGTTGACATCGTAAACCAATCTAGGAAACTCTATCCCAGCCATGTTAAACTGGTAATCCCATAAAAGCATCCACATTCTGTAATGTGATTGTACAATCTCTAGTCATGTGAAATGTATGCGTCTCTGGTCTCCATCCCTCAACAAATGCAATGCCTTCCAATTTGTAAGTTTTTTTTATTAACTTTTCAATTGTATTAGCATTCTATTCTAAAATATTATTTTTCCGTTGTTGGAAAGGATTGATTAATTGTGTATAATACGTGTATTACACTACAAAAAACGGAGGCACTTCCAACGCAGAAAAACATTGATAGGAGTGGTAAAAACATCAGGAAAAGAATTTCCGACGCATAAAGTGACGTCGGAAAGCTCGTCAGAAGAAATGAGTCGGGAGAACAATTCCCAACGCATCACCAACAAGGCGTCAGAAATAACCTTCTCCCGACGCATCCTTTTCGATGCCTTCGATGCATCAGCAATACCTAATTTCGACGTCATCATTTCTAACATCATCTATGCATAAGGGATAACCCCCCTCCCCCCACTACTTCAAACTTTCAATTCATCCCCCACCCCCTTCAAAATTTAAATTCAACCCTCCCCACTTCAATTTTTCAATTTAACCCCCCTTCAAAATTTAAATTCAACCCCCACCTCAAAATTAAATTGGACCCATATTCAAAATTTTCATTTCACAAACAAAAATCTATACGTAAACAAAATCCTAAACTATTTAACAAAAATAATTCATCATCAAAATCCTAAAACAAATTTTAAAAAGCAAAACCCTAAATTATCGAAATAAACTGTAACACCCCATAAATTTAAGGAACTTATTATGGGTGTTACATTAAGTGGAATTAGAAGTTAAGGAATGTATTTGGTGTTTTGTGTTAGATTAATTAAATATATATACATGGGTGTGTATATTTAATTAAAGATTTTGGAATTTGGTAGAATTTGTTATTAATTAAGACGTGAGAGCCAAGTATCCCAAGCTGTTCAAAGATTAGAACTTTCAAGGACGAAAGTTGTTAAAGGAGGGAAGATTGTAACGCCCCAAAAATTAAGATAATTTTGGTGGGCGTTATTTTGAATCCATTTAATGAGAGTTATTTGATTTATGTGGAAATTGAAATTAATTAAATATTTGTTGGATGAATATTTAATTAATTAGAGGTTTTGACATGTGTTGTTTGTTGAGATTTTGATTAGATGGTAAGTTAAGAGAATTAAGTAAAGTTGTGGATTTTTAGTGTTGTTGAAGTTGAATTTAATTAAATAATTATGGATGTTATTTAATTAAATTGTGGGGAGGAAAGTTTGTTGGAGATTTAATAATTATATGTATATGTGAAAATATATATATAATTATTATGTTAAAGGAAAAGATAATTATAAGTTGAAATATAATTATTTAAGGAAAGGATAATTGTATTTTGGAGAAAGGATATTTATTAAAGGAGAAAAAGTAAAATAATTATATTTTGGGAAAATATAATTATTTGTAAAAGGATAATTAATTACTTTGGAGAAAGATAAACAATAATTAATTATTTGTAAAAGGATAATTACTTTGGAGAAAGATAAACAATAATTAATTATTTGTAAAAGGATAATTACTTTGGAGAAAGATAAACAATAATTAATTATTTGTAAAAGGATAATTACTTTGGAGAAAGATAAACAATAATTAATTATTGTGGAAGATAATTAATTATTTTGGAAAAAGATAAATAATAATTAATTATTGTGGAAGATAATTAATTATTTTGGAGAAAGATAAATAATAATTAATTTTTTTTGTGGAAGATAATTAATTATTTTGGAGAAAGATAAATAATAATTAATTATTGTAGAAGATAATTAATTATTTTGAAAGAAAGGTAAATAATAATTAATTATTGTGGATGATAATTAATTATTCTGCAGAAAGATAAATCTTGATTATGGAGTGAAGTTGTTATGGTTGGTTTAAGACAATTCATGTTGTGGAAGTTATAAGTGATTTATTGGAAAAGATTTGATTGATTAAATTAATTGAGGACTTAAGTTAATTTGAGATTTTGGAGGGAAAAGTTAGTTTTGGTGGAATTGTAATTAATTGAGTATATATATATGGATATATATATTTAATTAATAATATGGAAAAGTGAAGTTAATTATATGATGAAATATAATTATATTTGTTTGGAAAAGAAGATAATCCATAAGGAGAGAGATGGTTGATTTGATTGGACAAAAAAGATATACATTTATTTGCAAGAGAGAATAATGGTTTAAATAAATATATATTTATTGTAGATTTTGGTGAGAGAAAAATAATAATAATAAAGAAGTATTATTATTATTACTAATAGTTATAAATGCCTAAGATTAAGGCATTGATTTAGGAAAGATAATGGAAATAAAGATATATGTATATTTTTTGGTATTATATATATATCCTAAAAGGAAAAGGAAAAAAAAATAATAATAATAAATATTATTGTTATTATAATATATATATATATATATATCCTAAAAGGAAAAGGAAAAGGAAATAATAATTATTATTATTATTGTTATTATTTGGGTCTATAAATAGATTGGAATGCTTAAGTTGGAAAATAAAGGAAAAAGAAAAAGGTTCTTCATCTTCTTCTCTAAGATAACCCTCTGCTGTCGCCGCCTCAGTTGAAGTTAAGATTGGTCTCTTTGGAAGCTTGAGGATTTAAAGTGATGAATTTTTCATCAAGGATAAGAGGATTTTTCAACCTCCATTTGAGTAACCTTGGTAAGCAAATAAAATTAAATTAATATTTTATTAATTTAATTTTGGATCTATTTGAGGTTTCTTTAAAGGTTCAATTGGCTAAACTTTTTAAGATTTAAATCTTGGATTTTTCCCAATCAAGGTTGAATTGGTTTCAACCTCCTCTTTTTAGAAAGTTAATTAATTTGGGAGAATTTTTGGATGTTAGCCAATTGCTAATTTCATTAATTGAGATACTAAGTGTTCCTTTTATGATTAGGATCAAGTTAATTGGAGAATTTTACTGTCAACTGGGGAGTACCTTTGTTTGGTTAAAATCTCCAGGTAAGAGATTCTCCTACTAGACCTTCGAACTGAATTCAAGAGACCGCATGTAATTATGATTATGCATTGATGGTAGCTAAAATGCATAATTTGATGATAATGATTATACTGAGATTATGATGATAGTTGATGTTGATGATGATGACTGAGATTATTATGTTGATGATTGATGATGACTGATGTTATGTTAATGACCGGTAGTATGTTGTTGATGACTGTTGATGATTGTTAATGCATGATATATTAATCACATGATTAAGGACGTTAAGATTAATACTCATGACATGTTATGATGTTATGTTATGCTACATGCTATGGATAGGGTGTTCTGTTAACTTTGTCTATTAGAGTCGTACCTGCATGGGTGTCCTTCGGGATCACCACCTATTTAGGACTGTGTGGTTCGACGGGACGCCAGTCTAGCATGGATATAGATATGATTCGAGTGATTCGACGGGGTCCTCGCATCCCGATTGTCTTAGTGTTACCCCCGGGTTCACTATAGACCAGCATGTCCTAGGTGCTCCCTCGGGACACCGAAGACCAGATTTTCGTTCCTACGGGAGCGCATGTTGCACGTGTTCGGGAACGTGCCAGAGATTGGGTACCATTTTCAGGACTCTAATGGGAAGTTAACAGACACCTAGCGGGACTAGTAGTAGGTCCCTTACTGAGTATATGTTTATACTCACTCTTCCTATGTTTAACATTTCAGGCGAAGGTAAAGGTAGAGGAAAGCTGGCGAGCGACAGAGAAGGATCCGTGACATGCCATATGGGGACTCAGTTTTGCTTCCGCGTTTATGTTTCAGTGTTTTAATATTCCGTTTTAAATGAAAATTTATTCTTCCCTCGTTTCAAAAAAGTGTCTCTTGTCATTGTTTCTTTTTAGTAATGACCTCAGCTTAGTATAAAGAGTTGGGTCGTTACATAAACCTAACCTAATTAACTAAAATTAAGGATTTTAAACTTACCTCAACTAAGAATGTGCGGCGGCAGATGGCAGGAGAGGGACGACGGCGGCTAACGACTACGAGGGCTTCTCTTCTTCGATCCCCAGGAGCTTCTATTTAATTTTTTCTTCATTCGTTTCGGTTCTGTGACATAGACCCGAAACATCGAATTAATAGGAGAACTCCCAACGTAGCACGAAAATGTCGGGAGATTTTCTTTCTACCGATGCCTTTCCCGACGAACAACTAATGGCGTCGGGCGAGGATTTTACGTTACTTCTGACGCACCAAAATTGCATCGGGAGAGTGCCTTACTTACGACGATGTCCCTGACGCCATGCAGCATGCGTCGGAAATATATGTTTGAGAAAATTAATGTTATCTAATTTTCGACAGTCAGTTCCCGACGCGGCATGTAAGCGTCGGGATAACTTGTTATTCCCAATGTTTTCCCTGACGTCTATATCATGGCGTCGAAAAAGAGTGGCTCACTCGACGCGTATAAGTGTGCGTCGGGATATTTTGTCATTCCCGACAAAGTGTCTGTTAACGCCTTTATCTGCGTCAGCAGAACCCCGAATTCTTGTAGTGTTATATATGATTAGGCTTTAATTTATAAAAAAAAGATTACACGTTTTTAATCCTTCACATAAATCCAAATTTGTAAGATTTTATGATGATCTGAATAAAATAAAATATTAAATAATAATAATTTTAAAAAATAAAATCAAACTTATGGCCAATCGTACAGTATTATGACGATGGTCTTAGTCTAGGTGTTAAAAGAACTTTTTAGATTATGATGGTAGTACACCCTTCACCCAAATCCAGAATTGTATGAGATGATGATGTTAATAAAGTAAAACAGTAAGTAATAACTAAGTTAAAAAATGAAATCAAACATATGGCCAATTGCGTACGAGATGTATATTATGTTATGGTTTAAGTTATAATTAATTTATAAAAAATATTACACAATCTTAATGCAGGTGTTAAATTTTTTTTTAGATTATGATGATTGTAAGATTGGATGATGATTTTAATAAAATAAAATAGTAAATAATAATAATTTTAAAAACTTTAATGAAATTATAAATACAATTAATTATTGATTCTTTTTAACAAATGTAATCCAATAATAAAAATAAATATTTTTATAATAATAACAATAAATAAACTAAATGGAAATTTTCATAAATATGACAAACGAGTAAAATATTTACGACTCATATAACAAAACCTATAGAGTTAGTCATTTTTTAAATATTTTAGGTTTTCTCTTTCCTTTTAGCGTCTTTTTTTCGTCGTTCTTCACCTCTTTGTCTGCAAATTTTATCGTCTTTCCATCATCTTTCTTCACTTCCTTTTCTTTTTTTGCTGAAACTGTTATTTGGTTCAAGATCCTGTATCAAATATAAAAGATCTATTTTTTTCAAACTTTTATTTGGTTGTTCAAGACCGTGTACTAAATATATGTATAGAAGACTTGAAAAAAACGTCGTTTATATTTAGGCAGCCAAAATCTAAACGATTGTGTACAAAAATAGCATGTCTAAACAATCATGTACCAAATAAACGATCAAATTTAAACGATCGTGTACCAAATAATAGCCAAATCTAAACGATCCTGATACAAGGTCGTGTACCAAATATGTTACGGGTGCGAGTAGCCAATTAATCGTGTGTTGTCTGGAGCACTTTTTGTATTTTCCATTGTGGCCCGTGGGCTTTAAAAAATATAATTTTGTTAAATTTTAATACCATGTCTTAATTATAATTATATTTTATGATAAAAATTAAAATTAAAACGATTATATTAATGCATGACCTATTGAGTTTTTTATTTAATTTAGTCTACCAACTTTGACAATTGGTTTTAAAAGAATTATTTTAAATCATCATCGTTCTCTTATTTCGTTGAAATATTATATGAATATTTGAATATGAGTATATATACATGTGATAAGTAAAATAACAATAGTTAAACTAATTAGATGTTTGGTAGTAAATTTAGTTTATTAGTTTTAATTTTTATATTCAGTATAAAACACAATGGAATACCTATACAATTGTTCACGCTTTTCTGATTTAGGTGAATTTATATTTTGTATTGGTTCATTTTAATTTAATTTAATTTTTTTTTGTGACTTATGTGATTTTATTTATATATGTTTTTTATTTATTTATGTGTTTGTATATTTTTTATTTGTTCAATCTAATTTAAATTTAAATTTTCTTTTTGTGATTTTATATTTTTTTATTGATTCAAACTATATTATAGGGTTTTTTTTATAATAATTAATTATGTTTATTTTTTGTTTTTTTATACATATAGAAAATGGCAGACATATGCGTGTCATTTATGTTGTTTACAAATGGTCATATAATTGATAGTGTCGATGAGGTTGATTATGACCAATTTCCATGTGGAAATTTTAGTATAAATGTGAAGAGTGGAATTGTTTTCTAACAATTCCTGCAAATGATGGGATTATCACTTGGTGTAGATATGAGTTCAAACCAGATAGAGATAATATATAAAAATCTTAGTTTAACTTCATCCCAATCAGTAAGGTTTATGACATTCCCTATTTCGAACAAATAAACAATGAACATTATGTTTTCAATTGCACTACTATTTTCAAACATGGTGCATTTGTGTGTGACTGGGAGTAGAGTAGATTTGGGCATAAACTTAAATGCAGAAATAAAATATTGACGTTGACCGAGAATTAGATGTAAAACTAGTGTGTAGGGAAGAAGAAATGGTAGCTAACAATGAATATAGAGACTTTAGAATAAAGACTGATGATGAATTTGAAGAGATGGACTTCAGTGGCCGTGGATATGAATTTTCATCAAATATATTCACTGAGTTGGACACAAATGCAGTAGATATCGTTTGGGAATACGATCTAGCTATAGTTCTGTTGATGACTGACAATACGAAATTGTATAAGGGAATTATTTTTAAAGACAAAGAAATACTACAACATATGGTCAAGAGTTTTGGTATTAAGAGTCACACACCATATGAAGTAGTAGAGTCAACACCGAAAAAGTGGGTCATTTGATGTAAGAAGTCGAAGAAAATTGCAGATGAAGACTTCCTGCAATCATGAAAAAATTTCATTGTTTATTTAAGATCACAAAGTTGTCTGACAAAAATCATGTCCAATTAGTTTCTTCAATGATTGCATGAGAGTTTTGTCAATCTGTCTGAGAAAAATTGTCAATAAGTGTAACGTCATTACAATCCGTGATCAAGAAAAAGTTTGGCTACCATGCTCCTTACCATGAGGCTTGGGATGGTAAAAGAAAAGTAGTGGCCAAAGTATTCGGTGATTGGGATATGAATCGTACAAACTATTACTTAGGTGGTTGTACATGGTGAAGCATACTAACCCTGGAACACTTGTTGAATGGTGGGTACAAGATATACCTATCAAAGGCACATCATACTTTCATTAGTATTTTGGACATTTGGTCCTTGTATAGAAGCCTTTAGTAGATGTAGGTTATTTATTCAGATTGATGACACTGACTTGTATTGCAAGTATCAAAAGAAGATATTAATTGCTACATCTGTCGATTCGAATTACCATCATCTACCATTAACATTTACCATTGTGGAAGAGGAGTCTGCAAATTCATGGTGATGGTTTTTACAACATCTAAAGAAAATTGTGCCCCACGATGTGGTATGCTTGGTTTCCAATCGACATACTAGTATTATATTAGCGATGAACAATTCAGAGAATGGGTGAACAAGACCGATATGTCATCATAGATTTTGTTTGCCACATATCGTCATAAATTACTACAAGAGGTATAAATTCACACCATTGAAGAATAATGCTTACTAAACTGGGTGTTAATTCAAAATCAAAAAGTTTGATAAAGCAATTCAAGATCTAATGAGAATAAACATCAGTTGTATGAGTTTTCTTTTTATAACATTCCTATAGAGCAGTGGACTCAAGCACATGATGGAGGATTTCAGTACGAGTAGAGGACGAGAATCTATTGAAGTGCATGAACGATGTCTTAAAAGGAGCTGAAATGTTGCCAATAAATGCTCTAGCTCAAATGTGTGAATTACTTTGAAAAGAAAAGAGAGAAAATAAGAGCTACGTTGAAACATCGATATAAGTACACTGGGTATGAATTTTTCAACTTGACAGTGATCATTAGATTTTTTTTTTACATGCATGTTATACTAAGTGCGCCAATTTTCAGGTACACACTTGAAAAGTTTTTAAAATGGGCTGCAAAATCCAATAAGCATAAAGTACAATCGTACAATTAATTGCAACACATTTTTCATGTGAAAACCAAATGTCACGGCCTAAATGCTAAAGGAGGAAATATCCAAATATTTTTGTTAAGTGCATTGAAGCAATATTGTTTGTGTAACAAGTGGCAAACCTTCGATATTCCATGCTCACATTTTATGGAAATTTTTTTACATTTTATCATGAACTATGAAGACTTCATTGGGGATTATTATAAAATATCAACTTACGTTGCATGCTACGGTCCTCAGTTTCAAGTGGTATCGCATGAAGATTATTGGATCACACCCGCAAGTATGCCTGTCTTACATTCAGATCCATTGTTGTTAAGGAAACCAAGCAGACCAAAGAGTTTTCGTTATCACAACGATATGGATTAAGCAGAACAAAGTGCTCAACAATGATGATCATTTTGTTGTCAACTTGGTCACACAACCAATGGAAGTGTACTTTGTTAACAAGACAGACACCTGATAATTAAAGATCTTTGTGTATTCAAGATTTTTTTGTTATAAATGTTCAAATGTTTGTTACTGTAAATTGTAAATAATTTATATTTAATTAAAATTGACTTCTATTTACTATATTTTTTCTTTTGTTCTTAATGTTACAACATATGTCCTCATTAATTAATTAAATAACAAATAAATTATTTTCATGTAGATAATAACATTAAACCCAGGACCAATAGATTTTGACATTTCATATGATCAGAATATTTATCGATTAGAAACTGTATGGAGAGACCAATTTTGTGTGACCAGGTCTGTTGCACATGTAGTCTCTCAGTATAGGTCCATGTTTGATCCTCTTCAACCTGACCAGGTACGTTGTGTTGAACTTGAATTTTAAGTTCCATATTATTTGTTTAGTATTATTTGTTTCATATATGTTGTGTTTCAAATTATCTGAGAGCCATACAAAGCTGTCATAGATAACTTACCACAATTGTAAGTTTAGTTCTCTCATATGTTTTCACATCGGTGAGAGGTATCATCCTAAAAGAACAGAGATAGTTTGGTCTTCAACAAGATGTTCCACGTGACTGTAATACTGAACCACTTTTGCACAACATTGGCCTAAGTACTGCTGATTCATCAGATAGAGTTACTGTGAGGCCCTGATCTGAAAGAAAAAGGACCTTTGCTGGAATATTGATTTTTGATAAGTGGTAAAAAATTCTAAGAAAAAGTATGTGAAAAAAGAATGGATGATGCAAAGAGAAATATGTAAGCCAAGATTCCTTCATGTGAAGGTAGGCAAAGCGATAAGGATGACTGGTGAGAGAGGCGTTGCATTAGGCACCAAGAGCGAGGCGTTTGACAAGATACTTTGAGAAAAAGTACATGAAAACTCGTTGTGAGAAAGAAAATGGTGATGACGTTTGAAAATAGAGAAGAATAGTCGAACAATTAAGAGTTTAATTTCCCAAAGAGATAAGGTGTACGTCTCAAGGAAAAGTCAAATCGCCACTGACGGTCATATTATGTGTCAAGTTCGAATTGGTAACATAACATGGTGTGTTAATAAGACGACAGGTGTAAAGCATGAAAGTGACGATTGGAGGTGAAAGACCTCTATAAATAAGACCAAAAGCCAAAAGAAAAAGGAAGTTTTTCCAACAAATAAAAAAAAAAAAGAAAAGAAAAAGGAACTCTAGTTTTCTTATGAAAGAAAGAGGAGAAGGTTCTGAATGCTAAGTGAACAGTTCCTTGGATGAAAGGAGAAGACCAAAGCTAAGAAGGAGGAAGTTAAGACTAAGTATCTTCATTGAGTGACAAAATGAACTATATGTTTTATTATGAATACTATAATTTTTACACTATTTTGTTTCATAAGCATTGTTTGGAAGTAATAAATGTGATTGATTACCCTTTTATGAATGATCAATCATACTTTATGAACCTTATTTTTGTGAATTATAAGATCTGTTTCATAAGCGTTTTCTAAAAGTAAGCAAAAGGTTAAATGTTTTCCATGAACATGAGTATTCTTCAAAAGGTGATAAAATGTGATTTATAAATAGATTATGAATGGTTAATAAGTTTCTAGTATCATTTCAAAACTATTGTTATGATCCTCATTCTGAAAAAGTGACGTTCAATAAACGTTGTATGTTGAGTATTCTTTCCTCTTTGGTTGTGTTTATAGTGTATTTCACTAATCTATGATAATCTTTATTAAGGGTGAGCGGTGAGTCGTTTCTCCCTTATCGTATTTGCATGGTTATGTGAGAAAGACGGCGATAGGACGCTGGTAGAGTGTGACTCCCGAGTCTGAGAGTGAATGAATTCAGTGGGACGCTGGTGGAAACTTTAGGTAACTCACATGATTCGAGAGCGAATCCCATGTCTAGGCAAGGGGAAAATGTAAAAACCCAACCTCTGATATTAAGTTGTAGACTTTACTTTAAAAGAATAGAATTAAAATTTATTTAAAGTAAATAGAAAATAAAAAAAACTGCGAATTGTCATTAAAATCATAAATAGAATGTACGGAAGTAAATTAAAACTAAATCTTATCTCGGGCCCTACTAGTTTTAAAGGGAAAGAAAAACAAAGAAATAAATAAAATCGAATAAAATGAAAGGAAATATCAGCTTTGAAATCTGACACGTGACGTAAGAGGAAGCAAACGTGTCCCTATGGCTCGCCACAGTCACTTCTGATCATTCACCAGCTTGCCTTTGCTCTTACCTCTGTCTTTGCTTCAAAAATAGAAATAGAAAGAGTGAGTATAAAAGTATACTCAGTAAGGGACCCACTACTAGTCCCGCCAGGTGCCTGTTAACTTCCTATTAGAGTCTTGAAGAGTGGTACCCAGAACTGGTACGTTCCCGAACAGGTGCAATCTGTGATTACGTAGGGACAAGTTGGTCTTTGGTGAACCCAAAGGAACACCTAAAATGATTGAGCTGTGAGTGATTCCGCCGAATCACTCACATCATGTCTGTGTCAATGTCAATGTCAGACTGGTGGTCTCGTCGGACTACACAGTCATAAGTATGAGTGATCCCGTCGAATTGCTCAAATCATGTCTATGTCAATGTCAATGTCAGACTGGTGGTCTGGTCGAACTACACGGTCATAAAAGAGTGGTGATCCCGAAGGACACTCATATAGGTACGACTCTAATAGGTAAAGCTAACATACACCCTATCCATAGCATGCACATAACATATCACCATCATAACATATCATATCATAACATGTCATACCATAACAAATCATACCATGTCATCCACAACCACAATACTATGTCATTAGAACGGAGGCGATTACATCAATGCATTATCAGCTCTAACCACAAAGTCATCCAGCAGTCATAATTACAATAATAGTTTCTATCTGTAACCTCAAGTTCTGTAGATAGCCATCATCAGTAAATCACCATTAATACATGCGGTCTCTTTAAATTAAACTCGAGGGCCTAGTAGTAGAATCTCTTACCTGGAGATCAGTTAAACCGAGATTTCCCTAAGAGTCGTGGTCACGCTTCCTGAGAAAAATCCTAAACGATAGGGGTAAATAACTAAGTTAAAATAATTTAACTCGCAGTTGATTACGGGTCCAAAAATCCAGTTGATTTAACTTACCCAAGGTTGATGTCGTGTCCAACTCAACCTTAACTTAGGATAAGGTTCCACAGTTCAACTTCCAATTGACCTAAACAACCCTTTAAGAAAATAATTCAATTTAATCAAAAATTAAATTATTTAGGGTCCAAAATTAATCCTTACTAGGAAATTTAAAATAATCAAAACCCAACAAAACTTACCAAAAAATAGGTGAAAGGACCAAAAATAGGTCAGGTGGCTCAAATGGCTGGGTTAAAAGGGGGCTCGGCTCGGCTGGAGGCAGGGACAGCTTACGGATGGAGGATAACTCGGGTAGGGTTCGCGTGCGGCTCGCTTGGCCTCAAGCGGTTAAGGGACGCACTAGAAAGCGGCTCGCATGCGTGCACAGCTGGGGATGAAATGCGGTTGGGCGTGGGATCGCGCGCGCAGCTCGGGGCGAAACTTGACGATGTGGGTGGAGGCGATCACGGCTCGGCTCCACGTAGTTGGTTGGCGCAGACGGACTCGCACGGGTTTGACAAATCGACTCAGACGGAAACCCACTCAACGGCTGACGACTGATTGCGGCTGTCGGATAGAGGAGATTGGCGAGTTCCGAACGACGGGGACGACAGATGCTGACGGAGACTTCAACGATGCAGGGAAAGATGCGGTGGAGAGAAAGGCTGACGCGGCTTAGGTACGAGTTGCAGCGGCCGACAGTGAGAAACGAGGTGGCGGCGGTGGAGCAAGGGTTAGGGTTTGTTGATGGAGATGAAAAATAGGGTTTTTGTGAGGAAGAAGATGGTGAATAATGTCTCACGTTTTCCAATGGCTTTTTTAAAGAAAAATTAATAATATAATTATTATTATTTTTCTTTTATCGTTTCCCTAATTTACACCAAATAAAACCACTCATTCTCTTTCTTCATTTAAACCCATCAAATCTTCCCTTTAAATTCAAATATTCTCCCTCTCTCCAAATCACATCACCTTTACCTTTTCAAAAAATAAATATACCTTAAATAATTATATTACCCTCAGGATTAATAACCAAAATATTGTCCTTTTTAAAACTTATTACCAAAATAAGTTTGTTTTCAAACTTATTACCAAAATAATGTTGTTTAGGATTTTTTATTTTTTTTTTAATTTTTTTAGAAACTCGCCCACATAAAAGAAAAAAAAATGAGAAATTAGGGCGAGTCTTCAAGACTCGCCCTTTTGTGTTTAAAAAAAAAAAAGAAAATAGGGCGAGTCTCAAGACTCGCCCTTTTAGTCCCGTGACACTACCGCGCGCCAGAAAAAGAGAAAAAGCAGCGGTGACACTGCCGTGCGCCAGAAAAAGAGAAAAAGGAGTGGTGGAGATGGATAAAGGAGGGGTGGAGATGGATAGTACGCCAGAAAAAGGAACGGTGGAGATCATTTTGCAACCCTTTTAAATATGTGATTTTTCTTCTTCTCCTTCACATATCCTCCATTCTTCCTTCACAAAAAATTTCTCCTCTCTTCTTCTCCTCTCAACCACCTCTCGGGTATTCTAAAAAAAAATTCATCTTATCAATATATTTCATGCATTCTCCATCATATCTTTCATTATCTTCCTATTCCACAAATCTAGGTATGAAATTTATTTCAAAATGTAACTTTTATTTGAATATATTATTGTATTTAATATGTATGTTTATGTTTAATTTATATTATGATATTGTATATAACTGTTTTTTTTCTTCTAATTATCATATGTATATTATGTTTAGGTTTAATTTGTATTATGATGTTATATATAACTGGTTTTTTTCTAATTATCATATGTATATTATGTTTAGGTTTAATTTGTATTACGATGTTATATATAACTGTTTATTTTTTCTAATTATCATATGTATATTATGTTTAAGTTTAATTTATATTATGAGATTGTATATAACTGGTTTTTTTATAATTATCATATGTATATTATGTTTAGGTTTAATTTGTATTATGATATTGTATATAACTGTTTTTTTTTTCTAATTATCATATGTATATTATGTTTAGGTTTAATTTGTATTATGATATTGTATATAACTGTTTTTTTTTAATTATCATATGTATATTATGTTTAGGTTTAATTTATATTATGATATTGTATTTTTTTATAATAATTAATTATTTTTATTGTTTGTCTTTATTTCTATATAGAAAATGACAAACAAATATGTGTCATTTTTGTTGTTTACAAATGGCCATATGATTAACGGTGTTGATGGGGTTGATTATGATCAACCTCCATGTGGAAATTTTAGCATAAATTCGAATAGTAGAATTGTGTTTGAACAATTCCTCCAAATGGTAGGATTATCAGTTGGTGTAGATATGAGTTCAAGCCAGATAGAGATAATATATAGACACCCTAATTTAACCACATCCGGAACAGTAAGGTTTATGCCATTCCCTATTTCAAACGAACAAAAAATGAACACCATGTTTTCAATTGCACTGCCGTTTCCAAACATGGTGCATTTGTATGTGACTGTGAGTATGGTAGATTTGGCCATAAACTTAAATGTAGAACCGACATATGTTGAAGAATATGTTGATGTTGACCCGGAGTCAGATGCACCACCAGTGTGCCATGAAGAAGAAATGGTAGCTACCAACAAATAAACAGAGTTTAGAACAGAAACTGATGACGAATTTGAAGAGATGGATTTCGATGGTTGTGAATATGAAGTTCAATCCAATACATTCACCGATTTAGACATGAATGCAGTAGATTACATTCAAGAACACGATCCAATTATAGTTCCAATGGTGACCAACAACACCAAATTGTACACGGGAATGATTTGTGAAAATAAAGAAATGCTGCAACATATGGTTAAGTGCTTTGCTATTAAGAGTCACGCACCATATGAAGTAGTAGAGTCTACACCGATAAAGTGGGTCATCCGATGTAAGAAGTCGAACGAAGGTTGCAAATGGAGACTTCGTGCAATAATGAAAAAATCTCATGGTTTATTTGAGATCACAAAGTTATCTGACCAAAGTGTTTGGCGATTGGGATGTGTCGTACAAATTATTACCTAGGTGGTTGTATATGGTGAAGCATACCAATCCTGAAACACTTGTTGAATGGAGGGTACAGGCCACACCTATCGAAGGCCATGTCATCTTATCATCAGTATTTTGGGCATTTGGTCTCTATATAGAAGCCTTTAGTAGATGTAGGCCACTTATTCAAATCGACAGCACTAACCTGTATGGCAAGTATCGAGGAAAGTCATTAATTGCTACATCTATTGATTCGAATGGTCATCTTCTACCATTAGCATTTGCTATTGTTGAAGAAGAGTCTGCGAATTCATGGGGATGGTTTTTACGACATCTAAAACAAATTGTGACCCATGACGAGGTATGCTTAGTTTCCGATCGACATGCTGGCATTATATCGGCGGTTAACAATTTGAATAATGGATGGACAGGAGCGAATTGTCATCATAGATTCTGTTTACGCCATGTTGTCAATAATTTCTACAAAAGATATAAATTCACACCATTGAAAAATTATGCTTACCGTGCTGGGTGTCAATTTTAGATCCGAAAGTTTGATAAAACCATTCAGGATCTAATGAGAATAAACAGTAAAAAAAATTAAAAAAAATTATTTTGGTAATAAAAAAATTAAAAAAAATAAAAAAAACCCTAAACAACATTATTTTGGTAATAAGATTGAAAACAAACTTATTTTGGTAATAAGTTTTAAACAGGACAATATTTTGGTTAATAATCCTTACCCTCATAACATAATTATTTTATCCTTAAACTCAATTAATTATATACCCAACACATAATTAATTTAAAACCAACTAAATTAAAACAATAATTAATTCTAAACATTAAAACAATTAGATATTTTTCAAAATATCTAATATATTCCAATCTCCACCAATCGAATAATTTAACCATTGAATCAAATAACATCCAAAATTTCAAAATTCTCAAAATTATACTTAGAAATAATTAGAACTAAATTACCTTAAATTTTGTTTTTTGGGGCGTTACAGAAAATCCTAGGTCTTAGAGCCAAGCTTGTTGCAATCGAATCCAACATATTGCATTGTAGCGCTCGCTGTGTAAAATTTTAGTAAGACGATGATAGGACGCTAATTGAATATGACTCCAAGGTTTGAGAATGAACGAATTTGGCAGGACGCTGTGGAAATCCCAGGTAATTCGCATGATACTTCTGAGAGTGAATTCTAAGTATAGGCATGGGAAAAATCCCAGGTCTCAAAACTGAGCTTAATGTGAAATGATTCCAGCATATGGCGTTGTAGCACTCGTTGTGTGATTGTTGAATTGTTGTGTGGATTATGCGATGTGCGTTAACTTTTTGATGCAACGTACTTTATTTTTTATGACTAGATATTATTATCATTTATGGATTTCATGTGTTTTTCCGGAAAGGTTTTCTTAAAACCTGCCACTCACTAAGTTTGTTTGAGTCACATTTTAAGTGATTTCCTTCCCTAACTTGTTAGGCGTTGAGGCCATGAGAAGGATAGTTCCCCTAGTTAAGGAGGGCAGACAAAGTTACTCTGTAGTTTTACATGGCGTGCTAGCCATGACATTTCATTATATGTTTAAGGAGTCAGTTGGTAAGGTTTTCGCTCCTTAAAACCCAAACCTCAGTTAAACAAGGAAGGGACAGCATAATAGTTGAAGAACTAAGGTAGGGAAAGGAAGCCCTAAAGATTGCATATTAGATCGAGTCTGATTGGGTGAACGAGGTAAAGAAGAGAAAGTGAAGTTTCACACCTCTAAGCACTCGCCTCAAAGAAGCAATTGAAGCGGCAATAAAGGAAAAGGAAGATCCTAGAAGATGTCCTCAAGTTGGATCGTGGACAACAAAGGGAAAGAGAATTGGATCGAAGTCTTATCCACCATGACATGAAAGGTTGCAACTTAGTGGGAAGAAGATGGATGTGAGAATGTCAAAGTTGGTTTATTTTTATGTAGAGCAAGTGTAAATTGTAAATTTGTACTTCTATAACCATTAAGTTAATAAAGAGAAGGAGTTTTAAGTTATTCCGCTGTATTAATTCTTGAGTTGTTTCTGCTGCAAAAGATGTGAAAGTCTCTAAGGCTCAAGTGGAAAAGGTTTGGAAAGAGACGAAGAGAAGAGTTGTTCTGCTTACTAGGCATTTAACACGTCATCTCGTAGGAGGTATGCGTTGAATGTATAGGCGAAACGTCCTCTACTTGGTTTTAAGCTTGAGTAATCTCAAGAGAGTGAGGATTTAAATACCTTAAATTAATAGTTCGTCTTTTAGATTGAAAAATCATTCTGGTTTTGTTTGAATCCTTTCTTTTTTGGACAATATATACCGTAAGAAGAGTAATTTCTAAAATATATTGAAATTCTATGTTAAAATTTAGTTCTTGTGATATCTTTGTTGATTTTGTGGTTCTTTATGTTGCAGGAGAGTAAGGTTTTGAAGTTCTTGTGGTTTACGTGTGGAACCCACTCTCATGGGTCATGGAAGTTGCAGTTATAATGACTATTGCTTTAGCTAATGGAGGATTGAGTTTTTAGTGTCATAATTTAATTTATTGATAATGAGAAATTGAAATATTTATGCTAAGTTATGTTTTTAATTTCAATTTTTATGACAAGATTTTGAAGTTGGTCATTTGTGGAGCGTCTTAGTCTGTTTGGTTGTAATTTTTGTTATTGCTTTCTCAATATATATTTTTTTAAAGGATGATCAATGTAATAATTAAAGTTCTCACTTTCTTTGTGTTTGGAGCCCAAAAGTTGTATATATAAATGTACACAACAATAAGATTATTTCATTTTGTATATATAGTTTCTAAAGAAACATTGTTGACATAACCCGAGACAAATAATGTTGGTTTTTAACTATTTGGCGTCATAAAAATAGACAATAATGCAACAATTTAATAAAAATAAATTTGTAAAAATGAACCTAGAAGATAAGACTTTAATGTCGATTTTAAACTGACATTATTAGGGATCTATGATGTCGGTTTTAAACCGACATTGTTGGCCTTTTTAATGTCGGTTTTAAACCGTCATCAAAGCCCAACTATATTAAAGGACTTTAATAATACAATCATAGATGTCGATTTAAAACCAACATCGTACGTACCTCTTTAATGTCAGCTTTAAACCAACATTAAAGATCTCTTTAATGTTGGTTTTAAACCGCATCAAAGACCAACAGACATTAAAGGACATTAATCATAGATATCGGTTGGCAACATACATTAAAGGCCTTTAATGTTAAACCAACACTAAATCCTAGTTTTGTACTAGTGAGAAATAAAAGACATGAACGTTTGTTTGCCTAACTCCTTGTTATTACCATTTTGTGTGTGACTGTGTGCTTTATTGTGTGTGACTGTGTGCTTTAGTGTACTTTGCTCTGGACGATCAAGAATTAAGTTGAGGTGTTTGATAACACCAAAAATACGTTATCTAGCTCCGCTTAATTTGAGGTTATTCCTATATATATTTTATGTGTTTGTTTGATCATTTTATAGGTTTCAAGCATTAAAGAGGTAGGCTCAAGCGTTAGAAAGAAAATAGAGCTAAAATGGACCAATTCGAAGTCCTAGAAAAGAAATTAGGTCAAAAGACCAAAAAATTACAATTGCCACCTAAAGGGGTACATAATCTGCATTTTTTCATTAAAGCAATGTGATGATGTCCTCTAGCGCGACGACATTGTCATGCGAATATAAATTCGTAGCTTCAATTTTAGGTCTTACCTTGTGATCCGGGTGGCTGTGCTTTGGGCAAATGCTTATTCTTTTTCTTCGTTTTTCATCCTTTATCCATCTCTACACCATTAGGTTTTAGGTTGACTTTTCATCTTACTCAGTAATTGAGCAAAAACGATGTAGGTCTCTATCTTTTCCACCATTAATTACGTAACGGTAAGATTTTGTTCTTTCAAGTTTTGAGGATTTTGGAGGAACTCATTGTACTTTTTGGAGTATTTTGATAGTGTGATTTGATATTTCTTGTTTATGGATTTCATTCTTGATTTATTGA
This sequence comes from Cucumis melo, assembly GCF_025177605.1. NCBI lineage: Eukaryota > Viridiplantae > Streptophyta > Magnoliopsida > Cucurbitales > Cucurbitaceae > Cucumis > Cucumis melo. The sequence continues at coordinate 8,981,325 of NC_066867.1, read as the reverse complement.
TTATTATGAACTACATTTTTTTTTTGTTATTTGATTGACAACAGTTGTTTGATTGTGCAATTCGATGCTTTAGATTAATATATAATATGTGGCATATTATGTTAATATTCAAGAAGCAATAAGTTAGATCGATAGGCTTATGATTTGTGGTCGACGACGAAGAGCATTGTTCTACTAATCTAAGAAAACAATATTAAATATCTAATTAGGCTTTTCCGACTAAAATTTATCCTACCATAGTCCCTAAACATAATGCGGTTAGATCTAATTAAATTGGCTAAATTGATATTTAGGTCAATTTTTAGCTTTTTTTCTAATCAATTGAGCTAAGCATAGATAAGGAGTAAAAGTCATGGTGTACTATTTAGTAGGATAGGTAGCATTGATTAACCTTGCAAAGTTGAAGTCAATTTGAGAAACTAATTTTCATGCTTTCCTAGGGATGGATCCGGTCTTGTCACTTGTACAACTCAACGTAGTATAGGTTGAATTAGTTGGTGTAGTATAAATTTCATTTTATTGGCCATTTACAGATAACTATAAAAGGTAGGTTACATCAGAGTCTAAGATCATAGAAAATAAATTTATAAAATCAAGGAATAACGCTAAATTAAGTACAACAAGGTGTAACACATTATTTTAGGTTCGATCAAGTTGTGTAGACAGAACTACATGAGGAAAGTATTATCAGACAAAAGTAACATAGAGTGGGACAAGTTATGAAACAATATGTATAACATGGTCTAACAAGATCATTGCATGTAGAACAAAAAAGTGCCAACGGAACTGAAGTATAGAGAGCTAAACCTAAATTCCAATACATATATAACCCCATGTGAGATACCCAACATCCTAAGTTCTTGCGAGACTACATGTTGTTGGCTCTTCAATATAAATCGACATCTAAAGCAACCATTTCAACCATTGGGATTTAATTCCAACCACAGCAACTCTATATATATGCATGATAAAAGAATTCTCAGGCAGCACAAGCACATACTGCAACCTAAGGTTTTTCGATTCGACAATTTCATTATAGGAATACATAACACAAGAACGATGCAATTGTTCAAAGCAGTATAACCTGATCGAAAAATTTGGAAGTACAACTAAGCCAATTGGCAACAAAAATAAGGAATGGTCCTCAAGGAGCTCAATTCAGCAATATTGAATCCTCATAATAAATAAATAAATAAAAAGAAGCAATGTAAGCAATGAATGATATTTAGAAGTGGACTAAATTATGCAGAACAAAAAAAAGATACTAATAAGTCCAACAAAATTTCAGCACTCAAATGAGAAACAGGGAACTTAGTTTTACATGTGTTAGCAAATAGGAAGATTCATAGCCCTTAAGTTATAGACAAAAACTCCATTACCACTTTTAGTTTGAATCTAGAGGTAAGACTATGAAGCTTAGATAAATCGAAGTAGACACATTAGAACAAAATTACGTATATATTAGACTGATTATCTTTTAACTAACTATTTTTAGAATAAATAGTATTAACTTTTTTATGGTAGAGATTTGAACTTGAGGCTTCTTAGTCCTTAAATACACAAAGATACCAGTTGAACGTAGTTCTTGTTGACACAAAACAGTATTATTTACAACAAGGAGAATAATAGATTCTATACTTTATGTAAACACTTGTCGGCTATAAATTTTTTTCTTTTTATAACATAGAATTTCTTAATGTAGTGGAGGAAAGAAAAATAAAAGAAAATTGATGAATTATTTTGGAAGGGATGCAGTATAAAAAAGAGAGGAAATGACAATTATACCTTCAAATTTGAAGCTTTTAATTTGTATCACAAACATTGGAATAAAAATTATTCTTTTTGTGCGTCTAATGCATATGGACGAAACTCCTTCTGATACTTCAAATTTCAATAATCAAAACAAGATTCCTTCTACAACCATTGGCTTTCTTACTTCTCAAACAAATAAAAATAACAATAAAATAACAATAATATCCACAATGATCCTAACACCAAAAATAAACCTTCTTTCATACGCTACTCAATATATACACTTCTTTGTCTTCACCCCGAATAGAAAGAAAATTAGATAATTTAATTATACTATCATTTTTATTCTACATAGAAAGATATGTAAACATTAGTGATAGACACCGACAAATTTTGCTATATTTACAGTTTGTTTAAAATATTGCTACATATGTTAATACTTTGAATCTAATTGTAAAATTTGCACCTATCGCTTTTTTAAAATTTGTTATATCAAATTTATAAGAAACTTATAAAAAAAAGGCAGCAAATGGATTACATCATTAAGTTGAATGGCCACTTTAAAAGTTTTTATTTTTGCATGTTTTTTAAGCGAGTTCAAAGAATTAAGAAAAACAAAGAAGATTAATCCAACCAATACTAATCTTTAGGAGAGAGGATGAAACATCTATAGAACCTTTCGGAGAGGTAAAATAGTATTTGAAGAAGAATTCTATCCATATATGTGTGTGCATGTATGTTTTTTGTACGTAATAAATCTTAGAATGACTTATTTTTATGCATACATGGAGATTTGATATTTTAATAAAGGATGTGTCTATTCATATCGATCGATCATGTTTATTATACATCCAATCTCACAACCACTTTAATTCAATTCCTCTACAAATAAACATACTAATCCAACTCCATCATCTAATTAAACACTTTCAATATAAAAGCTCAAATTGAGTGCATAATAAAAAAAATAAAAATAAATAAACCATATGTTAATTATATAGATTAGAATTGAAGCAAAGGATAATAAAAAAAAATGAAATATCATTCACTTACTTACAGTGGACGAGTTAAAAATGGTCGCCCCACATACCCATCGCGTCTGAAGCATACCATATTCTATATCCCTTGACCTTTAGAGGAATAAAATAAAAACAAAAATGTATTGTAAAACGATTCCAATTTGGTTGGTGAGAATTGATCCATGACAAAGAAAGTGATTATCGAAAGGAATATGATGATATACATAGGCAACCCCAAGATGAAAACTAGCTCATTTCTTTTAACATATTTAATTGGTTGGGTATATATGTTGGTTTGAAGTCTAATTTTATACCAAATACCATGCCAACACGTGAAACCTGATAGTGCCACCTTGATCTTTCTTTTTCATATGCCTTATGTGCTCTTCATTTAGTAGTTAATTCATATATGGCTAGCAAATTATATATAGTATTTATTTGATCAGCTAATACAACAAGATATTTAGATTCATACTTAAAGTCTAATGATAATAGGTCTAATCCATCAACAATGGAATCATGAATAAATTTTGTTATGTTTTTAATTCATTAGTCGTAAAAGTCATATATCCCTTACAAGTAACTTTTTATCATGGAACCGCAACCTACAAAATAGAAATCAACCCATTGATTCAAAAAAATTAGGATCAATTTAAACAAAATACCATGCCTCTTTAGTCTTCTCATGTGGTAGTGAAAGTTAATTTGTACATTATTTCGATTTGAGTTGCATAGTTGAGGAAGACAACCTTACATCTTCTTGACATACATGTTATGATATAAGTTGTAGGTAATTCAAACCTTTATAGATTTCGGTTTTCCATCCATATTTAGATCCTACATGTAGATTATTTTGCCTAGTCATTTCAGAATATGAATTAGTGTTTAATGAATTTTCCAACACCATAAACAAAAAGCATAAACTCACTCGGTCAAAATGACAAACTTTAAATATGTAATTAATTTTTTAATAATAATAATTAAAAAAAAAAAGTTTTAATTTGGTCCCACATCCCACAAGCTTAGATAGCTCTTGACCGTCCACTACTTGAACATACCGGCATTTGAACACCAACCCCCCATTTTTCTCTCTTCCTCTCTAGTAGCTCCAATTTGAGATGCCGTTTCAAGATACTATCTTTTCTGCTCCATTCTTTTTGTTCTCACAGAATCTTTTACTCTTTTTTCCAATAACATACTTAAAAACATTTACAATCAAACCCCACCACAATAACCACAATAACAACAACATCAACTGCAACATTATGAGGCATCTTTGCCTCCTCTCTCTGCTCCTCTTGCCCTTGCTTCTTCCCACCACCACCTCCAACCTTTTAGTCCACAGGAGAGCACTCCGGCCGGATGCCACGGCGAAGATCGGATCCCATGCCCATGAATTCAAATTGAAACCAAAGGGTGGTGGTGGTGGTGGCGGCAGTGGTGGTGGTGGCGGCGGTTTGGACACATCGAATCAACGAGTATTTACGTTGGCATCAGGACCGAGCAAGAGAGGAGATGGGCACAAGTAAAAACTGAGAAAAGCTTGGAGTTGTTGGATGGTGTTTGTTATTGTTGGGTTTGATGTGTTTTAATTGTTTTACTCTGCGGTTGTAATCTGTAAGAAAGAGTATTGAGCTTTTCATAGATTGTACAAAAATTCTTTTCACAGATCATAAGTTACTGTCATCATATATTGTCTTAATATGTCATCTTAGATTGAGTTTGTTAGTCATTCCCAGCATTTGGATTTTAAATGAGCCTATTGCCCTGTTTTTTCCCTCCTTTTTAAAGTGGAGCTACGGATGATTCCTTTTAAGTCCCCCATGCCTAAGGGAAATTTTGAAGCCTCAATCTTCCTGCCCAATCTCCAATTGATCAAGAAATTGGGGGTGAGTTTGGAATTTTCAAGATCAAAATTTTCACTGCTTTTTTACTCTTATTTGCATTAGTGGTTTGTTAAAATTAAGCCCATAGCGTATTTTGACTATATTTTATATGATTTTGCAAAAATAACAAATTTCTTAAACCCAGTCAAATTAAAATACATGGGTAATCAAAATACTTCTTACAGTTAAGAATATGTGATTGTACATAATTGTCCACTAATTATTGTCTCACTAACATCTTATTACTATACTATTGTCGATGATACCAATTCCTATTTGATTTGCTGGTTAAATTATTGACATATTGTTATCTGATTACTAATTATATTAGATTGTTGTTTAATTGTTATTTGATATTTGATATTGATTCCAATGTAATTGTCAATTACAGTAATTGTTATTATCTCATTGGTGTCTAGTTATTATATGCTATTTGTTGTTAATGATACTAATTGTTTAACAAACTAAGCTTTCTTAAATCAAATTTAATCTAAAATAAATAAAATATAATATTTATAAATATCTATTATCTCAACATATAAATTAACCAAGAACAACTAATACATAATATTTATAAATATCTCATATTTATAAATGGAAAATTTGGATAAATATAACAAACCAATCAAAATTTTTACTATTTGTATAACTTAATCTAATGACCCAACTTTTTTATACTAAGCTGAGGTCATTACTAAAAAGAAACAATAACAAGAGACTTTTTTTTTAAACGAGGGAAGACTAAATTTTTATTAAAAACGGAATATTAAAACACTGAAACATAGACGCGGAAGCAAAACTAAGTCCCCATATGGCATGTCACGGATATTTCTCTGTCGCTCGCCAGCTTGCCTCTACCTTTACCATCACCTGAAATATTAAACATAGAAAGAGTGAGTATAAACATATACTCAGTAAGAGACCTACTACTAGTCTCGCTTGGTGTCTGTTAACTTTCCATTAGAGTCTTGAAAAGTGGTACCCAAGAACTGGCACGTTCCCAAACACGTGCAATCTGTGATCCCATAGGAACATATCTGGTATTCGGTGAACCCCAAGGAACACCTAGGACAATCTGGTCTTTAGTGTACCCGAAGGAAACGCTAAGACAATCGGGTTGCGAGTGATCCCGTCAAATCACTCGAATCATGTCTATGTCCATGCTAGACTGGCGGTCCCGTCGGGCTACGCAGTCCTAAATAGGTGGTGATCCCGAAGGACACCCATGCAGGTACGACTCTAATAGACAAAGTTAACAGAACACCCTATCCATAGCATGTAGCACAACATAACATCATAACATGGCATGAATATTAATCTTAACGTCCTTAATCATGTGATTAGTATATCATGCATCAACAATCATCAACATCAATCTACCAGTCATTAACATAACATCAGTCATCATCATCAATCATCAACATAATAATCTCTGTCATCATCATCAACATACTATCAATCATAACATGACATCAGTCATCAACATAATCTCAGTATAATGACAGTCATTATCAATAGCATCAAATTATGCATTTTAGCTACCATCAATGCATAATCATAATTACATGCGGTCTCTTAAATTCATTTCGAAGGTCTAGTAGGAGAATGTCTTACCTTGAGATTTTAGCCAAACAATGTACTTCATAGCTGACAGTAAAAATGTTTGAATTAACGTGGTCCTAATCATAAAAGGAAAACTCAGTATCTTAATTAATAAAATTAGCAATTGGCTAACATCCAAAAATTCTCCCAAATTAATTAACTTTCTAAAACCAATTGGGGTTAAAACCAATTCAACCTTGATTGGGAAAAAAATCCAAGATTTAAATCTTCAAAAATTAGCCAATTGAACCTTTAAAGAAACTTCAAAAAGGTATAAAATTAAATTCATAAATTATTAATTTAATTATCTTAGCTTATCAAGGTTACTCATATGGAATTTGAAAAATCCTCTTATCCTTGATGGAAAAATTTATCACTTTAAATCCTCAAGCTTCTAAAGAGACCAATCTTAATTACAACTGGAGAGCGGCGACATCAGAGGGTTATCTTAGAGAAGAAGATGAAGAACCTTTTTCTTTTTCCTTTACTTTCCAACTTAAGCATTCCAATGCTATTTATAGACTCAAATAATAACAATAATATTTATTATTATTATTTCCTTTTCCTTTTCCTTTTAGGATATATATATATAATACCAAATATATACATATATCTTTATTCCCATTATCTTTCCTAAATAAATGCTTTAAATGCTTAAAATCTTAGGCATTTATAATCATTTATAATAATAATAATAATAATAATAATAATACTTCTTTATTATTATTATTTTCTCTAACCAAAATCTACAATAAACATATATATTTATTTAAACCATTATTCTCTCTTATAAATAAATATATATCTTTTTTGTCCAATCAAACCAATCATCTCTCTTTTCATGGATTATCTTCCTTTTCAAACAAATATAATTATATTCCATAATATAATTAACTACACTTTTCCAAATTATTAATTAAATATATATATCTATATATATATACTCAATTAAATCCAATCCCACCAAAACTAACTTTCCCTCCAAAATCTCAAATTAACTTAAATCCTCAATTAATTTAATCAATCAAATCTTTTCCAATAAATCACTTATAACTTCCAACATGAATTATCTTAATTCAACCATAACAACTCCACTCCATAATCAAGATTTATCTTTCTGCGGAATAATTAATTATCTTCTACAATAATTAATTATTATTCATCTTTCTCCAAAATAATTAATTATCTTCCATAATAATTAACTATTATTTATCTTTCTCCAAAATAATTAATTATCTTCCACCATAATTAATTATTATTTATCTATCTCCAAAATAATTATCCTTTTACAAATAATTATATTTTCCCAAAATATAATCATTTTACTTTTTCTCCCTTACTAAATATCATTTCTCCAAAATACAATTATCGTTTCCTTAAATAATTATATTTCAATGAATATAATTATATTTTCCTTTCACATAATAATTATATATATATTTCCACATATATATATAATTCTCAAATCTCTAACAAACTTTCCACCCCACAATTTAATTAAATAACGTCCATAATTATTTAATTAAATTCAACCTCAACAATACTAAAAATCCACAATTTTACTCAATTCTCTTAACTTACCATTTAATCAAAAACTCAACAAACACCACGTGTCAAAACCTAAAATTAATTTAATATTCATCCAATAAATATTTAATTAATTTCAATTCCCACATAAATCAAATAATTCTCATTAAATGAATTCAAAATAACGCCCAATAAATTAAATCTAATTAAACAAAATTAAGATAACTAACTCCAAAATTATCTTAATTTTTGGGGCGTTACACTTAAGCTATGAAGTTAAGTCTTTTTTAAATATTCCAAGTTTGTCTTTCTTTCTTTCTTCTCCTCTTACTTTATTCCATCAATATAATTTTCTTCTTTTCTTTTTTTTTCCTTTCTTCCCGTCTTCGTTTGTTCCATTGTCTTTCATTATTTTCATTTTTTTTTCAAGATCGTGTATCAAATACAAAAGATTTATTTTTTTCAAACTTTTATTTGGTTGTTCAAGATCGTGTACTAAATATAAAAAACTGGAAAAAAAACGTCATTTAGATTTGGGTAGCCAAATCTAAACAATCGTGTAAAAAAAAAGTCAAATCTAAACGATCATGTACAAAAAAATAAATGATCATGTAGACAAATCTAAATGATTGTGTACCAAAAGAATCTTAGAAAAAATCGTTTAGCCAATCTAAAGATCGTGTACTAAATCTTGAAAAAAATTGTTTAGATTTGGCTACCCAAATCTAAACGATAAAATCTAAACGACAGTGTAACTAAATCTAAACGATCGTGTAACCAAATTAAACCATCGTGTACAGAGAATTTAAAAAATAATTCGTTTAGATTTTGGTACCAAATCTAAACGATCGTGTAACTAAATTTAAACGATCATGTAACCGAATTAAAAGATCGTGTACAAACAACTTAAAAAATAAATCGTTTAGCTATCCAAATTTTAACGACCAAATCTAAATGATCGTGTACTAAAACATAGCCAAATATAAACGATCGTGTACCAAATATATTACGCACGCTATATTGACGACATGGTTGACGGGACATTTTTTATATTTTCCATGGTGGACCTGTGGGATTTTTCTGTTTTCGAAATTGTTCTGTACAGAGTAAATATTTTGCCGCTTTGTTATATTTTTTAAAAGATCTTTTTATAAATCTCTCTATACAATTATTTTACATGATTCTTTATTCATAGGAATTTATTATATAAATCTTGTTTAAATATAACTCTCTAATGGATTGAATTATAGATCATATCCATAATTAATTATTATCCATTGGTGTATCAAAATATACTATATTTTAGGTTAATTATTGTAATGCCCCAAAATTTGAGGAATTTAATTTTATTATCTTAAGTGTAATTTTGAGATTTGGGGTGTTATTTAAATGTTGAAGTATTTTACTTTATGAAGATTTGATTCTATTGGATATTTGAGAAATATCAAATTGTTGTTAAGTTGGAATTTATGTTTGTTTTGGTTATTTATGTTTAGGTATTATTTGGCTTAAGGAATTAATAATTGTATTATGAAATAATAATATAGTTATTATGAAAAGATAGTTTGATAAGATAAAGATGATTGTATTGGTTGAGGAGAGAGAATATGTGATTTTTTTGGGAAAAGATAAAAAGAAGATAAAAAGGGAGATTTGGTGGGTTTTAAATGAGGAGGGAGAAGATTTGTTTGTTTTGAAATAAAATAAGGAATAGGAAAAAAGAAAAATAATAATAGTTTTTTTTTATTATTTAATAGGCCTCGAGAACATCAACCATCTTCTTCATTGAGAAAAAAAAAGGAGAAAAGGAAACCTGAAATTTGTATCCAAACCCTAGCCGTCGTCGCCTAGCTCCTCCGCCACGCCACCGTCGTTCTCCTCCAAGTGTCGTTCCGTCACAGCCGAGCCTTGTCGACCATCGCTCGTCCCAGCCATTCGACAGTCGATCGCCTGCGTCGTTTCGTTGCTCGTCGTCGCAAGGCAAGTCGTTAGCCGTCGTCTTCAATCGCGTCGATTTGTTAAGCCGTCAGCGTCCTGTTGTAATCCGTCGTCAATCGTCATCTGTCGCCTTGTTCTGTCGTTGATCGTCGAAGATCGTAGCAACTCGAGCCGCGCCGCGTGTTGTCGGAAGACCGAGCGCCCTTTTCTGCGAATCGAACTTGACCCGCCCCTTCACCCGAGCCTGCGCCAGCCGCCCGCGTGAGCTACACGCGCCTTAGCCGAGCCGCATGCTTGCGCCAGCCACCCCTACCCGAGCCGCTTTAAAGCCTTAGTCGAGCCACCCCTGTTTTCCTAGCAGTTTGAGCCACCTAACCTATTTTGGTAAGTTTTGTTTGGATTTTGGTTGTCTCCCAACAAATAACAAATTTTAGACCTTAAATAATTTAATTATGGAGTTAATTGAATTATTTTCGTGATAGGTCAATTAGGGGATTGAACCGAAGATTTTTCCCAAACCAAGGATAAATTTGGAAAATTCTTCAACTTTGGGTAAGTTGAGATAAGTGGAATTGGACCCTAGGGAATTAATAATTAATTTATTAATTTGAGTCATTGGGTTCATTTGTGCTTAGGGCTTGACTGTTGAGGAGCTTGATCGTGACTGTTAGAAAATTTTTGTTGTGAGCTAATCTTCAGGTAAGAGATTCTACTACTAGACCCTCGAGTTTAATTTAAAGAGACCGCATGTATGAATGGTTATGTATTGATGATGGCTAGCTACAGAACTTGAGGTTACAGATAGAAACTGATATTGTAATTTTGATTGCAGGATGATTGTAATGACCCAACCTTCCGAACTAAGCTGAGGTCACTACGTACTGCTAAGACTCGATAGTAAAACACACGAGCTCATAAAAGACCGATTACGATTCATTAAAAACATTTAAAATATCACAAAAGCAGTTTCGGGTCCTCTTTTAAATTACGTTCCCAAGAGTTCCAAAATATAGTTCACAAAAATCGTCAAAACAAAACCAGCAATCAAATGTTCTAACCATGACTCCATTAAATTCTCAAAAGAAATAGAAATTTACAAATACGTTAGCGGAAGCATAAAGAAACTAGACGCGTCCATATGACCTTCATGCATCCTTCTTGCCCCTCGCCGATCTGCCCCTCGCCATACCGTTACCTGAAAAGTTAAAAAGAAAAGGGTGAGTATAAGAATATACCCATTAAGGGACCCACTACTGGGCCCGCTAGGGTAATAACAGTTAGCTTCCTATTAAGGGGTACCCTACATAAACAGTCTAGTGGTTCCGTAGAACACACACATTAGTCTGGTGATCCCGAAGGATGCACATATCAGTCTGGTGATCCCGAAGGATGCATATATCAATCTCGTGATCCCGAAGGATGCACATATCAGTCTAGTGATCTCGAAGGATACACATATCAGTCTAGTGATCCCGAATGATGCACATATCAGTCGAGGAATCCCGAAGGACACCATGCTTGTAAGGTACACTACCCCATAGATAAAGCTAACCGTTATCCCACAGTCTATACTAAACCATCTACAACAGTCACATCACAATAACGTTCAACTTAACGGTTCGGTCATAAGCTTAGCCAGTCAGATAGTTTAGGTTTAAACAATTGTCTCCTCAGTTGCTATATGAATATCTAATTCACACATCATCGTGACATTTCTTTAAATCCAATCAACTAGTCAAATCATTACTTTGTAAAATCACCTGACGATACTTCATCTCAGTTCAAACCCTAGAGGAACTACAGGTAATCTATGTAATGCATAACATCCATATTATGCATAACAATCACATTCAATCTACAGCACAGTTCAACAACATATACACAACCTACACAAGAGGTTTCCGATCTCTTAATCCCTCCACGACATAACTCCATAACCAGTGCCCCTACAACAGACTTCAACATTACATAACATTAAGATTTTCATAGTCCATCGACATTACTATTCCAGTTAACAGCACAATCCATCAATATAACCACAAAACACAGAACATCAGGGCATCAATGCCCATCAGCAAAACAACTCAGTAACGTATATAAGTACATAGGCTACAACTAACGTTCATGTCATCTTTAATCAGTCAACAGTGCATATAAGTGATATTTTCTAGGCAAATTAAACATGCATCAACCAATTCAGTACAGTTACTATCGTATAATTCCCATGTGGGTTACTACGTTTCCAACTTCAGTATGAGGTCCAGTAGTAAGAAATCTCTTACCTGAACTGTACCTAAAATCCTTGTTCAATTCGACGTCCAAACGAATCCACCTAAACACAAACATAAGGGTTTAACAATGACATCACCGAAAAAAAAATCCATATTACAAAACGTTCCAAGGCAACTTCTACCGACTTACCCAAATAGAGGAGAGTTGACTCCAACTACACTTGTCATAACACCCTAGAACCTGAACGTCACCTCGCTAACACCTTCAGGGGATCAACAGTTAACCCAACCAATCAGTTCAACATTTTAATCCGACATTTAAACTCACATTGACTAATGAAAACGTGTAAATTCCTCACATTGTCCTTACAAAAACTCACAGGGACTCAGCACGGATAGAACGACTTACGCGGCTCGGTGAACCGAGAGATTGGCTTGGAAAAACGGCTCGACTCGGCTCGGCTCGCGGCTCGGCTCAGTCCTCGGGTCGCGGCTCGACTCAGCTCAGTCCTCGGCTCGCGGCTTGACTCGGCTCAGCTCTCAGCTCGTGCCTCGGCTCGGCTTGGTTCAGTTCGCGGCTCAGCTTGGATTCGCAGCTCGAGTATGGGTCGGCTTGCTCGTTTGTAGCCGGCGCACACGCAAACGGTTAGTTTTTGGCTTCACGCGATGACGACCGAAGAGGGATGCACGGTAACCTCTAGGCTGCATCGGGCAGCATACGGAGGAGGGAATGCGACGTGCGGTTGAGGCAGAGACGACCGACAGACCTGCGGGCGGCGCGAGAAGGAGAGAAAATGTGAGATGGGCTGCCGTGTGACTGCACGTCGACGTTGTGTAGCTGACGACGAAGGAGACGGAGAGACTACCACAGAGATGGAGACGGAGACCGGGGCGTACGGACGCGGCCGGTTGAACGAAGGAGAAGGTCGGGACAGAGGGCGGTTGTGCTGGCGCTGTCGGGAATGAAGGAGAAGATTGGGGCGGCGACTATGCTTGTCGGGTGAAAGAGCTGAAGAAGAAGAAGAAGAAGAAAATCGGGGGGGGGGGGGGGCTTAGGGTTTCCTTTTTAAAATATATAATAATAATAATAATAATATAACTAATAATAATAATAATATAATTTATATTATATTATTATTATATAATTTATATTTTTTTATTATTATTATATTATTTTATATCATATTATGTTATAAAAATTCAAACCCTTCAATTTCTTTTTCTTTTCTCTTCTAAACCAAACAAAAATTAACACAAAAAATTTTAAATTCTCAAAAATTAACATAAAATGTTAAAACTTACATCGAAATTTAGGGCGTTACAATGATTATGTGTTAGAGTTGATAATGCATTGATGTTATCACCTACGTTTTATTGATTCAGTATTATGATATGACATGATATGATAGGATATGTATGGTATGACATGTTATGGCATGATATGTTATGATGTGGTTTGATGATGTGTTATGTGCATGCTATGGATAGGGTGTATGTTAGCTTTACCTATTAGAGTCGTACCCACATGAGTGTCCTTCAGGATCACCACTCTTGTTGACGACTATGTAGTCCGACAGGATCTCCAGTCTGACATTGACATTGACACAGACATGATTTGAGAGATCCGACGGGTCGCTCACATTTATAACTGCGTAGTCCGACGGGACCACCAGTCTGACATTGACATTGACATAGACATGATTTAAGTGATTCAATGGGATCACTCACAACTCGATCATCTTAGGTGTTCCCTTGGGTTCACCAAAGACCAGCTGGTTTCTACGGGATCACAGATTACACGTGTTCGGCAACGTGCTAGTTCAGGGGTATCGCTCTTCAGGACTGGAACTAGTAATGAGTCTCTCACTGAGTATTTTTATACTCACTCTTTCTATTTCTATTTTTCAGACAGAGACAGAGGTAAGAGCAAAGGCAAGCTGGCGAATCACCAGAAGTTTCCGTGAGAGCCATAGGTATACGTTTGCTTCCGCTTACGTCATGTGTCAGATTTCACAGTTAATATTTTCTTTCATTTTATTCTCTTTTATTTATTTCTTTGTTTTTCTTTCGCTTTAAAACTAGTAGGGCCCGAGATAGGATTTGTTTTAATTTATTTCGTACATTCTATTTATGATTTTAACGACAATTCGCAGTGTTGTTTTATTTTCTATTTACTTTAAATAAATTTTAATTTTTTTCGTTTAAAGTAAAGTCCTCAACTTAATATAAGAGGTTGGGTCTTTACAATTATATTAATATGAAATTTTGTTAATTAATTTCAACAATTTGAATTATTTTCTATAATAATATGTAGTGAGCTAAGCTAACAAAGGACCTAATAGCTATTCAAATTAGAAGTTCCAATGATATTGAGATTGTTTAATTAAACTCTTTTAATTCAACTAACCAATATTCATTAACTACCTGTGAGTCCACTAAAGATCAATAGTTGCAATCTTGGCACTGTAGATATTTTTTTTTTGTCCATGAATATAATCCATCAACAGAGAGTTAACCCTTCACAATTTCTTATAAGTACAACCAAGTCAAATTGTTTTTTTACCTTTATAATTACATTGAACTCCTTAAATATTGTTGATCTCTCTAATGAACAAATAGTTTATAGCCCAACTATAAACTAACACCTCTCGAGCCAGGAATCAATGATCTACTCTCCCAAGGAACGAGAAGGAGTGATTTTCATCTTGTATAGTTGTGTTCCTAGCTCTTTACTTAGACAAATCTAAAAAATTGTAGATTTATTATGTCAGTTATCAAGGCCACTCCCATCCATATAGATCAAAAGATTATCGTCCAAGTAGGAGTTCACATCCTACTCAGTATTAAGGTCAAGTCTCCCATGGTCACTCTTGTGGAATATTGGTTCCTTCATGTAATAGTATTATAAAGAGAAACCAATTATTTCGTAATCCCCTTTATGTATAAACTCACTACAAAAAATTAATTTGTAGTGATTCACAAAAAACGTTACTGAAACTGAAAAGAAAACGCTGCTAAAAGTATTAGTTATTTCGAGACCTGCGTCGCTAGAACTATCGCAATATCCGCGTAGCTAAATGTTTTAGCGACACAACAAACATGCACCACTAAATATGTACTTTTACTGACATTAGCGCACTACTAAATGCTAACTTTTACTAGCGTATTGCTTGTTCTATTTTGTTTTTACACTGACATTGTACATATATTTGTCTCTAAAGGTTAAGTTTTAGTGACATATAATATTTGTTGCTAAATGTTAATTTGTAATCATTACAAACGTCTCTTGCAACATCTTTAAACATTGTTAAAATCAATATTTATAGACACTAAAAAATGGACATCATTTTTTGTTTAAAAAACTACGATTTACCGACGTTATAGAAAATATCACTAACACTATTTTATTAAATAAAAAATAATATCTAATTTACTATATAAACTTGTCATAATATGTCATATATAATAATTTTAGAAACTATTATTAAGCAACATGGAATAACACCAACTGCAACGCGAGTTTACATGATAAAAACTATGTCAACAAACTTCGATAATTTCATAAAGAGTTCCAGTAATATCCACCTAAGTTATTAGTATCAAGTAGATCAAGTAAAGGGACGTACAAAGTTAGTTTCAAATGCTAGGTATCACTAGTTTGCATGACAAACATTCCTATAAAAGTAGTGTGCATAACAAAAAATCCTACAAAACATATTGGAAGCATGAAATGATCTTTCCTTCACAAAACTATAAGATACGAACCAAAACTCTTTCCATTTCTATCCGAATCAAAATCTTGTATAGAAGACCATTTGTCATCAAATCTGACAATTAAAGAAGTGAAATATGTAGACATAAGAGGATAAAGAAGCGCAATATGTAAGCATAAGTCACAAGAAACTCTTTTAACAAAAGCATCGAGTTATTGTTGTATAACAAACAACACCAAAAGCATATTCCATACTAAAGTTATAAAAAAAAAAAAAAAACAATGAGAATAGGGGGAGGGGGTGCAAAAGAGCAACTATATTGGATACAAAACACACCAAAAACCAATACCATTATGCTTCAAAGTTTGAGAACAAAATTCTACAACAAAACACACAAAAAAGCACCAATAACATTATGTTTTGGGAAACCTAAGTTAGCCTATCAACCTACGTATAGACTTAAATGGAACTAAACAATACCCAAATGCACAAGGATTCAACTCAAAAAATGAAACTTAGGTACTTTAAAGCATAACGAAACTCAATAGGAAACAAAACTATGGTCCTTATCACAATTGCATAACACCATGCATGTGTTAAAGGAACTACAAGAAATTGATCTTTTAGTGGCGCACAAAAATGTTACTCAAATAGAAACAATGCTACTAAAAGTATTGGCAGCGTTGTGCCATTCGTTGCTAGGACTATCGCATTATCTACGTAGCTAAAAGTTTTAGCGTCACAAAATGAATAGTTTTAGTGATATTTGCATGTTACTAAATGCTTACTTTTAGTAACATATGTTTTGTTACTATTTATTTTTTACAGTGACATAATACACTCATCACTAAAGGTAATGTTTTAGTGGCAAATAATGTTGATAAAGGTTAATTTGTGACCATTACAAACATCTTTTGCGATGTGTTAAAATCCATATTTAGCGCCACTAAAAATTCCTACAGTTTTTTTAGTTTAGAAACCAAATGCTTTTGCGATGTTATTAAAGTGCCAATAAAAATATTTTATTAAATAATATTCAATTTACTATATAAACCTTTTATAAAATGTCAAATATAATAATGTTAGGAATTATTGCTAGGCGCAACATGCAATAACAACAACTTTATCACAAGAAGAATATGTTAAGAAAGTTTGGTAATTTCATAAAGAATTCGTGTAATGCCACCATAAGTTATAAGTATGAAGTTACATAAAATAATAAATGGATATAGAAAGTTAGTTCAAAAGTTATAAGTATGAAGTTGCATAAAGAAGTTACATTCATGCAAAAGTAGTGTCCATAACAAAAATTCCTACATGTCTTGGAAGCATGAAATGATCTTTCCTAACAAAATTATAGGATACAAACCAAAAGTCTATTCATATTCATCCGAAGTCAATATCAAAATCTTGTATAGAAGACCATTTGTGCATCAAATCTGAAATATGTAAGCATAACAGAATAAATAATTAAGTGAAATATGTAAGCAAAAAACGAAATTTGGGTACTTTAAAGCATAATGACACTATTCAATATGGTTCAATCGGGGGGTCAAAAGCAACAAATTCTATAAGAATTCAACTCAAAAGAAAAACTTAGGTCCTTTAAAACAACACTACAGATCTCCAAGTTATACAACCAAGAATAAAAGCATGAATGCCCAATGGGCCATAACTATGTCAAAATCATGTTTAATATTGCAAAGTAAACAAACAAAACTCTTTAACACTTCAAGATCTATTAATTTTATAAGTTCCAATACAAGTTAAACAAGAGAAAAAGTTAATAAGTTAGCCACATGCTAAACAAAACACGTTTAGGAACAAATGATCATTTAAGCACACATAAAATAAAATAAAATAAAAATAGATTACGATAGTTGTAGGATAGTCATAGCAATTCAACACACAGAAACTAATCAAATCTAATAACTTCAACAAACTACAGTTGTAAGAAAAACTTCAAATAAATATTACTTGTTAATTATCGTTAGATTGTTCTAAACTTCTTTCTATGTTAAAGGTATCTTCCTGAGTTGTATAACCTTCGTAATATCTCTTCAATGATGACTTATGATTCAACTACACTTTGCAAGTGTGCCACTTGAGCCTCTATTTCCTTAGTGTGATTGTACCTTGCCCCATTCCTGGCATGTTTTGGTCTTGGTCCCCTACCAAGACCTTTCACGTGACCCGCTGCTTACCTAATACTCAATCATAGATCTCTAACGATGTAACGACCGAATTCTTTATACTAAGCTAAGGTCATTACTATTTAAAGGATATTAAAATTTTCTTAAATCCAAAAAGAAAATAACAAAATTTCATAATTTAAAATTCAAATATTCATTAAAATCATGAATAAGCTAAAGTAAGTACAAATCAATCTAAAAAACAAGTTCCTAGCTCGGGCCTATCTAGTTTTAAAAGAGTAAAAATAAAGTGCATAGATACTGAAATCAAAAACTAATAACATAAGGTGGAACCAAAATTGTTTCCCTATGGCACACCACGGTCACTTCTTGTCATTCGCCAGGTTTCCTCTGCCCTTACTTCTACTTCTGCCTAAAAAATTTAAACATAAAAGAGTGAGTATAAAAATATACTTAGTATGGGACCTACTACTAGTCCCACTACGTGTTTGTTAACTTCCTATTAGAGTGTTGTAAAGTGGTACCCCTAAACTGGCATGTTCCCGAACACACGCAATCTGTAATCCCGTACAAACATCTCTGGTCTTCGATGAACCCAAAGGAACGCGTAGGACAAAACTAGTCTTCGGTGAACATAAGAAACACCTAGGACAAAACTTGTCTTTAGTGATCTCGAAAGAAACACTAAGATAATCGGGCTGTGAGTGACCCCGCCGAATCATATCATCTCATACTGGACTGGTGATCTCCTCGGATTACTCAATCATAAAAAGGTGGTGATCTCGAGGGACACCCATGTGGGTATGACTGTAATAGATAAAGCTAATAGTACACCATAACCATCGCATGTAGCATAACATAACATCATAAACATGATATGAATATTAATCGTAGCATTCTTAATCAAGATTAACATTTCATGCATAAACATCAGCACCATCAAATATGATCATCAACATATCTCATGTCATAACTATTAATCATCGTAAATATAAACTCTCTCATGACTATCAGTTATCATAAACATAAACTCATTATGCATCTTAGCTACCTCAATACATAATGGAAAAATTACATGTAAGCTTTTAACTTCAGTTCGAAGGTTTAGTAGGAGAATCTCTTACCTGGAGATTAGTTTAATCCAAATATAATCCTGACGGCAAGGTCAAACTTCCCAAGAATAAATCCTAAACAGTAAGGGTAAATAGCTAAGTTCAATAACTTAATTAATAGTTGTTAAATGGTCCAAAAATCCAGTTAGTTCAACTTACCCAAAGTTGAGGTTGAATCCTATTTACCCTTAGTTGGGAAAAAATTTCACAACTCAAAATTCCAATTGATCTAACCAGTCCTTTAAGAAAATAATTCAATTTAATCCAAAATTAAATTATTTAGGCTCTAACTAAATCTTTCTTGGGCATTAACCAAAACTCAAATCAAACTTACCAAAATAGGTGAAAAAGGCAAAAAATAAACTTGGCAGTTCAAAATGGCGTGGAAGACAAAATAAGTTAAAATTAGACTTAGGATAATGAAGAATAAATTACCAAAATTAAACTTAAGATAATTAAGAATAAATTATCTTAATTTGAAGCATTACAAACGAAACTAAAAATGATAAGCATAAAGTCATATGAATCACATTCAGAACTCTCAAATGAAACTAAAAAAGATAAGCGTGCAACACACACAATGAGGAGGGGGATCAAACGCACCAAAACCTTTATAGATATATGAAATTCAAAGGAACTCATCCACAAAGAAGATCAAATCTATGACTACCACAGCTGCAGGATAGTCATAGCAATTCACTTATACTAAGCTTGTATAACACCTACTTGAGTTGTAAAAATTACATGTTGATTGTCATTAGATTGTTATGATCAGCTTCATTATATGTTAGATGTAGCTTCTTGACTTGTCAACCTTCTTGGGATTGTTCAACTACACTTTGCACTTGGTTGAATTACTTCATTTACAATATTTTTTAATGTTTTAACATTTGAAAAATAAAACATGTTAGTTTCTACTGTGAAGCATACACATTAGACATGTATCATTATTAAGCAACCAAATTCCAATAACCACAACTATGTGAACTCCATGATATTTAAAAGCTCATTGATATCTGCTAAGAAGTTTTATGCCCATCACACACCTTGATACATATAATGAAGTATGAGGAAGAATTACTCGCTATACTTTACAAGCACTAACTTTTGGAAGAAACTCTCCAAAAACATTTACGAGGTCCGTGCAATGAGAAATACCCAAATTAGATCACAATTTCTTAATCACAATTTCCTTATTATAAATCCACTAAAAATAAACCAAATTATCATCATATAATATTATATATAATTCCACGAGGAAGCTTCCTACCAAACGTAGGACTCCATGTTTAGTTGATAACATCCAAACATACCAATCCTAACCTGCAATACATAAACATATATATAAATCTCAACAATCCATTCTTGAAGAAGATAAGACCTTTATCCATATTAAGAACTAATATAATAGGTTTTGACGTTGAATTTTAGAAACTCACATTTTATCAGCACTTGGAGAATAAATTTTGTTGATAAAATAAACAACAAAATCATAGTGAAAGATGAGGAATTAATTCGAAATTGACAAGAAAAACAACAGATAAATCAACAAAAAGATGACAAAATTCAGTATAGATGATTTGTCGTATGGCACTCCACTCCCCTTTTAAGTCCTTTACTTTCCTTTTGATTTTGTTACCTTATTTCTTACACAATTGTATTAAACAAATGAAAAAAAGAAAAAAAAAAAAGAAAAGAACAAAATCATGTTAAAAAGAAGATTACACAAGCAAAGAACTATAGCACGAATAACAAGACACTTCGTAAATATAATAGTTGAAATCATTCAATAAGGGCTTATAACACATACCAAATGAAATGTTGAATAATTATATACCGAAAGATTTCCATTTAAGAATCCAATTGAGTTAATAGCATTATAAGTTAAATCAAGGAATGAAATACTCAACATTAAACCTGCAACAAATCCCATATTAGACTTAGTAATTTCGATTATTCCATAGAGTAGAACCGGCTTTAACAATAAGTTAATGACTACATGGTAAGAAACTAATATATTTAACATCAGTCCTTATTGCAAGAATAATTATGACTATCTTAAAGGTAAAAAGTTAATACTACATCGCGGTAATCTATTAATACAAACTTTAGCTACTTAAATTTAAAAAAAAATATATAAAACATTTACCAATAATCCAAAAAACAAAACCATGAAATCTACAAGGGCAAATAATACACAGACCTCTCAATCTTCAAAGCAATCTAATCTTTCGTAGAAAGAGATTGTCTTATCAAATTAGAACAAAACATTAAAGTTAGATAATTTTATGTTCAAAAGCTACAAAGGCAGCTCATGAAGATTGTAATGACATTAGATATAGCTATAGTACTATACAAACCCCATTCCATAGCCTGACATATCTTCAACGAGCAACCGTTCTTTTTTCTTCCTTCATCACAATCTCTAGAACCCGATACACCATAAACAAATTAACATAGAAAGGTACAATATCATGCATAAGATTAATATAAATAATTAAAGCGAAAATATTTATTCATGATTACCTCATATTTCTTAAGATCTAGAAAGAGTTGACAAAAGGAAACCGCTTGTAACGACCCAACTCTTTATACTAAGCTGAGGTCATTACTAAAAAGAAACAATAACGATAGACACTTTTTTGAAACGAGGGAAGACTACATTTTCATTAAAAACGGAATATTAAAACACTGAAACATAAATGCGGAAGCAAAACTGAGTCCCCATATGGCATGTCACGGATCCTTCTCTGTCGCTCGCCAGCTTTCCTCTACCTTTACCTTCGCCTGAAATATTAAACATAGAAAAAGTGAGTATAAACAAATACTCGGTAAGGGACCTACTACTAGTCCCGCTAGGTGTCTGTTAACTTCCCATTAGAGTCCTGAAAAGTGGTACCTAAGAGCTGGCACGTTCTCGAACACGTGCAATCTTTGATTCCGTAGGAATATATCTGATATTCGGTGAACCCAAAGGAACACCCAGGACAATCTGGTCTTTAGTGTACCCGAAGGAAACACTAAGACAACCGGGTTGCGAGTGATCCCGTCGAATCACTCGAATCATGTCTATATCAATGCCAGACTGGCGGTCCCATCGGACTACGCAGTCCTAAAAAGGTGGTGATCCCGAAGGACACCCATGCAGGTACGACTCTAATAGACAAAGTTAACAGAACACCCTCTCCATAGCATGTAGCATAACATGGCATGAATATTAATCTTAACGTCCTTAATCATGTGATTAATATATCATGCATCAACAATCATCAACATCAATCTACCAGTCATTAACATAACATCAGTCATCATCATCATCATCAACATACTACCAGTCATAACATGACATCAGTCATCAACATAATCTCAGTATAATGACAGTCATTATCAATAGCATCAAATTATGCATTTTAGTTACCATCAATGCATAATCATAATTACATGCAGTCTCTTGAATTCAGTTCGAAGGTCTAGTAGGAGAATCTCTTACCTGAAGATTTTAGCCAAACAAAGGTACTCCCTAGTTGAGAGTAAAAATTCTCCAATTAACTTGATCCTAATCATAAAAGAAAAACTCGGTATCTTAATTAATGAAATTAGCAATTGACTAACATCCAAAAATTCTCCCAAAATAATTAACTTCTCAAACAGAAGGGGTTGAAACCAATTCAACCTTGATTGGGAAAAATCCAAGATTTAAATCTTAAAAAAAAAAAAATTTGCCAATTGAACCTTTAAAGAAACCTAAAAAAGATCCAAAATTAAATTAATAAAATATTAATTTAATTTCATTAGCTTACCAAGGTTACCTAAATGGAGGTTGAAAAATCCTTTTACCCTTGATGTAAAAATACATCACTTTAAATCTTCAAGCTTTCAAAGAGACCAATCTTAACTTCAACTGATGAGACGGTAAGAGCAGAGGGTTATCTTAGAGAAAAAGATGATGAACATTTTTCTTTTTTCTTTACTTTCTAACTTAAGCATTCCAATGCTATTTATAAACCTAAATAATAACAATAATAATTATTATTATTATTTCCTTTTCCTTTTTCTTTTAGGATATATATATATAATACCAAATATATACATATATCTTTATTTTCATTATCTTTCCTAAATAAATGCCTTAAATGCACAAAATCTTAGGTATTTATAACTATTAATAATAATAATAATACTTTTTTTTTATTATTATTTTTCTCTCACCAAAATCTACGATAAACATATACATTTATTTAAACCATTATTCTCTCTTATAAATAAATATATATCTTTTTCGTCCAATCAAATCAACCATCTCTCTTCTCATGGATTATATTCTTTTCCAAACAAATATAATTATATTCCATAATATAATTAACTTCACTTTTCCAAATTATTAATTATATATATATATATATATATATATATCCATATATATATACTCAATTAAATCCAATTCCACCAAAACTAACTTTTCCCTCCAAAATCTCAAATTAACTTAAATTTCAATGAATTTAATCAACCAAATCTTTTCTAATAAATCACTTATAACTTCCAACATGAATTAGCTTAACCCAACTATAACAACTCCACTCCATAATCAATATTTATCTTTCTATAGAATAATTAATTATCTTCCACAATAATTAATTATTATTTATCTTTCTCCAAAATAATTAATTATCTTTGTAACGCCCCGAATTTTCGAGGTAAATTTTATCTTTACGGGGATACGAAATTTTTTTTTCAATTTAATGTTTTGTAAATTGCTATAATAATAATATGATATTAATTATATTATTATTATTATTATAATTTATTATTGTTATTATTACTATTATTTATTATTATTATTATTAAATATTATTATTATTATTATTTAATTTAATATATATATATATATATATTTTAAAAATAAGCCCTAACTTACCGCGCGCGCCGTCCCCCCCCCCCCCCCCCCGTGAATTTTTCTTCTTCTTCTTCTTCTTCTTCTTCTTCTCCCTTCCTCGCCCGACAGCCGCCCGACGTCTCCACCTTCAGTCGACAATGCCCGTTCTTCTTCTTCTTCTTCTTCTTCTTCTTCTTCTTCTTCTTCTTCTTCTTCTTCTTCTTCTTCTTCTTCTTCTCTTTAGCTTCTTCACCCGACAAACACAGCCGCCATCCGCACGTTTTTGTCTTCCGCCCCATTTCTGCATCCGCACATCACCGACGGGAAGCACCCAGCGACAGCCGTCCTCGACCGTCCTTCTTGTGGGTTCCACGTACACGGCCAGCCATCGACCGTCTCTGCCTCGGTTGTGCAGCGTCGGCCGTCTACACTTAGCATCGACGTAAGTAACCGAGCAAACCTCCTCTGCCATCGCCGCCGTGTGTTTCGCTACCGTGTGGAAATCAAATCGACTCCGAGCCGAGCCGAGCCGAGGACCGAACTGAGCCGAGCCGAGGACCGAGCCGAGCCGAGCCGTAAACTGATCCAAGCCGAGCCGAGCCGCGAGCCGGCCAACCCAAGCCACGAGCCAAGCCGAGCCGAGCCGAACACCTCCAAGCCAAGCCGAGCTCCCTGTTTATCGAGCCACCTAAGCTTTCCTTCCTCCACTCTGGGTCACAGTGAGTTTTCGGTAAGGATTGTTTTGATGATTTCCCTAATGTTGCTATATCCGATTCGAGTTGAATATTGGAATAAGATTTAGTCCCACCTTTCATCCCTTGAAGGTATTAAGGAGTTGACGTTCAAGTTCTCGGGTTCCGCGGCAGGCTTGTTTGGAGATAGCTTTCCTTTCCTCGGGTAAGTCAACGGATGTCGCTTAGGACCATTTAAAATGAATTCTACTAGTGTCATCGATTAAAACCTTCGTGTTTTCGTTTAGGTGGATCCGTTGAGCGTGGACTCGATCGAGGGGCATAACCGAATTTCAGGTAAGGGTTTTCCTACTACTGGACCTCGGATCGAGGCTGGGAACGTAGTAATCCACAGGGGATTACACGTCAGTAACTGTACCGAATAAATGTATGTGTGTTTGACTTTTAAGTATTGTTGCTATACTCTTGTCCGATGTAAAGGTAACGCGACCGTTAGTTGTAGCTTGTGTGCTATCGGGTGTAAGGAGTTGCTTGCGGATAGACCCCGATGCTGGATGCTCGGTATAGTGTGGTTATGTTAATAGGCTACGTTGTAAATTGGAATTGTTTGTCGATGGACCTTGAAGTTTACGGTTAGGTACGTGGCAGTCATTGGTCTGGACATTGATCATGGAGTTGGTCGGGGAAGGACGGTGAGTCCGATTTTGATTGATTAGTTGATTGGGTCTAGGGGTTACCATAATGGTGTGCGAATTGGAAACGCGTATAGCAACTGAGGGTGTAGTTGTTTAAACCTATACTATATGACTGGCAAAGCCTATGGCGAAATTGTAATATGAGTGTTGATGGGGTATGACTGTGGTAGACGGTTTAGTATGGACTGAGGGGTAACGGTTAGCTTCATCTATTGGGTAGTGTACCTTACGGATATGTGCATCCTGCGGGAGCACTAGACTGATATGTGCATCCGTCGGGAGCACTAGACTGATATGTGCATCCTTTGGGAGCACTAGACTGATATGTGCATCCTTCGGGAGCAGTAGACTGATATGTGCGTTCTACGGAACCACTAGACTGTTATGTAGGGTACCCCTGAATAGGAAGTTAACTGTTGTTCCCTAACGGGCCCAGTAGTGGGTCCCTTACTGGGTATGTTTATACTCACCCTTTTCTCTTCTTAAACTTTTCAGGTAAGGGCACAGCGAGGGGCAGACCGACGAGAGGCAGGAAGGACGCGTGAAGGCCATATGGACGCGTCTGGTTTTCTTATTGCTTCCGCTATGTATTTTGTCAGAATATCTGGTTTGTGATTTTGAACTGATGACTTGAGTTTTTATTTGAAACTTTTGTGACTGTGATTTAAAATAGGGCCCGAAACTGTTTTTTTTTGTAATATTTCTAACGTTTTAAGAAATCGTAACCGGTCCGTTATAAATTTTATGTTGTGTGGTCGAGTTTTTGTATTTAGTAGTAACCTCAGCTTAGTCCGAAAAGTTGGGTCATTACAATCTTCCACAATAAATAATTATTATTTATCTTTCTCCAAAGTAATTAATTATTTTCCACAATAATTAATTATTGTTTATCTTTCTCCAAAGTAATTATCCTTTTACAAATAATTATATTTTCCCAAAATATAATTATTTTACTTCTTCTCCCTTACTAAATATTCTTTCTCCAAAATACAATTATCTTTTCCTTAAATAATTATACTTCAAAAAATATAATTATCTTTTCCTTTAACATAATAATTATATATATATTTCCACATATACATATAATTACTAAATCTCCAACAAACTTTCCACCCCACAATTTAATTAAATAACGTCCATAATTATTTAATTAAATTCAACTTCAACAACACTAAAAATCTACAACTTTACTTACTTCTCTTTCACTACCATTTAATCAGAAACTCAACAAACACCACGTGCCAAAACCTCTAATTAGTTAAATATTTATCCAACAAATATTTAATTAATTTCAATTTCCACATAAATCGAATAATTCTCATTAAACGAATTCAAAATAACGCCCAATAAATTAAATATAATTAAATAAAATTAAGATAATTAACTCCAAAATTATCTTAATTTTTGCGGCGTTACACCACTCTATCAAAGAGAGAGAGATGACAAGGGGAAATCGCTCTATCAAATAGAAGTTGAATTTGGAAATTTCCAATTTGGTATATAATTCTGTTTAGGCTAGAAAGCTCTCAAAAGCAACAAATTCTATAAGAATTCAACTCAAAAAACTAAACTTAGGCACTTTAAACCAACACTAAAGATCTCCAAGTTATACAACCAAGAATAAAACATTGAATACCCAATGGGCCATAACTATATCAAAATCATGTTTAACATTACAAAGTAAATTAAACAAACAAAACTCTTTAACACTTCAAGAGCTAATAAGTTTAAAAGTTGCAATACAAGTTAAACAAGAGACAGAGCTAATAAATTAGCCACATCCTAAGCAAAACACATTTAGGAACAAATGATCATTTAAGCACACATAAAATAAAATAAAAATAGACTACGATAGCTATAGGATAGTCATAGCACTTCAACACACATAAACTAATCAAATCCAGACTCGGGTCTCACAACGTCGAATGACAGAGAGGTGGAGTTCAACGTTTTTCGACGGTTTGTAGTATACGTTGTCGCCACTAGTTTTCAACGATTTTCGACTATGTGGATGTATGGTTCTAGGTTGATGGGAAGTTGACATTGATCCTCAATGGAAATGAAGAAGATAGAACGATTTGGGAGGGAATTTATGTTTTTGAGTATTTGTTTGAAGTTTTGGGTTTTGTCTTTTAAGAAAAAATAAAAATGTTTTGATTTAGTGTTGTTTTGGGTTGTTAGTCTTTGTTATGGTGTATTTTGTTCCCACAATAATTGTATTTTAAAGAGTGTCATTTGAACTAAAAAAAAGGGACATTTTAAGTCTTATCTGTATTTTAAGAATCACACTCATTCATAGTTATTTTGTTATATTCGAACGTTTTCATTATCTTCTGGTTAGTTAGATTATGAATTTAGAATTTGGGTTGAGATAAAAAGAAAAGTCACACAGCATTAAAAATATGTAGTTGAAAGTATGCTTTCTTTTATTACGTTTCGTTTTAAAGCATGCTTGTTGGTCAAATTTAGATCAGCTAGGAATTTTGAGACATTCATGCATGACACTTATGATTTATATTGATTTTCTAGCTATTTAAATAAGTATTAAAATAAAATTTAGTGCAATATATGTGGTTTGAAATTGAATTAGAACACCAATTCTAGGGATATATATCACTCTTTCAAACCCCTATACACTAGAATTTGACATTGCATACACGTGGTTTATATATACAAAAATCACGTAACACCTTTTAATTACGTAATTAGAGCTCGATCTTTAATCACTCGTGTTAAAAGCTTAAAATTTCCAAGCCTTAAATTTGTTAATCTATGATCAAAATACTAAAATTAAAACCCGTAAGTAGAACAAAATAATTTATTTTCATTAGGTCGGTAGACCTTTAATCAATATATAAAATCCACAAGCTTTCTCGATTCTTAGGCTAGGATAAGTTCATATTCACACCTCAAATTTAATGCCCTACCTTTCTTTTCGGTACAAAAATTGTCAAAGATGGCATCTTAAGTAATTAGAAAACTAGCATAAATTGGGTAGATCAATAAATGGCTAAAATGCAAGTTAATACTATTAATCAAAACCTTTTAATTTCATTGCTAGGGTGGTCGTACCAAACACTACACTTATATGTAAGCTAAGCTAGGTTTAAGAATTTGTGACTCTCAATTCTCTCTTCATTTTATATATAGGTGTTGTAGTTAATGATTAATGCATAAGAATAGTATACCATCGTCTTAGTTTAATAGTCAAATGCAAAAGAGTACCAAAATTCATCCTATCCCCAAGAAGTTTTCTTTTCTTTTTTTCTTGTCAAATAGTTGACATAAGTTGGTGAAATTTGACATGCACTAGAATAAAATAAACCTTTTAATGTCGATTTAAAAGAAAATTCACCTCTACAATGATGGTTGGAGAGAAAATAGATGCATAAAAAGAAAAAATAAATTAAATCTATAAATATTGTATAATGGTTGATATCGTACGTCTGGATAAGTGAGACTACAAATGACAGAAATCAACCAACATCAACATCGTTAACAAAGAGGAAAAAGGAAAAAAAATTCAAACGTGTGCCAAATTAACTTACCTATTTTCAAAATTACACTCTTTTATAAGTTTTTCCCGACCGAAAGAATGCTCGATGATCGACATCGTACATCTAAACTGCAATAGCAACTTACCTAACGTATGGTTCAAATCCATGCCCATTTTTTCTCCTCAAAATGACAGTAATGTTAATAATTTTATTTTATTTCATTTCATTTCATTTCAAAGAATAATTCTTAGCTGTGTCCAATGACGAGCGTAATCGAATAATGTTATTCTGTTAAGGTCTGGATAAAATAAATGTAAATCACACATTATATCCAATGAATATACTTAAAACTGTTTTTCAAAATGCTTTTTGTTATGAATATTCATTATTAAAGTCAAATATTATTAGATGTCCATAACCTCCTTAAGTTACAAATTCATCCAATAACCTCTCTATCAATATCCATAAATTTGTTGTCTCCTATTTATGTTTGGTTTTGTAACCATTATTCTCACAACCCTATAAATAGAGGTTGTAGAGATCATTTGTATACACACCACAATTGAGTTCAATTGTATTCTCTTCTCCCTCTCTTCTTTATTCTTCTTTTGTGTTCTTATTTAGTTTTTGGTGCTTTATTTCATAACACGTTATCTGCACGAGTCTCTACTAACTTGAAGGTTTTGTAGCAATTGAATTATTTTCATAGTTTTTGAGGTATTTAGAATTTCGTCCAAATATGGTGAGTATTTTGATTTTGATGATTTTGTCATATATATGTATGTATTTGGTGTATTCATCATTGATCTTCTCATCACCATCATTCATATTTCTTGATAACTAAGTATGCAATATATGTTAATTGTAAAATTGTTTGCTAAGATACATTCGTTATTAGTTCTATAATTTGATTTGATCGAATCAAAAAAACTTTATTCATATTTTCATATGTTCGACAAAAATTCCATGTACTTTATCCTCATACTTTGGTAGAATGACTAAATAGAAAAAAATTTGCGATTGCATAGATTTAATGAAAAACTATCCTTAATTTGGTTTCAAGTTATGTATGACATTTCTTGGTAAAATTTTGTGATATTAAATTTTGGGTGCATGAGATATGTATATCATGACAAATGTGTTGAATAAGTATATATTCAAACTTAAATTCTATTTGAAGTATATGTATATATATGTGTGTGGTTACTATTTTATACCATAAATATTTTTCATATTTGTTGAGGAATAAAATTTATGTTTCAAAAACTTAAATAGCCTTGTTTTGAGTGATCAAAAAGTAGAAAAGATATTGAATAATCAAGTATTTCTTGACTTTAATTTTTTGGTTAAAACTTATAAATTTTTCAAATATGTTAAATCATTTTAGATTTATGTTATAAATGTTCTAATGTTATTTAGATTAAGGTGGTAAATCAAGTCTTATATTTGAAATATTTGATTAAGATGTTTTTCTAATTAATTTATATGAAAGTTTAAATTAGAATATTTATTTTCTTAATTGGATTTCTTTTTATTTGACAAATATAGTGGTAATATTTATCTTCTATATATACACGTTAAGATTATATAATGTTAATATTGTTTTTCAAATATGAGAATAAATTCTCAATGTTGTCTTTGAAACTTATTTGATTGTTAAATATTTAAATTATTCTCATGTGAATTTTATGAGTCTTAAAAATTTTATATGTAGTGATTATATATATTTGATTAAATTCTCTTATAACAGTTTATGAAAGCTATGTATAATAGCTAATTACTTCTTAAACTTAATGTTGATTTAATGCACCTGAAGTTGCATAAATCAATTAGTGCTCATTGTTTTTGTCGTGCACCAGTAGTTGCACATATCAAAACATCTTTGCTCTTACAATAACAATTTGATAGAGAAAGTTTGTAACATTATATATTGAGCATATGTTTCTATAAAAAAAAATGGTAAATTTTTATCAAATAATTTAATAGCATTCCCTGAAGTGGATGTTACAATATTTAGTAAGATCGAAATTATGTTAATAAAGAATAAGGGTTTATTTGATTAGAACCATATGAGAATTTTATTTTCCAAATATGTTTGGAAAAGATACAATAATCTTGTACTTGTCGTACATTAAGAGTCTATTTGAAAAATTAAGATCCTTAACGATGAAAAGGAGAATGATGTATGAAAGCAAACTTTGATAAATTATTTGTATCTCTCGAAGAGATCATAGTTTTATTTTAACCTTATAAATATGATATTATTCGGATATCACAGATTACTTACAATCTCTTGAAGAGATGATTATTCTTTTTGCCCATTTATATATGGATGAAATATTTAGATTTCCTTTTAATCTCTTGGAGAGAATAAGAATAATCTCTTGATATTTATGTGTTGCATATAGTACATCTATGCATATTATACTTAAAACTAAACAATACACCTTCAAGATTTGATAGTCTTTATATACCTTATTATCTTTGTAAATCTATCAAAGAGAAGTTTAGTAAACTGAAAAGATATATGTTGTAATCGATATCATATCTAGAGAGATTGACTATAAGAATAATATATGATATGCATATATTATATATAATCTTCTGCGGGTAGTGCATAGAAAATTTGCCTACTTTTACTTCTCAATTATATTACACACACATTCGTGTAATTGCAACAACGAACCTGAAGTTCATTGATCCAAACATAATTTTATTTGACATGAGAGTCATTTTGGGTCAATAATGAAATTAATGTGTGATTGGAAATATACATTGACATCTATTGAAGAACTAGAAGATTCTTTCATGTAATAAATTGTCAAGGAGTCTCTTGTTCTCAAGAGGTTAATCATCAAACTCTGACTAGAGAAATTTGAAATTGAAACTCTAACGCTTTTGGGAAGAGATTCATGGTTTATTAATTCTTGTTGGCGTATCCTATTGTTGGCCAATAATATAATTATTGTTTTGATTTAAGAATGCTAATGAGTTTGCATCCCAAACATTTGATAATTGATTGAGATAAGTGAACGAACATATTATAGCATATGTTTGAATAGAAAAGCTTCTAAATTTGTATGAGATCATGTTTAAGATGATGAAACAATTAAACCCCTGATGGATGATATATTTACTATACAATTTGCTAGTTCTCATTAATGAGACATTTTTTTTCCAACATTAGGGGGAGAAATTAAGAAAATGTTGGAAAAATAAATTGAATAAAATGTATAAGCATTGTCTCATTTTGTTCATCATACAAATTATTTTGAACTAGAAGTTCAAAAGATATCTCATTTGGAATAAAATCATATCAAATCAAATGTAAGAAAGTGACCGAGTTATAATGGTTACAAAGATACCATCTAAGAACGATATCTTAGTGCCACAAGTTGTCAATACTACACGCTTGAAGCGTGATAGGCAAATGTGAGTTCCAAAGAGAAAGATTATTAAAGAAGAAATAGTCAATTAATGATCAGTTAAGGATATGGATATTCTAGAAGAAATCATGAGAATCTTAAAGTAAAAAGAAAAAAAGGATGGTAAAGAGATGTCGATAATGACAAGAAATGGAACCATACTTAAATAACTTAACAACATTTTTGCATACAATGTTGCCCACGATATTATTTATGAAAATAAGTAATATGTACTTAGACATATTGAACAATGTTGCAACAATACAAAAAGGATTGGCTTATGTGAAAAGAAACAATCCAATCAAAATAAACTTATATGTTTCATATCGTGAGAACTAGTTAGACATTTAGAGAATGTCGAACATGATGAATACAAGAAAAGTGTTTGTAAGAAAAACAAATAGAAAGTGGGACAAATTCCACACAAAGAATTGGTATTGGTTATATGAGAGATACATATTCTCCTATGGTGGATACAATACCATGAGATATCTAACATATTTTAGTGTGTATGCAAAGCTTAACATACACCTTATGGATGTAGTCATTATACATTGGTATGAACTTATTAATAATTATATCCCTGAAGGATTAAAGGTTATGAAATCATATGATTCAGTAATAAGAGAGTTATAAAATATTCCAGACAAATATCATAATCTCTCATTACATTTTTGTTGATAAGAGGGTATAAACATAACCCCTATTTATCCAACTTGATGATTTGAGTAGAAACTCCTGAAAATATTTCAAAAACAATAGAATTTCTCTAAAAAGAATTTGAGATTATATGTTTTGTCTTAACTTGCAAATAAAGCATAAAGCAAATGAAATTGGACTAGTTATATCATTGAACTTTCCTAGGGTGATTCATTCACTTGGCCATGTGAAAAAAAAAGGTTTTATATAATTTCGTATCAGAAAGATAACGAAGAACTTGAGGTCGTGAAGAACCATAATTTTGAGAAATAAGTGCACTTGTATCTTTACTAGTTTATCCACTATCTGTTGTAATATTTTTAGTAATTTTGTTACATAAAAATAATATTTCTCCAAAAAATATTGAAATAGAATTAAACTATGTTATGTTTAATTTAAGAATTATTAACTTACAATAATTTATTCTAATAGATCTAATTGTGATCTAATTCATTATGAAGATACATGTTATTTATCTAACCCATGCGAGCTAGATCTTACACGAGTTACTCAATACATATAGAAGAATTTTTTTCTATATTATGGCAGCTTATGAAGTAGATCAGAACAACTACTTTAAATCATGCAGCGATATTGGTGATGTATATACAAAACTAGCCAATAGTGTTCTTATGTGAAGACAAAGCATCAAATGATGACATCAATATTCAACAAAATTCTTCAAAAGACAACATGACAGACTTATTTACAAAGGCAATTACCAACTCCGTCATTTGAAAAGCTTAAGCACAACATTGAAATGTGACAACTCGAAAAATTCAAGTGATGTACTCATGAGGGGGAGTAAAAATACTGCATTCTTTTCTTAGACTATAGTTTTTCCGATTGGGTCTTGATAGAAATGTTTTTAAAGAGGCAATTATTAAAGTATATAAAATGATGTACTCTTTTTCCTTCACTAGGATTTTTTCCCACTAGATTTTTTCCTAGTAAGGTTTTAACGAGACATTTATTTTATATAATATGGACATCTAAAGAGGGAGTGTTATGAATATTCAATATTAAAGTCAAATATTATTAGATGTCCATAACCTCCTTAGGTTACAAATTCATCCAATAACCTCTCCATCAATATTCATAAATTTCTTGTCTCCTATTTATGTTTGGTTTTGTAACCATTATTCTCACAACCCTATAAATAGAGGTTGTAGAGATCATTTGTATACACACCACCAATTGAGTTCAATTGTATTCTCTTCTCCCTCTCTTCTCTATTCTTCTTTTGTGTTCTTATTTAGTTTTTGGTTCTTTATTTCATAACACTTTTGAACTTTTTGAATAGTTTCTTTAATACCTTTAAATTTCAAAAAATAAAATAAAATAACAAGAAAAGAAAAGAAGGGAAAAAAATAAAGCTGTGTACCATTTTTATATGGATAAAAGCCACTACTATCTCCCTTCAAATACCGTTACACATTCAAATGTTGAATTAGTATTGAATATATTAAAAAGGTTAATTTTGATAAATGTACAAAAACAAATATTTATAGTACATGAAATCGGTACATTATTTTTATAATTTTCAATTTTTTTTAAATATTATGGATGAGTCGTTACTTTTTTTTCTTTTTATTCTTTATAATTTATTCATTTTCTTTTTCTAGATTTTTATCGTCTCTTTTTTTTAATTTTCTTTCTTCCATTTTTAAACGATTTATTTTTTTATTTAAATTTTTTATTTCATCTTCACTGTTTTCGGTAAGATTCTTTGACGATACTTCATTTCCCTCATATTCGAGAATATCAAAATCGTTTAATATCATTTTGTCAGGATCTAAACAACCATTTACCATTATGTCAATACGATCATTTAAATTTAAGATCTTTTTCCCATCATTTTCAATTATCTAAACGATTGTGTTGACACGATTTAAACGATCGCTTACCGTAGTTAACATGATTGTTTAGTATTGTTAACACAATCATTTATATTTAAAATATTTTTTCCATCGTTTAAAAAAAACTACACGATCGTGTATCATGATTTAAACGATCGTAGACCATTCATTTAGACTATAATACACAATCGTCTAGAAGAAGATTACTCACGCGTATGTGTGGTCCATTAATAACATATTGATTGGGATATTTTTGGTATTTTCCATTGTAAACTTATGAACTTTCTTTGTTTTTAAAATTTTTCTATAGAGGGTAGGTATTTTATCCATTTTTTCTATTTTTGGAAAATCCTATTAAAAATGTGTTATTTAATGCCACCTAATTTGGGATTGTTGTGGGATTTTATGTTATAATTCTACTATTTTGTAGTAGTTATTTTGAGCATATCATGAATAAAGTCAAACGTTAATAACGGA
This sequence comes from Cucumis melo, assembly GCF_025177605.1. Classification (NCBI taxonomy): domain Eukaryota; kingdom Viridiplantae; phylum Streptophyta; class Magnoliopsida; order Cucurbitales; family Cucurbitaceae; genus Cucumis; species Cucumis melo. The sequence continues at coordinate 8,946,175 of NC_066867.1, read as the reverse complement.
ATGGAGCAAAAATGGGCATAAAAAGTGTCTGTAATTGCATTAACTGTGGTCCAAGAATGGAAGGGGGCATCTATACCACTGCCCAGACAGCGTCGCAACATTGTATGCAGCGTCGTAAGGGAAAATGCTTCAATTTCATGCAAGTGTATAGCCCCGCAACACTCTGAAGATGTCCTGTGTGAAGTTTTCGTCGAGCGACATGACACTTGAATAAATGTAATCTTTCACATCTAAGTCTTTTTATCTATGATTCCAGTCGTTCTAACCTCGATTTCTCTTGATTTTCTCCTCGGTTTTTGATTTGTTCATGTAACGAAAATGTTCTCTCCATTTATTGGCATGTCGACAAGGGGTTATGAGATCATCTCTAGCCGTGGTTATTACAGCTCTTTCCTTGTATTATGTGTTTTTTAGCTTTTTAACAAACTCTTATATTGTATTGTCAATTCAATTCTACTTTAATCTCTATTATTGTATGGTTGTGGATGTATGCTTATTGTTTTGATTTAATATACAATGTGTGACACTTGGTTGTATATTCATTCTAGAAATAATGAGTTAGGTTGGCTTACCAAATTGAATTAGATGAGTATTGACTAACCAACTTAGGATTGAATCAACCGAATAAGTAGCTAAGCACTTGATAGTTAATTATTCCACTAAGCATGTCCTAAGTTTTAATTCGATTAGGATAACTTGAACATGTGTGTTTTTTCATCTTGTCGAATTCAACTATTTATTTTGGACAACTTAATTAACTTTCCTAATTTAGTTGGTCAAGTGTAAGCAATAAACTAGTTATGGTGATGAGATTTTGATAAACAAACATTTTAAATAGGAAAGATTTTGTCACAACCTAAGCTAGGCTCTCTTGAATTAATTGATTTTCAGCTTTTATCTATTACATTGTTTTGTTGCAATTTACTTTAGTTTGCAACAATCCGACTATAAATCCCTCATACATAGAGCTTTAAACTATTTATATGAGAAATTCATGTGTTCTCTGTATTCAATTCGATCTTTCTACTAAGACCAGTTCATTATGTTAGATTCAGTTAAAATAGTTGATCCTTATTTTAACAACGAAATCCTTTGTATTTGAAAGAAAACTTGAAAATGTCTTTGACTATTATCAACCGTTGAGGGATGAAAACTATTTATCTAACTCTTTTCAACTCCCTCGTCCATTTGCTCTTTTTTCTACTTCAACCTAATAACAATTTTCATCTAAAAACCATGAAAACATAAGTTTTTTTTTTATTCATCATTATAAAAGTTCAAGATACTTATGATGGAATTTAGACATGTAGAGATGAATTTAGATAAAGATTTTTTAACATGCATAACCTTAAACCCTAATTAATTAGAAATTAGAATTTATCGAATACGTACCTTCATTGCAACCATATTATTCGTCTTCTCCAGCTCAATCATGAACTCGAACCACAATTAATGTTGACACACTATTCTCTGGACATAGAACTAGATTGTGGGACTCGATGGACGAAGGATTTGAGAGAGAGAAATGGAAAGTCTGGAGGATTGAAAAAGATTGGAAAATAAACTTTGATGAAAATTTAATTTAAATAAAATTAAAAAATGGTCAAAATTTTTTCGATCTTTGAAAAATGCCTACTTTTTATAAACAAATTACATGCACGTTTGCATGTAATTGATTCACGAAAGCCCAATATCTCAAAATCTACTAACCATTAGTGAACTTTAGGTGACTTGGTGTCAATATCTTATGCAACCAGATATCCCAGTATGAGTTGGTGGCATTATCTAAAAAAATGTTGGATTTTTCCACTAAGTTTAGTTAAAGGGCAAATAATCATTTGACCATTCAAGTCAAAATCAAACTTTAACTTTTTAAAGTCAAAAATCAACATTTTAACTTTTTACCATTTTGTTAATCATGCCTAATTTCAACCTTCTGAGCATAAATTTACATTCATTTTTTCGAAATTCAAATCATATTTGAATATATAGCATGTCAAAGTTTGACTTTTCATAGTCAAAAGTTCACATTTTAACTTTTTCAACTTTGACTATTTCCATTATTTTTTAGCTTCTAAGTATGAATTTGTATTCATATTTTTTATATGTAAATAATATTTAAACCTAAAGCTTTATCTCTAAACTGATAACCAACAATTATATCACATATGTTTGTCAGTTTCTTTCTCCTCACCTAAATCAATTTAATCGGACATACTATATATTCTAAGTTAATTCCTTATGAACTAGCCGGGGAACCAAATGGAGCTATAAATCATAGGCTTCAATGATCCGAGATTAACTTGCTAAACCCTTTGGACCAAACTAATCAACATTCGTTAACTAACAAGACATTCCACTAAAGTTCTTAGTTGCACTTCCCTCACTATAAATATATTTGAGTCTATCTGATATGACGATGATCGGTAAGTTAATTCTTCAAAGGTTGTTCGTAACCTTTGCTGGGTCAAAATAGCATTTTACCTCCAAAACTACATCTTGCTTCTTAAGTCTCACAAATCCACTACTGAAAAATTAGTTTAAGGTTCAACCTATAAACTGAATCCTGCTCGAGCTAATGAGAGGGTGGGGCCTCTTCAAAACTTTGATTCAATCCTTAGAGGAATAACCTGTAACAACCCAACTTTTCAGTCTAAGCTGAGGTCATTACTTACTTCTAAGACACAACATCCAACATTAAACCTCAATAAAGACTTTGTTCAAAATTCATTAAAACGTCAAGATGTAATAAAATCGTGTTCAGGCTCTATTTCAAATCAATTTCAAAAGTTGCAAAACATAGTCTATGGAATTTCAAACAGAACAACCAACCAAATGTTCTAACCAAAAAATAAATTAAAATCCTCAGAACGAAAACAACAAAGACGTTGAGCAAAAGCATTTAAACTACACATTCCTATATGGCCTTAACGCATCCTTCTTGCCCATCGCCGGTCTGCCTCGTACATTACTTTTACCTGAAAAAAAAGTTAAACATAAAAGGGTGAGTATAAAATATACTCAGTAAGAGACCCACTATCGGTCTCGTTAAGGTAATAACAATTAGTTCCTATTAAGGGGTACCATGCACATACCAGTCTAGTGGTCCCGTAGGATGCACACATCAATCAGTCTAGTGATCCTGAAGGACAAACATATTAGTCTAGTGATCCCAAAAGATACATAACATGTGGTGATCTCGTAGGACACCATGCCTGCAAGGTACACTACCTTATAGACAAAGCTAACGGTTACCCCTCAGTTAATTCTAAACAGTCTACAACAGTCACATCACAAAATAGCTCAAACTAATAGTCCAGTCTCTAAGCATAATCAGTTAGACAGTCTAGGTTCAGTCAACAATATCATCTGTCACTAAACATATATCCAATCCACACAATAGAGTCTCACTATCTGAATCCAGTCAACAAAACAAATCATCACTATGTAACTACACCTGACAATTACATCGTCTTCATCCAAACAATAGCACAAACTAAAAGTGACCTATATTATGCATAACATCTACATTCAGTTTGCGGCACAGTCCATCAGTAATTATACAACCTACACATGACGATCCTGAGCCCTTAGTCCATCAGCAGCATAACCCAATAATATGCATAGACTACATAGAACATTCAGATATCACTACACCATCAACAGCACAACCCAACAATATAAAAACTACACTTAACAGTCATGCCGTCTAAAACTAGTCGAGAGTATAACATTACTACCTTCTATATAAGCACATAACCATCAATTTAATGCAACCTCTAAACAATACTTTCATATCATTTACTACGTTTAAATCTCAAATTTGAGTCCAATAGTAGGAACCCTTACCTGAGATTTAGCTACGCTCCTTAACCAAACTGAGATCCAACGAACCAACCTAAACATAACATAAGGAATGTAAATACTAAACAAGAAAGTTGTCCAATCAAATTACCCGATTTACAAGATCTATAACTTACTCAAGCAAATAAAGAGTCAAACTCCAAACAAATCTGTCGTAGAATTCAAGAATTCGACTTCCAAACCTTCAAGAAAATCCATGGTAATGAACCGAATTAATCCAACATTTTATTCCAACAATTATATTGAAATCGACTATGGAAACAACTATAAAATTCACAATTTCTCCCTTACCAAACACTGGCTCAAGTGGCTACAAGAAAGGGGAGGTTAGTGGGCAACTTGGCTAAGGAGGCAGCTCGATGCACGCAGCTGAAGAAGGCAGATGATCGGCTTGGACAAATGAAGATCTCAGCTCAGGTTTGGTGCACGGCTTGAAGAAACACGGCGACGGATGAAGAGAGGACGGGGTGGCTGACGGTTGGGTTCGTGGGGAAAATGACGATCAAACGACAATGAAGCACTTGTCAGAAAAAATGCAACGTCGGCAACGTGTGACTACACTGCAACACGATAGACGGCTACGAGCTTCAGTGGACAAAATGACGAGATTTGGCTCACCGTGATGAAGTGAGGACGCAGTAGAGGGATTGGGGCCACTGGCGGTTTGACGGGGAGGAGAAGATGATGAGAGGGGGATTGCGGTTGGAATGAAGAAGAAGAAGAAGAAGGTTTTTAGGTTTTGAAAAAAATAATAATAATATTATATTATATTATTTTATGTTATCACCCAATATATTTTCCTTTCCCTTTTCTTTTCCTTTTTCTCACCAAACTCAAATAATATAACACCTAACAAAATAAAATCTTCAAAATTTAGTATAATAATATTAAGAAATTCACCTCAAAATTTTGGGGTGTTACATAACCTATCTACTAATCATAGAGTAGGTAGAAGTGAATTTCGTCTTTCACCTTATGTCCCTAACTATTCACATAGTCTTACCCCGAAAATGGGAGGCTTCTTCGGCCAGTGTTGATGAGCTGTCCTCACGTATGAAAATCTAAGAATAATCTTGTGTGAACAAGAGTTCATAGTTAGCTCAAAATTAATATCAAGTTACCTAGTTCATAAATAATCGAAATAGTCAATTGTAAACAGTCAACGATATTAAAACGTAAAAGTGACTATTTCGTGTTTCAGTCTTATGTAAAACCATTACATAAGACACCCCCACTTTCATGTCTCTACATGAATGATTTAGGATGACATCATTAGTACTAATTACAAAGCAAGCCGCATCCATAGTCTCCCCAAAATAAGACATTCAACCTTTATTCATATACTATAGACCGTTTAGGTTAACTCGAACTTGATCCATGTTTATGTCTCTACATAAAGTTCAACTATATGAGTTTTATGACATAAATTCCAACAAGTTATAGAGCTTTTGATTTTCTAAAATTATATTTTTTAAAAGGGATATTATTGTAAATGGAATAGCTGCTCCAAATGTTTATACATATAGAAAAATTTCAGACTCAATTAATGATAGACATGGATAGACTTCATCATTGATAGAAGTCAAAATGTCGTTGATAGAAGACTATTAGTGATGAAATCGAAAATTTTGTTCCATGTTGTAAATATTTTAATTCATTTTGTAATTTTTGAAAACAAATCTTTTTTAAAATGAGAGGCTCACCCATAAATGAATAAAAATGATATTTTTAAGTCTATATCAGTTTGATAGAAAATCTAAAAACATAAATTTGAAAACAAGGAATTCAATGGTGATATAATTGTATTTTAGATACTTGTTTGATGGCTGAATCAAAAATTGAATTATTATTTTAAAAACTATTAAAATGCATTGCATAATATATATTTTAAACCGTAAAACTAATCTTACTTATCCACAAAGATTTAGTTGATAATAAATTGTTAATTGTTTGTTTATTTATAACTATTGTCTATATTTAAAAATTTGTTAAATTGAAAATTTAGTCTCTATGGTTCGAAGAAAGTAATAGTTTAGTCTATTGTTTGATAAAAATTAAACTCATATATGGTTGTTATGGTTTGAAAAACCTTAAAAAATAACGGGTTTTTCAAAAGTATAACATAGTTGGAGCCACCTAATTTTGTTCGACTTTATTTAAAATTAATTTGATTGATAGATTAATGTTTACCTTCATTTGGCTTATTTTGAATTGTGTGATTAACTACATTTTTTTAAAAAGAAAAGTATTATTTAATTACTCTTAAAGTTTTGTGGGTAGTTTGGTTAGAGTAACTAAATCAATTAGTCTAACTAAGGTAGTGGAGAAATACCAAATATGGTAACTTTTTGAATTTGGTTTTGTTAATAAAGCCTTCATGCCATTTTTAGTTATATGCCAAAGTTGGCATTATTTCAAATTAAAATAAATCCCACCATTTTGATTTTTTAGCCATTTGAAGACGCATTTTTTGCTATAAATAACCCCTTATTCTTCATCCACACAACACAAAATAAAGAAAAGACCACACAAAATAACCCTAGAAATTTTTACAACCTTCATATCCTCCCTTCTTCATCTAAATCTCTAACTTCCATACCCCCTACTTCTTTTAACCTTCATACCTTAAAAAAAAAAAAAAAAAGATATACAACATCTATATTATCTTCTCTTCTAGCAACACCTAAATCTTCATCATTCACTATAAGAAATCGGGGTCCTCCCAATGCACAGGAAGATGTTAGCAGAAAAATCGTCGGGAATAGCCCGCTCTTCCGACACCAAGCGTTAGACGTCAGAAGCAAAAGCTATTTTCGACGCATTAACCTAGTCGTCAGGAAAGGCGTCGAGAATAAGAACTATTCCCGACGTCGTTATGGTGCGTCAGGAAAGCACCGTCTTAATTTACGATGAATTAATTACGATGGCATGTATCCTCGATGCTATGCTTTATGCGTCGGGAAAGTCCCATCCTAATTTACGATAAATTAATTACGACGGACATGTATCCCCGACGCTATGTCTTATGTGTTGGGGACGGCATCGGGAATAAGCACTATTCCCGACATCGTTATGGTACGTCGAGAAAGGGTGAGAATTCTTGATTTTTAAGTCGGATCTCCCGACATTTTCGTGATGCGTTGGGAGATCCCCTATAAATACATTTCAGTCCTGTGAATCACAGAACCGAAACGAACGAAAGAAAGGGAGAGACGAATGCTACCGTTGTGCCCTATCCTCGTTGCCCTCACCGCCGTATGTCCTTGCCGCCGTGTGCCCCTGTGCATTAAGGTAAGTTTAAAATCCTTAATTTTTAGGTATGGGGTTTATAGTTTAGGGATTTTTTAAGAAAAATTGTTTTAGGTATTTTTATATTTTTGTATTGAATGTGTGTTGAATTTGTTGAATTGAAATTTGAAGGGGGTTTATTTTTTAATTGAAATTTGAAGAGGTGGGGTTTGTGTTTGAATTGAAATTTGAATGTGGGGTGGGGGTTATGTTTGAATTGAAATTTGAAGGCGGATGTTATGTTTGAATTAAAATTTGAAGGGGACATCATATAGGCCACCAATGTAAACGATTTCACTTCGTTCATGTTACAAAGATCAATGATATCGTCTCGAAGCACAGAACTCTTTCGACTAATGTCAAAAAGGTCAGTGGGTAGTGAAAAAGTGATGCTGGAATCTTTCTCCATTACCTTTTCAGCATATTTGAGAATCGACTTCAACGTTAATGGCAAAGTTGATGTCGATTCACATACAACTTCATTTTCTATAGGCATTTTCATTAAGCCCCTCTCTTAATTCAAGAACATCCACATTCAGTAAGACGTACAATATTAGACATTCCAGTTTAATAGTGGAATACATACCTTCAAGACGTCCAACTATGGTTCATTCACCTTCATCACCTCCTTCCCTTTCTTTTCATTCTCTTTTGGTTTGTCCAACGATTCCACTTCTATTCTCTTACCCTTCTCTTCAATCCCCTCTAACATTATTGGCCTTGAACAACTCCCGTGTGCAGACAATGGTGTAGATAAGTTTGAGCGAATTTGTGCCTCTAATTCACTAACTTGCCTACAAGATTCTACATTCTCAACTAGAATGTTCACCTCTTCTTTTGATGTTTTTTAAACTGAATGAAAGTACGTTGTCGGAGTTACGTATCCAACAATCCCACGCACACGACCATTGTGCTCTTTTGTACCCAATGCTTGGGTTAACACATCATTCAAACAGTGTCTATTCACAGACGATGAATCTGTATTCATTGATATCTCATGCTAAAAAGATAGCAAAATTAATGTAAGTTATAGAAATGATTGCTTATGTAATGGATAATTGAAATGTGTGATTTACATGTAATGACTTACTATTTTATGGACGACTTGCTGAATGTTGTCGTTGTCGTACTGTCCTTGTTTGTTAACTCGAGCTTTCTTCCACATTTTAGCTCGATCAATATAAACTTCATTTGAACCCTCCTTCTTCATTCGAGAACATGGACTTCAAGTGGTAAACATATTAGCTTGTATTCCATTTTAGGTATAAAGCAAACTTACAAGAAGCAAGCAAACCCCCCCCCCCCCCATAAATGACAAAGCCTTACAAAAAACAAACTTACAACTTTTTATGCACCCCCCCTCCAAATGACAAAGAGTTACAAAAAACAAACTTACAACTTTTTATGCAACTCCACAAACTATACAAAGGCTTACAAGAAACAAACAAACCTCCCCCTAAATGACAAAGCCTTAAAAGAATCTTAGTTACAACTTTTTATGCAACCCCTTACAAGAAAAAAACAACCTCCCTCCCCACCACTACGCAATTAAAGAGGAGCGTTACACCAGATATCAAACCAAACAAGAAGGAAATAATATTAAACATACATCCCTAATTCTATAAGGTTTCTTTGGCAACAAAGAAAGAACAAACTACAAAAATGGGAGTTTCCTCCTTAAACATCTAAACATCTTACCATTTCCTCCTTAAGATTGGCATACCCTTTCCTTGAGATTCTATAACTGTATTTGTTCTTCGATCGTCTATCTTGTTGTAATTGTCTTTTTTCCTATATCCAAATGTATTTGTTAATGAGAAAGTAGCAAATATTATTCCGAATTATTTTCATGTATAAAACTTATTCATACCTGAAAGGTCTCGGATAACCTTGACCTTACAAACTCTTCCCAGTGATTTTGCTCAATGAAGGAATACTTTTCAGGTGGAACTTGAAGCAATTGTGGTTCATCTTTATGCGGCATGATGTATTTCGTTGTTAGTCAGTTCTTAAACTGATGAAACGAAATACATGCAGTTTGAAGAACGTATTTCCTAGATCTTGGATCAATGATGAATGCAGCCTAAATAATTAAAAGTACTTAATCAAGTATCCATACAGCAAGAACATTTCAATATAATAAGCACATTAAAGTTATATATACCTCAACTGTAGTGAATATCTTATCTTTCAGTTCTGTAGCCACACTTTTCAAGACGTATATGTGATAGGGACATGATAATGGGTTGCAGACCCTATGAAAGATTTTAACTTCGCTCCATTCTCACCAATAGGTGCTCCGTCTTCATTGTACCTCACCTCCTTCTTGTCTCCCAAACTTCTAATGCGAGTTACATCAAATATAATAGTAGGTCCTCGTGGTCGCTTAAACTCTTTTGGGGTTTCATTTCTAGTATCAATCTCTTCAACTGTTGCATTCAACTCACCGGCACCAACTTCTTCATTAAGTTCGTCCATATTATATTATGCAAAGCTGTCAATCAAAATGAAAAATTAGCATGATATACAAATTTTAAACAATAAATAATGAAATAAGATAAATGAACATAATAAACTTATGGTCTAGTTGTTTGAAATTGTGAACACATCATTATAATATTATGTAGGTATCCATGTGCCTTCACAATATGATCCTACATACGTTGAGATATTGTCATCCAAATTATTGTTTAAATCGACATCTGGCATATCATTGGGTATTCCTTCACACCGGAGTATTGTATCACCAAGTTTGTCGTCATTATATCTATCTTCAAAGTCTCTTTATGGTGGAGTGAGTACAACTGGCCATCTAACATCACTTGGATCCTCAACATAAAACACGTGCTTTGCTTGGCTTGCTAGTATAAATGAGTTTGACTTGTGTCCTACTCAATTTAAATCAACTAAAGTATAACCAAGTTCATCAATCCGAACACCACCATTATTCTGAACCCAATCGCATTTAAACACCTAAACATTAAACGTATTATAATTGAGTTCCCATATCTCATGTATCACTCCATAGAATGACATATCTCCAATGACGGGATTTTTATTTTTAGAACTAGATACTTGCATTGTTTTTGCAACTAAGCTAACTCCACTGTTTTGTACACTTCAATCCTTCTCATAAAATTTTGTGTGATAGTGACATCCGTTTATTGCATAACCACGATATGTAATAACAAAAGGATGAGGTGTAAACCCGATATTTTCTTGGTTTAATTTTTTTAAATGTGGAAAAAAAAAGAAAATTGAAATTAAGTGTAAATATATATATATTTATATTTATATATTAAATAGTTTTATTAAATAAATTAAAGAAAAGAAAGAAAAGAAAGGATAAAAAGAAGAAAAAGAGAAGAATTTGTTTTTTTCTTTTCTTCTTCTTCTCTTCCCTTCACCGCCAAGCATTTTGAAGACAAATTCTCATCCAACTTCCATTCTTTTCCTTCTTTAATTTTCAGAGAACATTTAAGAGAGATTTTGGAAGAAGAAGAGGAATTTTACTAGAATTTTGAGGTTGAAGAAGAGGAGGAAAACTCAAGCAAAGTGTATCCATGGCCGAATTTTAGTTCATTCTGCGCATCACTGGTTTTTAATTCAGTTTGAACTCTTCAAAAGGAATTAAGAGCTGAAGTTTACATTTACTGAAAGTTAAGCATTTTCAAACAAAGTTTATGAAGAAAGTTGGAGCAAATTCGGATATACATTGGGTGCTTTTTGATGAAGAAAATAGGGCAGTTGGTTTTCACTCGAAATCAGGAGGTCTCTGGTCTTTCTTATATTTTAGAGTGTACCGGTGGAGTTAGAATCTCTATTTGGTATGGTTGGAAAGCTTATACAATGTACTACAACTGTCATGAAGAAATCATGAATCAAAAACGACTAACAATCAGTTAAATTGTAGGGACAAGTTAAAGAGGTCGTGTGCGCGCGATTTTGAAAGTGGTTCTGTTTCGAGGGTTATCTGAGTTTATGCACGGGGAATAAGATTTACATGTCTTCAGATAAGGTTTAGAGGATCTCAAAAATGAAGATTTTGATATAAAGAACACTCATTTTGGTTAAGTATTGAGAAAGTTATAGTCCTTTGAAGTTTATGTTAGAAATCTGGAAATTTCAGAGAATTGTTGAAATAGGATTTTATTTCTTAAGCTTTGTTTTCGCGAGCGTCATCTTTGGTGCGACATGTTATGTATATTTTTAGGAAACCAGAATGTTTAGAGTTATAATACTCGGTTGGATTGTTGGTAGGCCAAGAAGAATTAAACCGAGCTTATAGACCAAGGATCTAGCCCAAGATGGTGAGTGACAAAACCAACTTTGAAATATAATCCATAACTGTTATTATGATTGAATACGATAAATGTTTACTTACGAAGCTATGAAAGGTATTTGAATTTCATGACTATTTTCAAGTATACATTTGGAGACTAGATTTCTTAAAGAAATTTATGCTAGCATGTAGATATTAAATGTTTGGAAAGTATTTAAATCACGATGTTTTAAGCAAAGCATGAATTAGTAAGAAGTTTTGTTTTAAGAACTAAAGTTTTCCACGAAAGAGCTGAGTAAAGTTCGAGCTTTGTGTAAAATTTATAAGCAGGCATGTTTTAATATTTTTAGATGATTTATGAAATTTTCATTAACTACATGACTGAGATCTTGAGCCTGAGGCTAGAGATTACCGTTTGCACATTGGTTAGATTCCGTTGTTGACGTTGAGTGTACTTCGTAACAACGATGCTGTCGTGACTGCTGGGCGGGCCCCACTAGGACAAAGACGATGGGAGTGCTGGGCGGGCCCCACTACATCATAGAACTTGTAAACGTTGTTGTACTGGGTGTACCCTACACAACGTAGATTTGTCATGTTAGTTGAAATTCTTCGATATACTTGATATGCCTTGCTAGATTTCAATGATGAACAAGCTAAGTATTTAAGAAAGATATTCTTACTACTACACGTTTACATTCACGACTTGTATAAACAGATTTATATGTGTAAAGTTTTCACGTGCTCTTATCTTTAAATTCATAATTTTAAACTGAGTCACTCACTGAGTTTCATAGCTCACCCTTTCCAAAATGTTTTACCCATTTTCCAGGTAGAGATCGAGTTCCCAGTGCCTAATAGACTGCCTTAGTCTGCTGAAGCTCCATTATCGATTGCTAGTACGTGTTTTGAGTTGGGCATAGAGTCTGTTGTGTTGTGATGTATATACACCCTTGTATATTATAGATACTCCACAATTTGTATAAGCTTTAGGAGCTGTAGTTGTGTAAATTTTGTTGGTTATATTTTGATTAAGGTGTCTCTAGGTTTACTCGTAAAATCGGTAAATTTTGAGGTACACTTCATGTATGTGTTTGACTAGCTGTGTTTGACTAGCCTAGGATCCGCTGTGTTTTGTTGCATGTATAATAGTTTATATACTAGATTGACAAGTTCATCACATGAAAGTTGTAAGCAGAGTCGACAGATACAATTACAGAAAAGCGTTGTTCGTCAACTTCACGCCATCTTTCGGTCTAAGGTAGCAGGTAGTCCGGGAGGGGGTGTGACATGAGGGCCATGAGCAATCCACCTTAAGTTATCTGAAACTTCACTATTTCCAACTTCAAGCTCAGTTGATACCTACCACAAGAATTCTTATTTCAAGTTCAACACATAACATGTATAACTAAATTACAAGGTTCAACACTATACCTCTTCTTGTAACCAATGTATAAAAGTTCGATTATGTTCCTCTTGAAGCCATTTCTGATTTTTAGACTTATTCCAATATTGTAGTTGCAAAGCCTTCATATGTTTTCTTTGTAGTCATCATTCAAACATTGTAATATAGTTAGATTTTATTATATAAAAGTCAATGAAACAACGAAGAAAGCAATGAATAAACTTACTCCATATATGGTTGAACATCAATTGTATTTTCCAACACATATCGATGAGCTTGACGTAGAAGTTCTTGTTCAGGTTTGAATAGAACTCCCATGGACAATGGCCTACCAATGATTGAAGTGTCTAAATGGTCTTGTGACTTGCGAGTCCCAAGCCCAACGGGATCTACTCCAGATAAGAAATCAGAACAAAATTCAATAGCTTCTTCTATTAAATAACTTTCAGCAATACAACCTTCTGGACGATATCTATTCCTCACAGAGTTTTTGATGACTTTCATGAATCTTTAAAGGGATACATTCATCGAAGATATATAGGGCCACAAAGTTTGACTTCCCTAACTATGTGTAGTGTGAGATGAATCATGATTGTGAAGAATGAAGGGGGAAAATACTTTTCAAATAAACACAATGTTACCGTAATATCTTCTTCCAACTTGTCTAATTGTTGCGCATTTAACACCTTGTTGCATACAGAATTGAAAAAGATGCACAACCAAGTTATAGTATAACGAACATGTTTCAGTAGCACAGATCTTATCGCAATGGGAAACAATTGTTGTATGAGCACTATGACAATCATGAGATTTTAAACTATTAAGTTTTAAATCTGTCATTGACACAAGGTTTCTAATATTGGAAGAGTAACCTTCGGGAACCTTTATTCTTGACAAAGTATTCAAAACACATCATTTTTCTTCCTTTGTAAGAGTATAACACGTAGGAGGAATGAATATTTTCTTCTCACTACTAATAGGGGCAAGCTCCGGTCAAAGTTTTAGATCAACTAAATCACGTATAGCATTCAACCCATCCTTACTTTTACCAGGAATATCAAGAAGCGTACCTAAAATATTCATGCAAACATTTTTTTCGATGTGCATCACATCTAAACAATGTCTAACATGCAGATCTTTCCAGTATGGCAACTCAAAAAAGGAAGGTAACCTATTCCAACAAATCCTTTCACTTCTGTTCATCGATAGGTTCTTATGGATCTTCTTTCCTTTAGGAAATTCATGATCTTTCAATTTCAAGTACACATCCTCCCCAAAAATTGGTTCTGGAATTGTACCAAGTTCTTTTTTACCGTTGAATGACTTTTTTTGTCGTTGGTACGAATGATCGCGTGCTAGAAATCTTTGATGTCCTAGGTATGCTATTTTCTTCCCATGTCGTAACCTTATAGAATTTGTATTATCTCCACAAATTGGGCATGCCGTATACCCTTTAACACAAGATCCACTGAGGTTACCATATGCAGGAAAATCGTTGATTGTCCACAACAAAACCGACCTTAAGTTGAATACTTCTGCTAAGCATCATAACATTCAACACCATTTGCCCATAAAAGTTTTAAGTCTTCAATTAGTGGTACTAAGTATGTGCTTATATCATCCCCCGGTTGTTTTGGCCCTGAAGTTAGCATTGATAGCATCATGTACTTTCTTTCCATACACAACCATGGTGGAAGATTATTAATAACCATCACTATCGGCCAACAACTGTATTTAGAACTCATGTCCCCATGAGGATTTACTCCATCGACTGACAATGCTAAACGAAGATTTCTAGCTTCAGAACCAAAGTCTGGCCATTTAAAGTCTACTGACTTCCATGCTGGAGAGTCTGCTGAATGTCGTAACTTACCATCCTTAATTCTTTCACTAGCATGCAAAGTCAGGTTTTCAGCACATTCAATACTTCTAAATAGCCTTTTGAATCGTTGAATGGGTGAGAAGTACCATATCACTTTTGAGGGAATTTACTTTCTCTCTTCATTTCCATCCTTAATGTTTTTCCACCTCGATTGACTACATTCAGGACATTCGGTTGCATTAGCAAATTATTTCCTATAGAGACAATAATTATTAGGACATGCATGAATCTTTTCCTTCAAAGTTTTAATTCTGAAAAACTGATATCACTCCATCCATATCTAACTTTTAAATTATACAACTTAACTAGAGTAGACAACTTGGTGTACTTTTTACATCGTTCGTACAATGATTTTTCAGCATCAATAAGCAACTTCTCAAATCCATTTGGGTCTTTTGAATACTCCTCATGAGCAACTTCAATCATTTCTTTTACACTTCCAACATCATTCTCTTTACATATATGTATGACAAACTTTGAAGATTCTTCATAGAAAGATGAGTTAGGAAGTTCTTCACCATGCCAAAACCAAATTTTATAACTTTCATCAATACCATTAACATATAAATGATCTATAACACCCTTTCTACTATGCTTTTTACAATTCCCACTTTCAAACAAGGACAACGAATATAGGAGGTACTTGTATTCGAAAATCCAAATTTGATGAAATTTTCCACATCCAACTCATATTCTTTGGACAATCTACTTTTGTGCATCCAAGATTTATCCATAATTGTAAATCTATTGACAAATAAAGTAAATTAAATTAGTTCAAAAAGTCTTGTTGAGATAATAAAAAGAGAAAACAAATATGGAGATTGAACAAACATTCGCTTAATAAGGCTAACTTTCCACCAACTAACCAAATAAAGAAAATAAATTCCTAGATAACATTAGGTTTCTTCAAGCCCCCATCACAAATTTTCCTTCAACAAAACAAATAAAGAAAATAAGGTTCCAGTACTACAAAAAATTACTCTCTTGACACAAATGTGTCGGATTTCAACTCTAACTTTATTTCAAGCATTTCATCAAACAGTTTAAGAGCATACAAAGAACATCAACATTAACAACAACCTACAATGTTTTTTGTTATCACAAAGAATATGACATTCTTCCTCAGGCCAAGAGATGAATTTAAATTGAAAAATTGATATCACAATCCATCAGAAAACATCAATATTGTACTACTATCAGAATTCTCTAACCATCATCAACCATAAAAAGCAAAACCCAACACTCAATTTTGTCATGTTCATTATGCTTCAGATTAACACAACCAATGAATATCGAAGTTAAGGCCAAAGTACAATTTATTTGTCATGAAAAAGATGATTAAAAAATACCTAATCGTCGTTCAGTGTGGGGTGAGCAAGGGAGTAGGGGAGAGGCGTTCGGCGAGGAGGGAAGCGGCGTTCGGCGTTCAGATGGTAGCAATAGCGGCGTTTGGCGCATTCGACAATCGTTTGGCAGGCCTTCGGCGATCAAGCATTTGGTGACCAGGCGTTCAGCTTTAGCGAGGTTCGACGACAACTCGTTCGGCTTCAACGGCGTTCGACGACAACGTGTTCGGCGACAACGCATTCGGCTTCAGCGGCGTTCGAGGACAACACCTTCGACTTCAGCAACGTTCGGGGCGTTTGGGATGGGTGTGACAATGGGGTTGCCGTCGGAACTTAATATGAAATTTTGGGTTGTGTGAAGGGAAAGGGAAAAAGTAAAAAAGAGAATGGGAAAACTAGGTTTATTTTTTAAAAGAATTAAGTTTTTTTTAAAATTATTTTCTTGACGTTTTTAAAAACGAATATAAAAATGAATCCCATCAGCTTTTCATAAAAATTCTTGACAGTTTTAAAACATCAAGCATGAGTACTTATCACTTGACGTTTAAAAAAACATCAAGAATATCGAATTCAAAAATTTTTTGACGTTTTACAAACGTCAAGAATTTAAAATATAAAACTTGACGGTTATAAAACGTCAAGAAAAAAGTTCATATTTCTTGACGTTTCCAAATCGTCAAAAATTCTGATAATTGCCTTCTCTTCACCTTTTCATCAAAATTCTTGACGGTTTTCCTAGTAAACCACCCCGTTCTTGACGGTTTTTACAAAAACCGTGAAGAAAAGAAAAAATCAACCATCAAGAAAGGATCTTTTTCTAGTAATGTCAAATTGAAATTCCCAGTGTTTTTTCTTTCTCATTCAAAAAAACATATAAACTTTTCACTAATATATGAAACGTTTCAACCTGAAACTACCTTTAAAATGGACATTCAACTAGAAAAACCACAACTAGGAGATACACTACTTCAAATTGAATATTTTACAAAGTTTATGAAAAGACCACCCATGAAGTTGTATAGTACTTAAATAAATATTTCAAATCTTTCCTCTTCAAACAGAATGCCCACACCACAGATTTGATAGCGTTAATCCATAAACTTTTTCTCTCCCTTTTAGACCATGGCCACAAAGCAGACTCAAACCATTGTTTTTACTGGACCATTCAAATTTTTGAATCACAGTCTCCAAAAAGTTCTACAGTCTAATTAATGAAAGAAAATGGTGAAGATTGTTTCCAACATAGGCATAAGATACAACAACTCAGTGATACAACTTAAGAATAATACTTGTTGTTGTAATTGCATATAAGAGAGCTACAACCTAGCTAGACATTAAAAAAGCCTAACATTCTCCCATCTTTCATCGTTCAAGAGGTCTTAGCTCTGCATTCTAGTTCCAAGATAAATCCGCACTAGTTTATCCATAAAAATTAAATATATTGTCGAAGCATAAACTTCAACTAATTAACTCTTTATTCTTTATCTTACTTATCGAAAGTGACGACGATGAGAGCTCAAATGAAGGCAAGAGAAATCCGTCTGAAATAAACAACTGAGCAATTCCGAGAGATGAAAAAAATGAAGCCAATACACAAACAACTGAGCAAGTTTGAGAGATGAAGCCAAGAAATAGAGAAAGTGAGGAAAGTGAAAGTGACGACGTCGTAGAGAAAGCCGAGAAATAGAGAAAGCTGACAAAGTCGAGAAACAGAGAAAGTTACTTAACTGTGGCCAGAAGTGATGACAAAAGAGTCAGTAGTAGCTTTTCCTTAGATGTTCAAGTGATGTCGTTGTAGGTTGAATGGCAGCCGAGAGAGGGAGGTTGTAAAGCCCCAAATTTTCGAGGTAAATTTTATCATTTTGTGTGATTTTTTCAGAAATTTAAAAATTTTGGTGTAAATTCTCGGTTTCCTTCGATGAGGGTAGAAAAAGAAATTTAGGGTTATGAATTTCTTTAAATTAATATTTGGTAAATTGATATTTTGATAATATGATATTAATTATATTATTATTATTATTATTTATTCTCATTATTATAATTTAATATTAATATTATTATTATTATTTAATATTAATATTAATATTATTATTATAATTTAATATTAATATTAATATTATTATTTAATAATATTATTATTATTATTATTTAATATTTTTATTATTATTATTATTTTATTTATTTTTATTTAATATATATATAATAATAATAATAATTTTTTATTATTATTCAAACCCTAAAGAACGCGCGCGCGCCCCCCTTCATCCACTTCGTCTCCTTCTTCATCCTTCATCGTTCGTCGCCACCGATTTTCTCTGTCGTTCACGCACGCCTCTACTTTTGTTCGCATCTCCTCGTTTTCTTTCCGTCGAGCCGCGCCTCACGTTGAAACCTCACCTGCAGTCGGCGCCGTCGGTTGATCGTTGTCGTTGAGCCCTCGCGACAGCCAAACTTTTTTTTAGCTCCTCCGTTCGACGCCGGATCTGCCTCTAACTCCAATCGCCGCCTCCGGCGTTTCCTTCTCCTCATCACGTGTACTCGACGCAGCCCAGAACAACCGAGGTAAGCAACTCCATTTCGTCGCCGTTCGTCCCTCATTCAGTCGTTGTCGGGTGGAGCAAAGAGCCTTACCCGAGCCGCGACTCCAAGTCGACCCGACTCGCCGATCTAAACCAAGCCGAGTCGCGTGTTGAGCCGCAAGCCGCGAGCTACGCCAAGTCGAGCCTAGCTGAGGACCAAGCCGAGTCGCGAGCCACGATTTAAACTAAGCCGCGAGCCGAGCCGCGAGCCGAGTCAAGCCGAGGGTGAGCCGAGGCCGAGTCAAGCCGAGCCGAGGGTGAGCCAAGTCGAGCCGAGCCACCTAAGCCATATTTTTCTCTCTCCACTTTGAGTCACGGTGAGTCTTCGGTAAGGATCATTTTGGTAATTTACTCAATGTTGCCATGACCGTTTCGAGTTTGGATATTGAAGTAAGACTGGATACTATCTTTCGCTCCTTGAAGGTAATAAGGGTTTGACGCTCAAGTTCTTGGGTCCCACGGCAAGTTCATTTGGGAATAGCTCCCTTTACTCGGGTAAGCCGACGTTGTTGTTTCGAATGATTTAAAAAGGTGACTTTTGCTGGTGTCATCGTTTAAACCCTTGTGTTTTCGTTTAGGTGGATCTGTTGAGCGTGGACTCGATCGAGGGGCATAACCAAGTATCAGGTAAGGGATTTTCTACTACTGGACCTCGGATCGAGGCTGGAAACGTAGTAATCCACAGGGGATTACACGTTAGTAACTGTACTGAATAAATGGATGTATGTTTGACTTTTAAGTATCGCTGTTATGCTCTTGTCTGATGTAAAGGTAACGTGACCGCTAGTTGTAGCTTGTGTGCCATCGGGTGTAAGGAGTTGTTTACGGATAGGCGCCGATGCCCGGATGTTTCGTGTATTGTAGTTATGTTAATGGGCTATGTTGTGGACCGGAATTGTATGTCGATTGACTTTAAAGTCTTGAGGTTAGGTATGTGGTAGTCTTTTGTCTTGATATTGATCATGGAGTTTTGCCGTGGAAGGATTGTGAGTCCGATTCTGATTGACTAACTGATTGGATCTAAGGAATATCACAATGGTGTGTGAATTGGAAACACATATAGAAAGTGAGGATGTAGTTGTTTAAACCTATACTATCTGACTGGCGAAGCCTAGGGCGAATTGTAATATGAATGTTGTTGGGGTATGACTGTTGTAGACGGTTTAGTATGGACTGAGGGGTAACGGTTAGCTTCATCTATGGGGTAGTGTACCTTACGGATAGGTGTATCCTTCGGGATCACTAGTCTGATAGGTGCATCCTTCGGGATCACTAGACTGATATGTGCATCCTTCGGGAGCACTAGACTGATATGTGCATCCTTCGGGAGCACTAGACTGATATGTACATCCCTCGGGATCACTAGACTGATAGGTGTATCTTTCGGGATCACTAGACTGATACGTGCTTCCTTCGGGATCACGAGACTGATATGTGCGTTCTACGGAACCACTAGACTGTTATGTAGGGTACCCCTGAATAGGAAGTTAACTGTTGTCCCCTAACGGGCCCAGTAGTGGGTCCCTTACTGGGTATATTTTATGCTCACCATTTCTCTTCTTTAACTTTTCAGGTAAGGGTACAGCGAGGGGCAGACCGATGAGGGGCAAGAAGGATGCGTGAAGGCCATATGGACGCGTCTGGTTTTCTTTATGCTTCCGCTGATTAGAATATTTGGTTTTGTGATTTTGAGTTTGATGACTTGAGTATTGTATTTGAAACTCTCGTGACTGTGATTTAAAATAGGGCCCGAAACTGCTTTTGTAATATTTCTAACGTTTTTAATGAATCGTAACCGGTCCGTTATGTTTATTTTATGTTTTGTGGTCGAGTCGTAGTATTGAGTAGTGACCTCAGCTTAGTCCGGAAAGTTGGGTCGTTACAGTTGGTATCAGAGCCTAAGTTTTAGGTTCTGTAGACTGACTTATGATGTGAGTCTGTGTTTTGTGTCCTTATGGCTAAAACGATCCTTGCCACTCGGCAGGTACGCTCTCATGAAATTATATGTATAATTCTATATGCATTACCTTACCTAAGTTAAACTGCGAAGTTAATTATCACTTATGACTAAAAGGATCATTGGTGGTTGTTAGGGAAATGCCGCCAAGGAGAGGTGCATGTAGAGGTGGCCGAGGAGGCCGAGAAAGGAGAGCAGGACGTCTTCAACCTGAGGTGCAGCCTGTAGCCCAAGCCACTGACCCAGCTGCGCTAGTTACTCATGCAGACCTAGCTGCTATGGAGCAGAGGTTCAGGGATTTGATTATGCAGATGCGAGAGCAGCAGCAGCAGCCTGCCCCGCCAGCTCCTGCTCCAGCTCCTGTTGTGCCCCAGGTCGTGCCGGAACAGTTGTCGGCAGAGGCCAAGCACCTGAGGGATTTCAGGAAGTATAACCCCACGACATTCGATGGGTCCTTGGAGGACCCCACCATGGCTCAGTTGTGGTTATCGTCTTTGGAGACCATATTTCGGTACATGAAGTGCCCTGAGGATTAGAAAGTTCAGTGTGCTATTTTCATGTTGACAAACAGAGGTACTGCTTGGTGGGAGACTACAGAGAGAATGCTAGAGGGTGATGTGGGTCAGATCACGTGGCAACAGTTCAAGGAGAGTTTCTATGCGAAATTCTTCTCTGCTAGTTTGAGAGATGCCAAGCGGCAGGAGTTCCTAAACTTAGAGCAGGGTGACATGACAGTGGAGCAGTATGATGCGGAGTTTGACATGTTATCCCGTTTCGCTCCAGAGATGATAGCGACTGAGGCGGCCAGAGCTGATAAGTTTGTTAGAGGCCTCAGACTGGACATCCAGGGTTTGGTTCGAGCTTTCCGACCCGCCACTCATGCCGATGCACTGCGCCTGGCAGTGGATCTCAGTTTACAGGAGAGGGCTAACTCGTTTAAGGTCGCAGGTAGAGGTTCAACCTCGGGACAGAAAAGGAAGGCTGAGCAGCAGTCTATTCTAGTGCCACAGCGGAACTTCAGACCAGGTGGTGAGTTTCGCCGCTTCCAGCAGAAACCTTTTGAGGCAGGGGAAGCTGTCAGGGGGAAGCCGTTGTGTGCCACTTGTGGGAAGCACCATCTGGGCCGTTGTTTATTTGGGACCAGAACTTGCTTTAAGTGTAGGCAAGAGGGGCATACAGCTGACAGATGCCCGATGAGACTTACGGGGAATGCGCAGAATCAGGGAGCAGGTGCTCCACATCAGGGTAAAGTCTTTGCTACCAACAAGACTGAGGCTAAGAGGGCAGGCACGGTGGTGACAGGTACGCTTCCAGTATTGGGGCATTACGCCTTAGTTTTGTTTGATTCGGGTTCGTCACATTCTTTTATCTCTTATGCCTTTGTGTTGCATGCCCGCTTAGAGGTAGAGCCCCTACACCATGTTCTGTCAGTATCTACTCCTTCTGGGGAGTGTATGTTGTCGAAGGAAAAGGTGAAAGCATGCCAGATTGAGATAGTAGGCCATGTGATTGAAGTAACGCTGTTAGTCCTGGACATGCTAGACTTTGATGTAATTCTAGGTATGGATTGGTTGGCCGCTAACCATGCCAGCATAGATTGTTCCCGTAAGGAGGTAGCGTTTAACCCTCCCTCGATGGTCAGTTTTAAATTTAAGGGAGAAGGGTCAAGGTCGTTACCTCAGGTAATCTCAGCCATGAGGGCCAGCAAACTACTCAGTTAGGGTACTTGGAGTATCTTACCGAGCGTGGTGGATACTAGAGAGGTCGATGTATCCCTGTCATCAGAACTAGTGGTGAGGGACTATCCGGATGTCTTTCCTGAAGAACTTCCAGGGTTACCTCCTCACAGAGAGGTTGAGTTTGCCATAGAGTTGGAGCCGGGCACGGTTCCTATATCCAGAGCCCCATACAGAATGGCCCCAGCAGAGTTGAAAGAACTGAAGGTGCAGTTACAGGAATTGCTTGATAAGGGCTTCATTCGACCGAGTGTGTCACCTTGGGGTGCGCCAGTTTTATTTGTTAAGAAGGAGGATGGATCAATGCGCCTATGCATTGACTATAGGGAGTTGAACAAGGTAACCGTTGAGAACAGATATCCCTTGCCCAGGATCGATGATCTGTTTGACCAGTTACAGGGAGCTACAGTGTTCTCTAAGATTGATCTTCGGTCGGGATATCATCAGCTGAGGATTAAGGATGGTGATGTACCGAAGACAGCATTTCGTTCCAGATATGGACACTATGAGTTCATTGTGATGTCTTTTGGTTTGACGAATGCTCCGACAGTGTTTATGGACTTGATGAACAGAGTGTTTAGGGAGTTCCTAGATACTTTTGTAATTGTGTTCATTGATGATATCTTGATATATTCCAAGACGGAGGCCGAGCACGAGGAGCATTTACGTATGGTTTTGCAAACACTTCGGGATAATAAACTGTATGCAAAGTTCTCGAAATGCGAGTTTTGGCTTAAGCAGGTGTCCTTTCTAGGCCATGTGGTTTCTAAGGCTGGAGTTTCTTTGGATCCAGCTAAGATAGAGGCAGTCACCAGTTGGACCCGACCTTCCACAATCAGTGAGGTTCGTAGCTTTCTGGGTTTAGCAGGTTATTATCGACGGTTTGTGGAGAACTTTTCTCGTATAGCTACTCCTCTTACTCAGTTGACCAGGAAGGGAGCCCCTTTTGTTTGGAGCAAGGCATGTGAGGACAGTTTCCAGAACCTTAAACAGAAGCTAGTTACCGCACCGGTTCTTACTGTATCTGATGGTTCTGGCAGTTTTGTGATTTATAGTGATGCTTCCAAGAAGGGTTTGGGTTGTGTTTTGATGCAGCAAGGTAAGGTAGTCGCTTATGTTTCTCATCAGTTGAAGAGTCATGAGCAGAACTACCCTACACATGATTTATAGTTGGCAGCAGTGGTTTTTGCTTTGAAAATATGGAGGCATTACTTATATGGTGAAAAGATACATATCTTCACGGATCATAAGAGCTTGAAATACTTCTTTACTCAGAAGGAATTGAATATGAGACAGCGAAGATGGCTTGAGTTAGTGAAGTATTACGATTGTGAGATATTGTATCATCCAGGCAAGGCAAATGTGGTAGCTGATGCTATTAGTAGAAAGGTATCACATTCAGCAGCACTTATTACCCGACAGGCCCCATTGCATCGAGATCTTGAGCGGGCTGAGATTGCAGTGTCAGTGGGGGCAGTCACTATGCAGTTAGCCCAGTTGACGGTACAGCCGACTTTGAGGCAAAGGATCATTGATGCTCAGAGTAACGATCCTTATTTGGTTGAGAAGCATGGCCTAGCAGAGGCAGAGCAAGCGGTTGAGTTCTCCATATCCTCTGATGGTGGACTTTTGTTTGAGAGGCGCCTCTGTGTGCCATCAGATAGTGCGGTTAAAACAGAATTATTATCTGAGGCTCACAGTTCCCCATTTTCCATGCACCCAGGTAGTACGAAGATGTATCAGGACCTGAAGCGGGTTTATTGGTGGCGTAACATGAAGAGGGAGGTAGCAGAATTTATTAGTAGATGCTTGGTGTGTCAGCAAGTTAAGGCACCAAGGTAGAAACCAGCGGGTTTATTACAACCCTTGAGCATACCGGAATGGAAGTGGGAAAACGTGTCCATGGATTTCATTACAGGACTGCCAAGAACTGTGAGGGGTTTTACAGTGATTTGGGTTGTGGTGGACAGGCTTTCCAAATCAGCGCACTTCGTTTCGGGTAAATCCACCTATACCGCTAGTAAGTGGGCACAGCTGTACATGTCTGAGATAGTGAGATTACATGGAGTGCCAGTGTCGATTGTTTCTGATAGAGATGCCCGTTTCACTTCTAAATTCTAGAAGGGTTTGCAAACTGCTATGGGCACGAGGTTAGACTTTAGTACAGCTTTCCATCCACAAACTGACGGTCAGACTGAGCGTCTAAACCAAGTTTTAGAGGATATGTTGCGAGCGTGTGCATTGGAATTTCCAGGTAGCTGGGACTCCCACTTACATTTGATGGAATTTGCTTATAATAACAGTTTTCAGGCTACTATTGGCATGGCACCATTTGAGGCCTTGTACGGCAAATGCTGTAGATCCCCCGTTTGCGGGGGTGAGGTGGGTGAGCAGAGATTGATGGGTCCTGAGTTAGTTCAATCTACTAACGAAGCGGTACAGAAGATTAGATCACGTATGCATACCGCACAGAGTAGGCAGAAGAGTTATGCGGATGTGAGACGGAAGGATCTTGAGTTTGATGTAGGGGACAAGGTGTTCTTAAAGGTAGCACCTATGAGAGGTGTCTTACGATTTGAAAAGAGAGGAAAGCTGAGTCCCCGTTTTGTTGGGTCGTTTGAGATTTTGGAGCAGATTGGCCCTGTAGCTTATCGCTTGGCGTTGCCACCATCACTCTCGACAGTTCATGATGTGTTCCATGTTTCTATGTTGAGGAAGTACGTGCCAGATCCATCCCACGTAGTGGATTACGAGCCACTAGAGATTGATGAAAACTTGAGCTATACAGAACAACCCGTTGAGGTGCTGGCTAGGGAGGTGAAAATGTTGAGGAATAGAGAAATTCCTTTGGTTAAAGTCTTATGGCGGAATCATCGGGTGGAAGAAGCTACATGGGAGCGAGAAGATGACATGAGGTCCCGTTATCCCGAACTGTTCGAGGAATAAAACTTTCAAGGACGAAAGTTCCCTAAGGAGGGAAGAATGTAACACCCCGAATTTTCGAGGTAAATTTTATCATTTTGTGTGATTTTTTCGGAAATTTAAAAATTTTGGTGTAAATTCTCGGTTTCCTTCGATGAGGGTAGAAAAAGAAATTTAGGGTTATGAATTTCTTTAAATTAATATTTGGTAAATTGATATCTTGATAATATGATATTAATTATATTATTATTATTATTATTTATTATAATTATTATAATTTAATATTAATAATATTATTATTATTTAATAGTAATATTATTATTATAATTTAATATTAATAATAATATTATTATTTAATATTAATATTATTATTATAATTTAATATTAAAAATATTATTATTATTTAATAATATTATTATTATTTAATATTAATTTTATTATTATTATTTAATATTTTTATTATTTATATTATTATTATTATTATTTTATTTATTCTTATTTAATATATATATATATATATAATAATTTTTTATTATTATTCAAACCCTAAAGAACGCGCCCCCCCTTCATCCACTTCATCTTCTTCTTCTTCCTTCATCGTCCGCCACCGCCTCGCACCCATTTTCTCTGTCGTTCACGCACGCCTCTACCTCTATCCGCATCTCCTTGTTTTTTTTCCGTCAAGCCGCGCCTCACGTTGAAACCTCACCTGCAGTCGGCGCCGTCAGTTGATCATTGTCGTTGAGCCCTCGCGACAGCCAAACTTTTTTTTAGCTCCTCCGTTCGACGCCGGATCTGCCTCTAACTTCAATCGCCGCCTCCGGCGCTTCCTTCTCCTCATCCCGTGTACTCGACGCAGCCCAGAACAACTGAGGTGAGCAACTCCATTTCGTCGCCGTTCGTCTCTCATTCAGTCGTTGTCGGGTGGAGTAAAGAGCCGTACCCAAGCCGCGACTCCAAGCTGACCCGAGTCGTCGATCTAAACCAAGCCGAGTCGCGTGTTGAGCCGCAAGCCGCGAGCTACGCCAAGTCGAGTCGAGCTGAGGATCGAGCCGAGCCGCGAGCCACGATCTAAACTGAGCTGCGAGCCGAGCTGCGAGTCGAGTCAAGCCGAATTGAGCCGTGAGCCGCAAGCTGCGAGCCGAGGGTGAGCCGAGCCGAGCCGAGCTAGTGTGAGCCAAACCGAGCTGAGCCACGTAAGCCATATTTTTCTCCCTCTACTTCGGGTCACGGTGAGTCTTCGGTAAGGATCATTTTGGTAATTTACCCAATGTTGCCATGACCGTTTCGAGTATGAATATTGGAGTAAGACTGGGTCCTATCTTTCGTTCCTTGAAGGTAATAGGGGTTTGACGCTCAAGTTCTTGGGTCCCACGACAAGTTCATTTGGGAATAGCTCCTCTTACTCGGGTAAGCCGACATTGTTGTTTCGAATGATTTAAAAAGGTGACTTTTGCTGGTGTCATCGTTTAAACCCTTGTGTTTTCGTTTAGGTGGATCTGTTGAGCGTGGACTCGATCGAGGGGCATAACCAAGTATCAGGTAAGGGATTTCCTACTACTGGACCTCGGATCGAGGCTAGAAACGTAGTAATCCACAGGGGATTACACGTTAGTAACTGTACTGAATAAATGGATGTATGTTTGACTTTTAAGTATCGCTGTTATGCTCGTCTGATGTAAAGGTAATGTGACCGCTAGTTGTAGCTTGTGTGCCATCGGGTGTAAGGAGTTGTTTACGGATAGGCGCCGATGCCCGGATGTTCCGTGTATTGTAGTTATGTTAATGGGCTACGTTGTGGACCGGAATTGTATGTCGATTGACTTTAAAGTCTTGAGGTTAGGTATGTGGTAGTCTTTTGTCTTGATATTGATCATGGAGTTTTGCCGTGGAAGGATTGTGAGTCTGATTCTGATTTGACTAGCTGACTGGATCTAAGGAATATCACAATGGTGTGTGAATTGGAAACGCATATAGAAAGTGAGGATGTAGTTGTTTAAACCTATACTATCTGACTGGCGAAGCCTAGGGCGAATTGTAATATGAATGTTGTTGGGGTATGACTGTTGTAGACGGATTAGTATGGACTGAGGGGTAACGGTTAGCTTCATCTATGGGGTAGTGTACCTTACGGATAGGTGTATCCTTCGGAATCACTAGACTGATACGTGCATCCTTCGGGATCACTAGACTGATATGTGCATCCTTCAGGAGCACTAGACTGATATGTGCATCCCTCGGGATCGCTAGACTGATAGGTGTATCTTTCGGGATCACTAGACTGATACGTGCATCCTTCGGGATTACGAGACTGATGTGTGCGTTCTACAGAACCACTAGACTGTTATGTAGGGTACCCCTGAATAGGAAGTTAACTGTTGTCCCCTAACGGGCCCAGTAGTGGGTCCCTTACTGGGTATATTTTATGCTCACCATTTCTCTTCTTTAACTTTTCAGGTAAGGGTACAGCGAGGGGCAGACCGATGAGAGGCAAGAAGGATGCGTGAAGGCCATATGGACGCGTCTGGTTTTCTTTATGCTTCCGCTGATTAGAATATTTGGTTTTGTGATTTTGAGTTTGATGACTTGAGTATTGTATTTGAAACTCTCGTGACTGTGATTTAAAATAGGGCCCGAAACTGCTTTTGTAATATTTCTAACGTTTTTAATGAATCGTAACCGGTCCGTTATGTTTTTTTTATGTTTTGTGGTCGAGTCGTAGTATTGAGTAGTGACCTCAGCTTAGTTCGAAAAGTTGGGTTGTTACAGAGGTATCACGATGTTGATCGTGAAAGGGGCGAGGGTTTCATTCGACAGTTGCACAAGAGAGGTAATCTTCGTAAGGCAAACGACCGAGAGAGGTTTTTTCATTTAAAAAAAACGAAAAGAAAAAAGACAGGGAATTTTTTTGGGTTTTTAATGTTTTTGGGCGAGACCTCATTTTCTTCCTTTTCAATAGCCTATTGTAAATGGTCTATCATTCAAAGCTATTAAAAGTCCATTTTGTTGTAGGGTTGTGAGCTTCTCTTTGATAGTGTTTTTTATTTATTACATATTTCTTCATACCTTTTTGTTATCTATTTTTTATTTATTATTATGTGTTTCCTTTATTAATTTATTCTTAAGCTTTATTTTCTATATATTGTTTCTTTATGTTTTTTTATATATAATTACCATTTTTATTTATTTAATTCGTTTTTCCTTTTCATAGCATTTATTATTGTTTCATTAGTATTTTCTCACCTTGGTTATCGTTTCTTTAATATTTTTCTCATCTTGATTATTGCTTTTTTAATATATTCTTGTCTTTTATATGTTATTTAATATTTTTTAAGTTTTTTAACATTTTAAATTATATTTTCTTTAAAAAATCCGACGATGGAATCTAGGAAATTTAGGAGTCCAATTCTTATAATTTTTATATATTATTGTCTTTTATATGTTATTTAATATTCTTGTCTCAATATGTTAATTTATGTTTGCATAATTTATTGTGATGCTTCTTTACTCTTATTTATTTCTACTTTATAAGTCTCATTTTGTTTCCTATTTAAAATTTTTCAACTATTTGTAATTAAAATTCTCAATGTTTTAAAATCTTTCTAACTTAAAATTTATCCAAGTTTTAAAACATTTCACAAAACTCTTTTTTTTAATCATTTAGAATCTTTTTCTTTCAAAGTTACAACTTTTTTATGTTTTTCAAACATTCAAAATTCAATCTATAATTTCATAAGATTTCTTAATTAATCTTTTCTAGTAACTTATACCGTTTTTTCTAAACGAAATCCTACGACGAAATTTAGGAAATTTTGGGGTCTGATTTCCTAGAATTCTTGAGGTGAGAGATCACATCTTTGGGAGTCCAAGATTTGATTCCAATAAAAAATGATTTTAATTAATGTTTTTAAAAAAATCTCTTTATTAGAAGGATACTTCTATGACGAATTTTGAGAAATTGTACTAGTTCCTCACTTTCTCAAGGTGAGAAGATTTTCTTCAACATAGTTTAATTGATGGAATGTTTTCTATTTATTTTATAAGATCATTGTTTCAAATGTTTGAGTAATGAGTGGTAAAATAAGACATTAGTTTTTAAAGAAATTAAAGAATATTTTCAATTCAAGATTTGAAATTTGACCACCGTTTTCGCAGATAAATGACTCCCGAACTCAACTCTAGTTTTTGCAGACTATTTTTTTATGATTGTTTTACTTTATTTCGGTGTCCAATCACACCGTAAAAAGAATTGGTGGCAACTACTATTGTGTTTTGAAACTAATCCATTTTGAGGACGTCGCCTGCTCCGCGTCGTCTCGGGCACGTGGCGACAATAGCTGCAAAATATTTCACTATATAGAACAATTTCAAAAATGGAAAAAGTCCACAAGCCCATAATGGAAAATACCAAAAATGCCCCCGACAACAATGTCGTCAACAACGGGCATAATATATTTGGTACATGATCGTTCAAATTTGACTATTGTTTGGTACACGATCATTTATATTTGATCGTTTAGATTTGGGTAGTCAAATCTAAATGATTTTTTTTAAAAGACTTTTACACGATCGTTTAATTTGGTTATAAGATCATTTAGATTGAATACATGATCATTTAGATTTAATCGTTTAGATTTGGCTACCCAAATCTAAACAATGTCTTGTTTTGGAGGCCTCCTATATTTAGTACACGATGTTGACAACCAAATAACAGTTTCATAAAAAAAAAGAGTAGAGGAAGAGAAGAAAGACGATGAAAAAGAAGGGCAAACCTGGAATATTGAAAAAAATTGCAACTTTGATGGGCTTTTTTATTTTGTTACACGAGCCTTGAATATTTTGATCTTGTGTTATATTTATGAAAATTTCCCCAAAAATAATCCCTAAGAATAAAAATGTTTTCTATGATTTTATCAAACCACATGGAATAATTCTAATAATAAATCATATTCACTAAAAATTAAAACTATATGAACCAAATTTGTAATTTAACCTAAAATATTTTTGTAAGTATTACATAAGGCATATTATATTTATAATTTTTAATAAATTATGTGAGGCATATTATATTTAAAATAATTAATTGAGTTTATAACACGACATGTTGTATTTTAAAATGTTTTTATATGTATTAATATAATTCTACATTTTAAAATGTAATGTTCAAATTCTATATATACAATGAAAACATTAAAATATTGTTTTCGAAGTTTGCATTTGTTTGGACCACAATATCTTAAAACAATTTTCAGAAACAGAATTTAGGTTGTTTGCCAAACAAATATCTGTTGAACTTAGTAAATATGAAAACATAAAACAAAATTTAGATCTTTCAAAATTCAAAGTTTCGTAAAAAGGTATTAATGACCCATTCAAAAATAACTATATAATATTACTTTCGATTTTTTTTAGTTCATTTGGTATGCTACTAAAACTTTTAAACATTTTAATTCTTTTTAATTAACAGGGATATATTCATATATTTGTAATAAAAATTTGTATAATCATAAGTAGCGTATACTGATGTAACAATTATAACGGCTCTTTATGAGACCCATATTTGAATACAAGGGTCATTTTGAACATAAGAGTAAGTAAGATGAAAGGTACAAGGCTCTAATCCAAAAAAGACGTCTAGATAGGAAAAGCCTTGCTAGAAAGTTGTTGGGTAAATGTTTAGACATCTCACAGGGAATGACGCAAAGAAAGCAGATGACGCAAAGAGAAAAGTGTTAGCCAAACGACTTTATAGCATGAAGGTGAGTAACGCGATAGGAATAGATGGTGAGAAAGGCAATGCGATGAGCAAGGCATTGGGAGGATACCACGAGAAGTATTCGTATCCAACAGATTGAGGCTAGGAAGTAAACGTCTTGTCAAGCTACGTGACAACTCGTTGTGAGAAAAGAGACAATGATAGCTTGATTGGGAAGAGAACAGGAACAAACGAACAATTAAGAGTTGGACTTCCAATGAGATAAGGTGTGCATCTCAAGGAAAAGTCAAATTGCCACTGACAGATAGGCAATGTGTCATGTTTGGATTAGTAGCATAGCGCGGTGCATACTAAGAAAATACATGTAAGTCACAGAAGTGACCTTTGGATGTGAAAGGTCTTTATAAATAAGACCGAAAAGCCAAAGAAAATGGCAGGTTTTCTAAAAGAAAAGTGTAGATTTTCCTGATGAGGAAATAAGGAGAAAGTTTTGAATGCTAAATAGACGTATCCTCCAGTCGTTAGACAAAAAGAGAAAGTTGAAAGTCAGTAAGAGAGAAGCCAAGGCTAAGTATTTTGTGAAAGCGACATCTTGTCTTTAAAAGCTGTTATTTGAGCATAGTTTCCAGTTATTCAAGCAATAGCTTGTAAGTGACAAAAGTGATTTACATATGTATTGTGAACAACGTTACAGTGTTTTGTTTTACGAGTATTGTTCAAAAGAAAGGAATGTGGTTTATCACCCTTATTTGAATGATCAAGTATGTTTTATGAATCATCTTTCTACGACTGTTATGATCCAATCTTGTGAAAAGGGTAAATGTTTCCACAAACCTAAGTATTCTTTGAAAGATGGAAAGACGTGTTTTACAAGTAGTGGTAAATAGTTATAAATATGATTTCTAAACCACTGGTTGACCTTTGTTTTGAGAAGTAGTGTTTATAGATGAAACGTGTTGAATATTCTTGTTGGAAAACGAACTATGGCTAGATGCAGCTGAATTAACATAAAAATTGTTTTCTCTAACCCTTAGAATGTAAACAGATTATGCATAAACAATTAAATCACGAATAAACATACCTCTGTGTCGATGTTCTGATAAGTATATTTCTTCAAATTCGTATCGCCAAAACACTGCCAAATCATAGCGTTCTTTGACAGTATTCACACATGAACTGGAAATTTGACTCCTCGAATTCGAGTCCGCTAGAACCTCACAAAGTGAGAATTTCGACTATCTCTATTCTCTATTTGTGTAGAATGAATTTTATGTCTTTGCTTGTATGTAAAATAAGACCCCTAAGGTCTTATTTATAGGCTTCTTGGGGTTTCCTAATAAGCTTAGAATTCATAATAAGCTTCCAATTCTCCAATTGGGCTTATTAATTACATCTCCTAATAAGTTTCAAATTCTTCAATTGGACTTATTAATTACGTTTCCTAATAGAATTTCAATTCTTCAATTGGATTTATTCATTATGCAGCTTAAAGACAAATTCGACCCAGTTCTTTCGTGTGTGACCCATTAGGTTAATTTAATTTGACAATTGGTCCATAACTCGTTTTATGACCCATAAAACATAATTGGTCTCTAGTAAGACATTATGGCTACCCATATTGAATTAAGTCAATGATCCAGCATCACCTAATATAATTACTATTGAAATTTCTATCCTAAAACTCGTTGTTTGTAGGATAATTATATTATATTTAGTAAAGTGGTTATTGAAGACTTGTTAGTGAAAATGGAATACTATAATCTTGAATCCAATAAACTAAGGTCCTGAAGGCTATCTAGTGTAGACATGAACTTTATGTAGAGACATGAACATGGATCAAGTTTGAGTATATAGCCCAAACGGTCTATAACATATGAATAAGATTGGACGTCTTATACAGGGAACACTATAGATGTGATATGCTTTGTAGTTAATACAAACAATGTGATCCTTAATCATTCATGTAGAAACATGAAAGTAAGGGCATGTTATATAAAGAGTTTACATAAGAATGAAACCATGAAATAGTCACTTTTAAGTTATAACATCGTTGACTGTATAAAACTGACTATTTCTTTTTTTTGATGACCTAGGTAACTTAATTTTAATCCTAAGATAATTATAAACTTTGGTTCAAATTAAATTATTCTTAGATCTATAGGTGAGGGCAGCTCATCAGCACTGGCCTAATAAGCCTCCCATTTTAAGGGTAAGACTAGGTGTATGTCTAGTGATGTAAGATGCAAGATGGAATTCACTACTATCCATTTTAGGATTAGTAGATAGGTTGTTCCTTTAAGGATAGAATCCAAGTCTTGAACAAATGAGTCTTATCCTCTCATTGGCCCAAGACGAATTTGATTTATAGGTTGGACTTAAAACCAATTGTTGAATAGTATATTAAGATGTAATCTATAGGTTCATTAGATTTCCCTATTAGCCCATATGGAATTAACGTAGAACAATATGTTGGAATAATTCGAATTGTTCGAATTAGGTTCAGAGTATGAAACCGATGAATATATATGATATAGTCATTAGTTATAGAGCTTTATGTTGAAATATGATTTAAATATTAAGAATATGAATATAGATTCATATTCGAACGCTCGAAAATGATGGAAATGGATAAAATGGTAAAAAGTCAAAATGTTGACTTTTGACTTTGAAAAGTCAAACTTTAACCAGCTTTTATATTCAAATGTAATTTGAATTTCAGAAAAATGAATGCAGATTCATGCTCGGAAGGTCAGAATTAGTCAAGATGGATAAAATGGTAAAAAGTCAAAATGTTGACTTTTATATTGAAAAAGTCAAAGTTTGACTTTGACTTGAATGGTCAAATGACCATATTACCCTTGGACTAAAGTTCATGGAAAAAATTCAACATTTTGTTGGATAATTCCACTAACACTTAGTAAGATAGGTGGCTACATAAGATGTAAACATCTATCCCACTAAGTTCCACTAATGGTTAGTGAATTATTAGGTGTTGAGATTTATGAAATTAATTACATGCAATTGTGAATGTAATTAGCTTATTTAAAGGGCATTTTTCAAGTTTTGAGAACTTTTTTTAAAAAATTGTTTTAATGAATTACAAAAATTATTTAAAACCTAGTTTTCTCTCCCAAATCTCAAATCAAAATTCCTCCTCAAATTCCATCTTTCCCTTAGTTCCTTCACTTTTTAGGTCCTTCAACCCGATTCTAAGACTGGAGAATTGCAGTTCAACACTAGTGGTGGTCCCTTGTTCTAGTTCATGAGGAGATTACGAGGAACGAAAAGCTACCAATGTATGATTTTCTTCAACCAGAATTTAATTTAATTAGGGTACTTAATCCATGTTAATAACTAAATAATTTAGTTGCAATTAAGGTATAATTGATTTGTAATTTCCATTGTGCATGTTATGCTTTCCATCAATTATTGCTTTAATCCTTTTATTATGCTATATCTATAATTGAATATAAGGCATGGACAAAGTCACCTTATCTAATTCAATTGTTTTCTCGACAAAAATAATAAATGACATTAATACCCTTATTAATTCATTTATAACACAACCATGCAATTTCACAGTCATGCTTAATCAAGGGGCCAGAGATATCTCTCCATATAAAAGGGATAAATTCCATCTTGATTAATGATTGTCAACTTCATAATTCATAATGTATTCGAATACAACGTTAAAGATGATGTTTGATTGCATTAGAATATATTAATTATTATGTTTGACACTATGATAATCTCATAAATAAGGATAAAAACAATCAATTATTTGAGATTATTTAGGACACATGTAACGCCCCGACGTTCGAGGTATAATTTTAGCAATTTTTTTAAGTAAATTGTTCGGGGATTATTATTATTATTCTAATGTTAATGTTTTCTTTTATTTTGTTTAAAATAAATATTAATATTCTTATTTAATATTATTTTAATAATATATATATATTAATAATCTATTATAAATTTATATTATTTTATTTAATATATATATATGTATATATCATTACTTATCTTTATTTTATTATAATTAAGATTATTATTATTATTATTATTATTAGCTATTTTTTTTTTATTACATATAAATTTATTATTATTATTTAGATATATATATATATATAATTTACAAAAAAAAAAAAAAGAAAAGGAAAAACCCTAAACGCGCCGCGCAGCCCCCCCCCTCGAAATTTCTTTTCTCTCCCGCAGCCGCCCGACGCCCGAACTCCCTCGTCTTCTTCTTCGTTTTCGTCTGCCGGTGCCGCAACCATCTCTCTCCCTCCATCCTTCGCCCGACCACAGCCGCTGTTCGCGCAGCCCATCTCTCCTTCTCTTCTCCTTCATCTTCCTCCATCCTTCGCCCGACCACCGCGTCCATCCGCCGCGGCCCATCCGTTTTCGCTTCGCCCCCAACCGCCGGCAGCAATTAGCCCTCTCTCCCTTCGTTTCTACCACCGCCGGCTTCATCTCCGCCACCAGCATCGACGTGAGGGCAAGCCATCGGCCTTCGTACCGCCGTCGTTCGCCGGAAGAGAGAACTCTCAAACCGTGGCTGCCGTTTTCGTCCGACCCGAGCCACGGATCCGCTTCAAGCCGAGCCGAGACCGCGGTCCAAGCCGAGCCGAGATCGCTGCCCAGCCGAGCCGCAATCCTTGTTCGAGCCGAGCCGCCATCCTTGTCCAAGCCGAGCCGAGTGAGCCGCGAGCCGAGCCGCGAGCCGAGTGAGCCGAGCCGCGAGCCGAGCCGCGAGCCGAACCAAGCCGAGCCGCGAGCCGAGTGAGCCGAGCCGCGAGCCGAGTGAGCCGAGCCGCGAGCCGAACCAAGCCGAGCCGAGCCGAGCCGAGCCGAGCCGAGCCGAGCCGAGCCACCTAAGCCTTCCTTTTTTCATTTCGGTTCACGGTGAGTCTTCGGTAAGGATTGTTCTGATGTTTTCTCTAATGTTGCTACATCCGATTAGAGTTTGAATATTGGAATAAGATATGGCCCTACTTTTCTCCCTTGAAGGTAGTACAGAGTTGACGCTTAAGTTCTCGGGTTCCGCGGCAGGCCTGGTTGGAGATAGCTTCCTTTCCTTGGGTAAGTCAACGGATGACCTTTTAAATCAACTGCTACTAAAGTCATCAACTAAAACCTCGTGTTTCGTTAGGTGGATCTGTTGAGCGTGGTTTTCGATCGAGGGGCATAACCGAGTTTCAGGTAAGGGTTTTCCTACTACTGGACCCCGAGTCCAGGTTAAAACCGTAGTAATCCACAGGGGATTACACGTTAGTGACTGTACTGAATATCTGTATGCGTGTTGACTGTTAAGTACTGAAATTATATTTTGTCTGATGAAAATATACTGTGACTGCTGGTTGTGGATTGAAATTATATGTTGATGGACCTTGAAGTTATGGTTTAGTATGTATTAAACACTAGTCTGGATGTAGTTCATGGAGTTTGGACGGGGAAGGACAGTGAGTCCGGTTTTGGTTGGTTAGTCGATTGGACCTAGGGATTCCCTATTGGAGTGCGAATCGGTAATGCGTAAAGCAACTGAGGGTGTAGATGTTAAACCTATACTATCTGACTGACAAAGTCTATGGCGGGACTGTTTTATGAATGCCGTTGAGATGTGACTGATGTGGACAGTTTAGTAAGGGCTGAGGGGTAACGGTTAGCTTCATCTATGGGGTAGTGTGCCTTACTGAGATGTGCATCCTTCGGGAGCACTAGACTGATATGTACATCCTTCGGGAGTACTAGACTGATATGTGTATCCTTCGGGAGCACTAGACTGATATGTGTATCCTCCGGGAGCACTAGACTGATATGTGCATCCTTCGGGAGCACTAGACTGATATGTGCATCCTTCGGGAGCACTAGACTGATATGTGCATCCTTCGGGAGCACTAGACTGATATGTGCGTTCCACGGAACCACTAGACTGTTATGTAGGGTACCCCCCGGATAGGAAGTTAACTGTTGTTCCCTAACGGGCCCAGTAGTGGGTCCCTTACTGGGTATGTTTATACTCACCCTTTCCTTTCTTTAACTTTTCAGGTAGGGGTACAGCGAGGGGCAGACCGACGAGAGGCAGGAAGGATGCGTGAAGGCCATATGGACGCGTCCGTTTTTCTTTCGCTTCCGCTATGTATTTTGTCAGAATATTTTGATTATGATTTTTGGACTGGTGATTTGACATTTTATTTGGTGATTTTCTTTTTGAATTATTTAAAATAGGGCCCGAAACTGTCTTTTGTAAGGTTTATACTGTTTTAATGAATCGTATCTGGTTCGTTTTAAATTTTACGTTGAATAGATGAGTTTTGGTGTTTGGTAGTGACCTGAGCTTAGTCCGGAAAAGTTGGGTCGTTACAACACATGTCCATGTAATAATTTTCAAAGGGTTTAGCCCAATTCTTATTCTCTAATAAGAAAATGTGATTATAATTTATGTCTCTACATATATATAATCATCCTATGATTATCAATTTTAACTCATGCTAATCTTAATTTATTATTTTTTCCACAATAATTAGTAATCGATTAGGGACACATAAAATTATTATAGAGCACAATAAAAAAACCAATAATTCTTTCTATGTGTTGATGATTGCGAAATGCATTATCAACTGTGTTGATATGTGTTATGAGTAAGCAATGATACTATATTGTATGGTTGTGGCTTGATCTATCGCACAATCTTGGACAAAATCCCAAGTAACTCGCATGAATACTGGTGAAAGCGAAGCCAAGTCAGGAGGGAGAATTCTTAAGTTGGGAAGATTGTGAAAAGAATGTGGCAAGACACTATTGGATATCCCAGGTAACTCATGTGATATTGGCGAGAACAAATCCTAAGTCAGCGAGGGGAGATTCCTAGATCTCATAATGGACTTGTTGTAAAATGATTCCAGTGTATGTCGTTTTAGTGCTCGCTATAAGAAAGATGATGATGAGACTCTGGTGGAGTGTAACCCCAAGGCCTAAGAATGTGAATATTTTAAGATATTGTTGGATATCTTAGGTAACTCACGTGATATTGATAACTTGTAGAAATACAAGTTATTATAGTCTTCTAGGTAAAATAATGAAGCCTTATCGCATGAAAATAGAAAAAAACAAAGGAAAAAGTATGCGATTTGATTAATCTACAAATTGCATGATAAAAAAGAACCTTATCCCTATTTCCCTATTTTACTATTTTTTAGTACTCTAATTACAAGATTTCAGGCAAAAAGAAATGAAGTTCGAAAATACAATGTTTATACGTGAAGACGCGTTCAATCTATGTGGCGATAAGTAGTACAAGCTAGGCGATATGATGTACTAGCAGACAAATTTGGTTGGCGGGAATGTTATAAAAGGACAAAGGACAACTGCGTTGCGTTGATGTAGCTTTTCAGAGGAATTAATGACGCATGAAATGTCCTGTCAACATTAAGCCTCACCTATAAATAGAGCCTCTCACTTTAGAACAAAGTATGCACATTTTGGCCGATAAGCAAGTTCTTACATCGTTTGTCTTCTTCCTTCCCTTGAGTTTTAGGTAAGAGATTAGAACGAGAGAGAGAGAGAAAGAGAGAGATATCCCCTCCATCTTCCCCCTCATCAATAGGCAAAAAAATCAAAGCTAAAGAGTATGAGAAATCAAACTCTACGACGCAACACTTTCTTTTGTTTTCTAGTTTGTACTTTTATTGTATTATATTGTAAGATGACACTATGGTCGAGAGGCCTAAAGTTATTTTTATTAAAGCAATGCATTTCTTCTTTCATTCTCCCATATTTCTTATTCTTTCCATGTTCATTATGTTTGATTAGCTAGCTAGAAATGAAATGTGTTTTTGATACTTTAAGAATCAGAATGTTTGTTCTATGAGTTTTGCTGACTTAAATGTAGATATCTCAAAATTGTACATTCAAGAGAAGAATAATGATATAGATTGCAATCACCTGAAAAGTGAAAACCAGCATTTAGCTAAGTGAGTGGCGAAAAGAATGTAGTGATACAATCTTATCGCCAAACTCATCCTTTGCATACATCACCGAGAGGCTAATGTGTATGGTGATAGCGCCTAGCAATTGCCCGTCTTAATTAAGGATAAGTTACTACTAGCACACTTAAGATGATCAGATATAAATCATTGCTTAACTTTTTGTATTTACATCCTAAAAGGCGAGCAAGTATGGCAAAAGCTTCAGAGGTTGCTTATCCTAATTATGAGTTAATATGTGCTTTATATTGCATTGAAGTATTAAAGCACAAATTATTGCGTTTAGATAATCAAGCGCTTCCTTCCTCGCCATGTCAATAATAAGTTCATACTCCATTTTTCGATGTCGCCATGTCCACCTTGCACCGCCAAGCACCGTAGTAAATAGTTAGGATAATTAGTATACTATTCATAATTATACTGTATAGCTTATATCACATGATTTAGTTGCGCGTTAGGATAAATTAGGAGCTCAAATTTCCTGTTTTCGACCTTGAACTTACCAGGAAACCTCTCTTCGCTTACACTTGGGCGATAGAGAGGAAAACTTGTATTTTATATCTTTAGTGATTTAGCAATGCATGAATAGGACTACACCTTTTAACGCATAACTCTATTTAGTCGCTTATTAGTCATTCAATTAGAGCACCTCTTGACAAACGTATAAACATAATACTTGTAAAATTAGAGCAAGTAAACAAACAAGCAAATACTGGCAATAGTGAATCCCAAGCCAGCGAGAGGAGACTCTTAGGTCTTAGAATGACCTTGCGATTGTTATCGTTTTACATTTGGTAACTTGTTCTAAGTTTATTGAAATGTGATGGTTACACGATATGTGTTGACTGTTCACTGCGATGAACTTCATGTGTTATGACTTACTATTTATTTTATGTGGATTCCTAGTGATTTCCCTAAAAGATTTTCTTAAAACTCATTGCTCACTAATTTCGTTTGACTTACGTTTTAAGTGTTTTCCCTCTCCAGGTTTTTAGGCATTGAGGTCGAGTACCAATGCCAATAAAGTTTCACCATGTCTCTTCCACTGCGGCACGAAAGGCTACACTTTGGTGGGAGAAGAAGGATGCAAGAAGTCTAAAGGGTTTAGTTTGTGCAAAGTACAGTGTGTGGTTTGTATCTATAATTTGTAAGCCTCAAGTTAGTAAAGAAACGAATTCAAATTTTTTGTTGTGTTATATATGTGTGTTGTTTTCTCAAGGTGTTTCCACTATAAAATAGGTGAAAGTCTCAAAGCTCAAGTGTAAGAGATTAGCTAACAGACAAAAGAAAAGAGTTATTCAGCTTACTAGACGTTCATCGCACTACATCGCCAGAAGTACACGATGAATGTCTAGACGGCACATCCTCCATTTGCTCGTGGGGTGCAACATTTGGGGTGGGGCATGACAAAAGGATTTTGAAATTGGTCATTCTGAGTTGAAAATCGTGTTAAATCAAGGGAACATAAGGAAGGAATCTGCTAGCATGATAAAGTATGTGTTTTGATATTCGACGCGAGCTGAGGCCAGGCGTTGATAGTTAGGAAAATTCTGGAAAATTTCCTAATCACGTATAATAACGGGCCATTATAAAGACTTAAGGATGACTAATACAAATTAGGATTAGTATATATAAGAGGAGAGATCAGTAGAAAAGGAGGTTATGATGAGTTCTTAAGAGTTATTATACTGAAAAAAGAACATAATAGGCGAGAAGAAGACTTTTGGAGGAACTAGGCGCTATAAAGAAGGCAGGTTAGCTGTGAGTGATTTTTCAAATGTTTAAATATTTTAAAGCTTTCTTCTAAATTCTTTGTTGATTTTGTAATGTTGTTCATATATTAATGTGAGGCCCTAATTAGAAGAAAGAAAGTTTTGTTGTAAAAGATCCTTGCTGGGAAGTTATTCTGATATGTATGAGACATCCCATAAGGAAAGAGGCAAAAAGAGAATGGCGACGCAAAAAGAAATGCTTAAGACAAAGTTCTATCGTGAGAAGGCAAGTGAGGCGATTAGAATAGTTGGGGAGAAAGAAGCATGCGTTTAACGCCAATGAATTACGAGTTTAAGCGTAGTAATGTGAGAAGAAGTACCACGCCTAAGAAAGTGGGGCGAGGCAGTAAGTGTCTTCTCAAGATGACTTGACAACTCGTTGAGAGGAGTAAATGTTTGTTGCTTCTTGAAAAAATAAGAG
This sequence comes from Cucumis melo, assembly GCF_025177605.1. Lineage (NCBI taxonomy): Eukaryota > Viridiplantae > Streptophyta > Magnoliopsida > Cucurbitales > Cucurbitaceae > Cucumis > Cucumis melo. Next base: position 8,905,020 of record NC_066867.1, on the reverse strand, counting down.
GGTCAGGCAATTAAAGAGTTTGGCTTTCCAAGTAGATAAGGTATATGTCTCAAAGGATTGTCCAATTGCCACTAAGGCTAGCCTACGTGTCGAGTGTAGGTTGACTGCATGGCGCGGTGAATTAGTAAGGTGACACGTGTAAAGCGTGGAAGTGATCCTTGGATGTGGAAGATCACTATAAATAAGATCAAAGAACGAAGAGAAAAGGTTGCTCGAAAGTGTTAAATTCTTAGACAAAGTGTCAAAAAAAAGTCTCGAATCCTGAACGGCCGGTTGAGAGAATCGCTAGGCGAGAAGAGGAATCCAAAGTTAAAGCTAAGTATTTTTATGAGTGATCCTTATGAATGAATAAATGTTTATGAGTGACAAAGCAAGATTTCAACATGATTTCTAAGCTGATATTTATGATTAAATGTATTTTATGCTTTAATACAAATTATGAATAAATGTTTGTTTTTAGCAAGCTTTTGTAAACATAATAATTGTGACTCTTTTATCAAAGGATGATATATTTTACGAACGATTTTCCTAAATAATTATATTGTGTTTGTAAGCTTTTTATGGGAATGATATATTCTAATTGATGATTATTTGAAAGTATTATGTCATTGATGCTTATTATATGATATTGTTGCTATTATATAAGGGAAGTAAGTCGGGAGGCTAACCTTCTGCTTGGTATGATAGTTTATAGTGTGAAGAAATGAGATCCATCGCGAGACACTGGTGAAAATCCCAGGTAACTTGCTTGACATTGGTTGGATGTGAATCTAGGTCTTGACAAGAAAAGAATTCCAGGTCTAGGCAAGATGGTGATGAGACGCTGGTCGAATGTGAATCCAGGTTTGAAAAAGATCGAATGTGACAAGACATTGATGGAAATCCGAATTAACTCGCGAGATGCTGGTTGAGTATGAATCCCAGACCTATGTGAGGGAAAAATCTTAGGTCATAGTGATGAACTTGTTTACGAGATGATTAGAGCACGTGATATTGTAATGCTTGTTGAATTAACGATTAATCTATTTGTAGTTTGATGCAATGAGATTTATGTCTTTCGGTTTGATCTTGTTGATTCTGTGTCTTTTTCCTAAAATGGTTTTCTCAAATCCATCACTCACTAAGTTTACTTGACTTATATTTTAAGTTTTTTCCTTCCCAGGTTGTCCGACGTGGAAGCCAAGCGAATAATGGATCTCAAGCGTTGTAGCCTAGTTAAGAAGAGAAGGCATAGTTACTTTATAGTCTTATATTGCTTGCTAGCCATGATATCTCATCATGCGTCTAATGAGCCAGTTGGTAAGCTAAATGCTCCTTAGTGTGGCAGGCGAATGCATTATCTAGGTTGGTAATGTTAGATTTAATATCCTCAAACTCGTATATAGTAAATTTAATTTATTGATCGTTATTAATAACGTGTTATTATTATAATTTCAATAAGTGTTATTGATTATATTATTAGTTTTGTTTTGATAACCTAAATCCAATAAACTAACATCCTAAGTCGTTTGATGAGTCTTGAACAGTATGTAGAAACATACAGGGATCTATGTTCGAGATATAGCTTAAAGCGTACTATAGGATAGAACTGAGTACCTTATCGTGGTAACACTATGAATGCAACTCACTTTCTATTTGATACAAATACGTTCATGTAGATGACATGCGAATGAGGGTATTCTATACAATGAGTTTGTATAAGACTGGACCACGAAATAGTAACCACTAGATGTAAGTCCGTTAACTAGTTAGGTTATTATTTCATTCGGATAACCCAGGTAACTTAGTCTTAATCCTAAGTGTATTATGAACTCGTGTTTGTAAGGGATTGTCCTTTGATTTGCATGAGTGGCCAGATTGCCGACTCAATATGCTTATCATTTTGGGGACAAGTGCAAGTGGGGAGTTGGGAACATAATCATACAAGATGGAATTCACTTTTTCCTAACTTTAAGGTAAGTAGATAAGTGTTCCCTTAAATGGTGCCTCCGAGACTTGAACAAAGGACCCTACCTTCTTTATGGCACGAGAGGATTTTCTATCTAGCGGTTGGACCATAAACAGGTTGTTCAATAGAGGAGCACTGATATTTAAGGACTAGAAGTACCCAGGGGTAAAACGGTAATTTGATCCAACTAGTATTACGATCACTTGGAAAGGGCTAACTTACTGGTATTGGTCTATATCCATGGACACAAAAATATATTTACAACAAGAAAAGTTCAGCTGTAAGTATTTGGTGGAGTGTACACATAGTTAACGAATATTGATTAATGTGGTTAATTAGTTTAGTCAATTAATCTCATATTGTTGTAGCTTCTGATTTGTAGGTCCATTAGGTCCCCTTTCTAGCTCGTAAAGGGTAATGAGATTTATTTATATTGGTTATAGTTTAAAATGTTCAAATCTACTTTGAGAATCAATATAATGTATGGTGATACATTATAATATAAAGTTTATATTTTAATTAAACTTTATTATATAAATTTAATTTTGGATATGATTCAAAATTAATTTATGAGAGAATAAAATATTTGAATGAGTTTAACTATTAATTTAATGTGAATTAGATTCATATTAAAACTATAGGTTAAAATTTAATGTATATATGAAACACATTAAAAGTATAGGTTATGAAAGAAATTTATAATTAAATATGATTCAAATTTAGATGAAATTAAATATAAGATATTTAATTTAGCAGTTAATTAATTGGAGAAATTATTAATAGTTTAGTTTAATTTTATTTAATTAAATTAATTAAATTAAAACTATAAGTTATGTGAGAGATATTGATTTAAATATGATTTAAATGAAATATTAATTAAATATGCTTTAAGTAATTATTTTATTTTATTTAAATTAAATAATTATTTAATATTATTTTTAATTTAACTTAACTTATTTTAATTAAATTAATAACTCCCTTAAGTAAGTGAATTATTTAAGGAACGTGGGGTGGTTTTTCCACGTTATCCCAAAATCTTTCCAATTCCCTCTTCTTTATGATGAAGAAGAGGGAGGTAAGGTAAGAAAGTGACAGAAGCACTCTGTAATTTTCTACGTACTCCAATTCTCTTAGGAAGAAACTTTCTCTGTGAAAATATTCCTTTCCAACTCTAGTTCCCACAAATGATCAAGATCTCTAGCTTAGAGAATAGGGAGCTCTCCAAGTGGTGATGCTTCAAAAATTTGACGTTTCCAAGATCTAGAATCGTCAATGATAGTAAGTGTCCTGCCTCTTCTCTGTAATTTTCTTTTAATTTGAAAGTATGCTTAGCCTCTAGAAAATTATTTTCTGTTATTTGCCAATGTATTCGGTATTTTTAACATTCCAATTAAATTGGGTTTATGATCTTCGTTAATTTTTCCACTATGCAAGGGCTCTCAACCCTCAAGGTAAGGCCTAACTCAGGGAGTTAGAGAGCCAAAGAGCTAAGTCAGAAAAAAGATAGCCTTAAATGCAATTCGCGAAGAGAGGTGGTTGGGTGATGGAGGCGAAGGACAAAGTTGCACTTTTACATCTCTAGGTACTCACCACAAGGAGCAGCGTTTAACAGCGAAGAAAGAAAATGAGACCCGAAGGATGTTCTTGAGTTGGATTGTAGATTAGAAAAAGAAAAAAGGGTTGACATCGAAATCATATTGCAGAACACCTTGGCGCAAAGAACACCATCTTGATGGGAAGAAGAACGACATGGGATGATCAGACTTGGTTTTATTTGATGTAAAGTAATGTTCAAGGGTTGTAATTTGTAATGTATGAACTCTGTAAGTATTAGGTTAATAAAAAGAATAAGTCAAGTTATTTCGTTGCTTTATTGTTATCTATTTTAGTTTGCCACCTAGAAGTTAAAGTTATGTTCTGCTATGTAAAAGTACAAGGAAAATGAGTAAAGTTTCAAAAGTTGTAAATTATTTTTCATTACGTTTATCTTTGCACTTATCGCCAAGGTCTCTAAGGTTCAATGGAAGAGCTTTACGAAAAGACAAGGGAATGAGTTGTTCCACTTACTAGATGTTCAACGCGTCATCTTGCAGAGAGATACGCAATGGATGTCTAGGCTGCACGTCCTCATCTGGTCGCGTGGAGTAACATTTGGGGCAGGGCGTGACAATTAATGTTTACAAAAGAAATGATTTTGAAAGAAAGCTTGTGTTATATTGATGAATGTATACTATGTTTGTTTATAAACCATTAGTCTTATTCCTATCAATGAGCTAACTATTATGTGCACATAAGGAGTAAAGGCTACCATATAAAAAAGGACTGCATGGTGGAGTGAAGTTGCCCAATACGTATAAGGAGTGTATTGAGCTTAGCGGACTAAGCAACAAAAAGTGATCCAAAGAAATTCTCCAAAGGATGTTGTTAATAGAAAGAACATCACAGTAGTCTATGCGTGGGAATAGTTCATGTTTTCCAAAGAAAGGAATATGAGGGATATGTGTGTTTTTTGTTTTATGAATTGAGGCAATGAAAACCATGTGTATTAAAATGATTTCATGTATTGACCCAAAAAGGTTTTCGAAAACATCAGTCACTAAGCTTTGACTTACGTTTAAAGTTTTTCCCTCCCCGAGGACACCAGGTGTTAAGGCCAAGCGACTAGGCTAATTAAGGTGACCTACCAAGCGTTTCTAAGTGTTATAATTTTATAGTCATGTAATAAGAAAGCATGTAAACTGTATTTGAAACGTATGAGACTAAGCAATAAAGAGAAGTTGTTTGTCCTATGCTATGCTATGATTATATTTCTCATCGCCTAGTGTCTAAATTTCAAGTTATATTAAATTATTTGAGTGGGAGTTAGGGGACCAAGCTAAAGTTTAAGGTCTTAAATTATTTGAAAGGGCTCAAGTCATGTCACGTGCTGCATCGCGAGGTTAAGCTAAAGTTTAAGGTCTTAAATTGTTTGGTATCATTATCTTCTTACCTATACTTTTATTGTTATTGTTTATGGTCAATTGGTAACGATATCTATAATGTAATTGTCAAGCACAATCTGTTTGATCAATCTTAGCTCTTCAATCAGGTTACATTTATTCACTACAAATTTGGTAGCAAACCCTACATTTTATACGACAAAACATGGCAAACAATAATAAGTGTAACTAAATGAGACCCATTTCTTACGTAATTACATTGATGGATAAGAAATTGTTTTATACGTCAAAACTGTTGAAAGTACTTGTAAATATAACAAAATTTTACTTTTTATTAGTGATAGACTATGATAGACACAAATAGACATTTTTTAGTGTTGACACTAAATCGATAAATGTCTATCTTAGTCTAATCTAATCTATCACAGATATAAAGTAAAACTTTGTTATATTTATACATAAGTTAAATTAGTTTGCTATATGTGAAAACAACCCTCGAATCCATCAAGGGTAACCATGTTTGTTTTGGACCGTTCTTTAATCTGGCTACATACCAATGTCAACCAATTAATCAATGCCATAAACTCTCTAGTAAAAAATGTCCCAATTTTTTTTTCTTGTCAAAATAAACTGTATTAATTATTAATGACTTATGAGCATACCAAATACAAAAAATTCAATTGGGTAGTTAGCTTTCAAAATTAACAACAAACAAAGTTATTAGGATTTGGTAAAAGTAGCAAACATTTCTTAGTTTTCCAAAACTAGTACAATCTAGAGAAACAATTCAACAAGAAGAAAGCAAAATTTGAATATTACCCTTTAGTGAACATGGAGCCTAAATAGGGATACATATCTCTAGTGGAAATTTCTTATTATTATTATTATTATTATTATTATTATTATTATTATTATTATTATTATTATTATTATTATTATTATTATTATTATTATTATTATTATTATTTTATTTATTATTTTTTATTGTGATCTTGTTATTTTGGTTGGGAAAATTTTCTTTTATTTTTTTTTAATTAAAATCGAGTTTAGTTCATTTTTCAATTTTATGTTCCTGATTACACAAAGTTGTATAATTTTACACAGTTAACGCCCTTTTCAACGAATGTTCATATATAGCAAAATTTATGTTCTATTTTCTATTTCTTTTTAAAATTTAGTGTTCTTACCTGAACATTTACGATATAAAAATGTATTTGGGTTATCTTTTCAAGTGATTAAATTAAAATTGAATAGTTGCAAATATAGTAATTAAATTCAAAAATTAGCATGTACAGTAACATTTTTTAAAAAATACAAATATAGCAAAATTTGTCAAAGTTTATCAGTAATAGAAGTCTATCATCGATATACCATGTTACAAACATCGGTCTATCACTAATAGACACTAAGAATCTACCAACGGTAAAAGTCTATCACTTTGATATATTTGTAATATTTTAAAATTATTTCTTTATATTTAATTGTTATTCCTAAAACAACTATCGTTTATAATTACCCAAATAAAAAAATGTCTTTTTCGAAAAAAAAATGGATGTGTTTAACGATCACCAAAAATGGATTTTGAAAAAGATAAATTTGTTTAAGATACGCATTTAAAACCCAACTTTCAAAAATGAATTTCGAGGGGTCTAAAATATTTAATTTAAGGGTTAATCTCTAATTTTTTTTTTGTACGAAAAAACTTCTACCAACACTCCTGACACTCCCCTATTTTACAACATTTGACTACCATCTTCAACGACCATCGCGGCCAACTTTCGAGACCACCAACTTTCGATGTTTGTTTTTCGATGATCGTTGGTGGCCATTTTCTGCTACCACTACCACCAAACTCTTGTCATCGTTATCTAGAAATAGTTGTCGGCCACCTATGACGATAGCTAATTCTTAATTTTTTTACCATATTGTCACTAACTAACTTTCGACTATTGTTTTTCATAGATTGTTGTCAACCTCTAGTTACTAATTTCTAGTGACCACCCCAGGCCATCATCTTAATTAAATCATCATCAGTCAACTACGACCATCACTTCTATGGAAAAATTCCTTTTTATAGTTTGAAATTAATAAAAAAAACACTTTTTATATTTAGCAAATCAAACAACCTTTTGCAAAAAGTCACTTTTGAATTTGAAAAAAGTTGTTAACAACATTTTTTTCAATTGTTTATTATTGTTATCGACTCCTAACTTTTGACTATCGTTTTTCAATGACTGTCGTCCACCAATTTGTTGTGATGACAACCACAACCTAAATGACTGATGGTCAACAATTAACGACCAAGACAAATTCTTTTATCATATTATGAAATTAATTAAAAAAATAATTTTCATATAAAAAAAATCAAACGAAACTTTAATATAAAATCATTTTTTAAAAGAAAATATGAAACACACTGTTTTTTATTTCAAGGTGTTCTATATAGAGTGTTCAAAGGAAAGTACATTTTCTTAAACAATATCAAGTAATTTTGAACCAATCTCACTTTAGAGCAATTATGATTAAAAATTGTCTAATTAAGACATAATCGAAATGTTATTAATTAATATTTATTATAATTTTGACTCATCTCAAAACTTTAATAAATCTCCATATTTTCGTAAATTTGAGATTTTCAAATTTGGTGCAAGAAAATAAAAATTTCTCTCCAACAAACTTTCAAATCGTGGATTGAAATTTTCCACGGGAGATGAAATTATACCTATTTCATGGATGCATTTATTGCATCTACATCACCATGCAGCTATTAATTTTCCAAAAGCCATAATAATAATAATTAAAAGATTATTATAAATAATTTTTATAATAGAAAAAAATTTGTCAAAAATGGTAAATTTGATAAAATATCTACAAAATGTAGCAAAATTTCAGATTTCATCAACGATAGATATGAATAGACACTGATATGTTTCTATCAGTAACATTGGTAGATAGTAATAGAAGTCTATCGGTATCTATTATTGATAGAATGCAAAATTTTGTAAATATTTTAGTTTGTTTTACTATATTTAAAAATGTCCAAAAAAATGAGTTTTTTAAAAAATATAACAAACCGACAAAATATTTACACTGCATAGAACAATTTTGAAAACATAAAAAACCCACAAGCACACAATGAGAAATACCAAAAATGTCTCAATCAACACGTAATTAATCGGCCACACACGTGCATGTAGTTCTTCTTCTAAACAATCACGATACGCGATCGTGTAGAAAAGGATACACGATCGTTTAGTTCCTTTTAATTATGGAAAAAAACTTTCGTGTAATTCTTCTTCTAAATGATCATGATATGCGATCGTGTAAGAAATGGTACATGACATAATCGTCTAGAAAATGATACATGATCGTGTAGTTCTTTTTAAAAATAGAAAGAATATTTGGTGTAATTCTTCTTCTAAACATTCATGATACGCAATCATGCAGGAAATTTTACACGAATGGAAAAAATGCATCGTGTAATTCTTCTTTTGAACGATCATGATATGCAATTGTGTACGAAATGATATACGATCTTATAGAAAATGATACATGATTGTGTAGAAAATGCTTCACATATAAACAATCGTTTAAATCATATCAAAGTGATACTTAAACGATTTTGATATTTTGGAAAAGAAACTGTAAGAAAGAAAGAAAGAAAAAGAAGATGAATAAAAATAGAAGAAAAAAAATCTTAGAAATATGCGTATTTTATTTACTGACAAGAAGATGAACGGAGGAGCCGAAGAAATCTGGAGGAAAAGATAAATAAATCACAATAAAGAAAAAGAAAGAGAAGTGACAAACATCCTCAATATGAAGGTCAAACTTAGAATTTATGAAAAATTTCTACCGATTTTATTAGTTTTTTTATTTCATAACACAGATAGTAAATATCTTGACGTTTTGCTATATTAAAAAAAATTAACAAAAGAAAACATAGGCATACAGTAAAAGAGGGAAAAAGAGAAAGAAAGAAAGAAAAAAAAGCAATATTGTAAGTTAGAATGTTTTTGCATTAAAAAAGAGGCGATAAGTTTGCCATTTGGTTAATTTGAAGCCTTAAAAAGATGCCTAAAAACGTGGATATCCATTAAATCCTATAACCGTAACCTCATTCTTTCCATTAGAAAAATGTAACAGGAAATGTAACCGTCACTTTTAGAAGTTCCAATTTGCTGAAAATCTCATAAAAATCAACCAACATTAAATAAGTGGGTTACTTCTTTCCTGAGATGAAATTTCATAATATGAAATATAATAGATACCTTTTAAACATTCTTTTTAAAAAAGACAATTCTTCATACTTTCGATTAGAAATCCTCCTAAACTTTCAAAAATTTAAATACTATTGTCAAATCTTTTCTTTAGAAAAGTAAAACTATAAATACTTTATGCTCAAATTGCTTTTGAATTTTTAGAGGTTTCACCTTTAAACGTTTAAAAATCAACGTTGAAAAATGCTTATGAACCAAAACTATTAGATATCTATTTCCTGAAAAATAACTCTAAACTAACCAACAACAATAATAATAGAAAAAAATATTACTACCAGTAAACTTTTTATAAGGATTATAAAAAGGTTTTTTTTGAAAATAATCAAAAAGATAAATTAGTTATTTTTCGTGATAAAAAATCAGTAGAGAACAAAAATCTACTACACTTGATTTTGCTATAATTGTAAATATTTTATCTCGTTTTTCATTTTTGTCGATTTTTCTTTTAAAAAATTGTTATGGTTCGTCTGGAGCAAAGAAATAACCGAGTTAAAAGCAACTCAAATGGATATTCTTATTTCTTTCATAAAAATGTTCTCATTTTTGTTTCCGTTTGTCCAATTCTTACAATACTTTTCTGAAGAACAAAACCGATCATAATCAAATTTCCAAGTCAATACTGAAAAAAATAGATAATGAATCGCAAATACAGAAAGAGCCAACAAAGGATTATCATGTTCAATATAGGGGAACCTTTTGAATTAGTTGATTACAACAAATAGATAATTTAAGCAAAATCGATGGCTTCAATGCGACAAATTTGGTAATATGCCTGTTTGCTTTCGTTTCTCATTTTATTGGTATCATCAAATTTGTGAACAAAATTCTTTAACATTGTTTGTCGCTAATTATGTGTATTTGTGAAACCCTTATCTTAATAAAATGGTCATTTCGGAAAAATAAGAGGTTGAGTCATTGAATTTGAAGGAAGAGATTTTGAGGATTTTTAGCATTTTGATGCTAGGTGTTGAGTTAAGGAGACGCGAGGTGAAAGAAAAGGTGAGCAAGACTAGATGAGTGATTTGAAGTTCAAAACATGCTAAAGCCAGTGTTGAGAGTTTAGAAAATCTTGGAAAATTTTCTAATTGTACTTAATAAGCCACGTGTAAGAATTTAAGCTAAACATGGTTTGAAAAGGTATTAAGTTTACACGCAGAGCACTGTAAGTAGGAGTTAGCAAGTTTATGAGAGCTTGAGGCTGATTAATCTAATTTAGGATTAGTATAAATAGAGGGAAAAAGGTCCGCATAAGGAAATGTTAAGCAAAAGTTCTTAAAATTACTCTACTGAAACGAAGAAACATTGGGTAAGGAGGTGTTACGCGTTCGGAGAAAAGGGAACTTAGAGTTGTGAGTGATTTTCCAAAGTGTTTAAAAGATTTTAAAGCTTTCTTCTAAATTTATTGTTGATTTGTAATCTTGTCCATATATTAATGTTTATAAAAGAAATGATTTTGAAAGAAAGCTTGTATTATGCTTTAAGTAAGTTTTATGATGTATGCTATGTTTGTTATAAACCATTGGTGAGCTAACTATTATGTGCACATAAGGAGTAAAGGCATCCATGTAGAAAAGAACTACATGGTTGAATGATGTTGGCTAATGAGTAAAAGGAGTGTATTGAGCTTAGCGGCCTGAACAACGAGAACTGAATGAGGAAATTCTCCAAGGAATGTTGTTGACGAAAAGGACATCATAGTAGTCTATGCGTGGGAATGATTCATGTTCCACTAGAAGAAGTTGATATACTCTCGATGCATACAAATGTCGGAAAAGGTTTAAAATACGTCGAGAATGCATTTTTTGACGCCGAATGAGATGTCGAAAAGCGAGTCGAAACAAATGCGTTGGGAGATATATTCCCAATGTGTTACCAACATGTCGTCGGGAGTGCATGTCTTCCGATGTCTGCATTTTCGACGTTATCCGTGCGTTGAAAACACACCATCCCCGATGTCTTCATTTCTGACGTTACCTATGTGTCGGAAACTAACCATCCCCTATGCGACATCGAGAACCATGTTCTCGATGCTTTTTGGAGTGCAACGGGAAATCGTTTCAATATTTTTTTTTCTAAAATGTTTTTTATTCAATTGTAGTATTCGCTTTCGATTCTAGTACGATTTATGCAATATTAAATTACAGAAAATAAACAATAAATTAGTAAACAATGATATAAAATATCAAATTCATATTCAATTTAATATGTTTATTGTTCCAAAATGTACATAATACACCAACTTAAAAAATAGTAAATGATTGAGTAGCTCGATCTTTTATCCAAAACAATCTCACATATCTCGTCCCTAGAGAGTGGCTGAGAACCCTTTGGGGTAGGCTATGACTAGAGTTTCAACATTTTATTCTACAAAAAATTTTTGAAATTAAGTTAGTAAGACACAAATAAAAAGGACAAATACAGATAAAAGTATTACTTGAATAACTTAAATGTGCATCTTTTACGGCCTGCGATACAAACGTGTGGGCTCTAACATGTGTTTGCCTGAATAACTCCACACGGTCGATCAGTTCACCTTGTTGCTCATCGCACTGCGCTGTAGAAACGACTTCAACCCGCTGCTATGATTGTAAGTCTGCTTTTGTCTAGCTAGTAGCCTTGTTTGTCGGTGATTTCTCCTGCACGAAAACAATTATATTGTTTATTTCTTATACATATAAAAAGTTGAATTGAAAATAACGAGTACAAAATTTATTGTTGCTTACCTGAAATGCACAACTTATGTAATGCTTGTAGAGGAAATGTCAATCTTCCATATATCCCACCAATATGTGCAGTGGGTTGGCAAGTGTCTCTTCAAGGTCGTTATACTTTTTGAAGTGTCTGTGATAGTCGCCCTTGAACTCCTTGAAATTAGTGAGCATTTAATGGTCAATGAACCTATTCATTGCTTGATCGTTGAAATCAAGCATGAAAACGTGCTACACATTACAGAAAACCGCACATTAGCTTGGTTAACTTAAATATCTTTCAAATGAAAACCAAATTATGTATTGTACATACCTGTAGGTCGCTCTTGACAACCTCGATGTATTCTCTTCCTACATCCACCCACTTAAGTCAGAAAACTGGAAATGTCTTCCTTTCATACACGCCAATGGCCTGGCTGAACCAAACAGCGTATGGCGAAATAGACTTCTCCATGCCAGGAGCTATGGACATGGGAATCCTGCCATTGGTGTGAACGTATCGCTCCAACTCCAGAAGTAGGAGTTGAGATTGCACACGTCTCCTAGGAGTCAGAGATGGTTGAGTGGTTTCTACTGAATAAATTAAAACAACAAGATAATGTGAGAAACAAGTTCAAATAATTATGAGTTAATGTACCAATAGACTCACCCGAATTATCGCCCACCAAGGACAACCCTCCTACAGTGTTATTTAGATCCTCATCAAACTCGAGGAACATCGCATATGTCTCCTCAAAACTGCTTGAAAATGACAACATAGTACCTATGAACATTGAAAACAAACATTCATTAAGCAAATAGAAACACATAGCCAGATTCGAAATATAAACTAATTAAATATATGGGTACATGGTTCGTTACTATCATCAGCGACGCTTGTTCTACTTTGATGTGACAATTATTCATCCCTATCATTTATGAAGTTGTTAGCGACATGATGCACATTCGATCTTTCCACGATTGTAGGATCATTGTCAGCCCTGCACCATAGAAATTGAACATGCAACACTTCGTTCAGAACACCGTAGAAACTTCTTCCCAATTAATATTGAACGTGCAACACTTCGTCCAGGACACCGTAGAAATTGTTGTCGTCACTTCCACTGGTATTACTTTCATCGATTACCATTACTCCACTATTTTGTGGAGTATGTCGGAAATCATGTTCTAATGTGTGAAATCTCACCCCACCCACAATGTATCCATTATAACATTGAACGTCAAGTGATGGTCCCATCACAAGGGAGAAGAAATCGTGAGATAGATCTTTACTCTTATGCAATTTTGTAACTTGAAATCCATGTGATAATGATTATATACATTCACGTTCAAATATGTTAGTGCGTATATGTCAGCTATCAAATGCGTGCATGCTATATACATGACTTCGGAGCCATTTAGGGAATCTCGTTGATGTCTTTTGTACAAATCAGTAGCATTTTAAGTCTGCCGACGTATTAACCTCAAATGTTTCCTGATACGGATGATCATGAATTTAATTTATGTAACAACACTGTGTAACAAATACTAAACAACTATATCTAAGAAATACGAAGATAAGAAATGCTTATTTGCGATACTCTAATATTTCGTCTACATTGTTGAGGATGTACCAATGGAAGAGACGCTTCTCTCTTGTGATAGAGTTCGAAGACTTGAAGCACATAATGGTCGTACTTCAATCTTCACATACTACTCACCACTTCCAACAACGCTACTTTACAAGTTACCCATATCTTCAAACCTTCAAAAATAGTAACAAATTCAAAACTAAGTTGGCACAAAAAAAGCTATCATAATTGCAGGATAGCCCTCACAAATCAACAACAAATGATTTCAAAACTTCTAAGAAATAAACAACTAAAATTGAACTAAATGCTACCATAATTGCAGGATAGCCAAAGCGAATCTCACCACAAATTACATAATTTTTAAAATAATAATAGCCCTTGCCCCCCTCCCCCCTCAAATTTTCAACCCTAACCCCTCAAATTTTGAATTCAAACCCCTCATACCCCTTCCTACAACCAATTAAACCCCCACCCCCTTCAAAAGTTCAATTCAATCCCCCCTTCAAAATTTCAATTCAACCTCCCTTCAAAATTTCATCCTCAACCCCCTCCCCCCAACCTCTAATTTTCAATTCATCCCCGTCAAATATTCTATTAAACCCCCTCCCCCTCAAACTTTCAAATTTTCAACCAACACATTCAAATTTTCAATTTTCCAACTCAATTTCTCAAATAACCACCTTTAAACTTTCAACCCAAATTCAAAATTTCAACTTTAAAAACCAAAATCTATTTCTAAACAATATCCTAAAACTAATTCACCATTGAAATCTTAAACTAACTTCAAAAAATAAAACTCTAAACATACTAACCTAATCTAACCTAAGCAAAACTAATATTAAAGGATTTGAAACTTACTAAATAAGGATGAGTGGCGGCAGTGGCACGACAGTGAGGTTCTCTTTGTTTCTTCTCTTCCCTTTCCTCGTGATCTTTGTTTGTGAGGCGATGAAAGTCGTGCGTTTGTGAAAATGATTTCATATATTGTTTTGACTTATGTTTTAAGTTTTTCCTCTCCCAGGTTTTCAGGCATTAAGGCTATGTTCGAAAGGAAGGCGAGTTACTCAGCGTAAAAGGTAAGCAGGAGGCGTTCTAAGTTTTACTTCATAGTATTTAAGGAAGTATGTAATATGTGTACTTGAGATGTGTGTTATTAAGGAATGTAGTTGACTAAGTATCTGGTTGTGCATTAAAATAATTGAATTGGAATTAGGCGGTTAAGTTAAAGCTCAAGAGTTAAGCTGAACGTTCTGGTGTTTCGCATCGGAGGTGCCAATCTTTCTCAAGTCGCGTCGCATTATGATGTTAGGACGCGTGTAGGATGAGGTGCGAGAGTATTAAACTCAAACGATTTTTGAATACATATATACACAACAACTAATGTATAACCTTCGTTAAACACATTGTACAAAGACTCCTTTGCAGTTTGATTACTCTATTTCATCTAGCTATAACTTAACTATTGAAATAACACATTTAGAGATTGAAGAAGGTGAAAAGATGAGTAATAAATAAAGAAAAGAGGAAAACAAAAACGTATTAGATCATAAATCAAAATACACAAGAGAGAGAATGTAAAAAGTGAAGGTAATCTTAAGGTTAGATAAACAATTTTCATTCAAATAGTAACGATAATAGAATTTTAATAACTTCTTTGCTTTTGTTTTTGTTTCTTGGTTAAGAATATCAATGCACTATAAAAAAAGTTTAGAAATGTTTTAGATTTAGAACTAATAGTTTTTCAAACATGGTATTTTTTAACATGTTGTAAATAAAAGATTTTGTGGAATGACTTAAATGAAATAAATTAAGGGTATTCTTTATTTGAATGTTTAATTAGGGGTATTTGATGCAAATTTGAAAGCATGAACTTGTTGAAGGGTCCTATATCCAAATAAAATCTATAGTACTAACCAGCATAAAACAAGAATAGAAGCTAACAAAGGCAAATAAAATAGCAAGGTTTTGGCCTAATTAAGATACCACCCAATGCTGAAATTGCCCTAGGAGGAAGAGCTAGTTCATATCTAAACTTGAATTAATAGTCTGTTCAACCGAGCCTAGAAAAATAGCTAATTATGGGACATGTCTCATACATGCCACAACCCAAAGCATCAACATATGACTAAAATGGGTTTAGAAGAAGATGCTTAGTCGAGGGTCATCCTAGTCAAATGCAAAATAGGACACGCTCCTTGACTTGATAAGTTGTATATGATTATCCTAAAAAGACACTTAAACTTATCAAATATAACCTACGACAATCACTTCATATCATCATAGTTTCATATGAGTTGAACTTGAATTCTACTATAAAACTCCTTAGTTAGATTCCACATTCTTTCACTACAATAAGTCGAGGTATTCCCGCTGCATCAAAAAGTTAAATTAGCCTTGAAATATGTTGAGAACTGATTTTTCGATGCAGAAATCAACGTCGGGAGGAATGCATTGAGAGACCCATTCTCGATGCATTACCAGCAAGGTGTTGGGAGTGAACGTCTCCCGGCATCACTATTGCCAACATTAATATGACATCAGAAAGCCACGTTCCACGACATCATCTCGACGCAACGTCGATAATTGTTGTCCCAACACTATTCTAAATGTGTTTGGAAAGGCTTCCAATTGTCGATGCATATGCTGCGTCACGAAAGATTTTAAATATATATATATATATATATATATATATATATATATATATATATATATATATAATTATTTTTTATTCAATCGTATTATTCTTTTTCGATTCTAATTTGATTTGAATTAAATCAAATTAAAATAAGAAATAAATTAGAAAATAATTATATAAAATACCAAATCCAAAAAATGTTACTATGTTTACCAATGTTCAAAAAAGTACATAATATAGTAAATTTTTGAAAAAAAATACATAGAAATAAATAAATAAAACTACGTATGTCTCCTAACAGTAACATACGCCATATTACAACCTACATACCCCATCCAACATATATACTTTACAAGCTACCTACTACAGCTTCAAACTAAGTTAACACTTAAAAGGCTGCCATAACTGTAGCGTAACCAAAATAAATCAACAACAAACGACTTCAAAACTATAAAGAAATAAACAACCAAAATTAAACTAAAGGCTACCATGACTGTAGGATCACTACAATAAAATGGAGTATTCCCGACGCCGAAAAGGACGTTGGCATAAAGAACGTCGGAAATAAGGGTTTTCCCGACGCCGTCAACAACGCGTCGGGAGATGCGTCAGGAAAACAATCTTTCCCGACGCACCACGAAGGCGTCTACAAGAATACGTCGGGAAAAGGGTAAATTAATTTTAAAAAACGAACTATTCCCGACGCGGTGAACAGTGCGTCGAGAGCAGCGTCGGGAATAGGGTTTTTCCCGACGCCGCATGAAACGTCGGGAAAAGCGTTTAATGAGCGTCGGGAATTCCCCTTTTCCCGACGCGTTTTGAGGGATTTCCCGACGCCACGTCATGGCGTCGGGAAATCCTCTTTAAAATCGTTTCAGTTCTGTAATTTACAGAACCGAAACCGAGAGGGGAAATTAAGAAAGGAGAAGAAGTCGTCGGAATTTTTGTCGCCCTTCCGCCATTGTTCCGCCGCCGTCCGTCGCCGCCCTCCCTCGTCGTTGTCCCTCGTCGCCGTCTGCCACTTTAGGTAAGTGGAATATGAAAATTATTTATTTTAAGTTTATGTTTTAGGGTTTTTTTTATGAAAATTAGTTTAGGATTTTCTTTTGGAATAGATTTTTGTTTGTTAAATGTATTTTTGTATAGAGTGTGTAATTTGTGGTTGAATTGAAATTGAAATTTGAAATTTGAATGGTTTAGGATTTTTGTTTTAGAAAATTGAATTGAGGGGGGATTTTATAGTTAAATGAAATCTAGAGGTTCACGCTTATGTTTGCTCGATCTAGAGATATTTACGCCCAGAAAGAGTAAAGAACCATGACCTTACTAGTTTGCCGATGTAGTCGCTTGTGTTCTTCTTCGCCCCTCTCAGACCGGACCCCTATGAAAGTCGACCTTACGAGAAAAATGGATTTTCTCTGCAGTCCTTCGAAGTAAATAAATCCAGTTCGCATCTAATTTCAAGCCCAACGGCATACCCAATCGATCGAACTCAAACTTCGAAGATGCGAGGAAGTCAATAGAGTGGAAGGATAGGGATAGATGCGAGGGAGAATGAAATTTTGCGCGCGAAGCTACGTTGTTTTGCCGTTGGGTGTAAACGAAAGGAAAAAAAAAACTAAAAGATTTTAGGGTGGAACTCTTGACTTTAATATCTATGAGAACATTAACAATTAGGTGTGCATAAATATTTAGTGTTAAAATTTATTTTTAATAAACTAAACAATATAGCTGATCCAATTGTCATTCCCAAATTCAATTCCATTGCAATCTTCAACAGCATAACGTTATCTTTCGAGCTTCATATCTCCATCAATACTAACTCAATTTACGCATATAACCACTTGATTTGATGCGTTTTTTTTACGATCTTTACATCTATAATCATAACCGTAGCATTTTATTAGCGTATCTTGACCTTGAATTCCCTTCAAAATTTCGTAAAACCAAGTCAAAACTTTGAAAGACCATAACTTTGAGCATAGTTGTCCGAATTGTGCAATTTTTTTTTTGATTCAATGTAACTTTTCGAGATCTACCCCTTGGTCTGCCTTTCATCCTCAAAAACGTTCGTTTTGGCCCCCAAATTGGATTACACAATGTTTTTCACCAACGTTTCATGGTTTTGAAGTTTGAAACTACCATCTCCAAGTTCCTCTATTGTGCTAATTTTTTTATCTTCTTTCTTTTATATGTAGAAACAATACAAGGACATGAAAAATTAGGTGTGGCGGTACCCATATGTGGCTACAGTCCATGTTCGAACCAAGCGCATGTAAACGTCGAGTGGGGATAGAGAGCGATATGTGCGGTCGAGGTGGGGGATAGGCTTGCTTGGATAATGCTTGCACCTCATTACGGGCGTGTTCTCGGCATGCTTTCCTCTGTTCATTATGTTTATGTTTTTTCTAAGCATACGCACCTCGTTGGGAGACTTTTCATTATCTTATGCGTACTTTTCCTTAATTTCTATGACAGATGTTTTTAAGACATTGTCATGTTAAATTATTTAGAAAAGTAGAAAAAAAATAAAAAGAAAAAGCATTGATAGACTTCTATCAGTTTCTATCGATTATCACTGATAAATGCTGATAGTACTACATTACAAGAAAAATGACATATTATGATTGTTAATTACATCCCAAATTGAAAGGAGGGAAGAAAAAATATAGCAAAGTCTATTACTGATAAGTCATAAGAATCTATTAGTAATAGAGGTTTACCACTGATAGACTTTGCTATATTTGTAATTTTTTAAAAATATTGCTATATACTTAATAATTATTCTTAAAATTGCTATCAATTATAATTACGCTGTATTTTTCCAACAAAGTATAATGAATTTTAAAGATTTAGAAAATGATAAGCAAAACTTTAATTACTTGCATTGGGGAAAAAATTCAGAATAAAAATAAGAAAGAAAACCATAAAACTTTTAGAAAAATTATTTTAAATGATAAAATTGCTGAAAATATTTACAAACAAAATAAAATATCAAAATATATCTTTGATAGACTATAATAGACTACTGTTTATTTGTATTGATAGATACAAATAGCACTTTATTGTGATTTATCATGAACTACTAATAGGCACATAAATAATAGTTTATCACGTTCTACAACTAATAGATTATAATATTTTGTTATATTTATAAATAATTTTATTAATTTTTAAACAAACTCAAACTTTTACAAAGTTTTCAAGATATATAAGAAAAAAGTGAAACAAAGAAAAGATAGCATCACTTACCAAACTTTGCTCTAACTAAAAAACTAAAATTAAAAACGACAAAAACAAAAAATAGTAACTTTATAACCACGCCACCCTTAGAATTGTAATTTTAACTCTAACCCATGCATTGAAACGTCTAAAACCCACAAAATGTTTTATTTTGTTTTGTACAAAACAAAACCATAATAATAATAATAATGATGATGAACTCTATATAAACCCACCATAGTTCTCTTCAACATACAGACCCCATAACAAAGAAAAACAATGGTGGCGGATCAAAACCAAGAAACCCATGTTCTTATGGTCTCAGCTGCCTTACAAGGTCACTTAAACCCTCTTCTCAAATTTTCCAAATGCCTTATCTCAAAAGGCATTCATGTCACCCTTGTCACCACCGAGCTTGCCCGCCACCGCATGTTGAAGCACGCCGCAGCAGCCACAAACCCTTTAATCAAACTCGAGTTCTTCTCAGACGGACTCGACGTTGATTTCAATAGAGAAAGCGACTACGACCTTTGGTTAGAGACCTTAAAAACAAAAGGGAGGGAGAATTTCTCGAACCTAACAGCCAAACTTTCCCAACACACGAAATTCTCTTGCTTAATCCTCCACCAATTCGTGCCGTGGTTCATCCCGGTAGCTAAAGAACACAACATCCCTTGCGCCGTGCTTTGGATCCAACCTTGTGCTCTCTACTCAATCTACTACCGTTTCTTCAACAAACTAAACGATTTCTCCATCCTGCATAACCCGGAACGATTGCTTGAATTACCGGGGCATCCATTAATGGAAATACAAGATATCCCTTCATTCATCCTCCCCAACATTCATCTTTGCTTCCAAAAGCTTCTCGCGGAGTTTTTCGAGTATTTGGTGGATGTGAAGTGGGTATTGGGGACTTCGTTCGAGGAGTTGGAAGAGGAGGTTTTGGGGGCGATGGTGGGGGACGGGATTCAGCCGACGGTTACGACCATTGGGCCATTGGTGTCCAGGTTTTTGTTGGGGAAGAAAGAGGAGGGGGAGAATGGGGTGAGTGTGGATATGTGGAAGGCGGATGAAAGTTGTTTGAGGTGGTTGGATGGGAAAGAAATAGGATCGGTTGTTTATGTTTCGTTTGGGAGTATTATTGTGTTGGGTCAAGAACAAGTTGATAATATTGCTATGGGTTTGTTGAATAGTGGGAAGCCGTTTCTTTGGGTTTTCAAACGGACCGGTGCTTCTAATGTTGAGTTGCCGTCTGGGTTTCTTGAAGCTGTAGGTGACAGAGGGCTTGTTGTCAATTGGTGCTCTCAAGAACAGGTTTACTTGACTATTATTTATGAATATTTTGTCCAAATTTTAATTACTATATTATAACCTTTTATAGAGATTGATTTTGAAATTTAATTAATATTCTTTTGGGTAACTACGATTTTTTGTTAAGAGAAAAAATACATTTTGGGAAAATCTTCGGATTAAACTCTATTTTTGCTTTGATCATTCATCAGTTACAATTTATCTTGTGATAACATTTTCTTCAAACAAAAAAAAAAAAAAAAAAAAAAAGAAAGAAAAAGGGTGATATCGAGGATGTGTTTTCATACTTCACTTTTTCTAGAGGTTTCTTGAGAAATAGCTACTACTTTGTGAAAGTTTTTCCAGAAGGAAAGTGTTTTATAAGGTGACAATTTGTTTTCTAATATTGTAGAATGATTTTTTTCTTTGTAGAAGAACAATCAAAGTTACGGAATTAGGTTCAGTTTAGACTACACGTAATCATTACTCCTTTTTAAAATAATATTGATATTTTGTATCATGTAAGTAGTTATTAATCTTTTCAGAAAAACACATAGTAATATCATTTGTACGTAGATGATAGATCAAATATAGAAATAAAATTTTAGCAGATTGTTTTCAAATATAGCAAAATGAACAAAAATATTTATAAATATAATCAAATATCATTCGTAAGTATTGATAGACTACTATTATCATTTGCGTCTTTCATCAGTGTTTATTGTCATCTATTAATCATAGATTATTAAATTTTGTATATTTATAAATATTTTCCGTACTTTTGTCATTTAAAACATTTTATCGGAATTCTTCTATGTTCGTTAATTTTTTTATATTCATAGTTAGTTTCATTATTTATTTTATTAAAAAATTCAATTTGAATGTCTAACATTTTATTATTTGTTTCAATTAAGATACGTAGAAATTTGATATCTATCATCATCTATAAGATAAACTATGAAATTTTATTATGTTTATAACTATTTTCAATTATTTTGACATTTAACCAACTTCCCTATAATGTTTTATGTTAATATAATTTATGATACACATAATTAGTTTCATTTTTTTGTTTTTTATTTTTGTTTTTTTTTAAAGATTAGAAAATTTTTCTATTCACATGCATTTCCATATTTTGGTTTGTTGTCCCAATTTAAACCTCAAAACTAATAAAGGTATTAATTTAGATTTTGAAATTTGTTTAATATATCAATTTAAACATTGAATTTATATAATTATATCCATTTAAACCTTTTATTATAATTTTTATTATATTTTACTTTGATACACTTACGAAAGATGAAAGTTTTAATTGATATAATTATTAGTCAGGAATTTAAAATTTAAAATTGATTTATTAGTTTGCATGTCCAACATTCAATTTTCTTTTAATCCGTAGGAAAAGGGTTTGAATGCACATTTTTGGTTTCTTGTTTTAAAAGGAAATGAACTAAATGCTTAGCCTAGTTTTGTTTTCTTCTGAATTAAAACACAAAAAGACACCACAGTTACCAAACAATAATGTTGGCATTTGGAAACTTAAATTAATCTTTTATTGAAAAAAGAAAAAAATAATAATAAAGGAGGAAAAAATAACCAAAATTTAAATAAAGAATATTAATTATCAAACCAAATTATTGTAAATGAAAAAACGTTGAAAAAATATTTATAAAATATAATAAAATTTCATAATCAATGATGATAGACATTGATAGATACTGATAACTGTTTATTAATATCTATCATCGTCAATAGAACATAAAATTTTGTTATACTTGATAAATAAAAATATTTTAGTTTATTGTAATTTTAAAAATGTATCCCAATGATTAAATATAGGGAGTGCTTTCCATCCATTAGAATTAATTTAATATTTCTTTTTGTACTTTTGATAATATTTAATATTCTACTCTTAAATGAAATTTTTTTATCGTCAAGATTTTTTTAAATGTCTTTTAAATACAATTTTGAGTGGGAGGATTTGAACTCGGACCTCTTGTCATCGAAAATATACAAATGTCAGTCAAACTAAGCTTATGTCGGCTGTGGAGATTCTTTTGAAAATATTTACCATAATTGTGTTTGAATAGTTAAACATTGTTCAAGTGACTTTAACAACTGAAAAAATTAAATGTGATTCTTTTTCTTTGCATATTCTTAACCAAAGGTTCTAAAGCACAAAGCTGTTGGATGCTTTCTAACTCACTGTGGGTGGAACTCGACGCAAGAGACGGTGGTCACTGGTGTTCCAGTGATAGCGTTTCCCGAGTGGACGGATCAACCCACGAATGCCAAGTTGTTGACGGATGTTTTTAAGATGGGAGTAAGGATGAGAAAGGGAGATGATGGAATTGTTAGTCCAAAAGAGGTGGAGAGGTGCATTAAGGAGATCACAGAAGGCCCTGCCGCCGAGGCAATGGCGAAAAGGGCGGAAGAGTTGAAGGTATCAGCCATGAAGGCGGTGGAGGATGGTGGTTCTTCTCACCGGAATCTTGAGAAGTTTATAGCTGACATTGTAGGCTAAAGGGATGACGAATAAAAGATCATGCAAATTTGGTTTGTGAATTTGCATGCATGAACATGTATGCGTTTTCCTATCTGTTGTAATGTTGTCCTAAAAAACAGTGTTTGTTTTCTCAAATGTCAAAAGGTTTGGTATCAAATGGGGAGATGAACATTTATGAAAGATGAGAGATATATGAAATAAATCAATTACAATGGACAAACGAAAATGAAATTTGGATGGTAGGTTTATTTTTCTAAAATATTTATAAAACTAGGTGTTTACAGAAATTATTATTATTATTATTATCATACATTTTGTATCTCAAATTTGACTCATGCTCGATCGATCAGAAGATTATCCACCCGATCGAAACAGGTTGTAAAAAAAGAGGTATTATGAATTGTTTTTTCTAAATTTCTTTTTGTAGTCTGATGCAATTTCTCAAAATTAAAATTATTTATACAACATATCAAAACTTATCAAAATTTTCTAATAATAATAATAATAATTCAAATTAATTATTCGAACTACATCATTTATTGCAGCTACACCAACGAGCCTACCATCTATTAATTATTCAAATTAACAACAACAATAACAAACATTTTCAAACATAACAAAAGATGAACAAAAATATTTACTAAATATAGTAAAATTTTAGATTTTAATAATGGTAAATAAACACCGGTAGCTAGATACTATAATATCCATTACTGTCTATCAATATCTTTATCATTTTTTTGAAAAAGGAAACGATGAGTCAGATTTTATTAGTGATAGAATCTCAAAAAATTTTATTGGATTTAATCAATTGTCTATTATTTAATAAAATCTAAAATAATGTTGATATATTTCGTAAATATTTTCGGCACTTTAATTAACTATATACAAAGTTTTTCCAAATAATAATAATAGTAGTAAGCATTTGTTTTATTTTAAGCCTAGGATGCCTAAAATCATCGATATCCTTTAAATCCTTTAACATTAACCTCCATCTTTCCAGTAATAAAAAGTTTTGCAAAAGAAAATGTAATGTGAACTTTTTGTTTATTGTATAAGCCTAAGTCATACCAAATATATATCCTATACTTACGCATGTCTTTTAAGAACATATTTTCATTTCACATTATTTAAAAGTTTCAACAAAAACTTAGCTCAAGTGATATTCAAGTGTGTACTAATTAATAACCACAAGATTCATATTCCCTACTTAAAAAAGATATATATCCTACAGCCTAACTAAATAAACACTCAGTTGACTCCTCGTATATGTGAGACGTCCTCTATAATAAACTTACACTCCTCTTAAGTATGGCAATATATTAGTATCTTCACCTTAGTTTCTCCTTGGTGAATGTGAGACTCCCGCTTACGAAGATATCATTCCTTGTGATTTAACAAACTCTCCTTAATGAAAGATCTTGAGATTATCTGATAGAGAATCCCTTCTCCTTCCAAAGACTTACAGCTTCTTGATGGGAAAGATTTAGGCTCCTCCTAAACCAAAATCTCTTCAAAATGTTTCGGACAATGGTTAAAGAACTTGCAACGGAACAAGGTGAGCAACAAAGCAAATAGAAAGAAAAACTTGATGGTCGTATGAAGAGAACTCTTGCTCAGAGTACAATAGTAGTTTAACACATTCGCCATCTTCAATAAACTAATTTGGCAATCTTAACGGGTTTCATAAATTGCTTCAAATAAATTGGCCCATCACTACAGGAAAAATGAGCTACCATAAATTACTGTCATTATATTGCTTGTAAAGATGGGAGTATCGGTGACAGAGATAAAAAGTGTCACAATTGGTCTTCTCATTCTCATGACAAAAAATAAATGTCAATAATGAATAATTACTCACAATCATAAATTGTTCTTGTCAAGTTTACTACGACATATTATCATTGTCATCAATAGAATCCAAATTGGTTTGTTTATATAGTGTTATATGAATTGACGACAATTATAAAATGTCAAAAATGAATATATAATGACATTTTTTTCTTGTAAAAAATATCTAAAATGTGACACTTTATTGTCAAGAATATTTGAACCGTGGAAAAAATTTTGTGCCAGCAAATATTTTATCCCACCACATTTTTATTGTCACAAAATTTCATATTTATGTCACGTTTGTATTGTAAATATCCCACATGGCTTATTAGTTCATTATTTCTTTAAACCCTGTTATCACACATGATTTCTATAATCAACTTATCCAATTAAAACACACAAAAAAAAAATAAAAATAAATAAATAACATAAACAAAAAGTATATTGTCATATATACACACACATATATAAAGTACATGGTATTTTTACTATAACGGCTCAACGTTTTAAACTAAGTTGAGGTCATTACTTTACTACTAAGACACTTCATCAAAACATAAAGGACCCATTTGGGGGAAGGAAAAGAAAAGAAAAGGAAAGATAGTCCTTTCCATATTTGGGACAAGGAATAAGAGGAGGGAAATGAATATATTTAATTCCCTTATTTCTTCTTAATCCTTCTCTTACTTCCTCTCAATTCCCCTTTATTCGTTCTCTTTATTCCTCAAAATGTGTGATATCATCATCATCATCATCATTATTATTTTATAATAATAATAAGGGAAACTCTTGTAAATGTAATAAAACATTTCGTTTTCTTCCTGCTATTTCTTTTATCGTCTTCCTCGTTCGACTTCGTCTTTCTTCTTTCTTCCTTTTTTTTTTATGCAATTTCTTTCCATCATCTTTCTTATTTTTCAATTCTTTATTTACGTTGTTTAATCTTTCCATCGTTTTTCTTCTTTTCCACTTTTTTTTCGCTTTTCCATCATCTTTCTACTTTTTCTCTTCTTTTTTTCGCTGTGATTTATTTCCATCATCTTTCTTCTTTTCTTTTTTTTTTTTTACGTCGTGTACAAAAAATAACAAAATCTAAAAGATCGTGTATAAAGAATATTGAAAACAAATCATTTAACTTGGAGTAGCCAAATGTAAACTATCATGTAAAAAAGTAAACAATCGTGTAAGCCAAATGTAAACTATCATGTAAAAAAGTAAACAATCGTGTAAGAAAAATAAAAGATCGTGTATAAAGTATCTTGAAAAAAAATCATTTAGATTGGAGTAGCCAAATCTAAACGATTGTGTAAAAAAGTAAATGATCGTGTAAAAAAAATAAAAGATTGTGTATAGAGAATCTTGAAAAAAAAAACATTTAGATTGAAGTAACCAATGTAAATGATCGTTTAAAAAAGTAAACGATCGTGTAAAAAAAATAAACGGTTGTGTATAAAGAATCTTGAAAAAAAATCATTTACATTGAAGAAACCAATGTAAACGATCGTTTAACGATCATGTGAAAAAAATAAAAAATTGTGTATAAAGAATCTTGAAAAAAAAATCATTTAGATTGGAGTAGCCAATGTAAACGAGCGTTTAAAAAAAGTAAACGATCGTGTAAAAAAAATAAAAGATCGTGTATAAAGAATCTTGAAAAAAAATTATTTGAATTAGAGTAGCCAAATGTAAACGATCGTATGAAAAAAGGTAAATGATAGTGTAAAAAAAGTAAATGATCATATAAAGAAATCTAAACGATGGTGTACCAAAAGAATTAAAAAATCGTGTACCAAATTTTGAAAAAAATGATATCTAAATGATCACGTATAAATTGTAGTCATTATCTAAACGATCGCGTATAAATTGTAGTCATATCTAAACGATTACGTATCAAACAATAATCAAATCTAAACGATCGCAAATATATTACACAGGCGTTGTGGACGACGTGGTTGATAGGACATTTTTGTTATTTTACATGGTGGGCCTCTGGGCTTTTTCCGTTTTAGGGCAAGGAAAGAAAAATGGGGAAAGAATAATATTTTATCATTTCCCCATTTGGTGAAAAAATGGGGGGGAAATGGGTTAAAAATTTTCCCCCCATTTTCCTTCTCTTTCCCCATTAATTCCCTAATCCTTCTCTTTCGACCGATTTCTCCATCTCTTTCTTGCATTACCGATTCACCTTCTTCTCTCCTCATTTCATCGATCCATACTTCTTTTCTTCTGTCTTCTCTATATTTCAATCGGTAAGGTTCCAATCTACTCCTTTCTGACATTTTTCCCATTTCGTTGACACCATATCAACCCCATTTCGTTCGGTCTGTTAGGACGACAATGGTTTTCGACGCTTTGCTTTTTTTTTTCCTCGATTTATCCCCTTTCCTTCATTAAATTGATAAGGGCATGCTTTTCTTTTCAACTTGCCGCTCGGATTTGATGGGGTTTCGGTTTGTGTACGCCTTGCTGCTCGAATTAGCCATTGACGCTACGATTTCGATCGTTCAATGAGATGTTGATGCTACACGATCGTCGGTTGAGTTGATTCGAGAATGGTAGGGTTAAGGTATACATTCCAACCCATTTTTCTAATTGCCAATTATAAGGACGATCTTCCACATATTTCTTTGTTGTTCTTACTTGACTGTTCTGTTTACATATTACTGATGAAATTGATTTTATTTTCCTTATGATTATTTACCAAAAAAATCTGTCATACCTCAATATCCATGAGTTTTTTGTCGGGTTTTCGATTTTTGTATGACTTTTGGTCTTCCCATGTGCTATGTTTAACACAAATTATTTTTGCTTATTTCTATCCTTTGATCCGGTTCTGTACTCCATTATGAGCATCATTTTGTGTTTGTAGAACGCATAGGTATTCCGTTTTGTGAAATTTTTTTAGTACTATGTTCTGTTATACATTTTCAATTTCGTGGTGCTTTTTTCCATTCGTTTGTTGGTTCACGGTTTATTGTGAATGTTTCGGGTTATTCTTTGTTTAATTATGTTGTTTCTGTGTATTGATTTACGTATTCTTTTTATGTCGTTTCATATCTTTTGCTTACTACTTATTAAATTATGTTATTTCTGTGTATTGGTTTAGTAATTCTTCTGTATGTCCTTCCATATGTTTATCATGTTCTTTGTGTGTATTGGTTTCCTCGTTTCTATGCAGCCATGCCTTTCATATCACCGCATTTGATGACATTCCATTTGAAGTTCAGGTTTTAATAGGAAACGTACTTCTTTCCTCTAAGGCAAAAAAAAAAAAAAAAACACAAATTTCTCTGTTTGTGTTCGATTTTTTCTGCATAAGTCATTGTTCCACGTGCGTTGTAACACTTTTGTATGTCTTAAATTTTTTTTATTTATTTACACTATGGTTTACGTTGATGTTTTATGAATGTGTTTCTGTTAATGCATGTTCCACAAATTTTGATAATTCACCTTGTATGACACGTTCTATTATTTTACAGCAACGAACCATCGAAAACAATAGTGTACGACCACTTCATAACACAAAGCACGATCATACCAAAGTTTCACAAAATACGTAATTATGAACTTGCTTAATATTTTGACTTAAAACTAAGTAAATATAAAACCAAATTTTAAGTCAATACAAAAAGAATTAAAAAATATTTTGAACATAGCGAGTGTATTTGAAATTATGAGACAAAAAAAAGTCAATTTAAATATGTTTGATGAAAATTTTCTAATGAATAAAGTACAATAAGTTTAAAATTATACTTTGAATTGTTGTCCTGAATACAATAGTGTAGACCGAAGCGAGTTCTTAATAAAAGCGAGGATGAAGTATGTAATTGGTCAATTAATAAGATTCAACACTTCTTTTAATAAAAAAAAAAATACAAAACAAATGTGTTTTAAGTGATAGTTTTCTTAAACATGTGAAAATAAACCATTCAATGGTAACAAATGCATTTTAAATGCAAAAATCGTACAATAAACTTACGAATAAATTGTATATAAGATGATTTCCAATGTAAGAAAACGCAAATGCTAGTAGGTGGAACAAACTATCACATATCCCTTTCTTTAACGATTACTGACAATTTCCTCTCTTACTTACGTAAAAAATGGACCCACACAAAATTGTCGTTGTTGTATCTACATTCACAATAGCGCAACAATAGATGCTCCTGATATGTGAGGCACTGTTGCATGATAATAAGTGCATAACTCACATTCCGGCCAATGCAAGACATAGGATTAGGCAACTAACGTACTTTCGCATGATACGCGCATCTGACCTAGTGTGTTGGGAAAGTACGTGAATGGACAGACGCTGCTTCACAATTTTATGCCATCTACAACAAACTAGGGCTGGTTTAGAATCTACTGAACATGTGGACGTTGAGGAGATGGTCGCCCTCTTCATTCATGTGCTAGCACACGATGTGAAGAACCGACAGATCCAAAGGAAGTTTGTTAAGTTGGACGAGACAGTGTCCCGACATTTCAACATGGTGTTGATGGCCATTCTTCAGCTGCATGACTAGTTATTAGCCACACCACAACCTATAACGAGCAGATGCACATAGATGAGGTAGCAGTGTTCGAGGTTAGGCGTAAAGAACTTACCATGTCATTGACTAATTTTTTAATTTCAAAGTTGTGCAACATAAGAAATTGTGTTCCATATTTCTTGCAGAATTGCCTTGGAGTACTTGACGGCATGTACATTAAAGTTAACGTGTCAGCAGCGGATAAACCAAGGTATCGCGCACGAAAGAGCGAAGTGGCGACAAATGTCCTCGACGTATGCGATACGAAGGGATTCGTTTTCATTTTAGCCGGTTGGGAAGGATCGGCCGCTAACTCACGTATTTTAAGAGATGCGCTTTCCCGACCTAACGGTCTAAAGGTTCCAAAGGGTGAGATATATTTTCGGACTTTAACTGGGTAAAATTGTATGTCATATGTTTCTTATGTATTTGTTTACCACCCTAACAAAATCGAACAACAGACTCGCAGGGTATTACTACTTGTGCGACGCAGATTACCTAAATGCAGAGGGTTTTCTAGTGTCCTACAGGGGCCAACGTTATCATCTACAAGAGTGGCGTGGTGCTGGAAATGCTCTTGAGACACTGAAAGAGTTCTTCAACATGAAACATTCTAGCGCACGGAATGTCATTGAAAGAGCCTTTGGTTTGTTGAAGGGACATTGGGCAATACTACGTGGAAAGTTGTACTACTCGGTTCAAGTCCAATGTCGGACTATCATGGCTTGTTGTTTCCTTTATAATTTAATAAATCAAGAAATGACTTACATCGATGAATTGGATGAGGAAGTCGATGGTGACTCGACACACGCAACTACTAGTGGGGACGACATCACATATATTGAGCCCTCAAACGTATGGACTGAATGGCGTGATGCGCTTGCTTCGTCAATGTTCACGGAATAGCAGTTGCGTAATCAGTAGTACTGTGTCATTTATGTTATTGTCCCCTACGTATACCATTCTATATCATGCAACTCTTCATTTGAATTTGTTGTCCTCATATTTTATGTACTGATACATGGTTTTGAAAGATGTATGTCTATATGTTTAATTATCTTACTGCTTAATTTGATAACACGTTTGGTGTCTTCTGTTCTTAAAATATATTTACTCATTGAATGTATTGTATAGTACGTGTAATGATTCATTTTTTGTATCAGAATGGAAAGTTCTTGTAGGAGATAAAAGCATTCCTAGACACATGCAGAAGAGGTGTACCTAGTAGACTTTCTCATGGACTTGGTTAACGCCGGGGGGGGGGGGGGGGGGGGGGAAGGGGGTGGAGGTCGGACAATGGGACCTTTCGGCCTGGTTATTTAGCACTCGGTTGTAGTTTGACGACGATCGTCATCGAAAGCCGAATAAAGTTGTTGAAGAAGATGTTTCAGGCCATTGCGGAGATGAGGGGCCCAGCTGGTAATGGCTTCGGCTAGAACGATGACGTCAAGTTTATCATCGCCAAGAGGGACATGTTCGATCATTGGGTCCAGGTAAGAGTATGAACATAATTATATGAATAACTGGATTTTATGGAATATTAATTGCTTTGTTATATTTTTTGTGTTTTTTCCAGACGCACCCTATAGCAAAAAGACTCCTGAATGACCCATTCCCGCATTACAACGCACTATTGTACGTGTTTAGGAAAGATCGAGCCACGGGGACCCGTGCAAAGACCTTTGCAGACATCGATTTAAACGTGCCAGCCGATAACGATAGTGTCCCCGTAGAGGATGGCATCGACATGGAGTTCCTCGCTATGTCCAGCTCGAGGATGAACTTGTCCTCAGAGGGCATGATGGGCGGTAGATCAGGCCAGTCGAGCGATGGTAGGACGGGCTCTAGCTGACAGAAAAGGAAGCGCTCCATACAGCAGTTTGAGACGTACGACCTGATTCGCGAATGTTTAGAGGCTGCGACTGATGAGCTTAGAACCATTGCAGAATGGCTGCAGATAGCTGTGAGCTGGAGGACGCGATGGCGGCGCAGGTGATTGAGCTTATGGAGGCCATCTCGAACCTTACTATGGCGGAGAAGAGTAAGGGCATCATGATAGTGAATCAGAAGGTGTCACTCATGAGAAGCTTCATCAAGATGTTCGATTTGATGAAGGTCGCTTACTATAGGGTCATCCTTGGCAGTGACTGGTGACTATGTTGATATCTTTCCCGTCGAGGACTTTTGTGATGCTTTATTTTTTTTCGAACCATGGACTTATATTTATTGCCTTTGCCATTTTGTTTGTTGTAATTCGCGTTATAGATTTATTTCACTTAATTTAACGTTATTCGATGGTGCGTAAATAATTAGTTTATGAAATTGTCACATAGCGCATATTAATATACGGTTGAAAATGATGTCCTTAGAGAATTATGGTAATTACACGTGCATTACGCTACCAATTACACGTTTTAAAAAAAAATCACGTCGCATGCTGAACAAACATAAATTCAATTTAAAAAAAACGAAAATTAAAAATAGGGGTCTTTTAAAAAATATAAATTCAATTTATTTGCAATCGTTTAGATATGACTACAATATATTTGCGATCGTTTAGATATGGCTACAATTTATATGCGATCACTTAGATATGCCTACAATTTATTTGCGATCGTTTAGATATGGCTACAATTTATACGCGATCGTTTAGATATGGCGACCATTTATACGCGATCGTTTAGATATGGTTACAATTTATCTTTTCAATACCATTGTTTAATTTTATTACACGATCGTTTAGATTTCATCGTTTAGATTTGGGGACCTAAACAATTTGTTTTTTCAAAATTTGTTACACGATTTTTTTAGTTCTTTTGGTACACGATCGTTTAGATTTCATTACACGATCGTTTACTTTGTTTACACGACCGTTTACTTTTTTTACATGATAGTTTACATTTGACTACTTCAATCCAAATGATATTTTTCAAGATTCTTTATACACGAACTTTTATTTTTTTACACGATCATTTACATTTGGCTACTCCAATCCAAATGATTTATTTTCAAGATTCTATATACACAATCTTTTATTTTTTTACATGATCGTTTAATGTTTTTACACGATCGTTTATCAAGATTCTTTATACACGATCTTTTAATTTTTTTTACACAATTGTTTACTTTTTTACATGATAGTTTACATTTGGCTACTCCAATTTAAATGATTTTTTTTTCAAGATTCTTTCTACACGATCTTTTAGAAAATAAGAAAGATGATGGAAAGAAACTGTAGAAAAAACTAGCAAAGAAGAAAAACGAAATCGTTGGAGAAAGACAATGAAAGAAATAGCAGGAGGAAGAAGAATCAGAAAAGAAAGATGGAAGGGCAAACCTGGAATATTTGAAAAATGGCTAACTTTATGGGCTTTGTTATACGGGCCGCAAATAGTTTGGTGTTTTGTTATATTTATGTAAGTTTTCCTGAAAAATATTGATTAATTTACAAAAAAACAAAAGTAATGGAACAAAACTTTTCATAATCTTTCTCATATAATCCTTCTCCCAAACAATGATAAGGATTAAAAATAATACCCCATAATCATTCTACTTAATCCTTCTCCCAAACAAGGATTATAAATAATCCCTCATAATCCTCCTACTTAATCCTTCTCCCAAACATGGATTATGAATAATCCTTTCCTTTTCATAATCCTCCTCTCCTTATTCCTTTCCCCTCATATTCCTTTTCTTTCCCTAAACGGCCCCAAAAATTCATAAAACCTGTTTAAAATCGATAAATATCAAAAAATAAGGAAAACTGTCTTTGGGCCATATTTTAAACAATATCAAAAAGTTCACAACATCTTTTATGAAATAAAACAAAAACAAAAACAAAACAAATAGATGTCCTAAATATGACTCATTTTCGATCCTAAAAAAAATAAAGAATTAAAAACATTAAACGAAAGCATTTAAAAGAAAGACGTTCCCATATGGCATTCACGAATCTTTCTTGCCCTTCACCGATCTACCTCTCGCATTACCTTTGCCTGAAAAAGTTAAACATAAAAGGGTGAGTATAAGATATACCCAATAAGAGATTCACTACTGTTCCTAATAGGGGTAAGGATGATTAGCTTCCTATTAGAGGGTATCCAACAACATAATAATCTAGTGATCCAATAGGACACACACATCAGCCTAGTGATCCTGTGGGATACACACACCAGTCTAATGATTCCTTCGGATACACGTATCAGTCTAGTGATCCTGTAGGATACACATCTCAATCTAGTGATCTCGTAGGATACACATATCAGTCTAGTGATCTCATCAGATACACATATCAGTCTAGTGATCCCGTAGGATATACATCTCAGTCTAGTGATCCCGTAGGATATACATCTTAGTCTAGTGATCCCGAAGGATGCATAACATATAGTGATCCCGTAGGACACCGTGCCTGCAAGGTACATTACCCCATAGATAAAGCTAACAGTTATCCCTCAGTTCGTTCTAAACAATCCATGACAGTCACATCAAAACACATTTAAAACTTACAATTCAATCTCTATGCAATAACCAGTCAAACAATCTAAGTTTAATCAACACTGTCGTCCATCAATATCTATCTAAGCTACATTTCACAGTCAAACCATCTAAATCCAGTCAATAGTACAGTTCATCAATACATAAACTACACATGACTGTCAAATCCTCTAACTTAGTTAATAGTACAGTCCATCAATATCTAACCTACATGATAGTCAAATCACCTGAACTCAGTCAATATATAGTACAATCCATCAATATCTAAACTACACATAATAGTTGAACTAATTTAGTCAATATATACCAGCTTCCTTCTCAGTCAACACATTCAAATTCCAATATGAGTCTAGTAGTAGAAATCCTTTACCTCGAACTTAACTAAATCCCTTGATCGAACTAAAGTCCAAAGAGCCAACGTAAACATAAACAAGAAGTCAATCACTTCTGTAAACACCTTCATCTATTCACCCAATTATGACTTCCACAAACTTACCCAGATAATAGAGACTTAAGCCCACTCCAATCTCAATGAGAATTCCAAGAATTCAAACGTTTCTTCTCTAATAGCACCTTCAATAAGAAAGAATCTAATTTTTATTCCAATTCAATCTAAATTTATATCCTTAAATAACCCATGTTGAAACTCACCAAGAGTTCGCTTGAATAAGCTATGAATATTTGCTTGGCTCCGCGGCTCAGTAACAGAGAAAAATGGCTCAAACGGCTCAAAAGAGGGAATGAACACGAGGCTCTGATCTAGCTTGGACGGAGGCAAAGCCATTCAGATCTTGTGGTGTGCGTAATGGATAGGCTCGACTGAATGGGAAACGCGAAAGAACATTGACAGTGGCGTAGAATGGAGGCAGCAAAGCAATGGAGAAGGGATGCGAAAGGGCGCTCGATGTTGGCTTGTGCAAAATAGATGCCAAATTGATGAAAATCAAAAGACTTCGTGATGGAGCCTTATAACGACTATGTGGACGGCGAGGTATTGGCTTCATCGTTGGACGGAGAGATATGGTGGTGGCTGATGCTTTGCAACTGAGTAGGTTGTAAAGGGGAAGATGAACGGTGAAAGTGAAGAATAAGGCACGTGAGTTGATGAATCCTCCTTTTTTATATAATAATAATAATAATAATAACAATAATAAGGAAAACTTTCATAAATATAATAAAACACCAAACTATTTACGGCTCGTGTAACAAAGCCCATAAAGTTAGCCCTTTTTTAAGTATTCCAGGTTTGCCCTTCCATCTTTCTTCTCTTCCTCGCGATTTCTTTCATCGTCTTCCTTCAACGATTTCTTTCATCGTCTTTCTTCTTTTCATTCTTTTTTTCTGTTGCGATTTCTTTTCATCGTCTTTCTTCCTTTCTATTGTATTTTTCTTTTCCTCTTCTTTTTTTCTACTGTGATTTCTTTCCATTTCTTTCTTCTTTTTTTACGTCATTTAATCTTTCCATCGTATTTCTTCTTTTCCTCCTTTTTTTTTCGCTGTGATTTCTTTCCATTGTCTTTCTTCTTTTCTTCTTTTTTTACGTCGTTTAAATTTGGTTTTCCTTTCTTTTTTTTTTTCGCAGTGATTTCTTTCCATCATATTTTTTCTTTTTCAAATCTAAACGGCTGTATACAAAAAAAGTAAACGATTGTGCATAAAGAATTTTGAAAAAAAAATCATTTAGATTGGAGTAAGAAAATGTAAACAATCGTGTAAAAAAAAAAAGTAAACGGTTATGTAAAAAAGTAAACGATTGTGTAAGAAAAATAAAAGATCATGTATAAAGAATCTTTAAAAAATCATTTAGATTAGAGTAGCCAAATGTAAACGATTGTATAAAAAAAAAGTAAACGATCATGTAGAAAAAATAAAAAATCATGTACAAAGAATATTGAAAAAAATCATTTAGATTGGAGTAGCCAAATGTAAACGATTGTATAAAAAAAGTAAACAATCCTTTTAAAAAAAATAAACTATCATTTAGAGAAATCTAAACGATCGTGTACCAAAAGAATTTAAAAAATCGTGTACCAAATTTTGAAAAAACAATTGTTTACATTTGGGTCTCCAAATCTAAAAGATCGTGTAACCAAATTTAAACATAACCAAATTAAACGACTGAATTGAAAAAATAAATTGTAACCATATCTAAACGATCACATACCAAAAAATAACTAAATCTAAATAATCGCAAATATATTACATGCGCGTTGATGACGACATGGTTGATGGTACATTTTTGGTATTTTACACAGTAGGCCTTTGGACTTTTTCCATTTTCGGAATTGTTTTATATAGTGTAAATACTTTGCCGCTTTGTTATATTTTTTAAAAGACCCCCTAATAGTAATAATAATTAATAATATACTTTATTGTTATTATTAATTACCATTTTCATTTTTCAAAATAATAAAACCAAATTTCTCTATCCTCATTTATTTCTCCCATCACTTCGATCTTTTCTCTTCCTCCAAAATATCAATATCTTTTCTTTAATAATTATATTTTTAGCAAATGTAATTATCTTTTCCTTTTTCCATAACAACCACGTTTAAATTTTTATATAAATATCTACATATACATATAATTATAAATAAGCTAACAAAATTTTCTCTCTTCAACTTAATTAAATAAACACAAAAAATTTAAAATCTTAATAAATTAAGACAAATAGGTTGAGAAAATACCTTAAATTTTGGGGTGTTATATTTACAACTAGCTCGACTAAATAACATTGATAAAGGTTTTACGTAAAATAAATACATTGCAACCATAATTTTGCTACTAACCCTACAAAAAGTCTTACAAATCAATCAATTGCTCCATGGTTTCACTGCTCCAATGAGCTAGTTCTTGCAAAACCTAGTAAGAAAACAAAACTCACATTTTAGAGTATAACTCTACACATCAATATTGACAATGATAACAATATAAGAAGTTTTACCTTTTGTAATGCCAACACAAGGTACCAATTCAAGCCCTAGTTAAAGAACAGAAAGAAATTCATTCTACTTCAACCAATTATTAGTGCATAATATATAACTCAATATCCCCCGCCCCCCACTCCAAAGTATAACTTTGAAATCATTTAAACTAATATCAACCGAAACTCATAAAAGTACCATTAAACTTAACATTAGTCAGTGAGAAAATAACTTATTTTACCAAATATGGTCTTAACACTTAGTTTCAAAAAACAAAATCACCTCTGTCAAAATCAAAACTAAACAAAGAATAGCAACCAAACACATGAAAATTCACCACACCAGTCATAATCACAACTAAACATAGATGATGATGATGAATAAAAGAAACAAACTTGAAATTTTGTCGTCTCAAGTAGGCAACCATATTCTTGGTGGCTCATATTCTCGCCTTTTCTAGTTCATTGTGATAATTTTCCAGTTGTTAAACAAAAAACATAATTAATTAACCACATTAAAAATTTAGGGTTTAGGTTAATAATTTAAGAGTGGTTTTATAAAACGTGAGAGAGAAAGAAAAGCTTGGTAAACATCATTAAAGAAAGTATTGAAGACTGTCACTTGAAAAAAAAGCTTAGTTTGTAAAGGGTACAACAAGACTTAGTCGGGGATATACTTGTGGGTTTCTGATAAACTTGCATATAAACAATGCGAGCGATCACTTAAATGGAAAGCGACATTAAAATAAAATTAATAAGCTAAAATAAGCATAAATTATTAACATAAGGTGGTTGGAGGATGGTTTGGGCACACAGTCTATAGGAAAACATCACCTTAGACAAGCATGCTCAAGACATTCTACCCTACTTAAATAGTTAACGTCCCTGTCGACTGGTGAAGCTTGAACTCTTTGATTTGCTTTCAGGCTTTTATCTCTTGGCATGTTCCTAACTTGTTTCTTCTACGAGGAGGTTTCAGGAATTCATAAATTATCCTTATTGGTCCTTTGCCCTTCCTAACCCGATCAACAAGGATCTCTTCAACTTCTTTGTCTTCCTTTTGATTCAGGTTGATGCTTAGTCAACAATGTTGTTGCACTAGTTGTCAATGGGATCTGGATGGTAGAGTTTTAAGTTTCTCACATGAATTACTAATGGATTTCCATCCATGCAGGTAACACCACCCTGTAAAATGCATTGCCTATCTTTTTGAGGACTTGTACAAGCCTCTCGTATTTTCTAACGAGGAGTTAATCTTTACGCCCTAAAAAACGAATTTGTTTTGGCTTCAAATTGATAAGGGCTTAATCTCCAGCTAGAAACTCAAGAGGATGATACTTTTTATCTGCACACTTCTTCATGCACTTTAAATCTTTCTATAAGTAAGATCAAGCGATGTCTTTCGTCTGCTTCCACCTTTTTGGAAAGTTGTGAGCTTGAAGATTTTTCTTGCACAAGGATGAAAATTATATGAGGTAATAAGGTTGTCTTCCACTTACAATCTCAAAGGGACTCTTTCCTATCAACGAACTAGTCTTAGCAGTGAAATAGAATTGAGCCACATCTAGTAGCTAGACTCGATTTTTTGGTCTTGCATCAACAAAATGGGGCAAATACTCCTTAAGCATACAATTGTATTGTTTCGCCAGCCATCTGTCTAAGGATGTGTTAGCTTGAGGATATATTCTGACTTGTCCCTAAAAAAGTAAATAATTATGTCCATAATGTACCAATGAATTGACCATCTTTGTCACTCATAATACTCATGGGAACTCTCCACAACATGCCTAAAGAATAATGTGTTGTCAACTTCACAAAACACTACTTGGTAGTTGGGATGAATGTGGCATACTTCGAAAAGTAATTAATGGTAACTAAGATGGACTCAAGGTCGTGCACCATTGGGAGATGGGTAATGAAGTTCATGGATACACTCTCTCATGGTCTTGTTGGAATAGGCAAGGGTTCGAGAAGTCCAATAACTTTTGCTTTTTCAACCTTATCTTGCTAACATATGAGGCATGTCTTAGTACATTGCATGACATCGTCTCGCATATTGGACGAGAAGTAGCCTTTCTTCAATAATGCATAAGTCCTCTACCACCCAGGATTGCCAACCCATAAGGTGTCGTGACACTCATGTAGTAATTTCTTTCTCAGATCCTCTACTCTAGAGACATACAAACAATTACTCTAGTCACCGATAAGCCTTCTTCTACCTACAACAGTCTTATCTTACCAGCTTGAAAGGATTGAAGGGGTCGTTAAAGATAAAAAAAATACAAGAATTAGTTCTATTGCACAAGCAAATTCATAGAACAAAAATGAATGCAATAGCAAAATAATATAATTGGGTAAAAGAAAATTCCACAACCTCATAAAACTCTTCAACGAATATACCCAACTCATTATGTAAAAGAATTAATTACAAAAAATAGTAGAATATAGTAAGAATATGAAGCTTGTGTTTTGAAGTAAATTAATTGTAAAGGAGGAAGTTATAAAAATAACCAAGTATAAGGTTAGGCCTTCTAAGGAGAAGTATGCATTTTTGCTAGGCGGCGCGAGGAAGGGTAGTATTTGTTTTGAGCTAGGCAAGGAATAGCTAAGCAAGGAAAGAAAAGTTGAGAAGGGAAGACGACAACGAACACTTAACCAATTATCAAGTGACGAGCTAGGCGAGGAGGAGTAGGTTAAGTATTAAACGTAAATGATTGGTTAGGTAAACACGTGTAAACTTAAGTTTATCATGGACTAAGAAGGATACTAAACTACCATGTGTAAAGCACTAAGTAAGAGTTGGAGAGCTTAGATGAGTTTAAGGATGACTAATCCAATTTAGGGTTAGTATAAATGGGTCTTGTGAGTTCAAAGGAAGTTACAATTATATAAGAAAATTGAGATATCCCGACACACAAAATCGCATCAGATAGACTATGTCAAAAAATATAACCTATGCTGACACTGTGACGTCTGTATCGATAGCGGTCCTCTGTTTTGATGTTGTGTTCAAGATGTCGGAACAATGTACCTCTCCCCTGGCGCCATGCATGTACATGTCGGGGAAAGTTGAAAATTAAATAATAATTTACCTTTTCTCTGACGGCATGCAATTATACATTAGAGAATACCTAGCTATGTTTGATGTGGGCGTTTGTGGCATTTGGGAAAATGAAAATTATTATTTAAATTTTAGATTTCCCTGATATGTAAGTGCACGACGTCGAGAATTTTCTTACTATTGCCAACGTTAACGTTGACCA
This sequence comes from Cucumis melo, assembly GCF_025177605.1. NCBI lineage: Eukaryota > Viridiplantae > Streptophyta > Magnoliopsida > Cucurbitales > Cucurbitaceae > Cucumis > Cucumis melo. The sequence continues at coordinate 8,864,876 of NC_066867.1, read as the reverse complement.
CTTCGAGGAAGCGGTAACATTTCAATAATTTTTGCAACTTTTTCAATGCCATAAGTGAAACTTCGGGCTTAGTGGGGCTTGTTCTGATGTTTCATTTATGGCGTTACGATAAGAGGGGATCTATCGACGTCTTCGTGCTGCGTTGGGAGATTCCCAATAAATGGGAGTTATGTGTTCACATAACACAGAACTCAAACAAAAGAAAAACAATTAGAGAATAAGAGAGAGAGAGAAAGATCTGCTGCCTTGTCGTCTCTGTCCGTCGTCCGTCATCTCTGAGTTATTCTACCACCCACCATCCTTCCCTTGTTGTCTTACTCCGCCGTCGTCACTACTCTACATTTTGGTAAATGATTTATTCTTTTTTTTTCTTCTATGTTAAATAAATGTATGTTTAAATGTATATTGAACTTGTTTGCATGGATAAAGTTAAAACTGTTGCAATGTATGTTTAAATGTATTGAAATCGTTTACTGAAATTGTTGGAAGTTTAGGAATTAAGTTGTATGTATAAAATGTATATTGAAATTTATTATAGGTTTATAGTTGAAATTGTTGAAATTTATGTTTATATGTATTGAAATTGTTTAAAGATTAGGAATGAAATTGTACGTATAAAGTTTTAGATGTATTGAAATTATATTGAAATATATTGAAATTGTTGTTGTAAGAGAGGGGCCCAATTGATAGTATATTGAAATGTATTGAAATTGTTGAATTGTTGAAATTGAAATTTTTTAGATGGTTGAAATAGTTTAAATATTTGAAATTTTTGAGAGGAGGGCCAGTTGAGTCATTTTCATTGATTTGTTGTGGTTGTTCTGCAGTTATGCTAATTTGTTAGTATGCTTTGTTTGTTATAATTTAGTGTTAGAATTATGGTAGCCTTTAGTAGTTTATAGTTTGTTAGAAGTGTTAGGTAGCTTGCAAAGCTTGTTGATTGGAAATGTTTGGTAGCATGGAAAGATTGATGTAATATGTGATTAGGTTGTTCTGGCTATTTTGCAGTTACGATAGCCTTTTTAGTTTAAACTTAGTTATAGTGAAAGTTGGGATATTGGGTACTTCTGAGTTGTAGTTTATTCATGGAGTAAGTTTGAGCATTTGAGAGGAGGAATATAAGACTAATGAAACTTATTTATGTTCTTGGTCTTTAACGATGGACAAGGGGTTAGATGAAACTTAGGAATAAGTTCTCGGTTGAATATAGAGAGGGAGTGTCCCAATTTTAGAGGTTGCAAAGTATCACATTGATGAGTACGGACAGACAAGGTGTCCATGCAAGAGATATATGAACTCAAATTAGGACTCATTAGAGGATGTTGAGCGATATTTATTAACAATTAAAATATCTCCCTCCTATACACATTGGATGTATCATGGAGAGCTAGTGAACTTGCTTAGAGGTATAAAAAGATTTGATGAAGATACTAGCAGTGACCCTTTTCATGAAGGAACTAACAGCAACCATTTTCCTAAAGGCAATGAAATACTAGGTATGCTTCATGATTTACAAGCTCTGATTGAATACGAAGAAGAAACGGAGAAAGGTTTGGAGAATGACATGTTGTTTAATAGTGGGGTAGAGCAAGAGACAGTTAACATATTTCAGGAGTTATTAATGAAGCATGTAGTGTGCTATACCCTGGTTATTAAGAATTTTCATCCCTAAACTTCTTAGTTAAGTTGATACATGTCAAGGTTCTTAATGATTGGAGTAACAAGTCCTTCGATATGTTATTGGAAATGTTAAAAGCAGTATTTTCAATGTGTAATACTAATATCCCTACTTCATTTTATGAAGTCAAACGAAAACTGTGTGACTTGGGCCTAGGATACGAGACTATTCATGCGTGTAAATTCGACTATGTATTGTATTGAAAGGACTTTGGGGATTTGCAACATTGTCCAACTTGTGGTGAGTCTTGGTACAAGGTTAGTCCTAACAGAGGGGAAAAAAATTCCGCACAAGGTGTTGCACCACTTTCTGTTGATACCAAGATTACAGTGATTGTTTGTCGTAAAAGGGCTCGTTTGACATGAGATAGCATAAGGATAAATGAGTCGAAACAGATGATGTGTTGCGGCATCTAGCTTATGCAGAGGGATGGAAGCATTTTGATTGTGAACTTATGAGTTTGTTTTAGATTCATGGAATGTTCGTTTAGGATTAGCTTATGATGGGTTTAGATTCACGGAGTATCTCTTACAGTATGTGACATGTGGTGTTAATTCCTTATAATTTTTCGACCTCAGAAATGCATGAAAGAGTCCAACTTATTCGTGTCATTGCTCATACTCGACCTAAGAGTGTGATCCCCGACGCACTATACAAAATAGTGGAGTCATGTGCGTGTTGGTGAAAATAGTGGCAATGGAAGTGCCGACAATAATTTCTACGGTATATTAGATGAAGTTTTTTCCTTTTAATATCCGATGAGACGACGTAGTTGGATATTTAAGTGTAGATGGTTTGATACAGATAAGAACAAAAACCACAGAACACACATGAAATTAGGCTACAAATCAATCACACATCACGTTTTTTGTTCCCTGAGGAACCAGTCATTCTCGCAATTCAGGCACCTCAAGTCTTTTACCTTGAAAACCCAAAAAATGGTGCCAATTGGAAAGTTTTTCAAGTGGTCCAATATAAATGTTTATGGGACATGCGCGAAGTAGAGGATGTTAGAATGAGCAACTGAATGTACTAGAAATCGTTGTCGAACATCACATGGATGAACACATTAATGATGACACCCTATGTAGACCCAAAGTTTATCCTACATTGGTGAAAAGATCGGTTATGCGTCATGTCGTTAACGTCTTCATAAACAATGATGATGATTAACAATTATCCATTCAAAGCGAATCTGGCAATGACGAATAATAATGACAAATCACGTACTCACATATTTCATTTCTTTAATTAATTATGGTTTATATATCCACAAATACTATGTCATTCTCCAGTTGTTTCGATGAGGCTGATGCTATTTTTGATTTGATTTTGACATCGACGCGTTCAATAACGAAACAAAAACGTCCTCGATGGGTGACACGTTAGGTTAGTCACGTTACTTAAACAATTAATTGCATAAATTACATGGAGTTATGTTTTTGATAGTCTTCTGTTTTCATAGATGCCTCTCAACCCATTACACGCACTCCTAGAAGATAAAAGCACTCTAGGAACTTGGAGTTAAATAGATACGTGCAACAGAATGGAAAGATGCCAATATCCATCACTCTAAGAATGGATAAGTTGATCTCGCACATGTTGTACGCTTCAGCAACATCATTTGTGTGTTAACCCGAGATACATTTTCAGTCTGCTCCCTTAAGTGGCAGATATTACTTCAGAGTACATCAAAGTTGTGAAGGGTGGTTTACGAGTAAGTTTTTAGATTAGCATATATATATGTTACTTACGTATATATGTAGCAACCTAATCCATGTGTACTTTTCTTTTGTAGCATGGTTCGTGCCTAATTTAATTCGTAGATCAAGCGCTTACTCGATTTGTTGAGCATCAAATGCTCAGCAGGTGGAAATAGTTCAGGGGAGAAAACCATAGGAGAAGTTTAGTGACCCTAAACAAGCACGTGTCAACCCACCTCTCATATTGAAGAATCGTATGGAAGATTGGCACTTCCTCTACAATAGTATATTAGTCGATAGTTTCAGGTGATCTACATTTTTTAGTATTCCTCGACGTTGTTTCTTTTTGTTGTTTGTATGTAACATTTGGATTGTTTACATGTAGGAGCAATCAATGAAAAAGGCTGCTAGAGCGAAGCAGCCTTATAATCATAATAACGAATTCAAGTCATTTCTACAAGGACAACAGGGGCTCACTAAAAAATGAGGTCAACCAGTCGACTGTGTGGGGATTTTTAGAAAAACACATGCCCGAAGTGGTCAATTCGTTTCATAGGCAACTGTGGTATGAAAATATTTTATCTTATTTTGTACTTCTATTTACGAGTTTAACTTAATTAAAAATTTTCTTACAGAATCAAATGTTGGAACTCTAGTCCCAACCAACCTTAGAGTGTTTCCAACCACTCTCTGAAAACGAGATATGCGAGACCATTTTGGATAGACAATCAAGCTACTGAAAAGGTCTTGGTTAGGGTCTTGGCCAAAGTCCTAAAAGACTACTAGTAAGTCCTTGTCTTCATTATATGAGCAAGAGATGCACGCTAGGGAGGTAAGGGAATTAAAAGCTCGCCTTCACAACGCTCAACGATTTATTGAAGAAAAACAAAGATCGTTAGTGTTGCATGAGCGGCAAATGGAAGAAAGTACCGATAAATGAAAGAAAATGTTCGACAAATGGAAAAAATGAGGAAGATGATTGAGGAACTAAGTGGGGCACAAAGAGGACCTTGATTCCATTGCAATACGTATTTTTTAGCATTTAAGTTCTTTATTTTCTTATTGGTGATATATATCTAAATTTACTTTCATGTCATTGTAGGTTGGGAGCCTTAAGGAAATTAATGTCTACGGCAATTAGGAGAACTAGTTTTTAGTTTTTATTTTTCATGTAATTTCTGAACCTACAGATGTGTAATTTTTGAATATTTAATTTAATATGAATATAAATATGATTTGGTAATTTAATATTTTTTTTATTAATTTTACGTTTTATTTTTTTCAGAATTTGATTGAATTTAAATCGAATCAGAATCCAATAAATTACAAAAAATTAAATGATAAAAATTAAAAATATTATAAATACTTTTCCCCCAACGTTGTTGGTGCTTCAGGCATGACAACCTATCCTGATGTATCATTAGGAAAATGTCATCTGATGTAGCGTTAGAAGTTCTGTATTGTCAACATAGAGGGAGACATCGACAATAGAAAATTACCGATGCATTGGCCGCACGTCGAAAGTAACCTTTCCTCGACATTTTGAATCAATCGACAACGCATGCATCAGGATAAAGTCATTGCTAATGTCATCCTATTTGCACGTCAGTGTTGCCTCCTCCAATGCATTATTACCGATTTTGTTCCCGATGTCGCTTACTGGGTTGGGAGACCCTGTCCCAATGCATTTTTCTATTTATTCTAACACCTCTATGCGTCAGGAGATCCTCTAATTCTTGTAGCCTAGGAAGTTTTGAAAAGTACTAAGTTCTGCTTAGAGAGTCTAGGCGAGGAGAGCTTAAGTTAGGCGTTAAAAAGGAGGTTAAGAAGAAATATATTAGCTTTATGAGTGACCCTTTTCAAATAACATAATAAATTTTCTAAAGTTGTTCTACCAAATTCATGTTATGTTATGCATAATGTAATGCATTTTATATTCTTGTTTATGAAGTATATGGAAAGCATCACTATTTAAAAGTCTATTTACATGTTAAAGTATGTGTTCTTATGTTGCTTGTATGCAAGTAAACCATTAGCTTTATTACTATCATGAACTAGCTGTTATATGCACATAAGAGTAAAGGCAACCATGCATTGAGTGGCTCGCAAGGTGAGAAGGTGGTTGAATGCGTTGAGAGGTCTGCGTTCGAGTTAATTGTCGGAGCAACTAGAATTAAATGAGGTTCCGTAAGGATACTTTTGGTGAAATGAGAAACATCACAATAGTTTTTGCGTTAAGAACGTTCAATGTCCAAGTGAAAGAAAGAAGTAGAAGCTAAGACGGTGATTCATATTCTCAGCGTGTGTCAAGGCTTTGAGAAGTTGATATAGTTAAATGATTTTAGGAATGTACTTGTATTCCTCAAAAGGTTTTCCAAAATGTCACTCATTAAGCATTAGGCTTGCATTTTAAGTTTTCCTTCCTCAGGTAAGTGAAGCAAATAGACCGCTTAGAGGAGGCAAGCTACTGCATGATAAAAGTTGTTGCAAAGCATTGTTGTTTTGCATTTTAGTTTTAGATTCTATTAAAGTATTTGTATCAAGTTTGGTTAAGAGGAAGTAATGATATTAAGTTTTCCAAGTTTTGGAAGTGTTGCATTTTCTTATTGTAGAGCGTGTGTCTTTTAAATAAAGTTGAAGTTTTCAGAGTGGGTGTTCTAGCTCTTCACTTACGACAGGCGTGTCAACCGCCCAAGTTGCATTCCTGCCCTGAACCGGTGGTTGAATCCCAAGAGATTTCGTGAATAAGGCACACGAATCAAGAAGTAAAAAATGTTTGAGAATCTGATAATTGTATGTTATGGTGGGACTTTTTGTGACAAATAACAAGGAAAGTAGAAAAGGCAATAAAATGATTTTGTAGTATTTTCAAGATTTCTTCTAGCATAACTAGAAGATATTGATTCTCTCCAGAATTGGGTGTTTTAGCGAGATTCTTATCTTTCTAATCGTTAAATAAAAAGATAATTGCAATTTTGTTCGATCCTTAGCCAATTGGTCCAGGAACATATTTTTATCTTATTAGTGTCCACATGCACGATTCAAGTTGCATAATGATCAAGGAAATCAAGTTGAGACTACCTAAAATGGGAATGCCTTTATATAAAGGATGATTGTTTTAGGAAATTTCAAATTAATAAACAAAGATAATTCAATAAGATGTTTCCTGCTAAAGAATCAAATCTAAAAGTATAAAACAATAAATCATTTTTTAACTTTGTGCTTAGTGTATCTAAAATTAAGGTCTAATTCATGCTTTAATGGGTAGTTAATTCAATCAAGTAAGAAATTTTTATTTAAAAGCAAGATAGTAAACAACCCAAAGATTAATCAAGATGAGCAATTTAGGAATAAATTCTCAAAGAATTCTACTAAAACCACCAAAAACCCAAGAAGATTACCTTTAGTTTTTCATGATCTTCAAAGTAGCCTTAAAGATTGGAAGAAAGAAGATAGCTATTTTTGAAGGATCTTGAAAGCACTTTATTAAATTGAAGAGAGAACTTACAGTTGTTTTGGGAGTCTTTTTTATGAAAGTGTAAAAAAATGAGTGCTTGATTGGCTTTACAAAGTGATTGGGCTTAAATAAGCCATTATGTTGGATTGGAGGCAAAAACGTGTGCAAAAACGCATGTTTGACGCTAATTTGAAGTTTGGAGCGTCGTGACACCTATTTTACTAAGCCAAAAAAGAAACTTCCTCTGTAGGGGTTCGAAGTACAGCAACATCAGGTAACCTTATCTAACCACAAAGGTAATCTAAACCTTCCACCTAACAGTACAAAAACTTTTTTTTTATTGAGCTTTTTTTTTTTTTTTTTTTTTGCTCAAGCCTCACTTTTTTTTTAAGCAAGCATTTGCTTAGCTTTGCCACTCTTTTCTTCCTTTGAATTTTTCCTTCTTCTTTCACTATAGTAGAAAGCTTTGATTTGCTTCGATTGGGCTTTTCCTATTTTAAAATCCATCTAGTAGACTCGATGGGATGATCAACCTTTCGGGGTGATAGCAAATCAATTTGAGCACAAGTACTCTTTTTCAAAAGATCATATATATGTTCATCATGACTTAGCAAAGAATTCATTCATGCATTAGATAATGAGTGAAAAAAATTAAAATGCCCTCAAAGTCATGAATGCTCTTTTCCTTATTTAAACTCATGCAAGCTAAGTTAGGATAAACGTATCATAAACTATCATAGTAAAGCACCAAGCAAACTAGAAAAAAACCATCCATGCATTTTTCTTTTTTTATGCAATCAATCAATCATTTCAATCATGGTTTGATTCATGCATTTATTCAAGGACAGAAATCCAAAAATCTCAAATATTCACATTTTCCAAAAATTCCACAAAACCCGACCTCGAATGATCAAGGGCTATCTAGACATGCAAGAGAACAATATCAATGAAAAGTTTAATTGGGCCAATAATTCTAATACCCCGAAGTTATGTAAAAACATGCAAGTATATACGCAAACGAGCTAAGCCAAAACCACCTCCAACAATAAAAGCATGCTTTTGTCCTTGAAGCATAAATTAAAAAATTAAAAATAATGAGAACAAAATAAAAGAGGAATAGAGAAAAGTTCTCTTGATTTTGGTCAGTACTTTGTTGGTCGAGTCCGACTAGCCTAGTGGAAGCTTGGATTTCACTTTTATGTATTTATCCTGTAAAGCAAAATGGGTTCAAAATTCTCTCAGATTATTTGAAAGTTAAAACTAAACTAAAAAGTTTAAAAGAACTAGAAAAGTAAAAGACTAAAAAAAACAAAAAAACAAAAAATCTAAAACTGGAAAGTAAATTTGATATATGGCTGCCTTTAGAAAGCCTAAATACTTAAGGTTAGTTGCTCGATCATATTTTTGCCAACTCATCCTGGATTGATTATAAGTGGCTTTGTTCCTCAATTTGCTTTTAGCATGCTTGTCTCTCCATGCTCATGCTTTGAATGGAAACGAGTATTAGATCCTAGGAGAGGTCCTTCTTCATCAAATAGCAAAAATTCAAGGAAGTTAGAGGGAGAGACTTAAGCTCAATCCCTAATTCTTGCAAAACAAATAGTTTTTCGTGAAGAGAAGAATCTTTTCCAAAGATAAAGTCAATGAGACGGACATGATTTTCAACAAAAGAAATGGTATTTGAATTGAAATTAAAAGCACCATCATTGTCCAAATTGCTTTCAAGAAAATTGCATTATCATCAAGCAAAAAAATTTCATCAACAAATTTCAAATCAACAATAACCTTTTCATAATCTTTATCTACTTCAAAATTTTCATTTATAGTCAAATTCCCAAGAGAAATTAGATCTTGATCATGATATCGAGATAAAATAATTTCATATTCTATTCCAACATCATCATAGTTCAAAAAGAAATTTTCATGCTCAATCTCAAGATTATCGTTGCAATTCAATTTATCAAAATCAAAGTCAAAAGAGGATGCAACAATATTGTCAACATTCTCATCAAAATGATCATCTACATCCATCAAAATCTCATCATCATGCATTTTAGTGGACTAAAGAGATAAATGTTCATCCGAAAATTTCATGGCATCAAAGATATCAAAGAACACAATATCACCATCAAATTCTACACTAAGCAATCCCTAATCTACATTGAAAATGGCTTTAGCGGTCTTAAAGATAGGTCTACCTAGTAAAATAGCGGATGAAGGTTTAGTAGGATGCCCATTCATTTGCAAGATATAGAAATCCGCTAGAAAAATTAAATCTCCTACTTTAATTAAAACATCTTCTACTCTGCCAAAAGGAGAAATGTAAGATTTATCTGCCAATTGAATACAAACATTGGTCTTTTGCAAATTGCTAAGCTTAAGGTCTTGAAAAACATTGTAAGACATAACATTTATCGAGGCTCCTAAGTCTAGCATGGCATGAGAAATCATAGTATCTTTAGTAGTGCAGGGCAAAGTAAACATATCCGAGTCTCAGCATTTCTCTGGAATGTTCTCTTTTAGCAAAGCCGAAAAATTCCCACTTACAGTTACTTTCTCTTTGTCTTTTGTCTTTCTTTTGTTAGTGCATAACTCTTTAAAGAATTTGGCATACCTCGGGATATGCTAAATTGAACTAGAAGGGGCAAGTTTATTTGTACCTTCTGAACACCTCTAAAAGCTCCTCATTTTTAGTTTCCTCCATCTTCTTTGGGGTCAACCTAGAAGGAAAATATGATTTATGAATGTAATAAGAAATGGGAGACAAAAGAATTTCACTAAGTTTTGTTGTGGTTGGTTCGAGAATCATTTCTTCTTTTTCATCATTTCTTACCTTGGGTTGGACAACTTTATAGAGGGTCGAGTTTCACCGTTGGATCATCTAATGTGTAGAAATTAATATTTTACCACTTCATAAAGAAATGACACTTACATTGGTGTGATTGGGTTGAGCAGAAAGTTTTCTTTTACCTCCAGTCTTACTCACCGTCGTGGCAATTGGGTGATTTGGTTCCCCATGTTCACGAATTCATTCTTACCCTCTTGTTGGAAGGCTTCACTTCTTGTTGGAATGCTATTGCTTTTTGTAAGAAATTAAGAGTTAGTTGTTAAAGTTTTAACTATATCGTATAAAGACATACCTTGAGATGAAGTAGAATGAGGAGGAGTGATATCGTTTCTTGTTGGAATGCTTTTTCTTTTTGTTGGAAATTAAAAGAGTTAGTTGTTAAAGTTTTAACTATATCCTTTAAAGACATACCTTGAGATGAAGTAGAATGAGGGGGAGTGGTATAGAAGGTTCTTTGATCAAATTGTGCTTGATTCTGTCACGTCCCTTCTCAAAAGTCACTTCATGCAACCAGATGGAGGCATGTCAATTAGACACACAACATGTATCACACCGCGTGATAAACGCTAAATACCTAGTGACTAGAACAACTTTTTTTACTAGTCTCAACGTAGAGCTTCAACCTTGGACTTAAGAGACCTCAACGCAATGCAGCGAAAAAATAACTTAAATAATCAAATAAGAACTTGTTTAATTTAACTCTTCTTAAGCTTTTAACCACCCAGCAATAAACATAGAATAATGTAGAGGAAAACAAATAAACAGAACATCTTTTATTACTTGGACCAATAACTTTACAATTACACTTTCCTTTCTTTCTTAGTACAAAGATAAATCTTAGACTTGAATACCTAGCCTAGGCTTCATAAAACTGAGATACAATGTCACACCCCCTCTAGGACTACCTGCTAGCTTAGACCGAAAGATGGCGTGAAGCCGACGGACAACACTTTTCTTTACTTGTATCTGTCGACTCTGCTTAAAAATTTAATGTGATGAACTTGCCAATCTAGTATATAAACTATTATACATGCAAAAAAACACAGCGGATCCTAGGCTAGTCAAACACATACATGAAGTGCACCTCGAAATTAACTGATTTCAGGAGTAAACATAAAGACGCCTTAATCAAAATATAACCAACAAAAATTTACACAATTGTAGCTCCTAAAGCTTATACAAACTGTGGAGTATCTATAACATACAAGGGTGTATATACATCATAACACAACAAACTCTATGTCCAACTTGAAACACATATTGGCAATCGATAACATAGCTTGAGCAGACTAAGGCAGTCTATCAGGCACCGGGAACTCGATCTCTACCTGGAAAATGGGTAAAACATTTTGGAAAGGGTGAGCTATAAAGCTCATTGAGTGACTTAGTTTAAAACTATAAATTTAAAGATAAGAGCACGTGAAAACTTTACACATATAAATCTGTTTATACAAGTCGTAAATGTAAACGTGTAGTAGTAAGAATAGTTTTCTCAAATACTCAGCATGTACGTCATTGAAATCTAGCAAGACATATTAAGTATATCGAAGCATTTTAACTAACATGACAAATCTACGTTGTGTAGGGTACACCCAGTATAACAACGTTTACAAGCTCTACGATGTAGTGGGGTCTGTCCAGCACTTCCATCGTCTTTGTTGTAGTGGGGCCCACAAAGCACTCACGACAACATCGTTGTTACGGAGTACACTCAACGTCAACAACCCAACCGAGTATTAGAACTCTAAACATTCTTGTTTTCTAAAGATATACATAACGTGTCGCACTAAAGATGACGCTCACGAAAACAAAACTTAAGAAATAAAATCCTATTTCATCAACTACCTGAAATTTCCAGATTTCTAACATAAACTTCAAATGACTATAGCTTCCTCAATACTTAACCAAAATGAGTGTTCTTTCTATCAAAATCTTCGTTTGAGGTTGTCTAAAACTTACCTCAAGACATATAAATCTGATTCCTTGTGAATAAACTCAGATAACCCTCGAAACAGAACAACTTCAAGAATCGCACACACACGAGCTCTTTAACTTGTCCCTACAATTTAACTTAGTTTTAGTCATTTTTGGTTCACGATTTCTTCATGAAAGTTGTATTAAATTAAATAAGCTTTCCAACCATACCAAATAGAGATCCTAACTTCACCGGTATACTTTGAAATACAAGAAAAACCAGAGACCTCCTAATTTTGCATGAAAACCAACTACCCTGTTTTCTTCATCAAAAAGCACCCAATGAATATCAGAATTTGCCCCAACTTTCTTCATAAAATTTGTTCCAAAATGAGGTAACTTTCAGTAAATATAAACCTAACTTCTTAATTCCTTTTGAAGAGTTCGAACTGAATTAAAAACCAGTGATGTAAAGAATGAACCAAATTCAGCCATGGATACACTTTGCTTGAGTTCTCCTCCTCTTCTTCAACCTCAAAATTCTAGTAAAATTCCTCTTCTTCTTCCTTCCAAACTCTCTCTCAAATTTTCTCTGTAAAATAAAGAATGAAAAAAATGGAAGATGGATAAGAACCAAAGAAGAAAAAGTTTGGCTGTGAAGGGAAGAGAAGAAGAAGCAAAGAAAAAATGAAATCTTTCTTCTTCTTCTTCTTTTTCTTTTATCCTTCCTTTTCTTTTTTTCCTTTATTTTACATAATAAAACAATTAAATATATAAATATATATATATATATATATTTACACTTAATTTCCATTTTCTTTTTTTTTTCCACATTTAAAGAAATTAAACCAAGAAAATATCGGGTTTACAACTTACCTTTCCCTTAGAAAATTTCGTCCTCGAAATTTAGAATGTCCTTAACTGAAAAGTATCAGGTATCTCTTCTTCATCTGATCTTCCGGATCTCAAGTTGCCTCCTCCACTCCATGATGTCTCCATAAAACCTTTATGAGTGGAATTGTTTTGTTTCTCAAAACTTGTTCTTTTCTGTCGAGAATCTGAACTGGTTCTTCAACATAACTCAAATCTTCTTTTAATTCAACTGGTTGCTTTTGTAACACATGTGATGGATCTGGTATATATTTTCATAACATGGATACATGGAAAACATCATGTATTCGTGCAAGTTCTATTGGCAACTCAAGTCTATACGCTGCTGGTCCACTCGTTCTGTTATCTGATATGGCCCAATATATCTAGGACTTAACTTACCATTTCTTCCGAAACGAGTAACACCTCGCCATGGAGATAATTTCAAGAAAACTTGATCTCCAACTTGGAATTCTAGGTTTCTTCGTCGCTTATCCGCATAACTTTTCTGTCGATCTTGGGCTATCTTCAGGTTTTCTCTGATTAACTTAATATTGTTTGTCGTAGTCTGAACCAACTCAGGACCTACTAACTTCCGCTCTCCCACTTCATTCCAGCACACTGGAGTTCTGCATGGTCTCCCGTATAAGACCTCATATGGTGCCATACCGATACTAGACTGATAGCTATTATTATAAGCAAACTTCATAAGTGGCAAATGGGTATCCCAACTTCCTTTAAGTTGAAGGACACATGCTCTCAACATATCCTCTAAAGTTTGGATGGTCCTCTCAGACTGACCATCTGTTTGGGGATGAAATGATGTACTAAACTTTAGCCCTGTTCCCATTACTTTCTGTAAATTAGGCCAAAATTTAGAAGTAAACCTCAGATTCCTATCTGAAACTATGGACACTGGTACTCCAAACAAAAAATCCATAGTAATATGCTCTCATTTCCACTCTGGCACTGGCAAAGGATTAAGAATCCTCCTGACCTCTATCTTATTGGTTTAACCTGTTGACAAATAAAACATCTATCAACATATTCAGCTATCTCTTGTTTCATTCCAGGGCATTAATAAGTCTTCTTTGAAGTTCTGTCATCTTGGTGCTACCTGGATGCATAGCGTAAGCTGAACTGTGAGCTTCTTCTAGAATAGCATTCTTAAGCTCGCTGATATTCAGAACACATAATCTTCCCTGTTTAACAATGGCTCCATCTGTTCTCAGCTCAAACTCCACCTTTAAGTCTTTGTTGGATTTCCCAAGCTTCTTCTGTAAATTATTGTCCTCTGATTGTCTTCTTACAATCTCAGTTACTAGAGAGGACCAAACCTGAAATTGTGCTAAGAGACTTCCTGAATCCTCTATAGTTACTACTACCTTGGAACCTCTTAACTCATTCAACAAAGCTACTCGAATACCACACAAGGCACTCTTCGGAAGACTTGACTTCCTACTTAATGCATCCGCTACTACGTTAGCCTTACTTGGATGATACTCTAAAGTACAATCATAATCTTTAATCAGTTCTAGCCATCGCCTTTGTCTCAGATTTAGCTCTTTCTGATAAAAAATATACTTCATGCTCTTATGATCTGTGAAAATATGGCACTTTTCCCCGAACAAATAGTGTCTCCAGATTTTTAATGCAAAAAAAACTGCTGCTAGCTCAAGATCATGGGTAGGGTAATTACACTCATGCTTCTTAAACTGCCTTGAAGCATAAGCTATTACATTCCTATCTTGCATAAGCACACAACCTAATCCTAGCCTTAAAGCGTCACAATAAATCACAATAGTCCTTCCTGTTACAAGAAGAGCCAGAATAGGTGCTGTGACTAGTCTTTTCTTCAATTCCTGAAAACTTTGCTCGCATTTATCTGACCACTCAAACTTAGCATTCTTCCTTGTCAAAGCGGTCAAAGGCAATGTCAATCGTGAGAAATCCTCAATAAAACGCCTATAGTATCCTGCCAAACCCAGGAAACTACGTACTTCTGTCACACTAGTTGGTCTTTTCCAATTGACACCGCTTCCACTTTTTGTGGATCGACACTAACTCCTTTTGCTGAAACTACATGTCCCAAAAATACTACTTGTTTCAACCAGAACTCACTTTTGCTGAACTTAGCGTACAACTATTTATCACAAAGAGTCTGTAGAACAATCCTCAGATGTTCCTTATGGGTTTCTCTGTCAACCGAGTAAACTAATATATCATCAATGAACACGATCACAAAATGATCTAAATACTGATGGAAGATCCTGTTCGTGAGATCCATGAAAACCGCTGGCGCATTCGTAAACCGAATGGCATAACTCGAAACTCATAATGCCCATACCTTGTTCTGAATGCTGCCTTAGTAATATCTGATTCTCTAACCTTCAACTGGTGGTATCCTAACCTTAAGTCAATCTTACAGAACAATGCTGCTCCCCTTAGTTAATCAAATAAGTCATCGATGCGTGGTAAAAGATACTTGTTACGTATTGTAACCTTGTTTAACTGTCTATAGTCAATACATAATTTGAGGGTACCATCTTCTTTTTCACAAATAGCACTGGTACTCCCCAAGGCGATATACTAGGCCTGATGTATCCTTTGTCGACTAGTTCTTGTAACTGCATTTTAATTCTTTAAGCTTGCTTGGAGCCATTTTATACGGTCCCTGTGAAATAGGTGCTATTCTTGGTAATAATTCAATGGTGAACTCAATCTCTCTGTCAGGTGGCAAACCTGACAGATCATCTGGAAATACATCAAGAAACCCTTTCACCACAGGAACATCTTTTGGCTTCAGCTTTTCTCTCTGCACTACTACGATGTGTGCAAGAAACGCTGTGCAACCCTTCCTTAGCAATTTCTCAGCTTTCAAAACTGAGATTAAACTTCTAGAAACAACCTTCCTCACACCTCTAAAAACCACTTTAGCAAAGCCTGGTTTTCTGAAAACCACTTCCTTCCTATGGCAATCCATAGATACATAGTGAGCAAATAAGAAATCCATTCCCAAAATTACATCTAACCTCTGCAACTCTAGTGGTAGCAAGTCCAGTAGCATACTGATACCTTCTACTAAAATTTCACAATTATGCAACACCTCATTGACAAGTAAAACGTCACCAACTTGAGTGTATATAGCTAACCCCTCAGATAAAGGCTCTAGCATCCTATTCAGCTTAGTCAGAAACATACTAGAAACAAAGGAATGCGTAGCACCTGGATCAAATAAAACATCTGCAGGTACATTACAAAGAAGAATCGTATCAGTAATAACGTCTGGTGCATCCTCTGCTTCTTGTTGAGTCATAACATAGACTTTTCCCTGTTGCCTAGGTCTTCCAACAACTCCCTTTTGCCTTGCACCACTGGTGCCCTCTGTTGGAACCACTGAAACTCTCGATTGCTCAACTGTCTGGGACCCAACTCTCTGATCTCTCTGAACTGTCATGTTCAACTGCGGACAATCTTTCTTGAAATGTCCTGGTTGTCTGCGCACTGGTAACATACACTGGCACCCACCAAACACTGACTCCGATGGTTGCTGCCACAACTCGTGCATGGTGTTCGCCTGACTGTACTAGCAACAGACTTCTGACCTGGTTGCGATCTTACTGTTGATCTAGTGGGTTGACTAGATATTCTCTAGTTCTATCTCTGAAAAACACTACCATCACTCACGCTCCTCGATGCTTGGCCTCCAGACTAATTCTTAAAGTCTTGACGGCTTGAAATATTTATCCCAGGCGTGAACCTTCACTGCTCACGACCTCTAAATCCACAAGCTGTTGAAGTCCCATGACTAAGCTCCACTGCTGATTTCTCTTCTGTTATACTCTACTCCACACGAAGGGCAGTCTCCACTAACTAAGAAAAATTCGTCCACTTAGCAATGGTTGTAACTGGGGTACGTATTTCAAAACGCAACCCTCTTTCAAACCTTCGGCACCTGTCACTCTCAGAAGCCACAATAACGTCAGCCTACCATGAAAGCTCGATATACTTCCTCTCATACTCAGCCACTAAAAGTGATCCTTGTTTCAACCCCAGAAATTCATCCCTCTTGGCTTCGCAGTATTTGCTGGGATAATACTTATTTTCAAATATGCCTCTAAAAGTTTGCCAGTCTAAAGCATGTGCATCACTGCGCCTAGCTAATATAGATTTCCACCATCCTTCAGCCTCCTTTTGTAACAAAAATGTGGCCAATCTAACATTTCGCTCCTCAGGACAATTCATCACATCAAAACACTTTTCAAGCATATTCAACCAGTTCTCTGCATCAGCTGGATCTGTGGAACCCTCAAACACTGTAGCCCCTAACTTCTTCAGCCGTTCAATTCTATATGCCTTTTCTGGATCACTAGGCTCTACTCTCTCTAGCCTTCCTATCTCCTGTACAGTTCTCGCAAACTGCTCGTTTCGTGCCCCACCTCAACCTCTTAGGGTACTAGATTCCCCTACTGATGGACCTTAAGGACCTTGCATCCCGTCCTGATTCTACTGGCGTCGTCTGCCAGTACTTGGTGTCATGACTCCTATAATATGTCAACACATTAGACATAATATAGATACTTAACTCAAATTCATGATACTAAATGTCTACTCACATATTAATAATAATTGGACTTACTTCTACCCTTACCTAGACCATACTCCACTAGTTCCTTTTAAGCTAACTTGACTTTCAATTATTTACTTTCCAGTTTCTTCTTAGAGCTAACCGCTCTACCTTAATTCCCATGGAGCAAACTGCTCTGATACCAAGTTGTCAAACCCCCTCCAAGACTACCTGCTAGCTTAGACCGAAAGATGGCATGAAGCCGACGGACAACGCTTTTCTTTACCTGTATCTGTCGACTCTGCTTAAAACTTTAATGTGATGAACTTGTCAATCTAGTATATAAACTATTATACATGCAACAAAACACAGCGGATCCTAGGCTAGTCAAACACATACATGAAGTGTACCTTGGAATTAACTGATTTCACGAGTAAACCTAAAACACCTTAAACAAAAGATAACCAACAAAAATTTATACAACTGCAGCTCCTAAAGCTTATACAAACTGTGGAGTATCTATAACATACAAGGGTGTATATACATCATAACACAACAGACTCTATGCCCAACTCGAAACACGTACTGGCAATCGATAACGGAGCTTCAGCAGACTAAAGCTATCAGGAACCGGGAACTCGATCTCTAACTGAAAAATGGGTAAAACATTTTGGAAAGGGTAGCTATAAAGCTTAGTGAGTGACTCAGTTTAAAACTATAAATTTAAAGAAAAGAGCACCTGAAAACTTTACACATATAGATCTGTTTATACAAATCGTAAATGTAAACGTGTAGTAGTAAGAATAGCTTTCTCAAATACTCAGCATGTACGTCATTGAAATCTAGCAAGGCATATCAAGTATATCGAAGCATTTTAACTAACATGAGAAATCTATGTTGTGTAGGGTACACCGAGTACAACAACCTTTACAAGCTCTACGATGTAGTGGGGTCCGTCCAGCACTCCCATCGTCTTTGTGGTAGTGGGCCCCACCCAGAACTCACGATAGCATCGTTGTTACAGAGTACACTCAACCTCAACAACAGAATCTAACAAGTTTGCACACAGTAATCTCTAGCCTCAGGCTCAAGATCTCAGTCATGTAGTTAATGAAAATTTCATAAATCATTTAAAAATATTAAAACATGTCTGCTTATAAATCTTACACAGAGCTCAAACTTTACTCAACTCTTTTGTGGTTTAAATACTTTCCAAACATTTAATATCCACGTGCTAGCATAAATTTCATTAAGAAATCTAGTCTCCAAATGTATACTTGAAAATAGTCATGAAATTCAAATACCTTTCATGGCTTCGTAAATAAACATTTATCGCATTCAATCATAAATAATAATTATGGAAAATATTTCAAAATTGGTTTTGTCACTCACAGTCTTAGGCTAGATCCTTGGTCTATAAGCTCGATTTAATTCTTCTCAGCCTGCCAACAACCCAACTGAGTATTAAAACTCTAAACATTCTGGTTTTCTAAAGATATACATAACATGTCGCACTAAAGATGACGCTCACGAAAACAAAACTTAAGAAATAAAATCCTATTTCAACAACTCTCTGAAATTTCCAGATTTCTAACATAACCTTCAAATGACTATAACTTCCTCAATATTTAACCAAAATGAGTGTTCATTATATCAAAATCTTCATTTTGAAGTGCTCTAAAACTTACCTGAAGACATATAAATCTGATTCCCTGTGAATAAACTCACATAACTCTCGAAACAGAATAACTTCAAGAATCGCGAGCACACGACCTCTTTAACTTGTCCCTACAATTTAACTTATTTTTAGTCGTTGTTTATTCATGATTTCTTCATGAAAGTTGTATTAAATTGAATAAGCTTTCCAACCATACCAAATAAAGATTCTAACTCCACCGGTACACTCTAAAATACAAGAAGAACTAGAGACCTCCTGATTTTGCGTGAAAACCAACTTCCCTGTTTTCTTCATCAAAAAGCACCCAAATTAATATCAGAATTTGCTCCAACTTTCTTCATACAATTTGTTTGAAAATGAGTTAACTTTCAGTAAATATAAACCTTACCTCTTAATTCCTTTGAAAGAGTTTAAACTGAATTAAAAACCAGTGATGTGCATAATGAACCAGGATTCAGCCATGGATACACTTTACTTGAATTCTCTTTCTCTTCTTCAACCTCAAAATTCTAGTAAAATTCCTCTTCTTCTTCCTTCCAAACTCCATCTTAAATTTTCTCTGTAAAATAAAGAAAGAAAAAATGGAAGATGCATAAGAACCTAAGAAGAAAAAGTTTGGCGACGAAGAGAAGAGAAGAAGAAGAAAAGAAAAAATGAAATTTTTCTTCTTCTTTTTTTTCTTTTATCCTTCCTTTTCTTTGTTTCCTTTATTTTACTTAATAAACCAATAAATATATAAATATATATATATATATATACACTTAATTTCCATTTTATTTTTTTTCCAAATTTAAAGAAATTAAACCAAGAAAACATCGGGTTTACATATAACCCTCAACGTTCAAGGTGTTTAGGAGTATAATTACTCTTCTATGTACATGGGAATGCAATGTAACAGGGCACAACCGCTCACTTGATAAGAATCTGAATAAGGCTAATGGTTTACGCGTAGACAAGCATTACAATCATCACATAGGAATTAGTATCTTTCTCTTTTCAAACAACAACATCAACAACAAGACAACAATACATACATATACATGACTCGTTATGCATCACCACGAACTTAGAAGGAATACTACACACTTCTTTAAGAAAACATTCACAAAATACTTCTTTTCTTTTTTAAGGTCACTCTCATAACAATATTTAGTTTACGAAAGTCACTCACAAAATACTCAGTTTCCTTAATTTTCGAGCATCTAGCTCACTTCCTCTTCTCGCCTAGCGTCTTCAACAACTCAACTCTTAGCTCTTCCTTAACAACTTCTACAATTAATTTCTCTTTCTTTGATCCAGTTTGTCCTATTTATATTAATCCTTTGGTCTAGTTAATCACCATCAAAACTCTCTTTGCACGCTAATTCTTACTTATAACTTTACTCGTGTCGTCTTACTACTTGTCGGGCCATGCAACCAATCTAAGCTCAATGCGTAGGCAGCTGTCAACTCAAGATTAGACATTCATTTGAGATACTAACCTTATCGTCTCGGGAAGCTAAACTCTTCATCGCCTTCTTCTTTTAGCGACAGACTACAAACGCCAATTCTTTTTTTCTCAACTTTTACACCTGACTTCTCTTGCAACATAACACCTACTTCACTACTGCAAAATGCCTTCACTTGTTTTTCCTTAAAATGCAACCTTCTCTACAAAATGCCTCAAATTTACACTTAGCAAAAATAATATGGGCCTAAAAGTTTCCCCACTTCATATTTGGATTGTCCCTCTTTCCTAAGTTATAAATTTCGTTGTGGGGTTTATACCTTTGATTGATGCCTCCTATGGCATTTATTGTCACGTCCTGCTCAACACGTGTCCTAGACCTCACTATGAGGCAAGCAACACAACTCGAGCAATTCTGATAGCTTAAGTTGAAATGCAAGAATGCTTACCTAAGTCCTTTATGTTTGGTTTAAATCGCCTAGTTCAACCTTAACATACAATCAATAACATGAACTTTAACTTTAAACATAACTATAAAGCTTTCATCATAAATCATGCTTTTCATAAACATAAACATGTATGTCATGATACATGAAACATGAGATTTAGTAAAGAAAACTTTAGAAATCTAGAATCTCTTTTAGAAATATCAATCACAAAACTTTTTTCCTTTTCCATTCTTTAGAACACTTAACTTTCTCTTCTTCTCACCTAAAGCTTCTTTTAGCGTAGTAATTTCTCAAGAAATTTAGCATACTAATCCTTTCTAATGACCCTTCTCTTCTATTTATACTAATAGTAAAACATATGAGTTATCTTTAAACACTTCTTACCTCGACAGCTCATACTTTTATAGTGGTACACGTGTAAGCTTAATCTTTCTAATGAACATACTTAATCTTAATCTTAATAGGTACCCACTAAATAAGTAGTAATAGAAAATTTCTTATTTTCCTAACTCTCTTTGGTAGCTTCAACTTACCTTGCACCAAAATGCCATCTGCTTTCCTTATGTCACCTAGCTTTAATGAGAACTACCAAAATACTTAACTTTTCTTTGTCTGAAATGCCTTCTTCAAAACCATTATTCAAAACTTTTATTTCCAAAGTTTACTCTTTTGTTCAAACACGAGTATTTATTTATACTAATAGTAAACCCTTCTATATGAGAGGGATCCTGAGAACATGAAACGAGGACATGAAAGTAAGGTTAAGAAAGACTCAAAAGAACTAAAAGTTACTACCTATACCAACAAGGTGCACCTTCCTTTTCGGTGGCTCGATCATAGGAACTTCAAAGTTAAGCTTACTTAGCTTAGAGTAATTCTATGTTGGGTGACATCTTGAGAATTTTCCTAGGATGCATGTGAGTGAGGACAAAGCATGCTAAAAGGACTCGTGTGGGTTTATAGGGAGAACTTTTACTCTAATAAGCTTTTAAGACAGTAAGGATGATGTTGCTCGGTCATAGGGAATGCAGGAGAATATCGATGATCCAAATTCTGAATCCTATCACATTTGAATGAGAGGGATCCTGAGGACATGAATGTAAAGTTAAGAAAGATTTAAAAGATTAAAAGTTCCTACAATAACAACAAGAGCATCTGAAAAGACTCATGTTGAGGTGTTACATAAGAAGGGGTCAAATTCCAAGGGATTTCATGAATAGGTGACACAAATTAAGATGTAAAAAAATGTTCGAAAAGATTTCAAGAACTGTGTAATTGTATGATATAGAGAGGATTTTTATGACAAACATGAAAAGTAAGGAAAGTAATAAAATGCTTTTGTAGTATTTTCAAGATTTATTCTAGAACAACTCAAAGATATTGATTCTTTCAAAAAGTAAAACATGGAAATTGAGTGTTTTACCAAGATTCTTATCATTGAACAAAAAAATAATTACAACTTTAATCAATCCTCAACCAATTGGTCCAAGAACCATTTGCCTTAGATTCATGAACTATGATATGTATAAAAATTCCTCTAATTTTAATGAACATGTTTTCATCTCATCGATTTCTACATTCTCGATTAAAGTTGCATAAAAATCAAGTTGAGACTTCATAAAGCAGAAATGCATCTATCTTAAGGAAGATTATTTTAGAAACTTTCAAATTGACAATGAAAGACAATTCAAAACGAAACTTCATGATTAAGAATCAATCTAAATTTATCAAATAAGCATGCTTTAACTTTGTGCTTAGTGCATCTAAAATTAAGGTTTAATTTATGCTTTCTTGGGTAGCTAATTCATCAAGTAAGAATTCTTTATTTAAAAGCAAGATAAGAAACAACCTAAAAATTAATCAAGAAAAGCAATTTAGACATACATTCCCAAAGAATTCTACTAAAAACACTCAATTTCTAAGAAGATTACCTTTAGTTCTTCATGATCTTCAGAGTAGCCTCTAGCCATTCTTGAAAGATCTTGAGAGAATTCTAGTGAATTGGGAGTATATTTTATGGAAATACAGGTGCTTGGTTGAGTTTACAAAGTGATTTTGGGTTTAAATAAGCCATTAGGTCGGTTCAGGGGCAAAAATATGTGTTTGCGCTGATTTGAAGTTTGGTTGGCCGGACGTTGCGGTGCTTTTTTCTACTTATTTACGAAACTACCATTGATCTGGTTTTGATATGTTATCACTCGTTTTAGCTTCGATTTAAGTGATTTTCATTGTGTTGGACCCATTGTGCGATGTCTAGGATATTATGTCCTATAAAATGGAAGATTTAATGAAAAAGTGATGTAATGTGGTGAAAGTTAAGCTATCCAACGTAAGTCAAATATAGTTCTAACATATCTTTATCTATTATAATACATGCAACTTCTATCACATTTCATGATGGTTTGAGCAGATGGATCCTTCTGTAGGAACTCGTTCAGGACGTCACACATTTATCCATTAACCTTACTTGTTTAAAGGTGAGCTAATATAATAAGTGCATCTTCCATCACATTTGCTTGTTATGAGTTAAGGAAGGGTTAAGTTTACCTAAGGAGTCTCGAACCATATCAAGCATCTTGGGCATTTCAAAGTTTAAAGAGCCAAGTGAGAGTCTTTGGTTGTTTATCTCGGGGTAAATGCTCAAGAACTCGATCCTGTTCGATCGAGACAAAAGACAAAGAGCTTTGGTTAAAGAAATATCGAGCAGCATTAAGTAATCTCGAGCAAAATTTAAGACATAAAGTAAGTTCCAAAACTGAGGCACGAGCATCTCAGTGCTTGCTAGCCAAGATGAAAGATAGAAAGGTTTGGAGATGTGTTCTTGAACCATCTTAGGGCTAAGGCTCGTCTTGCTGCACAAGGATATGCTCAAATTGAAGATTTGAATGTCGGTAAAATGTTTGGTCTTGTTACACGTCTTGAGGCCATCCGATTATTCTTTGGTTTGGCTTGCATTTGTAAAGTCAAGTTGTAGTAAATGGATGCCAAAAGTGCGTTTTTAAATGCTTTTCTCAATGAACAAGTGTATGTTGCTCAATCAAAAGGTTTTATGGATCCCTCAAATTGAAATCATGTGTATAAACTACACAAAGCCTTGTATGGGCTTAAGCAAGCTCCTCAGGCTTGGTACGAGCGCTTAGCTTAGTTTCTTTCTCACTAAGGCTACTATCAAGGGAGAGTTGACAAAACAATGTTTATCAAATGCTTAGGACAATATTTTCTGGTTACTCAAGTGTATGTAGATGATATCACATTCGTTGGATCTCCTTAAGCTCTTGTGATGAGGTTTGTTGATCAAATGCAAACTGAATTCAAAATTAACATGGTGGGTGTGTTGGCTTTCCTTTTGGGCTTTCACATTTGACAGTGCCATAATGCGACTTTTCTATCCCAAGAGAAGTAAAAGCATGGTCAAGAAGTTTGATCTTGATAAGTCTAAGCCTAAGAGGACTTCTACTACTTCTCATAGCTAAATATCAAAAGATGATTCTGGAGAAAAAGTTGATGAGAGTATGTATCACAGTATCATTGGAAGCCTTTTATACTTAATTGTTATTAGACCAGATATTGCCTTTTCAGTTGATGTTTGTGCTTGTTATCAGTTAGATCCTTGTGCTTTTCATCTTCACTATGCTGAAAGAATTTGAAAATACATTCTTGGTACTATGGAGTATAGTCTATGGTAGTCTTTTGATACTACCTCGATGTTGTTGGGTACTCTGATGCAGATTAGGCAGGGTGTTCTGAAGATCGCAAGAGTGCTTCAAGTGGATGTTTTTTTCAGTCAAATAATTTGATTGTATGGTTCAACAAGAAACAGAACTGTGTATCTCTCTCTATAGCAAAGGCAGAATATATTGCAACTGATAGTAGTTGTACTCAACTGTTGTTGATGAAATAGATGCTTTCTAAATATAGGATTTCTTCAATTTCTATGGTTTTGTATGATAACATGAGTGCGATCATCATATCCAAGAACCTTGTTTAGCACAGTCGTATTAAACATATTGATATTTGCCATCACTTTATAAAGGAATTGGTTGAAAAGGAAGTGATTATGTTCGAAGCCTTGTTCAGCTTGCTGATATTCTCACTAAACCCTTGGACGCCACTGTGTTTAAAGATTTACGAGTTGAGCTTGGTGTTTATAAATACAGTACATACCAATTAAAGTTTCCTTGTGGGTTTTCTTTTACTAGGCTTTTTGTGGGGATATTATTTTTGGGCCTTTTATCAGTTACACGGTCTACGAGATAGATATTTGAATTTGTTTTCTTTAGTTTTTCATTTACGCAAATCTCTTTCTCTTCCTTGGGTAGTGTTTGCTTACACCGATTACCAGTCACGTTTGTTGCTTCAATAGTTACACTCTAATGTCTATTCAGTGTCTTCCTCCGTCAAAATGGTTTCTACACGAAAGGCTATTATCGTTCTCCTGCCTCTATTTTTCCTGTTACAATGTCAACTCCTTCCAACTCCAGCAATGAGCCTATTGTCTCTTCAAAACCTAAAAGGTATTAGATGGTTCCGATTCAAAGTCTATTGAAGCATTGTCTTAGTCAGGCTGTTTTCCAACAAGATTCAAAGTCTTCTAGTTCGTTGCATGATTTTGTTGGTTTGTCTATCGATACCTTTGCGGCTTCTTATATTTCTAGTTCTCAACAGCCATCTGTTTCTTGTGTTGTCAAGCTTGCTCATGTTTCTACCGCTTCTACATTTGTCTCCTCTCACAAGCCTTTCTAGTTTATTTCATCTGCCTACGATGAGTTCTTCTTGGGTTTCTACTCAAAATAGGGTTCCTGTCAAGTTTGCCTCTGATGTTCGTTATTACAGCATCCATGATGTCTGTTTTCTTCTCCTTTTGATTTGGTTCCTCTTGCATCCAATGTTGCTGCTTCTGTTGTTTTTTATGGAAAAACAAAAACCAAGCAGAGACATGCAACAGCGAAAGATAAAGATCATGCTTTACTCTATATGCATCTAAACGATTTAGAAGCTAACATGCACATGCTATGCGATGGACATAAACGAAGAGAGAAGAAGAAAAACGATGTTCTTACCTTTGTAGTTCAGAACCTCTTCTTTAATCTAACGCTTCTCCTCTGCCTGAAAAACACGAGCTAGGACAACCACCAAGTTGATCCACTATGCTCAGAACCAAGAACAGAGTTGTGGGACTCGACTATGCGAAGAGAATATTGTGAGAGATGGGAGTCAATCGTTTTGGTCTTACAAGAGCAAAAAACTCATCAATTTCTCATTCAGTAATGAGAAATTTTATATGAAATCTACATGCAATATTATTTCATATAAATTCAACACCTCATTAATCCATTAATTATCAATGGGATTAGTAGCTTCAAATTCACAATTAATTGCCACATTTCTCATTAACCATTAATTAATAGAATAATTAACCAAAGGGGCATTTTGGTCATTTGACCAACTTTACTCAAAGTTACACTTTGACTTTTCTTAGTCGAAAATCAACTTTTTGTCTTTTTACTAATTTTTCCATCTTGACTAATTCTAACCTCCCGAGTATGAATCCGTATTCATTTCTCTAAAATTCAAATCATATTTGAAAATAAATTCGGTCGAAGTTCAAAATCAACATGTTGACTTTTTGACCGCTCTCTAAAATTTTTAAGCTTTTAAATATGAATCTATATTCATATTTGTTTAAATCATATTTAAACACAAAACTTAAAGTTTATTTTTACTGACTTATATCTTATATATTTGTCGGTTTCTCTCTCTTTATCTTTATTCGAACAATTCGAATTACTTCAACATACTTGTTCTTAGTTTAATCCATATGAGCTAGTAGGAGAACCTAATGGACCTATAGCTCATGGGCTCCAACGATCCGAGATTAACTGGCTAAACTCTTTTAGACCAAAGTTAATCAACATTCGTTAATTAAAAAGTCATTCTACTCAAGACTCTTAGTTGCACTCCCCTCACTATAGATATATTTCTGTCCACCTGATATAACCATAATGGGTAAGTCGATCCTTCACAGGTTGTTCGTAATCTTGGCTGGGTTAAAGTACCGTTTTACCCCTGAGATGACATCTTCCTCCTTAAGACCCACTATTGAACAATTGGTTTAAGGACTAACCTATAAACCAGAATCCTTCTCGGGCCAATCAGAAGGTGGGACCCCTTGTTCAAGACTTGGATTCAGTCCTTAAGGGAACAACCTATCTACTATCCCAGAAGTGGGTAGCACTGAATTCCATCTTGCACCCTATGTCCCTAGCTATCCACTCGGTCTTACCCCTAAAGTGGGAGGCTTATTGGGCCAGCGATGTTGAGCTGCCCTCACCTATGCAGATCTAAGGATACTACCGAATGAACAGAAGTTCATAGTTAGCTCAGGATTAAGATCAAGTTACCTAGGTCATCATAAAAAAAGTAGTTTATAGTTTACTCTGTTATTAATTAAAGTGACTACTTCGTGGTTCCAATCTTATGCAAACCATTTACATAAGACACCCCCACTCCCATATCTTTACATGAATGATTCAGGGTTACATCGTTTGTACTAACTACGGAGCGGGCCGCATCCATAGTGTTTATCCAGAATAAGGCGTCCAACCTTATTCATACTCTATAGACCATTTGGGCTTTTTAACTTGAAATTAATCCATGTTTATGTCTTTACATAAAGTTCAAGTATATATGACAAAACTAGTAAATAGCCTCGGGACCTTAAAGATTATTGGTTTTAAGATTATAGTATTCAATAATAAAACTTATTGAATCAAATAACAAAGTATGAGTTTTAGGACACAAATACCAACAAACTCCCACTTGGACTAAAACTCCAAGTAAGTTAGATATTGAAAATGAGAGAAAAGTATATATACATGAGTACAATAAACACATATATAAACTAGGGCATAATCCCAATAAGTCTCCCACTTGTCATATTTTACAAACCGCGTAGACCTAAACCATATAGATGGCTCTCAAACACTTTAGCCTTAAGAGCTTTTGTAAACGGATCAACCATGTTTTGCTCGAGGACATTTTTGTTACTATAACATCTCCTCGATGTACGATTTCCTTGATAAGATGGTACTTTCATTCAATGTGCTTTCCACGTTTATGACTTCTAGGTTCTCGTGAATTGGCAACTGCACCACTGTTATCACAGTATAAGGTGATTGTCAAATGCATATTTGGAACAACTTCCAAATCTGTTAAGAACTTTTTAAGCCATATTGCTTCTTTTCCTTCTTCACAGGCAGCTACATATTCAGCTTCCATAGTGGAGTCAGCAATACAAGATTGCTTTATGTTTCTCCATACTACTGCTCCTCCGTTTAGAGTGAAAACTGATCCTGATGTAGACTTTCTAACATGTTTATCAGTTTGAAAATTGGAGTCAGTGTATCCAGTAAGGATCAGATCCTTAGAACCATACACAAGAATGCAGTCTTTTGTTCTTCTAAGATATTTTAGAATATTCTTAACGGCTGTCCAATGATCACGTCGAGGATTGGACTGATATCTACTAACAATCTCTACTGAATAGCAAATGTCAGGTCTAGTACATAACATTGTGTACATCAGGCTTGAGGTGTCTTTCGACATTGTTCTTTTGATAAATGAATTTCATATCTGTACGGTAGCAGACCCTTTTTGGAATTCTGCATCTTATATCTTGACAACATATTGTCTATATAAGATGTTTGAGACATGACTAGAGTTTTGTTCTTTCGGTTCCAAACTATTTGGATACCAAGAACATATTGTGCATTTCCTAAATCTTTCATTTGGAATTGCGTAGCTAGCCATTCCTTAATATCAGTCAGATGACCTACTTCATTTCTAATGAGTTTAATGTCATCTACATACAGAACTAAGAACGCTACAGTAGAAATGATGATCCTTTTGTAAACACAGGGTTCATCAACATTCTGTTCAAAACCAAAAGATTTGATCGCAGTATCAAATCTTATATTCTAAGATCTAGATGCTTGTTTCAATCCATAAATGGATTTTTGAAGCTTACAAACCTTTTGTTCTTGACCCTTTTGTATAAACCCCTCTGGTTGGACCATATAAATACTCTCTTCAAGATTACCGTTCAAAAAGGTTGTCTTGACATCCATCTGCCAAATTTCATAATCATAAAAAATGGCGATGGATAAGAGTATTCTAATCGACTTTATCATGGCAACAGGAGAGAAAGTTTCTTCATAATCTATTCCCTTCTCATGTGTATAACCTTTTGCCATTAGTCGAGCTTTGAAAGTCTGTACTTTACCAGCTTGGTCTCGTTTTCTCTTGTAGATCCATTTACAACCAATAGGTCTTACTTCTCTTGGTTGATCTGCTAGAGTCCAGACAGAATTGGAATACATAGATTCCATTTCGAGGTCCATGGCTTTGGTCCATTGGTCACAATCTACATCCACTACAACAAAGTTGTGGTTAGTTGACGCTTTTTAACTGTCAAGTATTGGTTTACTTGACGCTTTTCAAAGTGTCAACTAATCCAGTGTCAAGAATAAGGAAGGTTTACTTGACAGTTTTTACGTGTCAAGTATAATTATACTTGACATTGAAAAAGCATCAAGTATATACTTATGCTTGACAGTTTTTATGCGTCAACTAATCCAGTGTCAAGAATAAAGAGTTTATTTTTTACAGTTTCGAAGTGTCAAGTATAATTATATTTGACATTTAAAACACGTCAATTATGGAATTATACTTGACAATGTTTATGTATCAAATAATCCTGTGTCAAGAATAATGGGGTTTTATTTTTTACATGTTTTACACGTCAAGTGAAATTATACTTGACAGTTTATATGTATCAAGTATATAAGGTTTGTTCAAATAAAAAATTATATGTTTTGAAATATCCATATATTTTATCATTCACCTGTTTTGAAGTCCAACAATATTAAAATACACATCAATTAAAAATTTGAAATCAACTCAAACTTTCCATCAAAGAAATTGCATAGATATATCAATAAACCACATATATAAGTTGGTGATTACATAGTTAATTACAACATATATATATGTGTAGCCCAACTTCTAACAATAGCCTAAATTTTCCATCAATGTGTCGATATATAAATAAAATATATATGTAGCCTAAATGTGTCGTTACCATATCAAAACTAGTTCACCTATATCCCACTATCAACAAAATATCAACAAAACTAGTTCACCTATACTCAGTATCAACAAAATAACAATAAAAATAGTTCACATATATCCAGTATCAACAAAATTTGTCTATCTAACCCAAAAAGAACTTAGTTATGACCATTTCACATGTGGCCATCCAAAAAATCAGCAAGCTCCATTCGTACTTCGTCCAACTCGAGTTGACTATATGAGGTCCTAGTATCAATCTGATATGAAACCCAAAATATTGAAGTTAATACTTTGATTACTTGAATTTAATTTATAAAATAATTCAAACAATCATTTAAACACAACTTACCAAATTTGTGACTACTATACTTCCATTGGTATATCTCTCATGTATCTCATCACATAGTATCCACATTCAACTACTCCAACTTGCAAAGGACACTGTAAATACATAGCACCCAATATAATGCATATTGCGATGAAACCACACATAGTACCCAATATAACTTTTAATATTACTTTATCCATACCTAACTTTTACATTATACAACTTCACTAATGTGGACAACATGGTGAATTTTTTGCATCCTTCATATAGTGGTTTTTCGACATCATTAAGCAATTTCTCAAATTCATTTGGATATTTTGAATACTCCTCATGAGCAACTTCAATCATTTCATTTATACTTCCAACATCATTCTCTTCATACATATGAGTGTCAAACTTAGAAGATTCCTCGTATCAGGATGACTCAGGTAGTTGTTCACCATGCCAAAACCAAATTTTAGAACTTTCATCTATTCCATTGACATATAAGTGATCTCTAATAGTAGTACGACTTTGCTTTTCACAATTCCCACATTTCAAACAAGGACAACGAATAGAGGCATCTTTTGTATTAGAAAATCCAAAACTTATGAAGTTTTCTACACCCAATTCATAATCTTTGGATAACCTACTCTTGTGCATCCATGATCTATCCATAAGTGTAAGTCCTAAGAGAATTTATTGAGTAATGGTTATCAATTTGAATTATAATATATGAAAGAATACAAGAAATTCATAATATGAAAGAATACAAGATTTTAGCAACTCCTACTAACAAAAAGAATACAAGTTACTATAGGCCATAACCAAATCTATAACATTAAAATCCAACAATCAAAATACAAAGGAATAAGAACTTGCATGCAAACAAATGCAATTATTAAAACAAAGTATAAATGGGTACTCTACCTTCTTCACAAAGGAATATCAAAATACATACTATAAGTGCTTATTTTGATTGGTTTTTTTAGGTTTTTTAAGTGGATGAAATAAACTATAAAGTACATCCAAAACAATTCCTAAACG
Organism: Cucumis melo; assembly: GCF_025177605.1. NCBI lineage: Eukaryota > Viridiplantae > Streptophyta > Magnoliopsida > Cucurbitales > Cucurbitaceae > Cucumis > Cucumis melo. Next base: position 8,833,782 of record NC_066867.1, on the reverse strand, counting down.
TTTCTAGTGAGTACTTCAATATAAGATAACTTCAATATCCTCCCAAATAGAAAAGCTTGGTAGTCCATGATTTCCCCTATAAGATAACTTCAATGATATCTCAAATAGAAAAGCTTGGTGGTCCATGATTTTCCCTATAAACTTAATTGAAAATAATACAATAACAAAGTCGTATTATCCAATACACACAGTGGGCTAAAGTGAACACTAAATCTCCAACGTCAAGAAACTTCATATCCCCTCAATCTCCAACACCAAACAAAATCGAAAACAAATAATAAATAGATGCAGAAATTAGCATGAAACTAAATAAAAAAATGAAAAAAAATAAATGACATCAAAACAAATCTAATTAAAATGACTTACCGATAAAATTAGGAGGAAAATAGGGCAGAATACGACGGCAGCGGTCGGCTGCGGCAGCCTGTTGCGGAAGACGGAACGTGAAGCGGCGGCGGTTGCGGAAGAAGAATCGTGTAGCGGCGACGGTTGCGAAAGAAGAATCGTGTAGCGGCAGCGGCGAATCGTGTAGCAACGGTCGGTGACGACGGATTTCGTTGTGTAGGGGCAACGGCAGACGACGAGTTGCAGCGCCAGGGATTTCGTTCATGGGGTCGCGTTGGCAGCAACCGAGCGGGCTGCGTTTGTGGGCGGTATGGATGGCTGATGAGCAGGCGGCGTGGGCAGCAAACGAATCTTCACATGACCAGCAGCAAACGACCGGCGGATGGTGAGCGGCGGCAGCTTTGAAGGACCTTGCGTGAGGGAGATAGAAAAATTGAGAGGAGGAAAACTTAGGTTAATTCCAAAAATTGGGAGGGGAAAACTTAGGGGTTAATTCCTTTTACAAAATTTGGGGGGGAAAATTTGGTAAAGTAAAATTAGAAGAGGGAAAATTAATTGTTAAGATTTAAATTTTTTACAAAATTGCGGGAAAGTAAAATTAGAATAGGGAAAATTAATTGTTGGGGTTTAATTTTTTTACAAAATTGGAGGAAAAAAATTTGGGAAAGAGTAAAATTAGAAGAGGGAAAATTAATTTTTAGGGTTTAATTTTTTTACAAAATTGGGGGAAAAAGGTTGGGAAAGTAAAAATTAGAAGAGGAAAAATTTTAATTGAAAAAAATATATATTACTTGACAAATTTTTAAATGTCAAGTAATTAAAAATAATCTTGACAATTTTAACCTGTTAAGTATTTAAAAGAACAAGAAAAAAAATTGGGTTTTTTCAATCTCTTTTATTCTTGACGCTTTTTTATGTTATTTGACAGTTTTTCTTAAAACTGTCAAGTATATCAATTGTAAAAGCGTCAAGTAAACCCAGTTTTGTAATAGTGATCATTCATTACCTGCTTATAGGTCAATGGATCCTCTATGCCATCATCAGGTATGATGATTTGAGCTTCACTTAAACCCAAATAGCGATAAGGCTGTCGTACAACCCTCCCACTACGACGAGTTTGATGATTTCTTATGTGGTTTTCCTCTAAGAGCGTAGCATTTGTCGATACAAATACTTTATTTTCTTGAGGGTCATAAAAAAACCATATCTTGATTCTTTTGAATAACCTACAAATAGGCATAATTTTGAACGATATTCCAACCTGTTAGGGTTTTGCACCAATACTTTTGTTGGACATCCCCAAATCCTAAAGTGACGTAAACTTCCTTTACGCCCTTTCCATAGCTCATAAGGTGTTTCAGAAACACTTTTAGAAGGAACATTGTTCAAAATATAGATAGTTGTTTCTAAAGCATATCCCTAAAAAGAATCTGGTAACTGAGCAAAACTTATCATAGAGCGAACCATGTCTAACAATGTTCGGTTTCTTCCTTCTGATACACCCTTCTGCTTAGGCGTATTAGGTGTAGAGAGTTGTGATTGGATTCCATGTTCTATCAAATAGTCTTGGAATCGCAAATCCATATACCCTCCACTTCGATCTAATCGAAGTGTCGTTATTGTTTTACCTGATTCATTTTCAACTTCAGCCTTATATTCTTTGAGCGTTTCAAAAGAATCAGACTTGTTCTGAATTAGGTAAACATGATCATACCTAGAATAATCATCAATAAAGCTGATGAAATATTCATACCCTCCTCGAGCCTTGACATTCATTGGTCCACAAAGGTCCGAATGTACGAGCTCCAAAGGCGTTTTGGCTTTAAGACCTTTTCCAGTAAAAGATCTTTTGGTCATTTTTCCTTCAAGACAGAAATCACAATGAGGTAAAGAGTTATCTTCTAACTGATTTAGAAGTCCATTCTTAACCAATCTCCCAATCCTATTGAGATTTATGTGACCAAGTTTTAAGTGTCATAAGAAGGTATTAGAAGAAACTTTTTGTCTTTTATTCTGAGTTTCAGCTGTTCTAAACATCTCAGTATTTAAGACAAAATTTGCTCGTATTGGTCTTAACTTATATAAGTTATTTTCAAGTATAGCAGAACAAATGTGAATACCTTTTCTTAAAATGAACGCTTCATTAATTTCAAAAGATATTTTATCCATATGTTCTAATAAACAAGAGATAGATATAAAATTCCTCTTCATTTGAGGTGCATATAAGACATTCTTGAGTAAGATATATCTATCATTAAAAAACAATTTCAAATCTCTCACTGCTTTAGCCGAGACCATTTCTCCAGTTCCAACCTTGAGAGTCATCTCGCTCTTAGAAAGCCTTTTCCAAGAACTAATTTCCTAAAATGAGAAACAAATATGATTAGTGGCTCCTGAATCTAATATCCAGGTGGAATTTTCATTTTCCACTAAACATGTTTCAAGGACAAGTAAATCATATTTACCTTGTGCTTCTTTCTCTGTTTTTTTTAGCAATGTTTTTTGGGCAGTTTCTCAGCCAGTACCCATTTTCACCACAGTGGTAACATTTACCTTTTTCTGTAGTCTTCTTTATCTTGTTTTGTTTGGGAGTCTTCCCCTTTCACTTCTTTTCAATCTTTCGATTGGGTTTTTGATGGTCCAGATTTAGATCTAGAGGACGATCCTCTTTTGAATTTTCCTTTTGTAGTAGTAACATTTGCTTCTACTTCCTTTCCCTTACCCTTGGTAAGATTCTGGAATCGCTGGAGCTCATTCAGAAGGGTTGTTCAGTTAAACTCTATCTTATTCAGGGACACATTCATTTGGAATGGTATGAAACTCTTCGGAAGAGACTCTAAGATAAAACTAACTTGATTAGCTTCATCGATGGCACCACCATTTACCTCAGCAATATTGAAGTGCATCATCATGTTCAGGACATGTTCTCTAACAGAGGTCCCTTCCTTCATACGCTTAGTGTAAATGTATTTGATTGTCTCGTGTCTTAGGGACCATTCTGGTTGCCCAAACATTCCTTTTAATGAATCCATAATTTCTTTAGCTGTGGCTAAGGATTCATGTTTCTTTGCTAAAACATCTGACATGCTAGCAAGAATGTAGACACGGGCTTTCTCATTTGCTTTTATCCATCGATCATATGCTTTCCGACTAGCTCAGTTTGCATTTGAGGTAGGGGTTTGAGGACATTCATCAGTTAAGACAAATCTTAAATCATCAACAACTAGTATTGTGTTAAGATTGGATTTCCATGCCGCATAGTTATCGCCGTTAAGTTTTTCAGAAGCTAATAATTGAACTATCGAGCTATTCATGCTGAAAAACAAACATACTTTGTTTAGAAACTATAATATGAATAAACCAATCATTTAGCAAAACTTTAAATAATATACTCTTTTTATTTATGTTTTGAAACAATAATTCAAAGGTTCAGAATAATCTCTACCTAAGGGTAACCGATTACTCGTCCTTTGAATCAAGACAATCTTGACCAAATGCTAACTCACAAATATCTCATATTTACTTAGCATTTAGTTACCGTTTACTTCAGTCAAGAATGTACTAACTATTTTAGTAATTCTTGTAAGTGTGACCCTCCATTTTCGGTCCTCAGAGATGAGAATCATTATGCTTCCGAAGGTGGAAAGACAATATGAAAACTTATCTAAGAGACCCTATCCAAATATGGAGTTCGCGGTGTTTCGAATCCTATAATACAGCCCTCCTAAGGGAACGTTGCTCCAGGGCAGACAAGCAAGCGCATTATAGGAATCTCACGGTGCGACCTAATGGAAGAGACCGTGGGATGTATTGTCATAAATCCCTCACCCACTAACTATGAACTACTTCCCCCATTCACCTTGTTCATAGCTCATGCAAACACTCTTCGAAGGGAGTCCGCTCCTATGCACGACCCAAAGCCCTGCATGAACCTCACGGTGTGAACTCTTGTGGACGCTAGAGCTAAAAGTACAATACTTTTCTCCAGCTGAAGTGTTTTATTAAATTGGGTAAAAATTAAGATTTAATTTAGGCCAACTTAAACAAATCCTAAATCCAAGTATAACATTTATATTGGATTTTAACCTACGATGTCTAGGTGATAAACCAATTTTATTACTTTACATGTTTCACGCATGCTCATAAAACTAGGTTAACTAGGCTCAAGAACCGATTATAATCTCCAGGTAGTAGGTGTTCCGTAAACCGTCAACTTAAAAACCTCCAATCCTTAGTCATCTTATCTGACTTGTTGACAAGATCGAATTAGGTGAGCCTCTTGTAACTTAGTTTTACAAGATATCGACCTAAATCTGATTTTGGAAGATATGGTATTAACCTAGGTGAGCATGCATCTTATCTTTATTATAGATTTTAAAGTCTAATTTATTTTATAACAATTATAAAACCCTTAAACTAACCTTTAATCATTCATCTAAAAACAAACAAATTCATATGGCTTAATAATTGAATAATTTTGTTAAATCATATTTAATAAAATTAATTCAATTACCTTTTAAATTAATCAAATTAATGTAACCATTAATTAATCAAATTAATTAATTTCCATATAAATTTTCTCAACATGCATGAACATGTTAACCTATGGTGGGATTTTAAAACTATATGTCATACAATATGCACATACAATTTTAGTAATAATTAAACCATACATCATTGATTAATTAAAACACCCAATAATAGATTGATTTTGGCTCTCTAAATTAAGTTAAAACTAAATTATTACAATAATAATTTGATGGAGTACAATAATCGCTTAACAACCTTTGCACGATCATTGAGCAGGCAGACGGATTTCACGGGCATAGGCGATTCGCATACCATATGCGATCGTTTATAGGTGCCAGCGACACGCGTACCATACACAATCGCTTAGCATGTACACGATCATTTGAGCGCTTAGCGATACACGTACCTTACGTGATCGCTTAGCGGATATACGATCACTTTAGAGGTAAACGATCGTTTAGTGCTAGCATCGTTTAGTGCTAGCACAACACGTACCTTACGCGATGGCTTGGCGGGTATACGATCGCTTCTGACGCAAACGACACGCGTACCTTACACGATCGTTTAGCATATAAACGATAGAGCCATCTAAAACGATATACATACTATACGCAATCGTTTAGCTGGTAAGCAACAGATTCTTCTTCAAACGATATGCATACCTTACGCGATCGTTTAGCTGGTAAGCGCTATATTCACTGGCCCAAGCGACACGCATACAATATACGATCGTTGAGAGGGTGAACGGTAGGCTTGATTCATCTCCTTCTGAGCTTCTTAAACATCATTATCTTCTTCTCGTATGCAAGAATTACAGCCTAATCTCAATTCTAATGACTTCAATAAATTACAGACTCTTCGCAAAATTAGATTAAGCCATCAACAAGGCTAATTACAAAGATTAAAGCAAAAAAAAAAAAACTTAATTTAGAGCCAAAACCAAAACTAATCTATTTTAGTTCAACCATAACAATTTATCACATAGATTGTAAAAACCCACCATATGCAAATGAGTAAAGCTAAGCATGCTCTGATACCACATGATGGAAAAATCAAACAATAGAGACATGCTGCAGCGGAAAGTAAAGGATCATGCTTTACTCTATATGCATCTAAACGATTTAAAAGTTAACATGCAACTACCATGCGATAAATCTAAACGAAGAGAGAGGAAGATAAACGATGTGCTTACCTTTGTAGTTCTCAACTTCTTCTTTTATCCAAGACTTTTTCTCTTCCTGAAAATCATGAGCAAGGACAACCACTAAGCTGACATACTATGCTCAGAATCAAAAAGGGAGTTGTGGGACTCGGTTATGTGAAGAGAATTTTGAAGAGAGATGGGAGACGATCGTTTAGGTGTTTTTCAGAGAAAACCTCATTCTTTTCTCATTCAGTAATGAGAAGTTTTATATGAAATTTACATGCAAATTTGCATGTAAATTATTTCATATCTTATCAACACCTAATCAATTCATTAACTCTTTAATGAAATTAGTGGCTTTTAATTCATAATCAGTTGCCACATTGCCCATTAACCATTAATTAATAAAGTAATTAATCAAAAGGGCATTTTGGTCATTTGACCAACTTAAGTCAAAGTCAAACTTTGACTTTTCTTAGTCAAAAGTCAACTTTTTGACTTTTTACTATTTTCTCGTCTTGACTAATTCTAACCTCCCGAGTATGAGTCCGTATTCATTTTTCTAAAATTCAAATCATATTTGAATATGAATCCGGTCAAAGTTCAAAATCAACATGTTGACTTTTAACCAATTTCTAAACTTTTCAAGCTTTTAAATATGAATCTATATTCATATTTATTTAAATCATATTTAAACACAAAGCTTAAAGTTTATATCTATCGACTTATATCTTATATATTTGTCGGTTTCTCTCTCTTATCATTATTCGAACAATTCGAATTACTTCAACATACTTGTTCTTAGTTGAATCCATATGAGCTAGTAGGGGAACCAAATGGATCTATAAATCATGGGCTCCAACGATCCGAGATTAACTGGCTAAACTCTTTTAGAACAAAGTTAATCAACATTCGTTGACTAAAGAGTCATTCCACTAAAGACTCTTAGTTGCATTCCCCTCACTATAGATATATTTCTGTCCACCTAATATAACCATAATGGGTAAGTCGATCCTTCACAGGTTGTTCATAATATTGGTTGGGTTAAAATACCGTTTTACCCCCGAGATTACATCTTGCTCCTTAAGACCCACTGATCCACTATTGAACAATTGGTTTAAGGTCCAACCTATAAACCAGAATCCTTCTCGGGCCAATCAGAAGGTAGGACTTCTTGTTTAAGACTTGGATTCAATCCTTAAGAGAACAACCTATCTACTATCCCAGAAGTGGGTAGCAGTGAATTCCATCTTGCACCCTATGTGCCTAGCTATCCACTCGGTCTTACCCCTGAAATGGGAGACTTATTGGGCCAGCGATGTTGAGTTGTCCTTACCTATACAGATCTAAGGATACTACCAAATGAACAGAAGTTCATAGTTAGCTCAGGATTAAGATTAAGTTACCTAGACCATCATAATTGAAATAGTCAGTTTATAGTTTACAGTGTTATAACTAAAAGTGACTACTTCGTGGTTCCAGACTTATGCAAACCATTTACATAGGACGCCCTCACTCTCATGTCTCTACATGAACGATTCAGGATTACATCGTTTGTACTAACTACGGAGCGGGCCGCATCCATAGTGTTTATCCAGAATAAGGCACCCAACCTTATTCATACACTATAGACCATTTGGGCTTTTTAACTTGAACTTAATCCATGTTTATGTCTTTACATAAAGTTCAAGTATATATGACAAACTAGTAAATAGCCCCGGGACCTTAAATATTATTGGTTTTAAGATTATAGCATTCAATAATAAAACTTATTGAATCAAATAACAAAGTATGAGTTTTAGGACACAAATTCCAACATATGTGAGGTCTTGAACCGTTTGCTCATACAACTTGGTCTTTGCCTATGGTTTTAGGCCTTTAGCAAAGCAGAAAACTTTATCTTTCTCGACATATCTCGTATGTCTAACATCAGTCTCACAAATTGTTTCACATTGTAAGCCCTCATTCCATTCTCCTTTTATGTATATTAATATTCTCTAAGTTGCGAAAAATAAGTTTAAAATCCAAGTGTAAAATTCTTTAAGAGTTGAATCCTTTTGATGAGAAAATTTTGTGAGTGATTTTATTTTGATAATGATTTGGAAATTTAATAAGTGAGGAAAAAGCTAAGAAAATGGCCAAAGTTGAAGTTTGGGTTTGAGTTGAGGGTATAAAAGTCATTTCATATTTTCTTTATTAAAAAAAATATCTTGCCTCTCTCCTTCTCCTTCTCAATTTTTCTCTTCATCTCTCCCTTCTTCTTTTTCTTCTTGTCGATGCCACCATCTCTCTCTACCTCTCCATCGCCGTACACCGATTGCTACTATGTTTGAACCGAATGCACGATGGTTGGTTGCAGATAGTCATCAAACGCACAGTCGCCAGCTATGGTCGATCGTAGTCAACTGCATTCAACGAAGCCGTCGTGAGTTGCTTGGGTACAGATCTGCCAAACCGACCCGAGTTCGCTTAAGTTGTCGTGTCGCTCCTCACTTGTGGCTTCTCACGCTGCGCCACGTTGTCGCTAGCTTGTCAGATTGGTTCTTATGGGTAGACATGGTGCTTTTTAGTGAGTTCATGGGTTTTTCTTAAAGAGTTTCGAATACCCTTTGAGTTTCACATTGCCCATAACATTTTGATGCTAAATTTGAGTTCTTGGAAGGATTTAGCTATTGTCTAGTGAGTGAACTTTTTGGTGTCCGATAAAATTTGGATAAGATTTCCAGCTTTATGGTTTAGTTCTTGAATACCTGTTTAATTTTAGTGCTAATATTGGATAGCCCATGATGTTAAAAGCTATATTTTGAACTTAGAAGGTGGTTAGGTTGTTGCCCATTGAAGTTAAGAGAGTACTTTGTCAAGTTCTTAACAAGTTTTGGAGTAATTTAAGCGAGTTTTCTTCAAGTTCTTAAATGCCCATTGAGTCTAAGCGTTAAATGTTAGAGGTCAAGAAGGGACTTTCTTCTAGTTTCGGAAGTCGTTCGGTGTTATTTTTACATGCTCGAAACATAAATGGTTTAGGGGATCTTATGGAGTATTTAAGGTTAATTGACCCATGTTGATATAATGGATCTAAATTTAAAAATCATCAATAGTTGAAATAAAAGCGTATAGGATTAAAAGACCCATTAAGATGGACTTAAGTTAGATGCTTAAGGTACTAAGAGTGAAGGTTTAAAGTTTAAGGTGCAAAAGTGGATTTCTAGCCTAAATTAAAGCATTTGGGAGATAGTTCAACTAAATCTTAGGAAGTGCTTAAGGTTATAGGTCCCTTGTTGATATAATGGATATAAATACCAAACATAGTTGATAATGGAGATAAAAGTGTATTTACATAAAAAACCTGTTGAGTTTGAACTAAGTTGGATGCTCATAGGATTAAGTATCTAGATTTCATGTCTAAGGATTTGTAGGTGAAAAGTCTAGTCTAATCTAAGGCAAATTGAGAATTCAAGGACTTTAGAAACTAAAATAAGCTTGAGCTAGCCTTATGAAGTGTGATTGTTGTGTCGTCTTGCTTTATGAAGATAATTGATAGACCTTAATCTTCGCTTCAGGCCAAATTGAAGTGGGGAAAACGTATAATCCTGGGGGATCGAGTCATGATTGTGAGTGGTTTTTTTTTTTTAGTTTTTCATTTTAAATTTATATTTTTATTATGGTATGCCATAATTGTGAAAACTTCGAGGCTGATTGTTTTATGAATTATGTGTTAGAAAGGTTTTCAAATATGATTTTCGGTTTTCCATGAACTCTTATTTTTCAGAACTGTGGTTGAACCAAACTTACTAAGCAAGTTTTAGATGGCAACTGGTTTCTAAAACTTTCATTGATTTATAACTTGACTTGAAGGAGTTCTAAAAGTATGTATTGATGGCTAAAGTTCGAAAATGATTTGAAAATGTGTTTCTGACCATGTTTGGCAAAACATGAAAGATGTGATTTTTATGAATGTTAGTTGGTGATTACCCTAAAAGCTACGTGAATGTGTTTCCATATTCAGAGGTTTCGGGACTGAAAGAGGCCATGACAAGAGATTCGAGAACCTGAGCCTAAGTGAGGACATGGATGGAGGATGTGATTTTGGCTTCTGGCCAAGTTTAACCCATGGTAGGTGGCTCTATGTTGCACATAGGAGCAAGTATGGAGGTTGTTACTGTGGTAGGTGCTAAGTATGCATGAGCTCCATTTGGCCGTGTGTTTTTTTGTAGATATGGATCATGTGTGAGCTATTCTGAGTCGTGTATTTAACATGCTATCATGTTTGGATTGAACGAAGGTTGCTATCGTGGCATATATTAAATATGTGTGAGCTAGTTTCGGTCGCATGATTCTTTGGTCATGTGCGAGCTATCTTGGGCCGGTATATTTAGACGCTTTGCCATGGTTGGATTGAGTATAGGTTTGTTGGTTTCATTAGTGGCTGTGAGATAATGACGTTTTAACTAGTATTTCATTATTGATGTATAATTATAGATTGTCTTTTTTAGCATGTTTTATGAACTTTTTACTTTGTAAAATAATTTACCACTCACGGAGTTTTAGCTCATATTTTCAATGTTTTTCTCCTCCCCCCCCCCCCCCCAGGTAGCGGTCAAGGACTAAGCTTTGGTTGAGCTCCCCATTACCTTTGTAGAATTTCCATTTTGTATGTATATACATAAGTTTTGTATTACTTCATGAGGTAGCTAAAAGTAGCGAGGATCATGCTATAGATATGTGTTTGAGAGTTTTATTAATGGACTGTAATCCTTTGTAACTAATTTCCTATTAGATATAAATTGTAATTGAGACTTTGGACTAGTCTGGATGAGTGTGTGGTGAGACACTCTCGAGATGGTTTTTGTGTCTGAAGATCTCTTACCTATATAGAAGTAAAAACTTTTTCCTCTTTATAGGTTTGACTAACCCATATTTTGGGGGAGATGCTGCCGAAATTTTTAAAGAATCTTGAAAACTGTTTTATAAATCTTACATTCGAAAAGGAATGTTTACTAAGAGTAGATTAACACCATGATCTAGGTTAGAAGGAAAAACCTAAAAACGAGGTTTGACACACATACTCTCGAATGTTGCCTATGTGTTTTAGTTCTCACAATTTTTGTCGAGCTAGCATTTCAACATTTTCAAGAAAAAATTGCGAGCAAAGTTACTTCTTTAAACCATCTGAAGTATCTATCGTGTAACGCCTTTCTTGAATATCAATATATGAGAACCTTCACCTTAATTTTGCATACTCAGCCAGATGCAGTTTTTCTTCATCTGTAATTGTGTTTGTTGCCTTGAAGTATTGTTTGGGGTCAAAGATGATATTCTCTGAGGCTTTAGCATCCCTTGCCCCATATCAAGACTTGGGTTCAGGAATCTTTATTTGGTTAATCTGAATCTCTCCTCTAGTTGGAGCTTGATTTGTTATTGCTTGCATTGTGAGATTCACCCTCATGCTCACACGTGTGATCTCATTTCTAACGACATCGAGGGTAGCTCAAAAATCTTATCACGTGTCGTTTATCATCTCCATGATAGTCTTTTCGGAGCTCTCTAGCTCGCCAACACTCTACTATATGCGCAACACGCTCTACTATATTTCCAATTCTTGTAGCTTTTGCCTATAGAGTGTCAACTCTTGCCAATAACTAAGTTATGGGTAATCCGTCGAGACGATCGATCACCACATCAATGACATTGACTTTCTTAGAAATTTCTTGAATGTGGGTTTCTAAGAAGCGGACGAAGTTAGGAACTTTTACTAGGTAGAGCATTTGCACTTCATGCTTTACCAGTCAGTCCACATGGGACTTGCTCATCCATTTCATTGTGGACATGTTTGCGCCTTAACCATTGAGGAGCCAGGTTGTCTCTGATACCATTTGTCACAATCCACACCTTACAAACACGAGCCGAGCAATTGTGCGACACTTGCTCTAATTTAGCAAGAAGTTAGCCGTATGAAAATTAAAATTCGCTAACAAACTCACTATATGATGTAACCTTCCTTCACGTTTTGAGAGAAAACGGTTTTATAAAATGTGAGAGAGAAAGAAAAGCTTGGTAAATATCATGAAAGAAAGCATTTAAGATTGACAATTTCAAAGAGTACAACAAGGTTTTAGTCGGAGATATGGCTAGTAGGTCTCCTCTATAGTACATTTTATACAATTTTAGATGTGACATACTTGCATACAAAAATGTGAGCGGTCCCTTACATGGAAAGCGACATTGAAATAAAAGCAACAAGCTAAATTAAGCATAAAACATAAACATAAGGTGGTTTGAGGATGTTTTGGGAATGCGGGTATAGGAAAACACCATCTTGGACAAGTATGCTTAGGACAGATGGCGCCATGTCCCACTTGTTTATTGTGGGCTACCACATCATAGGATGGGTAAGTGCTCCATTTTATGCCTTGGTTCAATTTCTCCCAACAATAGTGTTTTTAAATAAATTAAAGCACAATTCAAAGTCAACGGTGAGACGTTGGTGCTATGTGTCACAATCGTAACCTTTCAAACACGATTCTACGACACTTGTTCTACTCGGTCAACAAGTCAGCCATTCAATATTCGAAATCCGCGGATAAACTCGCGGTATGATGTAGCCTCTCTCCACGTTCTCTAGAAAATGTTTTTATAAAACGGGAGAGAGAAAGTAAATTGTTGAAAATATCATAAAAGAAAGCATTGAAGACTCTCAATTGCAAAGAAAATAGCTTAGCTTGCAAAAAGTGCGACGAGGCTTAGGCAGGGGTCGGACTACTTAAGTACCCCCTATAGTACATATTGAGATTTTTGGCCTTGGCAGGCCTTGCATATGAAAAAACCGAAATGTCACACTGTGGCTCGGCGACACAAAAACGAAAGAATTAACCTAGACTACTTTCAAGACATAAAGATAAAGCGATTTAGGGGTATTCGGGCATACGGCCATAGGTAAATAATTTTTTGGACAAGTATGCCCTTGACATTCTCCCCCACCTAAACGGTTGACGTCCCCGTCAACTGGCGAAGCTGAAGGTCTCTGATCTTCTGCTTCCATGCTTCAAGATCTTCAACATGTTCTCTGCTTGTTGCCTCTACGAGGGTGTTCTTCCACTTCACTAGAAATTTATGTATCTCCCTCGTGGGTCTTCTATTTGTCCTTACTCTGTCAGCAAGGACTTCCTTGACTTCTCTATCTTCTTCCTGTTTCAGGTTGATAGATAATCGTACGACATTGTTGCGCCTTGGATCGGCAGCTTGGTCATCCACTCCGTCTGCGAGCTTGCTCTTGTTAAGAATCCCTTCATGGACTGCCTGTTACTATTGATTGGTTTGGAGCATGAGCGTAATGCTACGACTGATTTTAGTATCCTCCTCTCACACGTTGCGACAATCTTCTTCTTTTCCATCTCAATTTGGTGAAACTCCACCACATGATCCAGCACGTTTATCTGTCCCTGCATAGAACAACACTTTCCTTCCTTGGCATTGGTAAGACTAAATGGCACCACGGGAAACTCATATTCTCTAAGTCCAGTGACACAAGTTGTCTCGAGCCCCTCTGCCTTCGTTGCTCTTACTCGATAGTACCTCGATCGGATGTTTAACTTCAGGAAATACTTCACCCCACGTGAGCGATCAAATAGGTTGAGGAGTAGGGGAAATGGATATGTACGGCGAACTGTGAGTTTATTCTGTATACAACGGTCAATACACAGTCGTAGGCTTCTGTCCTTCTTCTTCAAGGAAAGGACTGGCTCTCTATGGAGCTTGTACGGATCTACTAACTTCTGTACTCGACAATTTCTCCGACTATTTCTGAAGTGCAGCTAATTCCGGTGACGTCGTGCGATAAGCATTCTTTGCATGCGCTTTTACCTCTGACGACGATTCTATCCCATGGTCGATCCTCCTTCGCATCGACAAGGACTTGGGCCAACTATTTGGCATCACATCATGGCACTTCTTCGGGACACACAGAGTGTCTTTGGGGATTGTCTCCTTCATTTTTCCCAACGCCCCAAGTGGGATCTCCAAAGATGGTGGTTCCTGTTGGATGCGATTCTTATTTAGTTGCATGGCCGATATCATTCTAAATCCATTCGGCTGACGAATATCTGCTTGCACTATTGTGGGAAAAGATCCAATAATCACTAGGCATCTAGCTGAGGGCATTGGTATGACTTGATGTTCAAAGAGGAACTCCATTCCCAGCACTACATCGAAGTCGTCCATCTTTACAACCACAAGTCTATTGGGCCTTTCCATCCTCCCAGCTTTATCATTGTTTGTTTCACTAGTCCGACGATAGGTAGGGCAATGGAATTCACGACCTTCATTCTTTCTAAATCCTTCTCCCAACGAAGTCTTAAACGTCTGGCCTCTGCCTCTGTTATAAAGTTATGAGTTGCACTAGAATCAACCATAGTACTCTTAGTTTGTTTTTTGTTAATCCAAGTATCAACATACAATAAGCCCCTTTTTGTTGGTACGTGTCTCTCCCCTGACTTTTTCTGGAGAGACAACATGTATTTTATGGCCCCTATTCGAGTCTTTTCACCCCCATCTATCTGGCCCACTTCACCCTCAGCTTGATTCGACTTATCATCTGAATCCGAGATTAATGAGGCCTGAAACGCATAAAAGTCGACTTTATTCGGGCATTCTCTTGCCAGATGTGGCCCCTCACATATGAAACAACTGAGGGGACGCTTAGGTGGGCTTCGATTATTCGACCTTTGCCATGTGTTCTCTGTGGTTGACTGGTAAGGTCTGCGATCTTTACCAGAACGTTTGTCTCCCCCAACAACTTTGGGAGGACTCGGGCGACTATTCCTATTCCTTCCAGGTGAGGAACTTTGGTGACGTTTCATATCTTGAGAGTCACTGATCAGATTAAACAGTCGTTCGGCTGCTGCATACGCTGACTGAGGTCTTGGACCCTTTGTTTATATAACTTGGTCTTGGTCCACGGTTTCAACCCTTCGACAAAACAGAAAACTTTGGCTTTTTCTGACATATCGCGAATGTCTAACATGAAGCCCGCAAACTGTTTCACGTACTCCCGAATACTACTGGTGTGTTTCAGCTCACGCAACTTTCGTCGAGCTAAAATCTCAACATTTTCGGGGAAGAACTATGAGCGGAGTTCTCTCTTCAAAGCGTCCCAAGTATCTATCGTACAACGTCCCTCTTGCATGTCAACATACCGGGACCTCCACCATAGCTTCGCATCTCAGGATGCATCGTTGCCAATGTAACTTTGGCTTCCTCGGTGATCGTGTTTGTGGCTTTGAAGTACTGCTCGAGGTAAAAAATTTAGTTTTTCAGGGCCTTTGCATCTCTTGCCCCACAGAAGGGCTTTGGTTCCAGAATCTTCACTCTACTAACCGGAATTGCTTATCTAGCTGGAGCTTGGTTTGCGATTGCTCGCATTGTGAGGTTCAGTCTCGCATTCACATCCACGATTTCATTTCTGACGACATTGAGGGTAGCTCGAAAATCCTCCGACATGTCGTTTATCATCTCTAAGAGTGTCTTCTGAGAGCTATCTAGCTCATTGACACGTTCTTCCATGTGGGCAACAAAGCCCGACAAACTGTCTCCATATTCGTAGTTAATAGTTCTTTCAACATTTCCTTCCAGAGTGTCGACTCTTGCCAACAACTATTGTATTGGTAATCCTTCGACACGGCCAGCTACTGCATCGATCATGTTAGTTTTCTCAGCAATCTCTACTAGACGAGACTCCAAGAAGCGCATGGAGTCGGGAACTTCGACTAGGTAGAGCATCTGCTCCTCCAACTCTACTAGTCGGTCTCTCTGGGCCTTGCCCGATGGATTCGTAAACGACATGTTTCGGTCTTATCGTCAATTAGCCAACATGGCTCTGATACCACTTGTCACAATCGTAAACTTTCAAACACGATTGTGCGGCACTTATTCTACTCAGTCAACAAGTCAATCGTTCAATATTCGAAATCCGCGGACAAACTCGCGGTATGATGTAGCCTCCCTCCACGTTCTCTGGAAAATGTTTTTATAAAACGGGAGAGAGAAAGTAAATTGTTGAAAACATCATAAAAGAAAGCATTGAAGACTGTCAATTGCAAAGAAAATAGCTTAGCTTGCAAAGAGTGGAGGCTGGACTACTTAGGTACCCCTATAGTACATATTGAGATTTTTGGCCTTGGCAGGCTTGCATATGAAAAAACCTAAATGTGTGGCTCAACGACACGAAAACGAAAGAATTAACCTAGACTACTTTCAAGACATAAAGATAAAGGGATTTAGGGGTATTCGGACATACGGCCATAGGTAAATAATACCTTGGACAAGTATGCCTTTGACACTATGTACGTCGCCGCACCTATTTTCTTCATTATTTATTAATAAAATATTGTTTTTTTTTTAAATCCCAACTTTAAAAGTATCAATCCCAAACTTATTATCTCTCCGAAAGACTCTCATATACTATTTGTCGTGGTTAAAAGAAAATGAAAGAGACAGGTCAGGTATGGGAATCGGACGAACGGCTAAAGAAGAATGTGTTCATAATGTCAATATATTGATGTCATCATTCTCTAAATTCCCAAGCATTTACTTTAATTCTTTCAACTCCTTTTCTCTTCAATCTTTGGTCATATCTCTGAAGTCGTCTCTTTCTCTCTCTCCGGCTTCCTTCTCAAAAGCAACTGAATTCAACTGCGCATGAAAGCCAACATTTCTCCACTCGTCACCAAATGGGAACTCTCTCCTTCCCAATTCCCTCCTCAAAATCACATCTTTTATCCAATCCCAACCCAGTTCCTCTTTTTAGGCACCCTTTTCTTCAATCATCTTTCTCATCTTCTCCATTTCCCTCTCGTAATTTCCCTATTCTTCGTTTACGGCGGCGTGTTCTCTGTTCCGCTGCGGCAGCTGGTCGGTCGAATCACGATGACCACCACCATGTTCATGATCACAACCATGGTCACCACCACCACCACCACCACCACCACCACCACCACCGCCACCATGGTGATCATGATGTTGAGTTGTCTGGGCCTCAGAAAGCGGTGATTGGATTTGCTAAAGCCACTAGGTGGACGGACTTGGCTAAATATTTGAGGGAAAGCTTGCAATTATGTTGCTGCTCTATGGCTTTGTTTGTGGCTGCTGCTGTTTGCCCTTATTTGGTGCCCAAACCCATTGTGAAGCCTTTGCAAATTGCTTTCATTGTCATTGGTTTTCCTTTAGTTGGGGTATGAGTGAATTTGATTCTTGTAATTTAATCACCAATCGCTGAGATGTCTTCTCTTCCTTTGATATATCTATGACACTTCTTGCTCTTAGGTCTCCTCGGCACTTGATGCTTTAACTGATATTAGTGGTGGAAAAGTGAACATCCATGTACTTATGGCCCTTGCAGCCTTTGCTTCCATCTTTATGGGAAATGCCTTGGAAGGAGGACTACTACTTGCCATGTTTAACTTGTCTCACATTGGTAAGAAGTAATATGCTTGCATAGCTGAATTACCTATTCTTGTTCTGTGGCTTTTTAACTTTGCAATTTTTATGATGATTGTAGCCGAAGAGTATTTTACAAGTCGTGCGATGATTGACGTCAAAGAGTTGAAGGAAAACTATCCAGACTTTGCCCTTGTTTTAGATACAAATGATGGTGAAGTTCCAAATATTACAGATTTGTCCTACCAAAAGGTTCCTGTCCAAGATGTAGAAGTGGACTCCTATATATTAGTTGGAGCTGGTGAGGTATGTGATTTCAATATTTTTTTTTCCATTACATCAAAACATGACCTAGACTCTAGATAATATTAGTTAGGCATAATGTCTACCCAAAATACAAAAATTGAAGGTTTTTTTTTAAGTTTCTATTTTCAAGCTTATGAATATACTTGATGAAGAAGAAGTTTTCAAATCTGACAATCTGGCTTGTAATCTTGGTAATTGGATGTTGTTTTGAGAGAAGAGGCATTTTGGAGGTTGCCATACGGATAATGATTGACAGGGCTACTAATGACTCTGTTTTTAAGAAAGTAGTTGATTTTGAGTGATAACTAAGCCTACCTTGACTGAAACCTTGAAGATGGAGTGATTATGAGTACGTACATATCAGGAAAAGAAAGGGTGGGAATGTGCGAAAGGGTGAAAGGGTGATTCTCATGATTAACAACTTATCAAAGGTTTCTTTATTCTATTCATACTGGTGCTAGCTATTTAGGAGCCAACATAAAGTATCATGCATCTATTTCTCCACTTTCATTAAGGACAAGGTGACTTTACTGGGCTGGGTATGCATATGCCCGTTGTCTGCTTAACTTATTCAAGTAGGTTATAAAGTGGGGAGAAAAGTGAAATATAGAGGGCTGTAAATAGGAATAATTAGTTTGAAGAAAGGAATGTAAGGGGCTAAGGGACTTAAATGGTTAACTAGAAACTAGTAGTCTTAAAAGGTGTACCATGGTTAACTCGAATGGTCATGGTAGATTTAAGGGAATACAGAAGTGTTTCATAAACTTTCTTGTCTGTTATCTTCTCTCAGGTTTTTTTAACACCCTTCATGCCTATAAACTTCATTGTCAATTATCTTCTCTCACTTTTTCTTTTAACACTCTCCATACTATGCCCATCATATTCCTGCCTACCCCAAGTATTCTAATTCAAAGTACATTTGTTTCTACTTTTTCTAGGCACTGTACATAGCTCCTGAGTCCTGAGTATACTATCTGTGTATAAAAGTAATATAATATTTAGCATCTCTTGCTGTGATTGTATCCTTTCCAATTGAGAAGTTCTGGAATGTCAATCATTTTGACAACGAAGAAACAACATGAAGACAATAAGAAAGTACTTAAAAATGTACAATATTCTATTTTTCTTCAAGTTGTTTTCAAAATCATGTTTTATGAATTTTCTGAGATCAGAAAGCTTAATTTAGTTTTGTAATTTCCAGATTTTTTAACACAGCCTCCAAGATAAAGCTTCCAAAAAATAACGTAAGGAAATATCCTTTTGACATATGGTATAATCTATAACCTTTATTTCTTGAGACGTCTTTGGTGGGCTTTTGAAGTTGTAGAAATATTATTGTCCAATGGACAGATATATGTAGCTGCACCACACAGTTTGAGTACCGAAATTTCTTATATTTTGTTACAATGTGTTGGAAAAATCATAATGGAAACTTGTATTTTACTAGTTTGTGCCTGTAGATTGTGAAGTTTTCCAAGGTAGTGCTACAGTCACCATTGAGCACCTAACCGGTGAAATCAAACCATTGGAGATTACCGTTGGAAGCAGAGTTCCTGGTGGTGCAAGAAACTTGGATGGTAGGATAATCGTGAAGGTATGCTCATAATTTCTCATATGTTTTATATAATTTTTTAAACTTTATAATTGTTTCTTAATATTTAAAGAGAAAGAAAAAACCGGATGATTGTGTTGTAAACTAAGGGATGCAGATTATAAGTTTGAAGAGAAAATTGCTGATAATCAAATGAAATGCAATTTCATCTAATTATCTATTGTTTTTCTTGCAATTTTGATAACAGTTTTTCTTTTCCTAGTTGATAACATTTTTATTTTACTTTTCCTATTTGAATGAGAAAGTTGTTTAGTTGATGTATGAAATGTAAAATACTTTACAACAATGGTATTGAACTGAGAGAAGCCATCTTTCAACACTAGGCAACAAACTGATCCAGGAGGTCTATGGCTGAACAGGATAACAATGATCTCAAATGTCAAAAAGGTCACAAAATTGCATCTGAAGTTGTGAAGAGAAAAGCATATCGTTTGTCATGTCTTGTCATTAACATTGATGGCTTCTGTGTCGGGAGGCCACAAAAACACTGAACATATCCTAAAAATTATCGACTTCCAAAGACTTTTGCAAAATTTTCCTGAATGAAAGCTTGAGGGCATTTAGAAATTAAAAAAAGAGAAAAAAAAAGAAAAAAAACAAGGACTTGATGACAAAGAAAACCTGGATTTATTAAGCTTCAGAATCTTGTATTGCATCAGGATGAAAGGAGAAGCAATTGAGTTGAAGCACATACAAAATATCTATGTTTGGGATTCTCTTGCTGAATTGATGGAATGAAACTACAGTGCCACACCAAACATCTTTTACCGTAATGCCTTTATTTAAAAGTCCAAAAAACGCTTTGGAAAGTTCTTCAGGAAAGCACCTTCATGTCCCATATCTATCCAAAATAGAATACTAGCTTTATCTTTAGTTTTGACGACAAAGTTCCTAAAAAAGAGTGCTTTTATCATAGAGAAGCTAAACCATGGATTATGAGAACTAACTCATGAACAGGAAATGGTAAAACGGGTGTAACTCTTAGTTGCATGTTTACTTGCAATGACTTTCCAAAAGAAAATGTCGAAGCATGTGGCCAACAAAGTTTGTCTCTGTTTCTTGTGTTCCCAATATCCAAGCCAACAATCGTAGTACTTTGAAAGATGAGGTCCCATCTAATCAAATAGGTAGAATTGTTGAATGCTGGTCCTTCTCAAAAAATTATCTTTTCATTTGTTGGTCCTCTTAACCTCCATTGGAGGAACGGACAAGATATGAAAGAAATATTGAGCATATTAGATAAAATAGCTGGTCGGAAAGCAAGCCTTTCTGCTATAGAGTAGGATGCTTCCAAAATCTTGATAAAATTTCATCCAAAGTTGTATTTTGGAAAGTGACCTGTGACCTAGTGTGAATTAGCATCGATGACATGGCAGGATCAAGCTATTTTAAGCTGGAAATAGCTCACTTTATGCAACTGAGGATGTTTAATGTTTCTTAATTCAAGCAAGAAAAGTAGTGTTGGTGGCAATGGTATGTCTTTATTAACTTCGGTCTTAAAACCTTCAATCTAACTCTCTTCCTTACTTTCTTCTATACCTTTGAAATAAACTGCTGAGACAATCAACCACCAACAGAAATAGAGTCACTAAAATTGGAGTTGGTGCATTGGCCAAAGTTGGAATGCACGTAATACTTTGTCTTCATAAATCTCGATTTGATTCCATAAAAAAAACCAACAAAAATAGAATTGAGAAAGGGATCAAATCCTTTCTTCAAGAGTCTAGATCAAGAAATGGAAATCTTTATCTACTTTTCTCAAGGTAAAGATGACCAGCTCTTTCACTTTTAGATGCTTCTCATCCACCACTGTATTGGCCATTAATATGGAATCTATTGTTGTTCTTTTGGTATAAGTCCGTGCACAAAGGGACAGTATTAGATTGAACAGGTTTGACTAGCCAGAAGTTTATAAATGCTGGTAAGCAAGCTTACTGGGTTGAAACTCATTTCCAATCAAACAAAGGAAATCTTTTAACCATTCCTTACCTGCTCTTGAGAAATCAGAGATGATTTTTCAACTTTGAAAGATATTTTTTGAAAGCATTTTGTGTAGATGGACAACCTACATTTATTTGTTGCTCGTTTCCTTCTGTTGGTTGAAATCTGAAAGTACAAATTATTCTACTTCTATATAGGTTTTGCTAGCTTACCCAGTTAAGTTTAAACCTTGATCCAGGCAACAAAGACCTGGAAAGAGTCAACTCTGAGTCGTATAGTGAACTTGACTGAAGAGGCACAACTAAATAAACCAAGACTTCAGCGGTGGCTTGATGAATTTGGTGAACATTATAGCAAAGCAGTTGTAGTATTGGCCACTACTATTGCCCTCGTTGGTCCAATATTATTCAAGTGGCCATTTATTGGTACTTCAGGTAATCATCAAAATTTACAAACAATGCATGAAATCATTTAGTGCAAACATGGGTGCATGTAGCTGCACCTATATCCATACATCTCACTCTCATCACACACCAGAAAAGAGAGTTAAAATATTTAAAGAAAGTTGAAAGAAGAATTTGTCATGTGTAGCAAACAATAATTGGACTATTTCGTGAGATTCACAAATATGGGTGTTGCCTAGGATGCACATAAGTAATTTTCACTCTTTCTTACTAAATGATATTGTTAGTAGCCTATTACCTTGTAGGTCTCATATTCTTATACGGTTTCAAAATGGACATTTATCCCTTCAAAACTGCAAGGTGCTTCTTAATAGAAAAAGTAAATAAAATAGTACATAAATAAAAATAATGGCTAACCAATTGGATCAGGAGTATTAGTTACAAATTAAAATACTCTAACTCACCTGAGGATGTCAAGTTTTACAAGAGGAGAATGGTTTTTTATAAAATATATATTTTTATTTATTGACATTGCTCTTATGACGTGAACAATGGGATTTCTAACCTTACCCCAAGGACTAATCATGCATAAACCTCCGTGTTCATCCATCGTTTTGGTACCAGAGCATCTTTAGTATTGTATGAAGTATGAAGTATCTAAGACAGTTGGATGTTGCATACTATTGGTAAGAACATCATTGGGGTAGTTCGAAATATTCTTAGAATAATAAAAGTATTGTAGTAATTAGCTAGGAGTTGACTATAGAAGTGGGAGGAAATGAAGGTTGGCATGAGTTTTAGCTGGTTTTGGCTTGAGTGTAGACTTGAGTGTGCTCAAGAGAAGAGAGAAGGTCCCAAAGCTTTCCATCTGTATTTCCTTCGTTGTCAATTTTCAATTTCTATCATAGAGGAAAACCACTTAACAAGGAATAATTTCTAAGTTTGGAGACAGCATGAAAGCTCTTTGGATATGTGAGCTAATGGAAAGGTGGTTAGTTATGGATGGCTGAGAGAAAGAAGAGCACTTTTGTAAGCGTTCAATTATGTCAGTTTGTTCAAACTTTCCTATCATAGATGCCAGCTATCGACTTTTGACAAAATTATTATCAACTTCAAGAGGATCTCAAAAAGTGGACTCGAGTTTTGCAATTTTCCCTCATTCTGTTTACTCAATAAAATAAAATAAAATTCATGACATCTCCTACTTGGAGCTTTCCATCATAGTATGTGGTGCAGATAGTCTTATGTGAATTATTACTCGAAGGATATTATTTAGGTTCACTTAACCTAACCTAACCTATTTTAGTACTTGTGAACATATGCTAACCCTTAATTGTAGATTTTGTTTAAAGTCCAGAAGTTGAATCTCTTGCATTTCTGCAGTTCTTCGTTCCATCTCATCATTTCCTTTTCTATCTTACATGTTTCCATTTACTTTTCTATTTTTTGGGTCAAAGAAACATTTCCATTTACTTTTCTCAATTGTAATTTGTTGTTTTTTTTTTCTTTGATTACATGTTATTTCATCTGGTATGATGCCTACTTAATTCTGTAGCTTGTAGAGGATCAGTTTACAGAGCTCTAGGCCTCATGGTGGCAGCATCACCTTGTGCTTTGGCTGTTGCACCTTTGGCTTATGCCATTGCAATAAGTTCCTGTGCAAGAAAGGTATAAATAAATCAATTTTCATAGAAAAATCCTTATTATTTCCATTTTATGTCATAAAGATACATGCATAGGGGATTTAGTATAGGTGCAAGCCGTCCCCTCAACTTTATGCAATTTATATAATATATATATAACTGAAATAATACCAATATCAGTAGATATCCTAGTGGTAAAACTGCCTCCCAACTCTCTCTAGACCCAGATTGAAGCCCCACTCTTTAAATTTTTTTTTCAGATTATTTTTATTAAACTATAAAGCCGTCAACAAAGTTTCTAGATCTGCCACCGGATACTTGCATTATGGAATTCTATAAGTCGAATGATAGTTCCTTTTGTTATATTTCTTGTGTTCTACCAATCTACTTTGATCTCTCGGTTCCATTTTCTTTCTTACTACAAAAGACTATCTACCTTTGAAAATATGGTATTCAATATTCTTCATTTTCAATCTTCTTTTCATTTGTTCCAAAAAAAAAAAAAAAAAAAAAAAAATCTATCCACTCACAGTTTTTTATTTAAACTTGTTGCTTTAATTTTTTTCCCCTTTATGATTGATTCACAATGGAGAAAGAAAAGCAAAAAATATATTTTACTAATTTGGTCGTGGAGGAAAAACAGTTTCCATGTTTTTTATTAAAAGTATTAAATATATTTTTTCCTATTAATTTTTCCTGCTCATTAACCAAAAACATTTTCATTAAATATTGGGATTGCAAGGATCAAAAGTCAGAATATATGTTGAAAGGTGTGATGTCTTGCTTCACTGATAGATAGTTTTGGATTGGAACAATGAATGGGTTGTGGTTAAAACTAGCGAAGACTTGGTTGTAAGAATAGTTTTGGATTGGAAAGTACAGATTTTGCTTTCAGAGCTCCAGTAATTCTTCAATATAGATTCTTCTTTTTTGTAAAAATGGAGTGACAGAGCATTATGTTACAACCATTCGTGATGACCACTCTTTTGTTTTCCATTTAATGCACAGGGGATATTGTTGAAAGGTGGACGTGTATTAGATGCTTTAGCTGCTTGTCATACTATAGCATTTGATAAAACTGGGACATTAACCACTGGGGGCCTTTTTTTCAAAGCGATTGAACCAATTTACGGACATGAGGTAGGAGAAAACAAATCAGACTTTGGTTCATGTTGTATTCCCTGCTGTGAAGACGAAGCTCTTGCTGTAGCAGCTGCAATGGAGAAGGGTACTACTCACCCCATTGGGAGGTACTTGTTGAAGAGAATATTTCTTTGACCGTCGTTACACTTTTTTTGTTTTTATTCCTTCAGCCTAAAAAGGTCTAGCTGGGAAATTTTCTACTATGAGAATATTTCTATTATACCTTTTTTACCGTAAACTGCAAGTTATATTTAGCCAGTTCTGTACTGTGTGTTTTATTTTGGTGCCAGTAAATAAGTGAGCTGGCTAAATATTGATGTTATAATTACGGAATGGTTTAGACTTTTAGACTTATAGCCTTGCCCCCTAGCTTCCCCGGGGCAGGTCTCACTGTACAAGTATTGATTTATTTTATGATTCACGTACCCACATATTCTTCTTTGGCTATTTTCCTTTCAGAGCTGTGGTCGGCCACAGTATGGGAAAAGTCCTCCCTTCCTTTTCTGTCCAGAGTTTGGAATATTTTCCGGGTAGAGGACTTGTCGCAACTCTGCATGGTACTGAGGTAATGATTCATAATTACAAAACATACAAGTATGTGCTTGTCATGTGCTTCTTGTCCATCCATAAAACCAGCATTATCTATTATTCCTTCTGTTAGTAATTCTGATGCGAGTCCTGACTTCATGATTAGGGTGTAGTGTAGAGTTAGATGCATTCATCAAATAAACACAATTAATATTTGCGTCTGCCTATACACTATCATCTGCCCGTCCTTTCCTCTGTAGAAGTTTATGACACTGATACATATTTGCATGATATTCTTCCTAAACCCTTAACGCAATAATATTCTGCAAAGAAACAAAGCATATACAATACAAAGCATTTAGAAAATTAGCTAGTAATACAAGGGACCAGATATTCATGCAAGGTGTCCTTTTTATTGTAATTACTGTCATTTTCCTAGTACTGCGTACTCAGTATGATGTAGTCTAAGTACTCTCAAGGAGTAATCTTTCAAAAATCAAGTTTGTGAATATTTTATTAGAATGACAAGGGGAGAATCTCATATTTATAGAGTTTAATTATAAGCAGGGTGAAGAAGGAATTAACTTAGAATAACCTTATTCTTTCTACATCATAGTAACTGGTAAGGTGATTTTGTGTTCGTCTTGATTTATTACAGTCAGGTGGGAAACTATTGAAAGCATCTCTTGGTTCCTTAGATTTCATCACTTCATGCTACAAATCTGGAACCAAATCAAAAGAGATCAAAGAAGCTGCAAACACATCTTCATATGGAAGTGAGTTTGTTCATGCTGCTCTTGCAGTTGATGGGAAGGTAGGATTAAAATTTTATAAAAGCGCCAGGTTGCTTATTCTTTACGTTTTTAGTATGGCTAGATATTAATCTTGTGTTTTGTTTTTCTCATCTAGTAATGTTTACCCTATTTGGAACGAGAATACTTCCTATGACATGATTTCTGCAATGAGCCTGCATGCTATGATCCCGGTTAACTAAGTACATTTCTTAAGGTTTAATTTAAGAATAGAAATTTATTGTTTGAATAGTATGGTTCTAAGTGTACTTTAAAGAAAAAAAATATTATTTTTCCTTGTACTTTGTGTATTAGCCTTCCATTAAAAAAATAATGTCCTTTGCTGCCTGTCTAAAAAGAAATCTTGTAGCCTATAGATTGTGCAACCCTTCTTTCTGTACATTTAGTAATTGGACTGGATTGAGTTTTTATTATGGCAAGATTGGTTGGATTTTATAATTGTGTATTGTATGGAGTTGAAGAAATGGTAGCCCATAGAAAATAATGTTTTTTAAATGCCACGTCTCTATTGTCATTCAATTTCAACAGTTATTTTCTAGGGATTTGGTTGAAATTTTTTTCTACCATAGAAGTCAAACTGAAACTTCAGAATACTAGAGACGGAATTGAAAACTGGCATCTATTTTAAATACTGAAGGATCTGGCAGTTGATTGTATCTAATTGTTCCAACTTCAATGGTGGAATGGTGCAGGTAACACTTATTCATCTTGAGGATCGACCTCATCCTGGAGTTTCAAGTGTAATATCTGAATTAACAGATAGAGCAAGACTTCATGTAATGATGTTGACCGGAGATCATGAGTCAAGTGCACGAAGAGTAGCAAATGCAGTGGGCATCAAGGAAGTCCACTTCAGTCTAAAGCCTGAAGATAAACTTAGTCACGTGAAAAGTATCTCTAGGGAGAATGGTTAGCTTTTGTTTTCCCCTTTTTCCTCGTTCTCGATTGACTTAATTATCCAGTGTTAATAGACCATATACTTGTTCCTAGCTTATAGTTGGAATTTATCTTCCTTTGCTTTATGAATTTATTTATTCATTTATTTTTGTCTCATTTGCTGTTGACCATACAGGAGGAGGACTAATTATGGTTGGCGAAGGGATTAATGATGCACCTGCACTTGCTGCTGCTACCGTGGGCATAGTGCTTGCTCAACGTGCTAGTGCAACTGCCATAGCTGTGGCAGATGTTCTGTTGCTGCGGGATAACATATCTGGTGTACCATTCTGTATTGCCAAGTCTCGCCAGACGACTGCTCTTGTAATTTTAGGACAACCATTCTGCTCCGATAACCTTTCTATTAATCGTCACTCATTAGCGCTTATTATCTACTTATTTGCTTGCAGGTTAAACAGAATGCTAGTCTTGCCTTGTTTTTTATATTTGTGGCTTCTCTTCCTGCTGTTTTAGGGTTTCTTCCCTTATGGTTAACGGTATGGAAATTTAGACTCTTTTTTCCTTCTATTATTTTCCTTTTATGTGTTGTCATGGATGTATGTTCATTTACAAGAGGCTAGCAAATGGTATATCCGTGCAGGTACTTCTACACGAAGGTGGTACTCTTCTAGTTTGCCTCAATTCCATACGCGCTCTGAATAATCCTAGTTGGTCCTGGTCCTGGGGGCAAGACTTGAAGCAATTCCTAATGGAGCTGAAATTTAAGGGATCGCAGCCAAGGCTTAATACCAGCTCTACCACTGTACAATCTTCCCCTGTATAGCTCCCCGTTTCTCTCTCTTTATCTCTCACCCATTAAGCTACATTACCATCGTCATAATGAATTGTACTCCCTTGGTTCTCTGGGAGTGGGAGATGCCTTTTGGAAACTTCCATGTATAGTTTGTTGCATCATCCCTGTAATGTCTGATTTTGGATCCTTGTCAAATAATGAATGAGAGTAGGTACTATTGTAGTAGTACTAGATGTTTACCTCTTTTCTTTCTTCATTCTTTTTTTTTTCTTTTTCTCCATATGCAGTGAAATAAACTAAAATATTTATAAAATATCAAAATTTGAGATTTTGAAATACATTAATAGATTCTAAAGTTTTGTTATGTTTGTAAATATTTTAAACATTTTGTTGTTTACAATAATATCTCCACTTAAGTTGTATATCAAAACAAGAAAAAGGTGGTCCAAGGTCTAGAAATTGGAGCTTTGAGTTGGGGTCTAAAACGGAATAAGATTCTTCTCCTTCAATCCTTTCCTCTCTGTTGGATATCCTAATCAATTACTATCAATAAAAAGCAGGGCAGATGAATATATATCCAACTAACATACGCAAAAGGGACAGTGGAAATGATGTGATCTATGGATTCACTGTTGGTTATAATATAGAAAGCAAACCAAGGGTGAACCCTACCTCATTTTTGGATATTTTTTCATGGATCATGGCTGTGCTTAGGAAGAACATTATCTTTTCCTTTTCTTTTAGTACTAGAATCTTGGGAAATTGCCAAAAATAGGTTAAAAAAAGAGATTTAAATGAATTTTGGGACAAGTTTTCAAAAGAAAGACTTTTAGGACAATTTGGGTGTGAATAGACAAAAATGCCCTTCCTTTCCTTTCCCTCTTCCACGTTGCTTTCCCTTCTCTCCACCATCGATTCGTTCTCTTTCGCGTATAGTTCCGTTTCCCTTCTCTTTTCTTTCGTGTAGAACACCTGAACCTACTCCGGCCATCGTCAGTTGTTCATCGTCACTTGCCCATCGTCGCTTGCCCATCGTCGTTTGCCCTTCGTCGCTTGCCCTTCGTCGCTTGCCCTTCGTCGGTCGTTGTCCAGTGCATTTCGTCGCTCCTATTCGGACCATTCAATCAACTTCGAGCGTCTTATTTAGGTGAGTTTCATGTATAACCGATTTTCAATTTATCTGCTGTAAGTAAATGTTTGTTAGGGTATTTGGTGCTATTTTCATCCGTAATTGTCTGGTTTTTGGAATTGGACTTATTTGCCGTAAATTAGTTTAGTCAAATTTTGGTTTTAGGTTCTTAGAAAGTTCAATGTTCAATGGCTAGTGAAAAATGAATTGAACTAGAGGATGAGGATTTAGTTGGATCAAATAGAGGAGGAGTAAGCAATAGGAATAGAAGGAATTAAGGTTTTTTTTTTTTATCTCGCATTTTTTTTTATCTCGCACTTATCTCGCACGTATCTCGCACGTTCCAAACTTTCACTATTTATTTCAAAATCAACTTGGTACACCTCCTAATCCATTTAGAGCTATTCTTTGCATGTTTAGTAACTCTCTTAGGCCCTCATGCTTTATCTCGCACGTATCTCGCACACATCTCGCACGTATCTCGCACACATCTCGCACGTTCCGAACTTTCACTATTTATTTCAAAATCAACTTGGTACACCTCCTAATCCATTTAGAGCTATTCTTTGCATGTTTAGTAACTCTCTTAGGCCCTCATGCTTTATCTCGCACGTATCTCGCACGTATCTCGCACACATCTCGCACGTTCCGAACTTTCACTATTTATTTCAAAATCAACTTGGTACACCTCCTAATCCATTTAGAGCTATTCTTTGCATGTTTAGTAACTCTCTTAGGCCCTCATGCTTTATCTCGCACGTATCTCGCACACATCTCGCACGTATCTCGCACACATCTCGCACACATCTCGCACGTTCCAAACTTCCACTATTTATTTCAAAATCAAATTGGTACACCTCCTAATTCATTTCTTTACATCTTGCACGCATTTTGTAGGTTCTTAAGTTCAAATCAATTTTTTAAGATACAAAAGTACTTAAGGTAGTTTAAGGATGGCACATGTTCGGATTTTAGTGCGTCACGGTGGTGAATGGGATGAGGGACGAAGAAAATATGAAGGAGGAGTGTTAAAAGGCATTGTTGTCCCTAAAGAAATAACACACAAAGATTTACAGTCTGAACTATATGACCTTGCAGAAGTTGACCCTACAAAGTTTGACATAAAGATAAGATGTATATATGAGATCAAAGGGGAAAAGGAAGCTCCTCCATTTGAGTTAAGCAATGACCGTGATTTGAAGTTTTATATTCTTAGTGAAAATCCATTGGAGGTCCCCCTATACCTATCGTTTGAGCCTACAAGCAATCGAAGCATGAAAGTGTTAAACAAAGATTACAATTCAGTATCTGGGAGCAACCAAGTTCAAAATTTAAACCCTCATCCTCCTCCAATTGGAATGGATAGATTAGATGAGAATGAAGTTGATATTGGTGAAGTTGAGGGTGGCTTGTGTCATAACATGATAGGGACCAATTCGGCTATATGGGAATCATATGAGTCATATCATTCAATAGATGATACTTTTACATTGGAGTCAGTTGAGATGTACAATGAATTGTTTGACATCCCAGAACAAAGAGATGCTCCTACAAAAGATTGCAAAGGAAAAGGTAAAGTTGACTACAGGTCCTCTAGTCGGAAGTTGAAGACAAAAGGAAGTGGCTGGTCGGAAGAAAGCTCTACAAGTGAAGAGTTGGATGTAGGACAAATATTTTTTTGCAAGAGAGATTTGTCAATGAGATTAAGTGTGTTGGCAATGAAAAAAAATTTTCAGTTTGTAGTAAAAAAGTCTACAAAAGAGGTTCTTTTCGTTAGATGCATCGACAACAAGTGTGGTTGGAGATTGCGAGCGGTTAGACTGAAGGATTCAAATATATTCAAGATTAAAAAGTATGTGAAAGTTCATTCATGTTCTCTTGAGTTTTTGAATCGTGACCATAGGCAAGCAAAATCTTGGGTTGTTGGAGAATTAATAAAGTCCAAATTCAAGGGGCCCGGTCGCATATACAAACCACGTGATATCATAGAAGACATGAGGCAAGACTATGGCATAAATATGAGTTATGAGAAAGCATGGCGTGCCAGAGAAAATGCATATGAACGAGTGCGAGGGTCTCCTGAAGAGTCATATAATCTTTTGCGTAGATATGGTGAAGCACTCAAATTTACAAATTCAGGTACAATATTTCACATGGAACTCGAAGATGATCGTTTCTTTAAATATCTTTTTATGGCTGTTGGTGCATGTGTTAGAGGATTCTTAAATTGCATTAGACCGGTCATAGTCATGGACGGAACATTTCTTAAGAACAAATATCGGGGTCAGTTGATAGTGGCCGTTTGTTTAGATGGTAACAATCAGATCTATCCTCTAGCCTTTGGAGTAGTTGATAGAGAAACAGATGACTCAATACAGTGGTTCTTAGAAAAATTGAAAGGTGCAATAGGGGAGGTGCCTAATCTAGGCTTTGTGACAGATCGGAAAACATGCTTCGCCAAGGGTATTTCATCAGTTTTCCCATCTGCATTCCACGGCCTTTGTGTCCAACATTTGAGTCAAAATTTGCATGATAAATATAAGAATGACACGGTTGCTACTTTGTTTTATAATGCATCGAGAACATATCGTGAATCAACGTTTGTTGAAGCGTGGAGACATCTTCTTTCATTTCCTAATGGTTCAGGGAAATATTTAAATGATGTTGGAATAGCACGATGGTCTCGTGTTCACTGCCCAGGAAGACGGTATAACATGATGACAACAAATATAGCGGAGTCCATGAATTCTATACTGAAAGAACCTAGAGATTTGCCTATTGCTTCATTCCTTGAAAATGTTCGAGCTTTGCTACAACGTTGGTTTTGGGAGCGTCGAGAAGAAGGCATTAAAGTGACGTCTACATTGACAAAATGGGCAGAGTTAGTTATTCAAAAGAAACAAGAAGGAGCTTTGACAATGAAGGTCAACCCAATTGACTGTTACCAATTTCATGTCAAAGATTTAGATAAGGAGGAGGTCGTAAACCTTCAGACTAAAGAATGCACTTGCAAGGAGTTTCAAGCTGAGCAACTACCATGCTCACATGCCATTGCTGCAGCACGGGTTCGTAATATAAATGTTTATAGTTTATGTGCTAATTATTACACTAATGAATGTTTGTTGGCTGCATATGCGGAGGCCGTCTACCCAGTTGGGAATCAGTCAGATTGGAAGACAAGCGAAGACTACGTACATATGATTGTTTTACCTCCAAAAGTAGTCAAAAGAGTTGGTCGACCGAAGAAAAAGAGGATTCCAAGTGTTGGTGAAGCTCCGAAATTGCATAAGTGTGGTCGGTGTAAACAAATAGGTCACAACAGATTAACGTGTACCAATCCAATTTCATATACCGACAAGTCGAGCATACAAGATTAGAAATTTCCCTACCAATGTACTAAGTATTACACTAATTAATGAATGTTTGTTAATGATGTGTTTTCTTAATGATTTGTCCCAACATTCTTACTTTCTGTGCTTCCAAATGGATGAAGAAGACGAAAATAACGATTGACTTATTCATTTAAGAACACAAACACTGGTTTTATGATCGTTTAAAAATAACTAAATGTTCGTTTAAAAATATCTAAACGATCGTTTAAAAATAACTAAACGATCGGTTAAGAACAACCAAACGATCGTTTGAAAACAACTAAACGATAGGTTAAACAAAACTAAACGATCGATTGGTCGAACAAAACTAAACGATCGTTTAAAACAACCAATCGATCGTTGGAAAACAACTAAACGATCAGTCAAACAAAACTAAACGATCGTTTAAAACAACCAATCGATACCTTGAAATTAACTAAACGATCAGTTAAACAAAACTAAACGATTGGTCGAACAAAACTAAACGATCGTTTAAAACAACCAATCGATCGTTTGAAATTAACTAAACGATCGACTATAAAAAACTAAACGATCTTTTGAAACAACGAAAGACACCCGCGAATTGTTTACAACCGCGATTCAACATTTCAAAAAAAGTATGCGAATTTACAATATTGCCCCTTTGGTAAAAACGACCGATATATATATACGTTCCGCCTTCTCACTTTTCGTTTTTCGTCACTACGCAATACACAACCGCACTGATCACACCTTCGTTTTCTCTCAGTCCATTGTTCTCTCAGACCATTTTTGTCTCAGTCCATAGTTTTCGTCAACGTTAAAAGGTATTTTCCCGAACTTTTCCTACTATAACGTTACACTTTTCCTTTGTTTATATTTCAAACGTTTCAACTTCTGTCTTCAAAAACTATCATTGTGTTCGTATATTATTATTGTGAAGCGTTTAGGGTTTCGGGTTCGACTTCTGTCTTCAATATATTATATTCATTTCAGGATGGCTGTACCTAGCGAAAAGTATTTCCCTGCCACTGTGTCATGCCAAGTGCACAAGATCGGCAGTCTTATTAAGGATAAACTGACCAAGGACCAGCTGCAAATGTTCGAAAAAACAATTTTTGGTCCATTGCTGAATGTGAACATGGTATTCAACGGCCAGTTGATCCATCATTTCTTGCTGAGGCAGATACCTGAAGACGGTAACGCAGATGGAATCTGTTTCTCGGTTTTAGGGAAGAACGTCCGTTTTACCCAAAAGGAATTCAACATCATAACTGGATTGTGGCCAACAAACAATCCATTGGAGAAAGATTGCGATAGCAAGCGACTGCAAAGTCTTCTATTCGGATCAGAAAATAAGAAAGTAATAACATGCTTGGAAATTGAGGAAATTTTCAAGAATTTTGAGTTTACAAATGATGACGATGCTGTGAAGGTCGCCTTGGCCGTCTTTATAGAAACTGTGATGGTCGGGAAGGATAAGAAAACACAGTTTGACATGGACATTTTGGGAAGAGTTGATGATGAAGAAGCATTTAAAAGCTTCGATTGGTCAACTTTCTTCTACACTCGTCTGCTCAACAGTTTAAAGACAAGTCTCCAAGGCAAAAAAGAAGCATACGAGCTGAAGAAGACACGAAGTTCCAAAGCAGTGTCATACTATAACATCAAAGGCTACGTCCTTGCTTTTCAGGTGATTTTTATTTCTTCATACACTTTAAGTAAATGCCAATTGAACATCAAAGTTTAACATATTTGTTTAAATGTTGTAGGTGTGGGCTTATGAAGTACTCTCAACCGCAAATGAGCACCTGGCCACAAGAAACAGTAAGGGATTAATCCCTAGGATATTGAGATGGAATTGTACACAAGCTCCATCTTACAAAATGCTGCAGAATAACATATTCGACAACAAAAATGTAAGTAAAACCTGTCAGTCATCGTTTAATATAATTACACAATCCAATAATACAATTACATTGCAGACTGTTGTTCAACCTAAACTCAAGATGTCAACCCAAGAGAAGGCTTTCATGGAGAGTCGAATTCGAGGGGATGATAACATGCAAATGGAGGAGGATGAATCCATTGGAGCAATGAACAACAAATCATTGGAGCAATCAGACTCATCTCCACAAAGAGAACAACTCTCACCCCAAAGGGAACAAAGTCAAACAGTGGCTGAGGAGTCTGAAATGCATCCAATCACCAAGAAGAAACATTTCAGATCAAAGAAGTCCAATGACAAAGAAGAACGAAGTCATTCAAAATCCTACAAGAAACTGAAGAAGGAAATAAAAGAAGTTCGTAAGGATTTATCCACACTGACTTCTATAGTCTGTAGGATGGATGACACAATCACAAAGCAGTCATTGGAGCTGTATGAAATGAAGCAGATGCTGGAGAGATTGGTCCAGGTAAAATTTGTTTTCATCGTACATTAGATAAACGATCGTATAACTTTGATAGACGATCGTTTATCAAAGTTACTCGATCGTTTAACTTCGATAGACGATCGTTTATCAAAGTTACGCGATCGTTTACTTTTATATACACGATGGTTTAACAATACATTATTTTTTTAATTTTATGTTCGTTTTTATTTGTTTGTTAGAATCAAACTGAAAATCAAGGGAATGATCATACTGATCAGAATGACAATGAGTATGTTGTTCAAGAACAACATACTCAACAACAACCTACTGAAGAACAACATACTGAACATCAAGAGGAAACCCAAAGGTTAACATTTCATTCATTGTTTACTAGTTTATAAATACCTAACAATTGTATTTTTTTTTCTTATTCTCATGTTTCTTCTCATTTTGTTTAGGGAACATCAAGAGGAACGTGGTAGTGATATAAGCATAGACGGTAGGGATGCAGACTTGCTAATGACTATAAGAGATATATCGGATAGTCTAAGTCATCAAATTCAGAAAGAATCAGACCTGCCACAGATGATTACTACCCTTCCATATGTGAGCCAACCTCTTGCACTTTGTGAATTGGCTCCAATGGATCAAACTGTACAAATTGTAAATGAAGAATCTCAACTGGTATGTATACACAACAAATTGTAAATGAAGAATCTCAATGAATAGTTTGTTACTTGTTTAATACGATTACATTGCAGGAAACAACAAAAAAACAGGTTGAGATGAAAAAAAATGATGAAGCAGTTACTTTGGTTGAAAAAGAACCAGTAACTGTGCCTGATAAAGATGTGGAAGAAAAACCAAAAAAGAGAAGAAAGCTATGTAAAATAGCAAATAAAGAGGTGCAACATGAAGATGAACAAGGTAATCCACCCACAACATCTGCTCAGATCATATCAGTATCTACAACACCTGTCCCAGATGTGGAAATCAGAGAAGTAGATCCATATAATCCGATGTGGAAAGTGGATCCAAAATTATGGAAGGAATACTTGCAATGGAAAAAATCAAGAAAAACAACCCATGAAGAAAGGAAAGTAGTCTCCACAACCAGAAAGAAAGACTTTTTCAGACAGCTTGAAGAAAACACATGGGTACATGGAGACGTAAGTACTCTTCCCAAACGATCGCTTATATTTGATATACGATCGCTTCTATTAACTAAACGATCGCTTCTATTAACTAAACGATCGTTAAGTTAATATTACACGATCGCCTACTACGTAAACGATCACATGTACATTTCTTATGCGATCGCTTATCCTCTCCTTTCATTCATTAAACGATCGTTTATTTTTTCTTTGTAGACATTGGATCTGCTATTCGCCCACTTGCAGAATAAAATGTTGCATCTCAAGCACCATTGCAAGCGTTCTTTTAGAATATTACATTCCTCTTTTCTGGTAAGTTGTTATTCTTTAATTTTTTTTTTGTATACAAGTTAAACTGCATCATTATATTCTGATTAAATTTTGACTTGTTCTTGAAGACTGGAATCAATAAACCAGACTGCATTGTTTGGAACCACATTTTTGATACTCATCTGGTGACACCAGATAATAAGAAAGCTGAATGGACAGACCCAACAGCACACCTAACTATATGGACAGAAAAAGATGTCGAATACTATTTCAACACTGCTGTTGGTGATTACAACGACATACCAGGGTGGGGAGATGTCAACTACGTGATTACCTGCATCAACATAAAAGAACACTGGTTGGCTATTGCAGCTGATATGAGAAAATGCAGGATCTACGTGTTCGACTCAATGCCAAATTATGTTGAGCAGAAACTTGTTGATGAAGCTCTTCAAATGCCTGCACGATGCATTGCCTCACTCGCGATTGCAATTGGAGTCAACCTCCATTCAGATCGTTTCACATATGGCCCTTGGCCAATACGCAGATCGAAGGCCACATTACAGAAAGGGCGTTCATTGGATTGTGGAATTTTCTGTACCAAATTTGTTGAATGCCTTGTAACTGCTAGTGACCTTGGTTGTCTAACTGTGCCAAACATGAAACTGTTTAGACAACAATATGTGCTGGAACTTTGGGCCAATAAATACTTTTGTTAATATTTGTATTCGTTTATATAATTTTTTTATGTAATTTTTATAGAGAGAATAACATATTATAATTTTAAACTTTGTTATAAAATAAATACTTTGTGATATTTTCAATTAAACGCGACCAAAATTGAGAAAGAATATTTGAGTTAATATTTGTATTCGTTTAGATACATATCACAAAATATTCGTGTAGAGAAATACTCATCGCGCACATATGTATAAACGATCTTCTTAATAAACGATGTCTAAACGATCTTCTTAATAAACGTCAAAATATTAAGCGATCGTTTAGTAAAGTCTAAACGATCGTTTGGTAAAGTCTAAACGATCGTTCGGTAAGTGTAAACGATCTTCTTAATAAACGATGTCTAAACGATCTTCTTAATAAACGTCAAAATATTAAGCGATCGTTTAGTAAAGTCTAAACGATCGTTTGGTAAAGTCTAAACGATATTCTTAAAATCATAAAAAAATTCAGCGATCGTTTAGCTACAAGTAGTTTTGCAACATAGAGAATAATCGATACTACTAATTGAAATGTCAATTGATACTAATTGAAATGCAACATACACAATAATAGAACAGCCAATTGATACTTGTGATTTATGTTAATATTTCAATACATAGGAGTGTTGGTCCATACTTGAAATGCTAATTGTTTTCTAAAGTATGACATGTTTTCTTGACATAATGTATCTAAACCAACACCAGCAGCTATGTACTCAAAATACTTAATTGCGAATACGCCACAATCACAATTATTTCGTTGAAGTGGAATTGGGTCAACAATGACAACTGGCCAAGGTTCCTTGTATGTCGATGATCTACCTCTCCTATCAAAGAAGCCAGTACTATCTAACAACTTTGGCACCAACTGTCGAATGGGCAGTAATATGTTTGTCATCTCTTCGGCAGTTGTAAGTGACGGAAGCGAATCCCATACCTTCACTTGACAACTTACCAAATCCAAGCATAATAGAACCCAATGGTTGCCATGGACATTGAATGGAGAGTAAACGTAATCAACACTTGCCCAAGGATCTTGGAAGTCCACTTTTGACCCGACAACATAGTCAACCAACCTATACTCTTCGTCCCAGTCAAACGGGCGATTCTCTTTAATACATTCTTTGTATAGGGGCCACTTCGAAACTAAAATGCGCTGCAAAGAAAAACATACAAACGCAAATATCAGACCGAAAGACAAATATCAAACGCAAATACATACATAAAGTAACGAGACGATTACAAACCATACAGATTGTGTCTGCAGTTGTGAAGTTCTGAGAAGAAGGTATCCCGGCTGCCTTAATCTTCAAGCGAATGAAAAGAAAAAGTGCATCCAAATGCTAATACAAACAAAAGTAAGCAGTAAATGTATAGAACCATAACAATGATAAAATTATAATTGCATAAATGATAAGATAATCTCATACCTCATCCGACAACCACCGGCGACACATAAACAAGTCTCTGAAAAAAGCCTTCGATTTTTTCCCATGAAAGGTTTCACGCAGCTCATCGTCTGTACGCTTGTCTGTAATCCAAGCTCGAAGTCTATCTAAATGGACGTCAAGTATTTTGTGCATAGGATCATAAACAATTGCTTCAGACTCAGAGGTGCTGGTGGTTGATGTCAGAGACCGTTTAGGTAGAGTTGTGAATGGGGTTGATAGGTAAACACTTGCACGCTTCCTACGGGCGGGCCGAACGTGTGGTCGTTGAGTGAGAAATGGTTCTATCTCTATGACGTCCTCATCGTCAACGACATCTATTGGCTCCTCTAAACCAATATCAACCTTCTTCTCCAACACATCTTCGTCACCCTATGGAAGCTCATAATGCATTAGTGTATATAATGATAGAAATTAAACATCAACATTAGCATGAACATGGAACCAAACCTTCTTTTTAACTTCAATGTGTTCATCCTCCAAGCCTTCGGACACCTTGTGGTCCCCTTCGTCACCCTATGGAACCTCAAAATGAATTAGCGAGAAC
This sequence comes from Cucumis melo, assembly GCF_025177605.1. Taxonomy (NCBI): domain Eukaryota; kingdom Viridiplantae; phylum Streptophyta; class Magnoliopsida; order Cucurbitales; family Cucurbitaceae; genus Cucumis; species Cucumis melo. Next base: position 8,795,265 of record NC_066867.1, on the reverse strand, counting down.
ATGGTTACCAAATATGAAACAACTAACGTGAATACACTTAACAGTTTCATTCCTAACCTTTCTTTGAAGTCCAATGTGCTTCAATATGGTTGACATCAGGCCCTTCAATTCGTCAATATCGGATTTTATAGTATTAAGTTGGCCTTCAACAACCGCTACTCGATCTTGGAGATTTCGAATAGCCTTTTTCATCTTAATCTTGGACTTCTGTTTCTTACTCTTTTTCAACTCATCTTCATCGTTAACAACTTCTCGTACTCTTTTTGAACCACCATTCTTCGACTGAATAATGGTAGATGAGCGGAAGTTTTCAAAAAGTTCACCTGAAGCAATTTTCAATTGCTCCTCTTCAGGTGTCATCTCAATGACCGCCTTAATTATAAACTGCAAATAGAAAAAGGCAAATGTATTTAGGACAAAGAAATAAGCACAAAATCACGCGATCCTTAAGTAAGTTACTATTGCTTGCTACTTACCATTGGCGAGTCAAACACCTGGCTTATAGTTTGGGACTTTGGTGATTGTTGGCACACCCACCTCAGCATTCGTGGTATGGCATGATCGTTTACTTTATCTACACCACATCCAATGATGGTTGGTATAGACTCATATGCCCAAACCTATTCCACATTTGACAAACAAGTTTAGAAAGTGCCACAAGATATATATAGATATATAAACAAGTGGTTATACAATCGTTTGAAAAAAACTATACGATCATTTAACATAACTAAACGATCTTTAAAAAAAACTATACGATCGTTTAACATAACTAAACGATCGTTAAAACAACAACTAAGCGATCGTTTAAAAGAACTAAGCGATCGTTTAAATAACTAAACGATCGTTTAAATAACTAAACGATCGTTTAAAATAACTAAACGATCTTTTTAAAGTTTTGAAGTAAGAAGTAAGAAGTCAAATACCTGTAATGCATGCGGAAATCCATTGATAGTATATTTTTTTGTCTGTGTTGATTTCTTCTTTCCCTTGGCATATTGCTTGTCCAAGGCTCTTTTCAATGCACTTAGCGTGCGTACAAAAAACAATCCGACCCCAATCATAATTATTAAATGAATTCCAATCATCAGCAATCTTCAAAAAACCAATGTCCACTTTGGTTCGCCTATCTTTTCCCAACAAAGATATCTCTATAAAGTAGACTAAAGCTAATTTGACGATATCATCGTCATCACCCTCGTATTCCAAAAATATATCTTCTAAGTCGCTAACGTAAACACAGTCCTTGTCTTTGAAAAACTTCTCCAACAGTCGACTGTTCCCACCCAACTGAATATAGTCCTCTTTAGGACCCCATAGTCCAGTTACGATGTTAAACTCTCTCCTACCGAAAGTACAAACAACGCCCCCTAGTAGGAAACTTATAGAATCCTTTCCTTCATCTTCCACCTCCCTTAACAGTAAGTAGTGGATGAGTGGCCCATTGAAGACAATATTTAGGTCCAAAAAGTGCCCAAACTTTGTTTTCCTAAATAAGGCTAATTGATCGGGTTTGAGTTTGGCCTTAATATTATGTGTTGTCTTTTCCAAATGAGACAAACAGCTTACTAGGGAATAAAAATGATGGGAAGGATTAATCTTGTAGAAGGGTCCGTCGGTCGATGTTGAAGTCGATGTCATGATTCAAGCCAAGAAAAAGCAAATATATTGAAAATGGGTTACAGATAAAACTCACTGAAATAAGAGAACACGCTCAAAGTTGATTCTTAGGTTCGAAAAGGAGAAGCGACGAAATGAACTGGAGGACCGACGACAGACGAACAGTCGGAGTATCTTCGAAGAGCAGAGCGGGAAATTTGAAAAGCCAAAGAAAGGAGATGTTTTTTTTTTTTACTTCAGGTGTTCTATGCGAAAGAGAAGGGAAAGCGAACGTGGGTAGGCGAAACAATCAATAGAGAGCGATAGAAATTTAATGAAGGGCATTTTTGTCTATTCACACCCAAATTGTCCTAAAAGTCTTTCTTTTGAAAACTTGTCCCAAAATTCATTTAAATCTCTTTTTTTAACCTATTTTTGGCAATTTCCCTAGAATCTTCAAGTAAGAACCTTTAGAAAAAAATATCTTGAAACTAAAATACCCTTGAGTTAGTAAATCAAACAAAGTACAAGGCTTGAAGACTTCATATACAAGAGTGTGTTTAACCAAAGGAGATGGAAAGTATAAGTTGTGGACTTCCGTTCTTGTATGGACCAAGGAGTTTATGAATCCCATTATTAACAAACATCAATCTATATCTTACACCAAATACCCGGTAGATGACTCACATTCACTTAAAATGTTTTATGCCTCAAGTCCTCTTTAAAAACCTAATATTTCAAAACTTGGTTGGCACGGCATCCTTGGCAGCCCAAATTCTTTCATTTGTAAAACGTACAAGACACGAAGAAGTACTTAAACTTGATTAACATCTTTGCATGTAAATTCTTCTTCAAGTAAGAAGAGTTGTTTGTAACTTAATTAAAACTTTCAAATTTGCTCATATTTTCCTTGATTTCGTTAGCATTTTGAGTTTATGGTGGCTCTAAACCTAATAAATAATTAACGAACAAAAATCATCATGACCAATTAATTACGTCTATTGGTGCACAAGTTCACTGTCCAGCTGTCAGGTTTCCTATTAGCCAATTATTCAATTGCAACAATGACTCAAACAATTGGGAAAAACAAAGAAAGAAGCACCCAAGAAGGATTCTCTTTGAAATAATGGCTCAACTTAGATCATACGTTTTTGCCAAATTAAAGTTAGAAATTTGAGTACCATTTTGCATTGTATTTCTAGTTCACACTATTGGCAATTTGACTGTTAGGTAAAGTTAATACGTCTAGAGGTTAATATGGTAAATGCTAGAATGCGTTTGGGGTAGAGTTGAAAGATTAAGTTTCACGATAAATGTTAGAAATGGTAAAAGAGGAGAATGTGGAGTTTGGTTGCTCAATAAATTTGAAAAATATAGATAAAGGGAAAGATAAAGTTCCTCGACAAATGTAAAGGAGTAAATCTTAGGTGCTAGTTGGTTGTTATTATCTTTTGCAGCACCACCTCGTGTCGTCTTTTCATGGTTTCATCTATTATTGTTTTTTAATAAAAAAATATCATTAACGTCCGTTCACTTTATATTTAGGTTTATTTCTTTTCTTTTCTTTTTTTTTTTCTTTATTTACTTCCTTTTTTACTTTTATATTTTTTATGGGGTTTTTTAAAACGTATAACAAATCTCACATGCTTACTATATAGAATAATTCTAAAAATGAAAAAACTCAACATGCCCATAATGAAAAATACCAAAAACACTCTAGTCAACACGCGAATAATCGGCCACACGTGCACTAATAATATTCTTCTAAATAATCATGTGTATCATAAAAAACGATCGTGTTGGATCGTGTTGATCATGAAAAACGATCGTGTTGATCATGAAAAACGATCGTGTTGGTCATGAAAAACGATCGTGTTGATCATGAAAAACAATCGTGTTGATCATGAAAAATGATCGTATTGGTATGGTAAGTGATCGTGTAATCCAATATAAATGATCCCTAAAAACTTTAAATCTAACGATCATATTGACCATACTAAACGATCATGTTAACTATAGTAAGCGATCATTTAGATCACTTTAAACAATGGAAAAAAGGTTTCTAATTTAAACGGTTGTGTTAACCATGGTAAATGATCGGTCAACACAATGGTGTTGCCAATGATAAATGATTATTTAGATAATGTCAAAATGATATTTAGACAATCTTGATATTTTTTAATATAAAGAAGATGAAGTATCTTCAAAGAGTCTTATCGAAAACAGTAAAGGTGAAATAGAAAATTTAAACAGAATAATGAATTGTTTAAAATAGAAAAAAGAAAATTTGAAAGATGAGACGAAGAAATATGGAAGAGGAGATGAAATCTGGAAAAGAAAATGAATAAATTGTAAAAAACAAGAAGAAAGAGAAGTGAAAAATTGTCTGCAATATTCAAAGAGAAATCTAGAATTTATGAAAGATATTGTATCGGTTTTTTGTTACACAGGCAGTAGATATTTGTGTGTTTTGTTACATTTATGAATATTAAACTTTTTATTTTTAAATGTTTCATTTTCTTTATTTCTTTATTTATTTACATTATACATTCTTCTTTATTAATGTTTATTAATTTTTCTTTTTATATCATTTTTCGATTTTTTTTCTTTAGGGATCTTTTAAATAATATAACAAAACAGTAAAATATTTACACTGTATAAAACAGTTCCAAAAAGGGAAAAAGTCCATAGCACACAATGGAAAATACCAAAAATGTCCCATCAGCCACGCCGTCAACAACGCGTGTACACGCATAATATATTTGGTACACAATCGTTTAGAATTGGTTGTTTAGATTTGGATAGCCAAATCTAAAGCATTTATTTTTTTCAATTCTATCGTTTAACTTGGTTACACGATCGTTTAGATTTGGTTACTTAATTGTTTAGATTTGGTTGTTTAGATTTGGTACATGATCGTTTAGATTTGGCTAAATGAAAATTTTGAAGATTCTTTTGGTACACGATCGTTTATTTTTTTATGATTCTTTGGTACCCGATCGTTTAGATCTGGCTAAATAATTTTTTTTAATTCTTTTGGCACACGATTTTCTTTTTTTTACATAATTGCTTTAATTACCCTAATCTAAACGACGTAAAAAGACGAGGAGGAAAAGAAGAACACAATCGTTTAGATTTGACTATTTCAATCTAAACGATTTTTTTTCAAGGTTCTTTATACACGATCTTTTAGATTTGGTTACCCTAATCTAAACAACGTAAAAAAAGATGAGAAAAATAAGAAAGACGATGGAAACACTACAAGAAATAACATATATGATAACTAACGAAAAAGACTATAATAAACTTTTTATAGCCTTTTTCGGAAGTTCTGACAGTCCATGTTATTAAAAGTTTGGGACCTTTTATAGCGTTTTTATGAAGCTATAATGAGTGCTATTGTAGAGTATGAAGATATAGCTTATACACGTTGCTATGAAAACATTTGATAGCGCTTTTCATTATAGCTATAATAAATTTATATAGCTTAAATAATGTGCTATCTTTAATATACAATAGCCTTTTTTCAACGCTATAATATAGTATTTACAGCTATAACATTATGCTATAATAATGCTATTTAATCAGTTCAATTATTATAATAATTATAATAACCTTTTGATAGCATTTCGTTTTTGGCTATATAAATCTTTATATAGATACTTATGGCTATAAAAGAGGTAACTTTGTTTTCAAAAATAATTTCTGATTTAATTAGCTTTTTATAAATTTTAGTTAAAATACTCAACTTTAGCACACATAACTACTTTGTAGCACAATAAATAATAATAACTTCCATTCATAATCTATTAAAATTACAAAATAGAGTATTTAATAATTTACTCAAATAAAGTTGTGGTCTAAATGATACAAATGTAGATAAAGTATTTAGTGAATGTAGCACAACACAAAATAACCCTTAAAATACAAACAAAATTCACCAAGTGTCCAAGATTATATTATCATATAAGGTATTGTCATCGTAGGATCTTTTTTCCTCTGGTAAGACACATTTCATTCACCTGCATAAATTTATAAAACATATATCAATATGTGATTTTTTAGACACCAATAATAGTGGATATTAATTAAAAAAAACATAGAAAATCTTTAACAAATGTAGATAAAAAAAGATAAAAAATATAGCATACCGATGGTCACCTTAGTTGTTGAAATTGTCGTCTCGACCTGAATTTTTCTTTCAATTATGAGAAAAAGAAAAAATGTTCATTATCAGAGATTAAAAAAGAATAATTCAGTTTCATTTTTAATGAGCACCAAATATGACCACTGAGAGTAAATTAGATGTTCTGGTGGGCCAGAGAGGGCAAACATCCATTAGCATTATTGCAACTAACAACAATGCAACAACATGATGAGGTACACATGTCATATAAATTTCTACATAAAATTATAAATCTAAGAAATGAAATATCAACCTTCAGCCATTTGAGTGAAAAATTTTGACCATAATATGCAGTTCCATGTGCATATTTCCAATTGCTCCCACTAACAGAACCACCAATTCTGGACATCATCTTTTCACAAGCCTAAGCAGCCAATAGCAAATCAGTATAATTATCTCAAACAAACATACTTTGTTCATCAATGACCAAGTAGCGTCACACACAAATTCAATAAGGAATGGTTAGCACCTGAAGAAGTGTAGTCCGGTTGACTGAGAAAAGCTAACATTATCACCAAAAATAAAAGCTTCATTGCTTCTTTAAGTTGCAACTGCCCCTTGTTATACAGATAACTCCAAATTTCTCAAAGTTCCACCTTTTAACAATAAAGTACCTAATCTTTCAAAAATAAATGAGGTCATTTAGAGTATTTAAAAGGTTCATGTGAGAGTCAAATTTTTATTTTCATTTGTTTTGCAGAATTATATTAAAAATGAGTAACCATGTCTTTATCAGAAGATGAATGGAAAAGGTTACAGAACTGAAAAGGATACTTCCATAGCAAGAGAAGATTGAGAAGATCAACATTTAAGATACTATAGTTCTTCAATAATATCACTCCTCGCTGACAAAAAATCACAGCAAATGCCTCCATCAATTACCAGCTTGCTCATTAAATATTATTTGGATAAATCTCACAATATCACAATCACATATGACTGAACAAGTTTACATCCTATTCTATCAATTGCAGCAACAAAGAACCATAAGTGTCAAAAGAACCCAAAACTCAATGGTTTGAACCTGGTTTTCTGGAAATAAACTCACTGAAACTTCAGTAAATCCAAGAGCATATTTTTATAAAGAGTAAAAAACTATGCATAAAAATAATGATGATGATAAATCATAGATAACAAATTCCATTTTTCTCTTCTAATTCATATTTCCCTCGATTGTAAATGTAGTAATAGTCCAAGTCATTCCATTGTCTGGAATGTGAAACATGCAAGCAAAAGCAAATTTCTACTCACCGGTATTCTAACAACATCATTACGGATCCATCCAAGAGGATTGTACACCACCATGACCTGGCTGCAGGCACATTTACTCATTCATATTCTAGTTGAAAATTTTAAAGAGAAGTTCTAAAAGGGATGTAAAATAAAAGGAACATTACCAAACTATTCCCTTTTTGAATATCTTGCTCAGTTGGTGGGCAGAAACTGATATTGAGTAACATAAACTTACTCAATATTTTCTTTATTGAGAAAAATGTATAGTTTTAACAACTAAGCAAAGAAACAAACACATACAAGAAAACCACCCAACTTCATAATCACATAAACATGTGGGAATTCAACTCTAACTTTCTTTTGGGCATTTCATCAAACAGTTTAAGAGCATACAGAAAACATCATCATTAACAAGAACCTACTATGTTTCCGTTATCACAAAGAATAAGACATTCTTCCTCAAACCAAGAGATGAATTTAAATGGAGAAATTGATATCACAATCCATTAGAGTACAAAGCAACACAAACGTGTGATTTTAAGAACAATTAATTAGATGAACATGACTTGCTAAAACTGAAAGGTGACAACAGAACAAGAGTTCACTTCTAGGAGCATAATGTTAAAAATTACTTGCAACTTAAATTAATAATTGGGAGAAGAGAATATAAGTTATGAAGTTTTCCAAAAGAAAACTCTACAGTTCAAGCTTAATAAGATCAACAATTTTTGCTGCCTCAGAATTTTCCTAACCATTAAAAGTCTATGCAATCACTCACAAATTGAAAGAAGTTAACAACATTCAAGATACAAACAACATTGTAAGAACTCAACTTTACCCATAAAAACATGAACATAAAAGCATTATGAATAGAGGTGATGTACACTTAAATAGTTTCATTTAAGCTAGTCTTTATATACTTCACAAACACTGATTTCTTAAAGTGGAGCAAGGAAAAGCTACTCACGGAAAGGTAAAATGATTAATAGGCAGTCTTGTACTATACAATGTACCCATGACTACAAAAGTTACATTATATGTGCATTAGAAAGCATCCCAAAATAATACGTGGAAGTGAAAACAACAGAAAAAGGTCGTAGGATGTGGGAGAGAGATATGTTATGAAAGACAGAAAGGGGTTGTGCAAAATTTCCTATAGTTGCAAATCTCTAATTTCAATTTCATCGAGCAAATGGAGGATTTAATAATAGAAAGAGAAGCCTTTGCTGTGAGGGATTAAAACTGCAAAAAATCAGTTAACAAAGCAAAACCACAATAAATTTTTTAAGAACAAAAACATGAAAGGGATTCATGGAATAAACAAAAATTGGAGATCAGGGCACGAAGAAAAATATGAAGAACAAATGTGGAAGGATTTTTTAAGCTAAAACATCAAAATACCAACTGTTTAAAGCCTAAAGACTAGAGGTGCGCAAGCCTATTCATATCAGACCATAAGCAAGACCATTAAGCTTGTTATAATCTAAAGAAACAGATCTCATTATTATCAACCTCAAAGAAAAGATATTTAAAACTTAAAACAAAATCATTCCATATGTTTAAAACTCCTTATTGATATTTCACTCAGTGCTCTCACCATAAAAACGATGTAGAAGAAAGGAAAAAGAAGACTAACCTCGAATCATAAGCTTCAAGTGTCTAATAGCAGTAGAGAGACGAGCTGGTAGACAAAGAACCCTAAGCAAAACCCATGTGGACGACGGTGAGAGATTAGATGAAGCTAAAAGATTGCAAGTCTGAGAGATTGAAGCTGAAAAATAGAATATTCTAGGGAAATCGTGTGATGAAAGTGATGATGAATAGAGAGACGGACGAACAGAGACAACGACGATGGATAGAGATGAAAATGTCTTCATCGGTTGAACGGCAGTCGTGAGAAAGAGGGTATTGCAGAAAAGAGGTGAGAAATCGTCGTTTGAGGGTAGATATCGCAGTTGTCATTTGACGGTGGTGTTTTGGCGTGGGTATCGCATCTGGTTGAGCAAAAGAATTCCTGAAAGAGGCTCTAAAAAGGGGGAAAATATTGGTGGGATATTTTTATTTTCTACTTTCCACTTCTTTTTTTATTTTTCAATAGCCCAATTTAAAATGAGCTATCTTCGTAGGCTATTAAAAGTCTCATTTCTTGTAGTGAAAGAAATCACAGCGAAAAAGAAAAATAAGAGAAAAAGAAGAAAGATGATTGAAAGAAATCAGATTTGGGTAATCAAATCTAAACGACATAAAAAAAAAAGAAAAGAAGAAAGACGATAGAAAGAAATCAAATTTGGGTAATTAAACCTAAATGACATAAAAAAACGAGGAAATGATGAAAGACGATAGAAAAAAATCGCATCAGAGAGGAGAAAAAAGACAGAAGGGCAAAATTTGAATATTTAAAAAATGACTAACTTTATGGGTTTTGTTACATGCGCTGACGTAAATATTATAGTAGTTTGTTATATTTATGAAAATTTATCTTGTTTTTTTTATTCTTTTTGCTTTTCTTGAATTTTTTTCTTTTTATTTCTGAAAAATGTTTTTTCCATAATTTATTTCCCTTCATTTCTTAACGGATGTTGATACTCTTTAATAGTATTTTTTTTTTATTTTTTAAATTTAACCATTAGGGCAGAAAGATTTGAACCACATATATTATAGTTATTAGTACATATAGATGTCAAGTGAATTAAGTTGTTGTTAGCCGATTCTTGAATAGTTAATATAAAAAAAATTGGAACAACTACACTAACTTGTTATGAAAAAAGTATCACTATTGAATTATAGATAAACAATCAACTAGAATATAATTATATATATCATCCAACAAAATAATTCTTTATACTCAAAAGATAATTATATTTAATTATATCATAAATATGATTTCTATATAATTATCTATAAAATAATTCAAAATAAACTTGAATAAAAGTAATTTTATCGAATCAATCTTCAATTGCTTGAAACTTTGTTCCCAAATGCTAATGTTTGTTGAAAGAAAAAAAATTAATAAACAATCTCCATAAATGCATTAAATATATTTTGGATAGAAAAGTAACCTCAAGTAATTGTGTGAATGACATATTGTTTTGCTTATCCAAAGGTATTATTTGTTGGTTTACATTTACACTCAGCAAACACAACAGTTGTTCGTGGATATATTTTTCCATTATATTTTCCCAATTAAAAAAATGCCAATTAGAATAGCTAAATGTATCTACTCTTGGATGAAGTGAGTGACATATTGTTGTAATACCTGTGTGAACATTAGCTTATGGTTTGATGTGGGTGAAGTTTTGTGTAACGACCCAACTTCTTATACTGAGCTGAAGTCATTACTAAATGTAAACAGCATAATTGAAAACATAAAGTTTGGCTAAAATGAATAAAACCTCAGAATTTTGATTTATTTTAAAAAAAACAAATCAGAGTACTGTGCAAAATGTAAACAAATATTAAAATCCTACTCGGGCCCTATCTACTTTTAAGAAAACGAAATAGTAAATAGAGAGGAATACAAATAAAAAAACTCAAGTACTAAATGTTTAAACGGGGTGTAAAGCGAAAGCAGAAATCCCTATGGCTCGCCACAGTCACTTCTGGTCGCCGCCAGCTTGCCCTTGCCCTTACCCCTGCCTCTACCTGAAAATGTGACATGGAAAGAGTGAGTATAAAATACTCAGTAAGGGACCCACTACTAGTCCCACTAGGTGCCTGTTAACTTCCTATTAGAGTCCTGAAACTGGTACCCAATAACTGGCACGTTCCCGAACACGTGCAACATGCGCTCCCGTAGGAACAAAAATCTGGTCTTCGGTGTTCCGGGGGAGCACCTAGGACATACTGGTCTGTAGCGAACCCGGAGGAAACACTAAGGAAATCGGGCTGCGAGGATCCCGTCGAATCACTCGAATCATATCTATATCCATGCTAGACTGGCGTCCTGTCGGACTACGTAGTCCTAAATAGGTGGTGATCCCAAAGGACACCCATGCAGGTACGATTCTAGTAGGCTAAGTTAACATATACCCTAACCATAGCATACATATACATAACATCATCATGTAATCACATCAGTCTAATCATCATATCACATCTCATCACAATATCCAACATACAGACATAACAAGCCACGTCATCACATTATACCATGCCATCATATCAAATCACATCATCAGTCACATCATGCCTTCATTAATTTACATGTGTTATATAGTCTAGTCCTCCACGTGCATAACTAGAAGTGTATGCGGTCTCATGAGTTTAGTCATAGAGCTAGTAGTAGAAATCTCTTACTTAAAGATTTGCTCAAACGAATTCCAACAGTAAGATCACACACTTCCCAAGTCGCAAGTCCTAAATGGTTAGGAACAACAATTAATAACCTAACCTTCATGGAAACGAAGTCCAAGAATCGTTCAAGCAACTTACCCAAGGTCAAGGTTGCAATAATTTTCTTTAAGTCGAGAAGTCCCACGCTCCAACTCCAATTGGTCCAACCGGCCCTTTCAGAAAGATAATTTAATTTAATCCAAATTAAATTATTTAAAAACCAAAATTACTCTTCGTTGGGTATGCCAAAAACCCATTTGACTTACCAAAATAGGAGTAAAGGACCGAAAGAGGCTAGGTGGTTCAAAAGGCTTGGTGGCTCGACTGGAAGGAAGGAGACGCGGCACAGCTCGGCTTAGGCGCAGGTGCGACTCGGCTCGTGCGCAGGCGCGGCTTGGCTCGGGCGCAGGTGCTGCACGCGTGCGGCTCGGCTGGCAGTGCAGACGCTGGTGGCTCAGGTCGCTGGGTAGAGACGCGACCGGGTCAGTTTACGCATGACGAGGCGCGGCGTGGGTTTCCAGACTCGGGCGGATCGACGGGGTTCGCGGGTCGGTGCGGTCGGGGCTTGGCTTCGCCGGCTTCGAAGGGTGGCGTTCGGCATGTGACGGCGTGGCTGAGTAAGCGGCTGGGCGGTACGGCTCCGCTTCACACGAGACGGCTCGACGCTGCAGACGGCTAGAGACGGAAGCGACGCTCGACGTGCGGCGGCACACAGTGCGGCTGACCGAGCAGCTGGCGAGGGCTTGTTTCGTGGCGGCCGCTGGCGAAAGAAAACGGTTGGAGAGACGCGGCTCGGCTGCACTTCGCGAACCTCCACTCGGACGCGACGGCTGGCGAAAAAACTCGGCGACGCGGCGGCTGCGGTCGGCGGTGATGGCGGCGGCGGTCGGCGGCTAGGGTTTCCAACAACAAAATTTTAGGGTTTGCTTCCCTTTTCCTCCTTTTTTTTTAAGAAGATGATGGGTTTTTATGGTGCACGGATCCCTAGGCCTCATTTAAACACCAATTAACCCCACCTTCTCTCTCCTCCTCCAAATCTCACCAAAATTCCCCTTTTCTCTCCTTTTAATTACTTTTTTTTTCTATCTTTTCCCAATTAAATCATCACATCTCTCTCCTCAACCAACCAACCAAGCCTCTTTATTTAAAAACAATGTTTTATCATCCAAATAAAATAATTAAGTCCTCAACTTAATAAACTAAGCAAATCAAAGTATCAGTACTGAAGTTTCCTCAAAAGAATTCAAAATTTCCATAACCACACTTAAGATAATAAAATGAAAAAAAAAAAAAATCTAAATTTGTTGGGACGTTACACTTTGTTTCACTTCACATTTTTTTGTTTATGTCTTCTCCTTTCTAATGCTCTTAATTCCTCGTCCTCCTACTAAATCGTTGTCGGTGAAACTTGAATCTTTTATATTGCTTGCTTAATTATTTTTCATTAATATATTTTTATCATCACCTCCATATCTTTGAGCAATTGATAATTTGTCATGATGCATGCTAGAACAACTTTTCACGTTCGACTGCTAATGAAGTAAATTTAGCGAGCATTAAGACATAAGTGATTATAACACTTTCAAACTAACTCTTTAACTACAGTTGCCTTATATATTTGGTTGTTAAATTCACGAAACTCTAACCTCTTTTGTCCAACTCTTCAAAATATGTGAAGTAGGAATTGTATTCACTTTTTTTTTTTTTTTTTTTTTTTTTTTGTCTCAAGCACTTCAAACGCATGCGTATATGAAATATCCATAAAAGTGAATTTCATGCAACTGCAACTAATCAACCATTGATGTGATCTTCCAAAAATTGCCACCTTAAATTCTAATATATCATCCAACTTGCCACTCTTGTAGCTAGAGGTTACGTAAAAGAATGTCTACACATACTCCCTTTGAAACAATTTAAAGATCTCTAGTGTATATATTTTTTATGCATGTTGTAATATCTTTGAATTTATTAGGAAGGCTGGTGTCGTCTAATTCATTTTTAAATCCGATTTCAGTTTTTCATATCTTCTATTAACTAAAATTCTTTCGTAATGTTCAAGAAAACGTAAAATATATATCATGACTTGACTTTAAATATTTTTTCAATAAAATATTCATGCTTCCACTCCATTGTGTATTTTTCATATCAGTTGTAAAAGTATGTCTCCCATACACCATTGCCCTTTCTTTTTTCTGCAACTCAAACAAGTCTGCCAATGGCCACTTGTCATCTTTAAGATTAAAAATGTCCAATCCAACATTTGTTGCCATGCTCACAACCAATCATCTTCATCATCATAATCATATGCACAACTAAAAACACATAATTGATGTTGAGCTTCAAGAAATACTTTGCTTATTTGCTTTAGCCATTGTTGTAGTTTGATCTATAAGAATTGCTTTAGGTTGTTTTTAATGATGTTTCTTGTTAAAAAAAAAAAAAAAGAAAAAAACAAACAAATGACCCAATGAAAGATGACACGTGGTGGAGCTGCAAAAAATAGCAATAGCCAGCTAGCAACTAAGATCTATTGAAGAAAAGAAATGGATAAAAATAGAATTAGATTGAAGAACAAATCGGTTGAGTTCAAAAGTTTTCTTGCTTCATTATGGTGTTCTCGATCTAAAGCTTTCTGCCGATTATTCCATTGGCATTTGTGTTGAGCTGGAATGGGTTCATTAATTCAGCTTCATTAATGTTGCTTTGCCTTTGTTGTATTATTTGAGATGTATACTATTTTCACTATAATTAATGAAAAAAGTATTATTTTCGTTAAGAAAAAAAAAAAGATTAATTGACGAAATGACCTAACTATCCTAACATCGTACTTATTTGTTATCGTATGATCTCTTACTACATATCACATTTATTTAGCTAAAATTTATTTGATGAACATTACATCAACGTTTAGAAAGGGTGCCAATGTCAAAGATTAAATAAAAGTATAATCCAAAATGAATGGTATTTATTCCATTGGTTTTGTCCTTGTCATTAATAATATGACCGTTGGAGTCTCTCCCTGCTTACTATATATTCAGGTCATTATTCTCTTCATAAAAACGCAGAAATAACACAACAATTTCGATCTCTCCCAAAATTCTCTCTCTGTATACCAAGCATTAGAGTATCTATTTGAGTGTTGAGAATTTTGATCAGTTTCACTGCAATCGGCCTGATTGAGGAAAATGACTATTTTATCCTAGGAACGACGGGGGATCAATTTTTTTTGCACATGAGAAGCAGAGGCGCAAAACGTCTTAAAGAGAGCGAGATCCGCGACTCAGCAATTTTCTAACTTGTTTTTGTTTTGCAGTACGCATTTTAACTAGGCGATTTTCTCAGGCGTTTTCTGTAACGACCCAACTTTTCCGGACTAAGCTGAGGTTACTACCAAATACCAAAACTCGACCATTCAATTTAAAATTTAAAACGGACCAGATACGATTCATTAAAACATTAGAAACCTTACAAAAGACAGTTTCGGGCCCTATTTTAAATAAATCAAAAAGTTACAAAATAAAATATCAAGTCACCAGTTCAAAATTACAGGTCAAAATATTCAGACAAAATACATAGCGGAAGCGATAAGAAAACCAGACGCGTCCATATGGCCTTCACGCATCCTTCCTGCCTCTCGTCGGTCTGCCCCTCGCTGTACCCCTACCTGAAAAGTTAAAGAAAAGAAAGGGTGAGTATAAACATACCCAGTAAGGGACCCACTACTGGGCCCGTTAGGGGACAACAGTTAACTTCCTATTCGGGGGTACCCTACATAACAGTCTAGTGCTCCCGAAGGATACACATATCAGTCTAGTGCTCCCGAAGGGTGCACATATCAGTCTAGTGCTCCCGAAGGGTGCACATATCAGTCTAGTGCTCCCGAAGGATACACATATCAGTCTAGTGCCCCCGAAGGATGCACATATCAGTCTAGTGCTCCCGAAGGACGCACATATCAGTCTAGTGCTCCCGAAGGATGCACATATCAGTCTAGTGCTCCCGAAGGATGCACATATCCGTAAGGCACACTACCCCATAGATGAAGCTAACCGTTACCCCTCAGTCCAAACTAAACTGTCTACATCAGTCACATCCCAACGGCATTCATATCACAGTCCTGCCATAGGCTTTGTCAGTCAGATAGTATAGGTTTACACATCTACGCCCTCAGTTGCTATATGCATTACCGATTCGCACACCAATAGGGAAAACCCTAGGTCCAATCGACTAACCAACCAAAACCGGACTCACTGTCCATCCCCGTCCAAAATCCATGAACCACATCCAGACCAGTGTTTTACTACATACTGAACCGTAACTTTAAGGTCCATCAACATAAAATCTCAATCCACAAATAGCAGTCACAGTATATTTTCATCAGACAAAATATAATATCAGTACTTAACAGTCAACACGCATACAGATATTCAGTACAGTCACTAACGTGTAATCCCCTGTGGATTACTACGGTTTCAGCCTGGACTCGGGGTCCAGTAGTAGGAAAACCCTTACCTGATACTCGGTTATGCCCCTCGATCGAAAACCACGCTCGACAGATCCACCTAACGAAACACGAAAGTTTTAGTTGATGACTTTAGTAGCAGTTGTTTTAAAAGGTCATCCGTTGACTTACCCAAGGAAAGGAAGCTATCTCCAACCAGGCCTACCGCGAGACCCGAGAACCCAAGTGTCAACTCTGAACTACCTTCAAGGGAGAAAAGTAGGGCCATAACTTATTCCAATATTCAAACTCGAATCGGACGAGGTAACATTAGGGAATTCATCAAAACAATCCTTACCGAAGACTCACCGTGAATCGAAGTGGAGGAAAGAAGGCTTAGGTGGCTCGGCTCGGCTCGGCTTAGCTCGGCTCGGCTCGGCTTGGTTCTCAGCTCGGCTCGGCTCGGCTCGGCTCGGCTTGGTTCGGCTCGCGGCTCGGCTCACTCGGGTCGCGGCTCGACTTGGTTCGGCTCGCGGCTCGGCTCACTCGGCTCACGACTCGGCTTGGTTCGGCTCGCGGCTCGGCTCACTCGGCTCGCGGCTCGGCTTGGTTCGGCTCGCGGCTCGGCTTGGTTCGGCTCGCGGCTCGGCTCAGTGCGGCTCGCGGCTCGACTCACTCGGCTCGGGTTGCTCGGCTCGGCTCACTCGGCTTACTCGGCTCGCTCGGCTCCAGCACGCGGCTTGCTTGAATCGGATCCGTGGCTCGGGTCTTTGCAGCGCGAAACGGGCAACCACACGCGACGGATTTCGGCGTTCGACGACCGGGATGGAACGCAGCTTGTCCGACGACTGGCCCTACTTCCACGCGGCGGAGGGCGACGGCGGATACGGTCTGACGGAGGATGCACGGCGGCGTTTGGTTGTTTGAACCCGAGAGGAGATCCGAAATGGATGGTCGCGGCGGCTGCTCGTTTTTCGGAGACGGAGACGACGACGGAGGAAGAGATGAAGGCGGACACGGACGGAAGGAGAAAAGAATGAGGAGGAAGAGATGGGCTGTGAGCGAACGGGCGGCGGTGGTCGGGCGAAGGATGGAGGAAGAAGAGAAAATGGATGGCGGCGCGCGGTGGAGAGGAGACCGAAAACGAAAGGAACGGGGGGGGGGGGCCAGCGCGCGTTTCTTTAGGGTTTCTTTTCTTTCTTTTTTTTTTTTTTTTAAAATATATATATATATATATATATATATAAACAAAATAAGTATAAATAAATATTAAAATTATTAATATTAAATAATTTAAAATAAATAATAATATATATATATTAAATAAAAATAATAATGATAATACAGTAATAATAATAATATATTAATAATATTAACATTAAATAAATAATAATTTAATATTATGTAATAATAATGTCATTGTTTAATAATATTACTATATTATTAAATAATAATAATAATTTTAATATTAATATTATAACAAATAAAATAAATATTAATAATAATAATATAATTAATATTATATTATTATTATATCAATTTGCACTTTACATAAAACGAGAAAAATTTTACCTTAAATTTTCGGAGCGTTACATTCTTCCCTCCTTAGGGAACTTTCGTCCTCGAAAGTTTTATTCCTCGAACAGTTCGGGATAACGGGATCTCATGTCATCTTCTCGCTCCCACGTAGCCTCTTCTACCCGGTGATTCCGCCATAAGACTTTAACCAGAGGGATTTCCTTATTCCTCAACGTTTTCACCTCTCTAGACAGTATCTCAACGGGCTGTTCGGTATAGCTCAAGTTTTCATCAATCTCTAGTGGCTCGTAATCCACTACATGGGATGGATCTGGCACGTACTTCCTCAACATAGAAACGTGAAACACATCATGGACTGTCGAGAGTGATGGAGGCAACGCCAAGCGGTAAGCTACAGGGCCAATCCGCTCCAGAATCTCAAACGGCCCAACAAAACGGGGACTCAACTTTCCCTTCCTTTCAAAACGCAAGACACCTTTCATAGGTGCTACCTTTAAGAACACCTTATCCCCTATCTCAAACTCAAGGTCCCTCCGCCTCACATCTGCATAACTCTTCTGTCTACTCTGAGCGGTATGCATGCATGATCTAATCTTCTGAATCGCTTCGTTAGTAGACTGAACTAACTCAGGACCCATCAATCTCTGTTCACCTACCTCACCCCAGCAAACCGGGGATCTACAACATCTGCCGTACAGGGCCTCAAACGGTGCCATGCCAATAGTAGCCTGATAACTGTTATTATAAGCAAATTCCATCAAATGTAAGTGGGAGTCCCAGCTACCTGGAAATTCCAATGCACACGCTCGCAACATATCCTCTAAAACCTGGTTCAGACGCTCAGTCTGACCGTCAGTCTGTGGATGGAAAGCCGTACTAAAGTCCAACCTCGTGCCCATAGCAGTCTGCAAACCCTTCCAAAATTTGGAAGTGAAACGGGCATCTCTATCAGAAACAATCGACACTGGCACTCCGTGTAATCTCACTATCTCAGACATGTACAACTGTGCCCACTTACTAGCAGTATAGGTGGATTTACCCGGAACGAAGTGCGCTGATTTAGTAAGTCTGTCCACCACAACCCAAATCACTGTAAATCCCCTCAACGTTCTCGGTAGCCCTGTAATGAAATCCATGGACACGTTCTCCCACTTCCATTCCGGTATGCTCAAGGGTTGTAATAAACCCGCTGGTTTCTGCCTTGGTGCCTTAACCTGCTGACACACCAGGCATTTACTAACAAATTCTGCTACTTCCCTCTTCATGTTACGCCACCAATAAACCCGCTTCAGGTCCTGATACATCTTCGTACTACCTGGGTGCATGGAAAATGGGGAACTGTGAGCCTCAGCTAATAATTCTGTCTTAACCGCACTATCTGACGGAACACAGAGGCGTCTTTCAAACAACAGTCCACCGTCAGAGGATAACGAGAACTCAGCCGCTTGCCCTGCCTCTGTTAGGCCACGTTTCTCAACCAGATAAGGATCGTTACTCTGAGCATCAATGATCCTCTGCCTCAAAGTCGGCTGTACCGTCAGCTGGGCTAACTGCATAGTAACTGCCCCTAGTGACACTGCAATCTCAGCCCGCTCGAGATCCCGATGCAATGGGGCCTGCCGGGTAATAAGTGCTGCTGAATGTGACACCTTCCTACTAAGAGCATCAGCTACCACATTTGCCTTGCCTGGATGATACAGTATTTCACAATCGTAATCCTTCACTAACTCAAGCCACCTTCGCTGTCTCATATTCAATTCTTTCTGAGTAAAGAAGTATTTCAAGCTCTTATGATCCGTGAATATCTGTATCTTTTCACCATATAAATAATGCCTCCATATCTTCAAAGCGAAAACCACTGCTGCCAACTCTAGGTCATGTGTAGGGTAGTTCTGCTCATGACTCTTCAACTGACGAGACGCATAAGCGACCACCTTACCCTGCTGCATCAAAACGCAACCTAAACCTTTCTTGGAAGCATCACTATAAATCACAAAACTGCCAGAACCATCGGGTACAGTAAGAACCGGTGCGGTAACTAGCTTCTGTTTAAGGGTCTGGAAACTGTCCTCACATGCCTTGCTCCAAACAAAAGGAACTCCCTTTCTGGTCAACTGAGTAAGAGGAGTAGCTATACGAGAAAAGTTCTCCACAAACCGTCGATAATAGCCTGCTAAACCCAGAAAGCTACGAACCTCACTAACTGTGGAAGGTCGGGTCCAACCAGTGACTGCCTCTATCTTAGCTGGATCTACAGAGACTCCAGCCTTAGAAACCACGTGGCCTAGAAAGGACACCTGCTTTAGCCAAAACTCGCACTTCGAGAACTTTGCGTACAACTTATTATCCCGAAGTGTTTGCAAAACCATACGTAAGTGCTCCTCGTGTTCGGCCTCCGTCTTGGAGTATATCAAGATATCGTCGATAAACACAATCACAAAAGTATCTAGGAACTCCCTAAACACTCTGTTCATCAAGTCCATAAACACTGCCGGAGCATTCGTCAAACCAAAAGACATCACAATAAACTCGTAATGTCCATATCTGGAACGAAATGCTGTCTTCGGTACATCCTCATCCTTAATTCTCAGCTGATGGTATCCCGACCGAAGATCAATCTTAGAGAACACTGTGGCTCCCTGTAACTGGTCTAATAGATCGTCAATCCTGGGCAAGGGATATCTGTTCTTTACGGTTACTTTGTTCAACTCCTATAGTCAATGCATAGACGCATCGATCCATCCTTCTTCTTAACGAATAAGACTGGCGCACCCCAAGGTGACACGCTCGGTCGAATGAATCCCTTATCAAGCAATTCCTGTAACTGTACCTTCAGTTCTTTCAGTTCTGCGGGGGCCATCCTGTAAGGGGCTCTAGATATAGGAACCGTGCCCGGCTCCAACTCTATGGCAAACTCAACCTCTCTGTGCGGAGGTAACCCTGGAAGTTCCTCGGGAAAAACGTCCGGATAGTCCCTCACTACTGGTTCTGATGACAGGGATACATCGGCCTCTCTAGTATCCACCACGCTCGCTAAGATACCCCAAGTACCCTGACTGAGCAGTTTACTGGCCCTGATGGCTGAGATTACCTGAGGCAACGACTTTGACCCTCCTCCCTTAAATTTAAAACTGGCCATCGAGGGAGGGTGAAACGTTACCTCCTTACGTGAACAATCTATGCTGGCGTGGTTAGCGGCCAACCAATCCATACCCAGGATTACATCAAAGTCCAGCATATCCAGGACTATCAGCGTTACTTCAATCACATGGCCTGCTATCTCAATCTGGCATGCTTTCACCTTTTCCTTCGACAACAAACATTCCCCGGAAGGAGTAGATACTGACAGAACATGGTGTAATGGCTCTACCTCTAAGCGGGCATGCGACACAAATGCGGAAGAGATAAAAGAATGTGACGAACCCGAATCAAACAAAACTAAGGCGTAATGCCCCAACACTGGGAGCGTACCTGTCACTACTGTGCCTGCCTTCTCAGCCTCAGTCCTGTTGGTAGCAAAGACTCTACCCTGATGTGGAGCACCTGCTCCCTGATTCTGCACGATCCCCGTGAGTCTCAACGGGCATCTATCAGCTGTATGACCCTCTTGCCTGCACTTAAAGCAGGTCCTGGTCCCGAATAAGCAACGGCCCAGATGGTGCTTCCCACAAGTGGTACACAACGGCTTTCCTCTAGCAGCCTCCCCTGCCTCAAAAGGTTTCTGCTGGAAGCTGCGAAACTCACCACCTGGTCTGAAATTCCGCTGTGGCACTGGAACAGGCTGCTGCTCAGCCTTTCTCTTCTGTCCCGATGTCGAACCTCTACCAGCGGTCTTAGACGAGTTGGCCCTCTCCTGTAAACTGAGATCCACTGCCAGGTGCAATGCATCAGCATGAGTAGCGGGTCTGAAAGCTCGGACCAAACCCTGAATGTCCAGTCTGAGGCCTCTAACAAACTTATCAGCTCTGGCCGCCTCGGTCGCTATCATCTCGGGAGCGAAGCGGGATAACATGTCAAACTCTGCATCATACTGCTCCACTGTCATGTCACCCTGCTCTAGGTTCAGGAACTCCTGCCGCTTGGCATCTCTCAAACTGGCAGAGAAGAATTTCGCATAGAAACTCTCCTTGAACTGCTGCCACGTGATCTGACTCACATCACCACCTAGCATCCTCTCTGTAGTCTCCCACCATGCAGTACCTCTGTCAGTCAACATAAAAACAGCACACTGAACCTTCTGGTCCTCAGGGCATTTCATGTAACGGAATATGGTTTCCAAGGACGATAACCACATCTGAGCCCTGGTGGGGTCCTCCAAAGACCCATCGAACGTCGTGGGATTATACTTCCTGAAATCCCTCAGATGCTTAGCCTCTGCTGACAACTGATCCGGCACAAACTGGGGTGCAACTGGTACCGGAGCCGGAGCTGGAGCAGGAACTGGTGCTGGAGCTGGCGCTGAAGCTGGCGCCGGAGTTGGCGAGGCATGCTTCTGCTGCTCTCGCATCTGCATAATCATATCTCTAAACCTCTGCTCCATGGCGGCTAGGTCCGCATGAGTAACTGGCGCAGCCGGGTCAGGGGCTTGGGCTACAGGCTGCACCTCAGGCTGAACGCGTCCTGCTCCCCTTCCTCGGCCTCCTCGGCCACCCCTACGTGCACCTCTCCTTGGTGGCATTTCCCTAACAACCACCAACGATTCCTTTAGTCATAAATGGTAATTGAATTTTCAGTTTAACTTAGGTAAGGTAATGCATGTAGAGTTATACATATACTTTCATGAGAGCGTACCTGACGAGCGGCAAGGATCGTTTCAGCCATAAGGACACAAAACACAGACTCACATTATAAGTCAGTCTACAGAACCTAAAACTTAGGCTCTGATACCAACTGTAACGACCCAACTTTTCCGGACTAAGCTGAGGTTACTACCAAATACCAAAACTCGACCATTCAATTTAAAATTTAAAACGGACCAGATACGATTCATTAAAACATTAGAAACCTTACAAAAGACAGTTTCGGGCCCTATTTTAAATAAATCAAAAAGTTACAAAATAAAATATCAAGTCACCAGTTCAAAATTACAGGTCAAAATATTCAGACAAAATACATAGCGGAAGCGATAAGAAAACCAGACGCGTCCATATGGCCTTCACGCATCCTTCCTGCCTCTCGTCGGTCTGCCCCTCGCTGTACCCCTACCTGAAAAGTTAAAGAAGAGAAAGGGTGAGTATAAACATACCCAGTAAGGGACCCACTACTGGGCCCGTTAGGGGACAACAGTTAACTTCCTATTCGGGGGTACCCTACATAACAGTCTAGTGCTCCCGAAGGATGCACATATCAGTCTAGTGCTCCCGAAGGGTGCACATATCAGTCTAGTGCTCCCGAAGGATGCACATATCAGTCTAGTGCTCCCGAAGGATACACATATCAGTCTAGTGCCCCCGAAGGATGCACATATCAGTCTAGTGCCCCCGAAGGACGCACATATAAGTCTAGTGCTCCCGAAGGACGCACATATAAGTCTAGTGCTCCCGAAGGATGCACATATCAGTCTAGTGCTCCCGAAGGATGCACATATCCGTAAGGCACACTACCCCATAGATGAAGCTAACCGTTACCCCTCAGTCCAAACTAAACTGTCTACATCAGTCACATCCCAACGGCATTCATATCACAGTCCTGCCATAGGCTTTGTCAGTCAGATAGTATAGGTTTACACATCTACGCCCTCAGTTGCTATATGCATTACCGATTCGCACACCAATAGGGAAAACCCTAGGTCCAATCGACTAACCAACCAAAACCGGACTCACTGTCCATCCCCGTCCAAAATCCATGAACCACATCCAGACCAGTGTTTTACTACATACTGAACCGTAACTTTAAGGTCCATCAACATAAAATCTTAATCCACAAATAGCAGTCACAGTATATTTTCATCAGACAAAATATAATATCAGTACTTAACAGTCAACACGCATACAGATATTCAGTACAGTCACTAACGTGTAATCTCCTGTGGATTACTACGGTTTCAGCCTGGACTCGGGGTCCAGTAGTAGGAAAACCCTTACCTGATACTCGGTTATGCCCCTCGATCGAAAACCACGCTCGACAGATCCACCTAACGAAACACGAAAGTTTTAGTTGATGACTTTAGTAGCAGTTGTTTTAAAAGGTCATCCGTTGACTTACCCAAGGAAAGGAAGCTATCTCCAACCAGGCCTACCGCGAGACCCGAGAACCCAAGTGTCAACTCTGAACTACCTTCAAGGGAGAAAAGTAGGGCCATAACTTATTCCAATATTCAAACTCGAATCGGACGAGGTAACATTAGGGAATTCATCAAAACAATCCTTACCGAAGACTCACCGTGAACCGAAGTGGAGGAAAGAAGGCTTAGGTGGCTCGGCTCGGCTCGGCTTAGCTCGGCTCGGCTCGGCTTGGTTCTCGGCTCGGCTCGGCTCGGCTCGGCTCGGCTCGGCTTGGTTCGGCTCGCGGCTCGGCTCACTCGGCTCGCGGCTCGGCTTGGTTCGGCTCGCGGCTCGGCTCACTCGGCTCGCGGCTCGGCTTGGTTCGGCTGGCGGCTCGGCTCACTCAGCTCGCGGCTCGGCTCACTCGGCTCGGCTTGCTCGGCTCGGCTCACTCGGCTTACTCGGCTCGCTCGGCTCCAGCACGCGGCTTGCTTGAATCGGATCCGTGGCTCGGGTCTTTGCAGCGCGAAACGGGCAACCACATGCGACGGATTTCGGCGTTCGACGACCGGGATGGAACGCAGCTTGTCCGACGACTGGCCCTACTTCCACGCGGCGGAGGGCGACGGCGGATACGGTCTGACGGAGGATGCACGGCGGCGTTTGGTTGTTTGAACCCGAGAGGAGATCCGAAATGGATGGTCGCGGCGGCTGCTCGTTTTTCGGAGACGGAGACGACGACGGAGGAAGAGATGAAGGCGGACACGGACGGAAGGAGAAAAGAATGAGGAGGAAGAGATGGGCTGTGAGCGAACGGGCGGCGGTGGTCGGGCGAAGGATGGAGGAAGAAGAGAAAATGGATGGCGGCGCGCGATGGAGAGGAGACCGAAAACGAAAGGAACGGGGGGGGCCAGCGCGCGTTTCTTTAGGGTTTCTTTTTTTTTTTTTTTTTTTTTAAATATATATATATATATATATATATATATAAACAAAATAAGTATAAATAAATATTAAAATTATTAATATTAAATAATTTAAAATAAATAATAATATATATATATATATATTAAATAAAAATAATAATGATAATACAGTAATAATAATAATATATTAATAATATTAACATTAAATAAATAATAATTTAATATTATGTAATAATAATGTCATTGTTTAATAATATTACTATATTATTAAATAATAATAATAATTTTAATATTAATATTATAACAAATAAAATAAATATTAATAATAATAATATAATTAATATTATATTATTATTATATCAATTTGCACTTTACATAAAACGAGAAAAATTTTACCTTAAATTTTCGGAGCGTTACATTTTCATCCTAAGACGTTCTAACCAGGCGATAGACAAGGTGATCACTAGGCGTTTTGACACATAGGCGAGTTGATCAGTTGGTGAGATCAGTAGACGAAATGATCATTTGGCAATTTAACCACTACGCGAGCTAACTAGAAAAGACGTTTTGACCAAGCGAGATACCAACAAATTACGTGTTCTGTATAGGCATTTGTCTAGGCACCAAAGCTTCTTAACGCACCACTCCTTCTAGGCGATTTGTAACAACATAAACTTTTACTTAGACATAACTACCATCTCATTTTGTTAACGTTTTGCGTTGTGATGATCTCCCTAACGTGATGAACATTTTTATTGTGTTTTTAATTTTTCTATGATGTTTTTCTTTTTGTTCACAAATAGTTATTTTTTAATCGAAAAAAAATGAATATCATGATAGAACATGTTCACCTTTGATAAAAGGCTTATTGTGTTTCTTTTTTCGTAAAAGAATGCAATAGGGATGACTCCAATCTCATTAGAGTGATGCACACAACTATTCTAAATGCGATGATATATTAACAGTCGTATGTTTGTGAGGGATGGATGGATGAATCATCAATCTTTTAACTATCTTTGTGAAAAATTCATTCGTACGAAAACGTCAAAGAACAATGGGTAGAAAAAGGTGTATACAAATGGAAATAATTGGCATGAAAGAATTAGATAATTCCAAATGTGAAGTCAGTTAGTGGAAGGTGAGCTGGGTTCATAATTTTTGTATAGTCAATCAAAACCCATGGTCATTTAGCTGTTTCCTTCATTAATAAACCAACTTACCAATTCCAATGGCAATCCTTTTTGTAGCTTCATCTTAATTTCATAATTATGGATCACTGACACTACTTTTCAATATTTTATGATCTATATGGTCAATGGCATTAGATTTTTCAAAAGCCCTTCTTTGAACAAAGACAATTTCTAAAGCTATCATCTCTCTTTTCTTTCTAGCATCAATTATTGAATGTTCATATTCCTATTTACATTTGAAAATTTGGTAATGTATAACTAAGCTCTTTAAAAGCTTCTAAAATCTATGATTATTCAACAATGTGTGTGATGTGTAGTTGATAATTTAAAATGTCAAATAATATAAATGAACCATTTTGTTATTTTTGAATTTGTTAAAGGTGAACTATGTAACCAAGGGTAAAATAGTAAAAGGACAACAAGAGCACGGAAGAACGGGCCTAGGAAGAGAACATGCTTGGTCGGCCTCAGCCACATCAGAGGTCGAGCACATGATGAAAATTCGAGGACAAAGGTCCAACATAAATTAGGCCTTAAAGGGATGAAACCCTAACATGCCTAGGAAGAATGTTGGGTTAGTCGGTCTTGGCCCAAGGAAGACCTACACTCAGCGGTCCAGAAGAAAACACTAGTAAGATGAGGAATGAGAAATAATTGATAAGATATGCTCAAGAAAAAGGGTTAATTAATGGGATTTTGAGCCAAAATAGTTTGATTTGCTTCAACCTCAACTACCAAGATTGAGGTCAACCTTCTCTTTTAACGATTAAAGCGTATTGCGACCTATTTTGGCCTTGATAAAATGATAGCATGGGTCGAAAGCCCAAAGCAACTTCCTCGGCCTTAGCCTCAACCAAAGATGAGCGAAGATGAGACCGAGACCAAACTTCTCCATTTGACATGTTTTGGTTCATCAGCTTCAGAGATAATCCATCTTATCTAAGATTAGGAAACTCATAACTTCTCCTTTTGTCCTATAATTCTCTTAACAACTTAGTCACCGAGTCCATTTTTCTTTGTTCTGTAGGTCATTTCTTTTTTGAATTACAAATTCAACTATTGGTGTTAGTCATATATGTTTTCTTTGACCAACAAAATACTTATATTGAAGAAAAAATGAAAAAATGAGACTTGAACCCAGTTCTAGAGAAAGCTAGTGAGGACTAATTTATCATATTAATACAAATCTAGTTTATATATATTATATAATGAGAGGGATTGAGTCCCTGAACCTTCACTAAATCTGTCAGTGGACATACAAACTATACAAAAAAAATACAAGTTTGTTTTATATTAGATTGCAATTGAAGCTCTACATTAATTGGAAAAAAATTGAAGATTATTTATTATATAAAAGAGGACTTATACTTGTACAAGGTTTCTATTTTTACTATTTCAAATATGTAAAACCCATAAAGGTTCATATTATCACAACCATATACACCTAGAAAAGAGAATATATACACGTTTATATTAATTAAACTTGGCTATATGAAAATTTACTTGAAACAGTTGTGAAATATCTCAATTTGTGTGGCAATAAACAAATTTAAACAGTCATTTTCATTTTATAACCAATTTTCTAAGAGTTTAACATTCAGAATATCACATTTTAAATTATAAGCATCAAGTAGATTAATTATAAGCAAAATAGATAACTTCATGAATGTTATCGTTCTAATTCCTTACCTCAAATTAAACAAGTCATACCTTTTTTTTTCGATAAGTGAACAATTTGGTCAAACTTTAGGTTTTGTCAATGACAACAAAACATTTATACATGTTAATCTAATCAAAACTATCATTCAATTTATAGTTTTTTTTTTTTTTTTTCCTTTTTACGGTGCAAATAATCTAATCATAATATATGTTTGAGGTTAATGTTTAGGAAGTTTGATTTTAATTAAGAAGTCTGTATTTAGAGCGTAAATAATCTCATCATAATTATTGTATTTTTATAAATAATAATAATAATAATGACTCCAAAAGAAAAATATACACATAGAAGAGAAGTAGGAGTGAACAATTTGAACATCATTATTAACGTAACTTAAATAATCTAAAATGGTAATAAAAAATTCAACAAGTTTTTCTAAGTTTAAACAATTCAATACAACAAAAGCAAAGATGTGAGTTTATACAGTATTTTTGTCGGAGGTTGAGCTACAATATGTAATGCATTTCATGTTCAATCGATCCTTTAATCCAAACATCTTGTAAATATTATTTTCTTTCATGGTTTGTTAACTTTGTAAGCCAAAACCCTAAATAAGTCTATCACTTTTGCAATTGGTGAAATATGGCCAAGACTCCCATGAAGGTTCTTTATCAATTATTAATTGAAGTTGAAACAAAATAGATACCAAAAATGACCCTTAATTACTTCTCTTCTCTTACTTTTCCTCAATCAGTTTAAGGGATATTTCAAATCTTCTGTGCCCAACCAACCAAAGCACATCTCTTGGGGACCCATTTCAAATAATTCTCCCAAACTCAAAATTCAACTTCAAAAGTTCTGACATACTCTATCTCACTCCAATAAGTAATTTAAATTTATTTTAAAACATATTTATAATAATCTTTTAAAACTAAGTTAATTTTTTAATTACTTCATACTTTTGATGCTCAATTTTATTTATATGTATGATTCCAAGTTAAATTTAAACATGTGAAAAGTATTTAATTAAAAACACTTTCAAGCATAATTTAGAGATGTAGAAATGTGAGGGGAAGATAGTAAATGTGTCATTATTAAGATAGAGAAAGGAGAAGGAAATTATAAGAAACCACACACTAAAAATCTCATAATCAACTATGAGTTACCTAACCATAATTAGGACATTTATTTCTTTTTTGTTTTCTATACCTATTTTCCCACATATTGCTTTTATGTACAGCCTCAAAATTCACTTCTCATTCCCAATTGGTTGATGCAAAAGTTGGGCAACCATTTGTTTCATTGCCAGTTGCTTTCATCCATGGCTATATACATGTTTTATATATGTTATATTTTGTTCTCTTACAAAATTTTCCTAATTTTAACTTTATCACACACCTAATTTTATTGTGTATATTTTGTAATAGATATAAGTAGATGTTATAGGTCAATTTTTTAACCGAGAATGTAAGAAATGGGCCAATGAGTCCAGAGACTAAGAAAAGGATAGACGTTGGGCTAGAGAACTCTTTAGCCAAGCTTGAGGCAAGATAGACCAATTTGCCAAACTTGTGGATCTTGGTCTTAGAGGTTGAGGTCGAGGTCGATATTTTCCATCCAAAAGGATTTGCTTCTGAGAGGTCACGGACTAAGTACCCTTGATTGGTTCAAATCGAGCTTTCCTAATTCTCTTTATGGTATTCTCTAAAATTCTCCTTGACTTTTTTGAGTTAGTCCATAGAATTGCTTTTAGGTCTCTCATTTGGATCTTCTAAATTTGGTTTGTAGTATTATGTTTTTAATATGTATGCTTGTTTTTTTCAGCTCTCTCTAAAAGTAAAAAATAAGTTTCCATTTCTTTCTTGATTTTTTAAAATATTGATAAAAAAAAATGGATAACAACCATAAAAATTTGTGGGGGAAATGTAATGTGTACATTCATAAGCTTAATTTTAAAAATAAAAATAATACAAAAGGTAAATAATTATGAAATGAAACCACAAAGTTTTAACCAATTTAAATATGTTTTGGAGTTTAAAAATATACTATAGAAAGGTCCATATACTAATTCTAATGGAAAATTGTTAAAAATAGGTAAAAGGGGAAAACAAAAAAACAAAAAAATTACACTTGAAAAATGAATATTGATTTTTTTAATGATTATTTTAGATATAAATAGTTTGTTTTATTATTGACATTGTAAAAGGTCATGAAACTTATGTGTCATGAGTCATGAAATTATGAAATGTGGGTATAACCTAAAACTTTTTACTTTTTCTTTTTAATTTTTTGGAAAACAGGATAATTAAGTCTTGATTTGAGTGGTAAAAGAAAATGACATATGACCTAACAAAATAAAAATGGTTTGTTTGTTGGAATATGTGCATGGCATGGCTCCACTCCTTTGACAAATCCAATATATTTTGTTGGGGTTTAGAGTGCATATTTTTATTTTCCAAAGAAATGGAACTTTCAGAAATTTATATTACTTTTCCAACTTAGTTTCTAAAATGTTTGTCTTTCTTTGTTTCATACACATATGCTCAATTACCAAACACCTTTTGGGCTGGTCTCTATCATTATAATCACCTCCCCCACTTACATCTTTTTTCTTTTATATATAATATATTATTTATTTCATACCTTTTGTTTGCTTCTTAATTAATTACCATATACTTTAATTTAAACATAATTTGCATAATCATTTTTTTTAACTAACTTGCCTTTTCTTTTCTTTAGTGTAAGAATAATATTACTTCAACTTACAAAGTCGTCTTGATTACCTTTCAATATATAGAATCGCTTTAATAATTATAATAATAATAATAATAATAATAATAATAATAATAATAATAATAATAATAATAATAATAATAATAATGTAATGTAATTCAACTCTTAAAAATTAAAGTTAAATCAAATGTGGAAGAAAAAAAATTATATTAATATAGCATTTTGAGAAACTATTTATTGAAATACTGCAGTTTATAAACATATTTATTAAAAAATAGTGTTGGTTTTTGCCTTCTCATTGAACGATCAACCACTTTTAATTATTTATTTTTCCTTTAACATGAAGGTGGTCCAGTATTCATTACTCGATCATCACTGCTTTTCTTTTTCAAAATATTAATGTTTCATTTTATTTTTAATCCAAATTCGAATATATTTTTTAAAATTTAATACATAACAAAAGAAAAAAAAAAAAAAAAAAAAACCTACCATCGTATATGTTTTTATAGAATAGTTGGTTTGATCTTATTCTTATTCAAACCTATTATTGAAATATCATTTGAAATTTATTTAAAAAATGTGATTCTTTGTATTTTCAAATTGATGAAATTTTCTTTCCAATTTTTTTATTTTCTGATTTATTTGTATTTTTGTCGAGGACTTCTGTATTAGGCGTTAAGAGGTTATTAAGTGTTTTGGACATAGGTAAGCAGCCAAGGCTTGTGTGGGTAGTCGAAGTAAGTGCCTTGGAAAGAAAATCTCCAGGCAAAACTCGGTCTTCCTTGGCCGAGAAGAAAGACAGAATGCTTTTTTACGTAAGGATCTCGAGCAGTATGTGGAGTCTCGGGCTAGATTTAAGACAGAAGTGAGAATCTCGAGCCAGCTTTGAGAAATCTTAGGCGAGACGAAAATCAGAGGGAAAATCTTGATGCTAAA
Source organism: Cucumis melo (assembly GCF_025177605.1). Lineage (NCBI taxonomy): Eukaryota > Viridiplantae > Streptophyta > Magnoliopsida > Cucurbitales > Cucurbitaceae > Cucumis > Cucumis melo. The sequence goes on along the minus strand of NC_066867.1, from coordinate 8,764,293 downwards.
GCAAGAGCATCTCGGTGCTTTTCGATCGAGTGAAAGACAGAAAGGTTAAAAAATTGCTCTTGGATCATCTTGGGGTTTTGGTAGATCGAGATGAAGGACAAAAAGGTTAAAGAAGAAGTGTAATCTTAGAGCCATCTCGGTGCTTGTTCGACCAAGATGAAGAAAAAAAGCTTAAGAATGTTGGGAACTCGAACAACTCGGGGTCGTGTCCGGTTAAGATTGGAAGCATAAGGGTTTTAGAGATGATTCTCTGACCATATTGAGGTAGCATTCGGTTGGGACTAGAAGCAAAAAAGAATACATTTTGCGAATCGATCTTGCATTTTGCGACCAAGCAAGAGTTGAATTAGAAAATAAGAGGTTGATTAAGGAATTTCATAGGCAAATTAAGTAAGTTGGAGATATATTTCAATTTCATACGAGGATTTACTATAAATAGCCAACTTCAAAATAGGAATTCTCACAATCCATTCCTATATTTTACCTCAAATTACTTTCAAAAGATCATAAATTGAGTTTAGTTATAAGTTAAGGCTACCGGACGAATTTATTGCAAGGAGGATTGCATTCAAACTAAGAGAAAAGGTGGAAATGTCACTTTCGAGGAGGAATTGAGCAAGGTGCACATTTTAGAAGCTTCAAAATGTATCCTTTTGAAATTTTAAACTGAAATTTAAGACGAGTCTAAGCAAATTTGTAGAAGAAAGTTTTCCATTTTGAGGTATGGATCAAAAGTTATAAGCATTGAAAGTTAAGTGTTAAAATCTATAAATTTCACAGTTTTCGATCAAGGGGATGAGTGACCGAGCATCACGACGAGGAAGGACTAGGCATGCACTTGCAAAGAAGGTCAAGGAGAATTTGGAAGAAATTCTAAGCCAAAGATCAAACCAAGTATTGTAAGTAAAAAATGAATTTACTAAGTGACTTCAAAGCATGTTCGTAAAGCTAGTGTTTACAGTAATGTTCGAGGTAAATGTTAAGTTATCTGATCTATGAATGACTTCTAAAGCATGATTTTCATCAATGTATTTATTCAAGCATGTTTACTGGCAAATGTTTACTGCCAGAGAGAAAAAAATTATCAAGGCATGGCTATGTTTAAAGGTTTGCTTTATGCAAAATGATTCTTAAAAGCTTTGAAGCAAATGATTTTATTCATGTTTTAATGGATCCAAGATATCTTAAATAGCCCTTCGGGGATAAGAGGCACCAAGGAATTTAAGGTAAGGATACTTATGTCCAGGATCAGAGTTAGGGACACCTACCTCCCTGGAACAGAGATCGAGGATGTCTGTCTCTAAGGCTTGGAGTTGGTATTAAGTTTACTCTACCACCTCCCAGGAGTAGATACTTGATTACTATCATAAACATCATAAACAAGACATAAATATTAATCTTAATGTCTTTAATTATGTGACTAATATATCATGCATTAACATCAACATTAACAGTCATCATCATCAACATACTACCAGTGATTAACATAATATCAGTCATCATTATCAATCATCAACATCAACACATTATGCATCTTAGCTACATCAAAGCATAATGAAAAAATTACATGCAATCTCTTAACTTCAATTCGAAGGTCTAGTAGGAGAATCTCTTACTTAGAGATTTTAGCCAAACAAAGTACTCCTTAGCTGACAGTAAAAATTCTCCAATTAATTTAATGCTAATCATAATTGGAAATTTCAGTATCTTAATTAATGAAATTAGCAATTGACTAACATCCAAAATTCTCCCAAATTAATTAACTTTCTAAAAATTGGGGTTGAAAACAATTCAACCTTGATTGTGAAGAATCCAAGATTTAAACCTTATTATTGGTAGGAAAGAGTTATGGAGGAAAAGGATTATAATAATCCTAGAATTATAATAATTCCAGTGTTATGATAATATGTGTTTAGGGGAAAGATTATTATTGGTAGTGTTATGGTAATATGTGTTTGGGAGAAAAAATATGAAAGGTAGTGTAATGATAGTATGTGTTTGGAGGAGGGATTATGATAGTAGTGTTATGATAATATGTGTTTGAGGGAAGAGTTATAATTGTAGTAATTTAAAAAACAATAATAAATTTTTTAATGGATTATTTGGGTAGGGTAATGTAGGGTTGTAAGAAAGTAAAAATAGGATAAGATAGAGTTATTTAGGGATTAGGATAACCCTAATACCCCTTTATCATAATCCTTGGGCCAAACACGGTTTGGCCCAATTCCCTAATCTTTTTCCCCCTAAAACCCCACCCCAAACATACCCTAAAGAATTAATCAATTGAACCTTTGAAAAAACCCCAAATAGATCCAAAATTAAATTAATATAATATTAATTTCATTTCATTAGCTTACCAAGGTTACTCAAATGGAGGTTGAAAAATTCTCTTATCTTTGATGGGAAAATTCATCACTTTAGATCTTCAAACTTTGCCAAAAAGACCAACCTTAACTAATACTGGCGAGGTGACAGCGGCAGAGGGTTATTTTAAAGAAGAAGATGAATAACCTTTTTTTTTTCTTTTTCCTTTTCTTTTCAACTTAAGCATTCCAATGTTATTTATAGACACAAATAATAACAATATTATTATTATTATTTCCTTTCCTTTTTACAATAGGGGTCTTTTAAAAAATATAAAAAAGCGACAAAGTATTTACACTGTATATAACAATTCTGAAAATGGAAAAAGCCTAGGCCCAACGTGTAAAATACCAAAAATGTCCCGTCAACAATGCGCGTAATATATTTGGTGACGCAATTTGATACATGATCGTTTAGATTTGATTAATTTGTTACACGATCGTTTAATTAATTGGGTTACACGATCGTTTAGATTTTGCTACACTATCATTTAGGTTTGGCTACCCCAAATCTAAACCATTTTTTTAAAATTTGGTATAGGATCGTTTAGATTTGGCTACACAATCGTTTATATTTGGCTACACGATCGTTTATATTTGGGGTTCCAAATCTAAACGATTTTTTTTTTCAAAATTTGGCTACACGATAGTTTAGATTTGGCTACACGATCGTTAGATTTTGCTACACGATCGTTTAGATTTCGGGTTCCAAATCTAAATTTTTTTTTTCAAAATTTGGTATACGATCGTTTAGATTTGGTTACGTTTAGATTTAGCTACACGATCGTTTACATTTGGCTAGCTAAATCTAAACGATTTTTTTTTTCAAAATTTGGTATAAACGATTTTTTTTCAAGATTCTTTATACACCATCTGTTTAAAGAAGAAAAGAAGAAAGACGATACAGAGGAAGATGGTGAATCTAAAAAAAAGAAAGATAGAAGAAATCGCATGTACAGAGGAAGAAGACGATTTTAGAGGAGAAAATGATGGAAGGGCAAATCTGAAATATTTAAAAATTGCTAAATTTATTGGCTTTGTTACACGGGCCGTAAATATTTCATAGTTTGTTATATTTAGGAAAGTTTTCCTTTATAATATATATATAATACAAAAATATATATATATATATATATCTTTATTTCCATTATCTTTCCTAAATAAATTTCTTAAATGTACAAAATCTTAGGCATTTATAACCATTAATAATAATAATAATAATACTTCTTTATTATTATTATTATTTTTTCACCAAAATCTTTAATAAACATATATATTTATTTAAACTATCATAAATATATATATTTTCTTGTCCAATCAAATCAATCATCTCTCTGCTCATGCATTTTTTTTTTTTTGCAAATAAATATAATTAACTTCACTTTTCCATATTAATTATTTATACAAAACCAAATAATTAATATCATATTCCACCAAAAATCCAAATTATTAATTAAATATATATATATACACACTCAATTAAATCTAATTTCACCAAAATTAACTTTTCCCTCCAAAATCTCAATTTAACTTAAATTCTTAATTCTTTTTAATCAATCAAAATTTTCCAATAAATCACTCATAAAATTCCAATATGAATTATCTTAACCCAACCATTAAATTCTAGCTTCAATCCTTAATATAACACTCAAATAATTTAACCTAATTAATAAAAACTCCTTAAAGTTTTGACCATGAACATTTGTTTTACCTTTAAATTTAATTTAAGAAATCTTATTGTCCTAATAATGATCTCAGCTTAGTATAAAGAGTTGGGTTGTTACATTACATAACCAAAACAGTAACAAAAACAACAATAACTAACAAAAACAAAACCATATTTCATCTCACGTCCAAGAAAACAAATCTAAACCTATGTTCATGAACCTTTCTCTACAAACAAAACATAACTTCATACTAAATAAACAAACTTTACATAACCAAAACAATAATAACTTACAAAAACAATGATAAGCATCTTACATTTTCTCATCCCACATTAAAAAAAAATATATCTAAACCTATGTTCATAAACTTTTCTCTACATACTAAAACATAACAACTTACATACTAAACTCCTTAATCCAATTTTATACAACCAAAACAATAACAAAAACAATAATAACTTAAAAAAAACAAAACTATATTTCATCCCACGTCATTATATTTTGACCTGTTATAGACATTAATTAACAAGACAATCACAAACTGTTTTGTTTTTATTAAATATAAAAAAAATCACTAAAATAAAAAATTAGGGCTTTGAAATTTGGAAGAATAACAAGGGGGAAAATTGAAACAAGTTCAATATAAAAGTGCCTTCCTAGCTGTCTTAAGAATTTAAGAGCAAATAACACCAAACAATTTCCTATACAACAAGAAGATATCACCAACTAGCAATCTGATGCAAATGATTCAACAAAACTTCAACATTATACAATAATTAGATTCAGCACGAGGGAGCTAGGATTTAAGAAACGAATGTTACTAGAGTTTAAACTATTAGCGAGAATAGAAACAAAAACACTATCGTTACGAACATCAAACGCATATAACCTAGGGTAAAAATGTTCAGATCCCAAAACATATTTTATCATCTAGTAAATCTAAGAGATACAAGACAAACTTTAGACTGTGAAATCAAAACAATAGAACTCCAATTAACAACATGGAGACTGATTGAACAATCAACAAAGTGAAACAACAAAATCAAATCGAAAAAAAAAAAAGAGTGAGAAAGAGAACGCGTCCAAGAAATGGCCATGGACAAAGAAATAATTGATGTAGTGAAAAAATCATCTAATAATCTGTAATATATAAAATTTATTACCCAAGACGAAAGGGTGTAGCAGTCGATCGACAACAATCAGAGACGAAGAACAGAGTTGCGACGGCGGCATGGAGAGAAAGAAGGAGAAGCGACGGCGGCAACAATCGAGCAAGAGCAGTCGAAATTGGGAAGAATATAATAGAGTTGACGTCAGCCGATGGAGACTTGTGGGGGTTGGTGGCGAAAAAATCGTGTATAGAGAAGGGTTCTTTGGCGATGGCATATATTAGGAAAAGAAATAGAATTGAGAAGAAAATAAACACTACTTTTGTTTTAAAAGAACTTCCGACGGTAAATTTAATTCCATCAGCGTTTTTCCACCTAAGCCAACGGTCATAATAAAACGTCGACATTGTGTCTACATATGTCCACATATGCCAATAGTACAAAAATATGTCGTCGGTAAAAACCTATCTACGCCAACGCTATAATTTTTATTGTTGATGATTTCACTTATTGCCGATGATAACACAATTCGTTGCCATATACCACTTCTATCAACAAAATTTAGGGGCGTCGGTATATTTTTCGTCATTAAAGGCAAAATTTCTTGTAGTGTCAGTTGGATGTCTCAACACGTTGTTCGTTATGACTCATTTATCCTGATGTCATCTTATTTCTGACGAGTCCTCTTGCGATCCAAACAATCTCTGTAATCTCAGTATCAAAGAAAAGTATCGCAATACCTTGGCGGGATTGTTTTCCCTCTGATAGAACTAGCCTTGACCGAGACTCATCACAAGTTGGACAATGTGCCAAATTGGCGAACTCTGATTTGGCACATTATACTTACTTGCATTGTTTAATAACTCCTGAAATGTATTCATCGTCTCCTCTTTTACACCACTATTGAACGACATGTCATTCTCCAAACCTGCCTCCTCTGCTATTTCTTCTTTATGTTCAATCAGATCTTGTAAATCATGCAACATCCTAACATTTCATTATCTTTAAAAAAAACAGATTACTACTGTTTCCTTCAATATGGAGGGGGTCACTGCTAGTTTCTTCATAAAAATGGTCACTACTAGTTCTTTCATCAAATCTTTTTATACTTTTATACAAGTTCACTGATTCTCCATGATACGCTCATTCTGTGTAAGACGAGCACATTCCAATGATTAATAAATATCTCTCTACACCCTCTAATGAGTCCCAATTAGAGTTCATATATCTCTTGCATAGACACTTTATTCGTTCGTACTCATGGACGTGATACTTTCCAATGTCTAAGAATTTGAAAACTCCCTCTCGATACTCAACCGATAACTTATTCCTAATTTTCATCTAAATCTTGTCCATCGTTAAACGCCTAGAACATAAATACGTGTAATTATCTTGCACAAAAGCCAATCATAATTCTAACTAAATAAACACACTCCTACTTTTAACAAGCAACGTGTGTTCACAAATAATAAATTACAGGCTACCAGAACTACAGGATAGCCATAGCACATCAATAAAAAGTTTCAAATTCTTCATTTTCATCAATATCATACATTTAAAATTCTCATCAATATCACAATTTCAATCATTATTATTACAATTTCAATAATAATCATTCTCTAACATATTACAATTGGTAAAATTTCATTCACATATAGAATTTGGTTCTTAAACAATTAAATATACATTATAACTAAAAAAACTCTAATAATTTCAATTTACAATTTAAATTACAAAGATATTTACTTATTCAACCTACTAAATTTTATACGTTCTACAATATACATTATTCCCTAACATACACATACAATATTTATACAAAATACATTATTTCCAAACATACACATATAAAATTTATACAATATACGATATACAATTTATACATACAATCTAATATATATTTTTTAGAAACGATAAAAAGAATAAAATACACTATTTTTACCGGTAGAGATGAGGAACGATATAGACAACGGTACGAAGATGGTGGACGACGGTCGGCGACGGCAGCGGACACGGAAGCAAAGAACGGCGGTAGACAGCGACGACGATGATAACCTAACTCCGATCGATCCTCTCCTCTCTTTTCTTTCTTTCTCTTCTCCCTTTTCTCTTTTCTTCTTTGCGTGCATTTATGTTCTGTGAATGCAGAACTAAATTGAGAGGGGATCTCCCGACGTAGCTCAAAAACGTCGAGAGAACCCCTAACTAGGGATGCCATCACTAATGGCGTCGTCGGTTCGTAAAAAACTATCTATGCAGTCACTTATGACGTGTGAGAATCCTATCAAAAGCAGTCCAAACGTCACACATCTTGCGACGTTACCTACCCCACGTCGGTAGAGGTTCAACCTCTCACATGCAATCCGACATCATGATATGGTTATCATAATTCTTTTAATGTTCAACCTTTCCCAACGCGATCAAGGCAACGTCGGCAAAAGGTCGATCTCTCACGACGCATTGCATGCAACGTCGACAGTTATGAGAGAAAAGGTGACATGTATATGCATGGTGTCGTGAAAAGTCTATATTATTATTATTTCAATTAAACATTTTCTTGATGTCTCCTTGCTTGGCGTCGTGGAAGCCTCACCCTGTATCAACATTATTTGTGCGACGTCGCCATATCTTCTTACTGTTGACGTCTTCTTCACGGCGTTGCAAAAAAGTTTTTCTTACGACGTCCCTTTTTTCGACGTCTCTTTCTACGTCGGTAGACCTCCAATTTTTTGTAGTGGTACTTGCAGACTGTCCTTGACAACCTCGATGTACTTTGGAGGTACATCGGTCCACTTGAGGGTAATGATCGAAAATACTGAAAGAACTCATATTGGTTTATAAGGGACAACTTTTACTATTTGAAGCATTAAAAAAAGAGCAAGGACGACTTTATGAAGTCGCAGGGAATGCAAGAAAAATATCATAGCAATGCATAAAATTTTAGTATGAATGCAGAACAACTAATAAACAACATATTTGCTGGAGATTGTTTTTATTGTTTGGTTACAAGAAATATAGTATTATTTCTTCTTGTATAGTAAATGTATATAATTTAACAAGAAGCTGTATATAAAGTGTAAATCCAAAATAAGATGGTAACTTTATATATAATCCTATATCGTTGAAGTTATAATTTTCACTCTTATTTATAGTTATAGGTGATTACAAATGTGTAATTTTTAGGATTAATAATTAAGTTTTCAATGTATATAACAATATTTTAAAAGAATTTAATCCATGATAGACTCTTATTAACCATATACTCTACTAATAAAAGATTTTGAGAGTTAAATCCAGATCTTCTTCTAGATTCTTATTAGCCATATAGTCTGCTAATAAAAGATTTTGAGAGTCACACACTTATTAGCCAAATCTTCTTCTTCAAAACTGACATGAACTAAAGCTTTATTTGGAGTATTAAAGGAACTTTGATAAAGTTTTTACTAAACTGCCTTTTCTACGTTTTACTAAACTTTGATAAAGTTTTTACTCCGAATTGCTGTGAATATATTCCAAAAACTGACATGAAGTTTTTACTAAAATTGATTCAGACATGATAAGAAAACTGAAAACCGAAGTCCATTAGCTTACAAAGGAACTTCAAAATTTAAACAACAAACTACAATATATCCATATGAGCAACATCAATATCAACTAATTTACAAAATTGGGACAACCCATGTAAGAATCCAATGAAATTGATTGGTAATAGAAAATATCACAGCAAGAACTTGATTTGTAAATGAACAGACAAACAAACAGTCATTTATCCGACGGAAGGAAATCTAATAGTTGTAAACGAATGACGGCTTGTAAACGGGGTAACGGCGGCGAATGGGGTGAACAGCGGAAGTGAAGAACGAAGAAGTGAACAGAAGAAAATAGGAAGAACGACTTTTTCTAACTTTTCTTTACTTTTAACCTAATGGATTGAACCGCCAATCGAACTGAACCGAACAGGATCGGTTCGGTTTGGTTTAGCACTATAATTCTTATATGAAACAGTCCAGCCAGAACCAAATCGAGTCAGTTCGATTCGGTTTTTTTCCCTACTTAAAAGATACCAACTTACCACCAGATCCACCGGACAAAAAATTAAGTTGATGCATTTTGTCAAATTTAATTACATACCATCCATGTAAGCCTAACAAATAAAATGAATATTGCATACCGTAAAAGAATTTAAACAAAGCAAACAAAACAATTGCTATTATGGTAAAAGAGGAATTGCTAGTTGGATGACAGATGTTTATGGCAGAAATTGAGAGAACATCTTTAAAGAAATTGAGGCCACTAACAAGAGATCAATGATAAATCATTTTCTTAGTTATTCCACCTCATTTGTTTGTTGTCTTGTGGAACTACCAATTGAATACTCTTTCATTGAAATATGACTATCAATATCCCTATGGAGCATTCAAAGTTTTCCATAAATAGTTCCTAGGGAAATTCATAAATATTTTGGTACAGAAAACATCTATATGATGTATCAAAGCTTAGGTTTAAAAATGAGATTTATTTGTTTACCTTTATTTATTACAAATCATATTGGAGTTCATGTTTGTTGAGTAGTTGCAAATAAAGCAACTAGATCCAAAGTTTTAGCCGATATAACAATGCAAAATGTACAAATATAACGAAATTAAGATCTAACTTTTAGAGTTTGTTAGTGGTAGATCATATTGCTACTAAAAGTCTATCTATCAACGATGATGCCTATCACTAATAGAATTTCATTACCTCTAGAGTCTATTACCGATGGATTTTTCTATAGTTGCAACGTTATACACTTGATTAATTATCATCGCTCTAAAGGTGTGTTTGGCCCAAAGAGTTTGGAAGTAGAATTAAAAAAATAGGATGTCTGAACGACAATTTTTATTTGGCATAAAAACTTTGCAAATCACACTACTAAAAAAGATCAATTGTATACCTTATCAATTTCTTATATTGTGAGCTCATGGAGTTATTTTTACTATTCAATTCCTCACTTCAAACATCTCCTTGAGTGGTATTTAATATCATTACTTTTCTATTATGGTTTTTTTTTCTTCCAGTATTGTGTTATTTATTTTCTAGTCTTAGTTTCCGATAATCAGAGAGAAATTGTAAGAAATTGCAAAATGGATAAATTATTTAGACTTTATGAAAAAATAAAGTGTAATAAATTTCTGTCCTTTAATAATTTTTTGCCCTAAAATATAAATAGTTTTTAGTTTTTTTATCATTCTAGGAAAAATCTCATTAATCTATATTAAATCTAAAAAAAGTGAGAAATATTAATTCATAAGAATTTTCGTATCATAATTTATATTTTAAAAAATAGTAAAAAATGGTGAATCATCCATTAGATATGGGACAAAAAGATTACATCATTTGGCAAAGTATGTATGGGCAACCACCAAGGTGGTCTCCCATTTGGGACCATATGAGCTACGGCTACTTTGTTGTGGTCCTTTGAAGTTTCTTACAAATACTCCAACGCCAACTTTATTAGACTTAAAGTTGACCCATTAAAAACTTCAAAGGCCACATTTTTTAAATATTTTGAATTAAATGTGAATCGGTTGATGAAGTAGGAAATGTTCCAACTATGGTCATGTTGACATCTTAACATCATTATTTAGACCCTTCTTCTAAATAAATGAATTCAATGACTTGGGTTTTAAAAGTAAACCTTTATTGATTTTACTATGTTTTAGGTTTTTAAGTTTGATTTGATTAAAAGTATGATTTTAAATGTTATGCTTTTATCTTAAATGGGAATCATGATTTATATTTGTATCCTAAACCAGGGACTTTTGACATTCAAGGTTGTGATTGGATCAAGCAAGTCTGGTATTTTCCCTCTGCAACATAAATATGTACGGATGAAATTTGAGTTTGAAGTTTACTAAGAACATTTCATATATCAACAAAACACCATTGTTCTAATTGGTCTGCCATATCAAATCTCCACATTTATTTCTAGTTTTACAAAAAAAAAAAAGAAAAATTGAATTCTTAGATAGAGATTTCATATATATTTAAATGAGAAAGTATTTTAAATGACAAAACTATTAAAAATATTAGATTTATAGTAAATAAATTGTGATATTTTGCTATATGTGTAAATATTTTGATTCATTTAGTAATATTTTAAAACAATCCTATTCCATTTTCAAATTTCATCTTCAAAATTGATGTATTAAAAATTTTGACCATATGTCAGGAATAGTTTCAAATTCAATATAATAAAATTTCATTATCAATAAGTGATAGACAATGATAGACACTGAGTACGTATTACCTAGGTAGTGATAGAAAAAGAATGATGTCTTAGTCGAGTAATGATGACATCAATAGAGATGATTGGCATTTTATTATATTTGAAAATATTTTAAACATATTTGTGGCTGAATTAATTAATGATAAATTTGTTTTGATAATTTTCTATATTTAAGGTTGTATAAAGGGGTCTTTTCAAAGATATAAAAAAGTGGAAAAATATTTACATTATACAGAACAATTCCAAAAAGGAAAAAAGCTCAAAAGCCTACCGTGTAAAATACCAAAAATGTCCCATCAACTACGCCATCAATAACGTGTACGTAATATATTTGTGATCATTTAGATATGGTTCAATATATACGCGATCGTTTAGATATTGTTCAATATATACGCGATCGTTTAGATATGGCTACAACGCGATCGTTTAGATATGACTATAATTTATACGCGATCGTTTAGATATGGCTACAATTTATACGCGATCGTTTAGACATGGCAACAATTTATCTTTTCAATTCCATCGTTTAATTTTATTACACGATCGACCCAAATCTTAAATGATTTTTTTTTAAAAAAATTTGGTACACGATTTTTTTAATTCTTTTAGTACATGATCATTTAGATTTCTTTACACGATCGTTTAGATTTATTTACACAATCATCTACTTTTTTTACACGATCGTTTACATTTTGCTACTCCAATCCAAATAAATTTTTTTTAAGATTTTTTATACACGATCTTTTATTTTTTTACACGATCGTTTACATTTGACTACTTCAATCTAAATGATTTTTTTCAAGATTCTTTATACATAATCTTTTATTTTTTTTACACGATCGTTTACATTTAGCTATTTCAATCTAAATGATTTTTTTTCAAGATTCTTTATACACGATCTTTTAGATTTTGCTATTTTGTTGTACTCAGTCTTATACACAGTCGTTTAGATTTGGTTACCCAAATGTAAACACGTAAAAAAAAATAATAAAGACGATAGAAAGAAATCGCAACGAAAAAAGAAGAGGAAAAGTAGAAAGACAATGGAAAGAAATCGAAGCGAAAAAAAAATGAAGAGGAAAAGAAGAAAAACGATGGAAAGATTAAACGGTATAAATAAAGAATTGAAAAATAAGAAAGATGATGGAAAGAAATCGCAGAAAAGAAAATGAGAAAAGAAGAAAGACAAAATCGTAGAGAAAGGCTGGGAAGATGCGAATCATGAGGAAGAAAAGAAAGATGGAAGGGCAAATCTGAAATATTTAAAAAATTTCTAGCTTTATGGACTTTGTTACACGGACTATAAGTAGTTTATAGTTTTGTTACATTTATGTAACTTTTCCTTGTACAATTGGGTTATACACAATAGCATTAGACTTGTAATTTAAATGAGGACGTATTGTACTCATAGTATGATTAAATGAATCTCTTTGGTATAGAAATTCCCATATGTAAACCGTAAACGTCAAAGTCAACCTGTTGTTTTATATATAAAAGTAAAAAAGAAATAAAAAGAAATAATGATGAATTGAAATTAATTAGATGGTAGTTGAGGAGGTACAAAGCGTAACAGAAAATTGATACGATTCATTTTAATGTGATTCTCTTATGTGTGCTGTGGGAACACTTCCCTTTTTTTCTCCTTTCTTTTTTTTTTTTATTTTCTATGTTTCATTTAATGCCTCCCCTCAACTAATTTCCTCCTCCCCACCGACCAACCTTCTCACTTTAATAATTCTCGAAATTGTTTGGAACCTCTTGGTTCTTGGTTGATTGAGAATGCTTCGAGTTTATAGGGGCATCTATGTTCGAAATTAAATGATTGTGGCCTTATTTGATGGAAGTCTGCTATGTCTATCTTTGCCATTTTTTTTCATATTTTCCTGACAATAATATAAAACGAGAAATTTTAACATTCAATAACAATAATTTTGATTATAGTTGTATTAACATGAATGATCTGATTAAGAATATTATAAATCATTCACAAAATATAACAAGTCATGTAATCGGATGAGGTTGACGAAAATTCTAGTTAAGCAATACTAAAAATGATCTAATAGGTTTTAAGATAAGCATAATCAAAATGATCAAGCAAAAGCGACATTCTAGTAACATCTAGTCATAATTATGGTTACCTTCTTATGATAGACATACAATACATTTTAAACCACTTCTTTAAAACAACTTTTTTTAAAACAACTTTTTTTTTAAAACAAATTTTTCTTAAGTCAATCCAAATTAGTCTAAGTCTTGTAGTTAAATTGACCAACGAAAAAATGAAAAATGTTATTATGCTAAAATAAACCAGGGTATATGTGATATATATTTATGAGAAATTTTCATAAATATAACAAACAGATAAAACATTTACGACACGTGTAACAAAACCCATGAAGTTAACCATTTTTAAATATTTACGTTCCGTCGTCCTTGTTCTTTCCCTCTTTTTTTTTTTCCTTCTTCCGTTTCCGTCTGTTTCATTGTCTTTCATTCTTTTCCTTTTTTTTTTCAAGATTGTGTATCAAAGATCTATTTTTTTCAAACTTCTATTTTGTTGTTCAAGATCGTATACTAAATATAAAAGACTGAAAAAAAAAATGTTGTTTAGATTTGCGATCGTGTACAAAAAAAATAGTCAAATCTAAGCTTCATGTACAAAAAAATCCTAAAAAAAATGATTTAGATTGGGGTAGCCAAATGTAAACAATTGTGTAACAAAAGAATCTTACAAAAAATCATAAAAATCATTTAGTCAATCTAAACGATCCTGTACAAAAAAAATCTAAACGATCAAATCTAAACGATCGCATAACCACATTAAACGATCGTGTACTGAGAATTTCAAAAATAAACGTTTAGATTTCGCTGCCTAAATCTAAACAATCACATCTAAAGGATCGTGTAACTAAATCTAACCGATCATGTAACCAAATTAAACAATTGTGTACATACAATTTAAAAAATAAATCGTTCAGATTTGGCTATCCAAATCTAAACGACCAAATCTAAATGATCGTGTACCAAATATATTATGTGCATTGTTGACGGCGTGGTTGACGGGACATTTTTTGTATTTTTTATGGTGGGCCTGAAGGCTTTTTTAATTTTCGAAATTGTTCTATACAGTGTAAAAATTTTGCCACTTTGTTATATATTTTAAAAGACCCTTATATTTATACTATATTACCAATATATTAATATTTAATTTATACTTTAGATCCCAATAGCTAGGTCATCAATTTTCACCTATAAAAAAATATAACAAAATAAACAAAATCTCCTCAAATGAAGGAAAGATTAATTTGAAACCAAGAGAAAAGAGATAATTAGAAAAGATGATCAAATAATAATAATTATTATTAAAAGATCTTTAAAAGAAAATAAAATAGAAGAATGAAACAATTGGTATTTTAAAAAATATTTGTGATTAAATCAAAGCGTATTTGGAATGAGTAAAAAAGAGAGTTTTTCAAAAATTCATTTTTATTAATTTTTCAAGGTTTGCAACAGTTGCTGGAGTTGGTAGTAGAAAGTTCGACGGCGGAGTTGTTAGGAATGACACCTAGTGGTCAACTGACAATGGTCACGGAGTGGTGTTCGAAGTTGGCTGACAAATTTTCTACATTGAATTTAAAAAAAAAAATAAGTAATCCATGAGTTTGAATAGAGTTTGCTATTCAAACCCATGGAAAAGGGTGTAGGAAGCTTTGGTGAAGACAGTCGTTGAACAATGATGAAGACAATCAACAGTAGCTAATGTTTAAGACGATTGGTTGGTCACCAACCATCATGACAATTGGTTGCCAAGGGTCATGGATATTTGTCATTGAGCATCACTACAACTATTTGTTAATAGGTACAACATCGATAATTAATAATAACGATTGGTCGTCGTCGATTAAGATGTTCACCTGACAATAGTAACGTCCAAAATTATAGGTCACCAACGATAAAAATAATTTATCACCGACAATCAAGATGATTGATAATCAGTGGTCAAGACAATCCGGAGACGACGATCAAGATGTCCAGAGTCGATGGTTAAGACAACCAATCATCTTGACCGTCGATCAATCATGATCTGTCATCATGGCTGATCGTGAAGTTGGTCGACAAATTTTCTTGATTGAATTAGAAAAGAAAAAGTAATCCATGGGCTTGAATAGGGTTTACTACTCAAATTATTCAAGACCATGGGAAAGAGTGTAGGAAGCCTTGATGAAGACAGTCATATTGATCAATGGTGAAAATGGTCAACGATCACCAGTGTGTTAACCATCATGACAACCAGTCGCTAAGGGTCAAGACTATTGGTCACTGGCCATCACTACGATTATTTGTTAATAGGCACAACAGCGATAATTAACGATAACGATTGGTCGTCGTCAATCAAGATGTTCACCTAATGACAGTAACATCCAAAGTTGTAGATCACCAACGGTCAAGATGATTTATCACCGACGATCAAGATGATCGATAATCGACGATCAAGACGACCTAGAGACGACGGTCAGGATGATCTGAAGTCAACAGTTTAGACGATCAATCATCATGATCGTCGATCGATCATTGATTAGTCATCATGGTTGATCGTGAAGTTGGCTTACGTTTGTTGCCAACATCAATGATCTATTGATAAATGGTTGAAGTAAAAAAAATTCTAAAACATGAAATTCAATAAAAAGAAAAATACACACACATTCCAAACCTGTGGATTTGGTTTCTTAATCAAATAAATTTTATTCCAAGTGTCCAAACATGAGTTTAGCTTCAAATGTCAAACCCCTCTGATTCTAAACCCATGAGCCAAACATTCCATATATGTTTTCGAAATATGCTCTAGAAAACAAAGTCTCTATTTTATTCTTTATTTTATTTTATTTTTTGTTATTTAATTTGTTGTTTTTTATTTGAGTTTTTGTTTGTTTTTCTCTTTAACTCTCTATTCTACTGTTATGTTACATACATACTTTTTCAAGAATTCATTTTACATATAACTATTGCACTTAAAGTAGACAAAACACAATTATTTATATAATCAGCCACCCTACAACACACTTTAACTATTATAGACCGTATAAGTTGGTGTACACAAATCAGAGTTGGTCGGATGAAGTGGTTGTTCAAACCTGAAATTATTTGTCGGAATTATTGCTAACAATTTATTTCAGCACCAGTAATTGTTCATTAGATGATCAATTACTAGTTGATCAACGTTGGTTGTGTTAAGGTGGTCGTTGGAGTTGTCATCAGAGTGATTATTGGAGCCTAAAATTAACCCGAGTTTGTAATCGAAGTGATTGTTGGAGCTTGAAATTAACGCGAGAATTTGTAATCAAAGTGATTGTCGGAGGCCGAAATTGGTCCTTAGAGTTTTTATCAAAGTGATTTTCGAAGCTTAGAATTGGTCGACGCATTCGATAACAGAGTTGGTTTCCAGAGTGGGGTAGCCATACTTGTTAATAGTGGCCAATGAATGGAGCATAGAAAACATTGAAACAATGGATGGAGAGTTGGGTTAAGTTCGGTGAGTTGGAGACTAACCCTACTAATATTTAAAAAGTTGGTGGGTCAAACAATCTATTTCTCTAATAATTATTAATAACTTAAATTTCAAATTTAATCCAACCTAAATTTTTATAGGGTTATTTCAAAAATATAAAAAATTAATGAATTATTTACACTTTATAGAACAAAACCACTAAATGATAAAATTTCTTATACCTGATTTTTCTATAAAGTGTAAATATTTTGTCAAAAGTTCTATCTTTGCCAATTTTTCTCTTTTTTATATACTTAGTTATAAATAGAATCATAACTTTAAAATATAAATCTAATAATTTCCTAAATTTTAAAAATATAAAAAATAAATAAATGTTGAATGTTTCTTTTAAAATTTTTGTTAAGAAATAGATGGAAAAATTATTTGAAGTAGTAGTGTTTACAAATGATAGGAATAATTTTAAAAATAAAAAATAAAAAACAAACAAACACGGCTTTAAAGCTTTAAACTTTACATTTATTAATTCTAACCATTTTAAAGAGAATCTTTTGTAACGACCCAACTTCTTATGCTAAGCTGAAGTCATTACTAATTTAAAAAATAAATAAAATTTGTAAAACTAAAATATGAAAATAAAACAAAACCTTGAATTTCTCATTAAAGTATAAACAAATGTATTTAGAAATAAGTCAAAAATAAAATTCTAACTCGGGCCCTATCTAATTTTAAAGAAATAAAATAACAAATAAAGAATAAAATAAAAATGCAAGTACTAAAATCCGAACTATGACATAAAGTGGAAGCAAACGTATCCCTATGGCTCGCCACTGTCACTTCTAGTCATTCACCAGCTTGCCTTTGCTCTTACCTCTGCCTCTGCCTGAAAAAATAGAAATGGAAAGAGAGTATAAAAATACTCAGTAAGGGACCCATTACTAGTCTCGCTAGGTGCCTGTTAACTTCCTATTAGAGTTCTGAAGAGTGGTACCCCTCAACTGGTACGTTCTCGAATACGTGCAATCGGTGATCCTGTAGGAACAAACTGGTCTCTAGTGAACCCAAGGGAACACCTAAGACGATCGGGCTGTGAGTGATCCCATCGAATCACTCAAATCATGTCTATGTCAATGTCAATGTCAGACTGGTGATTTCGTTGGACTACGCAGTCATAAGTGTGAGCGATCCTGTCGGATCTCTCAAATCATGTCTGTGTCAATGTCAATGTCAGACTGATGGTCCCATTGGACTACACAGTCGTCAAAAGAGTGGTGATCCCGAAGGACACTAGTGTGAGTACAACTCTAATAGGTAAAGCTAACATATACCCTATCCATAGCATGCACATAACGTATCATCAAATCATATCATAACATATCGTGCCATAACATGTCATACCATACATATCCTATCATATCATATCATATCATATCATGTCATATCATGCTCAATCACAATACCGTCTCAATAAAACGTAGGTGATAACATCAATGCATTATCAGCTATAACCACAAAGTCATCCAGCAGTCATATTTACAATATCAGCCTCTCCTCAATAACCTCGAGTTATGTACTTAGCTACCATTGATACATAACCATATATTCATACATGTGGTCTCTTTAATGTAACTCGAAGGTCTAGTAGTAGAATCTCTTACCTGGAGATTTGCTCAAACGAATTCTAACAGTAAAATCACGCTTTCCAAGCAGCGACGTCCTAAATAGTTAGAAAACACCAATTTACATAACTTAACCATCTAAACAACCAAGGGCTCAAGAATTCAGTCAAACTAACTTACCCAAGGTCGAGGTTGCAACAAGTTAGCCCTTAACTGGAGAAATCCCACACTCCAACTTTAACTGGTCTAAATGGTCTTTTAAGAGGAATAATTTAATTTAACCCAAAATTAAATTATTTAAGATCCAAAAATTAAATCTTTGTTGGGTATGCCAAAACCCAATCAACTTACCAAAAATAGGTGGGAAAAGAACAAAAAATGGCTAGGTGGCTAAAAAGAGCTTGGTGGCTCGGCTGGAAGGCAGGCGCGGCTCGTAGAAGGGAGGCATAGCTCAACTAAGGACTAGGACACGAGCTTGGCGAAGGCGACCTGGCTCAGATGCGCGTGCACGGCTCGGCTGAAGTGGCTGGGACGCAAGCTTGGCTTTACGGACTTCGACGGATGGCGCCCGACTTGCGACCGCATGGCTGTGCGAGTGGGTGGACGACGCGGCTGGACTTGCAACGACGGCTGCTGCTCAGCAGTACGGCGAGACGGAACTTTATGTGACGGCTGGTGACTGCAACTCGACAACGGTTGACGAAACGCTCGGGCGGACTGCTGCTACGACGAGGGTCGGCTCGGGTTCCACAGCGAGATAGCAGCAGCGGCCGACGGTTGGTGATGGAGAAGATGAATAGGATGGCTTGCGATCCACTCCCGACGACGATCGAACGAACAAAGCGGCGGCGATGTGGCAGCGGCGGCGGAGAGGATCAGGGTTTTTAGGGTTTTCCTTCTTTTCTTTTCCTTCATGAAGAAAATGACGTCCCACTTCCCAAGGACCTGTTTAACTTATTATTATTTTCCCTTTTTCCTATTCCTTAATAAATTCCAAAACAACCAATCTTCTATCTCTTCATTTAAAACTCACCAAATCTCCCTTTTTATCTTTTTTTTCCAAATAAAATCAAATATTCTCTCTCCTCAATCAAACCAATCACCTTTATCTCCTCCAAACATATTTTCATAAATAATTATATTATTTTCACAATACAATTATTAAGTCATTAAATCCAATAATACATCCAAACATAAATAATCAAAACAAACATAAATTCCAACTTAACAACAATCTGATATTTTCAAATATCCAATAGAATCAAATCTCCATAAGGTAAAATACTTCAACATTTAAATAACACCCAAAATCTCAAAATTACACTTAAGATAGTAAAATTAAATTCCTCAAATTTTGGGGCGTTACATCTTTAGAGAAATTTTCATAAATATAACAAATTATTAAAATATTTACAACCCATGTAACAAAGCCCATAAAATTAATCATTTTTAAAATATTCTAGGTTTGTCCTTCCATCTTTCTTCTCCTCTCTACGATTTTTTTATCGTCTTTTTTCCAATTTCTTTCCATCTTTCTTCTTTTCCTTTTTTCTTGTCGTTTGGAATTGAGTAACCAAATATGATTTCTTTATATTGTCTTTCTTCTTCTTTTTTTTTCCTTTTTTTTTTCGCTGCATGCATCGTCTTTTTTTTTTCTTCCTCTCTTTTTTTACGTAGGTAACCAAATTTGATTTTT
This sequence comes from Cucumis melo, assembly GCF_025177605.1. NCBI lineage: Eukaryota > Viridiplantae > Streptophyta > Magnoliopsida > Cucurbitales > Cucurbitaceae > Cucumis > Cucumis melo. Next base: position 8,744,068 of record NC_066867.1, on the reverse strand, counting down.
TTCTATCGTCTTTCTTCTTTTTCTCTGTTTTTTGTTCCATGTGTGCATCATCTTTCTTATTTTCCTGCTCTTTTTTAACGTTGTTTAGATTAGGATAACCAAATCTAAAAGATTCTGTATAAAAAATATTGGAAAAAGATCATTTAGTCAAATCTAAACGATCGTGTACCAAATTTTGAAAAAAAAATCGTTTAGATTTGCAAATCTAAACGATTGTATAACCAAATCTAAATGATCATGTAATCAAATTAAACGATAGAATTGAATAAATATAAATCGTTTAAATTCTAAATCTAAACGAACGTGTACCAAATAGTAGCCAAATTTAAAAAATCGTATACCAAATATATTACGCGCGTTACCAAATATACTATGCGCGTTTTGTTGACGGGGCAATTTTTGTATTTTTCATGGTGGCTCTTTAGGCTTTTTCCGCTTTTAAAATTGTTCTATACAACATAAATATTTTGCCACTTTATTATATTTTTTAAAGATCCCAAAATATAACGACTTACAAAGTATAAAATTGAAGAATAATAAATTTATTACATGCAAAATTAAAAGTTTGGAAACTTAATATTCATTTTAATCTACCAAACAGAAAGTTAAAAATTCATTTTAATACAATTATTTTAACGCATTAGAAAAAGAAAGGAATAGATGTAATAGTGCATGATGCAAAATTTGGTATTGATTTGAATACCAATTAGGATATAATTTGAATTTTTTTTAGATTAAAATTGAAAATCCTCAATCTTCTCAAAAGATAAATTATTGCGAGTTAAAAAATGGTTGAAAATATTTACCAAAATTAATAAATTTTTATATTTTATAAATAATAGTAGTATTAGTTAATTAATTAATTAATTAATTAATTAATAATAATAATAATAATAATAATAATATCTTACATTAAGATTTGCTGTAATGTAATATTTGTATTTTAATCTTCTAAATTCCTTAATAAATCTTAAATTTAATTGTTATAGTATTTTATTTTTAATTTTCTTTATTAGTTTTTTTTATAACTTTTGGAGACAAATTATTTTCACATTTGTAGAATTCTTTTTATAAATTTACTTTAGATTAAAAAAAAAACTTTAAAAAGTAATGGTTAGTTTTAAGATTGATTAAGAATATGAAAATTTATAAGATATTTGAGAGTATAAATATTAAAATAAATTCAAATTTAAAATATATTCACACTAAGATGGCAATTGATTTTTTTATTTAAGAAAACACAAATTGTTTCTCAATTTTTTTATATATAGAATATGAATGCTTTTTTTTAATTTTATAATTAATTCTTGGTGAGAAAGAATTTTAAGACTCTTGAAAGCATCACATTAAATTTGGACATTTGGACATTTGGAGTGCATAAATTAAAATAAAATAAATTTAAGTTGATATCAAAGACTTACTTTCTAAGCTAAAAAAGAACAAATGTAGTAAATATGAACTTACGTTCAGTCGAATCAGCTAAGTTGGGTGGCCAGGTTAGCACCCCTTGTCAAGAATACCAAATTGATCAACAACTACAGATGTTACAATATCCTATTAATTTTAATTATCTTAAGTTTAATTTTGATCATGTTGAAATTATTTTTGGGTGTTATTTGAATTAGTTGTTGAAATTATTTGATTTTGGAGAAATTAGAATTAATTAGATATTGTTGGAAAAATATTTAATTAACTATTTGAAATTTGGAACTCTCGATGGAAAGATTTGAGTTTGTTTAGTGGATTCATGATCAAGTTAAAGGAATTATAATTAATTAATTAATTATATATGTATGTATATATAATTAATTAAATGGTGAAAAGGATAAGAATAATTATATTATTGGGAATAATATACTTATTTGAGAAAAGATTTAATTGTTTTGGGAGAAAAGTATAAAATGAGATAAAGGTGATGATCTGATAGAAAGAGTTATTGAAAAGAGAGATCAATGGAGTTTTAAAAAGGAGATTTGGTTAATTTACCTTCTCTTTCATTGTCAAACCCTAGCTCATCCATCTTTTGCCTCATAAACCCTAGCAATCAAGAGTTGTCGTCGCCTGTTCTACCGTCCACTCGCTGGTTTTCTCTACGTCGTCAGTCGGATCGTCGCTCTCCACTCCGTCTTCCTCTGAAAACATTATCGATCAGCGCGTCGACCACCATTTGTCGTGTCGATCTTTGCATCAGTCGCGCAGGCCACCATTCGTGAACCACCACCCGAGCGTCACCTCCTTTCAAGCCTTAAGCACACCACCGAGCTTCGTATTTCGTCAGCCGTCACCGATCAGCCATGTCTTCGCGTGAGTCAAGCTGCACGCGTGCCTTAGCCAAGCCTAACTCGAGCTGCACGTAACTCCTTCTAAGTTGTGCGTCCGCATACGCCGAGCCATAGCGCAAGCCGACCCCTACCCAAGCGAATCCCTCTTTCAGTCGAGTCGCACGCGTCTTCTTTCCTCTCTAGCTAAGCTGTTGAGCCGCAAAAACTATTTTTAGGTCTTTTTCACCTATTTTTGGTAAGTTTGATTGGGTTTTGGTTAATGCACAATAAAGATTAATTTTGGACCCTAAATAGTTTAATTTTGGATTAAATTGAATTATTTTTCATAAAGGACTGGTTAGATCAAATTGGGAGTTGGTGCTGTGGAATTTTTCCTAAATTAAGGTTGAATAGGATTCAACCACAACTTTTGGTAATTTGAATTAAACGAATTTTTGGATCCTTATGCAATTGTTAATTAAGTTATTAAACTTAGTATATTTTTTACCCTTATTGTTTAGGATTTCTCTTGGAAAACTTGATCTTGCTGTCCGGATTATACTTTTGGATTAAGCTAATCTCTAGGTAAGAGATTCTCCTACTAGACCCTCGTACTGAAGTAAGAGTTTGCATGTGATATTCTTATTATCCATTGACGTAGCTAAAATGCATAATGTATTGATGCTAATGATGACTAATAGTTATGACTGAGTTATGTTGATGATGATGATTGATGATGTTAATGTTAATGCATGAAATATTAATCTCATGATTAAGAATGCTATGATTAATATTCACGACATGATGTTATGTTATGCTACTTGCTATGGATATGGTGTTCAATTAACTTTATCTATTAGAGTTGTACCCATATGGGTGTCCCTCGAGACCACCACCTTTTTATGATTGTGTAATCTGATGGGATCGCCAGTCCAGATGAGATGATATGTATATGAGTGACTCGACGGGGTGACTCACGACCCAATGGTTTTAGTGTTTCCTTCGAGTGCACTAAAAACTAATTTGTCCTAGGTGTTCCTTTGTGTTCACCAAAGACCATTTTTGTCCTAAGTATTCCTTTAAGTCACCAAAGATCAGGGATGTTCCTACGGGATTACAGATTGTACGTGTTTGGGAACGTGCCAGTTTAGGGGTACTACTTTATAGGACTCTAATAGGAAGTTAACAGACACCTAGCAGGACTAGTAGTAGGTCCCTTACTGAGTATATTTTTGTACTCACTCTTTAAATGTTTAACTTTTCAGACAAAGGTAGAAATAGAGGTAGAAGACAAAAAGTGACTGTAGCGTGCCATAGGGAAACATTTTTCTTCCGCTGTTATGTTATTAGTTTTGATTTTAATATTTTTGTATTTTCTTTATCACTCTTTTAAAACTAGGTAGGGTCCGAGCTAAGATTTTATTTTTTAGATTTATTTCTACCTACATTAATTTATTTATGATTTGAATGAATACTCGAGGTTTTGATTATGAAAATTAGTTTTATTTTCCATTTTGTTTTAAGAAAGTTTTATTTCTTTTAAGTAGTAATGGTTTCAGCTTAGTATAAAGAGTTGGGTCGTTACACCTATAGTCTTTTGTGTTCTCTTAAGCAATATACGGGCACAATTTAACTTTGCAACTCTCATTTTGGGAAGAGTAAGGGAAGGTTTGCTCCTTTTATTCACTTAATTGAAACTTTCATTTTCTTTTAAGCTTAGACCAAAGATAATATACACATGCCTTGAGATAATAACAATTTTATGTTTGACAATGTAATTGTACTACAATCAAAATTTGTTGAATAATCGTAATAACATAGAACAAATGAAGTTTTCGAAGGAAAAATCCCCTCAAAACACATGTACCGCAATGTTATTTTTTGTATCAGAATATTTTATATAATATAGTTTAGTTACATTAAAGTTGAATGTTTAAGAATTTAATAGACATTCTTTATGATGTGTTTAGTGTTACTGTTAATATGCTGGGGTTAGGTTAAGCTAAACCTAACCCCCATTTAGATGTATGGTTATGGAAACCCTAGTTTTAGGGTTTCCATAAACCCATTTTTACCCCTTAAACCCTTCCCTCTTTCTCTTTCATTCTGTCGAAAACTTTGCATCTTTACTTTCCTATTCAACGCCTCTTCACCCATCCCTTCAACTCGTATTGACTTTTCGATTTCTCTTCCATCACCGAACAATATGGCATTTCTTCTTGTTTCTTCTTCTTCTTTTCCCTATTTCCCTTCGATTCAGAGTTCAAATTATTGTGTATAGCATCAGCCGGTTTGAACTCCCTTCCATTTCTGACATTTTTCTTCTTCTTATTCTCTATATTTCACTACTACAGAAACTAACTCTCTTGACAGTTTTAAACTGTCAAGAATGATTATTCTTGACGGTTTTAAAACCGTCGTTGAATCCAGTGTCAAGAAAGGTAATTTTCTTGACAGTTGTAAAAAACGTCAAGAATTATTAACATTGACAGTTTATAACCGTCAAGTATTCAATTATTCATGACAGTTTAGAACCGTCAAGATTATAAGTTTTAATGACAGTTTAGAACTGTCGAGAATGTGACTATGAATGCCAAAAACTGTCAAGAATACGAATATTCATGACATTTTAAAACCGTCAAGATTGCATTTTTCATGACATTTAATAACCGTCAAGAAAGTGATTATTTATGACATTTGGGAACTGTCAAGAGTATGCTTTTTAATGACATTTTAGAACCGTCAAGAATTTTGTTGTTTATGACATTTGTGTACCGTCAAGACATTTATTGTTCATGATATTTCAAAACCGTCAAGCAATTTTCCATTTTTTAATTGTAATTTATATATATTATTGTTCCTGTATTATGCTCCTATTGGTCCAAGAACTCAACTACATATAAACGACAAATGTACATCAAATATAGTTTTAAAACTCAAACATAAATATGCACTAGAACAATTCCAAAACTTTAGCATATATTAACATTTTACCATATATGTATCAACATTTTGAAAACTTTACATATTTGTTCGATATTGTCATATGCAAAACATTACTTCTATCAACCGAACTCAATGACCTTGAATGAAACTTGCTTCAAATAAACTTGCATTCTGCATCCTCTACTACCTCCAATTCATGAGCTAAAATAAGTACCACCAACAGCAGAGCAAATCTACAAGAAGTAGATAACATCACAACAACAAAGTATGTTCAAAACCTATTCAGTTAAAGAAATCAACTAACAACTATTAAGAGTAAGCTGATCATACTACACAAATAAAATCACAGTTTCTATTCTCCAACAACCATAATGAATTTAATGCCTAGAGTTGCTTCCAAACCACCAGAATCATCAACATAGCTGATCATTAATACTTTACATTGTTTTTTAATAGACCAAACGGTGCCCGTCAGAAACTAACCACAAGAATAGCCCTTAATTCAAGACAAAGACAAATAAAATCTAAAATACCTTCGCAACATTATTGATATTTGCATCAGAAGGGAAGCAACTCTCAACCTCTTTTGTATATGCATTCATGCATTGCAAGTCTGCTTTTGTATATGCATTTCTTTTGTAATTTTGCATTAGAAAATCACCAACTCAAGTAAATGAACAATTCTACAACATAGTTCGTACTAATTTCTTGAGGCCCAAATTAAACATCAAAAGAAAAACAAGCTAAAGAAACATCCAAAGCAACAAAGCATAAACATCAAAAGAACTGAAAATACAAAAAAGATAATTAAGAATCGAAGGTTGAAATTCATAATAATCAAAAGATCAAAAGGAAAAAAATTCCTTTAAATCACATCAATGGCTATACTCTTTGTGAATGAACTTTGTAGAGTAGTCTAGAGATTTTCAATGGTATTCAGATGGAATCTAACTAATATCAACATTGCTTGTTTTTCAATTATTCATTTTCAACATAATCTCAAGTGGACACAACAAAAAAGTGATAGAGGTTTACTATACTACAACTATGCCTTATATTGAACTAAGAAGAGTTGAATCACATTAGTACCTTGAAATGTTGGCGGCAAGGACCCCAGTGTGAGTGCTTTAAATTCAACAGAATCGACCTTAAATTTGGGAATTTGCTCTGCAATTATAGGTTAGGTAATATTTCTTGTGCGGCAAACAAAGAACGCAGAAGAGAAGAAGACCTACGACTGGAACGAAGAAGAAGATGAAGATTGTGATGGGGGCACACGCAAGGTTTTTAAAAAATAAATAAATAAATAAATAATCTATAATATAAATTATATTATACTATATTATATTATATTAATTATATTATATTATATTATATTATACTATTATAAAACTTATTCTCCTTTTTCTTTTCTATTCCTCTTCAAACTTAAATGACTTAACATCCAACAAAAATAAATTCTAAATAACATAAAGTAACTATGTTAAGAACATACCTCGAAACTTTGTGCTGTTATAGCTCCACTTGCTGATTTGTCTGTGGGTGTTCCTGTTGTTGATTTCTCTTCGCCTTTACTGATTTCGGACCGATGCTACACGCCACACCCATTTTTGTGGCATTCGGTGAGCTTGACGCATGGTAGAGAGGTATCTTTTTTCTTTTGTAAACTATTTTTTTTAATCAAAGTCGATGATGAGTATATCTATTTCATGATTTCTGAATTTATTTCCTCATGCTTTATATTGTTTGAATTATGGAACTTTATTTATTTTTTATACTTGATAGTTCATATTTCTTTCTTCATTACCTAATTCTATCTACAAATGCTATGAAATCTATTTTTGGTCCCCTACTCCGATCGACTTTGCAATGGTTGATACTGAATTATTTCCATTCCATTGTTCTTGTTTGGGTTGTCTGATTATTAGTACTCCATTGTAACTTCCCTTGTCTGTGATCATGTACTTTTTTCAATCTTTTGTTTATTTCTGTAGTCAATACTTTTTTGTGATAAATTTTGGTCGCCCAATCCCTTTCGTTGCAGATTGTTCAAACCTTTCATTATTTTTGACAACCTACCCTTTCTATGCTAAAAATGGTAGGTTTCAACGGTTAGGGTTTGACCACATGTGTGACTTTTCTATGCTTTCACACTGTTATTTGTAGAGATTCCCTGATTTCTTTTGGTGTGTGGTCATTAAAGCCATAGTAACTTCTCTCATCTACCCCTATATATTCACCTTTCCTCTTCTGATTTCTTCACTTGCATCTTTGGACTTCTATTGCTCACTTCTTCTGTCGTTTGCTACTTTGTCTTTGGTATGTAATTTGTTTGTTTTAATTTTTTGCTTCATTGTTCATCACTTTTTGCCCTATCATTATATAACTTTTCCACGCACTTTCTTTGTTCCTATTGTTCTTTCTATATTATCAGGAACCTTCCATGAATACATGCCTTCTCTTGTAATGTATGTTGGATGAAAATATACATAATATTACCTATTTTCAAATATGTTCACTGATGTTTCAACCACTATGAATCTTGTCATCCGATCCATTTTCTGTGCTTTCTTGTGTGCTATATGTACCTTCTGTTTTCTCTCTTAATTTGCTTTGTTCTATGTTGTTTTCCTCTCCTTATTGATGCCTCCACTACTATGAAATCTGGTTCACATTTCTTAACAAATTTCATGACTCTTAAGCTCTTAACAAAATTTTTCAAAAATATATTTTGTACGTTTCAATGTTTTTTTTACGTATTACATTTTTTAATCCTCATTTCGAGTGCATTCGTCCACATATAAGGTATGTACTCAGGGTTTTCTGTTTATTTTTTCTTTCATTTTGGGTAATTTTAAAATAGTGTATGCTTTTCACCGGTTTTCATTTCGTAATGTCTTCATTTTTTTTTCGTTGAACATCCGCAGTCATCTGACCCTTCTAAAAGGTCTACGGATTAGCCATTTCTAGATTCAATGTTCATTTGTAATGGAGAAACTTTGGTTTTGTAATTTTTGAATTTTTGGACATTTCTATGGACATTTCACTTTTTCAATAAATTTTGTATTGTTATTTTCTATCCTATGCTTTCAAACTTTCAATTTATTCTTTTTTTCTTAGATGCACGGAATTAGATTTTATTTTGGAAATTAGCATCCAAATGTAAACTATTGCACTTCATCGAGTCACACTAGTGTAATAAAAAAAATGAGTATCAAATTATTTGCCATTATTTTCTAATATCGTTTCATATGTAGCATAGGCGTCAATTTGGTTAATTGGAACGCAATAAGAATTACAACATCGGATTGAAATTGGTTTTCTACGTTTCAAAAGTTAAAAATTAGGTTTCCCACTTTTACGTGTTTTAAAAATTACATTGACACCATTTGAGATATACATAACTTTCAATTTGACAACAATGTAAAATGTGTTAAACTCATCGTCCAAAGTTGTAAACAAATAAAACTTCGATGCTTACAAAAATACTACAGTTTTAATTGTACAAATTTATATGTTTAAAAAATTTTGCATTCATTATCAAACTTAATTGTAAAACTACTTTTACAAATATCACCCGTATTTACCAAACACATTTTAGTATAACTTTTTATATTATGTTAAAAATAACTTGTAAGAAAAAAAAAGTAAACTGTTTTGAAGAAGGATTTTTAAAAGTTTAAATTTGGATAATGACTAAATAGAAATAAACATTTTGCAAATTATATGTAGTGAAAAACAAATTGTTTCTTTACAACATCATCAAACATAAGTTGGCATCGTTTTCACATTTTTGGTTTTTAAATACTTGTACGTAGCTTCCATATACTAACTTTATGTGCAATTGTGATTTTTTTTTTCTTGAATATGGATATTTTCACAATGGACATGGACACTGTATTGACAGACTTAGTAAATAGTTTTTAGGACTTTTTAGGTACTTTAAAATGGATCAACAAACACTTCTTAGAATCCTAACTGCGTTCCCACTGGTCCAACATCAGATGCTCCTAATGTTGGAGGTACTAATGAACGACAATAAGCGTCTCCTACAGACAACGTATGATACTAGGCATAGAATTAGGCAGCTTGTGTACTTTTGCATGATACACGAGTCTGATCTTGTGTGTCGACAAAGCACACGCATGGACAAGGGAAAATTGTCACTAATGTACTCGGCGTCTACGACATGAAAGGGGATTTCATATACGTCACGGTTGGGAAGGTTCTGCAAAAGACTCATGGATTCTCCAGGATGCTAAAGGGTATTTACAATTTTTCATCCAACCATGTCATTTTGAAATTCCATATTAAACGTGCGTAAACCATTGGTTTTTGTAACAGGATATTACTATTTGTGCGATGTGGGTTATCCAAACGCTAAGAGATTTCTCACCCCATACAGAGGCCAAAGGTACCACTTGCAAGAGTGGTGTGGTGCTGGAAATTCTCCAACAACCACTGTAAAGGAATACGTCAACATGAAGCACTCTTCGACAAGGAATATGATTTAGTGCGCATTCAATATTTTGAAGGGTCGTTGGGGAATTCTTCGTGGGAAGTCGTACTATTCCCTCCAAGTGCAGTGTCACGCCATCCTAGCATGTTACATGCTGCACAATTTGATAAACAAATAAATGACCAATTGCGAAGTCATTGACAAGGGGGACTCTACGTACACGACGACCACTGTTGTAGAAGACATTCAGTACATTAAGACCACAAACGAGTGGTCTCAGTGGCGCGACAAATTAGCTGAAGCAATATTCACCGAATGGCAGTTGCGTAACGCTTACCTAAAATAATTTTAAATTAGAACCCCTTCATTATATGCCAATTCAAATGACCTATACTCTATATTTTCCATATCTAATGTATGCGTGCATGCTTTACATCAATTAGGAATTATAAATTATATGTCCTAATATTGTTTGCTAGTCGTTTGTGTCTCATGAATGTTGAAATGTGAAATTGCTAACGTGTTTCATGTATTTGTTGTCATTTGTCATTCTCAGTATGGAAACCTCATCCCGTGCCCCCAAACATGTATAAACAAAGGAGGAGGAGGACACTCTTGTCGAGTGTTTAGAGTTGGTGTCCACTAGGGGATGGAAGTCTGACAATAGTACGTTCCCGCTAGACCACCTGGCCTAACTAGTATGCATGATGGCCAAAAAATTACCTGGATGTCATGTCCGCGTAACCACTGTACTAGACTATAGAATCAAGACACTTAAGCGGACCTTCCAAGCCATCGTAGATATAAAGGGGCCAGCGTGCAGTGGGTTTGGCTAGAACGATGACGCAAAATGCATAATTGCGGAGATGGAAGTCTTTGATAATTGGGTTAGGGTAAGGAAAATAATCGTTAAACTACTTGCGCATTGTATATTTAGTTAACAATTTTCGTATTAGTAGTTTTAAGTGGTCCTATTTTTTATGCAATCGCATCCTGCAGCGAAGGGACTCCTTAACAAACTCTTTCTCTATTACGACGAACTTGCATATGTTTTCGGGTGTGCTAGGGCGATGGGTCGCTTTGCTAAGACATTCACCGACGTCGGGTCGAACGAGCCTACCGGGTATGAGGGAGTTGACATGTCGGATGGGAACAAGGAGTTTCCATCCATGTACAGCTAGGGGATTGACATGTCCAAGGAGGATGTACGAGCATCACGACCTGCTTGCGCGTCAGACGATAGGGCCGGATCGAAGAGAAAGAGGGGAAGCCAGTGGAAGGGTGAGCTTGACGTCATACATATGGTTTCATAGAGATGATTGACGATGAGAGGAAGAACTTTGCAGAGCCCTCTTACGAGACATCTTCAGATAGTTTATGTCCTTTCTTGACTGGCTTGCTTGTTGTTTTCTTACTTCACTTGAATTATGTTTTTTACTGTTATTTGTATTCCTATTTTAGCAAACTTTTTTTTCATATGCACAATACTTCGATCCCTATATGATTTGTAACTTGTTTATGCATATGTTTTTTTTTTCTCCCTTCTACATCCATTCAATCCGTTTTAAAATGTTTCGTTCAAATTAAGACAAATAGTAACAATTCGAACAATATGGCGTTCAAGTGCTACGTAATAATTTATTTAATTAATGAATATAAATATGGACGTATGCGTTAGACCACGTAATTAAATATGTTAAAAACAAATGTACAACTATACCGCTAATTATAAATACGTAATAACTAGTTTGTATTTGTAAAAAATGAATAAGAATAAATTAGTACAATTTGTTAACAAATTATTTGGAAATTGGTCGAGTGTATTTACTAATTTAATAACATTAGACATAGAAAAAGATAATATGCAAGAGGGGTTCGACGTTTTCGTAATAAAAAATATGCAATAATAATTTATTTGGTATATGTACAATGTGAATTTTTAAAAAATTAATAAGTAAAAAATATATATATTCTTAACCCTATCCAACTAACCCTTCCCCTAAACAATCTTATAAAAAATTCTTCATAAACCTACCCATATAATCCTTCACTCAAACATATATTATTCATAACACTATAATAACCCTTCTCACGTGACCCTTCCCCCAAACATTTCTTGTCATAAAACTACATTTCTAAACTCTTCCCTCAAACAAGAATTATGATAAAACTAAGTTTCTCATAACATTAGTTTTATCATAACACTAACCCTTCCATAATCCTATCCTTTCTCTGAATAGTAATCTATTATATATAAATTATAATATTATAATTTATTTTCAAAAACAATATATATATATATATATATATAAATATTGTACTTACCTTTGTCTTTTATAAATATTTTATGGCCATTTCGGAAACATATTTTTACATGAGAAAGAGAAACACAAGGAAGAGTAAAAATGCTTAGAATCAAAAGTGTGGAAAAACTTCGACCTTGTATTAATTAGGTCGGTAATCAATAAATGAAACAATAAACACATCTAGCTCAATTTCAAAATATGCTTTTTAATATTTTAAAGTCAATTTTAACTTTAAAAAACAGTGTTTAAAATTCTTCAAAAAAATTAAATTGTTAAATTGATTTTGAAGGATGAAATAGATATATTTTATTATATTTTATCATATTCGTATATGTTTTAATTTATTTTTGTTATATTCATAGATTAAATATATGTTAAAAATTAGAAAACAAATTATTTAATATTTTAATATCAATGTAAAAGTAATACTGATAGCAACATAAATTTTAAGAACTTAATTTTATAAAATATCGATAAAGATAGAAATAAATTTATGAATATTTCTAGAAACATTAACAAAACTAAAAATAAAAATAAAAAATAAGTTAAAGTTAACTATTTTAATTTTTAAAATAAATATAAAGTTTTGAAAGGTTTGGTAGAGAATTTAAATTCGAATAAGAAATATTTTATCTTTTTTAATGAATTTAGTAAATATGTGTTTGGTAGATAATTCAGAGTGTGTTTCTAAAATTTGTTTTTGGTTCCTATGATTCAAATAGAAATTATGAAAACAACGTTATGTTTTCATTGTATGCAAATTTTGAATTTTACATTTTCAAATGTAGATTTATTTTAAATACATATTAAAAACATTTTAAAATACTGCAGGTTATGTTACGTAAAATCAATTCATTTTTTTAATATAATATATATATTAGATAATATATTATAAATTATATAAAATTACAAAATTATAAGGTAAATTTTCACAAAGATAACAAAATACCAAAATATTTACGACCTATATAACGAAATAAAAAAAGTCTATGAAACCCGTATAAATTTTTCATAAATTTCAAATTTGCTCTTGATGTTGCGGATTGATTTATTCTTTTTGATCAAATTCTCTTTCTTCTATTTCTATTCATTTATTTCTTTCTTTCTTCATCTTCTCCTTCTTTCTTACCGCTCCTCTTCCAGAATATCAAGATTGTTTAAATATCATTTTGATATAATTTAAATGATCACTTATCTAGTCAACATGATCGTTTAGTATGGTAAATACGATCGTTTATATTTGAAACATTTTTTGTATTGTTAAAAAAAACTATTTAATTGTGTATCATTTTCTACTTGATCGTGTATCATAATCGTTTAGAAGAAGATCTATGCCTGTAAACTTTTTTCGTTTTCAAAATTATTCTATCTAGTGTATATATTTTGTGGGTTATATTTTTAAAAAATTTGAAATTACAAATATATAAATATTTTAGATTAAGTAACATAATTTAATTTATCTTATTTATAATTAGAATGTAGATTTCAGATTTTGTAAAATTATAGAAAGCAATCCCGTTTGATAAAAGAAGAAGTTTTTTAAAACATTTTTTTTGAAAATATAAAATAAAAATATGTTTTAAATTATTATAAATTTTATTTGTATTAACAACTTTTAAATTTGGTTACGGAATAAAAATAAAAATAAGAATGGTGAAGAGATAAATATAAAATGTAAAAAATGTATTATGTGATAGTTAAAACTTAAAATTGGAGAAATATATTTAAAAGAAAAGGAAAGGAAAGGAAAGGAAAGGGAATTGTATTTGTGAGTTAGGATAAGATCCCATATAACGGAAAATGGTAAACAGGCTGGCATTGCTTCTCCGGTCAAAACTATGACTCGGAAATCATAGCCAACCGCTCACATCCTTATCCCTTTTCCCTTTTCTTATTATTATTTTTTTTTTATTTTCTTTTTTCTAAAAAAAATAAATAAAATATAACTATTTACTTATCAAAAAGAGAAATTTGTTTTCTCAATTTCTTATGCTTCTCTTCTCACTTCCCCTTCTTTTACTTACTCTCCAATTTCATGCCTTTTCTTTAACAATCTTCCAACACAATTTCATCTTCTTTATCCACTCTCCACCTTTGGAGCGTGCTCCTCACCCGCCTTTCTACTATTCTAACCATATCTTTATCTTCTCCATATTTATGAATCTTTTTTTTTTTATTATAATTCATCATACTATCACGTGCCTATTATCCAACGTCTATTTCTAACATTCTTAACAACTCTTCTATGCTACCCTCCTTGTAATTTTGGACAAATTTACTGTTATCCTTAGCAAAACAGCGTTTGGTAAATTTTAATTTTAATCTTTAAAATATTGTTAATAGTATTTGGTGAATTCAAATCATATTATTTCTCACTTAATTATAATAATTTAAATATATATTATTTTATTATTTATATAGTCCTCTTACATTAAATTGAAATTAGTTATTTATTTAGATCTTTTATAATTTAGATTACAAACTACATTTTATCAAATTTTCTTTTACCGATCTTTTTCTATGGATTGATTGAACATACAATCTTGGTCAATTAAATCGCGTCACGTCGTCACAGTAAAATTGTGATAATTATATTTTGATTGAATTTGGATAGTCAAGTTTTCTCATATTCAACCCAATTCAAGCCTCGATGAAAATTTGGGTCAAATAAATAATGGACACGAGCCCGTCAAGCAAGTGAGCCCAAGTCGAGCCCATTAAGCATATGGACCCAAGCTCAACAAACAAATCGGTCCAAGCCTAAGCTCAACATTCAAATGGGCCCAATCCTAAGCCCAACAGTTAAATGAGTCCAAGCCCAAACCCACATAAAGCCTATGAAAATTCTCTATAAATAGAGACCTTCCCATTCATTTTGAAGATTTTTTGTTGATGGAAGAATTAAAACTCTGAAGAACTAAAGCTCTGAAGAATTGAAAATTCAAACTTCAAAAAGCTCTCAAAACGTATGAGTTTTTATCAACATCGAGATCATCATCTTCTGAAATATTGAAGACTTAAAAGATCGAACTTTCCTTGAATTCTAGAAGATTGAAGCTCAAATAGATTTGCAATCACAAATTCCTAAAGATCGAATATCAAAAAGTTATAAGTCTTAATTTGTATTTAAGAGAAAGCATTAAAGGAATAAATACTAGAAAATGTATCCACAACACCATATAAATCAATACAAAATTCAATTCCACAAATTACATTTCTCCTAAAATCTCGTGTGAACAGGAATAAAGATAGTTTGTTTTTTAGGTTTTTTTTTCAAAAATATAAAAAATCTGTAAAATATTTATTCTCCATAGAAAAATTTTGAAAACAAAAAAACCTACAAGCCCACAATGGAAATAACAAAAATGTCCCAGCCAATATGCGATTAATCAACCACACGTACACGCAAATAATTTTCTTCTAAACGATCGTGTACTACAGTCTAAAGGAATGATTTACTATCGTTTAGGTCTTGATACACGATCATGTAGTTCTTTTTAATGATGGGGAAAAAAGCTTCAAATTTAAACAATTGTGTTGACCATGGCAAACAATTGTGTTGATCATGGAAAACAATCGTGTTGATTATAGTAAATTATCGTATAGCCTAATGTAAATGATCGTTAGAAACTTAAATTAAATGATCGTGTTGACCATAAGAGAAATTACAACTACCACCATATTTTATGGCTGACGTTTATTACAATTTACCCTCGATTAAACTTTTAACACAATTAGCTTAATTATTTAAGAATTGACTTACGTTTTATCCCTTGAAGGTGGAGCTTCCACTCATATCTTAGTCCTTCTTGTACAAACTAAAATAAAATAAATTGAAATCATATTGTAGGAGAGAATATTAAAAAATCATATTTTATGAAAGTTTGGCTCAACTAACCTCTTCATTAGGGTTAATTAAGATATTTCTATTTTTTAAACATGGCCAACTTAAGGGGTCAAATAGATTTATTGTATTTTCCATGCTCCATTTTAAGGTAAGCTAAGTCATTTTATCGTTTTATTTTATTCAACCTTTTATTCCATGGTAATTAATTAGCATTATTAGGATAAGCAAATACTAGATGGTAGAGAAAAATAAACATAATTTTTGTACAAAATTTCACGAACAAGCGGACAAATCATGGCACACGAGGTTAGACGTAGTGTATTGTTATGGGTGAATTCCAAGGTTAAAAGAGTTGAGCAATAGAAAAAGAGGTTTTTAACTCACATACCCTAAATATATAGGCCAAATTACATAAGAAAATTTTTAGTAGGTTACATGATAACTAGTAAAAAATATATCTTACGTACTTTCACATATATACACATGTATATTTAATTACTTTGCATATTGTTAGAAATGACTTATGGGCTTTGGCTCAAATAGAAAAGTAAAGTAGTTTGTCCCACATTGCTAATCTTTGAAGTGGGAAGTGGGTATATATTCTTAAACCTTTTAAGGGATTTCAAACTAAGTTGGTGGTGATAGTATAACACTGTCATCGTATGCGCGTCGCCCAAGTGCGGCGGGCTAAGGAGCAATTGGCACCACTTTTTGTTGTTTCTATTCCCTTGTTCCGACGAGTGCACATTAGTACTGGGCACGGGCACCAGGGTAGCCAAACTTTCTTTCAGGGCAGTGGTTCATCACGAACAACATTTACCTTGACCTATCCAAGCTAGAGCCACTTAACGAAATGACCTATTTGGTCCAAAAAACTATTGATTTTTTTTAGCAGTTAGAAGTCGACTACGTTCTTACCACCGATCTGCCATCTGATCCACAGGACCAAGTGATCGATCCTGAGAAGTATGCAAAGGATAACAAGACTGTTCATGGGCATTTGTTGAACCACATGTCAGACCTGATGTTCGACCCGTTCGTAGCTCAAAAATCTACCAAGGACATCTGGAGCACCCTGGAATCTTGATGTGGAGGATATGATGTTGAATGGATAAAATATGTTGTTAGAAAGTGGTTGCAGTTCCAGATGACAGACAACAAGCCAGTTGTGGATCAAATACATGCGTACGAAAACCTGGTGGCAAATGTTTTATTTGAAGGCGTGAAGATGTGTGAAATACTTGAAGCAAATGTCCTGCTCGAGAAGTTTACTCTAACATGAAATGACTATCGTAATCACCTTAAGCACAAGAAGAAGGATTTGAAACTTGAGGAACTGATTAGTCAGATACACACAGAAGAAGACAACATACTAAAAGATAAGTTAGCCTCTAAAAGTTTTATTCAATTAATGCTAACTTAGTTGAATCTTCTGCTGTAAACAGAGACAGGACCAAGCAAGATAAAGAGCAAAAGGGGAAAAACTCAAAGAAGAGACAACTCAAGGCTCCTAGGGGACAAATAAAGAAAAAGAAACTAGTTTGTTATGTACGCGAAAAAGGACACAAGTCATACCAATGAAACCAAAGGAAAGGGAGACCAAACCAGAAACCAACACCTCAAGCCAATCTTGTAGAACAAGACGATGAGGTCATAACAGCTATTGTGGAGATCAACTTGATAGAAAAAAGGCTGACTGGATTCTCGATACGGATCCTCGAGACACTTCTGCACCAATCGAGAACTTCTCCATGACTACGAAGATACTACAGATGGAAAATGCATATTCGTGGGAAACTCAGCCACTACATGAGTAATTGGGAAAGAGAAGGTTGCTTTAAAATTAACTTATGGAAAAACTCTATCTCTTAGTAATGTTTTGTATGTCCTTTCTCTACGTAGGAACTTGGTGTCTAGGAGTTTGTTGAATCGGGTAGGGCTTAAGATTGTACTGGAAGGTGACAAGGTTGTCCTCACCAAAAATAGAGAATTTGTCGATAAGGGGTATCTATCTAATGGTCTGTTTGTACTTAACACTGTTTCCATGAATGCAAATGCATTTAGTCCTGCCTACATAGTTGAATCTGTTGATTTATGGCATGGTAGACTAGGACATATGAACTTTGATTCAATTAGGAAGCTTAAAGACTTAAGACTTATTAATACTTCTGAATCGCATGGAACTGGTAAATGCTCTGTTTGTGTAGAAATTAGGTTCTATAAGAAACCTTTCAAATTAGTCGAATCTAGAAGTACTGATCTATTAGAATTAATTCACTCTGATCTAGCCGATTTTAAAAACACTACTAGTAGAGGTAGTAAAAATTACTATGTATCTTTGTTGATGATTTCTCTAGATTTACTAAGATCTACTTGATAAAAACAAAAGATGAAGCTGGCAGTATGTTTTTAAAATTTAAAGCAGAATCTAAAAATCAGTTAGGAAAAAAGATTAAGATCAGATAGAGGTGGTGAGTATTCTGATAGAACTCTTAAAGATTTTTGTGAGTTAAATAGTATTGTTCATGAATTTACTGCTCCTTACTCACCACAACAAAATGACATAGTAGAATGAAAAAATATAACTCTTAAAGAAATAATGAATGTCATGTTGTTAAGCTTTGGTCTATCTGATAATATGTAGGGGAAACCGTGTTGTCTGCATGTTTTATTTTTAATAGGGTTCTTCATAAAAGGCTAAACAAAACTCCCTACGAACTTTGAAAATGACATGCACCAAATCTCTCATATTTGAAGGTCTAGGGATGCTTGGCAAAGGTACCATTTCCTGCATTAAAGAAATCTACGCTAGGGTCTAAAACCTTTGACTGCATATTTATCAGTTATGCTCAAAATAGTGCAGCAGATAGGTTTATGTGTCTAAATGACAAAACTATAAATAAATCTAAGGATGCAGAATTCTTTGAGCATGTGTTTCCGTTAAAGCAATCTCTGTCTATTCCCTGCCTATCTAGAAGTATGCATGATCCTGAAAATCCCTTAGTTGTTAGTGAAATACCTGTTTTTGAAATTATTAATACTTCAAACATAAGATGTGAATTAGAACCTAGGAGAAGTAAAAGATAGAGAACTGAGAAAAGTTTTGGTCAAGATTTCTTAAGCACCTTTATAGTGGAAAGGCGTGATGAAATTGACTGTAATTTCATGAACTTGTTTTTAATAGATGAGGATCCTAAAACTTACCGAGAAGCCCTGAACTCTATAGAGTTAAGTATGTGGAAAGAGGCCATTAAAAGTGAACTGGATTCACTGATCATGAATCAAACATGGGACTCAGTGGACCTTTCTATGGGAAGTAAGCCAATTAGGTGTAAATGGATATTCAAAAGAAAAATAAAACCAAATAGGTCAATAGAAAGATACAAGGTTAGATTAGTGGTGGTAGGGTATACTCAAAAGCAAGATATTGACTACTTTAACACATATTCCCCTATAACTAAGATAACCACAAATAGGGCCTTGATTGCATTAGCTGCCATACATAGTCTTCTTATTCACCAAGTGGATGTAAAAACCGCCTTTCTAAATGGTGACTTAGAAGAAGAGATTTATATGATACAACTATAAGGGTTCAAAATTCCTGACCAAGAAAATAAAATGTGTAAACTTAGAAAATCTCTATATGGTCTCAAGCAAGCTCCTAAAAAGTGGTACGAAAAATTTAATAATACTTTGATAAACAATGGATTTAAAGTAAATTCCTCAGATACGTGTGTTTATTCAAAGTTGTTTAGAGCTGATTGTATATTATTATGTTTATATGTTGATGACATGTTAATTTTTGGAACAAACATGGAATTGATAAATGACACCAAGTTGTTCCTTTCATCACACTTTGAAATGAAAGACTTAGGAGAAGCAGACGTAATTCTTGGTGTTAAAATCAGGAAAAACTATACCAATTTGTCCCTAGGTCAATCTCACTACGTGGAGAAAATACTAAAAAATTTTGATTCTTTTGATGTTTCTCCAATAAGAACTCCCTATGATGCTAGTAAATATCTTAAGAAGAATAAAGAAGATTGCGTGTCTCAACCTGAATATGCAAAGATCATAGGTAGTGTTATGTATTTAATGAATTACACTAGACCTGATATTGCATATGCTGTTAGTAGATTGAGTAGATATATACATAATTCTGATAGATATCACTGAGATGCTTTACGCCATCTATTGAGATATCTTAAAGGGACAATAAATTAGTGTTTGCACTTTAAAAAATTTCCTGCCATATTAGAAGGATATTGTGATGCAAACTGGGTCATAAACAATGATGAGGTTAACTCTACTAGTGGATATGTGTTTTTGCTCGAGGTGGAGTAATATCTTGGAAGTCTTCGAAACGGACTTGTATAGTTAGATCTACTATGGAATCCAAGTTTATATCATTAGAGTTAGCGGGACAAGAGGCTAAGTTGATCAAAAGCCTACTAGAAGATGTACCATTGTGATGGGGCATCTGTGCCTGTGTCCATACAGTGTGATTAACAGGTTGCCATATGTATTGCCAAGAACAGTGTTTATAATGGCAAAAGAAGACATATACGTCTTAAGCATGCAGCTGTGAAACAACTGCTAAAGAAAGGAACTATTTCCTTAGAGTTTATTCGATCTCAGAAGAACCTAGCTGATCCTTTAACTAAAGGATTAACAAAGAAAGTGGTTTTAGATTCCTTAGTGAACATGGGTCTAAAGTCCTTTAGAGATCTATAGCACTTGGTAATTGGATGGTCTATTGCGATAGACTTGATGGTCCATAGCCCCTTATTGGATGGTATGTTGCGATATATTTGATGGTTCATAGCTCATTATGTGCACAGTCCTTAAATGGACTTGATGGATGATACAGAAACCTTTGATTGGTTCATAGTTGGTATAAATAATATTGAAGTCTCCATAGCTTTTTTAGGGTGGTTTGGTTTGGCAAACTTGATGGAGCATATAACGTGACAGTGAAAGTGGAACTGCCTTCTATGAAAGAGTTTAAATGTCTCTTTCTAGAGCTCTTACGTCGACCCGATGTTCATTCTATGTGCATGGCCATAAAGGCACAAATCTACATTGCAGAAACAAAAACCGTAACTAGGGATAGAGCATGTCATAGAGGTCTCAACTAGTGTTATAGGGAGTTCAATATACAATTCATTCTTTCTAACAAGGTTGTTGTCTTACTTCACTACGCATCAATTCAAATCTTCGGATATTGGTGTCTAAGCTTAATGTCTCTTTTATGCTCAGAACAAATTCCAATGAAATCTCATTTTTCTTTGCCTACCCAGTAACTTTGTTGTTACAGTCATTTGTGGGGGATTGTTAGAAATGACTTATAGGCTTTGGCCCAAATAGCATAGTTAAGTAGTTTGTTCCACATTGTTAATCTTTGAAGTGGGAAGTGGGTATATATTCTTAAACCTTCAAAGAGGATTTCAAACTAATTTGGTGGTAATAATATAGCCTTGTCACCGCCATCCGTCCAGTCGCCTGGGTGGTGGGTGGTGGCTGGGCTTGGGTAACTGGTTGTGCTTAGGTGAAAAAAGATGTATTATCTTTTACACACTCCGACGAGTGCACATCAGTACTAGGAAGCTGTGTTAATCTTGGGGAGTAATTGGTAGTTCGTCACGGCACAACAATTATCTTCATTGATATTCTCAAATTCTCAAATTTTTCCAACACACATATTTATACCAGCAGATTTATGTAGAGGCCAGCAGGGGCACGTGCCCCCTTATATTATTAGTTTTTGTATTTTAATATTAATTTTAAAGTGTCATATTATAATATATATTAAATAATGCCTAATTTTAAACAAAATATGATTGCAATGCAGTGGATGTACCCACAATCCAACTAATTTTTGCTTGATGTATATTTTAAAAAAAAACTATAATTATCATGGGTGTTTTTTAATGTTTGTGTAAGATCGAGATTTATAAAGAATAATGTTTTCAACTTGTACATGTATATTTAATTTTCAATGTTATGAAACAAGTGCAACACACATCATTCCAACTAGTGTATATAATTTATTTGAAACCAATCGAGGGCACATGCCCTTTATGCCTACGTGGCTCTACCCTTGATTAAATTTGTCTTGAACCATCCATTACTAGTAAATAAATAAATTATTTACAAAGGTCTTCAAAATAATTAAATTATGTGCACTTGGGAAAAAATTTGTTTGTCTATTATCTATGATGAATTAATTAACGGTGAGCATTGACCTAATTGGTTTTTCAACTAAATGTCGTTGAATAATCTAATCTCTCTATTTTGGAATTTGAAACTTGGGTTAGTAATAAAATTTGACAATTTAAAATTTTCTCAAACTGACGCTTCTCTCTTCTTCCAATCGACTTAGGTTAAGTCTCATGGTTCAACTTTTCGATCTATAATGTTTACTCATATATCAATAATTATTCTACCACACCTAAATCAATAAATTGCTTTTATTTACAATAATATAAGCACTAAAAATTTTCTTTTTTTTTTTAGAAAATAATAATAGACTAGTAAATTGGTATTTCTGAAATCTGAAATCTGATAAGCTCTATTAATAGTTTTAGAATGGTTAACAAATTTACTCCCTTCATTTTCTAAATTTTTGGAGTGTATAAAAGATTTTTTTCTTCAATTTTGAGTCAAATAAGAGGTCTACTCTAGTTAAATAGAGCAATTGTTTTCAGAAATCAAAATAATTGATCATGTAAAATAATAGATCAAATCTCAATTCTAGAAGTAAGTCTTAGTTGAATAATCTTTCATCTTATATAGAAATGAGAAAATTGTCATAGAGAGGCATGCACATCTTATCCAGCAATTATTATCAAGTAATCATACATCGATTCCGATGAGTAAATTTTCATCTACTCAGATTCTTTAGTTTCAAATATTTGGATCTAATAAACTTTTTAATTTTGAATTTACGTTTATCTTATAGATCCTCGACAATTTTACTAATATAACATAAAGTTTAAAGTTTGAACTTTTATTACACAAATTCAATGTTAAATGTTTAGTAGCTTAGTTAGTTTTTAAAATCTTTAAATATATTAAGAAATTATTAAATACAAAATCGATATTTTATAGATTTATTAGATATTTTAAATGAGAGACTAATTTGTTATAATTTAAACCATTAAATTTAATATCTTCTAAAAAGAACACATTAAGCTTAGTCCAAAGTTATAGATTAGAGAATAAATTGAAATACTTTCAAAATCATATAAATGAATTTGAAACTTCCGCCATAATAGACTCCAATCATAAAAAGCTGGAAGAATATGTAAGATTTTAAAATTTGAACATTTTTCATCAAAGTCTAATTATTTATACTTTTTTTTAAAACAAACATGACATGTCAATAGGTCAAGGCTTATTTGAGGCCAGTTAAGTAGTTATTTGATTTTCAAAATTTATTCTAAAAAAATCACTTTTTCATATATTGATTTATGTGTACTCAAAATAAAAACAAAATTTAAAAATAAAGTGTCTGTTTGACGATCATTCAGTTTTTTTAATTTTAGTTTTCAAAATTTGTACGATATACAAATTGAGTTTTCAAACCATTTCCAAAATAAAAAACAAAAATTAAAAATTCTCAATATTTAGCTCCGTTAAAAAACACTCTTAAAATAAACCAACAAAACTTAATAACTAAAACATACAAAATGAGATTTATGCATCTAATTTCTTTTAAAATAGAAAACAAAAAATTAAAACTAAAGAATGTAATATAGTTTTGAATAGGTTAGGTTGAAATATATAAATAAATAAATAAATCAAAGAGGTAAGAAAACGAATTTAGCTTAGCTATTTATTAGGAAAAAATACATTTTTGGTTTTTGAAGTTTTTAAAGAAACACTTTAGTCTCTCACATTTGTAAAATGCCTCTAAATGATATGGCATATTGTATGGACAAATTTTAATTCAAGTTTGCAATTATATATTATTTATTTTATTAGGTGATTTTTTAAATTTCTTTTTACTCTCCCTTTTCCCCTCCTTTCTCATTTCAACACCCTTTCTCTTTTCTCCCTTCTCTTCGACCTTCCTCCTCCCTTTGTTTCTAAATTTGGCTTCAACCTTCTCTTCGATTTTCTCTTTTCTCCCTTCCTTCATCCCTTATCTTCCACCATCGGTATAATCTTCCAACTCAAATATCCCAAACTCAAGTTTTTCCTTTTACCCTTTTTGAAACTTTCAACAACCTTGACCCTTAGCCCACAAATTTTAATTACTTTACTCTTTTAACAAAAAGATTAGTTTTTTTTTCCTATATATAAAAAGTCGTCACAAGATTAGATGATATAAACTTGAAATCATCTCATACTCTTGGGCTATATAATTACAATTGTCAACCACTATTGTAATACCCAAATTAATTAACTTTTGTTTGGAAGTATCTGGCGTCATTTGCAGACAACCGACGACGAAGAGAGGGACCGATGAAATAAAGTTGAAGTGGAATGAATAAAATGGATAAAATAAAAATTGAAGAACATGGATAATAAATCTTGAAAGGTGTTAAAATTATAATGACAATTTCTAATTTTAAATTGAGTTGCAAGGAAGGAGAAAGGGAGAATGAAGGGAAATTGAAAAGAAAGAAGAAATACAAAGAACCTAACTAGTTAAGAAGAATTATTTAAAATTAATAATAATTGCCACCTCGACCCTTGTTTTAAGGTTATCATAACCCCTCTTCTTCCTCCCACTTTCTTCTTCTTAAACCATCTTCAACTTCCTATAACTCTATCTTTTCAACTCCCCTATAGTTCTATTGTTTCATTTATTTTTTAAATTTTACTCTTTTATTTATCAAATGTCATTTTTTTTAATTAATTTAATGATCTCGAACAAAATATTGTTTTTTAATTTATTTTATTTATAAAATTAATTTTAATTAAATATTAATAGTGATTAGTTTACCCATTTAGTCTTCATATTTATTTTTTAAAATTTTATTTTTTTAAATTCTTTTATTTTTTTCTATCTTTTCAAATATTTTATTTTAAAACTAATATATCTATATCTAAACTATTTCTGATAAATTTAAGTTAAAGCGAATTTTTAAAAAGCTCAATTTTATTAAATTGTTGAATACTTAGGCAACCTAAAAAGATGTATAGCAAATATTTTGAAAATTATTTAAACTTTAAATGTATAAGACTTTTCTTCAAAAAAAAAAAAAAATCAATTTAACGGTGAGATTTGATTTAAAATTTATTTTAATTAAATTTTGACTCTAAAATTTTTACCAAATTATGCTCTTATTTTTCGAAAAAGTAATCTTTTCACTTTGTTCTTCCTTATTTTTAAATGTTCATTAATTCATTATAATTTTTATTTTAAAATGAAGAACAGTAATTTATTCAACCTTAATAATTACTTAAAAAAAATTGAAAATTTCAGTTGTGATTTGTTAAGTTAAACTAGAGTGATTTTTTAGGTTAAATACATGAAATTAGTATATTGGATTTAGAATATAATTTTTTTAAAAAAATTATTCTCACTAACGATTACTTAAAATTTTTTTGGTAAATTGTTTTACTAAAACTAGAATGATTTCGTACATTAACATTAAATATACAAAATTTCTTATTGAATTCAAAATATGAATTAAAAAATAATAATAATTTATTGGCATGTAACAATTAGGTAAAAATGTTGAAAATAAACATCGTATTTAAAGAAATTACTGAAAATTATTTGATAGGACATTTTGAGGAATAAAATATAGAAAGTTGTGTATTTGATTTAGAATAGATTTTTTAAGAAATGTATAAAAAAATAAATTTCAAAACACTACCGTATAATCTTCTCAAAACACATGTTATCATAATCACTCCATAACTTTTTCCACCAACACATTTTAACACAACATATATAATCATTCTTGAAACACATATTATCATAACTTTATAACACTAACTCTCTATAAACCAATCCATTCTCGGAAACAACTCGTAAATGTTTGTTTTAAAAGTTAACGGAAGAAATAGAAACTAAAAAAAATAAAAATATGAAAAGTGTATTTTGCGCTGTCTATTTATTACGGGTGTTTTGTTGGTAGATGAGGGGGTAATTGTGGAGGGTAGAGTTAGAAGACGCGCGAAAATGAGGGCGCGTGGGTAATTTAAAAGGAAAAAAGGAAAGGACAGAGAAGGAATAGATTTTGAAATGGAGAGCGTGGACTTGTGTAAATCAAGAGCAGTTTAAAGATGTGATGCGTGTCTACTCTCCAGCTGTATCCCAACTCCCCCCCCATCTTAACTACTTTACAGGAACTCCCGGTAACCAATCCCATAACCCCCTCTCTCACCAACGTCTAACCTTCCACCTCCTCTTCCGGTAACCCTTCCCCTTCCTTTTATATATCCCCCTAATCCCCAGGCCGCCATTAAAATCCCTCTTCTAAACCTTTTTTTTTCTTTTTTCTTTTGCTTCCATGGCCAAACAAATCGATCGAATCAAAGGCCCTTGGAGTCCTGAAGAGGACGACGCCCTTCAAAGATTGGTCCATAAATACGGCCCTCGTAACTGGTCCTTGATTAGCAAATCCATTCCTGGCCGCTCCGGCAAATCCTGTCGTCTCCGATGGTGCAACCAGCTTTCCCCGCAGGTCGAACACCGAGCCTTCACCCCCGAGGAAGACGAGACTATCATTAACGCTCAAGCTCTCTACGGAAACAAATGGGCTACCATCGCCAGGCTCCTATCCGGTCGGACGGATAACGCTATCAAGAACCACTGGAACTCCACCTTGAAACGGAAGTGCTCGTCCATGGCTGACGAGAGCGGGGGTTGTGATGCCACTTCGCCACCGTTGAAGAGGTCGCTTTCTGCAGGTCTTTATATGCCTCCAAATAGTCCTTCTGCATCCGATGTGAGCGACTCTGGCTTCTTCCCTGCTGTGTCGTCCTCGCATGTGTACCGGCCAGTGGCGAGAACCGGCGCCGTTTTGCCTCCCGGGGAAACGGTGTCGTCTTCGAATGACCCACCAACATCGTTGTCGTTGTCGCTTCCGGGTGCGGACTCATCGGAGGTTAATTTTGTGGCGAATTCTGCACAGGGAATGGGTGGAGTTTCTGAGAGACGAAGTACGGGGTTGGCGTGTTCGGCAGCGATGAATGGAGAAGAACGAATTTCAGGGGAGAAGGAGGAGAGTAATAGTAATGGATTTGGGATATTTGGCTCGGATTTAATGACGGTGATGCAAGAGATGATAAGGAAGGAGGTGAGAAACTACATGGCTGGATTAATGGAACAGAACGTTGGTGGGGGTGGCGGAGTTTGTTATCAGCAAGCTGCCGCCGGTGGGTTTAGAAACGTCGTGATTCAGAGGATTGACTGAGGAAGTCACTGTAAGTAAAAAAAAGGGGGGGGAAAGAAGTTTCCAGAAAAGGAGGAAAGAAGAAGAAGAAGATGGAGGAGTTAATAATGGGAAATAATTAATGTTTTTGTTTCGTTATTTTGGTTAATTTTTGTTTATGTTTATGTTGATGTAGTAGTTTGTGAATCCAAGGAGATGGGGAGATTTGGGGATTTTGATGAAGGATGATGAAGTAAAGAAGAACAAGGCGTTGGGTTTATATGGAGGAAGATGAAGATGGTGATGATAAACTTTGAATCTTCCATTGATGAGAGTTTCAAAAACCATTTGGAACTGAAGCTTTTGAATCTGTTTCTCCTTTTTCCCTTTTAAATTAAATATAAATATATACCTAAATTTTGACATGAAAAAACAAAAAAAAAAAAAATTGAAGCAAGAATCAAATAGAGTTGAATTTGAATCCAAAACCTTTTTATGATTGAACTTTCTTTGATTTTCAATCTGGTGGGATGTATTTTGAAAATTTTAAAGATGTAAACTTGAAATGAATGATTGAAAGAGTGGAACAAAAAAGGGGTTTTGGGAATGGAGACTCATTGACCACGGGGCTACTCCATTATGATATGAATTTCATATATGGATGGTGTGGAACTGTTAAATCTTACCCTATTTAATTTAAAAATCAAAATGAATTTCATTAAAAAAATAAAAGAAACAATTTCTTTTATACAATGAATACTTTTTATCTGAGTAAAGAGAAAAAAAAAAATGGTCAAAGTGTGCATATTATTTAGGATAATTGATATAAAATTTATATCTATTGTTATGTTAAGAAAAGTCTAGAAGGGGCAAATTTGAGAAGCATGTGTAATTTTATTATCAAGTTTGGAGTAGATTTAAAACCAAACTAAATCCGAACTAAACAATTGTTTTACACGTAAAGAATCCAAAAATCTTAACCAATGTGCAATGAAGAACAAAGGTTTTATTTGGATTGATTTATGCTTAGTTTGCATGGTTTTTCGTATTTTCTTACTTTTTTCTTTCAATTGTTTTTATTCTCTCTTTGTTTTGAATGAGTTTTTTTGCTAATTTAAAATTAAAATCGTGTCTACCTTTTTTTTCCTGAAGAAGTTTAAATCTTGCATTATTTTTAGAAGAATTTAGTTTTAAAAGTATATTCATAACATTGATTCCTTTCGATTTTTTTCGGTTTGTCTCGACTAAAATTTTATCCAAATCAATATTTTTTTTTTGTTTTTTTTAAATACAAATCAAGAACTCCAATGTGAACCTAAAAACTAAATCAAAAAATTGGTTTGGTTCTTCGGTTCTTGGTATTTTAGGGTATGCGATTTAGAAATTATGAGAAAAATGTATACTGGACAATGTTTTTGTGAGGATGACTAAAGACGAGTGTGAATAGTTTTGTATTGTTTCCGTTACTCTAATTCAACCTAAAATTATATTATTTTATTGGATTCACAAGAAAAATAGCAAAATTAGAGGTTTACTTTGATAAATGACAATTTTATTTTTAAATTGACAAAATAACAAAACAGAAAATTTTTAAATAATAAATGAGAGAACAATACCTTAAATGCCCTAGCCTAATTGACAAATGTGATTTCTACGTACATTTGTAACAGAATCCACAAATACCCTATAACTAATACAAAATATGCACCCACACTTGGGACATGACTGCTTGAGGATGGAGGCTTCTTTAACAGCGAGGAGAGCACGCCCTAGTGCGGCAGCGTGCTACGGAGAAGGATGGATAGTGTAACAAGCTCCATGCTTGGGAGATCGTGATGGCGGCGGCTGGGTTCGTGGAGATGCGACAACGACGATCGGAGCTTCGTAGACAAACATCGGTTGGAGTAGACATAATCCACTCGCTTCAGATTTGGACGTCGCGACGCAAAGGAGATGGCTGATGGAAAGGGGAGCGGCTCGAGGTGTGGCGGCTTGGGCTAACGACGAACAGAAGCTTGATGGAGAACTAAGGTGACGGTGGCGACTTTGACGGACGGAGGGAGATTGTCGTCGGAGATCTCGATGGAGAGAAGAGAGGCAGGGGCGGCGGCGGCCGTATGATTTCGAAGAAGAAGAAGAAGATGAGAGTGAGGGGCTGCGGCTGAGATGAAGAAGAAGATGATGAATTTAGGGTTTTAAAAGAAATATACAATAACAATAATAATATAATTCATATTATATATATATATATATATATATATATATATATATATATATATATATTATATTATATTATATTATAATATAATATAATAACACTACAAGAAAATGGAGCATTCCCGATGCCAAAAAAGACGTCGGCATAAAGAACGTCGGAAATAAGGGTTTTACCGATGCCATGAACACCGCGTCGGGAGAAACGTCGAGAAAATACTCTTTCCCGACGCATCAAGAAGGCATCGGCTAATAGCTATCGGGAAAACGCAAATTAATTTTGAAAAACAAACTATTCCCGACGTCGTGCACAGTGCGTCGGGAACGACATCGGGAATAGGGGTTTTTCCAGACGCTCCGTAACGCATCGGGAAAACTGTTCAATAAGCGTCAGGAATGCCTCTTTTCCCGACGCCTTTTTGGGGATTTCCCAATGTCGCGGCACTGCGTCGGAAAATCCCCTTTTTAATCGTTTCAGTTCTATATTTTATAGAATCGAAACTGAGAGGGGAAAAGAGAGATCCAAGCGTTTCCGCCGCCGTTCCCCGCTACTGTTCCGTCGCCGTCTGCCACTTTAAGTAAGTGGAAAATTAAAATTTATTTAGTTTAAATTTATGTTTTAGGGTTTTTTTAGGAAAATTGTTTTAGGATTTTCTTTTGGAATATATTTTTGTTTGTTAAATGTATTTTTATATAGAATGTTTGTAATTTGTGGTTGAATTGAAATTTGAATGGTTTAGGGTTATTTATAGTTAAATCGAAAATTGAATTGAGGGGGAGTTTATAGTTAAATGAAAATTGAATGGGATTGAATTGGGGGGAGGGACTTTATAGTTAAATTGAAAATTGAATTGGGGGGGGGGGGGGTTGTAAAGAGTTATGGTTAATTTGAATGAGGGGGTTATGGTTACATTCAAATTTGAAGGGGGGTTTATGTTTTGAATTGAAAATGTAATATGTGTGTTAGGATTTGTTTTGGCTATCCTGCAGTTATGGTAGCCTGTTTGTGTTGAATATTTTTATTGTTGATTTGAGATGGCTATCCTGCAGTTATGGTAACTTTTTGTTTTGAATTTGTTTATGTTTGGGATGACTATCCTGCAGTTATGGTAGCCTTTTTTGTTTTGAATTTGCTGGTTTTAAGGGGTGGTAGTAGGATAGCTTGAAGTATTTTGTTGTTAATAATTAGGTTGTGTTGGCTATCCTGCACTTATGGTAGCCTCTGTAGTTTGGAGGGGTTTGTAGAATGCGAAGATTTTGAAGTATTTTGTTGTTAATGATTAGGTTGCGCATTACCTAACATAGTTTTTAAATTTGTAGTTCTTATTAATTATCCACTTTCATTATATATTTTTGCACGTTACCTAACATAGTTTTTAAATTTGTTGTAGAATCAAATGCTGAAACTCCAATCCCAGCCTACCCCAGAGGGTAGTCAGCCACTCTCTGAGGATGAGATATGCGATCAGGTGTTGGGTAGACGGCCAGGCTACTCAAAAGGCCTTTGTTGGGGACCCAAGCCGAAGGCCCGCAGAACGGCGAGTGCAAGCAGTTCGTCGACATCTTGTTCGCAGTCCACAGAAAAAGAGATTGAATTACAAGCTAAACTTCATGAAGCTTTGGAACGGATTGAAGTACAAGAGAGAAATCACCAAGCATTAGCTTCACAAGTGGAAAGTATGAAAAAGATGATAGAAGAATTAACTCGTGCACAACAGGGATCACCACATGATCCCTAGCTCTGCGGTACGTATATGTCTTTATTATTCTTAAGTTTTTGCAATATATGATTATGTACTAAACTTAGTTATTTTTATATCATTTTTAGGACCGAATGAGTAGAATGACGCGCATACGCACCTCGTTGGGAGACTTTTTCTTTTGTTTCTTTTTTTTTTTTCTATTTTGAGAACTATATTTATTGTAGTGAACTTATTCGTATTATTAATTTTAATTATATTTTTTTAATTTATGTTTGTATATTTCTTAATTTATATTCAATTTGTTTTAATTTAATCCAAAACGTCGGAAATTTTTTTTAAGCAATCCGAACATCATTGTGAATGTTAAAGAAAAATATTATAAGGAAAAAAGTAGAAATAAAATATTTAAAAAATATATAAAAAGGAATTCCCGACGTAAAGAAACGTCGGAAAAGAGGATTTCCCGACGTCGAAAGGTGCGTCGGCATAGTCTGCGTCGGGAAAGAGGTATTCCCGATGCAGACTATGTTGACGCTTATTTCAGTGTCGGGAGAGGCTTTTTCGACGCCGTACCAACACGGCATCGGGAAAGCCTCTCCCGACGCCTTTCTCCCGACGTGCTTTCCGATGCCGTTTTGTACGTCGAGATATCCTTTCCCTACGTACTTTTCATTTTCGCCGACATTTTTTGGCGTCGGGAGTACCCCCGTCTCTTGTAGTGTAAATTTTATATCTTTTTTTTTTTTTTAATTTTTTCTTTTCCTTTCCAAACTTATATAACTTTAACAACCAACAAAATAAATTATCTAAAATTAATGGATTGTAGCATAATTTTAGGAATTTAACTTAAGAATCTAAAATTAATGTATTTTGTATCCTAATAATTAAGTGATGTTAAAACTAATAACATATCTTTAGGGATTGTTCAAATAATATAATATTTTTTTATTTAGTTAAGAATTATTGTTTACAAATACACTGTATTTATGATATGTGATAATTTGTTTGATATTTTTTATCTCAACAAATTCACCGACATGGCAGAATCTTAGGAATCTAATGTTAAGAATGTAAAATTAATGATTTTTCATAAATAATTTAGAAAATAAAAATGTTAAAATTATGAGAATGTAAACTTAAATTATTATGTGTGTTTTTTTGGTAAATAATTTAGAAAATAAAAAAATGATGAGAGTGAGAGGTTGAATTTTGGCATGATTTTAAGGAGGGGTTGAATTTTGAATTTAAACTTAACTAATTTACCAAAGATAATTATTTGCTATGATTTTAGGGAAGGATTGATATATGGTGCGTAAAAAATTGAATCTTTTAGAGATGGATTCGATTTTGAATGTATAATTCCAAAAAGGAAAATATTGAATATTTGATATTCTTTTTTGTTAATTTTTTAATTTTTATCATAATAATTAATTATTGCATTATATAATTTTGAATCTATAATTCGAAAAATAAAAAATTGAATATAATAAGTTATTTTTCGTTAATTTGTTGATTTCTATCGGGATAATTAGGAAATATTGAAACCAATTAAATATGTTTAGGGATCTCAGAAATGATTTAGTTAATAATTATCATAAGTGGGTGTGATATTTTGTTTGATTTTTTGATTTCAACAAATACACTGTATTTGTATATGGACAAGGGTAATTTCGGGCCAAAAAAGTTTTATTTATGTCAGTTAGTTTTGCCAGAAATTATAAAAAAATAACAGTTTGCTATTTTTCTATTTTCTATTCTCATATTTGCTATTTCCACGGATTCTTTTTTTTTTTTTTTTATGTAGCGCCCACGTTTTAATTTGATGTAGTGGTCGGATATTAAGAAGATATAGTAGACTAGGGCGAAGGAAGAAATGTATATGGCATAATCTTATGAATCTAATCTTAAAAAGGCAAGATTAATTATTTTTTGAAAGTAATTTAGACAATAAAGATGTTAAAATTTCGAAAACAATATCATTTCCTCAGTTTTTCGTTCAAATTTTCGTTTCTATGGCCATTAGCGTTCCGCTTGATTGTTAATATGGTCTTTGACGCGTTGCTTCCGTCGAATCTTTTAATTTCGTTTCCCTTAATTCCCCATATCTATCCTAGATAATTAATATTTGCATTGTATTTTTGGCATGATTTTAGGGAGGGTTGAATTTTGAATATAAACTTAACTAATTTACCAAAGATAATTATATGCATTATATTTGCCATGATTTTAGGGAATGATCGGATGTGTTTAAAATTTGAATCTTTTAAATTAATTTTTGTTAATTCTTTAATGTTTTTGTTAATAATTAATTATTGCATTATCTTTGCCATGATTTTAGGAAGAGATTCACTTTTGAATGTATAATTCCAAAAAGGAAAAAATGAATATTTGAAACTCTTTTTCGTTAATTTCTTACTTTTTTTTATCATAACAATTAATTATTACATTATATAATTTTGAATCTATAATACTTTGGATAAAATATTAAATACTTGAAGTTATTTTTGATTAATTTGAAGGTAAAAATCGATATAATTAGAGGATATTGAAACCAAATGAATATGTTTAGAGATCTCTTAAAGAATATAATAATTTTTTGATTTAATTAATAATTATTATAAGTGAATGTGTTTACAAATACACTATAATCATGATATGTGATATTTTATTTGATTTTTCGATCTCACAAAATACACTGTATTTGTATATGAACAATTGTCATCCGTGGAGGGATAATTTCAGACCAAAAAAGTGAAAAAATATTTAAGGAAGTTAGTTTTACCATAAATAAAAAAAAAACAATTTGCTATTTTTCTATTTTCTATTTTTATATTTGTCATTTCCATGTATTCCCCTATTTTATTTTGGGTTTTAACTCATAGGGTTGTTGGGCCCTTGGTTTGGGGTTCGGTAGGCTTATGCCAACCCCATGACTTAAAAAATGAGGTAAATGGAGGGTGCCAAGCTCATGGCTGACCCATGTAAATTTTGCAAATTTTGCAACTATCCCTTTGTTATATTTATGTAAGTTTCCCTAATTATATATATATATATATATAGATTTCCACATATACATATAATCATTAAATCTTCTACATAATTTTCATTTTATAATTTAATTAAATAATACCCACAATTTTTAATTTAATTCAATTTCAACAACACCAAAAATTCATAGCTCAACTTAAATCTCATAACATACAATTTAATCAAAATTTCAACAAACACCACAAACCAAAACCTCTAATTAATTAAATATTCATCAAACAAATATTTGATTAATTTCAAATTTAAACAAAATCAAATAATTCGCATTAAATGAATTCAAAATAACACCCAAGAAATTAAATCTAATTAAATAAATCTAATATAATTAAATCATAAATAATCTTAATTTTTGGGGCATTACATGCGTTACACGAGATAGAGGTGTTCATCGGTCAGTTAGAGTCGGTCTTTTAAAAATACCGACCACGAATCGACCATAATAGGTTTAGTAAAGTGTCAAACCGACCTCCATATCGATGAGTAAGGGTCAATTGATTGATCAGGCCAGATTAACATTTAAAAATATTATTTTGAAAATTTTCGATTTGAAACTTTTCGAAATCGACCCCGATTGATCCCTTTTGTTTTTCGACCTATCGACTTTTGTTTGATTATCAGATACCGTTTTTTGGTTTATCATGCTGACCCCTAGCGCGAGATATATCTAGGTTTCTTTACTTATAAGTATCACATTTCCTCTCTAATTAAGGCAAGCAACCTTTCAACGCCTAAACACCACACTTGTTATTCTCTCTGGATACAAATGACGGAGATAAAACACCAGAACGACGTTTGTTTCCAAACTTCTTTCTCTGCGTGTTTTGCAAGATTTTTGCTATATATTCTCTCAAGTAGTTGGCGACCAGTGCTTGATTTTTTCTCTAAGAGAATCATTTGTTGGGATTAAAGTAAGACTAAACACAATGAGTCTTATAAATAAAGAACCCTTATCTAATACATACAAAGGGACTTAAATTACTTATAACACTTCTACAAGATTATGAATAACAAAGAGATGAGAGACTGACAATGATAATAAATATGTATTGTGTTGATTAATGTAGGCCTGTCGGCCATGGGAATAACAATGTTCAAATAATACATTAAAAAGATACAAAAATGGAAAGTAAAGAATGGTGTCGAGCTGCAGAATGCATGATGTACATTCATTGGCTCTTTTACAAGTTGGGGGAATGGTTAGTGATCTCTAATCTATCTTTAAGCTCTGAACCAAAAGTTGATTGGAGAAGAGGTAAAGGTAGGAAACTTCTACAGAATAGGGAAGGGGTTCTTAGTTTATGTACACTCTCTCTTCCGGTTTAAATGGACAAACGACGACGGAATTAAAATTACCGTCGACAATTCTTTTAAAACAAAAGTAGGGTTTTTCTTTTCTTCTCGATTCTGTCTTTCTTCTCCCAAGATGCAGCCGAGAACATCTGTAGACGACTTCTCTCCCACCAACACCCTCCATCGGCCGCTGCTTCTTCTTCCCAATTCCGATTCAATCGGCCGCCAACCGTCGCAAGTCTCCATTAGCCGCTGTCGGCGGAGTGCCCTCCTATTTTGTTCTTTCTCCAATTCTTCTTTGTAAGTTCAAATTTAATTCCCTTCTTTTTCATTCTTACTTTATTGTCAATTTATCATCCATTTTCATTATTTTGTATTTCCTAGGTCTGTTCTTGTTTCAATTTCGACTTAGGGTTTTGTTTGGATTGATTAGTGTAAATGGAATTTATAAATTTTTGTTTTAATTTTTAGGGCAAACATTTTAGAACCAATGAATTATGATTTTATTTAACAAATAAGTTCACATAATTACTACTCATAATCAACATACAAATTTAATGATTTTTGCTCTTAAAGATATTGCATAAAAGGTTAAGTACTGTTGAATCCAGTTGATGATCATCATGTTTTAGTTACTTTTCTGCTTGGATATAATAAGCATGTATGGTATAAAGTGAATTTTCTTGGAATAAAATTGATCGAAATTTAAGATCTTGAGAAATTTTGATACTTATAGCCTAAAATGTATAATGGTTTCTGGGTTCATTTGCTCGACCAAATCGTGTCTATGAATACTCAAATGCCTCAAGATACAGTTTGTTATAATGTATTGTTTGGAATGAATTGTTATTAGCTTAATTTTTATAATTTTATATTCAAGTATGATTATTAGTTATTTTGTGGAAGAGCTTATAGCAACGAAGGCAGAGGTTGACGGTTTGAAAGAATTAATCAAGCAATTCATGGCGTCACAAGAAGGAACTTCAAAACAGGTATGCACTATTATTTTCTTCATATGACCTTTGTTTGAGCATTTGTTGCTATCATGCAGTTATGGTAGCAACGTAATACATTAAAATTTTAGGGATTGCTTAGATTTACCATTCTTTGAATTTGTTGATATCTTGCAGTTATGGTAGCAATTGAGATGTTTTTAGGAGAGATGTTCTGATTTATTATGCAATTTTACCTAAAATGTAGTGAAATGTAAATGTAGATTTGTTTTCTTGAATGTGGGATGAGAAAATGTAGGATGGTTTTTTTGTTATTGTTTTGGTTACGTAAAGTTTGATTATTTAGTATGAAGTAGTTATGTTTTGGTTGTAGAGAAAGGTTCATGAACATAGGTTTAGATTTGAAGTTTAGATTTGTTTTCTTGGATGTGGGATGAAATATAGTTCTTTTTTTGTAAGTTGTTTTTGTTTTTGATATGATTTTGGTTATGCAAAGTTGGATTAAGGAGTTTTTAGTAGATGTAAGTTGTTAACCACCCTATAAAACAATCAAGAGCTCAACACAACCAAAATTCAACCTTTAACATTTCTTCTAACAATTCAATTCTAAAGGAACAATAATTAACCACCCTTTAAAACATACTTGAAAACCAAACAGAAAACCTCCAAGTTTTTCAAAACTAAAAGTATAAAGTAACAAGGGAATCCCAGGTAAAAAACAATATTCACAAACATCAACAGCCTTCTAACAGGTTAGATTCAGACAAGAAGACAAAAACATTACAGAGAAAAACGATAACAACACCTAAGCAAAGTGAAGCTTTAGCTTGGTGAGACCAACTACAAAATAATTAGTGAGACCAACTGCAAAGCGGAGCGGCTTCGTTCAGATGGTACTTTGCAAGGGAGCGGCGTTCGGCAAGCAGGTGTTCAGCGAGCAAAGGAGTAGGAGAGTGGCATTCGACATTCAGATGGTACTTAGCAGGTAGCAACAGTGGTGTTAGATGTTCGACGTTCGACAAGCAGGCGTTCAGCTTCGGATGGTAGTAAGTTCGGCGGCGTTCGGGATATGTGAGTTGCGAGAAGAAGGTATGGCTTCGTGTGGGTTGTGAGAAAGGAAGAGGGAAATTGGGGTTGTGTGGAGGGAAAGGGAAAAAGCAAAAATAAAAGGGGAAAATTAGGTTTATTTTTTTAAAATTAGGTTTTTATTTATTTTAATTATTTAGTAACCCTTGACGTTTTTAAAACGTCAAGAAATGTCAAGAAATTTGAAAATGAATCTCCTCTGCCTTTTCATAAAAAATTTTGACGTTTTAAAATGTTAAGAATTTAATCAATATTACTTGACGGTTTTAAAACATCAAGGATAAGTATATATCATTTGACGTTTAAAAAACGTCAAGAATGTCAAATTCATAAAAATTCTTGACGTTTTAAAAACGTCAAGAATTTAATAGATAGTACTTGACGGTTTTAAAACGTCAAGAAAAAATGCATATTACTTGACGTTTCAAAATCGTCAAGAAAGCTAAAAATTGACTACCCTCCGCCTTTTCATAAATTTTTTTTGCAGTTTTTCTTTTAAATCACCAATTTCTTGACGTTTTTTTTTTAAAACCGTCAAGACTCTTTTTTTAGTAATATAAGTTGTCAGCATACCCTATACCCCTGAAACTCTATGCACATTAACAGTCGAGAAGTTGGTATATAGGATAAACATGGTTTCCTTACTTAAAACCTTTCTTACTAAACTCATGCTTTTGCAAGCATCTTTCTAAAACAGAAAACAATTCTATTTCAGAAACTTTAATCATGCTCATAAATCATTGCTTATAAATCTCAAATACTTTTCATAAACATACTTGTAAAACATTTAGAAATCATTTTATCACTCACTGATGGTAGCTTAGATCATCGACTTGTAAACTTGCCCAATCTCCTCTTATCTGAAATAATGGGAATAAATCCATTCAATCTCATTTGATCAAGAAAAAGACCAAAACTTTACCTAAAAATTCCAAAAATCACCAAAACAACCCAAAATCATCGAACTGAAGCTTGGTGCCGAATTACCCTTTTGCTATGGCTTCAACTTAACTTTTGCATGCAACCCAACTTCTCTCTACCTCTTATCTCTACTTTGTCCTTGAGTGAAAATGGTAAGAAATGTGAGAAATGAGAGTCTGCCGACTTTAAAAACACTTCTTGCGTAAAAAAAACACTAACCTTGTGCGATAGAAATTTCTCGAAATTTATCCGTCGTGCATCCATTAAGTGATCTAAATCGAGATCAGCTCGA
The DNA here is from genome assembly GCF_025177605.1 of Cucumis melo. NCBI lineage: Eukaryota > Viridiplantae > Streptophyta > Magnoliopsida > Cucurbitales > Cucurbitaceae > Cucumis > Cucumis melo. Next base: position 8,705,406 of record NC_066867.1, on the reverse strand, counting down.
CATCCACCAAGATCTTTACTCTTCCTGGTTGCATGCCCGAGATCATGCTCAAGAATCCTAATAATCAACTTTTAAATAAATCATTATAAAAATAGATAAGTAAATCATTCGCAATAAGTTCTTTGCCTTTTGCAAATAGTCATAAACAACATATTAATTCAAACCATATTCATGGCACAAATCCTCAAATACAATTCATAAATATACAGCAAAATATTCTTGTAATAAATCAATTTTCAAGAAACTTTATTTGTCATAAATTCATATAAATCAAAGTTTTATAAATAATTTATGAAATCATTACGAAACTCATATGCAGAAAATATAATCTTATAAACCAAACCATGCTGTATGATCTTGGATAGGATGCTTGATACTTGCTGTGTGATCTAGTTTGGGATGTCTCGTACTTGCTTTGTGATCTTATATGGGATGCCTCACGTTTGTTGTGTAATCTAGCCCGGAATGCCTTATTACTTGTTGTGTGATCTGGCATAGGAAGATGTGTTATGTGTGAGAAAAATGATGATACTTGCTAGTGCGTAAGGACTGTTATGAATGGCTAGAACTTGGCAAAAGAGTATGGTGAATGCTTGACTCAAGGAGAGGGTACAAAATGAATATACAAAATAACTCCTAGTATGCGAAAAGCATACAAAGCAATTAACTGAAGAATGGTTATTTTGTATTTTGCCACAATGTCTGTTATGATTAACGATTATTTCAAAATGCTTGATAAAAGATCCTACTCATTAGATGTATTTATCTAATCTTTCAAATATTTTGTTTATCCCCTCTCGGCCCAGGTAGCGAATGACATCTGGTGTTGAACTTGCAGTCTTGATCGCTTACCATGCCTCCTCAGTCGCTTCGTTTTGGTAGTGACCACTGTCTATTCACATAGCATATAATAGCTACGTGAGGAAAGTCTAATTCTTGTTGCGTCTTGTTTATTAGTTTTGTGACAGGTGTATTAAAAGTACGAGATGTACCTGTCTTTGAATTGTCAATAAATCTTACGAATCTTCATTCTGCGTTAAGTTATTTTTTTATGATTGTCTTATTTATTACGCTTACTAGATGTCCTTTGTAATTTCAACGCATAGAATTTCATATAACATCTCTAGGCAATCGAATTTCCATTCCATCGCATAGAGCGAACTTAGAACGGGGCGTGGAAAAACTTCTATCAACCTTTATTAATGATAAAAATGTATAAGTTTCTACTAGTGATAGTATCAATTATGATATATTTCTACGAGTTTCTATCACTAATAAACGCTAATAGACTTATATTGATGTCTACCTAAATTGTAAGAAATATAGAAAGTTTTGGTATAACTTGTAATTCGTTTGGTCTATTTTTCTACATTTAAATTACCTTGTCATGTCTTGCCCCATATGCCACTTCGTGCGACCAGATGAAGGCGCACCTAGTCATTCATCGCGCATCTCTCTGCGAGATGACTCACTGAACGCCTAGTATGTGGAACAACTTAACTTGCCTTTACTTAATGCAACAAAAGTTAAAACTTTATTTCGTCGCCTAATACTCTTTACATAATACAAATCAACTCTAATCGCTAAGCAGTAAGATCAAATAAAAACAACAACAATAATGCAGTGGAATAACATAACTTGTTCTTTTTATTAATTTAACACTTTAGAGAGTACATACTTTACAATTACATTCCTTTTCTCGTTAAACCACATAATTAAAACTGAATTCTGATCCACTTTTCCCTCCTTAACTTGGCTTATACGTTTGAGGTCCATTCCTTACTTGGCTTCAACGCATGACTACCCGGGGAGGGGAGACTTAAAACATAAGTAAAGACTTAGTGAGTGATGGGTTTAGGAAATACCTTTTTGAGAAATACAAATATTTTCAGATATCACAACCACAAGGCCATTTCATATATGAATATAGATCTCATTGCCTTAAATATAATCACAAGCTATTAATGCATTAAATTCAGTCACAACCATGGCCACAATTCCTCACAATTCAAGTCATCAAGCATTCACTACTCATCACCGGAGCCTAGGTTACTCCTATCACTTGTACCTGGGATTTTCTTTCATTAGCATCTCATCCCCTAAACTTGTGATTCACATTTACTAGCATCATGCGATGGACTTGGGATCCACTTTCACCAACGTCACACGATTTTCCTAGGATTTCCACCAGTGCCTCATAATATTCATTCTTTCTCAGACCTAAGATTCACTTTTACCAACATCTCATCAACTAAACCTAGGATTCATATGTAACGCCCCGAATTTTCGAGGTAAACTTTTACCGTTTTATGTAATTTTTCGGGAATTTTAAATTTTGGATTTATTTCTGAAATTAATATTTGTAAATTTATATAATAATAATATAATAGTAATTATATTATTATTATCATTAATATTTATTATAATCTTTATATATAATTTGATATTAATATTTTCTTTTATTATTATTATTATAATTTATTATTGTTAAATATTATTATTATTATTATTTATTTAACTTAATATATATATATATATATATATTTTTTAAAAAAGAGAAACCCTACTTACCGCGCGCGAGCCCCCCCATCCATTTTCTTCGTTTCATCTTCCTCGCGCGCCGTAGCCATCTCTCTCTCCTTTCGTTCAGCGCCGCCGTCCACCATCTCTTCTCCGTGCACGCCGTCGCCTCCATCCCCGTCAAACCGTCGCGCACATCTCCATCTCCGTCTCTGTCCACGTCGTCGAAGCTTTCCAGCTTCGACGTTCGACCGCCGCGGCCTCCCCTCTATTCTGTTTTCCTCTCGGGCTCACGACGCCGGCCACCGGCGTGCGCCCCACCTTCTGCCAACGCCCAATCGCTCTCCGTCGCGTTGAAGCGAAGCTTTTTCGTCGTCGAACGCCGGAGGCCGATGTTCGTGGTCGCCCCGGTTCCAAGCTGACCTGACCCGAGACCCATTTCCAGCCGAGCCGCGAGCCACAAGCAGATCCAGCCGAGCCGCGAACCACAAGCCGAGCCGAGCCGTAAGTTGACTTGAGCCGAGCCGCGAGCCGCGAACCGAGTCAAGCCGAAGATCGAGCCGAGCCGTGAGCCACAAGCCGTGCCGAGCCGAGCTGTAAGCTGACTTGAGCCGAGCTGCAAGCCGAGCCGCAAGCCGAGTTGAGCCAAGCCGAGCCGAGTCGAGCCACCTAAGCCATATTTTCCTCCCTCCACTTCGGGTCACGGTGAGTCTTCGGTGAGGATTATTTTGATGAACTTCCTAATGTTGCTACGTCCGATTCGAATTTGAATATTGGAATAAGATTTGGTCCCACCTTTTCTCCCTTGAAGGTATTAAGGAGTTGACGTTTAAGTTCTCGGGTTCCGCGGCAGGCTTGTTTGGAGATAGTTTTCCTTTCCTCGGGTAAGTCAACGGATGTCGCTTAGGACCATTTAAAATGAGTTCTACTAGTATTATCGATTAAAACCTTCGTGTTTTCGTTTAGGTGGATCCGTTGAGCGTGGACTCGATCGAGGGGCATAACCGAGTTTCAGGTAAGGGTTCTCCTACTATTGGACCTCGAAGCGAGGCTGGAAACGTAGTAGTCCACAGGGGATTACACGTTGGTAATTGTACCGAATAAATATATGTGTGTTGACTTTTAAGTAGGGGTGTAAGAATAACCCGATCAACCCGAGAACCCGAACAACCCAACCCATATTATATGGGTTGGGTTGGGTTAGTTTAAAATGTGGGTTGGGTTGGGTTAAAAAAATTTAAAATTTTCGGGTTGGGTTGGGTCTCGGGTTGGGGGTTGAAAAATTCGGGTCAACCCAACCCAACCCGAATTAATATAATATTAATATATTTATATTTATATTTATACTTTATATTATATTTTTTTAAATAAAAGATTTATTTTTAGGGTTTCTTTCATTTGTTGAAATTGAAAATCTTCAAACTTCAAAGGACAGCAGTAGCCTCACGTCTCCCATCCCAGTCCCTCCTCAGCCGTCATTCACATCTCCCCGTCGTTCACGTCTCCCCAGCCCCAGCCCAGTCGCCGACTCCCCCGACTCCCCAGCCCCAGCCCCGACGACTCAGCCCCGACGACTCCCCCGACTCCCCAGCCCCAGCCCCGACGACTCAGCCCCAGCCCCAGCCCCGACGACTCGTTCACGTCTCCCCAGCCCCAGCCCAGTCGCCGACGCCCTTCACGTTCAGCCCCAGCCCAGTCGCCGACGCCCTTCACGTTCAGCCATTGTAACAGGTTTGTTCTATTTGAATTTTGAAATTTAAATTACATTTTATATAAATTATTGTTTGTATTTTGAAACATATTTATATAAATTTTGTTGGTTACCATAGAGATGATTGGAACTCTTTGTGCTTGGAACTCTTTGTGCTAAATAAAGATGTATCAAAATATAGGATTGGAACTCTTTGTGCTTCTCTTTAGTAAAAACTAAATACTTGAGATTTTAGACACTGGCCTCCTAAATAAAGATGATTGGATGTATCAAAATATATAAATAAACATATTTATATAAATTTATAAATTTTGCTGGAAATTACATATTTATATGAGTTGATTGGATGCTTGCTGGAAATTACATATTTATATGAGTTGATTGGATGCTTGCTGGAAATAATTGCGGTGATGGTTGATTGAATGATTGCTGGAAATAATTACTGAATTACATAGAGTGCTTGCTGGAAATAATTTTAATTATGGTTGTCGTAATTGTTTATATTGTTGGTTGATTGTGTGAGCTATCTGACTTTAGCTGTTATACTTATATTTTTTTGTTGGTTGCGATTGCCTTGACTGTTTAAAATTGTTGGTTCATTGTGTGGGTTATCTGACTTTAGTTGTTATATTCTTTTAGACCATGGAGACAAGTAGTGGACAACATAGTGAAACTAGCCCCAGTCTTAGTCCTAGTCCTGCCCCTTCCACTAATAACGCAACGGGAACTGTGAGTTCAAGTAAACCACCACTACCAGATAAGAAGAAAGTTAGAGCCACTAAGAAAACAACTTCCACGGTATGGGATCACTTCACAAAGTTGGAAGAGAATAGTTCTAGGTGCACATGCAATTATTGTGATAAAGAGTATTGTTGTGATACTACATCATGTGGAACTAGCACATTATGGAAGCACCTAAAAAATCAGTGTAAGAAGTACCCATATAAGGAAGTAGAAGTAGGACAAACTATTTTGACTCTCCAAACTTCCACTAGTGGAAAAAGTGGTAGTAACTTTGTGACCTCTCTTTTTAGTCAACAATTATGTAGGGAAGCATGTGCTAAGATGATAATTGTTGATGAGTTGCCATTCAAGTTTATCGAGAACGAGGGATTTAGAAATTTTTGTAGAGTGGCTTGTCCTAAGTTTGACCCTCCTTCAAGAGTTACAATTGCTAAAGATATATATCAATTGTACCTTGATGAAAAGAAGAAGTTGAAATCATTCTTAGTTTGCAATTCTCAAAGGGTATGTTTAACAACTGACACATGGACTTCTTTGCAAAATGTTAACTACATGGTACTCACTGCACACTTCATTGATTCAGATTGGGTTTTGCATAAAAAGATTTTAAACTTTTGTCAAGTTGCTAATCACAAGGGTGAGACTGGAAAGTTGATAGAGAGTTGTTTATTGGAATGGGGGATCGATAAAGTCTTTTCTATAACTGTTGATAATGCAAGTTCAAATGATGGGGCAATTTCCTATATTATGAAAAGACTTAGAAGTTGGAAAACCCTAATTTTGGAAGGAGAACTGTTACACATGAGATGTTGTGCTCACGTAATTAACTTGATTGTAAATGAGGGATTAAAAGAAATGCACGATTCAATTGCTTGTGTTCGTAATGCTGTACGGTATGTTAGATCATCTCCTAAAAGATTGATAAAGTTTAAAACTTGTGTGGAGCAAGAAAAAATTGATTGCAAAGCTCTTGTTTGTTTAGATGTTCCAACAAGATGGAATTCTACATATCTTATGCTTGAGCATGCACTTAAATTTGAAAAAGCTTTTCAAATATTAGAGGAAGAAGAGTTAGATTATCAAGACTATTTTGCAGAAGATGAACATGGGAAGAAAAAGATTGGGCCACCAAGTAATTATGATTGGAAGAATGTTGAAGTGTTTGTCATGTTTTTGAAGGTGTTTTATAATGTCACTAATAAGATTAGTGGTTCCTTATATGTGACTGCCAATTCTTTCTTTCATGAGATGTGGGGGATTAATGATCTTTTAATTGGTTGGAGCAACGAGCATAACTCTATTTTACGTAATATGGCTATAAATATGAAGTCAAAATATGACAAGTACTGGGGTTCAATTGAGAAAATTAACAAGCTTGTATTTCTAGCTGTGGTGCTGGACCCTCGATATAAATTGGACTATGTTGGCTTTTGCTTTGGAAGTATACATGATGATGCTACGGTTAAAGTTCTTGTTGATGGGATTCAAGCTTATTTGATGCGTTTGTATAATTGTTAAAAATCACAAAATGGTGACTTTGCCTTTCGTAATGATTTGAGTGGTCAAGCTGTTGTTTGCGAACAAGTTGAATCAAGTGATAGTTTAAAAGTATTGAGTTCGGGAACTACAATGGAAACTGACGCGAGTTGTAGAGTATTATCACGCTACAAGAGAAGAAGACAAGAACAAAATACTTTAGAATTGAGGAATGATGTTGATCGGTACTTATCCGACCCTTGTGAGGAGCTAAATGATCAGTTTGATGTTCTAACTTGGTGGAAATTAAATGCGGTCAAATATCCAATTTTGTCAAAAATTGCTCAAGATATTTTTGCCGTTCCGGTGTCTACTGTGGCTTCTGAATCTGCATTTAGTACTGGAGGAAGGATTCTTGATTCTTTTAGGAGTTCCTTATCACCTAAAACAATGGAAGCTTTGATTTGTACACAAAATTGGATTCGTGGCAAAACAACCTTATTGGATCTTTGTCCAGAGCTTGAAGAAATGGAAATTTGTGAAAAAATTGAGAACGGTAAGTTTTGTACTCTCCAACTTTTATTTTTATTGAACATTGTATTCTTATATAGTTATATTACACTTTATAATTTTATTTTGTGTTTTTAGATAATATCAAGTCCTCTATCACATCATCAACGTGATCTAAGCATGATTTATGGGTTGACAATTTTCATGGTAAGTTGATTACTTGTATTTTCGTCATTTCGTTTATTTTATATATTTAAACTACTAACTTGGTATGTTTTTTTTTTTTTTCAATTTTCAGGACAAATTTGATTGCTTGGGATGCTTATTGGATTTTAGAAATTTATATTTGGCTTCTCTTATATTTAAGAACTTTTTTATTCCTTTATTATTAAAGTTGTACTTAGTGTTCTTTTATGAGTAATTTGTTTGGATTTATGTATCTTAATGTTCTTTGAATTTGTTTGGATTTATGTATCTTAATGTTCTTTGAATTTGTTTGGATTTATGAGCTTTATAAACTTTGGTATTTAAAAATTTAAAAAGAAAAAAACAACCCGACAACCCAACCCAACCCAACCCATATTTTATGGGTTGGGTTGGGTTGGGTTGGATACATAATTCGGGTTATTCGGGTTGGTAACCCACCCAACCCGAAAATATGGGTTGGGTTGAGAATATCTCCCAACCCAACCCAACCCAACCCATTTACACCCCTACTTTTAAGCATTGTTATTATATTCTTGTCTGAGGTAAGAGAAATCCGATCGCTAGTTGTAACTTGTGCGCTATCGGGTATAAGGAGTTTCTTGCTAGTAGACCCCGATGCTAGATGTCCGGTATAGTGTGGTTATGTTAACGGGTTACGTGGTAGATTGGAATTGCATGTCGATGGACCTTGAAGTTACGGTTACGCGTATGGCAACTGAGGATGTAGTTGTTTAAATCTGTACTATCTGATTGGTAAAGCCTATGGCGAGATTGTAATATGAGTGTTGATGGGGTATGACTGTTGTAGACGGTTTAGTATGGACTGAGGGGTAACAGTTAGCTTCATCTATGGAGTAGTGTGCCTTACTGATATGTGCATCCTTCGGGAGCACTAGACTGATATGTGCATCCTTCGGGAGCACTAGACTGATATGTGCATCCTTCGGGAGCACTAGATTGATGTGTGCATCCTCGGGAGCACTAGACTGATATGTGCATCCTTCGGGAGCACTAGACTGATATGTGCGTTCTACGGAACCACTAGACTGTTAAGTAGGGTACCTCTGAATAGGAAGATAACTGTTGTTCCCTAACGGGCCCAGTAGTGGGTCCCTTACTGGGTATGTTTATACTCACCCTTTTCTCTTCTTAAACTTTTCAGGTAAGGGCACAGCGAGGGGCAGACCGACGAGAGGCAGGAAGGATGCGTGAAGGCCATATGGACGCGTCTGGTTTTCTTATTGCTTCCGCTATGTATTTTTGTCAGAATATTTGTTTTGTGATTTTGAACTGATGACTTGAGTTTTTATTTTAGACTTCTATGACTGATTTAAATTAGGGCCCGAAACTGTTTTTTTTTGTAATGTTTCTAACGTTTTTAATGAATCGTAACCGGTCCGTTTTAAATTTTATGTTGTGTGGTCGAGTATTGGTATTTAGTAGTGACCTCAGCTTAGTCCGGAAAGTTGGGTCGTTACATCATATTCACCAACATCACGCAATGGACCTAGGATTCATTTTCACCAACGTGTCTTATAATATTCCTCTTCTAGATCTAGGATTCGCACTCACCAGCATCCAACATCAATAACACATCTCATACTTGTTTAGACTTGAGATTCACATTCACCAGTAGCACACGATAAACCTAGGATTTCACTTTCACTAGTATCTCATCGTCTAGACTTGGGATTCACATTCACCATCAGCATAAGATGGAATTGGGATCCACTTTCACCAGCGTCATGCGATAGATCAAATGACATCACATCGTACAATGATCACAAGCCTACATCAAGGAAACATTAGCTCAAAAGCTTTTCATACAACACACAGTAGCATGCTAGTAACAATTCTAGCAATAACATCAAACATAAGATCATAAAGATTCACAATCAATCATAAACATTACTTTCATTGACAAAAGAATCATTTATTCGTTTACAAGATCATTTACGAAATACTTAGCCTTAACTCTTTCTTCCTTTAGCTTTCGGCTTCTTCTTCTTGTCCAATGGTTTGTCTCAACCAACCATTCAACACTTAGAACTCTTTCTAGACAATTTATCAGAATATCTATCATCTCATATCCTTCTTCTTTCGACCTCTTTCGTCCTATTTATATTAACCTTTCGTATCCAAGGTCATCTCCACGCTTTACACATGTCACTTTCTTATTTCACTGCACTATGCAATCAACCTAAACTCGACAACGTAAGCCAACATCAGTTACGAAAAGATATTTTCCTTGAGGCGCTAACCTTATCTCATCGAAAAGCCAAACTTCTTATCGTCTGACTCTTTTCTCAGGAAGCCATAGAACATTTGCTTCAGCTCAGAGGGTTGTCCAATCACCTTGTACAGACGTCCAACCTCTCATCAGAATGCCTACTCATTGGGACCATACTTAGGTGCAAGCACTTCTTTGCGCATCACTTCACCTAGTACCTAGTTCTTAGCATTCGTCACGACCTTCTTCCTTGCCAGCTAATCTCCTCGCGCTGCTTACTCTACTGCGGTAGCACTTAGATTCAATTGCTTCTCCTACCTCGCCTTATCTTCCATCACATCTTTTTTCGTAGAATGCCTTTTACCAACACTTTGTCCAATACGTCTCTTCTCAATGGGGCTCCTCTTCAACATGACTTCCTTTTCAATCTGGTCTTCACAACTATCTTCTCCTTTTTGGAATTTCATCCTCAAAATTCTACTCCATCATTTTCTTTCCTTTGTCCAACATAAGACCTGTTAAGACAAGTAGTTTAGACTCATAGTTAAGACAAGTAGTTTAAACTTGTAGTTAAGATAAGTATAAGCAGTTTAGACTCGTAATTAAGATAAGAAGAAAATTTGACTAAGTGTCCTAAAATAGGTGTTTTGGGTGGTCTACGCAAGAAGAGGTTGGTTACTCCGCGAAAAACGTTATGTGAGAAGAGTTTTGAAAGGTTAGGCAATTAGAGTTTTTTGCGAAATGGAATTTGGAGAGAAGAAACAAGGAAACTTCTTAGAAATTTCCTAAATTTACTTAATGGGCCACATGTAAGGTTTAAGTTAAGCATGATAAAGCTAAATCTTAAGATTACACGTGTATGACTAAGAAGCAAGAGGTGACAACTTATCAAGAGCTTAAGGGTGACTAAGCTTGTTTAAGGATTAATATAAATAAGGGTCTTCAGCCAAATTATTAGTCATGGTTATTCTGAGAATTTGAAGAGAAAAGTTCAAATGTTGAAGTGCTGCCAAAGTGTTTATGCGAAAAGACTATGCGAGAAGAAGAAGCCTTTGAAGTTTAAGTAGCTAAGTAGAGTGAGTGTTTTCTTTAAAGCGTTTGAATGAGTTTAAGCATTCTTATAAATTCTTTGATGGTTTGAAATGATGATTTCAATTTAAATGTTTCTAAAAGAGATATACATGAAAAGCTTATATGTTTCAAAGTATGATTTATGAATTCCAAAGCATGACTTGTTTATGAAGTGGTGTTCAAACCATTTGTTACTTCCTGTCAATGAGCTAACTATTATGTGCACATTTCAAGGCAATCATGGGGTGAAAGGGGCTACATGGTGATGAGAAGCTGGCTAATACGTTGAAAGGAACATATTAAACTTAGCGGCTTGAGCAATAAGGACAAATCTGTATATTCTCGGATGCTGTTGTTACAGTAGTCTAAATGCAAAGTAATGAGACTTAGCATAGAGAATGATTCGGGATGCTTGTCAAGAGGAATGTTTGGTAACTAATGTATGTTTATGCAAGGAGAAGCATTTATGCCAAATGATATGAACTAATATATTTTTGTTTTATGTTATATTTGATGAAGTGAGGTTTGCAAAGGTTTCGTAAAAAGGATTTCTTAAAAACCTCACTAAGTCTGTATATTTACGTTTTTAAATTTTATCTTCCTGTAATCAGGTGTTAAGGCCAAGTTAGTGTTGGGGTTGATGCCCTAAATCTCATGGTCTTGTAGTTTGTAATTGTATATATTATACAAACTTTTTATTTATCTAATAAAATAATGTGTTTTATTTTATTTGACATTTAGTTGCATTAACCCACAAAACCAATAAACTAAAAACCAATAAACAAACATTCAAGGTTATCTTCTGTAACTTAAACATGTATGTGGAGACGTACAAGTGGATCATGTTTAAGTGATAACCTAAATGGTCTGTAGTAAATGGATAAAGCTGGATACCTTATCCTTGTGACACTACGAATACGGCCTGCTTTGTAGTTGATACAATTGTTCTAAAGTGCTACAAATGATTTGATCATAATCATTCATATTGAGATATTAGAGCGGGGATATTCTATACAAAGAGTTTGTATAAGACCGGACCATGAAATGAATAGTCTCTCTTATTAACACCGTTACTAGTTGAGACTACATTTCACCAGGATGACTATAGGTGACTTGACCTGAATCTTGAGTGAGTTGTGAACTCCTGCCTATGAAGGCGATCCTTTGATTTGCATGGATGAGAGTGGCCTATGTAGCTGACTCAATATGCCTACCATTTTGGGGATTCGTCTGATTGGGGAGCTGGGAACATAGTTACACAAGAAGAAATTCACTCCTTCTCTATAGATAGAGTAAGTAGATAAATTGCTCTCTTCAGGTCTGATTTCAGGGCTTGAACAATGTGGCGTCACACCCTCTCTTGGCTTGAGAGGAGTTCAGTTATAGTAGGACTATAATTATTGTTCATTAGAGGAATCAGTGGTACTTAAGAAGTTATATGTAATTATAGGGGCAAAACGGTAATTTTTGGCCTAGCTGTACTTAAGAGCAATTTGTGAAGGGTCATTGCACTGTTGATTGGTTATATCTAATGGACACAAAAATATATCTACAGTAAGAAGAATGCAATTATTAGTTTTTAGTGGAACCACCAATAGTTAATGAATAAAGATTAATTTAATTAAAGAGTTTAATTAATTAATCCCATTTCATTGGAGCTTCAACCTGTAGGTCCATAAGGTCCCCTTGTTAGCTCAATAAGGATAAATGTGTATTAAATTTATGTTGGTTTAATTTGTATTGTTCAAATTGATTAAAGGGAATAAATTGTATATGATACAATTAATATAATGTATTTGATACATTATAATGTAAAGTTTATGTGAGAGAAGTTAATATTTGAATATGATTCAAATAATAATAATAGTATGAATAAGATTCATAAATAAACCATAGGTTAAAATTAATATGGATTCGATTCATATTAGAACTATAGATTATATGAGAGATCTAAACCGTTGGTTATTTATATATGATATGATATAAAGTATATATTATATGAGATATAATATATATTAATTAAATTTATATTTATTTTATTTTATTTAATTAATTTTTTTAAATAACGAGGATGAATAACTCCCTTGGGAGTTATTCTATGTGGGAAAGATGAAGCAAGTTATTTTGATAACTTTCCCCTCCATATCAATAATGGTTAAGATTTGTTTTAAAAGAAAAAGATTGTTTTTTTTAGACTCTCTTATCGATCTCTCTGTATTGCAAAAAGGAAACAAAATTCTCTAAAAAATTTTCCCTCACCAAAATTACAGAAGCCCACAACTCTCTGTGATTCTTTACTTGGATTATAACAAGGAAGATTTTGTGGTGTCTTGGAAGCTTGGAAGAAGAGTTCTTTAAGGTTCTATAAAGGTTAGTTTCTTTTCACCTTTTTCCTCCATGAGAAGCATGCTTAAGTTTTATTTATTGTTTTTCTTTGAATTTATTGGTTTTACAAATTGAATTTCACTTGCATGATGTTCATACGCTTCCGCTTTGGGAATTCCATTCCTTCAGTTAGGACTTGCTAGGCGAGAAGGCTACCAAGGTGTTTCACTTTCTAAGTTTAAAGACTTGCGTTATTGTATTATATATTGTATCATATTGTAAAACACTTAGCTTGAGTTTAATAAAGGATTTTATTCACTATCTTCTTGTGTGAAGTATTCTTATCGCCTAAAAGTATAATTCCTAAGTTTGTGTTTAAAAGGCTAGGCGATAAAGCAAAGCTTAAGGGCCTCAAGATTGAGTGTCTTTAACGTTTAAATGCATCAAGGATGCTTAAGTCACACCGTGTCTCGCATACTAAGCAAGGGCGTGTGTGGGGCGAGGTGTGACAAGACCTCATTACGAAACTTGGTAAATAGAATGAGAAGCTACTCTTGTTCGAGAAGCTATCCAAAGTTTTTGTTGCTTTCAAGTTTTATCTACTCATTCTTTGTGCCAACTCAAAGAAAATATCGATTTAAAGTAATGCTAATATTTACAATTTATTGCATTATATTGTTTTGTAAGTTAATTTTTATTTCCACTTTAGAAGTGAAAACTTAACGGGGTATTTGCTAATATGAGGTTTGGAACCTTTTCAAAATAATTGGAACCTCAAAGGGAATATTATTTGTAATATATATATATAGATATAACGAAAAAAGGAGAAGTGTTAGAGGTATGGAAACTTATTGTCATAAATGAAGAGGTAATCATACATATTTGTTAAATTTAATTATTTATCACTTCTTAATTCTAATCTAACTATTAATAATATGATTTATTAAGATTTAAATATAGTTAATTTTTTAAGATTCTAACATTTATTACTTAAAATTATATTTATACAACAATTTAGGGAAACTTACATAAATGTAACAAAACTGTAAACTATTTACGGCTCGTGTAACAAAGCCCATACTGTTAGCTATTTTATAAATATTTCAGGTTTGCCCTTCCATCTTTCTTTTCTTCCTCGTGATTCGTCTTCCTAATGTTATTTCGTCTTCCCCTGCGATTTCGTCATTCTTCTTTTCTCTTTTTCTTTTCTGCAATTTCTTTCCATCATTTTTCTTATTTTTCAATTCTTTATCTATGTCGTTTAATCTTTCCATTGTTTTTCTTCTTTTTCTCTTTGTTTTTTTTTTTTCGCTTCAGAATCTTTTCATCGTCTTTCTACTTTTCCTCTTCTTTTTTTCGCTGCGATTTTTTTCCATCGTCTTTCTTCTTCTTTTTTTTTTACGCGTTTACATTTGGGTAACCAAATCTAAACGACTGTGTATAAGACTGTGTAGAACAAAATAACAAAATCTAAAAGATCGTGTACAAAGAATCTTGAAAAAAATCATTTAGATTGGAGTAGCCAAATGTAAACGAGCGTGTAAAAAAAGAAAATGATTGCATAAAGAATCTAAAAAAAATCATTTAGATTGGAGTAGCCAAATGTAAACGATCGTTTAAAAATGTAAACGATCGTGTAAAAAAAATAAAAGAACGTGTATAAAATATCTTGAAAAAAAATCATTTGAATTGGAGTAGCCAAATGTAAACGATCGTGTAAAAAAAGGTAAACGATCCTATAAATAAATCTAAACGATCGTATAAGAAATCTAAACGATCGTGTACCAAAATAATTAAAAAACTCATGTACCAATTTTTTTTTAAAAAATCATTTAGCGATCGTGTGACAAAATGAAACGATGAAATTGAAAAGATAAATTGTAGCCATATCTAAATGATCATGTATAAATTATAGTGATATTTAAGCGATCACGTATAGCCATATCTAAAAGATCGCGTTGTAGCCATATCTAAACGATCGCAGTATAAATTATAGCCATATCTAAACGATCGCGTATAAATTATAGCCATATCTAAATGGTCGCGTATATATTGAACCATATCTAAACAATCAAGTATATATTGAACCATATCTAAAAAATCGCGTAAATATTGAACCATATCTAAACGATCGCGTATATATTAAACCATACCTAAACGATTGCGTATATATTAAACCATATCTAAACGATCACGTATAAATTGTAGGTATATCTAAACGATCGCGTATCAAAGAATAACCAAATCTAAACGATCGCAAATATATTACGCGTGCGTTATTGACAGCATGGTTGACGGGGCATTTTTGGCATTTTACATGGTGGGCTTCTGGGCTTTTTCCGTTTTTGGAATTCTTCTATAGAGTGTAAATATTTTGCTGCTTTTTATATTTTCAAAAAGACCCAAATAATTTACTTAGCATACAAAATGTAATATGTTTTCTTTTTCAGGTAGCACAAATTCAAATTAGTCTATACAATGACTTGATCAAAAAGTTCAATAATATTATAGAGTTAGAAAAATATTATAAAAATTAAAATGTTGGAAATGTAACAAAAAGACATTATATATAAAGAAATACTGTTGGGGCAAATATTGAGTCGTTTAAAGATAGCTTATTCTCAATCCATCTCATGCATATGTTCAATACTGTGATATTTTTATGTAGAATATGAAAGTAGACTCTGATACAAACCACTACTACAAAATCTACTTTACTTGACACTAGCTACTTTTACGTATTGACCATTTTAAAGGAAAAATCTCGAGTACAGTGTCAAAAAAGCGGAGTTTTCATGGAATTTTTCAAATTATTTTATGTTAGCTTTTACTTGACGTTTTTTTCGTGTCAAGTATAAAGGAGAGTTTACTTGACGTTTTATTCATGTCAAGTAAAGTGGACATTTACTTGAAGTATAGTTTGAAGAAAAATAAAAATTTTGAATTATTTTACGTTAGCTTTACATGATGTTTTATTTCTCGTCAAGTATAGTAGAGATTTACTTGACGGTTTATTAATGTGAAGTATAGTGCAGAGTTTACTTGACGTTGTGTTCGCGTCAAGTATAGTTAATATTTACTTGACGTGAAAATAACATCAAATATAGTTAACATTTTTATTTAAAAATGTTTTGGGAATGTCAAATATAAAAAACAAAAAAACAAAAAAACAAAAAGTATAAAAATACAATTTATTTCCATCCTTTCATTAAAAAAATTTAATAAAATAAACTTATTAAAATAAATTTATTAAAATAAACTTATTAAAAATTATTTTAATAAAAAAATTATTAAAAAAAATTATTTTATTAAAACCTTCCCTCCAACCCTTTCATTTCCAAATACCCTTACTACCATCGGCTGCACCTGCTCTACACCAGTGGCACATGCTCTACACTGGCCGTGTTTTTCTTCGTCTTCCTTGTTCGCTGTCGACCTAAATCTCTCGCACGAACCTTTTCTTCATCTTCCTTGTTCGCCTTCACCCTAAAACTCTCGCACGAACCTTCTCTTCGTCCTCCTTGTTTGCGAAAATCAAATCAAAACTATTTTATTTCATTTTATAACCATCATTCACATTCATCTTCCCTGTTAGCTAAAAGTATGCCTTTGTCGTTTAAACATTGTTTCTCCTTCATTTTTATCAAGTTTATCAAGTTCTTTGTTGGGCTGTACTATCAGGTTCTTCAGCAGCAACCTGACTATGTTTATTGGTTCTATTCTCATGCCAGTACTATGATCTAGATTGATGGCAATTTCAAAGAGTCCGCCATTGTAATGCTGGTATTTTTCTTTTACATGTTCTCCTTTTTCAAAATTTCAAATTGTAATGTTACAAGAGAACAACTTTCACTTGTTGGTGATATTTCCATAGTTCCAGTTATCTACTTTTTCTTGTGTATAAAAGTGAAGGTAGAAAACATGATTATTGAAAATAAAGTATAAAAGTTCTAGAAAAGCCAACACTCAATGTAACGCCCCAAAATTTAAGGTAAATTATTTTATTTATCTTAAGTTTAATTTTACTATTTTGGGAGTTATTTAATTGTTGAAGTTCGTTGGAACTTATTAGATATTTTAAAAAAATACCTAATTGTTTGTAATTGAGAGATTTTGATTAATTATATTTTGGTTGTGTAATTAATGAATTTTTTTTTAGTAAATATATTATGTGGATAATATAATTAGATGAGGATGGTTGGTTTTGGGAGAGAGGGAAATTTGAGTTTAAAGAGGAGATTTGGTGGGATTTAAATGAAGAGATAGTGTGAAGATTTTTTGGGAAAGAAAAAAATAAAAGAAATTACTTTTTTCTATTATATAAGCATTGGGATGCGTGCAGACCCATCATTTTTTTCAATAAAACCCTAAAGGATTCTCCATTAATCCTAGCCGCCGCCACTTACTTCATCGTCGCTCACCTCCGCTGCGCACGTCCTCCGCCTCCGTTCGACAACCACACCTTCTCACCGAGCCAATCTTATTTTGTAGCCAATCATCGCGTTGCGCCATCTTCATCCAGCAGCTGTCGACGGGCCTTACCTTACCGTCCGTGCATCGTTGATCGAAGCCCAGCCATAGGCTCGTTTGCTGGTGAGCCGATTATCTTCGTCACCAAGTCATTCGTCTTTTCCGTCATCCGACGACCAAGTCATTTTCCTTTGTCGCCATCAGCCGCAAACTCGAGTGGACTCAACAGCAAGTCATCCACCAACCACTCGAGCCGCGCCCCAGGCACCGAGCCATGCGTGTGGGTGCGCGAGTCGCATCTTTCAGCCGCCCGAGCTGCCTTTCCCTTCACGTCGAGCCGCCCTCCTGCGTCTGAGCCTCACGCCTATGCCAGCAGCCTCAGTCGAGCCGCCTTCTGCCTTCTAGCCGAGCTGCCTAACTGTTTCCCCTGTTTTTCAAGTCGTTTGAGCCACCAAGCCAATTTTTTGTCCTTTTCACTTGTTTTTGGTAAGTTTTAATTGGTTTTTTGGCATACCCAACAAAGATGTAAGTTTGGACCTTCAATAATTTAATTCTGGATTAAATTAAATTATTTTTCTTCAAGGGCCGTTCGGATAGTTTAGAAGTGGGACTGAGGAATTCTCCCAGCTAAGGCTAAGTTGATCTCAACCTTGATCGTGGGTAAGTTACTTCGAATGGATTTTTGGACCTTTAATTCTTTGAGGGTTAAGTTATTCACATCCCGATCGTCTTAGTGTTTCCTTTGGGTACACTAAAGAGTAGTTTGTCCTACGTGTTCCTTTGGGTTCACCGAGGGCCAGATATGTTCCTACGGGACCACAGATTGCACGTGTTCAGGAACATGCGAGTTCAGAGGTACTACCTTTACAGGACTCTAATAGGAAGTTAATAGACACCTAGCGGGACTAGTAATGAGTCCCTTATTGAGTTTATTTTTATACTCACTCTTTCTTGTTTAATTTTTCAAGCAGAGGTAGAGGTAACGACAAAGGTAAGCTGGCGACTGAAAAGAAGTGACCGTGACGAGCCATATGGATCATTTTGCTTACGCTTTATGTCATTGTTCAGATTCAAGTATTAGCATTTTTATTTGATTCTTTTATTTCTATTTTATTTCCTTAAAACAAGATAGGGCCCGAGTTAGGATTTTACTTTTAGAATTATTTCCATATACATTTGTTTATGCTTTTAATGAGAAATTCGAGCTTTTGTTTTATTTTTCTATTTTAAATTTATAAATTTTATTTATCTTTTAAATTAGTAATGACTTCGGCTTAGTATAAGGAGTTGGGTCGTTACACTCAACATACCTTAACTTGTGATAAAGCATTCTCGATCCAAAATAAGGTCGTTGATAATGTAAGTACTTTCCATATTGTTTAGTTTTTTTGTGTTACACTTTCTTATGATTATTGATATATGTGGCCCTATCTTGATAAGGTTCATCTGTTTCATCAACAGTACCCATTCTTAAGTCATTCTATCAACTTTTTTGTTGGTTAAACTATGTTAATTCCACCTGTCATGCTGCCACATATTTTATTTGCCCTTTCCTTTACTTTTTGATTTCCCCCTCTTTTCAAGGTACTGATGTGATTCAACTCTTCTTAGTTCAATATAAGGCATGGTTGTAGTATAGTAACGTCTATAAGGCATGTTGAAAACTGGAATCACTTTTTTGTTGTGTCCACTTGAGATTATGTGAAAATGAATAATTGAAAAATAAACAATGTTGATATTAGTTAGATTCCATCTGAATACCATTGAAAATCTCTAGATTACTCTACAAAGTTCATCCACAGAGAGTATAGCCATTGATGTGATTTAAAGGAATTTTTTTCCTTTTGATCTTTTGATTATTATGAATTTCAACCTTCGATTCTTAATTATATGTTTTGTATTTTAAGTTTCTTTGATGTTTATGCTCTGTTGCTTTGGCTGTTTCTTTAGCTTGTTTTTCTTTTGATGTTTAATTTAGGCCTCAATAAATTAGTACGAACTATGTTGTAGAATTGTTCATTTACTTGAGTTGGTGATTTTCTAATGCAGAAGTACAAAAGAAATGCATACCCAAAAAGCAGACTTGCAATGCACGAATGCTATACAAAGTATGGAAAAGAGGTTAATTTGATTTTTCTTTGTTTTTTTTTTCTTTTTATTATTGTTCTTGTTATATAAGTATAGGTTAATTTGTAAATTCCATCCTCATAGTTTGGAGAAAGTTAGAATATAGTCCATATGGTTTATTGAAAGAATTTAGATTTTATGGTTTGATTACCCTTGTAAATAATCTCATTGTATTTAGGTTTTACCTTTGATAGCACTACTAGTGTTGTGACTGTGAGAAACACTATTAGAAAGCTAGGAGAGCAGACTAAAAATTAAGTCATCTTCACTACGTATTTTCGCCCTCTTTGTATGGAAAAAGATTACTCCCTCACTACACTTTTCTTCGTATCGGTGTTGTAGGAATTTGTTATTTGAAGTTAATTAAAACTGATCCCTTTGTTCATTTCTTATACTGTTGGTCACTTTTCTATTGATCGTCAATGGAGTTTTGCTCAAGTTTACATATTTGGTAGCTAAGGTTAACATCGATGAAATGAGTCATCTACTCGCCGAATATGTAAGCTAACTATATTTATGTTTCTTTTTTTTATTCGCTAAAGAAATTAGTTCATTTTGATCTATACTATACTTTGGGAAATGTAGGGCCTTTATGATTTTTCAATCTCAGAAGAATTTGAAAAAGACCAGAAGAACAACATTCTGGAAAGCGGTAAAGGTAAATATATTTATAAAATTATTTACAATTTAATTGAGCACATAATCTAATATGCATTGTTATTTTGGTTGTGTTATAGTGTCCTTTACAAGTAGGTAGTGTTGAATGTGAATATTATGTCATGAGATACATGCGTGAAATCGTGAGTAAGGACACAAACATTATTACTAATGTGGTATGTTTTTAAACTACTTACATTGTAACATTATAAATAGTATAATATGATTATTTTTAATAAAGTGTCTACTCGACTTTTTATGTTTTATAGATTGATACAAGAAACTCATGCTCACAACTTGAATTGGATGAAGTACGAGTGGAGTAGGCTGAATTTTTAGCTCGGTACATATGATAGACACACCTAGATATGATTTTGTTAATTTTGTATTGGCTAACATATGGGAATGCCCATAACCTTTTTTGTGTAAATGTTTTGTTCATAGTTATTATGCTTATATACATGAGGCAATAGAAGCAAGAGGATAGACTTTAGTTTTGGTATACAACACATGTATTTGGTTATATAAGATACTATTATTATTGTTGATTTTGGAATAGGTCACAAATAAGAAATTTTAGTTGGCTATATTTGGATTGGAGTTGTGTAATTGTTGATGACATTACTAAGAAGAATGAAATTATTGTTGGTTTATTTATTATCCTAAATTATTTGTCAATTTTTTGTTGTGTAACTACTGGTTAGAAAGTTTACTTTGTTAAATGATATGTTTTATTGAAACGAATGTACCTAATGTAGGAAATAGAAAATGGAAAATTTGTATATAAAATTTTACTTGACGTGTAAATAGTGTCAAGTATACGATCTTACTTGACGTGACACGTAAAAGGTGTCAGATATATGACCTCACTTGACACATAAAAATCGTCAAGTGCGATGGATTACTTCACGTTAATACAGTGTCAAGTAAACGTAAACTTGACGGTTTTTTAGCGTCAAGTAATCTGATTATACTTGACAGTCGATTACTCAACACTTTTAAAAATGTCAAGTAAAGGTTTACTTGAAACTGTATTAACGTCAAGTAAATCAATTTCTGTAGTAGTGAACTCAACGCAATGAAAATCACTTAAAACAGAATTCAAACGAAAGAGAACGGTCAAATTGAACATCAGGGGAAAATTCGTAAATATTCAAAAGTCGTGACACGCGTCAGCCATCCACACGCGCGAAAAAACCCTGGCGTCATGCATTTCGAACCCCAAGTAAAGCACAAATTTTCTGGATTGTCCTAATAAAAAACGGCGTCAATTTGACCCTCTTCACACGTCTCAGACGTCAAGTTTTCGAAACTCACCAGACGTAAAAATAAAATAAAATTATTCAATTTCCATCCGTGCACGTATTCCTCCGTTTGCCAACCACCCTTTGCCATGTGTCTCCTCTTGAAGACGCACGTCTCTCCATCGCACATGAGTTCGATCCTCAACTTTTGGAAATTGATTTTTGAAGGATTTTCCAACTGCAAACTCGTAATTCTTTTGCAACTTTCCAAAATTTCTCCTTTTTTCCGTCGATCTGAAGCATGCCTGGGCCTAAAGGTCATGAGTTCGAACCCATGTGACGGTTATTTCATTCTTTTCTATATAAACCCCTAATTTCCCACAATTTCATCATCAATTCACCATTTTTTTTTCTCAAATAACCCCTAGATTCTCCCAATTTCCAAAATCCTATCTATCATTCTGCCATTTTTTCTCTCTTCAAATTAAATTCCAGATTTCTTGATGATGGAAGAATAAATTCTTGAGGTAAGTGGGCTTAGGTTTAATTATTTCTTTGAGAATTTCTCTTCTTTAATTTTTCATGTAATTAGGGTTTGATGCAATCTTGATTTTGATGTAAATTTTTGTTGGAATCCCTAATTTTTTCGTATCAAGAATTAAACCCATGTCTCAATTTCAATAATTCTTGTCAAATTCATTTTTTATTTCAATTTTGATTCAATTTTTGTATGCCAGATACTTAGGTATGACAATTAATGCAAGATTAATTGGATTACTTTTTACTGCACAAAAGTTTACTTGATTCTTGATTGTTTCTCACCAATTCTTGAAATTGAAAAATGCTTTTTTGGGTATGAATTTTTCTTGTTCTTGGCATTTTTTTTAAAATTAACTACATACTTTTTTGGAGTCTTTTAAAAAATATAACAAAACGGAAAAGTATTTATACCGTATAGAACAATTCCGAAAACGAAAAAAGCCCACAATGAAAAATACCAAAAATGCCATGTCTACAACGTGCGTAATAGATTTGATACATGATCATTTAGATTTAGCTATTGTTTGATAGACGATTGTTTAGATTTGAATAGTCAAATCTAAATGACTTGTTTTTTCAATATGTCATTTAATTTGGTTATGCGATCGTTTAGATTTGGTCGTTTAGATTTTGGCTACACGATTGTTTAGATTTGACTATCCCAAATCTAAACGATTTTTTTCAAAATTGGCACACAATCGTTTAGATTTGACTAAACGAAATCTTGAATCAAGAACCCCTCTTAATTAAGCATTATTCAATTCTTAATCATCTTTGATTCAATAATAAGAATAGATTAATAGCTTAAGCTCATTCCTCACTTTTATTATTGAGTTTCAATCTTTAATTTATTTTTCTTGTGAATTGACTTGCAATTTAAAGTTTGCCTTAATTCTTGGTCCTTATTGATTTTCCCCAAATTGTTTTCAATGCTTTTCTTTTCTTTTTGTTACTAATCTCATCTCTTTGAAGCTTTTATTCAAAAAATTTTACTTAGCCTCGCTCTCTTGGGTTCGGCACCCGTACTTTGGTAAGAGTAAGGGTAAACTACAAATATTTTAGGGTTGAGGGAAAGCGAATCTAGGTAAGCACCATTTTTGTCAACGTACTTGTGTTTAATAATAACCTCACCTACATTGCATAATTTTTTACTCATACAAAATCGCCTTTGTCAAATACTAATTTAAGCTTTATTATATTCTTTAATATTATTATTTTTTAAATTTGCCATTACATACTATTTATTTATTTTAGCAAAAATATATATTAAGGTTGTCATGTGCAACACATGTTTTTAGTTATCTATATCTATATGTAAAAAGGTAAAGAAACCATACCTATTATCTCACACATTAATTTAACCTATCATTTTAATACGAATGAAATTCATATTAATTTAATATTTAAATCTTAATCAAATATTAATACTCTGAATCCAATTCAAAACTATTAATGTATCATATTCATTATATTAATTTTATCATATAAAATTAAAATTCTCTTAACTAATTTGAATATTTCAAATTCTTTCAAACACTAAATCTTTGTTTAACACAACTAGCAAATGGGTTACGGTTATAAGCTACAGTGTTGAAAGATTAATTACTTAAACACTTCTTATTCAAAATTGAGAACTGGAACTGTAGGAAATGACGATGAAGCAGGTGTGACACTTTCATCTCTTATGCATCTCTGAAAAATTCGAACGAAGGTTCTGATGTTGGTTGAAGGTAGTTCTCAGGATCATACTGAAGCAGGTGTAACCTAAAATTTCTAGAGAAGGAAGTTATTATCATGTCTGAGTTTGGCAAAAGAAATCTTGTAACTTGAGATAAACATTTGTTCTTACGAGGAAGAGTCATTTGATCCTTTGTTTCCATTGCTGACGATTGGGTCATGACGATAAACCACTAAGGAATTAAAAAATACCAGAATGGCCTTTGGTCATTTGACATTACACTGATATCAACTAAAGAAAGTAAAACACTAATTTAGAGAGAGAATTATTGTTGCAAAAGAAAACTCAAAATTTTGTATATATTTTCCTGCTATACAAAACCACACTATATAGAGAAGCTTGGCAAGCTTTAAACACACATGCCAGATTATGCCTGTGTAATAAAAGGAATTAGAATAACAGACTAACAAACTCTTGTTGGTATTGAGCCCTTATATCATTCCTTTACATGATAAAACTTAAATGGGCTACCTTAACATAAGTATTTTAGCTTTCGTGTGTTTTTGAAAGTTGAAATGTGTACAGAAAAGCAATTGAGATTTTCTTTTATGCATATACAAATGGAAGATCTGGCATACGTGCAAGAAGTAAATTTTCTTTCTTTCTTTTTTAGACAATTTCAATCAAAGAAATAAACATTTACTATCGGACACTAATAATCAACATTAAAGGTGGATCAACATTATAGGTTAAAATTCTACCAATTGTGCCTTGCAATAAAATGATTGCATCATTAAATACCTACAATAACACATTCTTCGAAACAGTCTACATATCTATCATTGTACGCCTCTAATTTTGATTTTTTCTTGATATTATAAATCAAACGTGTACTGATGTCTTGTTAGGGCAATGTAAGTGTATCGGAGGTATTGTTAAGAAAATTGAAGCCCAAATTAGATCCCTTTTGTTTGCTTAACCAACAAGCATGAGCCTCAGTAGATAGAGGGAGGTGTGAGTTATAATGAAACTGGGCGGTACTGGAGAAGATTATATACACACACAAATTTGAAGAAAAAATATGCAAGCATGGCCTTGAACTTCACTCAAAAAATTGATGTGAGTTTGTTCTTCTGCAATTTTCTTCTCATTACCGTTGAGAGTTTTGTAAGCTTCGCAACAGTGATATATGAACAATTTTCTTGAGAGAAATCATTCTTAGAGTGTCGTAAACTCTTGTACTATTCTTTCTAACCATTTTAGTGGAACTTGCATCGGTGGTAAAGAACTGGACATAACAAACACAGGGTGAACAAATATAAACCAAGTGTCATCTCTCTTTCCTTAAACTTGATTTATTATCTTTCTTGTTGCTTAAAAGGTTGGGTTAGTTTATCTATTCTTTTAAGCTAGCGAGTTACAAATCGTTTATTCCACATAATTTGAAATGAATTAATTTGATCTGGGATTGTTAGATAATATATATATAAGAAATTGCAATGGATAGCCATTTGAGAATATGATATAGCAAATATAGTATATGCTTTAGAATTGTGCAAATATGGCTAAACTCTCATTTTTTAAAATACTCACCATCATAAATTTGTATTATTCCCAAACTACCCTTCAATAACGACTTATTTCTTCTCCAACATTTTAAGGTCCTAATCATCATTTCTTATACGGGAAAAACGATTTGTTCTTCCTATTTTAATCTTGATTTTAGGATATCAATAGTACGTAACTGCAATATGAAATATAATAGTTGTTGATTGAAGAAATTATATTTAACATTCGTTTATTATTTTTCTCTACGTTCTTTGATGTGTATTTTGAGTTGAATCTAATTTCAGATGATTTTGTTTTATTTTTTTACATTGGTTTTGTTTTGGTTTTACTTTGTATCAGTTTTGTATATCAGTGTTGTAATATACTCATATTATATATGTATTAGTTAGTTTATATACTTAATTACTACATGATTTTCAGCTTTTTCAAATTTTATTCAATTCATTATAGTATTATTAAGTAGAATGATATAACTTAGTGTATCATTATCAACTATATCAACAATATATTATTAAAGCGTATCAACATATCAGTAAATTGAATCATTATAAAGTATGTAAATCAAGTTTACAAGTGTATATTAATAGTGTATCAAGTGTATAAGTAGGACTTCAAGCATATCAGTATTTAATCAATTGAGTGTATAAGTGAATAATACTAAATGTATGTGCAGTACATCAGATGTATCAAACATGTCATGTCCTTCAAGCGTGTCAAATTTGTTGAGTGTACCAATGAAGTAATAACAAGCTTAGTAAAGATTTATATAAATGTTGTTTTCATTAGTAAAGATTTATGTGTGATAAATTTTAAAATTTATTCTAAGAATTAAATAAAAAGATATCTTTCTTCCTTCGAAACATAAAAAGTAGATATTGATTTTCTTATTTTATATCATATAAGAACTAAATACGAGAAAATAGCACAAGTTAAATTATTAATCAAAGTTTATAGTATATATATATTATAAATGTAAATTATACAACAATTAGGAGTAATTACTTCACTTTCCTTATTTACTTGTATTGGTTTAAACTCTAATTGAATGACCTATTAGCCTACTAGACTAGGATGATACATTAAAAGGAGTAAATCCTGTCTATGCGTTGCTAAACGTCACAAGATATGCGTGCAATACAAGTTTTCCTCTTTATCTCCCAAGTGTAAGTGCACTAGAAGAAATCTAGCCTTTAATGTCACTTGGCAACCAACATCTTTGCGAGCGTTATTAAAGGCCTTTAATGTCAGTTGGGCTTTAATGTCGATTTAAAACCGACATCTTTGATAGCCTTATTGAAGACCTTTAATGTTAGTGGGTCTTTGATGTCAGTTTAAACCATTAAAGAGGCATTCAATGTCGTTTTTTAAACCGACATTAAAGTTGTCTTTTGGGACCATTTTTACTAATTTATATTTATTAAATTTTTTTCATTATTGTCCATTTCTTATGTAGCCAAATTGTTTAAAATTGATATTATTTGTCTCGAGTTATGTCTAACAATGTTCTTTTTTAGAAACTATAATATTTCTCTTTTACTTGTACATATACAAAATCAAATCTTAATATTGTGTATATTTTATATATACAACTTTGCTCCAAACACAAAGAAAGTGAAAAGTTTTATTACATTGATCATCCTTAGCAAAAAAATTAACAAAAGTTGCAACCAATAACATGTCAAGATGCTCCAGAAATGACTAACTTCAAGATCTTGTGTCACAATTATGAGGTCCTGACTTATTGTACTCATTTATGGATTTCTTCTATTGTAGTCATTTGTTTAGTGATAGCTCCCTGTGAAAGACATCATGATAATTTTTGTCTTAGTTGATAAACATATTTCATGAATAACTTCACAACTTAAAAGAACATAGAGAAATATAGAAAGCGACCTTCACCCTTGAAGTTCTGTTTTCTGCTTTTCGAGAATCAGTGGGTCATCCTCAACATCAACAAATACTGCAAAACCACAAAAAAAAAAAAAAAAAAACACACACACACACACACACACAAAACATTAACAATTTCTTAGCTAGCTCCGTCTTCCCTTTTTCCTTTTATCCTATTCATTTTGATTATTTAGCTAAGAATTCAAATTATCCGAATCAAACCAAAAGAATTATCAAACAAGGCGATATAACTTTTCTAAAAAATCAATTAGAAAATCTTGAGAATAGTTTCTTCTTCCCACATCTCAATTCCCTAAAAAAAGAAAGGCTTGGAGAAAGTCCCTGTGAATCAAACAACCAAAAAAAGAAGAAACCATATAGTTATGCATAAATTTGAAGAGTTGGAAAAGAAAAAAATCGCAAACCAATAAAGAGAATAATGATGAGACAGTGATAAACCAATAGGAGAAAACAACGCTAAGGGAAACACCAACAGTGATTCAGAACATGAACATGGGTTGAAACACCAACACTAAATCATGATAAATTAACCCCTAATATGCATGGTACCTATTATGCATACACATAATTTTTATATAAACGTATAATAAGAACACATGAACTGGAATTCTAAAATAAAATATAAATTTGTTACAAATTTCAAGTACCCAATAAATAATTTACTACAGTTTGCATGGTTTGGTTTTGCAAAGTTGAATCTAATAATCAAAGTTAATGTTACCTCAGACTTTTTAATCTAAAAATTCGTAATGATGTGTATTTCAAGCAATATTTCTTTCCTTAAAGCAATATTGCTTGAAACACTCCTCCATAGACTTGGCTAAAACTGGAGCATCGATGTATGACATTTGTAAACTGGAGACCTGATTACAAAAGATGATCGACACTCGTAAATTATAGCCTCCAAAACTAGATTGACTAGCTACTATTAAGTTAAATTCATTTGCAAATACCTAGCTTTGGCCAAGGAAAAATGGAAAAAACAACTAACTAAAAAATAATGATAATAAAGAACACCTCAATCAATTTCCATTTCTTGACTTCAGAACACGTGAAAATTTAGTTTGGTAATATTAGAACATACTCTAAAACTGTTCTCAAAAGTGGCAGACCTATATCCATAAGTTCCCATATGCCCAACGACCACCATAACCGAAGAAGAAGGAGCTGCAAAAACAGGAATCAATTAAAATCATTATCTTCCTACTTTTCTTTAAAAAAAACAAAAGCAGATTACATGAGTGAAACTATACCTGGTACCATCTAGACTAAATAGAGAAAGTGGAGTAACATTTTGTCTTTGATATATAATAGATTACCAAGCCATTAGATATTTGTGGAGATCTAGAAGGCAAAAAGCAGTTATGCATTCAGTACCTTGCAGCCACTGGTTTCCATGAAAAAAGCAAAAAATTCGTCCGTCGTTCTATAAGCTGCAACACATACTCCCTGAGTTTCCTGTGTTAATAACATTTTTGAGCCAGTGAATAAATAAAAAAGAAAGCTGCATGATGTGTAAAAAGGTTTATTGCAGGAAAATAGAAGACTGTACTAAATATTCAAGGGTCCTAGGGATGTCTAATATCGATTTTACACCAGCTGAGATGACAGCTACAAGGGTTCTTCCTAGCTTGGTGAGATTAGAAGATATATCCATTATTGAAAAAGGTAGTTGAAAACAAATAGAGCACAAGGAAAAAGTCATTTTCATGGGTTTGTTGAAAGGGAGTGCTTGCCATTCTTCCATACAAAAGTATTTTACTTTGTTCACCATGTCTATAAACGCCTTCAATGCCCCCAGTCACAAACATTGGGATGCCAACCTACAATAAATTTCCATGAACAACACTAGTGAGAAGGTTAAAAGCTGAAAATTGTGAAGTATATGTTTAAGAATCAAATACAGAATAAAACACCACAACATATTTTTCATCCATATTTTGCATCCAACATTCTGTCTTTTATGTATTGATGAACTTTGCTTAAGAATACTTTCTCAACTTGAGGAAAAGTGATGTACAATACACCAGAACATGCAAAAGCATCAATTTAAACTTAAATTCACAAATAAACCTCTTCTTTAGCATAATGATGATAAGAATAAGTTTTCATACTACCTTATATGAAATCAGACCACATCAAGAAATTAAAAAGATAAAATATGGCAGTTTGAAATACAAACTTTCTGTGGACCCTCTGGTGTTTTTGTGGTTAAGTGAAGGGTACTAATGGTATCTTATCATCCCATTGCGTAGATAGTCAAAGAATTGCCTTAGCAAATGCAAGCTTTAAATTTTCAATGTTTCTCCATAAAAACTACAACTATCGTTTCATTTCTGCTCATTATATGTCTCAAATTTCTTATATGATATTTATTCTAAAATATATTGATCAAATTGATAAAAAACTGAAGTTTGATTACCAATGCTCCTACTTTCTTAGCCATTCGATTTGCTCTCATGTCACTCTTCTCAATAAAAACTTTCCTATTATTTTGAACATCATTTGCCTTTCAAAACTTTTGATATGGAGCAGCTGCTCTAAGGGTTTCATCAACTGCTAACCTCTTAACAGACCTCTGCAAAATATGACACTCAATAGAAAAGTGTGCTTCAACACCAAAATTAAATTCACATATCTCGAATGAAAGGGTTAGGAAGTTGGCTAACATTTGGAAGCATTAGTTTAATATACCCTCCCCCATCCAACAAAAAGATTACATTTTTTGCCCACCCATCCTTTCCTCTGCGTCTTTGTGCTTGTTGTGCAAAGAAAAAAAATTCATCTACCAAACCTCCTTCAGCATCAAAAATAAATTCTTCAAGTAATTGCTTCGACTATTCATCCTCTTTATCATCGTTTTCATGCTTATGAAAGGAATTTTTGAGTTATTGGTGAATACAAACAAAGAAATTGAAAGTGAAACACGGTACAAAAATTGAAAAGTTCTAGGGGAAAAATCTGAATCAGCTAAATGGGGGGAAAAACATTGACAAGCATTCTCTATGGGCAATCTAAATGTATATATGCATCCTTTTCTCTTGTACTATCACAATCAATGTGTACATCTACACTAGATTTATCGATCTATAAACTTTGAGAGGTCGATAGAGAAAAAGATGGAGCTAGATCTACGAAAGAAACACAACAGAGCACCAAAGAAACGCCAGATCTGGGACGATCTGGGATGGTGCAATGGTGGTCACGCGACTTGGTTAGACAGATCTTGGTAGTCGTGGTCTTCAGAGTTGGAGATTCATAGATGGTGGTGAAGACTGAGCACGGTGGTGGCGAGGATTGTACAAGAGGACGGTGGTCACAAGGTCTGGGCACGATTGGTGTGGCCGCATCTGTTTAATTCGGAGAAGAGAGGGTGTGAAATGCGCAATTGAGAAGAGAAGGAAAGGAAATTGAAAACCTAGAGAGAAAGGGAAAGATGCGTGGGAAAGAAGAGTAAAGTAAGAGATAGGAAAACTTGATTTTTTTACTAAATTAAAAAAATAAAAAAAATTATAAAGGAGCTTTAATGTCGGTTTTAAACCGGCATTAAAGCTCCTTCTTTAATGTCAGTTTAAAACCGACATTAAAGCTCCTTCTTTAATGTCAGTTTAAAACCGACATTAAATGTCTGCCTTTTGAAACCCGACATTAAAGCCCATTTTTCATTTTTTTCACCTAACATTAAAGGCCAGATTTCTTGTAGTGGTGAAGAGAAGTTTTCTAGTAAGTCTAGGGTCAAACACAAGAAATTAATGTTTTCCTAATGATCTTATCGTGCAACTAAACTCATGCGAAATAATGTGTATATAGTATGTATATATGAATAGTATAATTTAACCTAGTTATCTACACTAAGGTGCCTTTGGTGGTACAAGGTGGAAAGTGAACTCAATTTGCAAGCATGGTAGGGAAGAATGCTTGATTAACTAATCGCAATGAAGTGTGCATTAATAGTTCAAGACGATGAAGACATATATTAACTTTAAAATTAAAGTGAGTGACCTTTCGATGCCCTCGCCATACTTGCTCGCCCCTCAGGATCCAAATACTTAAATTTAAGCTATGATTTGTATCTAATCTACTTGTCTGTACTATCAGTAATTTATACTTTTGTCATACATGTTAACATCTCTGCAACTTATGTAAAGGATAAATTCAGCTATGAGATTGTATTGCTACAATCTCCTTACTGCTTGCTTAGTTAACTACGTACTTTCACTTGTCAGGTGATTGCGATCAATACCATTGTCTTTCTCTCGAATACACAATGCGGTAACACTAGCGTTTAACAAAGCAAAACTTATAAAACATACAATCAGATTCTCGAGTACTAAAAACACATTTCATCACTCATGAGCTAATTAAACATATTAAACATTGATAGTAGAAGAGAAATGTGAGAATGATAGAAGAAACACATTAATATTAATAACATATCTTTAGGAATTTCAGCCATAAAGTACTTACAACAAAAGAAACAAAAAATGGAGTACAAAGAAGTGGGTCAAAGCTCATAATATGATTTTCCGTACTCCTTGGCTCTAATTTTTTCCTATTCGTGAGGGGGGAATGGTAGGGGAAGAACTCGCTCTCTCTCTTTGCTCTAAGCTCTCACCTATAACTTAAGGGAGGAAGAATGAAAGAGTATGAACTTGTTTTCTGGCCAAAGATTGCACACCCAAATCTGAAGTAGAGGCTTCTATTTATGTGCGAGGGATGATGTTGACAGGACATCCGGTGTGTCATTAATGCTTTTGAAAAGTTGCATTGGCGCTGCGTAGACGTCCTTTTGTCCTTTCTTCTGACATTCGAGCCAACAAAATTTTTCTGCTAGTGCATCAGATCTCCTAGCTTGATTGCTTGTCGTTGTGTTGGTCGAACGCGTCTCTTCACGTAACGTGCTATTGTTAAGCTCTACTTCTTTTTTTATTATTATCGTGCGATAAAACATGTAAAACGCGATAAAACAAGAATGAAGTTCCTTTGTAGCATGCGATATACAAGTAAATCAAATTCTATACTTTTTCCCATGTTTTCTTTCATTCTTATGCAATAAAGTCTCATTATTTTAAATAAAAATGCTACAATAACATGTATTTCTACAAGTTATAACATCCCTTATAAATTTAAAATAATGCTTGTCATCAAACATTATCCTAGGATTCTAAGCCCACTAGTACAAATTTGGGTTTTAATGACACTAGTAATCAAAATATTGGGTCGTTAAAAATAAAAAAGGGGTGGGGTAGAAGTAAAATGTGTCGTTAAAAATAACAAATGAGGAATTTTTAATAACAGTTTTTGCGTCATTATTTAATTTTTCTTGACATAAATTTGCGTCATAAGAATAAACTCCGACAATTTTTTTTTATCCAATCGAAGGGTAATCTTCTAAGAGGTAATAGGGCAATGGGTATTCGATTTGTTTAAGAGTTTCTTCCCTTTATTTCTACTTTTTTGTTTGTGAGTTAAATTTGCATCTAAAAAACTTGTTTTGATTCTTGTTACGAATTATCTTAATATTCCCTGCATATTCTTTTATGTTTTATTTTTTCTACTAACCACCTCCCTTTCAAAATTCATCGATCCAACTCCAATTTTTATAAAGTTCTCTCTAAATTTCATTTTGGCAAAACTCTTCCCTCTCCATTCTGCCATTTTTCTCCCAAAACTCCAACAATCTTTTTTGATCCAATGGGAAGGTAATCTTTGCAGATACAACATTTTATTCTTTATTTATTTTTATTTTTTATTATTATTTACTTTTTATTTATTTATTTTACTTTATTTTTATTTTATTTTGAAAGTTGTATTTGAATTTGAATTTAATTTTTTTTTTAAAAAAAAATATCACTATTCTCTCTATTTTTCATCAACTCACTCAATTTTCTCTCCCGCTATTTTTTTCCCTCTCCATCTTCACGAGTCTCCCACATTCTCCATTCTCAAAACAGGATCCCTGCCCTCACTGCCCTATCTTACTGCCTTATAAAAACAAAAGAGAAATTTTTTTAGAGGATATGTTAGATTGAGCTAAGGAAACTATTCTGTCAAATTGGTCTTCAAAGCTAGTTTTTTTTTTTTTTTAATTTTCTCTCTTTTCCTTCTCTTTTGAAACTGTGAACCGTGTATTTTTTCAAATTTATTTTTATGGAATTTGATTAATTGATTTTATGGTGACTTTAATTTTGTTATAGGTTAAGGTTACGTCACTTGGGTTTATTGTGCTTTTATTGTTGCTTCGGATTTAGCACCAATTAATTTCAATATGCTTCAACATCGTTACATTTAGGTCATTTGAGTTTACTTGCTTTAATTTTGTTAGGTTTAGGCCAATTGAATTTTTTGTTGCCTCAAATTTAGCAGATTTAGACCAATTGATTTCAAAGTATTCAAATTTGTTAGATTTAGGTCATTTGGTCTCTGCTTTACTTGCTTTAATTTTGTTAGATTTAAGTCAATTGAATTTATTATTGCTTCAAATTTAGCAGATTTAGGTCATTTGAGTTTATTTTGCTTCTTTAAATTTATTAGGTTTAAGCCAATTGATTTAATTTGAATTTGTTAGATTTAGGGTTTAATTTGGTTTTTATTAATTTTTTTGTTTATTGTTTATTAAATATGTTAGCATGTTTGAAATTAATTAATTAGACTTGTGAATGACAAAATAGTTTGTTAGGTTTGATATTTATTTCACAATCTGCATATTACATTTTGTATTTGTTTCCCAAACCTATATTATTTCTCAACGTATATATTATTTTCAATATATTATTTTATATTATTTCAATTATATTTATTCTCAATCTGTATATTATTTCCCAACTTGTATATTATTTCCAACATGTATTATTTGTCAACTGTATTGTTTGTTGTATTATTGCCAAATCGTTTGTAAACTTTTTTATATGTCAACCTGTATTTGTCATATTTCACATTGTTTTGCTATTATTATCATCATCATCATTATCATTATTATTATTATTATTATTTATTTATTTATTTTTCAATTTCTATTATTGCAAAATGTATGAAAAATTCATTTTTTTTGCCATATGGATATAAAAATTTGAGACATGAAAGAAGTAATGTTCATTTATGGATTTTATGTTTTAAATTCCGTAAATACATGAAATTAATTCATAAATTGTTTATAAACAAAATATATCAACAATTTTATATTTTAAAATGAGACTGAGTAGTGTTTTCTTTGAAATTTATTAATTCATTAGATAAATGAAATTTCCCATTAAACACCTATGATGGAGATCAAAATATCAAAGTTTGATATTTTGGTATTCTTGAGGTGAATGAAAAAAAAATTGAAACAAAAAGAATAAATTCCATTTTTCTAATGGCTCTAATGCCACCCATATAATTATTAATTCATGTTTAGCTTTTTTCTTATATGTGAATTGATTACCATGGGAGATTTTAAAAAAAATCAAATAAAAAAGTTTTTTTTGTGAGCCTTAATTTAGTTTAAAAGATAAATTTTGGTAATCATTTTTATGGGTGTTGTAGGGTGCTAACACCTTCCCTACACACAACTGACTTCCAAACCTTAATATGGTTGGTGACTACTCCGAATCTACTATTTATTAAGATTAAATAATCGAGGATGTCGATCACTTTGTGTCGTGAAAGATGTAAGAGGGAAATGGGTATTCAATTTGTTGGAGAGTTTCTTTCATTTATTTCTAATTTTTGTTTGTGAATTAAATTTGCATCTAAAAAACTAACTTGTTTTGATTCTTGTTATAAATTCTCTTTATATTCCGTACATACTCTTTTATGTTTTCCTTTTTCTACTAACCACTCCCCTTTCAAAATTCATCAATCCAACTCCAATTTTCACCAAAATTCTCTCTAAATTTCACTTTGCCAAGAACTCTTCCCTCTCCATTTTGCCACTTTTCTCCCAAAAACTCTAGCAATCTTCTTTACTCTTCCCTCTCCATTCTGCCATTTTTCTCCCAAAAACTCCATCAATTTTTTTTTTAGTTTTTGTTCGTGAATTAAATTTGTATCTAAAAAACAACTTGTTTTGATTCTTGTTACAAATTCTCTTGATATTTCCTATATATTCTTTTATGTTTTCCTTTGTCTACTACCACTTCCCTTTCAATTAGACTTGGTGGAAGCATGCTGCCTGGACCTTCCATGCTTACCACACCGCGTAGTAAATGTTGAACACCCAATAAGCGGAACAACTTCTCTTCCTCATCCTTAACGCATGGCTTTAAACACTAAGCTTTCTTAATGTATCAGCGGAAAGTATCAACTTAAAAGTCATTAACTTCATCTTATAGATTTGTTCACTTTCACTTTACATCATCACGAGACAGACCCGGGATAATATAGTGTAATGAATACAAAATTTTCTATTATTAACTTAACACATTTACAAGGTTCAATTACAACTTACAAATTTCTTTACAACAAGAATTAAAACATATTCTTACAGCTCTCTTTTGCCTAACTCAGCTTTTTCAACTCTGCGTTTAGTTTACTCTCGCCTCATCATGTAGCAATGCACCTTGTTCCTTTCTTCGCCACCAAGGTGCAACTCTACGCGTTAGGGTCTTTAGGATTCCAAAAATCCCTTTCTTAAATCTCTATCTTCAATCCCTTCTCGCAAGTTGTTAACGTTCTAGTTCGAGGGCAGCCCTCCGTAACCCTTTTTTCTTTGCTTCATCAAACACTGCTTGTTACAGCAGGTACCTAGAGGGGTAAAAGCATAACTTAGTCATTCACCTCAATTGCCTAACCATCTCTCTTAGCGGATCGCGTTTCGGGGTGTTCCTCCTCTAGTTTAGCTATCAAGCCCTCTAGCTTCACAGGCTTGGCCTCACTAGCCTAGGTATTGTTCTCGCTTTCCAATTGAGCGGAGCCATTTGCGCTAAGGAGCAATGCATTTGCCAACCGACTCCCTAGACGGGAGATAAGATAACATAGCTATCATGCCACATAAGGCTACAAGGTAACTTTACCTTCCCTCCTTAAATCGGGTATAACGCCTAAAGTCCATCATTTGCTTGGCTTCAACGCTTGATGACCTGGGTAGGAAAAACTTTAAAAACATAAGTCAAACGGACTTAGTGAGTGATAGGGTGAGAAATATGTACCTTTCTAGGAAAGACAATAATAGTCAAATAACAAATAACAAGATTAGATCACGAGCAATTAATTTTCATCGCATCAACCACAACCACCATTTCTATAAGCATGAAGAGATTTCACAAATTCAAGCCATTACACGTTACTATCAACTACCGCAACTGTCATCAAAAGCACAATTAATTTCTACGCTTTCAAGTAATCACGTGTTCCAATTCATTGTTGGGATTTCGGATTCTCCTCTTGCCTGGACCTGGGATTCACATTCAGTCAGCGTTGTGCAAATTACCTGGAATTTCCATTAGTGCCTCAGCACATAACTCCCTTTCCATTCAACTAGCATTTCATTGTGGCTTACCTAGACCCATGATTCTTCCTTCATCTGGACCTAGAATTCACATTCAACTAGCATCACGCGAGTTACCTAGAATTCCCACCAGCGTCTAGTGGTACATCGCATTTTCCTTTGACAAACAACCACTATAAGTAGTACACGAAAATGTTAGCATACTTACTTTCTTTCCTTACATAGTATCTCAATGGTCACCAAAATCACACAATAAAGAAAAACATTAAAATATTCTCATAAACATAAAATACTTCTCATGTATCACGTTTTTCAACACGTTACTAGCTGATGATGGAAGACATTTGCAAACATTTATGGAAAGCATTCGTAATCAATTCCTCCCTCGTCAGAGATTCATAGATATTCCACTCACGATAACTACTAAAAAACAACAATATCTACACAGATACTCACTTGGATTGGGAAGGATTGCTTGCAAACATTTATTTGTAACTTATATATAAGCAAGGAAAAATTTAAACATAAAACGAAAATTTTAAAAATCACGTTGGAATCTTGTTTATCACTCGCTCATACACTATAACCTCAATCCCTTCCTTTTCTGACGTTGGATTCCTCTTCTTGCCTAACAGTTTCCCCATCTGCTGTTTAGTTCTTTTAATTTTCTTGTTACTTTCATCAGAAAGTCTAATACTTCCGAAGCTCCCTCTTTTTCCTCTTTGGCCTTTGACCCTTTTTATAGTGACCTCCCATATCCGAGGGTCGTTTCAACACTTTACACGTGTCTCCTTACCGACTCGCTGCATCATGCAACCAACCCCATACTTGACACATGGGCTATTTGTCAGCGACGATTGGACTTTTCCCTTGAGAAGCACACCTTATCTCTTTAGGAAGCTAAACTCTTAAATCTCCTGACCTTCATATCTTCTCGGGAAGCATCAGACATTTATTTCTTCTCAGTGAGTGGTAAAGTCAACTTAACAAGAGACTTCTTCGCCTTCTTTCTTAGGTGCAGGCACATCTTTTCCACATTACTATGCTAAACACCTAACTTTTTGATGGAAAGCATATGAACGCAGCGGAAAAATGGATCAAATTTACTCTCGATGCATTGAACTACATAAAGATTAACATGCATAAACATAACCCTAATTACACTAAATTAAGGTTAAAAGAAACATACCTTCATAGCTTCCCATTTTCTCGATAATCTCCTCACAAACTCAGATTAAGACCTCCAATAGAGTTGACCTACTATTCTCTGAACAAGAATCAAGTGGTGGGACCCGATTTGTGAAGGAAATTTAGAGAGAGACGGAATTATGAGATGAGAGATTAAGTTTGAGATTTTGGATGAGAAAAAAGTTCGAAAGAATATATTGAAAAATAAAATCACAAAAGTTTGCCAAATTTTTTTTAAATATTTGAAAAAAGTCCTTTAAATAGACTAATTACATGCACTTAGTGTAATGACCCAACTCCTTATACTAAGTCGAAGTCATTACTGTTTAAAAAGGGTATATAAGTTTGTAAAGTTTTAAAAATAGAATAAGACAAAAACCTCAAATTTTTAAATAATAATAAAAAATAAACAAAGAAAATGTGAAATAAGTATAAAATAAAGTCCTAACTCGGGCCCTACCTACTTTTAAAGAAATAAATTAACCAATAGAGAAAGAACTGAAAATGCAATACTAAAATCCAAATTTTGACATAAGCGGAAGCAAACGTATCCCTATGGCCTGCCACGATCACTTCTGGTCACTCGCTAGCTTGCCCTTGTTCTTACCTCTGCCTCTGCTTGAAAAATGGAAATGGAAAGAGTGAGCATAAAAATACTCAGTAAGGGACCCACTACTAGTCCCACTAGATACCTGTTAACTTCCTATTAGAGTCCTAAAAAGTGGTACCCTTGAACTGGTACGACCCCGAACACGTGCAATCTGTGCCCCCATAGGAACATGCTGGTCTTT
The DNA here is from genome assembly GCF_025177605.1 of Cucumis melo. Lineage (NCBI taxonomy): Eukaryota > Viridiplantae > Streptophyta > Magnoliopsida > Cucurbitales > Cucurbitaceae > Cucumis > Cucumis melo. Next base: position 8,667,010 of record NC_066867.1, on the reverse strand, counting down.
GGTGATTCCCAAGGGAATACCTAAGACGATCAGGCTGTGAGCGGTCCCGTCGGATCACTCAAGTCATGTCTATGTCAATGTCAATGTCAGACTGGTAATCCCACCAAACTACGTAGTCATAAGTGTGAGCGACCCCGTCGGGTCTCTCCATCATGTCTGTGTCATAATAGTGGTGATCCTCAAGGACACCCATGTGGGTATGACTCTAATAAGAAGCTAACATACACCCTACCCATAGCATGTACACAACATCGCATCAATCACATCATAACTTATCATACATGTCATAATCACGTCAATTCATGCTATAACATAACAAACCATAGCGTACCAATCCTATCATATCATATCAGTCGTTCTCAACTACAACTATGTCGTTAGAACAAAAACGGTAGCATCGATGTACTATTCACGCTAACCATAGAGTAAATCAGCAGGCACAATGTCAATATCAATCTCTCTCTCAACAACCTTGAGTTAGCTACTTAGCTACCATTCATACGTAACCATAAATTCAAACATGCGGTCTTTTTAATATAAATCGAAAGGCTAGTAGGAGAATCTCTTACCTGGAGATTTGCTCAACGAATTCTAGCAGTAAAATCACGCTTCCCAAGTAGCGAAGGTCCTAAATGGTTAAGAAACAACAATTTAATAACTTAACCTTTTCCAGAATTGAAGTCCAAAAATCATTCGAAGCAACTTACCTAAGATCAAGGTTGCAATAATTTCCTTTAATTAGAAGGGGTTCCACAACCGGACTCCAGTGGTCCAACAGGTCCTTTAGGATAAAATAATTTAATTTAATTTAATCTAAAATTAAATCATTTAGGTCAAAAGATTAATCTTGGTTGGGCATACCAAAAACCCAAACAACTTACCAAAACAGGTAGGAAGGTCAAAAATAGGCTAGGCGGCTCAACAGTAACTGGACGGCTCGGCTGGATGGTAGAAGCGGCTTGCAGATGGCTGAGGGGGGCGGCTCTAGGTGCACGACTCGACTAAGGCGTGCACGGTTGCGGCTCACATGGCGGCTGACACAAGCTCGGGCGAAGACACAAGTCGGGTTCGATTTGCGGAGAAGGGACGCACGTCAGGTTTCGATCTGCGGAGAAAGGTGCGGGTCGGGTTTCGATCCATTGAGAAGAGACGCACACACGCTCGGCGATTTCGATGCGAGTCGGTTACGTGACGATGGGCAGTCGTAGAAGGTCCGTTGACGACGCTATCGCCCGGCGAGCAATGAAGTTCCGCGGATGGGTCGGCTCGTGCGGCGCGGCTAGGCTTGCAACGACGGCCGACGGAAAGCTTGGGCAGACGGCTGCGTTCCACTCCCGGCGGTGAGGACGGAAGGGTCCGCGGTTGGCTTCGGCTTGGTTGCGTCAGACGACTGGCTGCTCGAGACGACGGTGCGACGATTAGGGTGACAGGTCGCGGCGGCCAACGGTGAGGAAATAGGGTAGTAGAGGCGATTTAGGGTTAGGGTTTTCTCCTTCTTTGTGAAGATGATGATGGGGCATTAATTGCACATCTCAATACCCAATTTAAATAAAATAATTCCTTTTATTTTATTTTATTTTATTACTTTATCCTCTTTCCCCAAAATCTTCACACTCTCTCTCTTCATGTAAAATCACCAAATCCCCCTTATCTTCAAACCAATATCTCTACCAAATTCATTATCCAAATAAAATAATTATTATCCTCAACTTAATTAATTACGCAACCAAAATATCGTTAGTCAAGTTTCCTCAAGTAAATCCAAAATTTTGATAACTACACTAAGATAAAAATTTAAATTCCAAACTTTTGGGGTGTTACAACCCTCCCCCCATTGAAAAAATTTTGTCCTCGAAAGTTCTAATCCTCGAACAGCTCGGGGTACTGGGCTCTCATGTCCTCTTCTCTCTCCCATGTGACCTCTTCAACTCCATGGTTTCGCCAAAGAACTTTGACTAGTGAAATTTTTCTATTACGGAGCTTCTTGACCTCCCTTGGCAAAATCTCAATAGGTTGTTCCTCGAAGCTCAAGTTCTCACTAAGTTGCAATGGCTCGAGGTCCACTACATGCGTCGGATCTGCGACATACTTCCTCAGCATGGAAACATGGAATACGTCATGCACTGCAGAAAGAAATGGGGGCAACGCCAAGCGATAAGCTACAGGGCCAATTTGCTCATGTATCTCAAATGGCCCTACAAAACGCAGACTTAATTTGCCCTTCTTCTCGAACCTCAGAACACCCTTAATAGGTGCTACCTTCAGAAAGACCATGTCTCCCACATCAAACTCGAGATCCTTACGTCGTACATCAGCATAACTCTTTTGTCTGCTCTGAGCTGCCAACATACGAGCTCTAATCTTCTGGATGGTTGCGTTGGTGGTCTGAACTAACTCTGGGTCTAGCATTCTCTGCTCACCAACCTCACCCCAACAAACAGGAGACCTACATCACTTACCATACAAAGCTTCGAATGGTGCCATGCCGATGGTAGCCTGGTAACTGTTATTATAGGCGAATTCCATCAAGTGAAAGTGAGAGTCCCAACTCCCTGAGAACTCTAAAACACAGGCTTGCAGCATATCTTCCAAAACCTGGTTCAACCTCTCTGTTTAACCGTCAGTCTGAGGATGAAAAGCTGTACTGAAGTCTAGCCTCGTGCCTAAGGCTAACTGAAGTCCTTTCCAGAACTTCGATGTGAAATGAGCATCTCTGTCTAAAATGATGGATACGGGTACTCCATGCAGTCTCACTATCTCCGTCATATATAACTGCCCCCACTTACTGGCAGTGTAAGTGGATTTCCTTGAAACAAAGTGGGCTGACTTCGTGAGTCTGTCGACAAAAACCCAAATGACTATATAGCCCTTTAGGGTCTTAGACAGTCTTGTAATGAAGTCCATCGACACGCTCTCCCATTTCCATTCTGGTACACCCAAGGGTTGTAACAATCCTGCCGGCTTCTATCTAGGTGCCTTCACCTACTGGCACACCAAACATCTACTAACGAAGTCTGCCACTTCTCTCTTCATGTTCCTCCACCAATAAGCACGCCTCAAGTCTTCGTACATCTTCGTACTTTTGGGGTGCATAGTAAATGGGGAACTGTGAGCCTCAGTTAAAAGTTCTGCCTTGACTGCACTGTCTTCTGGCACGCACAAACGTCCATCGAAGGTAAGTCCGTCATCAGAGGATATGGAGAAATCCTCACTTTGTCCTACCTCTACTAATAGACGCTTCTCGACCAAATAAGGATCATTAGCTGAGCAACAATAATCCTCTATCTCAAGGTCGGCCGCACGATCAACTGGGCCAATTGTGAGGTCACTTCCCCTACTGAGACTGCAATCTCAGCTTTCTCGAGATCTCTTAGTAGGGGAGCTTGCTTAGTGATAAGCGCAGCTGAATGTGCAACCTTCCTACTCAACGCGTCAACTACTACGTTTGCCTTACCTGGGTGATACAAAATCTCGCAGTCATAGTCTTTCACTAACTCAAGCCACCTCTTCTGCCTCATGTTCAACTCCTTTTGGGTGAAGAAGTACTTTAGGCTCTTATGGTCAGTGAAAATCTGTATCTTCTCACCGTACAGGTAGTGCCTCCATATCTTCAGTGCAAAAACCACTGCTGCCAACTCTAGGTCATGGGTAGGGTAGTTCTGCTCATGACTCTTCAACTGACGGGAGGCATAAGCAATTACCTTACCCTGCAGCATCAGAACACAACTCAATCCTTTCTTTGAGGCATCACTGTAGATCACAAAACTTCCAGACCCATCTGGTACTGTCAGGACTAGAGCAGACACAAGCTTCTGCTTGAGCTCCTGGAAACTAGACTCACAAGCTGGGTTCCAAACAAATGGAGTCCCCTTCCTGGTCAACTAAGTCAAGGGACTAGCTATAGGAGAAAAGTCTTCCACGAACCTCCTATAATAACCTGCTAGACCCAAAAAGCTATGGATCTCACTGACTGTAGACGGTCAAGGCCAACTAGTAACAACTTCAATCTTTGCTGGGTCTACAGAAACTCCCTCATTGGAAAACACGTGGCCGAGAAAAGTCACCTTCTTCAGCCAGAACTCTCACTTAGAAAACTTGGCGTACAGTTTATTAGCTCGAAGAGTCTCCAAAACCTGGTGCAAGTGCTCCTCTTGCTAAGCCTCAGTCTTGGAGTAAATCAAAATGTCATCAATGAAAACTATGACAAACGTGTCTAAGAAATCCTTAAACACCCTGTTCATCAAGTCTATGAATACCGCAGGAGCATTAGTCAACCCAAAAGACATCACAATGAACTTGTAATGTCTGTATCTTGAACGGAAAGCGGTCTTAGGAATATCACTATCTCTGATCCTCAATTGGTGGTAGCCTGATCGTAGGTCGAACTTAGAAAAGACGGTGGCTCCTTGCAACTGAACGAACAAATCATCAATCCTCGGTAAGGGATAGCGATTCTTAACTGTCACCTTGTTCAGCTCTATATAGTCAATGCAAAGGCGCATCGACCCATCCTTCTTCTTCATAAACAACACTGGTGCTCCCCAAGGTGACACACTGGGTCGAATAAAACCCTTGTCCAGTAACTTCTGCAACTGCACCTTCAGCTCCTTTAGCTCAGCTGGAGCATTCTGTAAGGGGCCCTCGAGATAGGAGCAGTGCCTGGCTCTAACTCGATGGCGAAGTCTATCTCCTTGGGAGGTGGAAGTCCTGAAAGCTCGTTGAGGAAAACATCAGGGTACTCCCTTACCACTAGTTCGGAGGACAGGGAAACTTCTGGTTATCTGGTATCTACTACGCTTGCCAAGATGCTCTAGGTGAAGGAATGGATTTTCTAAAGCGGAAGCGTATGAACGCCGTGCAAGTGAAATTCAATTTATGAAACCAATAAATTCAAAAAAAAAAAATAAACATGCTTCTCATTGAGGAAAAAATCTATTTTGCAATGATGCTTCAGTGAGGTAGGATAAAAACCTCCGTGGGGTGATTAATTATCCTTCACTAAATTGAGACAATCTCAACTAAATATTACACTAGAATAACTCTTATTCCTATAATGGTTAGTCATCATTGTTTAGTCAAGAAATGATTAACTTACTTAAAAAAATTTTGTAAGTGTAACCCTTCATTTTAGATTCTAGAGTTCCGCCCCAATAAGTAATCCGTAGGGAAAAAAACCGATTGGAGCAAAAACTAAAGAAATCCTATCCATTTCTGGAGTTTGAGTAAAATCTAATGCAAACATCTTCCATAGGGGGACACAAGCAAAGGTGCCTCAAGGCCAAGCATGAGAATTTACTAAAAACTAATGAAAGAGACAGCGGGATGTGTTGACACACATCCCTCTCCCACTTACTATAAACACTATCTCCATTCACCTTGTTATTGACTTACACAAACACCACCCGTAGGAGGACACAAGCAAAGGTGCCTCGAGGCCGAGCATAAGTCTCACGGTGTGAATGTTTAAGGAGAAACATGAAAAGAAAAATGAAGTATCATATACCTCATTTCCTCCCACTTAGTGTTTTACTTAAAAAAAACAACTTAGAAAATACAGCTAATTATTTATCTAAGTCCATTATTAAATTGGCTCAATATAACTCTTATATTAGATAGTTTTAACAATATATGATTATTGTTCATCAAACACTTTGATAAATATAATCATGTATTGCATGCTTATAAAATGTTTGACTAATTCACCTTCTAGGTCAGTTCCCAGGTAGGGGTGATTCGTTACCGTCAGCTTAAGTACCCCAGCCTAGACAGAACCTTCCTTTGACAAAAGTCCCTTATAGACAAATATTTTATAAATTTAATCTTTTATTGATATCATTTTAATCCTATTAAAACAAGAAAAGATTAATCCTATTACTAATCTCATTAGAAATATTATTCATTAAGGTCTAGGTGAATTAATTTTAAACTATTTAAAACTAATTGTGACCTTATGTTAGCATGCAACTCTTTATTATAGATTTTAATTCTAAATTCATAAACTTATAACACTTATAAGAAAGAAAATAATTAAAATCTATAAGCATGCAATTCTAATGTCATTTAATAATTATATTCTCTAAGTAATGACATGCTCAATGCATTTTCATTTTCATCACACAATACAACAATTATATTAATGCAATGAAAATAAAAACATCCATCAATCAAACTATATAATACAACATTTTAAAATATAGGATGATGCATGGATATATTAGTTATACATGCTCTCATATAATATAACAATTATATTAAATATGATGCATGAGCATGCTTAGAAAATCATGCAACTAAAATACAACACTTATATTTAAGTATGATGCGTGATAATTATAATCCTAAGGTGAGATTTTAAACTATATGACATACATTATGCATATAATTAGTTTAATAAAACATCACATGCAATAAAAGATTAAATAGCAAAATAGACCGAATTTGGCACCCCTAAAAAAATAATCAAATTAATATAATCAAATTCTATTAATTTAATTAATTAGAACCAAAAAGAAAAAAAAACGAAAAATTGCCCAATTTGGAACTCGAAGCCACGACCTCTTGCAACAGTAGTAGACAACCAACCACTGACCAAAAAGCAAACCCCAATACTTTGAAGATGCGCGTAAAATATATATTTGTTTTTGTTTATATATAACAAAATCTACTACAACTCTGTACAAATTTGAATCTGTACGAACTGGAAAAAAATCCTCCGTAATGCCTCCGAAAATCGTTCATCAACCCAGCAACACTCCGGACTTACAGACTCGATTACAAAATTAAAATGGCCAAAACAACAGCCCCTTACATCAATCAAATTAATGAAAAAAAAACTGTAATCTAAGGTGCCAAAATCGAAAACATCTATTTTGCAAACCCACATTCAACAATGCAATTCTCCAAGTTCCAAGCTCCGAGACACCACAAAATCTTCCTCGTTATTCTCCAAGTAAAGAATCACAGAGAGTTGTGGGCTTATGTAATTTTGGTGAGGGAAGAAGTTTTTTGAGAGAATTTTTGTTTCCTTTTTTGAAATACAGAGAGATCGTAAGATTGTTTTTTTCTTTTTTTTTCTTTTTAAAAACAAATCTTAACCATGGAGAGGGAAGTTATTTTGATAACTTCCCTTTCTTTCCCACGTAGAATAACTCCCAAGGGAGTTATTCATTCTATTTAAATATATATATATATATATATATATATATATATATATATATATATATATATATATATTAATTAAATAAAATAAAAACAATATAAATATAAAATCAATATAAATTTAATTAAAAATATATTATATCTCATATAATATAAACTTTATATTATATCATATATAATATAACCAATGGTTTAGATCTCTCATATAATCTATAGTTCTAATATGAATCGAATTCAATTTTAACCTATAGTTTATTTATGAATCTTATTCATATTATTATTATTATTTGAATCATATTCAAATATTAACTTCTCTCATAAAAACTTTACATTATAATGTATCAAATACATTATATTAATTGTATCATATACAATTTATTCCCTTTAATCAATTTGAACAATTCAAATTAAACCAAAATAAATTTGATTCTCATTTATCCTTATTAAGCTAACAAGGGGACCTTATGGACCTACAGATTGAAGCTCCAATAAAATGAGATTAATTAATTAAAGTCTTTAATTAAATTAATCTCTATTCATTAACTATTAGTCATTCCACTAAAGACTAATAGTTGCACTCTTCTTACTGTAAATATATTTTTATGTCCATTAGATATAACCAATCAACAGTGCAATGACCCTTCACAAATTGCTCGTAAGTATAGCTAGGCCAAAAATTACCGTTTTGCCTCTGTAGTTACATCTAACTCCTTAAGTACCACTGATTCCTCTAATGAACAATAATTATAGTCCTACTATAACTGAACTCTTCTCAGGCCAAGAGAGGGTGTGGCGCAACATTGTTCAAGCCCTGAAATCAACCCTTAAGAGAGAAATTTCTCTACTTACTCTATCTATAGAGAATGAGTGAATTCCTTCTTGTGTAGTTGCGTTCCCAGCTCCCCAATCAGACGAATACCAAAATGGTAGGCATATTGAGTCGGCTACATAGGCCACTCTCACCCATACAAATCAAAGGATCGCCTTCATAGGCAGGAGTTCACAACTCACTCAGGATTCAGGTCAAGCCACCTATAGTCATCCTGGTGAAATGTAGTCTCAACTAGTAACAGTGTTAATAAGAGAGACTATTCATTTTATGGTTCGGTCTTATACAAACTCTTTGTATAGAATACCCCCGCTCTAATGTCTCGACATGAATGATTAGGATCAAATCATTTGTAGCACTTTAGAACAATTGTAACAACTACAAAGAAGGCCGCATTCGTAGTGTCACCAGGATAAGGTATCCAGCCTTATTCATTTACTACAGACCATTTAGGTTATCACTTAAACATGATCCACTTGTATGTCTCCACATACATGTTTAGGTTACAGAAGATAACCTTGGATGTTAGTTTATTGGTTTTGTGAGTTAATGCAACTAAATGTCAAATAAAATAAAACACTTTATTTTATTAGATAAATAAAAAGTTTGTATAATATATACAATTACAAACTACAAGACCACGAGATTTAGGGCATCAACCCCAACACCAGGTACCTTGGCTGAGTAGTTTACTAGCCTTCATGGCTGAGATGACCTTGGGTATACATACGATTTCTGCCCCCATTAAATTTGAAACTAGTCCCAGAGGAAGAGTTAAAGACGACTTTCTTACGGAAACAGTCTATGCTTGCATGGTTAGCAGACAGCCAATCCATGGCTAGTATTACATCAAAATTCTATATGTCTAACACTAGTAGGGTAACGTCTAACATATGGTTCGCTACCCCTACCTGACATGCCTTTATCTTTTCTTTTGACAACATGACCGCCCCCAATGGGGTAGAAACCGACATTATACTACTTAACGGTTCAACTTCTAAATCCATTTGTCGAACAAAAACTGAAGATATAAAAGAATGGGATGACCCAGAGTCAAACAGTACAAGTGCATAATGCCCCAAGATTGGGAGCGTACCTGTCACTACAGTACCAGCTCGCTCGACCTCCTAATGAGTCATGGCAAAAACTCTTCCCTGCTGTGAAGCGGGAGGCTGGTGCGGGGTAGTCCCAATGAGTTTCTGAGGACAAACGTCGGCTTATGCCCTGGTTGCTTGCACCTGAAGCACTCTCCGCTACCTACCAAGCAACGACCTCCATGAACTCTTCCACACCTCCCACAAGCAGGTAGCTCTCTTAATGTTCTTCCTGCAGTAGCCAGCTCCTGACGATGCCGCTGGAAGACACCTTCTGACCTCAAGTCTCGCTGCGGTGCCAAGACAGGCTGCGACTCAACCTTCCTCTTCTGACCATGGCCTGACCCTCTGCCTGCAGCCTTGGACGGATCAGCTCTCTCGTGTAGACTCAAGCCAGTGCTATGCGTAGTGCATCAGCATGAGTGGCTGGTCGAAGGGCTCGGACGATGCCCTGGAGGTCTAGTCTGAGACCCCTAACGAACTTCTCAGTCCTGGCAGCCTCATCCCTTACCCCATCGGGAGCAAAACGAGATATCATGTCGAACTCGGCGTCGTACTGCTCCACAGTCATGTCGCCTTGCTCCAAGTTTAGGAACTTTTGCTGCTTAGCGTGCTTCAGTTGGGAGAGAAGAACTTAGCATAGAAGCTCTCCTTGAACTGCTCCCAGGTTATTTTGCTGACATCGCCCCCCAACATCCTCTTAGGTTACACTTAGCCAACTAATTAATTTTTTTTTAATTACTATTGCATGTAATTAGTTCTCTCAAATGCAACACATCACATTCCACTTACAATTAGTGGAATAAGTTACCATTCCAATTTCTCTTAGTAGGCTTGGTGTCATCACCATGGATTTCCACTTAGCCAACTAAGAGTTAGTGAGATTATCTAACAAAATATTGGATTTTTCCACTGACTTTGATCAAGGGGCAAAATGGTCATTTAACCATTCTAGTCAATGTCAAAAATCAACATTTTGACTTTTTACCATTTTATCCACCCTGAAATTCTAACCTCCTGAACATAAATTCACATTTATTTTTCTAAAATTCAAATCACATTTGAAGATAAAGTCGGTCAAAGTTTGATTTTTTAAAGTCAAAATGTTAAAAAGTTAACATTTTGACTTTTTACAACTTTGACCATTTCTATCAATTGTGAGCTTCCGAATATGAATATGTATTCATATTTTTAATATTTAAATCATATTTAAATATAAAGCTCTATCTATAACTGATAATCGATGGCTATATCACATATATTCGTCAGTTTCTCTCTTTACCTAATTCGAATAATTTGAATTATTTCATTATATTGTTCTAAGTTAATTTCATATGAGCTAACAGAGGAACCTAATGGACCTATAGATCATGAACTCCAACGATCCGAGATTAACTAACTAAATCCTTTTAAAACGACTAATCAACATTTGTTAACTAACGGGTCATTCCACTAAAGTCTTATAGTTGCACTCCCTCACTATAGATATATTTATATTCATCTGATGTAACCATGATTAGTAAGTTAATCCTTCACAAGTTGTTCATAATCTCAGTTGGATCAAAATACTATTTTACTTCTAAGACTACATCTTGTTCCTTAAATCTCATTGATCCACTATTGAATAATTGGTTTAAGGTCCAACCTATAAACCGAATCCCTCTTAGGCTAATGAGAGGGTGGAGCCCCTTGTTCAAGACTTAAATTCAGTTCTTAAAGGGAACAACCTATCTACTAACCCTAAAGCGGGTAGGAATGAGTTCCATCTTGCACCATATATCCCTAGCTATCCATCTGATTTTACCCCTGCAATAGGAGGCTAGTTGGCCAGCACCGTTGAGCTACCCTCACCTATGCAGATATAAGAATAATTCTGTGGGAACAGAAGTTCATAGTTAGCTCAAGGTTAAGATTAAGTTATCTAGGTCATCATAAATCAAAATAGTCAGTTTATATAGTCAATAGTGTTATAACTTAAAAGTGACTATTTCATAGTTCCAGTCTTATGTAAACTCTTTACATAGGATGCCCCCACGTTCATGTCTCTAATGAACAATTTAGGATCACCTCATTTGTACTAACTACAAAGAGGGTCGCATCTATAGTGCTCCTAGAATAAGGCGTCCAACCTCATTAAAACACTATAGACCGTTTGGGCTATATACTCGAACTTCATCCAAGTTTATGTCTGAACATAAAATTCAAGTCTAAACTAAATAGCCTCTGGACCTTAGTTTATTGAATTCAAGATTACAATATTCTAATTTCACTAATAAGTCTTCAATAACTACTTTATTGAATAGAATATAATTTAACTACAAACTACGAGTTTTAAAACAAAAATTCCAATACTTTTGGCGTTTAATGAACGCTCTTTCCTTGCCTTCTTATTCTAATCGTGTTGCTTGCTTTCTCGCAATGGAATTTAGACTTAAGCACATATTCTCACATCACCTTCCTCCCTTTTTCATATTTTTCCGTGGGATGTCCTATACTCCTCTTCACCCACACCTTCTTTTTTCGGATCAAGGCCTCATGCATATTCCTTGTTTTTAGGTCTTTATTGTGTTGGTGGTATGCGACCAGAACCTTACATAAACAATCATGTAGCCAAATCTAAATGATCGTGTACCTTCGGCTCAAGACCTCATGCATATTCCTTGTTATTGGGCCTATATTGTGTTGGCGGTACGCAATCAGAACCTTACATAAATAATCGTGTAACCAAATCTAAATGATCATGTACCTTCGGATCAAGACCTCATGCATATTCCTTGTTTTTGGGCCTTTATTGTGTTGGTGGTATGTGATTAGAACCTTACATAAACAATTGTGTAGCCAAATCTAAATAATCATGTACCGGGGAATCTTGAAAAAAAATCGTTTAGATTTAGCTACCGAAATCTAAACGATCAAATCTAAACGATCATATACCCAATAATAGCCTAATCTAAATAATAGTGTACCAAAGAATCTTTGAAATCTTGAAAAAAAAATCGTTTAGATTTGGGTAGTCAAATTTAAACGTTCATGTAGCTAAATCTAAACAATATTGGTATAAGATCGTGTGCCAAATATATTATGTGTTGTTCACTTATGCATTTTTTTTTATATTTTCTCATTGTGGGCCAGTGGGGGTTTTTTCATTTTAGAAATTGTTTTATACAGTGGAAATATTTTACCGTTTTATTATATTTTTGAAAATATCTTATTTTCTTTATTGCATAGTGCAAATCCACTTAATTTAATGAATACATCCTATACAATTTTTCATGACTAAAGTATAAGCATCTCTCTTGACTATAATGTTATGTTTAAATTTTTTAAAATAAACTTTAAAATAACTATTTAATTTAAATGCATCAAAATAATATTTACATTAATCTCTATTAAATTTTAGAATAAATCTAATAAATAGCATCTTATCTAAATTATAAAGAAAAATTGAGTAAAAAGATGAAACAATTTACAAAATATAGCAAAACATTTGAATGGTACAATATGTTTGATGGATTATATTTTGGTATATTTGATAAATAATTTTAATATTTTGTTATTTTTTGAGAATGTTATATTATAGAAAGGGGCATTTTCAAATAGTTCCAACAAAGGACGTAAAGTGGAACGGATGTGGACATTCTAAATCCGATCGTGGAGGTACGTGGTATTATAAGAATTTGCACAAAAATGTAAATGACTTTAATGAAATGGAAAGAAGTGAAAAGCAAGTAAAAAAGAAAAGGTAGGCGTGATTGAATATGAGAAATGATGTAAAGGAATGAAATCTTTTTAAGTATGGAAAAGGCCATAGGAATGATTACAAGGGGGGGCCCAAGAAAGTGATTGGACTTCAAAAGGCCCATTTACACGTTATGAATCCACTTGAGTGCCCTTCCTCATTTCTCAACCATCCCCTCAGATTCTTCAATTAGGGTATATATATATTACAATTGAAGATTAAATAAACCATTTTTGTGAAATAGCAAAAGTTCTTGTCAGACTAATACGAGACTCTGCAACTCTCCCTTCATATTTAATCTTGTAAGTATACCAAAATGTGATACTCAAATTTGAAAATTTTGGGTTTTGATATAAGTTGAGGTTCAACCCAATCATTTATTGTATATTTTTTTTTTGTTTTGACCATAGTCTTAAAATTGAACTAAAAATTAGGACCCAATCAATTGATGAGAGCCCTACTCAATTTACGATCTATATCAAATAGTGTATCGACCAAGTAATAAACCGTGTGTAATCACCATTGAATTTGACTCAAACTCTATTGTAATGATCAAATAGCCACAATTAACAAAGACTATTGTCTTATTTCTTTGTCTCCAAATTCATATTTAAAAACAAAATAGTTTTTAACTATCCATAAATATAATAAAATTGACTTTGATACATCAAATTTTTCATCGACCAATGTACAATATTAAATAAACAAGAATTATTATAAATACAAACAAGAATTCTAATCAAACGGTCATCAGAGGGCTATCAAATAGCAATGAGAGCGTTATCAAAAGGCTATCAGAGAGTTATTCATTTTTAAATTTGCTATTTTTATAATTTAGAAAATGAAGTAATATGAGATTTTTTTTTTTTTTTTTTTTGCTATTTTTGTTTTAAAAATTTAGTATATTTTATTAATTGTTTGAATTATTGTAGTATATTAAAAAAAATATAAATGAGAAAGAAAGAAGTTTTAATTGAAATGGAAAAGTATATATGAAGTGAGAGAGGCAGGTGTGGGAATTAGGGGAAGGTGACGTAGAAAGTAAAGTAGAGAAGAAAGAGGGAGAGTAGTACAAAACAAAGCCCACATTACCCACCTTTTAATTAAACTTAATAATTATAATTAAGTATTATTAATTCAATTTAAACAATATTATCTTTTATTTCTCTTTTTCAAGAAATTGCATTTGGCTTTGGTTTTCGAAAATGTAAAGAATTTATATAGCTTCACCCACAAGGCAGCTGTTTCTTCATATTCTTTTTTCTTTTTCCTTTTTTTTTTTAACATAATAAAATGTAAAAGTAAAGTGGGTTTAGGGTTACCATACATCTCGTGGTCAGTGAATCTTTTAATTTAATTTGGTCAAACTTTTTTCATATACTATATTATATATATTGTAATCATTCAACTCTCTCTCTCTCTCTCTCTCTCTCTCTCTCTATATATATATATATATATATATATATTATAGTTGCAGATGAGAATTAACAACCCTATCTATATCATATATGCTCTCTACATACACACCCTACCCCTAACATATTTACATTCTATTCATATCTATCAAAAAGAAAATGTTGATTTTGAAGTTTTCTTTTTCTCTCTCTCTTAATTTCATCATGATATTCATTTTCAAAAGTTCAAAAGTGAAAATTGTGTGCCTCTGCTTTGCTTCTCTCTTATGTTTTCAAATTTCACCATGATCATTACCTTATATCTAAGGTAATTTGAGTATGATGAATTCTTTTTAGGGTTAGTACAACAAATTATATATTACGAGAGAATTAGTGTTATTAGTAATTGAATGTCTCTTTCATAACTATTTAATTACAAATATATAGGAATATGGAGTAAATATCGAAAAATAAACATGAAAATAATTGGGATTAAACTACAACTTTCAAACCAGCCTGTATAGTGTATGTTTTGTATCTCTTTAATTATATCAATGAACAGTGAAATATTAGTAAATATTCTTTGTTTTGTCACTTCCATGATAACACAACTAAACTAATTAAAATATTGTGCATATCAAATTACTCTCTCCGAGCTTAAAACTTTATAACTTAAATCTTATTTTGTGGAAAATAGAGGAAAAGGTAGTAATTTCTTATTCATCAAAAGTTAACAATGACATGACATATAGACTAATGTAGTTTATATACATACCCAGGTCAAACAAAAAGAAACAAGTACTTAAAAAAAAGAAACTAATCTATCAAAAATAAATAATAATATACATAACATATTCTTTTAGTCAATTGCTCTTAAAAGAGCTAATGAAGAAAAAAATTGATGTTTTTGAGTATTGATTGATTGGTGTTATTTTGTTATTCGAAAGAAAAGTAAGTGAGATATTTATCTTTCATCAAAGTCGTAGAGGAATCTTCCCATGAACGAAGTTCTTTCAGTTATCTTTCTACCATAGTTGTAGATGAATCTCTCCATGAAGTAGGAATTGGATGGCTGGCCCAATTCGCCTCTATAATAAAGAAAGAAACTTTGCACAACACTTGATTTCATGTCTTCTTCTTCAATTACACATAGGGGAGTTTCTTTGCGGAGCAACTTAGATAAATATGGATTGGGTCATAGGTGGATTTATCAACGGATCTTTCATCTTCATAAAGATTGATTGACTTGACTCAAAATTTAATACAATTTCAAAATTTTCCTAACATATATTTTCCGCGTTAACAACACACAAATTTATAAACTCACTTAAAAGTTAAAATATTAAAAATAGATATTAAAGTATAACAATAAAGACTAAAAAAAATAGTTTTTAAAACATTGAAGTAATGCAAATTATAAATGATGTTTAAAATTTTAGAAAGAAAAAATTGAAAGCAAAATGAGTTTCAACGATTGTTACGAAGTTAGAAAAATTGATATATTCCTATATTTGTTTGGTTGATAGTTTTAAAAAATGTTTATAGAGTAAGTATTATATGACAACTATATAAATAAATAGGAAAATGAGAAAAGAGGTGGGCAAAAAAAGTCATAGATGCCCCACCCACCAAGCAAGGCCATGAGAGTATTCAAACACAATCACAAAGGTCTTCCAAAGACACTCTCATTTTCATTTTTGTTTTACTTTTTCCATATCTCTTAATGCTCAATTATATATGTGTGTGTGTGTGTGTTCTGGAAATTCAAAAACAACTTGATTCCTTTTATGAATCAGTCAATTTGCCTTTTGTCAAAAAATAATAATAGTAATAAAATTGAAGTGGAATGTAATTAGTGATTCATTCTTAGTTTGACCACGTACCAGATTTTGTGGAATATATATTCAACTTTCTCATAATTACTCTTCTCTCTCCTTACGTTTAATAGATATTAAGATATAAAAATATAAGGAAAATTTACGTACCAAAACTGTAATAAATTTATATCAGGTAACAAAACCCATAAAATTAACTATTTTTTAAATATTCTAAGTTTGTTCTTCTATCTTTTTCTTTTTTCCTCGCGATTCGTCTTTATACTTTTATTTTGTTTTCCCCTATGATTTCGTCTTTCTTCTTTTCTCTTTTTCTTTTATGCAATTTTTTTTTATCATTTTTCTTATTTTTCAATTCTTTATTTATGGCGTTTAATCTTTCTATCGCTTTTCTTTTTGTCCTTTTCATTGTTTTTCTTTTCGTCTTTTTCATTTTTTTTCGTTTCAATTTCTTTCCATCGTCTTACTACTTTTCCTCTTCTTTTTTCGCTGCGATTTCTTTCCATCGTCTTCATTCTTTGTTTTTTTTTTTAGCGTTTACATTTGGGTAACCAAATCGTAAACGACTGTATATAAGACTGTGTACAACAAAATAACAAAATCTAAAATATCGTGTATAAAGAACCTTGAAAAAATCATTTAGATTGGAGTAGGCAAATGTAAACGATCGTATAAAAAAAATGATTGTGTATAAAGAATCTTGAAAAAAATCATTTAGATTGAAGTAGCCAAATGTAAACGATCGTTTAAAAAAGTAAACGATTTTAAATGATCGTGTAAAAAAAAATAAAACATCGTGTATAAAAAATTTTGAAAAAAAAATCATTTGGATTGGAGTAGCCAAATCTAAACGATCGTGTATGGAAAGAATTAAAAAAATCATATACCAATTTTTTTTTTTAAAAAATCATTTAGATTGTGTAACAGAATTAAACGATGGAATTGAAAAGATAAATTGTAGCCATATCTAAATGATCGCGTATACATTGTAGCAATATCTAAACGATCGCATATAAATTGTAGTCATATCTAAATGGTCACGTTGTAGCTATATCTAAACGATCACAGTATAAATTATAGTCATATCTAAACGATCATGTCATATCTAAACGATTACTTATAAATTATAGTCATATCTAAACGATCGCGTTGTAGCCATATGTAAACAACTGCGTATATATTGAACCATATCTAAGCAATAAATTGTAGTCATATCTAAACGATCGCTTATCAAACAATAACCAAATCTAAACAATCGCAAATATATTATGCGCATGTTATTGACGACGTGGTTGATGGGCATTTTTGGTATTTTACACGGTCGACCTCTAGATTTTTTTCGTTTTTAGAATTGTTCTATAAACCGTAAATATTTTGTAATTTTTTTATGTTTTTAAAAAGACCCCATATTTTAATGTATTAAGATGGTTGATATACTCCCCTTCATTTTTATTTTAGGTTAGGTTTTCAATGGGTTATGCTTCTTCTACCTATTTTAGGTTAAAATTATATATTTTAACCTATTGTACTTCGTAATATTTTATATATAATACAATTAATATTACAATATAATTAACACGAAGATATCAATCTTGATAATAGAAGGATAAGTAAATTAAATAGTCTCAATAATAAATTAAATAAATAGGAGTGACATCATACACTTTCACCGAATTATTATATATTATTGCTACCTAAAAGTTATTTAAAAATGGTTTGTTTCAACTAATTTAAGTTAGACTATGTATTATCATTCTTTGATGTTGTTATAGTTTAATTTCAATTGTAACTAAAATTTATTTTGATGCAATTCCAAATAGTATTTAATTCTCATATATTTTTATACAATAAGGGTCCTAAAATAGTTTAACATGAATAAGATTACTTTAAGGGGAATGTGAAGGGAGTGGTTAAGGAATTATTTAATATAATACTCAAGTTTTATCCTCTTTAAGAAAAGTAAACTTATTTTGTAATTGAAATATTCTTTTTAAAATAATAAAGAATGTAAGAGTGACTTTTCTATTTAATTCAATTTTAAATTAATGATTAAATAAAATTATAATAATATTTATTTTTAATTTAATGGATTTGGTTCCTTTTTTACTTTGCATGCATAAAATCCCAAAGTAGTTGACTTTACAATTATATTGTCATGTAAAAGTCTACCCATAGCATTTTGGATCGATGAAGATATATAATTCTTTATTAATAATCAAAATAATTCATTGACATTTTTCAAATGTATAGTCAGCCTAAATTTTTAAGAGTTTTTTTTTAAAAAAAAATAGAACAAAACTTATAAATATTTGCACCATATAAAACAATTTTTTTAAAAAAACCCATAAGCCCATTACGTATAATAACAAAAATACCCCTGCAATTAATCAGTTACACATGCATGAAAAAATGATTTTGTACCCAGTCTAAATGATCTTGTATCCAGTTTAAATGATCTCTTAGCAACGATCCCTTAGCAACGATCTCGTAGCAATTCTAAACGATCTTGTACTCTTGTACTAAGTCTAAACGATCTTGTACCTTTGTACCTAGTCTAAACGATCCCGTAGAAAGTCTAAACGATCCCGTAGAAAGTCTATACGATCTCGTAGAAAGTCTATACGATCTCGTAGCAAGTCTAAATGATCCCGTTGCAAGTCTAAATGATCCCGCAGCAAGTTTAAACGATCTTGTAGTAAGTCTAAACGATCTTGTAGCCTTGTACCAAGTCTAAACGATCTTGTACCTTTCTACATAGTCTAAACCATCTCGTAGTAAGTCTAAACGATCTCGTAGCAAGTCTAAACAATCTTGTACCCTTGTACCTAGTTTAAACATATTATCTTGTACCAAGAAGAAAAAGAAAAGAAGATGAGAAATGAAGAAGAAGAAGAAAGAAATTTTAGAAGAAGAAATGAAGAAATTGGTAAATATTTACATAAATAACCATAATATTGTAAAATGAAGAAGAAGTAATAGTATGAAGAAATTAATAATATGAAGAGGAGATAAATAAATCATAAGGAAGAAGAAGAAAAAGAAGTGAAAAACGGTCACCATTATCCAACGGCAAAATTGATTTTTTTAAAATAAAAATGGACTTTTTTATTTTGTTACATGGGTCGTAAATATTTTGGTGTTTTGTTATATTTATGAAAATTAACCAAATTTTTATATAGTATTCATAATGTAAAATTACAAGTGATGCTTAAATTAATATTAATAGAGGAATAAGAATTTTCAAACTTTACTATTTTATTAAGGGGCTCTTGCAGATATAGCAAAATCAGTTTAATAAACTAGGCTCAATAGCACCACCACTTTTAGATTTGCAAAAATGGAAAAATTCAAGCCCAGACCACATTTGAAAATGAAAAATTACAAAATTATTAACATTTTCATATGTCACTTGATATGTTGTTGATACACTTGTTATGGTTTGATGGTACACTTGATGAATTAAATAACACTTGATAGATATCATTTGTTTGATACACTTGATATGTCACGTCCTACCCTAAAAGTCTCTTTATGTGACCAAGAGGAGACATAACCACCCAGACATTCAACGCGAATCTCTCCGCGAAATAGCTCGCAGAACACCTAGTAAGCGGAATAAACACAACACCAACTCAATGCTAGATAAGAACTTATGTTAAATAACCATACTTCACTGATATTTGATAAAATAGTACATTTATCACAAGTATAGGTTCCTTCAACTAACAACATATATAATCTGACTCTCCTCACCTAGCTTCTACATGCTATGCAAGTTGATAGTGGCCATTACCAAGACGATGCTTGTAACGTCCCAAAGTAAGGTAATTTTTAATTTAATCATCTTGGTTTAATTTTTAATTATGTTGAATTTATTGGACTGTTAATTTGAAATAATTTGAGAATTTATTTTATTTGTAGAAATTAGAATTAATTAAATATTTTTAGAAATTGTGTTTTTGATGTTATGAAAGATTTAATTTAAGTTGAATGTTATTGGTTAATTAAATTGGCGAAGTTTAGAGAATTATGGGTAATTATATATATATATATAAGTATATATAATTAATTAAGTTACTGAAGATAAGAATAATTATATTATGAGAATAATATAATGGAAAACTTACATACATCTAACAAAACACCAAACTATTTACGGCCCGTGTAATAAAGCCCATAAAGTTAGTTATTTTTTTTAAATATTTCAGGTTTGTCCTTCCATATTTCTTCTCTTCCTCGCGATGAAATCGTCTCTCTTGTGATTTCTTTCATCGTCTTCCTCTGCGATTTCTTTCATCGTCTTTCTCTGCGATTTATTTCATCGTCTTCCTCTGCGATTTCTTTCATCGTCCTCCTCTACGATTTCTTTCATCGTCTTTCTTCTTTTCCTCTTTTTTTTCTGTGATTTTTTTTCATTATCTTTCTTATTTTCCAATTATTTATTTACGTCGTTAAATCTTTCCATCGTGTTTCTTCTTTTCCTCTTTTTTTTCACTATCATTTCTGTCCATCGTCTTTCTTCTTTTCTGATTTTGCGATTTCTTTCAATTGTCTTTCTTCTTTTTTTATTCTTTTTTACGTCGTCTAATATTTTCATCGTCTTTCTTCTTTTCTAATTCTTTTTTATGTCGTTTAATTTTTCCATCGTCTTTCTTCTTTTCTTTTTTTTTCGCTGTGATTTCTTTGTCTTTCTTCTTTTCCTTTTCTTTTTTTTACGTAATTTAAATTTGGATAACCAAATCTAAACGACTGTGTACAAAAAATAGCAAAATCTAAAAAATCGTGTATAAAAAATCTTGAAAAAAACTCATATTGGAGTAGCAAAATTCAAACGATCGTGTAAAAATAATAAATCATCGGCAAACAAATCTAAACGATCGTGTACCAAAAGAATTAAAAAAATCGTTTAGCCAAATCTAAACGATCGTGTAGATAAATCTAAACGATCGTATAAAAAAATAAACAATCGTGTAGCAAAAGAATTTGAAAAAATCGTTTAGTCAAATCTAAACGATCGTGTACCAAGTTTTGAAAAAAATTGTTTAGATTTTGGTCTCCAAATCTAAACCATCAAATCTAAACGATCGTGTAACCAAATTTAAACGTAACCAAATTAAACGATCTTGTAGCAAAATTAAATGATATAATTGAAAAAACTAATTGCATCCATATCTAAACGATCATGTACCAAACAATAGTTATATCTAAATGATCGCAAATATATTACCCACGCGTTGTTGACAGCGTATTTGACGAGGCATTTTTGGTATTTTACACATTGAGTCTCTGGGCTTTTTCTGTTTTTGGAATTGTTCTATAGTAAATACTTTGCCGCTTTTTTATATTTTTGAAAAGACTCCGAATATAATTAATTAAGGAATGTGTTATATTTTGGGGAGAAGAGAAAAAGAAGATTTGATTTGTATCAAATGAAGCGAGAGAAGGTGTATTGGTTATTTTGAAGAGAATAAGAAGAAAGAAAAAAGAAAATTAATAATATTTTATTATTATTATTTTTCTTCAATAGGCATTGGGATGCGTACTCCACTATTCATCTTCTTCCTCAAAGAAACCCTAGAAACCTAGCTTCACCTTCACCAAACCCTAGCTATCGCCGCTTCTGGTTCTCCGTCAACCTCCATCGCACGCCACCCATTCCCGTCGTTTTCCTCATTCGTTCTTCTCCGTTTACAATTCGCGTCGCAAGTTTTGTCGTCTCTTCGCACGCAACCGTCGTCGGAGATCTATGTCTTGATTAGTTTTCTTCTAACCGTTGCGCACCGATCATCAAGCCACCGTCCCCTTGAAGCGCTGTCCGAGCCATTCACAAGCGTTTGAGTTGAATGCATCAATAGAGCCTCTTCTTTCGTGAGTCATGCAACCCGAGTCGCTACTCCCTTCGAAGTCTCATCCAAGCTTAGTTCCACCTGTCCTTGAGCCGCATGTGCTAGGCTCCCTATCATCCAAGCCGAACGCGCGAGCCGTCCATCCATATCAAGTCGAGCCAATTTCTCACTGAGTCACCAAGTCATTTTCGAGCCGCCAGTCTTATTTTTGATCTTTTTCCCAGCTATTTTGGTAAGTTTTGATTGGGTTTTAGGTATGCGCAACAAATGTTAATTTTGGACTCTAAATAATTTAATTTTTGATTTAAATTGGAAATTCCTTTAAGTTGAATTATATTGTTTTATGAAGGTTTGGTTAGATCTAATTGGTTAGATCTAATTTGATTTTTCCCCAATTAAGGTTGAATTGGAGTTCAACCTCACATTTGGGTAAGTTCAATTAACTGGAATTTTGGGCTTTTAGTCAACTGAGGAATTTATTAATTTAGTTTCATTTATGTTTAGGACTTGTTTGTTTGGAAAGCTTGACCGTTTCTATTAGGAATATTTTTGGTTAAGCTAATCTCGAGGTAAGAGATTCTCCTACTAGACCTTCGTACTAAAGTTAAGAATTTGCATGTGATTTCTCCATTATGCATTGATGTAGCTAAAATGCATAATGTATTGATGACATATGTTGATGACTGATAGTTGTGACTGATATTATGATGAGGATGACTGAGATACATTAATAATGATGCATGAAATATTAATCTCATGATTAAGAACGTTATGATTAATATTCATGTCATGTTTATCTCATGATTAATCTCATGATTAAGAACGTTATGATTAATATTCATGTCATGTTTATGATGTTATGATGTGCTACATGCTATGGATTGGGTGTTCTGTTAATTTTATCTATTAGGGTCATACCCATATGGGTGTCCTTCGAGATCACCACATTTTTTATGATTGTATAGTTCGACGGGATCAGCAGTCTGTCATGAGATTTTATGTATATGAGTGGTCCGATGAGGTCACTTACAACCTGATTGCCTTAAGTGTTCCTTCGGGTTCACCGAAGACCAGATGTGTTTCTACTGAATCATTAGGCTGCATGTGTTCGGGAACGCACCAGTTTAGGGGTATTTCTTTACAACACTTCTTTACAAGACTTTAACGAGAAGTTAACAGACACCTAGCAAGACTATTAGTAGGTCCCTTATTGATTATATGTTTATACTCACTCTTTCTATGTTTAATTTTTTAAGCAAAAGTAGAGATAGAGGTAGAGGTAGAGGGAAGCTGGCAAATGATAAGAAATGACCGTGACTTGCCATAGGGAAATGTTTTGTTTCTGCTTTTACCTTTGAGCTTTGATTTTAGTATTTTTGTGTTCTTTGACTATTTTTTTTCTTTAAAAGTAGATAGAGCCCGAACTAGTATTTTATTTTAGATCTTATTTTTACATATTTTTATTTATTTATAATTATAATGAACATTTGAAAAGTTATCTAAAATTAGTGTTATTTCTCATTTTTTTAAGCTTTTACTTTTTTTAATAATAATGACCTCAGTTTAGTATAAAAAGTTGGATTGTTACATTACTCTCACACAAGACACGCTTAAGTTGGGAAGTTGTGTTAACCTTGGGGAGCAACCCACATAAGCGATTTAGCACTAAGATCGGGCTAACATTTGCTTTTATAAAGGCATCGGTTTCGACACGACACAACAACAACGATCAACCTTTGTATTTCCAACGGACCAAATATTAGAATTATTTTTCTAATAGAACTTTTCCATTTCGGTAGTACTTAAGCATTAGTCAAGCAAGAACCTAAATGACATTTTAATATAGAAAAATCATCTTATAAGACTTCTATAATTGTTTAACGGTTGGTTTGATACCATTTGATTTTTTGTTTTTTGTTTTTGAAAAGTAAGCATGTCGACACTACTTTCACTTCTGAATTTTTTTCTTTGTTATCTACTTTTTACCAATAATTCAAAAAACCAAGCCAGCATTTGAAAACAAAAAAAGTTAGGTAGCTTTCAAAATTTATTTTTATTTTAGAATTTTGTTAAGAATTCAACCATCGTACTTAAGAAATATGGAAATCATTGTAAGAAATGAGGAAGAAATAAATTTAAGTTTAAAAAAAACAAAAAGCAAAAAGCAAAATAAAAAATAATTAACAGAAACAAACTCAAAGAAAATGTTTTGATTATATGCCCATATGATATGTTTTGTGTTGTTTTGTTATACCCCTCTCGAAATCCTCCCTCCCTCCCTCCCTCCCTAAGTAATAAAGATACCAATTATGGAAATGTGAAAGTTAAATATAGAAAAAATAACCAACTTGGAATAAGAATGTAGGCTGACAAATAAAAATGGTGTTTGCATAAAGGCTTCAGCTTTTGGGTACTTTTCTTGTTCACTGATTTTACTTTCTTTTTCTTCTTAGGCATAATTCCTAGTAAACGGAATGCAAATAGATTAAGCGGATTCAATAAAATATCACAATCTTTTTAAGAGTATTAATAGTGTTAATGTTTTTAAAAAGTACTATTTATATTGCTATTGTATTGATTCTCAGCTTTGACAAAGTAACAAGCTTTGGTGCTTAATTAGGCCATGACTTAAGCACTAAGTAAAATTAATTTGTGAACAAAAAAGTATTAAATGGATGACTTTAAGGGTATCTCTTTAATTTACATGATTCTTAATTGATAAGCCTTTTCTACTATCAACAATATCACCCTCTCGTACAAAATTTAGATTTGTTTATCAATAAAAATATCTACACAAATTGATAAATTGGGATTTTGAGGAAACAAATTATAAAAGAAAAGAGTTGTGTTGCAAAAACATCGTTTTAAAAATTTACTCCAACCTAACTTAATAGTCAAAATAAAATTGATTCCTTGTAGCCGAGAGTTAATTAGAGTTCTCATATTTTCATAATGTTTAACTGTGTTGTACAGACAAGTGAAAGTTTTTATGTGAAGGCCCATTCATAATCTACATACAAAATGATAAAGCTACAATCTAATTTTCGTCCCTTTCCAATTTTATCATACTTAATTATTATTTTTTAGAAAAATTAAAATTTCTTATTGGTTAAGAAACTTTGTAGAAATCATTCAACATGTATAGAAACACTAACAACACATGAAAGACTAATTAAATTTAAGAGCTAAATCATTAGAATTTATACATTATTTAGTCATAATATCATGGGATCTTTTCAAAAATATAACAAAACGGTAAAATATTTACACTGTATTGAACAATTCTAAAAATAAAGTCCACATGTCCACTGTAAAAACTACCAAAAATACTCTGTCAACCACGTCGTCAACAACGCATGCGTAATATATTTGGTACACAATCGTTTAGACTTGGCTATTGTTTGGTATACTATCGTTTAGATTTGTCTACAATTTATTTTTTCAATTCTTTCGTATAATTTTGTTCCACGATTGTTTAATTTAGTTACTTTTAAATTTAGTTATACGATTGTTTAGATTTGGACCCAAATCTAAACGTTTGTTTTTCCAAAATTTGGTACACAATCATTTAGATTTGACTCAAAATTTGGTATACGATTGTTTAGATTTCACTAAACGATTTTTTTTTTAATTCTTTTGGTACACGATCGTTTAGATTTGTCTACACCATGATTTATTTTTTTTACACGATCGTTTACATTTGGCTATTCTAAAGATTCTTTATGCACGATCTTTTAAATTTTGCTATTTTTTGTACATGGTTGTTTAGATTTGGTTACTCAAATTTAAACGACCTAAAAAAAGAGGAAAAGAAGATTCTTTATACACAATCTTTTAGATTTTTCTATTTTTTTACATGGTCGTTAAGATTTGGTTACCCCAAATTTAAATGACATAAAAAAATAAGACGAAAAGAAGAAAGAGTTGGGAAAGAAATCGCAGCCGAAAAGAAAAAAGAAAAAGAGAAAAAACGATGAAAGAAATCGCAACGAAGAAAAAATTAAAATATTTAAAAGATGACTAACTTACGTTTATGAAAATTAAATTGATACCAAACACTCTTAGAAGATAATATAAATACAAAATTTGAGAATTACGGCTGTGAACAAATTTAGGTCAATTTCCTTTTTTGTATTAATTATTTGGTACTCTTAAGAAACAAAAAAGGGCTAATCATATGGGCATCTTCTTAACAAACACAACACTAAAACTAGGTTGTTCAAATAGTATATCACTTATATCATCTCTTAAATATAACATGATTGTTTTAATTATATTGGTAACCTATAACCCACCTAAACCATTATTAAAAGTATGGAAAATCATATATATTATCTCTCTTAATTCACTCTTCAATTATTTTTTAGAAACTTTAATTCCATTATAAATGTTAAAATATAAACTTATTTAAAATTTGGTTGTTAAAATAATAGACAAAATTATTTAGTTAGATGGAGGTTCATATTAATACGATAAAATGAGTAAAAAATATCTAATTAGAGGTTAATTTTTTCACTTAAAAATTATATAAAAAAATTCCGTTAATTTAATATAATATATTAAGATAACTCTTTAAACTCTTTGCAATGTTATAATAATTTTAAATGTATGAAAACACATTTTTAAGGTTTAAAATCCATTCAAATTTAGTTTTTGATTTTATACATTTAAACTCATTTTTGAGGAAGACATCTAATTTTGAATATTGATTAAAGTGTAGTAATTATATTACTCCTAAATCTCAGACATGTTTTAACTGGTTTGCACATTCTCTCTAAATCTGGCTTTAATTTGTGCAACTTTTATATTGTTTTCTTTAAAGAAATTTGGATTATATAAAGAGTGGTCAATATAGAATTCAAATATCTTTGTGATTAATTCTTGAATTCTTTTTTAATCATATGGATAACAAAAAGAAAATAATCAATTGATTCACTCACCCTACCACTTTACTACTTTAACATATTATCATTATTAATTAAAAAGAAATGAAAAAGAAAAGAAAAAGAAGAAATATTTGCAATAATTTAATTTTGAACCTTGTCTCCCTTTTTCATGTGCTAATCTTTTAGCTTTCGGTTTTGGTTAGACACATCAAAGCTCTCACTTTATATATATAATATATAATATATAATATAATATATATATATATATATACATATATGTGAAATGGAAAGGAAATTAAAAAAAAAAAAAAAAAAAAGAAGAATGGCTCCAACTCATCTCTTGTTGTATTGGTTAGAAGCTTTTTAATTACTAATAATAAAGATGTTTTGAACTTCTTCTCTCTTCTTTTAATGCACAGAGGGAAGATAATATATATATATAGGGGACCTTGAACTCACACGAATATGCAACGTTTATTGGATCTTAGGCTTCAACTCTCATTTCAAATTCAATTTTCTAACCAATAATAAATACTCATATATATAGGGTCTAAATATCTTAATCTAATGGATAGGGTTTAAGGTGTAACACTCATACACCTAACACTCAGATTATTTTTTTCCTAAACTTTGAAATATTTTGTTTTGTATAGGATTCTTATTTTGTTTGAAAGGCTAACTTTTAATCTGAATCATTAATTTGTCATTAATAATTTAACAAGAATAGCTACACCCTATGTATTTTCAAATATTGAATTTGCATATACTTATGTTTGATGAGATTAGTGAAGAAAAGATGCAATTTACGTATATACTTATTATTAATAATAATAAAAAAAAATTTAAACCTCATACATTAATGAAATGTATATAGACTTTGAGATGTGGACACACATAGGGTTATAGAACCTAACTATGTCTGACATATCAAATGAATTCATTTATGGGCAAATATTATAGCTACTAACTTTATATTTTAAATTGTTAAATTAGAATGATAGTGATGTCATATATTAGAATGGTGAATTTAATTGCACCAAAACCTTTTTGGTTGATTTGTTAATTTAATATGAAGTTGGTAAGGCTAATAAAACCAAAAGGTTATGATGATGGAGAAATGACTGACATTACCAATAACCTGTCTTTATCTCCCTCTCTCTCTCTCTCTCTCCCTATTTATATATATATATATATATATTAAACATTTTTGTTTTTGTTTATATATATAATAGGATGTTAACTTTTCAATAAATTAAAATTGGAGGAGTATATGTATATGTATATGTATATGTATATCTATACCACCTTGTTTCCCTATAGTACTTTGATTCTATTTCTTTTAAAGACTAAAAAAATATTTATACGACCCCATAACCAAATGTTAGTTAAATTATAAATAGTATGGCAAATCTTTTTATTTTTTTGTGTAATCATTACATATAACACAAATTCCTCACATAACATTTTCTTCTCTTTTTTTCTCTTTTAATTGGTTCATCAGTTATCGATGAAACAAAATTTCTAGATTTCTCTCAATTGAGTAAATTCCATTCTCAAATCATTGATTAGTATTTTTTTAATGTTTCTTGACTTCAAGCTTGAATTATCTTTCATGAAGCACAAAGCTTTTAGAATTACCATTGTCAAATTTTTTTTTTACCTTTTCTTTATTGCATCGTTGTAATCTTCATCCTTTAGAGATCATCAACGAGACAAGTTATTAGTTTATTTAAAATTTTAAATTAATGAATTGAAAGTTTTGGATTCAAATGCAAATTTAAGATACGGTTTAAATTTATTAAGGTTTATGAGCTCATGCCAAATAGAGCTTTATATTTTCTTTTTAATATCAAAGTTACTTAGTTCAGTGATAATTTGTTTGACATTTTCTCTTCGATATTGAAGATTTAATCTTCCATCTCATAGTCGTGTTGTAATGAATAAAGGGTTTATCCTCTAATCAACTAATTATCAAGAGAGAAGGAAGTTTATGCTCTCAATTACTAGGAAGGTCAAATTAAAACTTCAAACCATATGGATGTAAATATGGTTGATGTGCTCAAATGGGGCATAAAAGTTTAAAGATGGTCATGTGATAGATTTTTTGTTTAGATCATATTTACCAAAAGTTATGCCGGAAGGTAGTAAGAAACTTGGCCAAAAAAATAATTGACACTCGTTTGTGGTGTTCTAAACATTCTCTAGCAGTGATGGAGCCAAGAATTTTGTATATAGAAGCAACATATATTTATAGCTACATAGATTAAATAATTTAATTATTGATAACGTAAATATGTAATTATTATTATTTTCGTATGTTTTAATGTCATGTTAAATGCTTAATTGACAGAAAAAGTCAACATTTGAGATATATATTGGTAAAATAAATGTATAATAATAATAAAAAAAAAACAATATTATAATAAATATTAGGTGTCATGAAAATTCTAACTACGATACTAACTCGAAGGGTCATCTATATTTTTACATTGATGATCGATTACATGACTAAAAAAAGGAGTCATAAAAAGTGATAATGACATTTTTCTAGAAAATATGAACTTATTTTTTTTAACACATATATTGCAACTATATTGTTTATGAGTTTTTATGTTTTGGAATCAATCCAAATTTTTTTTAATGAAAAGATATCATATAAGGCCAATGAGTATAAATATTAACTAGAGACTCCAATGCTTAACCTAGTTGAGTTTTAACCTGTAGGTGAAGTTCATATAACTCCTAAATCTGATTCAACGTATAACCTTAGCACATTAAGTGAATTAGGTGTATAAATATTAGAGACTCATCCCACACTAATGAAGTATACAATATGCTACCTAAAATTGAACTCGACTTAAATATCAAAACGTATTTAGACACTATATTATGTTAAGAAATAGGACGTGGTTCCATTTCCTTTATTTAGACTATTACTAATTATTGAAAAGAAATTAGTTTTGGAGTGGTAGGAAAAGTTCCGTTAGGATTTCCTAAATCTCATTATTTCGTGGTTAGTTTGGATTTAACAAATATATGCCTAAGCTATATTGAAGGAAGTCAAGGATACGGTGTAAGGTATTCTTACCGAGAAAGAAATTGAACAAGTTCGAAAAAGAGGTAAAAAGTTTTAAGAAGCTTTTAATGACGATCAAATATGTGAACCCTTCATTTTGAAATCAGGAAATTAATTTACAGACTTGGAGAAAATTGCTGGAATCTGAAACCATTAATTCAGAGGCAGTATTTCCTCTCATGTTAGGATTAGTAGTTTTCTCATGTATTGTATCAGTTCAAATTTGACATAGGATAATTTGTTGAGTGTCACAACTTAAGTTATAACATTGTAATCATTAAAGTCTTACTAGAGTAATATAATCTCTTTTTATGGGTCTGAGACACCCCAGATGTATATGTAGTAACATCGAACTAGGTTACCAAAGTTGATTGTATTGTCTCTCTTTGTTCATATTAAGTGTCTGTAGTTGTAACATTTGTTATTAACTTCTGCATCAACAATTTATGCTCTCAAAATTGAACATTCACTTTCTCATATTATATTAGTATAAATAGATTATGTTCAAATGTCTTGAATTTGTTATCTAACGATAGATACAAACAACCAAATACAAGAGTCTCTCTACCTTTCTCAAAATTTATATTTAACATATTTAGTTGTTTATTATCGTTTTGATCTTAAATTTTAGAGGAGTGCACCTAATCTCAGAAGATAATTCCAAAGTTGTTTTTGTTGGTGGGAGGAGCAGATCCACTGTCACTGAAAACCAAAAAAAGAGTGAGATTCAGGTGAGAGCGTCCAATGGAATTGAGGTAAAATCCCACGACTCTCTGTTTTGGAGTTTAGCAAAAAAGCAGAATTCCAAATGCTTTCATCTTTTTGTTTTCGGGCTATCAAATCCATCCTTTATTTTCTTTCTAAACTCAAAACCATTTCATCTTTGACCCCTAAGCTATTGCACTGAAATCTTTTTTCCTTGTCCCCTCGCCTTCCGCTACCGTCCATATAGCCGTCCCCTTCGTGTGCGTTACATGTTTTTACCTTAAATCCTCTCCCCTACGCTTCCACTGCTTTCTTTTTTCCTTTTCCTTTTTCTTTTCTTGTCCCTTTGGGTTTGTGTCTCTCATACACACGTACCTAATGAGTACTGATCACTAGGGCGATTATTGTCTACCTATAGTGCATGTTATTATTTGTGTCGTGGTGCTATTTAGCTAAGATCATGATTCATGATCTATAGCTATCCGTAGTATGTTTGTATCTTTGTTCAAATAATGATTTAGTTCTTAAGAAAAGAAAATGTAACGTTTTTCTTTTAATATTTTCTACTAGTGACTTACTCACTAGCTAGTAGGCATAAGTTTGAAGAAAGCTTCACTACCCTTTGAAGAAAGCTTCACTTGGCTTTGGGTTTTCTCTTCACTTTTTTCTTATTGTGTGTGATGCAACAAAAAAAGGACAAAATAAATACAACTGATTTTCATGTGACGACAATGATAAATTTTTAATTTGGAGAAGAGATGATTTGCAAAACAAAGAAAACAAAAATATTGATGTCACAATTATGATTAAGAAATATAAAACAAGAAAGAGAAACTAAACGTTTTATAGTTTCATATGAAGTTAAAGTTAAGATACTTCGTACAATTATAGCTAGAGTGACTTAGACTATACGTAGAATGATAAGGATCTTATCGATGTTTTACATAAATTAGGATTAGATCAGATCTAATTGAATTATTAATAGTAGGGGACTCTAGACTTATAGCCTATATATGTCCGATCTCTTTTTCCAACTTTTGGCATATTTGGTTTCTCCAATTTTACCTGCATATCAGACCCCATTCACAAGTTGTAATTTATGGTTCAACTTTTTTATTATAATTAGTTGGACACGAGAAATACAACTTCTAGGTTACTATTTTCTAAAGTCCAATTCCTAATTTTTATTCTATACGACATGACAACATCAAAAATTGTTTGCATTTTGAGTAAAGTCATGAAACATTTTAAAGAGAACATGTTCCATGACTCAATCTTTGTTTAACAAGTTTTTGTTTTGTAAATTCTAATTATACAATCTAAACATTCTATCAAACTATTAATCTAGGTGTTTTGCCTAGGTAGTACATAAGTCACCATAGAGGAGGTATAACAGATTATGAGTAATTAGTTAATTGTAATTAGTTAACTCTTTAAATAGGGAAGTTTCTCTTCAATTGGCTATATTTTCTCAAAAGAATATGTGATATTTTGTATTGAACTGGTTGATCAACATCCTTATTTATCTTGCTACTCTTATTATATATGATATCAGGTCTATCTACTACTACTACAAAAAAAAAAAGGTAATTTTTCGACACACAAAACAACCGTCGTGAGATAGTGTATCGAGAGAAATGATATCTCGCGACGGACTATAGAAAGTGTCAGGAGTAAGCCATAAATCCAACATCGTATGATGGTGGGAGTTATTTGAGAAAAAATGATTTTGTAGGGGAACTCCCGACGTCCTTCTTAACGGCTTCGAGAGTTTCCCTACAAAATAGATCTAAAACTTTCAAATCTCATTTCCTTCCTACACTTTAACCCTAAATTTTCATTCTTCATCTTCCTCAAAACGCCATTATTGTCGTTTGCTCGCACACCAATGTCTTGCCATTTCACCTCTTCCTCTATCACCGAGATTCCTCTCGCCGCCACCACTCTCTCCCTCTTCGTCTCCAGCACGAGCTCTCCTCCGTGGTATTGTTGCTTTTTCATTTTTTTCCTTTACATGTTTTATTTGGCCATTGATTTTCTTGTGTGCACTTTCAGAACTTGATTTTCATGTTCATTCTAATTGTAAGTTCCTTTTCCAGGATCATTTTGTTATTCATTCGCACATTTATGGTTTTTCTCTAATGCTACTTGCTTTCTTGTTCATATTTGAAATTGTACAAAAAGCTTAAATTCAAATACGATTTTTTGAGCAAAAGAACTTGAGGATAAGACTTAATCATTGTAAGGTAGGCTCGTGTTCTTTTGCTTTGAGAAACTATTATATGATTTTTAGGTTCTTTGATTTTTTCTTAATGTATATTTTATGAATATACTTTAGGAATTCATTAGTTGAACTAATGTTTATCTTCCTTTGTTAGATTTCGATCAAACTTGGTATAGGAATTTAACAAATGAGAAATTGCAAAGCTGAAGCAACTCATCAATGTTAGTAAATGGAAGAATTCTTTTCCTCTCTTTTACTTTCAATGAATAAATTCTCTTTTATTTTTGTTTTCAATGAATATGTCATTTTGAGTTAAAAGGAATAAATGTGGTTAGATTCATAATGTAATTGTTAAATTTTGTATTTACCTTATATTATAGAAGTAGTATGGAGTTGTATTTTCTTGCTTGTAGTTGTTGTCGGAGCAAAGTTTTAATATAATAATATGAACTGAATACACTAGCAAACTGATTATAACTCAATTGAAAACAAATACATTTAAGCCAGATGATATAATAAGGCTTAAATATGAAAATAAACAAATACTTGAAAGCACCTAAAAACCTTTAATTGTACACTCAAACTGTAATTAGGGCATGCTTTTGATAAGCACGGTTCTGAAGACGATTATTCGCTCTGCATGAGCTTGCAAGCATACTAGAACAATCGTCTTAGTAGGATACAACAACTAACTTTGATACAACTGGAGCCTTGAGCTACTTGGATCAAGCAAAAACTTACTCTCAACTAAACACAAGAACAAAAGAAGAAAAATGTAGAGAACTCTTCAATTTTGGAATGGATGCTACGAATGAATTGGAACAAATTGTTATTTATAGGCTAGCAACTTAATAACTCTCGAAAATATGAAATAATTAAAATTAGATAAATATAATAGTTGAAGCATTTGTCAAATTTAACTCAATTTAGTTGTTATTTGACTAAAATCAAACATAACTTATTTAAATTGAAGAAACAACAAATTTAATTTTCACATGTTAAATTTGTAAATGGAACATATGAATTTGATAGTTTCAATCCAATTCAAAACTTCTAAAAAATGAATTTAACTTACACAAATGAAGCCAACTTTTTATGTTTCAAAATTTATTAAAGTTTCATTTTTCTCTTTCACTGTAAATATCCAATAGTTGTGATTCCTTGAGTTTATTACACGGCCGAGATGATTATGATCATTTTTCTCTTATAAAACTTTGATAATAGCTAAGTGAATGAATTTCATTTTAATTTCTAGTTACATCAATTACATTATTACCTTGCAAATTTTCATATCGAAAGGATTTAAATACTTTGAGCTAATAATGTTCTAAATTCTTATTGGATTAAATTGAGTGTTTTATAATTGTCCATAATATTTGTAAACTCTTGTTTGTAGATCCAATCTAGCTTTGGACTTGTTCTAGTAAAAATTCTAACCTTTGAAACAATTTAAGTTTCATATTTAGGTTGTGTCTAATTTTTAGTTTAGAGTTTTCTTTTATTAATTGCTTTATGCTTTGTAAAAGGTATTCGTCAATGTTAAGTTGGATCTAAATTGTGATGTAAGCATATTTTACAAAGAGTTTTCTTGTTTGCAATTTATCTTTGAGCTGAGATTTCTTTAAAGGAGTGAGGATTTGTTGGTACTATTAACAAATTGTGTTTTTTTTTTCTTCTCATACTTTGTAATTATGCACTTGCCAGCTCTATATATTAGAGATTGGCAGCTACATACTGTTGAGTTGACGACCACTTGTGAATGTTCGCTTGCTCCTCATTTTATGAAAATTTGCTCTTCCTCGGATTTGATTTAATGGAAAGGAAAATGCTCTTCTTCTTTGAATTTTTCTATGATTTTAACCGATAACGAATACCTTTAAATGATAGAATCTTTATACCATTTGGCTTGTTTCTTCGTTCCCATTTGATAACATTTTGGTGACTTGATTGTGTTTGCAAAGTCGTGATTGATAAGGTGCTTTCTTGAATGGTAACTGTAAGTGCTTTGTTACAAAATTT
The DNA here is from genome assembly GCF_025177605.1 of Cucumis melo. NCBI lineage: Eukaryota > Viridiplantae > Streptophyta > Magnoliopsida > Cucurbitales > Cucurbitaceae > Cucumis > Cucumis melo. Next base: position 8,632,205 of record NC_066867.1, on the reverse strand, counting down.
TTAACCAATTTGTTTTGAATGCATGAAAACAATTTTGTTCATTATTATTGATTTTGGGTTCTAAATTTTAGGTTACAAATATCAAAATTAAAAAAATTAAAAGTAATAATGGAAATATTTTCTTTTAAAAAAAAATTTACCAAACTCCCGACAACCTTTATCAATCGTTAGAAGATCAAAGACCATCCGACGCTTGTATAATAGCTGCCAGGATATCCTTAACTCACGATGTCGTATATAGGCTTCCAACAGTTGATGTTTGAGAGGGTTGGGAGATATAGTCTTACGACAAAGAATATTTCCCAACGAAACTCCCATTGACGTTTTTGGCATCAAGAGTTCATCTCCCAACTCATTTTGGCAAATTTTCCACGATTGTAGGGCATCAAGGTAGGTTCTTGCTGATTATTTTGTTACAACATCAGACATGACTTATATATTCTATATTGGGCTCACTTTAAAATGTGCCTTAACATTAGATGCAAATTTTCCTTGAAAAATTAAAGTAGGTAATTAATGAATATTTATCAAATATTAAAATACTTAGATCTGATCACTTGATCTATAATATGTTTGTTTTATACTTCCACTATATGCTTTAGATTCAGAAGGAACTATTTAGATTCTCTTTAAAATATTCTATCATCAGTTGTGTTGTGTGCTTTCTTTTTTAAAAAATAGATTAAGCTGAAAAAGTTGTAAGAATTTTTGTCTGAATTTATATCTTTAACTTTCCTTGATTAGCCCTAATGACAGACTAACATCAACCTTTACTTCTCATTATAAAATTTTCAATTTTAATCAAACTGAACCCTACACAAATGTTGTGGTTTTTGCTCCCTACTTACTTTTCCCTAATTTATCTTCTAATTCTAACAAAAGGTATACTGTAAAAGCACATTATTTTCAATAATATAAAGTTTTACACAATGGTTCATTTATTCATAAACTAATTAACCATCTATATTTTGTAAAAGAATACAAAAATTCACAACTTTTCAATCAAAAACTTATTAGAATGGAAGTGAGAATTGATTTTTATTTTATTTTTTATTTTTTTTTAGAATATTATATTATGAGGAATGAATAAAGGACATACCATTTTATGTAACTACTTTAATTTGGTCTTAATGCATTACAATTTCTCAACTACATCAATCACTTCAATAAATAAAATGAAATGAAAAAAAGTTGGCAAATAGTTGACAATATATGATTTCTTATAAATAACTTAAGGCTTCTTAATCATTGATAGTTATTTAAATGATAAATGGACTAAAATGTGAAAATTACATTAAAAATAAAAAATAAAAAGGACCACAATACATAAATAGCATAGTTTATTAGAAAAGGGAAATGAAATTTTATATATTTGTTAAATAGTTTTGGCATTTAAATACAAAAAATTGGAGAATGAAAAAAGATTGTATGAGAATAGAATTGCCTTGAAAGTGATACATATGTTTTTAGATTGTTTATAAATAGAAATGTAAAACCTAATTTTATGGATCCAATGCTTTCATACTAAATGCTTAATTATTATTATTATTATTATTATTATTATTATTTGCTTTATAAAACATTAGATAGAGGTTAACAAATTTTGAACTTTGAAACTGACCTAAAAGTCATAATAGTAACCCTCTTTTAAGTAATTGTAAAGTACTCTCTCACATAATTTGAATACTAATTAATTACATCTTTAGCACTTTTGGAAGTGAAAAAACAAATTTGGATTTGAATGTTATTTTTTGAATCATTATTGGGTACTCCATTAATCCAATATCTTATATACTTTGAAATCTCAATTATTGTTAAATTAGTCTTTGAAAGAAAGTGAATGTTGATTATTTGAAGCATTATTAAAATAATTCACATTAAGAAGATTCATGAGAGATATAATGTTGATTTAAATTTATCGAATTAATTAATAATAAACTTATGAAAAAGATATTATTGAAATAATTGTAATGGATGGGTTTGTTTCATCATTAACAAATACAACAAAAATAAATAACAAACTTCTTTCAATTATCTTCATTGAAATTAATTAGCAATTACTACAAAACAAACATCATAATTTTGAATCCTCAAACATCTCCAAATGTTCAACTATATATGTCATATGAATGGTTTTCTACATCACATGTAATGTCTTTAATTCTAATTTATATAACCTTAAAATTCCTTTTTATTTTGTTTTTATTTGTTTGAAGATATTCACGAAAGATGATTATTATCTCATGAATTTGATGAAAGAAAAACATTTTACTGTGTAATATTAAAAAGGTGTTTGATCCGGCAATATCTTAATTAAATAATAAAGTTTACTAATTCTAATATTCCTAATTAAAATTTGTATATTTGTCGAGAAACTTTGTCTTCTCATCTTTCTCTTTTTTTTTTGCAGATGTATTGATAATCTTTTCCACATATTCTACTCAAATTTGTCTAACAAACCATTTGAATGGTCCTGTTAGGTATATATTATTAACTAGTGTTCCAAATTTGAGATCATATTTTATGGCACTGCTATTACAATTGGCATCACCACACATTTGAAGTTATTTTCCACACTTATTGATGTCTTTTTCCTTACCATTTGATGGAACTAAACATTAAACAATATATTTCCCCACATCTTATCATACAAAAAATCAATATATATATTATAAAAAAAAAGAACTTTTTTTTTTTTTTGCAATCATGAAATAGAAAGAAAAAAGAAAAAAAAAAAAAAAGAGTACAAATAAGCAGCTATAATGAAAGGAGGAATAGAGAGCAGTTTCATGATGCATGTATTGTCATTTCTATATTAAAAAAATAATAATAACAACATCTGAAACCAAAAAAATATACAAAATTCAATATATTACTGATATCTAAAACACAAATTAATTATTGATTTTGAAAACATAGAGAATTTAATTGCTTCCATAAGTCAAAAGCTTAGAGAGAGAGAAAAAAAAAAAAAACATCTTCACTGCACCTTTGGACTTTATCATATGTCACTTAGCATAAAGATGCCTATTCTTCATTTCCATCTCTCTAAATATGTTTCTTAAATCTAAGTGAAGAGGATTCAAGGATTAATATATATATATATATATATATATATATATATAAATATAAAAATATTTAATTAATTAGGTATAATTTTGATTAAAATTATTAATTAAGAGCATATAATGTGCATTATGAATCATTATAGAACAAGAAGAATTTATAGGTTGTAGAGATCCGGTAAGCATGAGCATATTGGTTTAGCTGTGAATCAATCTCTTTCCTTTTCTCTTTTTTTCAATTTTCTTTTCCTTAATATTCTCTCTTTCACATGTCTTCTGAATAAAATCTCATTTCTCTTTCCTTTTTCTCTCTCTATGTTTCAGTTTCAGCAATGAATCATGACCTCCATTTTTGCTTTTCTTCTTCTTCTTCTTCTTCTTCTTCTTCTTCTTCATTCTTCTTGCTATGGACTCAATTTTGATGGGGTTCTCTTACTTTCATTTAAATATTCTGTTTTGGATGATCCTCTGTTTGTTCTTCAGAATTGGAATTACTCCGATGAAACTCCTTGTTTATGGCAAGGAGTTCAATGTTCCGACAATGGTTCCGGTGGTTCTAGAGTTACAGGTTTGTCCCTTCCCAATTCTCAGCTAATGGGATCTGTTTCTTCTGATCTGGGTTTGATTCAAAATCTTCAAACGGTTGATCTTTCGAATAATTCTTTTAATGGGTCTCTCCCTCAGTCTCTGTTCAATGCCACCATGCTCCGCTTTCTTGATTTGTCGGATAATTTAATTTCCGGTGAGGTTCCTTCGCCGGTGGGTAGCCTTCCGAATCTTCAAGTTCTTAACCTTTCCGGCAATGCTCTGTTCGGGAAGTTTCCGAGTGATTTCGTGAATTTGGGGAATCTCACGGTAGTGTCTATGAAGAACAATTACATTTCCGGTGAAATTCCCGGTGACTTTAAGACGGTGGAGGTTTTAGATCTGTCTTCCAATTTGATTAATGGGTCTTTGCCGGCTGATTTTGGTGGCGATAGTTTACATTACTTCAACATCTCATACAACAAACTTACCGGCCAAATTCCGCCGGATTTCGCCCATAAAATTCCGGCTAATGCCATAATTGATCTCTCCTTCAACAATCTCACAGGTGAAGTCCCTGTTTCTGACGTGTTCATGAATCAAGAAGCAAACTCCTTCACCGGAAACCGTCAACTCTGCGGTGAGTTAACGAAAACCCCATGCCCAATTACTTCATCGCCGTCGTCTCTCCCGCCAGCAATCGCCGCCATTCCATTAGACCCAAGTACTCCAGAAACAACCTCGCCGGAAAAACAGAGCGAAACAGGGTTTAAACCTTCCACAATCGTTGCCATTGTTTTAGGAGACATCGTCGGATTAGCAATTCTATGCCTCCTGTTCTTCTACGTCTTCCATTTGAAGAAGAAAAACAAAGCCGTCGAAACCCATTTGAAAAATGAAGCCAATTTAGCCAAAGACAGTTGGTCCACATCCTCATCGGAATCCAGAGGATTTTCCCGATGGTCCTGTTTGAGAAAAACAGGGGATCCAGAAGAGGCAAATTCCGACCAAGCGAGTGTCCTATCATTCTCCGGCCACCATGATACGGCGGAAGAAGGAGAAGAAGCCAACAAAAGAGGAACATTAGTAACAGTTGACGGTGGAGAGAAGCAGCTCGAACTCGATACTCTCCTAAAAGCATCAGCGTATATTCTCGGCGCCACCGGATCGAGCATTACGTACAAGGCGGTGCTCGAAGACGGGACGGCGTTTGCAGTGAGAAGAATCGGGGACGGCGGAGTGGAAAAATATAAAGATTTCGAGAATCAGATTCGTGGTGTGGCTAAATTAGTTCATCCAAATTTGGTTCGAGTTCGTGGATTTTATTGGGGTGTTGATGAAAAGCTCATTATTTATGATTTTGTTCCTAATGGTAGCCTTGCAAATGCTCGTTACAGTAAGTTTCTAACTCTTTTTATGTTTGTGTATTGTTCTTATGAGTTTTCAGTGTTCATAATTGTTAGAAATGTCATCAGAATTCTTCTAAAGTTTTGGCATTTTTCGTGAATTTTGATATTGTTTTTGGTTAAGAAACTTGGCGTCCACGGTGTTTGATTGAGGAAGTAAATGGTTGACGGTGGAGTAGGTGTAACAGAAAGTGTTTGTTTTTAATGACACTTTGGGAAGTCAACCATTTTTCTAGACTGTTGTAACACATCATTAAATTGCATGACTCATACAGAGAACAAACTCTTACATTATTTATTAGTAGCAAAGATTTTATTTTTCTTGAAAATTCACGAGCTTTGTCGGTATAGAGCTACTAAGTTACTAAGTTACTAATTTAATGTTATGTTATGCTATTGCCTTTTTTACGTATTCTTAGGGAAAGTGGGGTCTTCGCCTTGTCATCTTCCATGGGAAGCCCGATTGAGAATTGCAAAAGGAGTGGCCCGTGGCCTTTCTTATCTCCACGACAAGAAGCATGTCCATGGCAACTTAAGGCCCACCAACATTCTTTTGGGCTTCGATATGGAGCCTAAGATAGGCGATTTCGGCCTCGACAAACTCTTTTTAGGCGATTCCTGCTACAAACCAGGTGGCTCCACTAGAATTTTCGGAAGCAAAAGGTCTACTGCGTCTCGAGATAGCTTCCAAGATTACGTCACTGGACCGAGTCCAGGACCTAGCCCGAGCTCGATCAGTGGGGTGTCACCGTACTTGGCACCAGAGTCACTTCGAAGTCTGAAGCCCAATTCGAAATGGGATGTGTATTCATTTGGTGTGATATTGCTTGAACTACTAACAGGAAAGATCATAGTGTTGGATGAGTTGGGGCAAGGCCTTGGGCTTGCTGTGGAAGACAAGAGCCGAACCCTAAGAATGGCTGACATGGCAATTCGAGCTGATGTGGAGGGAAGAGAAGAAGCATTGTTGTCTTGCTTTAAATTAGGATATAGTTGTGCATCTCCTGCCCCACAAAAGAGACCATCCATGAAAGAAGCTTTGCAAGTTTTGGAGAAATTTCCAAACCTATCGGTGTCATCACACTATTATGGTCTCTAGGGGAAAAATGTGCAAATAATGTAGAGGAGGTGTTTGTGTTATTAACTCACAGTCCCTGTTTGTAAGTGTGTGTGTGATTGATGTATTGAATAGATTAGCATTTGTTATGTCTTATGATTCACTAATTTTTTTCAGTACAATTGCAATTTTGCTTATTATACCAGAAACTTTCAATACTTTAATAAGTCTACTGTATGATACAACAATTTCTAAACTGTAATTATATTTTAAATAACCAATTATTCATTCTTGTGATAAAATGAGCTTATTTCAATAATGTAATGGTCTTATCACAATATTAATGTGAAATAAATAACTTGTTGGAACATACAACTAAGATTAGCATGGCTTTTAGAGTAATCATTGAGTTGAATCAATGAAAGTTTTTTGTTTTTTTTTTGGTTAATGAGATTGATTGAAAATGAAAGGATATAAATCAAATCAAATTGACAATGTTGAGAGAGTGAATAATTGAAATAAGATGTAGAAAGGGAAAGGGGGGTTTGACAAATTGAGAGATAAGAATGGGAATTTCAAGAACATCCAACTACTCTTTACTGTAAGAGATGTAAGAAAGGAATCACTAATTTTATAATGTATGAATTAAATGAAGTGAAATGGGATGTTTCAAGTCAATCATAAATGTAATAAACAAATACAACACTTTATTCTTTATAATAATAAAATAACAACGAATTATTTATGAGAGCTCACATTTCAAAGTTCCAGAAATTTTACAGCCATACAAAAAACAAAACGACAGCGTACGTTACCTATGGCACGTGGTAGACAATATATTCCAACACTTCGCTCTACAAAATTGGTAATATAAATGTTAAATTATAGAAAAATAAAAATATCATTTTTAAATATAGTGTAATCAAACAAAATATCTACGAAATACAATGAAATTTATATTTCATCATGATAGATACTGATAGACATTGATGAGGTGTTTGGGACGCAAAATGAATTATTATAATTTGTGGTTATTATATAGTCTTTGTGTTATAATAATCTGTGAATTATTATAGTCTGTGTTTGGATGTAGAGTATTATAGTCTAGATTATTATAATTTGTGTTTGGGGTGCACAGTATTGTAGTCTAGATTATTATATTATGTATTTGAAGTGCAAATGATAGGAACCAAAAGATTAAGATATTCTTTTATTTATTTAACATGGTTATATGACAGTAAATTACAATATACAATACCCGTCCTCCCACTCTTGAGAGAACCAAGATTGTACTCCCAAACCCTTACACCACATTTAACGCATATATATAACTTGTATTAAATAACCACTCAAATAACTGTAGATAATTTCCAAGACCTTCTTAACTCCTCCTAACTACTAGGTATCTCTATCCATACTACTATATTAGACGACTCCCTTTTTTCATAATTATAGACATTCCCCTTTTTACCCTTATGATAATATTAAAATATAATTAGAGGCTTATCGTTACCTACCCCTTCTAAACTTGACTTGTCCACGAGTTGGAATGTTGGAAACTGTTGTTGCAAATCATCTATCACCTCCCAAGTAGCTTCATGTTAAGGAAGACCTTTCCACACTACCAACACCTCCCAAATATTAGTTGAAGGATTTTTTTATGATACCATAAGCCCCCATATAGGTTCAGTTACTCATTCATGCATATCAGAAAAACTAGAGGGTGAAGGATGAAGAATCTGATGTAAAACCTGACAATTTCTTTAATTGAGAGACATGGAAAACAAGATGAAAAGAAGCTTCTGGATGTAATAAAAGTGAATAAGCCAATAGACCCACCTTTATAGCAATTTCATAAGGTCCGAAATAGTTTAGTGAAAAGGTTTCATTTCGCTTCTTGCGTGAAGAATGCCGTTGATAAGGTTGTAATTTAAAAAACACCCAATCCCTCACAACAAACTCAACATCACGTCATTTCTGGTCTGCCTTAAGAGCTGATAAAGCCACATCACGATCCAAAAGTTGTTGATCTAAAGTCAAATCAGAAGTGGCTGATACACCATAAGAAACCAAAGGAGGTGACGATCCATAAACCGCTTGGAATGAAGTCAACCCTGTAGAAATATGGTATGTGGTATTATACTAATATTTCGCCAAATGCAATCAAACACTCCTTAGGGCGCTCACTACAAAAACAATGCAAATAAGCTTCAAAACAACGGTTAACAACTTCTATTTGACCATCAGGTTGAGGATGATAAGCTGAACTATGGTGTAAACATATACTCGCAGCAAGGAATAACTCTTGCCAAAAAATGACTCATAAAAACCTAATCACGATCGAATACAATGGACTTTGGAAGACCATGCAATAGAGCAATCTATTTGGCAAAAACTTGACTATAAAACGAGTTGTAAAAGGATGCTTTAATGCCATAAAATGACCATACTTACTTAAACGATCCACAACCACCAAAATCACATTGAAACAATGAACCTTGGGAAACCCTTCGATAACATCCATACTAATGTCATCCTAACAACCTCTGGAATATTTGAAGGAAGAAGTAAATTTGCTAGATTGAGGGCTAAAGTTTTATTACGTTGACAGATTAAGCATTTCGCCACATATTTTTTAACCTCATTATTCATCCCTTCCTAATACAACTCCCCATTAAGTCGTTTATAAGTCCTCAAAAACCCAGAGTGGCCACCAAAAATATAATCATGGTATGTATGTAAAGTAGTATGTACGAAGGAAGAAGATTTCGATAAAACTAACCACCCTTTGAACTTGAGAACCCCTTGTGTAAAAAGAAAAGCACGAAACACTAAACTCATTGTCTCGCAACTTTTGAATAACATCCTGTAACTTTGGATCGATAGAAATTCTCGTTTAATAATGTCCACATAAAGACGGAAGAAGCTAACAAATGGACTGAGTGAACCAATGAAGGAATTCGAGATAAAGCATCAAATACTTTATTCTCCGGGCCAGGCTTATAGCAAACTCCAAAATCATAACCCAATAATTTGGCAATCCATTTCTGGTGTTGTGGTTAAATTACGCGTTGTTCTAATAAGAACTTTAAAACAAGTTAATCAGTTTGAAAAATAAACTTCTGGCCGAGCAAATATGGACGCCATCGTTGAACTGCTAAAAATAATAGTCATAAGTTCTCTTTCATAAATGTGTTTCACATGATCTTGCAATGATAAAACACGACTGAAATAAGCTAAAGGATGTTTTAATTTGATTGAAGAAGAACAACACAAACACTAAAATCGAATTCGTCGGTTTCAATCTTAAAAGATTGAGAAACGTCTAGAGCTACTAACTGATAACTTGTAGAAATACAAGTTATTATGCCCTTTTAGGTAGAACAATGGAGCCAAAGCGGGGTTAAAAGGGTCAAAACGTGTAGCTTCTATTGTAAATTCATAAATATAAGAAAATACAACTAGTATAAGTTTCCTTACCTATTTTACCTTGTTTTCAGTGTTTTATCGTAGGTTTATAAAGAAAAGAAGAAATATAGCGATTCGTAGAAGAGCACGTGCTACGCGATAAGAAGCTCGTCTGGCGAATAAACATCCCTAGGCGAGGAGCAACATTAGCACACAATGAAGATTCACTAAAAGGCAAGAGTATTAGTTGGAGTTGATGTGACTTGACAAGGCTGCAGTTGACATTGACATGATTAGAAGAATAAAAGTTCTCACCAAAAGTAGTCTATATAAAGCCTTCATCCTTACCATGTACATTGTCAAGTCTGAATGGACAAAAACCCAGAGAGCTTTATTGGAGCATGTGGAATTGTCGTCTTTTCCACTTTCTGTAAAGAATTGCATCCTCTTCTCCAGTCAATCTTGTAAGTAATAGCTTAGATAGAGATTAGAAAGAGAACCACCATCTTCTTCTTCCTAACTTGTAAGAGAAACAAGGAATGCTTAGGCATTCAGCGGCTCAACTCATCTCCTTTCTTACTTTCCATTTTTGTATTTCATTGTAATGTGTGAGTTCATATTGTACAGTGGTCGAAGTCTTACATTCTTTAATACATTACAGATTTATTCCTTTTCAATTCATCATGTCTTTACTATTCATCTGCCAAAGTGTTATTAATAGTCCAGACTTGTGATGAGTTCTTGATAAGAAGTCTAACTCATAAGGTTTATCGAGTTAGTTGAATTATACTCCACCACTTGGCCAACGTTTTTCGCCAACTACTTGAAAAAGTAAGTAGCAAAGACAGAGCTAACTTGCTCAAGAGGGAGTTTGGAGACAAACTCCACCTTGGCGATTAGACCTCCATCATTTGTGTCCCAAAAAGAGAATGAGTGTGGTAACTTAGCGATGAGAGGTTGTCACCCTTAAAAGAGACACAATGAGTCTTATAAGTAACAACTTATAGATAATTGTCAATTAACTAAGCTTTATCATTTTCATCCCGAGAGGCGAGCAAGTGTGTCGTTTAAAGCACTGAGAGGTGTTTGCCTTAATTAAAAGATAGTTAACTACTCTCTTTCTGTAGCGCCACAAATTTAAGGTAATTTATTTATAATTATCTTAAGTTTAATCTTTGAATTTTTGGGTGTTATTTAATTCTTGAAATATTTGATTGGTAGAAATGGGAACTTATTAGATATTATGGAAAATATCCAATTGTGGTATTTGTGGAAATTTGATTAATTGTACATTGATTGTATAATTAATTGATTGTGAAGTTAAAATAATTATATTATAAGGATAATATAATTATTTAAGGGTATAATGAAGTGAATTGAGGATAAAATAATTATATTATAAAGATAATGTAATTATTTAAGGTTATTATATTTTTGGGAAGATAAACTGATGTGATTGGAGAGAGGGAGAATATTTGTTTTAAAAGGGGGGATTGATAGATTTTAAATGAAGTAAAAGAAAATTTGGTTGGTTTAATTGGGAAAATAAAAAAAAGAAAAAGAAAAAGAAAAAGAATAATAATTTATTATTATTATTAATTAGGCCTTGGGAACATCACCATTCATCATCTTTCTCAAAGAAACCCTAATCCACCACCAAGAAACCCTAGTCATTCTTTTCGCCGTTTCTACCGTCTGACTTATCCGGCGATCGCCACAAAGAGCATCGAGCCGACAACCATCCTCTTCGTTGTGTGTTTGTAAGCCAGCCGATCGTCGACCCTCACTTGAGTTGTGTTTGCCTCTGTCCGCCTCTGTCCGTCTCCGTCTCCGTTTGTCTCCGCCTCCGTTGTTCGTAAAGCACCGTCGTCGTCGTTCAGTTTGTCCATCGATCGTCGAACGACAGCCAAGCCATGCAAGCCACCGCATTTGTCTGTTGTTGGCCTTTCCCGTTCGTTGATCGCCGTCTTTTTCGTTTCGTCTTCTTCGTCAACGAACTGTCAGGTGCCGTAGATTCGAGTCGACCCGATAGCGAGCCATCCCCCAGCCACCCGAGCCGTGCATGCGTGTATGCAAGTCACGTCTCCCAGCCACCAAAGCCACTCTTTCCCTTCAGCTACGTGCAAGCCATCTGAACCGCTTCTAGTCTTAGCCTGAGCTGAGCCGAGTCGCCTAACATTTTTTAGCCGCCAAGCTTATTTTGGCCTTTTCACCTATATTTTTGGTAAGTTTGACTGGGTTTTGGTTAATTCTCGATAAAAATCAATTTTTGGCCCTAAATAATTTAATTATGGATTTAATTAAATTATTTTTCATGATAGATCAAGTGAGAGTTGTACTGTAGAATTTTCCTAAACCAAGGATAAATTTGAATTCATCCTTAACTTTGGGTAAGTTGAAATAATTGAAATTTGATCCTTAAGCAACTGTTAAGTAATTTATTTACTTTAGTTATTGGGTTCCCTTGTTTTATAGGACTGGACTATTTGAAAAGTTTGACCGTGACTATTAAGATAATTAGGTAAGAGATTTTCCTACTAGACCTTCGTATTGAAGTGAGAGCTTGTATGAAATTCTTCTATTATGTTGTGATGTAGCTGGTATGCATAATATGATTGTGTGTATGGTGATTGATAGTCAGGATTATTCCATAGTTATGATGATTGGTAGACCTGATTGACATATGTTATGATGATAATATTTGAATACGAATGTTATGATTGATACTTATGTCATGTTTATGATGAGATGATGATATGTTCATGCTATGTATAGGGTGTACTATTATCTTTGGCTATTAGAGTCGTACCTAAATAGGTGTCCCTCGGGATTGCCACATTTTTATGACTGTGTAGTCTGACGGGATCACCAGTCCAGTATGACATAGACATGATTATGAGTGATTTGACAAGATCATCATAGCCCAATTGTCTTAGTATTTCCCCCAGGTATACCAAAGACCAGTTTGTCCTAGGTATTCCTTTGGGTTTACCAAAGACCAGAGATGTTCCTACGATATCACAGATTGTATGTGTTCGGGAACGTGCCAGTTTAAGGGTACCACTTTACAGGACTCTAATAGGAAGTTAACAGGCACCTAGCGGGACTAGTAATGGGTCCCTTACTAAGTATATTTTTATACTCACTATTTCTTACTTATCTTTACAGGTAGAGGTAGAGGTAAGAGCAGAGGGACGTTGGCAAATGACAAGAAGTGACCGTGGAAAGCCATAGGAAACACTTTTGCTTCCTCCTTATGTTAATTGTTCATATTTCAGTATTTATGAGTTTGTTTTTATTACTTTATCCTTTTAAAATTAGTTAGGATTTCACTTAAATTTATTTCTACATACATTTGTTTATGATTTTAATGAATAGTTTGAGGTTTTGTTTTATATTCTATTTTTAGTTTAAGAAATTTTATTTATCTTTTAATTAATAATGACCTCGGATTAGTATAAGGAGTTGGGTCATTACACTTTCGTATCAAGGCCTACCGCGTATCTTAACCGCATAAAGTTAGAGGAGATGGAAGGAGGCTTCTCTCTCTAATCTCTCATTAAGCTCTAACTTAGAATGTTAACTGGAAAAGAGGTGGAAAAGAAGAATTTCTACAGAAGGTGGAAAGGCTATTCCTTTCCACCGGCTCTTATGGAACTCTCTAGGATTTGGTCCATTCAGACCTTACCGCTTTTACATGGTAGGGATGGAGGCTCTATATAGGTTACTTTAGACAGAAAACTTCTATTTCTTTTGTACATGTCAGTGCCAAATGCTGCCTTGACAAGTGACATCAACCCCAACTACCATTCTTGTTTTTTAGTGAATCTCTTCGCGTGATAATGTGGCATCTCGCCTCATGATGTTAATCGCTAGGCAATCTTCCTATCGCACAAGCTTTTGCATGGGTTCCTCTTTCGATTCACTATATTTCTTCTTTTCTTTAAAATCTTGCGATAAAACACAAAAGGCATGGTAAAACATACATTGAGACTTATGTAAGATTTATTCTCTTATCTTTATAAATTTGCGACGAATGCTACATGTTTTAACACTTTTATCCCGCATTCTGACTCCATTATTCTACTTAAAATGCCACAATAACATGTATTTCTATAAGTTATCAGTGTTACATATTCACCAACGTTCGTTTAGTCTGTCGTTGAATAATAAATTTTTGAACCAATCACAAATTTCCACGTCATATACTAAATTAATGATGAAAAAATACAAATAATTGAATTTGGGACTAATTAAAAGTTTACATGTGTTCCAAATTAAAATTGAAGGCATAAATTGGCTAATTTTGATGAGATCTTTTCATTATGCTTGTTGCATCAAGTTAATAATTTTGGTCCAAGCCTATAAAGCCTACCAAAGAACTCTATAAATAGAGTAATTCTCTTTATTTGTGGGGGAAAGAAATTTTTTACTCCAGAAGGTCTTAGAGAGAATTCTCCCAAGAACCAGAAAACTCTTTAAATCATAAAGTCAACCACCTTCAAAGACTGAAATTCCATTGAATATACAAGCTTTCTTCTAACACTCCTACTTCAAGAACATCAAATGCTCTGCTTCCTCAAATCAAGTGTAGGCATCCAACCGAGAGAAAATCAGAGGATCAAATACTAGAGATTGAATCATATCGCATAAAATCAACATAAAGACAACATCAACACAAGTTCAACTCCATAAATTAAATTTCTTTAGAAATATCGTGCGAACAGTCGTCCCCAGACCACATCATACTAGAAACGATTTCACTTTAATACCATATGTAAAGCACTCTAATCCCAAGATCCAGAATTCAAATTTGACAACTAATGAGTCTCGACATTCTCTTACATCTATTCAGACTCAACGTTATTTCAACATGCTTTGTCTTCACTAATAACTTGTAGAAATACAAGTTATTGTAGTCTTTTAGATAGAATAATGAGACCAAAACACATAAGAAATGTGTTAAAACACGTAGCTTATGTTGTAAATTCATAAATATTTGAAAATACACTTTACATAAGGATTTATGCCTGTTTCACCCTGTTTTTAGTGTCTTAAAGAAGGATTATGAACAAAAAAAGATGCTAGAGAATCGTAGAGGAACTTGTGGAAAGACTAGGCGAGAAGACCATATCAGTAGGCAAGAAAAGGTTCGCTAGAAGACAGAAGTGGTAGTTGGAGTTGATGTGACTTGACACAAAGGCTGCTTTCAGCGCCGACATGTTCAGAAAATTAAATTTTCTGCCTTAATATGCCTACATAAAGGACTCCATCTCCATGAAGAAAATGAGGTCTAAATGGACCAAGGTGTTGAAAGGGACCAAACCCTAGAGAGTGGTAGGAAGGAATAACCTTTTCAAGGTCCGTAAAGCATTTCTTCATGTTCTTCGATTAGTCTAAGAGTGAAAGCTTGAGGATGAGTAAAGAAAATCCGATCCCCATCTTCTCCTACCGTGTAATTTCATTTCTATTCTTTGTATTTCTTTGTAATGTACTTGTTCATATTGTACATTGCATATTTATACCAGTTTTAATCCTCAATCTCTTTCTTTTAATTAGTCCTTGTGTTATATATAGTTTTAGATTTATGATAAGTTCTTGATAAGAAGGTTGACTTATATTTCTTATCGCGTTAGCTGAGTTATTTTCATCACATGGCATGTGTATATCATAAGCTACACAGAGGGCAAGTAGGAAAGATATGGATAACGCGCGCAAGGAGAAGTTTGAACACAAACTTCACCTTGACGAGATAACTTCAATCATTCGTGTCCAAAAAGGAGAACAAGTATGGGCATATGGGGTCAAGAAGTTGTCACCCTTAAAAGAGAAGCTCTATAAGGCTTGTAAGTGAAGCGTAAGTAAATGTTACTTCTTCATGATATATATATTCACACTTTTTAGTTAGTAGTAAGTTGATGTATGCAATTAAATGTTACTTCATGATATATATATATTCACAATTTATTGTAGGTACTTATACTCACTCATTATTGATTTAAAGAAGGTTTCAAAGTACGTTTTTGTAGATCCATCTCTTATTTCAGCTGGCCATAGTACACGAGAGATTAGAGCTCGAAACTTTTGTAGTAGATTAATGACTTCCAAACAAGATCAATTGGTTGTTGCTCCTTATAATCCTGGGTAAGTATAATTTTTATCAATTTAAACTTGCATTAGTTTTGGTATACAAGATATCTATTATTATTGGTTATATAAGAGGTAGCTATTATTATTGTTGATTTTGGAATAGGCCACAGATAGGATATTTTAGTTGGCTATATTTGGATTGGAATTCTGTAATCGTTGATGACATTGATGAAAACAAATGAAATTATTGTTGGTTTACTTAATTATTTTGTCATTTTCTTGTTGTGTAACTATACTGGTTTTGAAAAGTTTATTTTGTTGATGGATATGTTTTATTGAAACAAATGTACCTAATGCAAGAACCAGAAAATGAAAAATTTGTATATTTAATATATATTAATAAACAATACTATACATAACGTTTAAATATATGTTAAGTATACGATATTCCTTTACATTAAAAAACGTCAAGTATATGTTTACTTGACACGTAAAAGGCGTCAACTATACAAGATTACTTGACACATAAAAGGTGAACTTTGATGGATTACTTGACGTTAATACAGTGTCAAGTAAACGTATACTTGATGGTTTTTAGTGTCAAGTAAACGGATACTTGACGGTGTTTTAGTGTCAAGTAAATGTATATTTGACGGTGTTTTAGTGTCAAGTAAACGTATACTTGATGGTGTTTAAGTGTCAAGTATACTTATACTTGACGGTTTTGTAGTGTCAAGTATACATATACTTGACGGTTTTTTAGTGTCAAGTAATCGGACTATACTTGACAGTCAATTACTTGACGCTTTTAAAAACGTCAAGTAAACGTTTACTTGACACTGTCTTAACGTCAAGTAATCCAATTTTTGTAGTAGTGGTATATTGTTTTGTACTGTTGTAGTGATTTCTGGATTTAAATAAATAAGAGTTATGTTTCATTACTTAAGATGTCGTTATTACTGTTAAGTTTACATGGTAATATGGTTAATGGTTCAAAGTATTTAAATCACGTTTCCTTTCATACGACTAGTTGAAGAATGGATGTCGGGCGGGACGTGACAATAAAGAATAGAAAAAGGAAGAAAGTTGATAGTATAGACTAAAGTAGGAACAACCTCACCCAAAAATTTCTCAAGACAAAAAGGCAGAAAGAAGTAGGACACAAACTGAGTCAAGAATGTGGTGATATTTATGCTCAACATGCCCATTTTGTTGAGAGGTGTGGGGATAAGAGCACTAAATAAGAGTGAAGTCTTTATGCTTCAAGGCATTATCAGTGCTGATAAGACGAGGGAATTGAGTGTGGATCATGTTAGCAAACTCAATATAAATGCAAGATAATTCCTAGCGATGTTTTAGAAAATAAATCCATGTAAAACAAGAGTAATCATTAATGAACAAAACATAATAGCAATAACCATGGACACTAGTAGTAGGGGCAAGACCCCAAATGTCATAACGAATTAAATCAAATGGTTTATCATATATAGAAGTGGATTGAGAAAAAGATAAAGTAGGTTGTTAAATGAGTTTGCAATTTAAACAATTAAAAGTAACAAACTTAGTAGCATTAATTCAAATTGTTAACGAAAATCAAATGACGAACTTTTTCAGAAGAAGCATGACCAAGACAAAAATGCCACTGATATGTATTAGAGTTAGTGACAGGAGCAGAGATAGATGAAGGAGAAGGAAGTTGGAGTGATATGAGATCAAACAATCTTCCCACTTTGCAACCGTGCCAATTGTTTGTCTCATCTATGGATCCTGAACCGAACAAACATTGGGAGAAAAAAGAAACAGTTAAATCAAGATCACACAATTGACCAACAGACACACGATTAAAGGTTAAGTTTGGGACAGTAAGTATGAGGAAGACTCAGACTGGGAGTATTATTGGTGGCAATATGAAAGATTTTCATACAGTTGTCATCAACAACATAAATTAGAGATCAAGATTTTGAAGAACTAGAAATAGTCATAAGAGAAATATCAGATGTCATACTGTTGCAAAAAGTAGAGTCAAGAAGCCATCGATTACTAGTTAGAATGCAAGAGCATAGAAAGATGATGAAATTAATTGATTTAATAAGGTCTGATGATCACGTATTTGAAGATTGAAGGAGGATGAATCATCTGAGGCAGTAGCAGCAACAACATATGAGGTATTTGATTTATTAAAGTTCCTTGCTTTTGTAGGATAAACTTCAGGTCGAGGTGGTTATGTGGGACAATTATCCACAATATGACCATGGTATGGCAGTACTTGCACTACATTTAAGGACAATCAATTAATAAACTTAGGACAAGAGCACTTACAGAATGTGGTTATCGCTCCCTTAAGTGGATAAGTGCTTGCAAGAACAACATTTGATTGTAAAAAGGAATGATGCCAAGATGTTTTTTCTGAAATAAAATCTCTTGGATAACTCATACCTAATGAGGACAAGGGACTGCGATGTAGAAGATGGTTTGTACTGATTTTGGCTTGATTAAGCATAGTTTAGATAGGTTGAATAACTGTTAGATATTCATTAGCAGACTAACCAACATCTTAATTAAGATTGACGATGGTACTTTGCAATTGATAGTAATTAGCTAATCCCATAGATTTAAAGCATATAGAGAAAAAATCACAAAACTTTTTAGCACTATCAAATGCATCAAATTATGTATGAATAGCAAGGATCGATGCCTTACCAAGCTAGGTGATAATTTGGTGAATTTTAATGTCCCATTCTTTGTGAAGTTCGATAAATTTACTATCATCTTTCTTATCAGATTTTGTTGGTTTGATAATATTGCTATTGACAATACACAATAGTTTTAGTCCAATTAGAAAGCTTTTCATTTAATTTGCTCAAGTGAGATAATTAGTCCTATCAAGAATTATGCTAATAGGACGAACAATATGGTCTTTCTCCATTGAAGCTAGAGCTGTCTTAGTGGTTTAGGACTTAAAAGCTAAATTCCACGAAGAAAAAATTTGAATTCGAGCAAAGAGGTACTATAGATCTATGGAAAAACCATGAAGCGACTAAGCTAGAATGGACCGAAGGGAATCAAAGAGTCACATTAAAGAAGCAATCGAGGATAATGTTAGATCCGAGGAGCTTGGCCAAAATTTGTATAATTATGGGTCTAAGGATGTAAGGAACTAAGCGTTTGATGTTCAAATTTGAGCCAATCGGAGAAGCTTGGCCGGAGTGGGTATAGGTGCAGGTCGAAAGGAGCAAATCTGAGCAGGTTAGAGAAGTTTGGCCAGACTGTGTCTAATTGATCTAGGAGAGGACTAGCCGGTAGTGTCTGATGGATGCGAGAGATGACTGGCCAACGATGTGCATGGCATGACTGGTCAACAAAATCTAGTACAGTGTTAATCGACAACGACTGATACAAATTTGGCATAAAGTTGACGGTGTCATGGGGGAAGCTAGGTTAAATTTTTAGGCTCCGACACCATGTGAAGAATATTTTATTGATATCTTTTAATCTATATTATCCATGAGAAGTATGAAAAGATAAATATACAAACCGATACAAGTAAATAAAGAGAAATATGTAAGTACTCATAATTGCAGTATAATTTACATTTATAAGAAGCATATACTCATCAATTAAGAGCATATGGAGCTCAGAATAAAACTAGTTAACTCACATGGAAATATATGTATATGTTGAGATGTGATTTAAATTCTAGCCTTAAAACTTAAGGAATCAAAATGAGAGTATGGCCACATCTATTTTTAGAAGTTGAAAAACGTGGGTGAGAGAAAAGTGAAACAAAAAGTAAAATTGGTTTTGAAATAAAAAGTTATTTTGTCAAATCATTTTTCTCTCTTCTTCTCAGACTTTAATCTTTTTCTTTCTTCTTTCTCGGACTGTCGAACTCTCTTTTTGACTTTGAAAACTTCTTTTAAGGGCTTTATGAATTTGCAAAAAGAATGATACATGCATAAATTGAAGAAGGAGGAAAAGAAAAGGAACACAACTATATTTTTGTGGTTCGACAAAACTATAGCCTACATCTACGGGAAACAAGAATTTTACTTTTGAAGGCTAATAAAGATAAATTTTCTCTCTTAGCATATTTCTCACACACTCTCTGAATTTAATTTTGAACAACCATAGATATGTATATGAAGAGTTTGTTATAGAGATAGTTATAGAGAAAGGTAGTTATTGGAGTAAAAATTTATTCAAATCTCCTCCTTGAGTCCAACGACGACAAACTTTTAACTTCTAAATCTAACATTTTTTCGACCTTTTACAAGTAAGTCAAACCCCATTAGCTCAAAGCGTTTTTGAAATTTGAGCTTAGGCAAAGGCTTTGTCATCATGTCAACTGCGTTATTCAAAGTATGAGTTTTTAGAACTTCCACTTCTTCCTTTTCTATCATCTCACGAATGAAGTGAAATTTTATGTCTATATGCTTAGTCCTGTTATGAAATTGAGGATTCTTTGATAAATGTATGGTACTCTGATTATCACATTATATTTTATAAATTTTCTATTGTACACCAAAATCTAATAATTGACCTTTTAGCCATAAGCCTACTTTGATTGCCTTTGATAGTGCTATGAATTTAGCTTATATGGTGGATAAAGCAATTACTAATTGTAGATTTGCTTCCCAACTTAGAAGATTAGAACCATTTAGGAAGCAATAGCCTAATAGGGACCTTCGTTTGTCTAGATCATCTCTAGCATAGTAGGAATCCGCATAGCAATATAGCTTTGTTTCTGAGTTAGGACAATTATGCAGATAGACTTGATTCCTTTAGATACACTAGTACCCATTTAGGCTCTTTCCAATTTCTCTTTCTAGGATTCGCCATGTATCTACTTACCAAGCTAGTTGTGTACGACAAGTCTGGTCTAGTAGATACCATTTGATTGTTATACTCAATGTAAGTCTTTAGAAGAGTTGGCTACTGAAAGTTTAAAACGATTAGAAATAGGAGTAGCCATTGGTTTAGCTTCACTTAGGTGAAACTTCTTGATTACTTTCTCACAGTAAGGTTGTTGGATTGACGTATAGTAGTGATTATTCTCTATTCCTAGTGATGTCAATCCCAAGTTTCTTTTTAGAATCACCCAAATTCTTCATGTCAAATTCTTTCTTTAGAAGATTTTTTTACTTGAGTTAGGTCTTCTTTAGATCTCCCAGCTAACAACATGCCATCAACATAGAGAAGTCGAAAGACATTATCCCTTTAGGACTTAGAATTCACATCCACACAATTACAGTAAGTACTTCATTTGAACTCATTGGCTGGTATATATTCATTAAACCTCCTACATTAACATTGTGGAGATAGTTTCAGTCCATAGATGAACTTGTTAACAAACGATATGTCTTCTTTCCCTTTTCTTCATACCCCTTAGGTTGTACATATAGATAGTCTCTTTTAAATATCCATGTAAGAAGGCTGTTTTGACATCAAGTTGATCCAACTTTAAGTTATTTTTAGCAACTAGGGATAGCAAGAGTCTTCGTCATGCCCAACCTCGCCACACATCTTGTATCTTGTGTGGCTCACGCGAATGCGACTTGAAAATTCCTAACTCTCATCGTCTGGCTTCATCTCATGTTAAACTCCAAAATGCCTAATTACTCTTGATCAAAATTTCCTTCATCGCGTTGCCTAACTTTAATGCGAACTATTACTTAGAACACCCACTTCAAAACACTTGTCTTCCAAAAATTCTTACTTCAAAATGACCATTCTATTCCGGACTTGGGTCTCACAATCTTATAGATGTTTGCTTAATCACTTCAAGGAAAATTTAAGAGTAGTTAATCCCCTGTCTTTAAGCATAGCCCTTGGCCACAACCTAACCTTATATCTAGGTTTTTATTTATTAGAAATCCCCCTCTTTCAACTTGTAGATCCACTTGGATCCTATTGGCTTGCATCCTTTAGGAAAAGCAGCTACAGTTTATGTGTTATTCACACTTAGTGATTTCATTTTTGCATTCATTGCTTCTATCCAACTTCTAGCTTTAGAGCAGCTCATTGTTTCTTCAAATGTAGTTGGCTATGGGTCATTTGGGACCACAGTAGCATTAAGAACTAGGTTTATGTATTTAGTCTCAGTGTAGTTATTTGGAGGAACAATCACCCTTCTTTGCCTATCCCTAAGTAATGAGTAATCACTCAAATCAGTTGAACTTCAACATTTTCAACTTGCTTACTTGTTGTAACCTCTTCTTCTTATGTTTCTACTTTGGGATTATAATTTGTTGATGAATCTTTAAAATTCTCCATCTCTATTCTAGTGGTAGGAGTCTTAGAAATTTCCACCATCCCTTCTTTTTTCTGCATGAACATTTCATTTTCTCTAAATGTAACATCCTTGTTCATTATGAATCGCTTTTCAAAAGGGTGCCCCGATCGTAAAATCCTTCACACCATCTGAAAAACCTACAAACGTACATTTTACTACCCTGCCCTAGGTTTAAGCTTACCTTGACTTTGATGTCTATATCCAATACAACCAAATACCCTTAGGTTATCTAGGTTTGGTTGATGTTTAGATCGTTTTTCTTCAGGAGTTAGGTAGACTAGGAAAGTGTGAAGGCATCTATTTAAAATATAGATAGTATAGGTAGCAACTTCAGCCCAATATTTCTCGTTTAGAATGGCATCAAACAATGGGCATATAACTCTTTCCATGATAGTTCTGTTTAGTCTCTTAGGTACCCTATTTTTTTAAGGTGTATATCTCATTGTTTTGTGTCGAGTGATCCCATTCTCTATAGAATATTGATTGAACTTTTCACTACAAAATTCCAGCCCATTATCAGTTCTTAGGTATTTAATGTCCTTAAAGGTTTGCATCTCTATTATTAATTTCTATTCATTAAACGCTTTTCTAGCATCTGATCTTTAGTTTTAAGGAAGTGACCCAACTTTTATTGAGTAATCATCAGTAAAAGATAGGAGATATCTTGAGTCACTTAAGCATGGAGTTGGAACTGGCCTCAGATCAAAATATATATGCAATCAAGTATTTCCTTTGTTGAATGTTGCACTTTAGAGAAAGTACTGTGCCTTGTGGCTTTGCCACATTATTCACAAAATGAAAACTGATCACAAATGCTTTTAGGTAAAATACCCTGTTTTGATAGAATTTCTAGACTGTGAGAGAGGCTCTTTTGCCAAATATATACTTCTGTCAAGTCATTATAAGTTACTGCATAGGCTCCATTATCATCTCGACTCCTCTAACTACCTAACAGTCTTAATGACTTCAAATGATTCTCCCTTACCTTTGTATGCACACACAATACATCTAGCATACCCAAAGAGGTCAAGTTTCTTTTGAGAAGTGGCATATGTCAAAAATTTCTTAGGAGCTTCACAATCTCATCCTTTAGCTTCATGTAAAAGGATCCAATCCTAACTATCTGGTAGGCTTGATTATTGCCCATGTAGACCATTTCTCCACCAATCTCCTTGTAGGTGATAAACAAATGTTTCATAAGTGTCATGTAGTAGATGCATCCGGAGTCCAACACCCAATCATGTTTTTCGAGGGGATTAATGTTATTGACCCTGTCTTGAGTTGAGGCTAGTGCAATAGAAAGCACAACGAAACCTTCTATAATTGATAATTCAGCCTGTATTCCTTTGGCTTCCTTCTCTTTTTTTTTTTCCTTCAGCTTCTGTTTAGGCTTATTCTCATCATTGTGTTATTGTTTTCCGCCTCTTAAGTAGATAGGTTTAAAATTTCCTTTCACAAACAATCACTTACTACTAGATTGTTCTTTCTTAGTGGATTGTAATTCAGTTTTCTTTGGGTTCTCAAGGTTGAAATTAAAGCATATGTGGATATGGAATCTCTCTCACACTTTAATGCATTTTTTTACTTCTTTTGTAGGATTCTAATAAAGGGTTAAGAAGCATATATGCTCCATTGTCATCACCTAGTTTCTTTAATTTATAAACAATCTTCTTGAATATATCAAGATTTTCAGACAAAGATCTTGATGGATCCATGTTAAATGTAAAAAACTTCTCCCTTGTGTACATCTTGTTGGAAGATTTTTAGTGGCAAATAACTTTTCCATATTTTAGTCAATATCTTGAAAATTGTATCTTGATCACTAACTTGACTAAGTACATTATCACTGAGATTCCAAACTAAGGTATCGTATGTAGTTAGCTCCGAGTTTTCTTTCCCTTGTGCTACAACTATGTCAGGAAGTATTGATGGATCTAATAGGGGCTTGGCTGCCTTTTGCTGCCATAATTGTTAGAATTATTAGGGCTTTGCCCTTAGAGTATTTTTGGAAAGAATAATATATATGATTGTATTTCCTAAATATTTTCTAGATCTTTTCCTTTCTTACTCCTATTGTACTCTATTTATTCTCTTCCTTTGTACCTATTGTATTCGTTCATAAGAAAAATAATAAGAACTAAAGTACCATGGTTTTTCTCTCGATTCTCGGGTTTCCACGTAAGTCTCGGGTTGTTGTTAATTGCTTTCAATATGGTATCAGAGCAAAGCAATAACGAAACCCTAGAAAATAACCTAGGAGAAACCCAGTTTAAAGTTGAACCCGTCACTGTCATCGTCGCCGCCGTCGGGATCGTCGCCACTACCATGGAGAAACTACTCCATAACCTACAGAAACCGCCGATCTATCCAAGGAGAGTGGTTTCGCAACCGTACGCGCCGCTGTCTGACAAGAAGATGCCTCACGTGCTGCCTCTATCCGGTGTGTGGACCCACGCGCCGTCGTCTTTTCATCTCACCGCCCAACTCATTCCCTTCTACGCACCATCGAATGTCCAACCGTCAAACCCTTTCGGCCATCCGCATCCTCACATACCGCCTATGAGCTCCGGACAGTAACCCTCAACCATAAATCTGCCAAATCTGTACAGTAAGCATCCACTGTACGTTGACTGTTTACAACAATCGTTATTTTCTGGTAACGGAATTGATCAACCCCAGAACAGATCGGACACTAAAGCGTGTGAGTCTTTGATGCATTCTAAATCAATCGAGTTGCCGATGTATTCCAAGAACTCGGTAACTCTGTTCCCTAATTTACCTTCAAATTATATAACTGGCTCTTTCGGTTTGTCTACAGGGAATTTTTCAGGTGAAAAATTAAATGGACAAAATTATTTTTCTTGGTCCTAATCAATAAAGATGTTCTTCGAAGGTCGCCACCAGTTCGACTTCTTAACTGGAGAGGCGTTACGTCTTCCCACCAGGAGATGCCTTGGAACGACTCTGGAAAGGGGAGGATTCATTTATTTGGTCCATGCTGATTCATAGTATGGAAGCACAGATCGACAAGCCTCTACTATATGCAGCCACAACAAAAGATTTGTGGGATATAACTCAGACCCTTTACTCGAAATGACAGAATGCCTCTCGGTTGTATACACTGCAAAAATAGGTCCATAATTGCAAACAAGGGATCCTGGACGTGACTACCTATTTTAACAAGCCCTCTCTCCTCTGGCAAGAGATGGATTTGTGCAAAGAGACAGTTTGGGACACACCAAATGACAGTACACAATATGCTAAACTTGAAAAGGTTGACCGTGAATACGACTTCCTTGCAGAATTTAATCCCAAATTTGACACTGTGTGTGGTCGTATACTCGAACAAAGACCTCTTCCCTCTATAATGGAAGTTTGTTTTGAAGTCTACCTGGA
The DNA here is from genome assembly GCF_025177605.1 of Cucumis melo. Lineage (NCBI taxonomy): Eukaryota > Viridiplantae > Streptophyta > Magnoliopsida > Cucurbitales > Cucurbitaceae > Cucumis > Cucumis melo. The sequence continues at coordinate 8,606,966 of NC_066867.1, read as the reverse complement.
AGAGGATCGCACTAATGCCATGGGTGGAATGACTACCCCTACCATTGACTCCGCTGCCTTTAGCACTCGGTCTTCAAATCATGACAATGACAAGAATAATGGGAAGTCAAGTCCTGTGTGTAAGCACTGCAAGAAAAAATGGCACACCAAAGATGAGTACTGGAAACTCCACGGTCGTCCCCAAGGAGGTAAGAAACAGTCGTCCAACGAGAAACAAAACGCAGGACGTGCAAGCACTTCTCAATCAACTGATCCTACTGCGAGCCAGACTAAGACTCCGACTCTGGATGCCATTGCTCAGTCAGGTATGCCTCAGTCCCTTGGGCTTATTAGGGTTGATGGCAAGAATCCCTGGATCTTAGACTCGGGGGCTATAAATCACTTGACAGATTCTTCGAAACATTTTATGTCATATGCTCCGTGTGCCGGTAATGAAAAAATCCGAATAGCTGATGGCTCTCTAGCTCTGATCGCTGGAAAAGGATAAATAGTTCCCTTTGACGGTTTTGCTCTCCAGAATGTTTTACATGTCCTTAAATTATCTTACAATTTGTTATCTAGAAGCAAGATCACTCGTGAGTTGCATTGTAAAGCTATCTTCTTAACTGAATCAGTTTATTTTCAGGACATGAGCTTGGGGAGGACGATTGGCACTGTCCGGCATAGTAGGGGACTTTACATCCTTGATGATGATACCTCCTGTAATAGTTTGTCTAAGGTTAGTTTATTGTCATCCTACTTTAGCACTTCTGAACAAGACTGTATATTGTGGCATTTTCGACTGGGCCACCCAAACTTTACATATATTTAATATTTACTTCACCTTTTTTATAAACTTGATGTCTCTTCTCTATCTTGTGATATGTGTATCTGGGCTAAACAAGATCAGGTCTCTTTTCCCTCACAACCATATAAACCTACACAATCGTTTACCCTAATCCATAGTGAAGTTTGGGGTCCTTCCAAGGTCACCACCTCCTTGGGAAAGCGGTGGTTTGTAATTTTCATCAATCACCATACCCGTATTACCTGGGTCTACCTTATCACAGATAAATCCGAGGTTCCATCCATCTTCTAAAACTTCTATCAGACTATTAAAATACAATTTCATACAAAATTTGTAATTCTTCAGAGTGATAATGGTCGGGAATTCTAAAACCAGAACCTTAGTGAATTTCTATCCTCTAAGGGGATTGTTCACAAAACCTCGTGTGCCTACACTCCTCAACAAAATGGAGTGGTCGAACGAAAAAACCCTCACCTTGTGGAAGTAGCCCGTTCACTTATGCCTTCCACTTTCCTTCTATCATACTTGTGGGGAGATGCTATTCTTACAATTGCTCACTTAATCAATAGAATGGCTTTTCGTATCCTCCACCTTCAGACTCCCTTAGATTGTCTTAAAGAGTCTTTCCCCTCTACTCGCCTTGTTTCTGAGGTTCCTCTTCGTGTGTTTAGGTGTACCGCTTATGTCCATAATTTTGGACCTAATCAGACCAAATTTACCTATCGGGCTTAGGCTTGTGTGTTTGTTGGGTATCCCCTTCACTAGAGCAGTTATAAATTTTTTCACCTGCCGTCTAGGAAATAATTTGTCACTATGGACGTTACTTTCTGTGAGAATCGACCCTACTTTCCCGTTAGCCATCTTCAGGGGGAGAGTGTGAGTGAAAAGTCTAACAGCACCTTTGAATTTATTGAACCTACTCCTAGTACCGTATCAGACATTGATCCTCATCCCATAATCTTACCCACAAACCAAGTTTCCTGGAAAATCATATTACAGGAGGAATCTCAGAAAGGAAGTTGGGTCCCCTACTAGTCAACCACCGACTCCAGTCCAAGATTTGGAACCTCCTCCCAAGGTATGGAAAACCCTACATAACCTTGTACTAATAATACAATGAGTGCGAATGATAGGTCTGACTGTTGTTATTCTTGAAAATATGGAAAAAAAAAAAACAACCGTGGTGATGAGACTAAGGTTAGAATAGAAACCAGTAACAATGAAGCTGAACAGGGTCATACAAGAAAACTTGATGAGTATGATCCCTCTCTTGACATTCCCATTGCATTGAGAAAAGGTACAAGATCCTACACTAAATATCCCATTTGCAACTATGTTTCGTATGATAATCTCTCTCCACAGTTTAGAGCGTTTACAGCAAGCCTTGACTCTACCATAATACCAAAAAATATCTACACTGCTCTAGAGTGTCTTGAATGGAAGAATGCTATTACAGAAGAGATGAAGGCTCTTGAAAAGAATTGAACTTGGGAGATATGTGCTCTACCCAAGGGACATAAAAATGTAGGATGCAAATGGGTATTCTCTCTCAAATACAAAACAGATGGTACGCTTGATAGATACAAGGCAAGGTTAGTTGCGAAGGGATTCACTCAGATTTATGGTATTGACTATTCAGAAACCTTTTCGACAGTTGCTAAGTTGAATACTGTTAGAGTCCTGCTATCTGTTACTGTGAACAAAGATTGGCTTCTATACCAGCTGGATGTTAAGAATGCTTTTTTGAATGGAGACCTTGTAGAGGAAGTCTACATGAGCCCCCGCCAGGATTTGAAGACCAATTTGGTCAGCAGGTGTGTAAACTCCAAAAAACCCTATATGATTTGAAACAGTCTCCGAGAGCATGGTTCAACAGATTCACTACCTTTGTCAAGTCCTAAGGGAACAGTCAAGGGCACTCTGACCATACTTTATTTATAAAGGTTTCCAAGACATGGAAGATTGCTATTCTAATAGTTTATGTGGATGAAATTGTTTTGACTGGAGATGATCAAACAAAAATCAGTCAACTAAAGCAGAGAAATGGTGATGAATTTGAAATCAAGGATTTTGAAAATCTGAAATATTTACTTGGAATGGAGGTGACTAGATCTAAAGAAGGTATCTCTGTGTCTCATAGAAAGTACACCCTTGATTTGCTAATCGAGACAGGTATGGTGGGATGTCGTCCTGCTGATACTCCTATTGAATTTAACTGTAAACTAGGAAACTCTGATGATCAAGTTCCAGTTGATAAAGAACGATATCAGAGCCTTGTAGGTAAAATAATTTACTTATCCCATACATGTCCTGATATTTCCTTTGCTTTGAGTGTTGTCAGCCATATTATGCAAGCTCCCTATGAGAAACATATGGAAGCTGTTAACAGAATCCAGAAATACTTGAAAAATACACCTGGTAAAAGGTTGATGTTTAGAAAAACAAATAGAAAGACTATTGAGGCATATACTGACTGAGATTGGGTAGGATCTGTTATTGACAGAAAGTCTACCTCCGGTTATTGTACCTTTGTTTGGAGCAATCTTGTAACTTGGAGGAGTAAGGAGCACAGTGATGTGGCCAGGAGCAGTGTTGAGGCTAAATACAAAGCTATGAGTTTGGGAATATGTGAGGAAATTTGGCTCCAGAAAGTCTTGTCAGATCTTCATCAGGTATGTGAGACACCATTGAAGCTTTTTTGTGATAATAAAGCCGCAATTAGTATTGCTAACAACCCAGTTCAACATGATAGAACTAAACATGTTGAGATTGATTGACATTTCATCAAGAAAGACTTGACAATGGAAGCATATGCATTTCGTACATTCCTTCAAGCCAACACAGGTTGCTGATGTTCTCACCAAGGGGCTTCTCATACCACATTTCGACCTTTGCATTAGCAACTTGGGACTCATTGATATTTACGTTCCAACTTGAGGGAGAGTGTTAGAATTAGTAGGGTTTTGCCCTTGGAGTATTTTTGGAAAGAATAATATATAAGATTTTATTTCATAAATATTTTCTAGATCTTTTCCTTTCTTACTCCTATTGTACTCTATTTATTCTCTCCCTTTGTACGTATTGTATTCGTTCATAAGAAAAATAATAAAAACTAAAGTATCGTGGTTTTTCTCCCGGTTCTCGGAATTCCACGTAAGTCTCGGGTTGTTGTTAATTGCTTTCAACAATAATGACTTTGATTTTAGCTTCCAAGAAGCTAAAATCACCATTTCCATTAAATTTCTTTATTTTAACCTTGATACTGCCATTGATAATCTGAGTTTAAATCTTGATTCTTTGACAACTACTCTCTTGAATATCTTTTCTACTCTGACACCACTTTTGTTGAGATGCGATTTAAATTCAGCCCAAAAAACTTGAAAGAATCAAAACGAGAGAAAGCCCAAATGTTGGGGTTGGGTGAAATAAGTGGAGAAGAAATAACCACTTCTATTTTTGGCACCTGTAACATGTGCGTGAGAGAAAAGGGAAACAAAAAGTAAAATTGGTTTTGAAAGAAAAAGTTATTTTGACAAATTGTTTCTCTTATTCTTCTCGGACTTTAATCTTTTTCTTTCTTCTATCTCAGAGCTTCAGACCATCTCTTCTGAATAATGAATTCTTTGTAATGACTTTATGAGTTTGCAAGAAGAATGATACATGCACAAATTGAAGAAGCAGAAGAAGAACAAGAGGAACACAGCTACGTACATGGATGGTTTGGCAAAACAATGGCCTACATCTACGGGAAAGAAGAATTTTATCCCTTTGAAGGCTAAGTAAGATATGTTTTCTCTCTTTACAAATTTATCACAAACTCTCTGAATTTCTTTTGAACAACCATATATATGTATATGAAGAGTTTGCTACTCGAGTTAGTTATAGAGAAAGGGACTTGTTAGAGTCAAAATCTCTTCATTAGTATAAAATAATCACATATATACGAAGTTAAATTCCGCAAACAAATAACCATATTCTAATTAATGTACTATTGATATCCAAATACCATTGATGACCTAAAATCAATATTAATACAATAGAAAAGAGAAGAATTTGTAGATGCTTAATGGCTATACATCTACTTCAAAACCATAAGAGAGAGAAGAACCATAAATAAAACTTTATAAAATTTGTTCAAATGTTGAAAATACAAAAATTGAACTCCTAAGACCACAAGGACAAAATTAAAATCAATAATAATGAAGGGTGAAATCAAAATCAGAAATTCATCTTCTTATGTGCTTTAAACGACTTGACAGACGATTCCCAAATGAAGATGCCTTTACCAATTTTATAAACCAATTGAAATCTATCAATGAGGAAAAACGATAAAGAACGAATTGTGGAGAACGTAAGTGTAACGACACAACTCTTTATACTAAGCTGAGGTCATTACTAAAAAGAAACAATAACAATAGACACTTTCTTGAAAAGAGGGAAACTAAATTTTCTTAACCCAACCATAAACTCTACTTCAAAATCAGGATTTATCTTTCTGCAAAATAATTAATTATCTTCCACAATAATCAATTATTATTTATCTTTATCGAAAATAATTAATTATCCTCCATAATAATTAATTATTATTTATCTTTATTGAAAATAATTAATTATCTTTCATAATAATTAATTATTATTTATCTTTATCGAAAATAATTATCCTTTTACGAATAATTATATTTTTTCAAAATCCTTTCTCCCTTAATAAAAATCCTTTCTTCAAAATACAATTATTTTTTCTTTAAATAATTTTATTTCAACAAATATAAATATCTTTTCCTTTCACATAATAATTATATATATATTTCCACATACACATATAATTATCAAATCTCCAGCAAGCTTTCTACTCTAAAATTTAATTAAATAACATCCATAATTATTTAATTTAATTCAACTTCAACAACACTGAAAATTCACAACTTTACTTAATTCTCCTAACTTACCATTTAATCCAAATCTCAACAAACACCATTCGAAAACCTATAATTAATTAAATATTCATCCAACAAATATTTAATTAATTCCAATTCCCACAAAACCAAATAATTCTCATTAAATTAATTTAAAATAACGTCCAATAAATTAAATCTAATTAAACAAAATGAAGATTATTAACTTCAAAATTATCTTATTTTTTAAGGCGTTAATAGTAAGTGAACGTGGGAGAAGGAATACTCTTAAAAAAGTGGGAGAAGAAATACCTTGAATGAATAGTTTGGGAATAATAACAAATTTAAGAAGAAAAATATTTTAAAAAATGAAATTGAGCGCCATATTTTCTATATACTATTCTACAAAAACTAGCCAATAAAATTTTCGTTTAAAAAGTTGGAGAAAAAATATATTATTGATGGGTAGTTAGAGAATAATAACAAATTTAAGATGAAAAATATTTTAAAAAGTGAGAATTTTGCGGCATTTACAAAATTTAAAACCATATATATATTATTCTAAAAAAAGTTACCAACTATAATTTACCTTTCACTTAATTGCGATTAACTTACATATCTTTAGTATTTTGTCGTTTTCAATATTTATACATATAAGTATGTGTATTGGTCGGTGCATCAAATGCATTAAATACATATTAGGTATATCACTTGGAATGGACTCATATTTTGCGTTTTTTACAAAATGGAGAAGATGTGCGACAAATTTACAAATTATTATTAAACTCAAATTTCTAAGAGCCACTAATTTCCATCATTAATATAGTGGTAATTTTAGCTTACATCCATACACAAATCCTACATTGGTCTTATAATAATAGAATAAATTATATCCATCTCCAAGATCCAACACATGCAGTCCTAATCCCATAATCTTGAAATATAAAAAGATATATATTTTCATTCGATAGAACACACATAAAAAAGTACATGAAAACATTTTAACTTCTAATTGCAAAGCATTCTTATACCTTTTATACATTAAAGGCATTACAAGTTAAATAAGTAGACTGTAGATAGGTTCAAATTGGCATAGGATCTGTAAGTATTAGGGCGATAAGATGTTTAGTTTCTGTATTAGCAAAAGTGAAACCATCTCGTTCCTTATAATAGAAGTCTGTAACTCGAGCAAAATTCGGCCCATAATCATGAATCACTCTTGGAAACTTGCCACGTTTTATGTAATCTTCTATTATTTCTTTCCGTGCTTCATCCACTTGCTTTTTTAGTTCAGCTATGGCTACCTCTTTTGATACTCCATATTGTTCCATGTAGCATTCAATCGAACAAGTAACATGGCATCTCTCTTGTCCAAACTAAAAATAAAGACATGTTACTGATTCTTTTAAAGAATAAATTTAAAAGTAGACTTGATTTTCAAAACTGAAAACAAAAATTTATTAATTCCGTCCTAATCCTTTGGAAACCATTTAGTTATAAGTTTTTTTTTTTATCATTTAATATAATAACTAATTTTGATGGTTAGTTATCTACTTTCTACAATAATATTTTCAAATTTTCGTTTTATTTTTGAATTTAAAACACAATTCGACATTTGTCTGCGTACCTTGTGGGAAACTATGTCATTCACAAGTCTACTAGCAACTTCACTAGCTTTATGAAGCATAGGGTTACCTTGAACCCATTGGAAAATCTCTTCTGAAACAATATTTCCTATAGATAGGAAGGCAATTGAAGCCACAGCATACAAGCCAATGGAAGTGGCACTAACTTTCATGTACTCTTCTATTGTTGGCACATAATCTTCATTGAACCATTTAGCTTCCACCATATAAAGTTTGCATTGCCTTATTATCTGTCCCCAAAACCCTATAACATATTAGAAAGTGGGGTCCTCTTTTCATGAAACCATATTATTACAATATCATAGAAATGTTTTACCCCTTCTTTTGCATAATCAAATGCATATGGAATATTGTTATCCATGCACATATCTTGTATAGTCCCTTCATAAATTTTAAGTATAGCTTCATACAAAACTTTCATGTAATTTGGGAGCTCCTCAATGCAATTCATATCCCACCTTTAAATTTAATAAAAAAAATTTCAAACTATTAGATGGAAAATCAATATTAATTGAGATATATAAAGTTGATTATTTTAATTAATATATATTTTTTAAATTAATAAATGGTAAAACTAAGAGTTTTGAAGAGCCAAACCTTCCAATTGTATTGGTGAATAGTTGAAGTTCTTCAAGTGTGCCATAACAATCATACATATCATCAATAAGTGTTATGAGAGCAATAATTTTGGCTAATAGTGTTCTAGCACTAGAGTACTTTGGTTCATAGTATATTCCCAATGCCCAAATATAGCTCTCCACCACTCTATCTCTTGCAAATGGTAATTTCTCTTTTAACTTCGAATCATTCCACCACCTGTATATTTACATATACATCCATAATTATAAGAACATTAAAAAAAATAAAAAAGTTCAAAGAGAGTATAGGAAGTTTATTGAAAAAAGATACCTTGAAAGTTCACCAAGCTCTCTCTGGTAGAGCTTTTGAAGAGAATTGTAGTCTAACTTTGCAAAAGTGAGCAAAATATTATTATCATTCTTCGTTGGATTGTTGTGATAGAGAGAGATATAGTGCCTAGTCATGAACCTTGACAAAGTTTTATAGATTGGCCATTTTAATGCATATTTAGCTTCCTGTGAGAATGGAGAAGTGGAATCCATGGCCATTGCTTCAAGTTGAGTTGTTGTGAATTCTAATGCTTCATCCATTATACTTTCTCCCTTCATTCTCAAGTGAGATGCCTCATACAAACTTAATAAACCTTTTTCATCTTTTGTAATCGATTCTTTGAAATCTCCACTTTCAGTTGTAAACTTATTGAATATCTCTATTGAAATTTACAATGTTATGTTATAACCTCTTTTAGAAAATTATAGTCCATGCACTTCGATAAGTATAACTATACAAATAAAAGATTAAAACATTAATTCTTAAGTAAATGGTTTACAGAAATTATGAAAAATATTAATAAAAATTATAAAAGATTTTATATAATTAAACATAGAGAAAAATAGTGCACCAATAATGCATCTTGTTGGTATAGATATTGGTTATATAAATTCTTTTGATTCTTTCTTAACCATACATTTTATCTCTAGGAATACCTCTTTTAAACTAATTTCAACGTTATAAAATCTTATAAAAAAGTAATTAATTTAAATTGAGTTTAAATGTCACAATCTTTTATTAACATTAGTAGATGGTAAAATTAATTGAATGAGAGAGATTTACCACAAGAAACAGGGAAACCTTGTTGTCTAAGCAATCGGAATTTAAGAGCGATGATGTAAAGATCCTCCTCATCTTCTTCATCAACATGGGCAGAATTTTGAATTTGATCAAGTATTTCATTAATTTCATCTTCAAAGTGATATGACAAACCTAAACATTGGATTGAATCAATCAAACATAATTTGTCTGAATGCTTTTCAGCAGCTACAAACATGCTTCTCGCTGCTTCTTTAAGTTCTTCAAGTTTTTTCAGGACCGAATCTTCTTCCTGAATATTCATAACCTTGATGTAACATATAACAACAAGACATATAATACAGAAATTGCAATTGAAACAATAACAGTAATTAAACGACGAAAATATACCAAAATGTTGGAAAGATTGGAAAGGAAATAATCTCCCCAAGCACTTGGTTGATGGTATTCAGTGCGACGAAGAACACCATTGTCGCTTAAAGTAAGTTTATTTGGTGCCTCGGATTCTGATGCAATTGTTTGAAATGACATTTTTCTTTTTCTCTCTACCTCTTTTCGTTTTACGAAGATATGTATAAGATCCTTCCTCACAAGCTTTATAAGAATCATTTATTGGGGATTTTGAAGACGATATTGGACGTAGCTAGTGGAAAGTTATCGACTTTAACGTCTAGTTGATATTCTTTTGATTTTTTTAAGTGTAATAATTTATTTTATAGATTGTGATAGTGTTGTCTTTTCCATAATTAGTAAAACCTTTCAGTTGTCATTTCTCCCACCAATTTTTTTGAGCTGGGATAGGCAACTAAAAACTATTGAAATTGAAAATCGGAGATAGGCAAAAGTAGATTTGCCGATATCTTCATATTTGCCCAGTCTCTATCGTTCTTTCGGTCAGTTAGGTGTGGCGTGATGTGGCGTGGAATTAAAATAATAATATAATATTTTTTTCTACATTTTTTTCAAAATTTCAAAATCTTGTTTTTTATGTTAAAAACATTTCAAAAAATCGCTAGGTTTATTATGAACCGTAACCGACTGTTGAGTTCATTACAAATCGTAACATCAACCATTTTCACCATTACATTACCATTGAACTGTTATATTGACTGTCATAAAAATAATTAACTGTTGGATAATTATGTTACTGTTGGAGCCCCCCTCCCCATCTACTACATATGCACCCCATTTCCCTTCTCTATGGAAGGATTTTAAGAGCACTCTAAGACACAAGACGAAGGAGTTCTCATTGGAGAGTCTAGTCACTCGATTAAGGATTGAGGAAGAGGCCCGAAAGCATGACCAAAAGGAGGAGGTGAATGCTATTTTCTAAGAAGAATTCCACTATTGTTATGAAGCCAGACCTGAAACCGAAAGGAAACAAAATGAAGCTTCAGAACAGAGGTCCCAACAACTAGAAATACTCTAAAAAAACCCTAGTCCACAAGTACGATACAACTTGTGTGTTATAATTGTAATAAAGCTAGAATTTAGCTAGAAATTGTAGAAATGAAATCGTCCTGCTATCTAGGCGAACCTGGTAGAAGAGGACTTAGTACCTATGTTCCCAGAAATAAATGTGCTCAGTGTTGGAATTTATGTCATAAAATTCGTAGTTTGTAATCATATTCTATTCAATAAAGTCGTTATTGAGAAATTGAATACTATAATCTTAAATCCAATAAACTAAGATTTCAAGGTTATTTTGAGTAAACTTGAACTTTATGTAAAGACATAAATATGGACTACGTTCGAGTAAATAGCCTAAATAGTCTATAGTATATAAATAAAGGTTGGACGCCTTATTCAGAGATACTATGGATCCGGCCCGCTTTGTAGTTAATACAAACGATGAATCCTGAATCGTTCATGTAGATATATGAAAGTGGGGGTATCTTATGTAAAAGGTTTACATAAGACAGAACCATGAAATAGTCACTTTTACGTTATAACGTTTTTTACTGTTTCAAACTCTTCTCCCCCAAAAATGAAATTTGAAAACAAATTGAAAGGAAATTAAACTTTTATTGTGGCTCTGATATCAATTGCTCAATGCATACTGCAAAGAGAATCAGGATCGATAGATTACAAGAAGAAATCAATCGAAATATTAGGAGCTTAGTATTTTAGAGCTCGATAATATTTTGCGATGTGCCTTTGTATTACAACTTGGAAGTCTATTTATAAACCCCAGATTTGAAACACAATTGAAATTTGAAAAATTAAAAGATAAAATTGAATCAGACAGGATAGGACCCCTTATCTAATAAGATTTTTTAAAGAAGATAAGATCGAATCAGATAGAACAGGACCCCTTATTCGATATAATTTTTTTTCTAAAATACTTAAAACTAAATTTATACAAAAAGAGAAAATGAAAAGTCGTTGCAAAACTAAAGCAAAGCTAATGTTTATCCATACATTAATATCCATAATGGATACTTATTAAAATCTATTACCAAATTTTAATAAGTAAGAAATATTTATACATCAATTAATTATACATATTAAATATCTATATAATGAGTGAAGAATACATATAAGCTTTTGTGTTGGCCATTGATTCATGGAAAAATTAAATAATTTTTTTTTCATATTTGTTGTCCTTTCTTGCAAGTAGTAAATCATGTATCCATTAATTGTATTCCCTATGTAAGATTATTGATTGACCAACGGACTCATCGCACTTCTTAATTGCGAACTTACGGTCGAGACCATCAAACATAATCGAACACTCCATGAAATACATAATTTCATTTTAGCTCATGAACTTGGTCTTTATTGGCGCTTGTTGTCTTTAATTTTTTCTTGGATTTCTAGATGACAGAACAATATTTACAGAGTAAACTAGAATTTTTACAAAAGTTTACTCATTAATTACACTAAGGATGAGAATTTACGTTTTCGTTTTTTTTTCGTAGATATAATATATACAGAAAGTAATTATAGTAATTTTGAATAGAAATCTTCTTTCAGAAGACTCTATATTGAACCTATTTTTTTTTTAAACAAGTTTTTGATTTGGAGCTCACATAGGTTGTGAGTTGAGAAATGGATCGTCTATATCATATTCTGGATCTACTTGTTCTTCGTCTTTCTATATGGAAGAAGATGGTGACTTAGAAGAAGAAGAAGCATTTACTGTTGTTGATAATAATCTCTAAAAATCTGCATCAGTTGTGGATTGTGCAAGTGCGGTAAGGAGTTTTGATTTGTCATTTAAGAACTCGACATTCTTCTTTGATCAATGTCTTGTAGATATCCATTTTCTGCGAACCATTCCTTTATGTGTTTAATGGTGGCATGCTGAAAATTATATTTTTTCCACCATTTGATTTTTAGATTTTTAACCAACATCTTGTATTAAGGATATGATGCCGTATTGTAGCTCCAACAAAATATCCATGGAAATTGAAAGTAGAGGCAAAATCTCATTGAATTATGAAAAGAATTCTTTTGAATTGTTCTTGAGAAATAGAAATATGATTCTTGAATTGGAGTTGGTAGAATGTCGTCTGTAAGACCAAAATTAGTCCACCATTGAATAAACCACAATGGAAAATTAATTTTGTAGGCGTTTTGGCAAAAAAGAAATAAACCATGAGTGGTTTCTATTTGAAAACCAAAATACTCTATACCAAGCTTTGATATAATCTTGGTATGAGAAGGATTGAGGAACAAAAGGTTTAGATCTGTAAAAATTCCTTGTTTCCAATGAGTTGGATTGATTGCTTTAAAAATTTTGAATTTTGAATAAGCAATTTTTGAAGGATCGTTTTTGTCTGGAACATGAGTTATTTCTACAGACTTTGTGTCTACTAAAATAAACTCATAAAATTTCTTGTTTTTCTGAGGTCTTCAGGAAGAAGATTAAAGTTGTCTAGAAAGATTTTAGAAACTGTCTTTTCTAAAGTGATACTTTGATACTCAGGTTCTATGATAAGATCATAAACAACGATAGACTTTTGAAAATAAGATTTGATTTCGGGTCTTGGCACAAACCGTTTATCGGGGGTGACAGTTTGAGAATAAGTTGTAGGAGGAGTAGAAGACTCCCTATTGGATGAAGGAGAGGCAGGAGGCCTCATTTGAACGGCTCCGCCAAAAGGACGGATAAGATTGGCCGAAGGCCTAGGTGGAGTTGATGACTCTGTGGAAGACTCAATCCGTATGCTGGACGATCTTGATCTGGATCGGGTTACTGTGGTAAACCCTAAATCCATTGCATATTGATCTGCACTCATAGGTGAGAGTGTAGAATTAGAAGAAGAAGATGGGCGATTGCCCTTTGAAGAGAGGTAGAGTTTGTTCTTCCTCTAGCACTTCCCTTTTCTGAACTCATTTTTCTTTTGAGAGAGAGTTTTTAGAAAGGAGAGAAATTTTAGGAGTTAGAAACTCCCTTGAGAGATAATCAGCTAAAGGGTTTTGTTCTCCTTTTATAGGCACAACTTCAAAATCAAAGCAAGACAGTATGGTCTGCCATCTCACAAAAATTTGTTTTGAGACAAGATTTTTTACATCTTTTTCTAATACAAATTTTGAGGCTCTCGAATCAGTTTTGATGATGAATTTTTTTATTAATTAATTCACTTTGCAATTTTTTAACACAAAGAACTATTGCAAGTAATTTCTTTTTTACTGTTGAGTAATTTTTTTGTGTCATTCCAAATTCCTGAATGAAATCAAATGATTGATTCGGTCTTATCTAGACACTGTTTTAGGATTCCTCCATATGCGATATCAGAGGAATCAGTTTCAACAATAAGATTTGCTTTTGAATTAATTAAACTGAGGCAAGGTATTGATTTGACTAAAGACTTAATTTTTTGAACAGTTTGTGTATGTTTGTCAGACCACGGTTTTGGATTTTTCTTTAGCCTTAGATATAATTGTTTGCAAATGGGCCTGATGTTTTGAATAAAATCAGATACATAATTTAGACAGCCCAAAAACCTTTGAAGTTGGGTTTTATCTAAAATTTGATTAGGAAAATTTGAAGCAAACTCAATTGATATTTGAATGGGCTTAATTTTACCTAGATGAATTTCAAACTCAATCTTATTTTTGTTTCAAATAATTTGACTTTTGGTAGAGAGACTACCAAACCATTTCTTTTTGTAATATCTATAAAAATATTGATATGCTTGAAATGTTTTTCAATGCTTGGAGAAAAAACTAAAAGATCATCAATATAAACAATTGTAAAATCTTGAAAATTATTAAAAATATCATTCATAATTTTTTGAAATTTAGATGGTGCATTTTTTAACCCAAAAGGCATCACATTCCATTCATATTGTCCAAACGGAACATTAAAGGTCGTTTTATATTTATCTTTTTCGAAAATTTGAATTTGCCAAAATCCAGATTTCATATCAAATTTCGAAAATATTTTTGCATTTGCAATTCTTTTGAGTAAATCTTGTTTATTAGGAATTGAATATCTAATCCATTCCAAAACTTTGTTTAAAGGTTTGTAGTTGATTACTAACATTGGGACTCCACGGTCCTTTTCTGCGACGTTGTTAACATAAAAGGCAGCACATGACCATTGACTTTGACCATGGACTTTTTGAAGGCCTTATTAGATTTTCATCTAATAAGTCTTGAAAATTTCCTTCCTGCAATGTGTTAGTAAGTCTGAATTCATTTGAATTGGTCTAACCTTTGTTGGGATATCCGATTCTTTAAACTCTTTTGAATATGGAAGATTAACTATGTGTTTTTTCTTTCCCAAAATGCATTTGGTAAATTGGAACAAATTTCTTTTTCAATTTTTAATTGAGTTTCTTTTATTCTATTTTGTATTGAAAATTCTTTCAAATTTTCTTCAATTCTTTTGTAATCAATTTCTTCCTTTAGAAAACTAATTTGTTTTCGTTTTCTTTTTATTTGCTCACTTTTCAAAACATTAATTTCTAAAAGTTTATGAGGTAAAATTGGAGGGTAAATTCAAAAATTAATTCATCTCCAAATTTCTTTGTTACTAAACCTTTTTCTGTTATTGTTAAATGATATAATTGTGTAATAAAAGGTGTTCCAAGAATTAATTCTTGGTGAAGATCTTTTACAAAAAGAAAAGAAGTTTTGAAAAAATGTTCTTTATTACAAACATGTACTTTTTAATGTTTAAATTTAATATTTAATCCTTTTCCATTTGCTCCGATAATAACCTCTGTGGTTTTTTCAAAATATTTTGTAGGAATTAAACCTTCTTAAACACAATTTTGATCAGCACCTGAGTCTACTAATGCCTTTAAAGTTATTTTCAAATCTTTAATTTTTAATGTAATTAGACAATAACATTTTTTAAAACTTATTCTTGAAATTAAATTGATTTCAGAATTTAAATTACTTAAGAAATATTTTCCTACATCTAAATCTCTTAGATTATCATTTTGTTTCATTTGAGAAATCTCTTTTTTTATTTCTAAAATTTCATACTTATGTTGAGAAATTTCTCTTTTTAAGCAATTGATTTCAAATTTTAAATCATCAATAAAAACTGGTGTTTCTTCTTTTAGAGCTTTTAAAATTTCAAAAAGACTTTTTTCAGGAATTGTTTTCCTTTTTGGAAATGGTTTTGAAGATGACTCATTTGTTAGAGAGTCTCCGAGTGTTTCTAAAATATTTCTTTTTAATTCTTCATTTGAAACATGGTTAATAGTTTGAAATAACAAATCCTGTTTGGAAGTTAAAACATTTATTTCATTCAAAACACATTTACATGGGTCTTTGATACAACCGCATGGTCTTGGTCCTTCATCTGAGGAGGATTGGCTTGAAACTTCTGAATCAGTTTCATCTACAATTTCCTGCAAATTAAAGTCAGAAATATCGGTTGAATTTGAAGAATATTCTTCTTCATTTATCTCATGGATTCCTCTTTGGGGGACATTTGTTGGCATAATGTCCTTTTTTTATGCATTTGTAGCAAAAAATCTTTCTATTTGATTTGGCTCCTTTTTTAGTTTCCTTTTGCTGTTTTTCAACAGTTTTTTTATAATTTGAATATTTGTGATATCTCTTTGGAGTGTACGGTTTGTTATACCTTCGAGATTTTCTATAATATGTGGGTTTCATATTATAGTATTTTGGACGATTTTTTTTAAGATGAACCTAGTTCTTTGACTTTCTCAAATCCATATTGAGAGCACAAAGTCTTCATTTCTTTCTTATGAAGATTTGAATGCTTTTGAACTTTGGTTTGAATTTTTATCTCGTTGCAGATATCTAAACCACACTCTATAATTTTAGAGGTTAATTGAGCATAAGTAAGGTTTTTCCAAGGTATTTGCTCGGATTATGCTTTGTTAAGAGTGTTGTAGACACGTTCTGCCATAAAGCTAGAAAGTCCATCAATGAACATTTCTTTCCAGTGTCTAACATTGCAATCTTTGAAGATATAAATTCTTACTAAGAACATATCTTTATACCATCTAAAATTTTCCATAGATGAGCACTTTAGATTTTTTATTATTTTCCTTTGATTTTCTACATCAGTGTCACTTCCTCGACCAACACCATGATGTCTTAGCCTTTTCACCTAGGCTTTTAACACCTAATAACCTTTAATTGACAAGCTTTCCTCGCCTAGCCAAGCACACACTCAAGTTTGGCCGCTCATGACACTAATCATTTGGAGGTTCTTCTCGTCTAGTGTCCTCCCAACAAGTGTTGCCTGCCTAGACATGTCCAAATACCTAATAACCTCTTTAGAGGTTATTTATTTTCCTTTTGGTGGTATACACACGACTAAATAACCTCTAAGCGCCTAGTATAAAAACCTTTGACACTCAGCCAAAATTTCCTTGGTTTCCAACAACCACGACACACCTTTAATGATACTTTTAAGTTACTTTTTAACCTTCATCCCATTCAACTCTTATTCTTTCAAGCTCTTCAAAAGACTTAGGTTTTTCCTAACATTCAAGGTTTACAATATGGTAATCATAGAATGAAACGATGTCGATTTTTTTTTTTTTTAAGATAGATTTCCTTACAAATCTAGAAATAGTTGGGGCCTAAATACTCAAACTAATTGAGGCTCAAGTTCTAGTAGCTTACTTTCAGTTAGGATCCAACCCCAAGATAAGGAAGTAGATCTTGAACCAATAAGAAGCAAAATAATGAAAACAATCAAAGACTTTTTAGAAGACTTTGAACTGTACAATGTAGAAGAAGATTATAAAGATCTAACATAAGTTTTACCCTCAGTAGATGTCAACTTATGGAAATAAGCTATCAATGATGAAATGGACTCTCTTGAATCAAGCAGGCCTTGGAACCTAGTTGACTTACCCCCTGGCTACAAAGCAATAGGCTATAAATGGATTTTAAGGAATAAACTCAAACTTGATAGATTAATAAATAAGTATAAAAGTTTTTTCGACACGTTCTCTCCAATTACTAGAATCACCTCAATTAGAATGTTAATTTATGCAGCTTTCTTGAACAATCTCTTAGTACATCAAATGGATGTTAAGATTATCTTCCTAAACGGTGATTTAAAATAAGAGATTTATATGGAACAACCTGAAGGTTTCATAGTTCGTGGTCAAGAATCTAAAGTCTGAAAATAAGATAAATCCCTGTATGACTTAAAACAAGCTTCTAAGCAATAGCACAAAAAGTTTGATAATCTAATCATGTCTAAAGGATTCAAAGTAAATAAGTGTGATAAATGAATCTACTATAAGACTGCAAATGACTTATGCACTATCATATGCTTATATGTCGATGACATGTTAATCTTTAGATCAAACGTGCACGTCATAAACGATGTAAAACCAATGCTAAATGCAAATTTTGACAAGAAAGACTTAAGAAAAGCTAATGTAATCCTAGGTATCAAAATTACTAGAATTAAAAAGGAAGTTTTTTTTTATATCAATCCATTTAATCAGAGAAGATCCTAAAGAAATACAACTATTTTGATAGCAAACCAGCCTGTACACCCTAAGATTATAGTGTTAAGTTGTTCAATAAAATTGGTGATAGTGTTAATCAATTTGAATATGAAAGCATCATACAAAGTCTTAGATATGTTGCTGACTGCACTAGACCAGACATGGCTTATGTTGTAAGGTTACTATGTAGGTATACTAGCAGAGTTAGTCTAGAACGCTAGAATGTTTTAGAAAGAGTAATGAGATATCTTATGAAAACCCAAAACATAGGATTAAATTACCAAAAGTTTCCAGTTATACTAGAAGGTTATAATGGTGCTAATTTGAACTCTTTCTCATATGACTCAAAAGTTACAAGTGGCTATATTTTTAATATAGCAAAAAGAGCTGTTGCTTGAAAATCCAAGAAACTGACCATTTTAGCCTAGTCAATGATGGAGTTAGAAATGATAGCATTGTCTACTACTAGTGAAGAAGCTAGTTGGCTTCGAAGCTTGTTATAAGAGATTTCAACATGGGAAAAACTGATTCCAGCCATATTGATCCATTGCATTAGTACTGGAGATATCGCAAAAGTTCAGAACCGTTATTACAATGGCAAGATACGTTAGATACGTCGTAAATATAGTACCATTAGAGAATTTCTCACTACTGGTGCAGTGATAGTGGATAATGTACGATCTGATGATAACTTTGTTGATCCTTTGAGGAAAGGACTAGCTGGAGAGAAGGTTTTTAAAACCTCAGAAAGAATGAGACTCAAAACTTTAGAAAACTGGATCACTGGTAAGGTAAACGCAACTTGAAAACTTGAGATCCCAAGAAGCAAGTTCAATGGATAATAAATTATCACAAGTGACATGAAAAGAATCATGTTAAAATACCTATGACTTCCATTCTTATGATTGAGTGATTAGCATAATATTCTAAGGCGAATGAAAAGGTTGAACTTTTTTCTTAATGAATTCTATACTTGATATCAAGTAGGGTACCTAGCGATAAAAGTACTCTTGATAGATTCACCATTGTGGATGTGGAAGTGAGGGTCGCATCTTATGGAATTCTAGTCAAATTCTTTAAAGCATCCACTAAACTGAGATATATGTGCAGGGCCTTAAAGCATAGTCATTTAGAACTTCACGTGAATAATATCGTGTGTTCAATGTTGTTAGGGCTAAAGTTCAAAACCAAAGGTTACTCTACAATATTCTAAATCATTGTTAGTAAGTAAAGGTTCAAGTCGTCAGACACCTTTGCTTAAGCAAAGTGTTACACAGATAGATATTGCTCGAGTGGGGCACTATGTAAGTAAAAATTTTCAAGTGGGGAATTGTTAAATGGAAAATTTGAGAAAGCATATACATTATTATTTTATTACAAACATGCATTTCCACATTGCTATAAATTCCCTTTATAAAACCATACATTCACTCATGGATTTAGGCTCTAAGGGGTACGTAAGTTTTGGAAGGGGAGAGGAGATAGGCAAAAGTGGGCTTGACGATATCTCCATACGCGCACGCTGCCACTGTCATTCATCCGGTTAGTCGGACATGGCGTGGAAGTAAAATAATAATATAATATATTTTGCTAAAATTTATTCTAAATTTTCAAAACCGCTTTTTATGTTAAAAATATTTCCAAAAACCGTTGGGTTTTTTATGAACCATAATGTCGATCATTTTCACTGTTACATTATCGTTGAACTGTTATATTGACTGTCATAAAAAGAATTAACCATTGAACGGTTTTCTTTTGTCATTAATTGACCGTTGGATCCTCACTCCTCATCTACTATATTTATGCCCCATTTCATTTCTCATTTCACACAACAAACATTTTTCTCCTCTCAAATTCTCTCTTGTCTCTCTTCGTCTACTAGCCCTCTCTATCGGCCAAATTTTCTGTCTTTATTTTTGTTTTTTATTTTTGGTTATCAAGCATAAAAGTATGTATCGAGTGTTGGGGTTCTTGTATGGTTCCAGTGTAGTTCATACCGACAAAAACAGAGGTTGTTTTATCTCGTGGACAACAGGGCACGTGAAATTCTGTATTCACATTGTAGCAGATCCGTAAAATAACTTAAAGAGAGCGAGATCCAGGACTCGCCCTGTTTTAACGTGCTTCTGTTTTGCATATTTTCTCACCAAAAAGTTTAGCTCTACCGAAGTGCATCAACAAAATCTATCAAGTAATTATTTTACTTTTTCATATTTATATTTTCGTATTTATTAAGAAACTCCATTTTTTCCTCTGAATCTACGTTCTATAAGAACTGAAAAACTTCATCATACAACTATACACCTTAAACACAAACTTAATATAACTTTGAATAAAATAAGTTGTGTTTTGTTAAACTGATAAATAAAGTTGAGTTGATAGTTAAAACTACTACTGCTAGTAATATATTAACTCTAGTCTCCTGACTTGAACTTCACTCGGTAAGCCAAACCTCTTATGTATTAGAAGTTAAATTAAAGGAAAATATAAGTTTTTAACATTACGTATTCTTTTTTTTTTTCAATTTAAAAAACTTGCATTGGTCTTTTAAAATATTTCTAAAAAGTGGATGAAAAATATAATAAAGAACCTTAATAGATATAGAAGGGGAAACTGGAAAAAGTAGCACACTTTTGGTTTTACATTTCAAAAGTACCACACTTTCAAAAAGCACATAAACTTGTTTTCTCGATCAATTTTAGACGACCACGAAACGAAGACTCTTCTCAAATTGTCAAAAACTCATAAATCTGGGCTTATGTAGATGAAGAATCTCGGCTAAAATTGATGAAATTATCCAAAGATTTATTATATGAGTCCAGAGATTTGTTGCGTTTCATATGCATTTTGGATTATCTCGGAGACGATTTCACCTGAGATTGGGTCGGGATATATCACAAAATCCATTTTTAATTCATGGTATTCTCAGTCGTGAGCGTCTTGTGATTGCCTCGAGTTTTAGGACAAATTATTGATTTTGTTTTGTTATGTATGTTTTGTGATTGGCAGATGCCTTTTGTCACCAAAATTCGTACTGCAGACTTCGTCCTTGCAAACTTAAGACCTATTGTTTACACTTAGTGAAGACCGTCTCAAACATTAAAAAAAAAAAAAAAAAAGTTAACCCCTAGGTAGATATATATGTAGAAACCCATATTTGGACATCTATTGGACGTTAAGTTGGTTTTCAATAGACCCCTGTGCCATTGCATCTTGCTTAGGGAGTTTGAGGATGAATGGGAGGACATTATTAGCTTTGAGTTACAAGGTAAGAAGGTCTCCTTCGGGCGGAAAGATTTTGACATTATTATAGGTTTAGGTATAGGTCGAGACGTGCTGAATTTAAACAGGATAATGCCCTTAGACTGCGACAATTATATATTTGGGTGAGAGGAAGAATATGAACGATGCTGAGTTGGATAAATATTACCTGACCATGAATTTTAAGAGTGGCGAGGATGCCATAAAGATATCCCTTTTTAATTTCATCGAGTTGGTGATGATGGGGACGGAGAAGAGGCAGCACATGGACTAGACCATGTAAGGCATCATAGACAATTTGGAGGACTTCGTCAGATAAAACTAGGGTGAGTTGATACAGGTTAAGACCCTGGGTAGCTTGAAAAGGGCACTAAATGGAAAAGGTTTCATGCATAAGAAAAAACTTACAAATAATAAGTCCCTTATTGGCTACCCATTCACTTATGGACGACACTCTCGCGTATGACAAAACCTTAAAATGCAACAACAACGTTAACAAAAGAATAAATAAGCACAAAATTATCGACTATTAAAAAATAAAAACGTGGAAAACCATAAAATTACTAACCTGAAAGGTGATGGAAAATCCATATAGGCTATAGGACTATAAGGACTTCTTATTTTCCATTTAGTGCACCTTTCAAGCTACATACCAAGGGACTTAACTCATATCATCTCACCCCAAATGTAACTAATGAAGTCCTCCAATTCATTTGTGAGGCCCAACATGGTCCAATCAATGTGTTGCTTCCTCTCCTCCCCATCATCGCCAGCTTGAAAAATAAAATAGAGTTATCTTCACCGCATCCTTGTCACTCTTAAAATTCAAGGTTGGTAATCTTTATCCAATTCAGCACCATTCATATTTGTCATATCGCCCAAATATTACCGTCGCAGTCTAAGGGCTTTATCAAGTTCAAAATGCACGTCTTGACCTATACCTCAACCTCGTGATATATGTCAAAATCTTCTCACCCAAAGAAGACCTTCTCGCTAGTAATTTAAGGCTAATAACATCCTCTCGTTTATTTCAACCTCTCTACGCAAGATATAATCTCACGGGGGTAAATTGAAAACAAACTTAACATTAAATAGTGTCCAAACTTGGTTTTCCTAAACATATACATATACTTAGGTGTTAACCTTTTATTAACGTTTAAGGACGGTCTTCGTTAGGTGGGAAAATCTGTCAAGTTTGCAAGTAAGAAGTCAATGTGGATTTTGGTGACAAGAGGCATCTGCCAATGAGAAAACTCACAAAACAAAACAAAATCAACAACCGATTCTAAAACTCAAGGTAATCTCGATCGAGAATAACATGATTAACAAAGGAACTCAGGCAACATTGCAACTGTTAAGGATTTTATTACCCCATAAAATCATATGAAATGCAACAAATCTTGAAACTCATTAAACAAATCTCGAGGCAATTTCATCAATCTCAACTAAGATTCTTCATCTACGTACATAAGTCCAAATTGATGAAATTGTCGAGATTCATCAAACAAAACCACCTGCATTAACTTAAAATATAGTTCTATATTCGACTACAATAGAAAACCAACTACATATTTTCTCGTCTACCTTAGATTTCACCAAAAACATTATAATAGAAATTAAAATCTAGCTTTAAACTATGAAATTATTTAAAGTAAATTACCTTCACATATTCAAGTATGAGGATGAGTTCTTCAAATTTGGGTCAATCAAATCTCTTTAATTTTTTTAGCAAACACGTAATGTCTTGGTCGGAATGAGCACAGGGTTTAGCGTTTACGAATATCAAACCTTTGGACATCCAGGGGTATTTTGGTCATTTGAGAATATCCTTTATTTTGAAATTAAAAAACAGAACCCAAAATCTTGGTGCCGAGTTCAGCCAAGATGGATTGTATCAAAACAATTTTTTGAAATTTAAAAAGAATCTTAGCGTCGAGGTCGATCGAAATTAATCGAGAAAAACAAAGTTAGAAGATTTTTTAAAAGTGTGCTACTCTTTTAAAAATATAAAACCAAAAGTGTATTACTTTTGCAAATTTTCCATATTGAAGTGGTGCTCATAAGGTTAGTATTTCCAAAGTCATACACAAAAAATTAAAGTATAAAATATTTGACTTTTAGTTTTTTACTATTTCAAAATTAAGCCTGTAAACGCTTTTGACATGACATTACTTATTTTGTTGTCCATTTTTACAAATGCTTTTAATAACAACGTCAAATTTTGACAAAAAGAAAAATTTTAAAACTTATTCTTGTATCCAGAATTTAATTAAAATTTCGAAGTATTTTTTTTCATGATGTATGAAAACTACTGGAAAAGGTCGTTATAAATTTAAAAATTGTTGTAAAAACGAGAAGCAATCAAAACACAGGTATCGAGAAATATAATATTAAAAATAAATAAAATAAAATATATAAATAAATAATTAAGAAAAATAAAGAAAATGAAAAATCTCAAATTTCCCCACTTACTCCAAGTTATTTACAAACCCACTAAAGGCCTCTATTTATAGGAAAAATGGTAAGTAGGTTATGGATCACTTAACCACTAAGAGATGATGTCTTCCAGACACTTGTCGTGGGTGTTGGATGAGTAATGGGTGACACATGATGGACGACACTAAGCATAATAATTGACATCTATATTAATATTTATAATACTCTCCCTTAAATGCCTATTAGTTATATTAAATATGTCTCGTCAAGACTTTATTAGGAAAAAACCTAATAGGAAAAAAATCCTAATAAAGGGAAAATAGTACATATTTCATATAATTGTACACTTACTAAAATACATTTGACTCCCCCTCATGGAAATATCACTTGAAATCTCTAAACTGCCACATTCCTATGTTGTGTACAAATGTTTCAAAACTTGTAGTTGATAAAGCCTTTGTAAATATGTTCGCCAGATTATATGGGTGTAAAAACGCTTTGGTGAAATATGCTTTGTTCTGTCTCCTTTGATATATCCTTCTTTGATTTAGGCTATACATATTGTGTTGTCTTTGAATAATGTTGTTGGAAGGAGTTTACTAGAAGATAAACCACATGATTCCAAGTGTGTTGAGTTATTGATCTTAACCATATACATTCTCGGCTAGCCTCATGATTTGCAAGGATTTCAGCATGATTTGAGGTGGTAGCTATTATGGTATGTTTCACTAATTGTTGGGATATAGTGTAACGCCCCAAAAATTAAGATAATTTTGGAGTTAATTGTCTTAGTTTTATTTAATCAAGTTTATATTGTTGGGTGTTCTTTGGAATTTTTTAAGTGTGAATTATTTATATTTATGGAAATTGAAATTAATTAAATAATTTTGGGTTTTATTTAATTAAATTGGCGAGAAACATTTTTTTTTTTTGGAATTTGATAATTATATATTTATGCATATATAATTATTATGGAAAAGTAAAAGGTAATTGTAGCCACCTAATTTCATCCTACATTTATTTTTATTCTTTAAAATATATAGTAATTGTAATTTTGGCTAAGATTTCATTTTTTTTTAAGAAAAAAGGGGGTAAAATCTTTTGTAATAATATAAAATCTTATGTTTTTTAATCTTTTTATTAAAATAGAAAATAGAGTCATTAATGAGAATATCTATTATTAAAAAAAAATCAAATCATTTTTTACTTATCATTTTAGAAAAAAGATAAATACAAAATATTTTCTGATTTATCATTTTAGGAAAAACAAATAAGTATTATTTTGGGACAAAATCTTTTAATATCATATTTTTACTATTTTATAAAAAAGAAAATTAATAAAATTATATAGTATCTAATTTGATTTTATACTTATTAAATTTTCCTAATTTGTGGCACACCCGAGTCTATAAATAGGGTCCTTTGTCATTTGGAAAAAGGGGCAGAAAAAAAAAGTGTATTAGGAAGAATCTCTACAAGAGAACAACTTTTTTTATTGCTTAGAGAATCTTTGCAGAATTTTTTTTGAAGATACATATTTCTCTAAAAAAGGTGGGTTATCACTTCTTTTCGCTTTTTTTTTTATGCGTTATTTTCATTTTTATTTATTTACATGTCTTTTTTT
Organism: Cucumis melo; assembly: GCF_025177605.1. Taxonomy (NCBI): domain Eukaryota; kingdom Viridiplantae; phylum Streptophyta; class Magnoliopsida; order Cucurbitales; family Cucurbitaceae; genus Cucumis; species Cucumis melo. The sequence continues at coordinate 8,581,743 of NC_066867.1, read as the reverse complement.
TTACCCTAAATCTAATCCCAAAGAGGAAAAACTTAGTTGGAGGTTACATTAGGTAGGGATTTATTTCCAAGGATCCGCACCTCATACAACAAACAATTTCCTTCGAGATTGAGTCCTTATGTTTGTTCTTCTCTTTTATAAATGTAAAGAGAAAGAAAAATTGCATAAGAAAATTTTCTTTTTTTTTGCTACTTTTTTTATCGTCATGCTAAAAAAAATGTCTTTTAACCTTTTTATTCTTTCTAAAAAATAGAGAGAAAGAAAATTATTTTGGAAAAAGATAAAATTGGATGGATGGATTTAACTAAGAAAAGAGAAAGATTTGATTTTTTTGGAAAATAAATGAATGAATAAAAAGGAAAAGGAAAAAGGAATTTATAATAATAGTAATATTTATTATTATCATTGTTATTATTTATATTGGATTTCGGCTTACGTGCAACCAAACAAAGAAGAAAAGTTTCTCTTCTTAATTGAAGAAACCTAATCCCACTATCGTCCAAACTTTTTCATTTCATCGGATTGTCCTTCTCGCAATCGATTCGAGCTACACTGCTGCTCTTTGTCATATCTGGTAAAGCCGAGCTGAGTTGCAAAGCTTTCCGATCTGAGAAAGTTGTCCATCTTTTTAAACTTTCGTTCAATCCTCCATGCGCGAGCTGTCTCTCCATACCTCATCTTGCCACCATCGAAGCCCACTACTAGAGTTTCATCCAGTCGTCACGCGGCAGCTTCCCGTTCCAAGTGATTTTGAGTCGGTCCTCTTCAAGCTGACCTGCGAGCCACAGGCACATCATCCCCTCCTACCTTTAATAAGCTATAATGAGTCGTCCCCTTTTGCCAAGTTGTCCAGCAGAATTTAGTGCTCTTTTCACTTATTTTGATCCATTTATTGATGAGTTTTAAATGGGTTTTGGGTATATCCATCGAAGGTTAATTTTTGGACTTTAAATAAGTTAGTTTTAGATCTAATTTGGAATTTTTTCCTTCAAGGTTCAATTGGTTATGTTTTTTAAGAGTTAATTTGTGGAATTTTTCCTAATCAATGTTGAATTGGTTTCGATCTCAACTTTGGGTAAGTTGATTTGGACGAACTTTGAAGATTATAGCCAATTAATTTTATTAACCAAGTTATTAATTTTTTCCTTTACTGTTTAGGATCTCCCAGTTGGAAAGATTGATTGTCAACTAAGATTGAACTTTTAACTAATCTCGAGGTAAGAGATTCTACTACTAGACCTTCGAATTAAATTTAAGAGATTGCATGTGTTTATGGATTATGCATTGAGGATAGCTAAAATACATGGTTGGTTTGAGTAAATGTTGACTTATGTAATATGATGATTAAGCATGATTTATGGATTCCATGCTTTATGGAATGTTCTGCTTTATGAACTGTTGTGACTGATGATTCATGTCATGTTTATGTTGATTGTTATTACATGTTTTTCGATTGTGGTGTGTCTGTTAGCCTTGGCTATTAAGGTTATACCCCTCTTTTATTGTGTTCATTTTATCGAGTTATTCGCACAATTAGGGGTGTTATTACGGGATCACTTGCATGATTAGGGATGTACCTACAGATCACATGCATGGTCAGGGGACAATTATACTGTATCCATACAAGGTCACTCACACGACTAGAAGTATTTTGACAAGACCACTTACATGATTAGAAGTGTACCTACGTATCACAGACATGTTTAAGAGTGTGTACCTATGATCACTCGCACAACTAGGAACGTTCCTACGTGTCACTCGCACGATTAGAGGTATTCATACGGTTTCACTCGCTCAGTGTGTATCTACGATCACTCGTACGGCTAGGGGTGTTCCTACGAGATCACTCACACGATTAAGGGTGTTCGTGCAATCTCACTCTCCTAGGTGTACTCCATTGGACACACGACACTATTATTATGTTTCTAATGGGAAGTTAACAAATCACCTAATGGAACTAGTAGTGGGTCCTTTATTGGGCATATTTTATATACTCACTCTTTTCTATGTTTAATAATGGGCGAGAGACAGGAAAGGTTCATGAAATGCCATATGGGGACTTAGTTCAGCTTCCGTGTCTATTTATCAGTTTTCTAGTATTTTGATTTTGACATTTTATTTAAAGATTTATCTTATTTATTTATGTATTTTTCTTTCTCTAAATTGTTAGTACTTGCACGTTTTAAAATTATTTTTATTTGTTTTGTAAACTTTATGTCTTTTGAGCATTTATTTGATAATTAATTTTCTAAAAAAAATTAGTTCTCTTTTCAAGACAGTGTAAATGGTTATTTGTCTTTGAGTAATGACCTTTACTTAGCTCAAAAGTTCGGGTTGCTGGAGTTCCTCCATTTGTGAATAGATAACATATTTCAAATCTAGTTTTGTGTGGATCAGATAAATAACAAGAATCTGCAAAACAAAACTAAGTTAAAATTTGATTTGTTTCAATAAAACTTCCTATATCAATTGTTCATCGGAGATAACTGTGAAACCTGCACTTGATTTCAGAGTTAAGAAGTAAAAAAAAAATGTCCAAGTGTTCTAAATTAGGTGTTTTGGACAACGAAGGTGTTTTGAGTGAAGTTACACAATAAGGATTTTTTGGCGTTTAAGCCATTACGCGAGAAGAAAAGGTTAGGCGAGTAGACTCTTCGCGAGTAGAAGAACTTGGCAAGAAGAAGTAAGAAAATTTATGAAATTTCCTAAATGTTAAAGTGGACCATGTGTAGAGATCTAGCTAAGCATGATTAGGTTAAATTTTAAAGTTTACATATGTACCATTAAGAAGCAAGAGCGCCAACAAGTTATTATGGATTTAAGGATGACTAAGCTCTACTGTGAAGAAGTATAAATAGAGGAAGAAGCTCAGACCTTCAAGTGTTGTTATTCTGCCTAATTGAGAAGGAAAGTTTAATGGTTAAAGTGCCACCATTTTGCCTACGTGAGAAGAGGAAGAAGGAAAGTCCTTGAAGTTTCAACTAGGTAAGTAGAGTGAGTGTTTCTTCCAAATGATTGATATGATTTCAAACTATTTAGATATACTGTTTATTGATTTGAAATAATGGCTTCAAATTATAAATGTTTTAAAAGAGATTTACATAAGAAGACTATATGTTTCAAAGCATGGGTTATGTGTTTCTTATTTTAATGATTGTGGAACGGTTTTCAATGTTTCAAATACTTTTTATTTGTAAGCCTCATGTGTGTGGTTGCACTATTTGCCAGACATAGATTTTTTTTGTTTCATTTATGAATCACCCAACGTATGAAAATGATTCGTACATTTTTTCATTTTAAAGGAAATAATTACAATAAGTTAAATATACTTAGAATGTATAAGATTTAATATTAATTAAAAAAAAACATGAAGATAAGAAAATAACAACATTATTTTAGATATTTTCAAAGTCAAAAGAAACACTCGTTGTTCCATCAACTGTAATGAACTTCTATTTAGAAGTTTCAAAGTAATCTACAACATCAAAATTAGTTAGGTTGGATAGATTGAATATATCATTATCTTGATAGGTACAATTGGCTTCTACATTTTCCTCCTTTTTTCTTCTGTAGGGAAGTTTGATATAAATCAACTAAGTGTTTTGATGTAAATAAATACATGACAAATGTCTAGCCATACCACATTGGTAGCATATTTCTTCGTCACTTTTTGAATTCTTATTTTGTGGAGCTTTCCCTTTATGATCATTATTTTGTGTGGTTCTTTTGAAATTTGGATTATTAAAATGGCTACCACGAAAATAATAATTATTTCTTCCTCTTCCACGATCTCTACCTTGACCATGACCACGAGCTCGACCTTGTCCTCGATTAAAATTCACAACAATTCGCTTCAGGAAATAGTGTTGTTCTAGTTGGTCGGGATTCATGATTTTGCATGAACAACTCGTTATTTTTTGTTCGACAACAATAAGACATGAAATAATACCTTTCTTTCAATTTAGTCGAAGAAAGAGATGACTGGAGCTCGTGCTGATAACGTGTTGTACAAACAACGCGCAACCAAAACACGAATATCAAGAAATATAATATTAAAAATAAATATAATATAATATATAAATAACAAAAATCAGAAAATAACAAAAATAACAGAAATAAAGATAATGAAAAAACTCAAATTTCCTCATTTTCTCTAAGTTATTTGGAATTGCTCCAATACGAGTTTGTTTCTACAAACCCACTAAAGACCTCTATTTATAGGAAAAATGATAAACAAGTTGTGGATTGTTAGCGAAGTACTTAGTCACTAAGGTTGTGTTTGGTAACATTTCTGTTCCCTGTTTCCTGTTTCCTGTTTCCTGTTTCTTGTTCCCTGTTTCTTCTTTCTTTAAAACAAGAAACAGTAACATGTTTGATAACTGTTTCTGTTTCTTGTTTATTTTAAAAAAGAAACAGAAACAGAAAATGTGTTTGGTAACTGTTTCTTGTTTCCTATTTTTATTATTTATTATTTAATAGTTTTGTTTGATTGCTCATCTTCAAGATTTATTTTTATTTTATTCACATGTAATTCAATTACACATTAAATTAAAATTTATGTCCTGCATTAAACATAAAAATGAAAATTATCAAAAGTACTTTATATCATTTAATACAAAAAAGTCCTAGTGCACAAATAAAAGAAATAACATAAACATAAAATTGTATCTATCCCTCAAATGTTACCCAAATTTGATTCGCAATATCATCTCTCGCTCGGGCCATTTCTCGTAGATGCTGTCGACTCACATCTAATTCAATTATATCACTCTGCAAATTGGCCGACAAATTATGTGTATCTTCAACGATCATTAATTCATTGCTAAAGTAATTGAAAAGATCATCTTGACGATCATTCAATCTAATATAATTGTGAACTGTGCAACATGCTATCGGTATATATTTTTGTGTCTTGATCGGGTACGGAGGCATTTGCTTAAGAATAGGAAATCGAGCCTTCAGCACACCAAAACAACGTTCGATGACATTTCGCAGTGAAGAATGTCGATAATTAAACACTTCTTCTCTACCTCGAGGGCGATGTCTCCTTTCTCTAAAATCTCGGAAATGATATCTTTGATCTGCATGTAATAAAGCAAATAAAAAATTATCATAAACTCAAATATGGAATTAAAGTTTTGAAAAACACATAATTACTTACCTCTCTTAGGCATAGGAAATTTATTCTCGGGATTCTTGATACATTCTTGAAGTATACGAGAATCATTGGCCGATCCTTCCCAACCAGACATAACATACGTGAATAACATATCAAATGAACAAACACGCATTATATTCCATGTTGTGTTAGTTTTTCTTCCACGAAACGGTATTTGTTCATTTTGGGGAATGCTTGCAGCAACATGAGTGCCATCAATAGCACCAATACAATCATAAAGGATAATAAAAAAACATAAATATATTTCAAAACATTATATTTCTGAAAATAAATCAAAACGTTAAGGCATTACCTTAAAGAAAGGGTAATATTTTGAATTTGATACGATCTTCGTTGCTACAGTGTCCATATTGGGTGGACGAATAATTTCTCCACCAAGCTTGCAAACTTTCCTCAAAACCTTGTTAAAAGCTAGAGAAATAGTATGACCCGAATGTTGAAATCTTTCTGCTGCTATACGATTGCTTTCATTATGTGATATGATTAATAAGAATATAGCAACTTTTTCTTGAACGGTAAGATACCTAGATGATTTCAGATTTGTCTTTGATTTTAAATCTTCACAAAACCTTATGAATGTAATTCTTTTCATTCTAAAACAATCAAAACATCTACTATCGTTTCCATTTAACAACTCAATCACATAATCATGTCCTCTCAGTGCAGAGGTTCTACATGGTTGTTTTGAAGATTGTATCCTGTGCAAGCTCATGTAGAATAAAGTAAAAAGGATGCAATACCATCATCGTCGTCGTCAGAATCAAAACCGTCATCAAAATGATTATCTTGAATCAAGTCCATATCAATTCACTAGTATATCCCTAAATCAAACACAAAAAACGTACAAATCAAAGACTATTTATGACATAATCCATCTCAATACATCAAACGTAGCCATGTTAAAAAACAACACAAACCATAAAGTCAATTGAAGTCCATATCAATTCAAAGTCAAACATACAAAATCCATGTTTAAGTCTAATATTAAAAAGTAAATGACATAATCCTAAAACATCCCTAAGTGACATCTAAAGACTATTTATGAAATCTCTCTTCCTTGAATCGGGCATGCGCAAAAATAGCTTTCTCCAAACAAGATCTCCGTGCAAGAGTTTCAGTATTTTGGAATAAGCCTCTCCATCAACATCCTCCATTGTATTTAAAATGTCTAAGCATTCCATCAACTCTTCATGGAGATCATCTTTTTTATTTGATGTTCTGCTCTCATCAACTTAACTAGATGTACAACCAAAAGATCTTTTCTCAAGGATGTCATTCTTTCTCTTTGCATTCTCCGCATATACATCTAAGAATGATGAGAAGAAACTGCCAAATTCGTCTTTCTTTCTTCTAAATCGTTTTTTGCTTTTTCCTTTATTATTCTCTTCAACACCAACGTTTGTGTTGCTTGCAACATCATTTTCATTTTCATCTTCAGAATCTGAAATAAGTCTTGTTGATGGGCAAGCATTTACACCTGTTGCAGTAGTATCTCCAAAAATCCTTATGAGCTTTTCATAATGTGGGCAACCACTTTTTCTAAACTTTTTAGCTCTCTTATTCACCTATAGAAAATGAAAACTGTTTAGCTCTCTTATTCGCCTAAAGATGATTAGAAATTGAAAAAAACTGCAACTATTATACCTTAAAAAGCTCATTCCATTGCTCCTTTTCAAGATTGACGGTACCTAATAATGGATCCCAACCATTTCCTGTCATATCACTCAATATCTTTTTGAAGTCTTTGTACGTTTGTCTTAATTTGTTAAACTTATTTTTCAATTGATCATGAGAATAATTATATCCTGCACTAGCAATTAGTTGGCTTCTCATATAATTCCAACTAGTCTTTGTAAATGTTGTAGTTGGTCGATTGCCTTTTGCAATCTCTTCATCCATTAAGTCTACAAACAAAGTTTCACTTTTATTTGACCATGGTCCCTCACCTTTTAATTCATCAATCTCAACAACGTCATCGACACAAAGTTGTTCAGTTGATTTTTGTGACATCCTTTCTACATAATGACAAATCCAAAAATTAGTGGCAAAATTAAAATAAACAAACAGAATGTTCATAGTTTACACATCCTTTCTACATAATTAAAAATCTTGTATTAGCCTTTGTGGCTATGGCAAAATTCGAACAAAAATGACTAAATCATTACAAACCAAAGTTTGAACAACTAAAAAAGAAATTTTGACAATAAAAGCTAAGTTTTACATATGTTTCCATATCTCACTCAGTGTGCCGATATGAGAGCAAAGAACAATACGCCCCTAACATGAGACCCCACAACATATCTACAATTAATTAGTTAAACGTCGATAACATCTAAAAGAGTAAGTTGAACCTTTTTGGTTTTGACATTGCTTCTCTTCCAAATTAATTAGAAAGGAGATAATTGTCACCGAGGGGGCTAACCTACACAATCTCATAGGGTGACCTAGAAAGAGCTCGTAAAGGACCACATATATCACCCACACTTTTGTCTCACACTAAAGAAACATTGTCGTTTTAATCTAACGAATAATGGAAGTACAATTTCATTTTGATTCTTGAACTTATTCCATAAATTTTAATATTTTGAAAGGTAAATATTTATGTATCGTTTGAAGAATCATATTATTCTTATGAGTTATTTTATTAGATCAATACACAATTTGTTTGTCACGAAAGATAACTCATAGTACAAATAAGTTGGACAAATGGAAATTATAACAAACATAAACATCAAATTACAAAGAGTGTATTATTTGATCAAATTATAAATTCCAAATTGGCAGAGTCCCATCCCCAATTAAACCATAAAATATAATATTGACTATATATATATATATATATATATATATATATATATATATATATATATATATATATATATATATATATATATATATTATAATAAACAAAAGAGCTAAAATAATAAAGAATAAGGTCAAAACCAAAGTTGAGAGAAGGACCAAAGAGAAGAAGACAAGTGAAAGAAAAGTATGTGAGAAAATAAACAGTACTGAAGCAAAAAAGGGTTTGATGTTTTCTGCTTTCTTTTACCATGAATTACAATATGAGTACCTATTGAAATAAGTTTTTACCATCAAATAATTTTTTAAAAAATTAACAATCTTGAAGATATTTTTTCAATTTGGGAAACTTCGATGTATAGTATAGACACAATACAACAAAGTTTTTTTTCTTCTAATTCTTGTTCCTTTGGTCCTTTGAGATTTGTGAACATTTAAACAACAGAAGACACTATTGATATAAGTATTTCTTTTTAGTACAAATAAATAGGGTATGAAGTTTAGAGCCTTCAACTTTTAAAGACTATGCTCACATACTTGTTATGCTTTAAACAACAAAAGGTTCCTTTGTACGTATAAACAAGCACAAAACCAACATATATTACGCTATGGATTTACATAATAATACACATAAAAACTATATATCAGTTCAGTTCAAACATGGCTAATTGCAAAAGCAAAAGAAAACATGATAGAATTAATATATAATCAAATTCCTCAGAGACTCAATGGCCTTTAATTTCTCCAGCAAGATTTTTGGTCATTTTCAGCTCAAAACCATTTCTTTGCATTGATGCTATAGTAGGGGGGTTCATATGTCCTGAGATTTTGAGCTCTTGATAATGTCTTTATGAAGAAGAAGATGAAGAATTGGCAGAAACCAACCCCTGAACTCTGTCCCCCCTTCCCGTCTCTTCTCCAGAAAAACCCAAGAAACCCATAAAAAAAATCCCCTGTTTTCTCTTTTTTTACCCCTTCAACTTAAGATTACAATAATTATCCAACAAAAATGGCGAAACAGATTTCATATGTGATGTTTGAATGAAAAACTTCAAGTCAATATACCTTCAATTTTCAATAGAAAAAGAGAAAAAACAAATAAGCATAAATTTCTTCACCTACGATCACCTGATTCAATTATACCTCAAATTCAAACGGTGGGTAACCTCTAGATTTTCTTTAAATCAATCCATCAACAACAAAAAGAAAAGAAAAAAAAAACACATCAACAAAAACAATACGCAAGTGATGGAAACCCTATTTTTAAGGGAAATGGAGATCGAACAGAGCCATATTTTGACTTGTTAGAGAATCAATAAATAGAGAAAAAATACATACCTTAAGTCAAAGAACCGGAGAAGGGAGAAGGAGAATGGAGATTCGAAAAGAAACGCCTCGCCAGAGAATGAAGATGTAGTCGGAGAAGAGAACACCTAGCCGGAGAGAAGACAAAACCGAAGAGAACACCTAGCCGGAGAGAAGACAAAACCGAAGAGAACACCTAGCCGGAGAGAAGACAAAACGGAGAAGGGAGATGCCTAGTCGGAGAGAAGGACGAAATTGAGAATGGAGAAGACGAGTGGAAGAGGAAAAGAGAAACAAAAAGAAATAAAGATGGGAAGGAAACAAGAGAAACTTGTTTTTTTTTTGTTCCCACAAATTCTCAGATAAAATAGAAATGTTCCTGATTATTTTGAGAACAAGAAACAGGAAACTTTATCAAACAAATTCGTTTCTTAAAAATTAGAAACAGAAACAGGAAACGAGAAACAGGAACGTTACCAAACGGGCCCTAAGAGTCTGTTTGACCTAAGGAGTTTAGTGGAGTGGACTATTAGTCCACTAGTCCACTCCATGTTTGGTCCACCTACTAAATTAATTAATTGGGTTATTTAAACACTCTCTAATACTCCTTGTAATCCCTCTCTCTCCTCCTTGTAATCCCCCTTCTCATTCCATCTCCTTTGTTCTTCTTCCTTCCCCTCTCTCTATTCTTTCTTTTTTCTTTTATCTTTTATTCTTTTCCAGTTTTAAATTTGTTAATTGAAAACTCTAAAAACCTATAATAAGAAATCTATAATTCATCATCAAACAAATCTTTTTTTTCTTTTCTTTTTTCCAATTAGATTGATCTATAATAAGAAAGTGTTTTGCAAAAGGAATAAATTAAAATTGCTATTTTAATATATTCTTCTTTTACTTCAACTTCAACAATTGCGGGATATGAAAAAATCGTTCAAGAAATTTTGATATTGAATTATGTTTAATTAAGTAGAGTATTTTTTTTATTATTAAATTATTCAATTGAGTTTAATATTTTTATTGAAATTAGTTTAATTTAAACCTAAAATCTGCATGCCAACTTTTGAGTTCCTATCAATCTTATCTAAATATTTTAATTTTAACTAATAAAGGTCTTGATTTCTAACAAAATTGTAAAAAATTATCTTGGATTTTAGTTTTTTATAAAAGCTAGTACTACTATATTTTGTTTAAAAAATATTTTTGAAGTTACATTAATAGTCATGAAACTTCTTTAAAGTTAACGCTAGTTTGTAATAAAAAGGAAAAAGATGTTTAGATGTAACATAGGTCTTCTAGTAATTTTTGTGACAAAATTAAAAACAAGGATGCTTAGATAAATCTCAAGATGCATTCATCTTTACGTATCTCATTTTTTATTATACATGAAAAATGAATTAAGACCATGTTTATTTTGGAGAAAACGTAATCGATCAATGGTAATTGGAAAAGTAGTGTGGTCCATATGATTATGTTTGTTGTTGTGTTCTATAGTTATAACGAAATGAAAAACTACTAACTTCATGTAAGAAAAATTGTACTTCATGGATAGTGATAAAAACCTAGTTTGAAACTAAATTTATTAAATGAACATCCTAAATGACCAAATTTTTAAAAAATGAATTGAAAAAAATGTGTTTTTTATAGACAAAAAAAGGATAGTGAAAACTCATATTATAATAGTTTACACCTGAAATGCAAACTATAATAATCCACGTACTATTATAATACTAGACTATTATATAATATCCTAAACTATTATAAGTCACTATTCGCTCCGAACATTCCCTAAAAGTAAAAAAGTATAAACAAGAGAGAGAAGGAAACAGAGTGAGTGAAATGAATTTTTGCTTAAGTTTATTTTGATAAGGAACTTTTGCGTAAGTTTATTTTGATAAGGAACTTTTGCGTAAGTTTATTTTAGTAATTTCACACAAATTTGACGTAAGATAAGAATCTAAAAACTAGTTTTTAAAAAATTGGGACAAACTTCATTTCCTCAAAATTTGAGTCATTTCCTCATAATTTCAAACACGATCACTTAAACAAATGAGGAAATTACTTTATGAAGATAATAATTAAATTTATTAAATGAACAGCATAATTAACAAGATTGAATAAAATAACTTTGAAAAATATGTGTATTGCAAAAAAATAGTAAAAAAAAAACTACTTTTAAATAACTCGGGTTATAATAATTTGCACCACAAACACAGATTATAATAATATGCACTCAAACACAGTTTATAATAACACAGAGTATAATAATCTACATTCCAAACACATACTATAATAACCCACATACAATTATAACCTACAGATTATAATGACCATAGATTATAGTAACTCACTTCATGTCCTAAAGGCTCCCTAAAAGATTATGTCTTCAAGACACATGTCAAGGATGTTGAATGAGTAAGAAGATGACTCATAATGGAAACTAAGCATAATAATAATAATAATAATAATAGGATGGGGTTTTTTCAAAAATATAAAAAAATGGCAAAATATTTACACTATATAGAACAATTTCGAAAATGCAAAAATCCCAGCGGCCCACCGTGTAAAATACCAAAAGTGCCCCATCATCAATGCGCGTAATATATTTGATAACACGATTTGGTACACGATCATTTAGATTTGACTATTGTTTGGTACACGATCGTTTAGATTTGTTTTTTCAATTCTATCGTTTAATTCGGTTACACGATCGTTTAATTAATTCGGTTACACGATCATTTAGATTTGTTTACACAATTGTTTAGATTTGACTACCCCCAAATCTAAACCATTTTTCTCAAAATTTGGTATACGGTCGTTCAGATTTGGCTACACGATCGTTTAGATTTGACTACACGATCGTTTAGATTTGACTACACGATCGTTTAGATTTCGCTATACAATCGTTTAGATTTCACTATAATATCGTTTAGATTTGGCTAAACAATTTTTTTTTCAAAATTTGGTATAAACGATTTTTTTAATATTCTTTATACACATCTTTTAGTTTTGGTTACCCTAATTTAAATGCATAATCAATTTTTTCAAATTATTTATACACCATCATTTAGATTTGGTTACCTAATCTAAACGTAAAAAAGAAAAGAAGAAAGACGATACTATGCATGGAGTGAATGAAGAAAAAAAAAAAAAGAAAAAGAAGAAAGAGGAAGAAAGACATGCACATACCTAAACCCTAGACAATAGAAAGAAATAGGAAGACAAAACCCTAAACCAAATCTAAAAACAAAAACAAAAAAAGATGAAAAAAATCGCATAGTACAGGAGACGATAAAAAAGCGCTGAGAAAAGAAAAAGATGGAAGGGCAAATCTAGAATATTTAAAAAATAGCTAAATTTATGGATTTTGTTACGCAAGTTCGTTACATTTATAAAAGTTTCCTAATAGGATTCAGTATTAATATTTATAATAAAAATTAAAAACAAAATCATTAGAAGATTGGACTTAAATGTCTTATCGAACGCCTACTATTCTTGTCTTATATTATGATTATCTTTTACAAAAGCAAAAACCAACCCTCAATAATTGTATTTATTGCGTTTCACTATTTTTTTTGTCAAACGTCAATTCTTCGAAAAAAATATATAAATATTAATTGGCATATTCAACATGGGATTTTTCTAAAAAAAAAAATATTGGGAATGGAAAACAGGCAACTCAATGATATGATTTTAAGCAAAATTATTGTAGTAAAGATATCATTGTGCCAGAGATGCAAAATTACAAGTTGAATGTAAGCCTTAAACTAAGAAGAATAGTTGTCTTTCCTAAATAAATTAAGAGAAATACACAAATGAAACGATGATTCTTCATCCAAAATGACTTAACAGTTTACACAGAACATCAAAACTAACAAAAATGACTCGATTAATCCAAAATGAATCTAAAAATGCACTAGTTCAGGACAAAAATACAGTATACTTCACTTGCTTTTACTTGGAAACTTTTGGTTTGTTATAACAGCATAAAACTCTTGATTTCTTAACAATAAGCTTAAAGATGTAGGGACTAAATAACCCTCATAAGTTCTTACTAGTCAACCTAATATTACGGGTGCCTAATCTAGCAGTCGGAGCTTTAGTGATGCGAAAAGATTATTTGTCGTGCAATGCTTGCATTTGATGCTTCCAGATAAAAATATTATCGTAATGTAATCGATCAGTTTGTCGCCAACTCTAAATCCAATAATTTCATTCCTCTGATGCTAACTGCAAAGAGAAGTAGGATTGATAGTTTACAAGAATGAAGCAATTGGAATATTAGGAGCTTAGTGTTTAGGAGCTCGATAATATTTCGCGATGTGCTTTGCAGTACAACTTGAAAGTCTATTTATAAACCCCGGATTTCAAACACAATTGAAATAGAAAAAATAAAAAAATAACATCGAATCAGACTGAATAAGACCTATTATCTGGTAAGATTCTTTTTGATATTAAAATCCTAAAAATTAAATTTATTTATACAAAAAGCAACAGGAAAAGAAGTTTGAAAAACTTAAACTTATCAACACATATTTAATATCCGTAATGGATATTTATTAAAACCTATTACCTAACTTTAATAAGTAAGCATATTTATTTATACAAATATTTATTATACATGTTTATTATCTACATAATGAGTGAGAAAATATATAAAGATTTGTCGACCATTGATCTATTAAGAAATTGAAGCTTTTTTCCATATTTGTTGTCATTTTTTACAAGTAGTAAATCATGTATACCATTAATCGTATTCCCTACGACGAATTACTAACTGACCAACAAACTCATCGTGCTTCATCATTGTGACATACGACCAGGACCATTAAACGTAGTCGAACACTACATGAAATAAACAAATTCGTTTTAGCTCTTGGACTTGGTCTTTATTGGTGCTTGTTGTCTGTAATTTTTTCTTGCATTTCTGGATGACAGAACGATATTTACAGAGTAAACTAAAATATTTACAATGTTTAAAGATCAATTACACTAGTGATGAGAATATACATTACATTTTTTTTTAATTTTTTTATATTTTTAATTTTCGTTTATTTTATAATAAATTTTTTTATACATAAAACTAATATAGTAATTTTAGATAGAAATAATATGAAGACTCTATATTGAACCTATTTTTCTTTTGAAACAGATTTTTGGATTCGGAGCTCAAAAAGGTTGTGAGTCGAGAATCCTAGATTCGAAGCTTACATAGGATGTGAGTCGAGCAATGGATCTTCTAGATCGTATTTCGGATCGACTTGCTCTTCGTCTTCCTGTGGAGGAAGATGCTGATTTTGAAGATGAAGAAGCATTTATTGCTATTGATAATAATATTTGGAAATCTGCATCAGTTGTGGCCAGAGAAAGTGCTGTAAGAAGCTTTCATTTGTCATTAAAGAACTCGGCCTTCTTTTTTTTTTTTTTTTTTTTTTTTGTTAAGGTCTTGTAAATATCTATTGTCTACGAATCGTTCTTTCATGTGTTTGATGGTGACATGTTGAAAATTATATTTTTTCCACCATTTGATCTAGAGATTTTTTACCAACATTTTGTATAGAGGATATGATGTTGTGTTATAGCTCCAACAAAATATCCATGGGATTTGAAAATAAAGGTAGAATCTCATCGAATTATGAAAAGAATTCTTTTGAGTTGTTCTTGAGAAATAAAAATATGATTCTTGAATTAGAGTTGGTAGAATATCGTCCGTAAGATCAAAATTATTCTATCATTGAATAAACCATAAAGGAAAATTGATTTTGTACGAGTTTTGGCAAAAGAAAAAAAGAAATTAACCATGAGTAGTTCCTTTTTGAAAACCAAAATCCTCTAAACCAAGCTTTGATGTAATCTTGGTAGGAGTAGAATTGAGGAACAAAAGGTTTTGAAGGGGATTTTTCTGCAATTCCTTGATTTCAATGAGTTCGATTGATTGCTTTGAAAATTTTAAATTTTGAATAAGCGATTTTTGAAGGATTCTTTTTGTCTGGAACATGAGTTATTTCTACAGACTTGGTGTCAATACTAGAATAAACTAATAAAATTTTCTTGTTTTTCTGAGGTCTTCTGGAAGGAAATTGAAGCTCTCAGGGAAGATATTTTAAATTGTCTTTTCTAGATTGAGATTTTGATATTCAGGATCATAAACAACGATAGGTTTTTAAAAATAAGTTTTAATCTCGAGTCTTGGCATAAATCATTTATCGGGAGTGATAACCTGAGAATAAATTGTAGGATGAGTAGAATACTCCCTATTGGATCAAGGAGAGGTAGGAGACCTCATTTGAACAATATTCATCTAGAAGAATAAATGAGATTGACCAAAGGCCTAGGTGGAGTTGATGAGTCCGTCGTAGATCCAATTCGCATGCCGGATGATATTCATCTGGATCGGGTTACCGTAGTGAACCCTAAAACCATCGCATATTGATCTGCACTCACAGGTGAAGGTGCAGAGTTTGAAGAATAAGATAGGCGATTACTTTTTGAAGGGGTAGAGTTTGTTCTTCCTCTAGCACTTCCCTTTTCCAAACTCATTTTCTTTCGAGAGTGAGTTTTTAGAAAGAAAAGAGAATTTTAGAGTTAGAAACTCCCTTGAGAGGTAATCAGCTAGAGGGTTTCATTCTTCTTTCATAAGCGTAACCTCAAAAGCAAAGTAAGATAGTATGGCTTGCCATCTGGCAAAAATTTGTTTTTAGACAAGATTTTTTACGTATTTTTCTAACACAAATTTTGAAGCTCTTGAGTCTATTTTGATAATGATTTTTTTTATTAGTTCTCCTTGGAATTTTTTAACACATAGAATTATTGCAAGTAATCCTTTTTTCATCGTCGAGTAATTTTTTTGTGTGTCGTTCCAAATTCCTAAATTGAATCGGATTATCGATTCGGTCTTATCTAGACATTATTTTAAGATTCCTCCATATCCCATATCAAAGGCATCAGTTTCAATGATAAGGTTTTCTTTTGAATTAATTAAACTAAGGCAAGAGATTGAATTGACCAAATACATAATTTTTTTTAACAATTTGGGTATATTTGTCAAATCACGATTTTGGATTTTTCTTTAACCTTTGGAAAAGTGGTTTGCAAATGGACGCGAGGTTTTGGATGAAATCAGATACATAATTTAAACAGCCCAAAAACCTTTGATGTTGGGTTTTATCTAGGATTTAGTAAGGAAAATTTGAAGCAAACTCAATTGATCTTTGAATGGGCTTAATTTATCCTAGGTGGATTTCAAAACTCAAAAATCTTATTTTTGTTTCAAATAATTTAACTTTTGGGAGAGAGACTACCAAACAATTTCTTTTTAGAATATCTATAAAAATATTGATATGCTTAAAATGTTTTTCCATACTTGGAGAAAAGATCAAAATATCATCAATATAAACAATTGTAAAATTTTGAAAATCATTAAAAATATCATTCATGATTTTCTGAAATTCTGATAGGGCATTTTAGTCCAAAAGACATTACATTTCATTCATATTGTCTGAACGGAACACTAAAAGCAGTGTTATATTTATCTTTTCTGAAAATTTGAATTTGCCAAAATCCGGATTTCATATAAATTTTGATAATATTTTTCCATTTGCAATTCTTTTGAGTAAATCTTGTTTATTAGGAATTGGATATCTAGTCCATTCCAAAACTTTGTTTAAAGTTTGTAGTTGATTATTAACCTTGGAACTCCACGCTCTTTTTCTTCGGTGTTGCTGATGTAAAAGGTGGCACACGACCATGGACTTTTTGAGGGCCTTATTAGATTTTTATCTAATAAGTCTTGAATTTTTTTGCAGCAGTGTGTTAGCAAGTCTGAATTCATTTGAATCGATCTAGCCTTTATTGGAATATCCAATTCTTTGAATTATTTGGAATATGAAAGATCAACTATGTGCTTTTTTCTTTTCTAAAATCCATTTGGTAAAGTGGAACAAATTTCTTTTTCAATTTTTAATTGAATTTCTTTTATTCTATTTTGAATTGAAAATTCTTTCAAATAATTTTCTTCAATCCTTTTTAATCAATTTCTTCTTTTAGAGAATTAATTTGTTTTTGTTTTCTTTTTATTTGTTCACTTTTCAAAACATTTATTTCTAAAAGTTTATAAGGAAAAATTTGAGAGATAAATTCAAAAATCCATTCTTTTCCAAATTTTTATCCGTTGCTAATCATTTTTCAGTTATTGTTAAAGGATATAATTGTGTAATAAAAGGTATTTCAAGAATTAATTCTTGGCGAAGGTCTTTAGCTAATAGAAAAAAGTTTTGAAACAATGTTCTTTATTACAAACATATACCTTTGAAAGTTTAAATTTAATATTTAGAGGTTGTTCGGCCCTTAGATTACGAAGGAGTGGAGTAGGTTTTAGCCCACTCCATGTTTGTCCCAAGGGTTATTATAACCCGAGGATTAGGATTAGAACTATTATACTCATTCCTCTATTTCTCTTCTGCCACTCTTCCCCACTCCTCCATTTTCTTCTCTCACACTATTTCTCACTCCCCCATTTCTCCTTTTATCACTATCTCTCACTCCTCCAATGGTTATTATATATTTCACAAATTTTAATTACGCCACAAAAAGATTCATCCAATAAATTTTGTTAGAAAAAATAAATTAGAAAAAATCTACTTTGCAACAATAACTTAGGAATATGGCTTGTTAGGAAAAATATGTTTGCAAAAATAACGTAGAAAAAATTACTTAGGAAAAATTAACTTAGAAAAATATCTTAGAAAAAATTTCCTTTGCAAAAAGAATTGTGTTAAACGGTTAATGCATAAACATAATACAAAAAATCAATTGTGTTAAACTTAAGAAAAATAGTAATTCATAGTTTTATCAATTTATTTCAAGTTTTCAAAAAGAACAAAACAAATAAGACAATCAACAACTTTTGACAATGTTTGCTATAGAAATAAATAAACATAATAAAAATAAATATTGGTAATTAGGTGGGGTAAAATGAAATTATACATGTATTTTCATTGAATCAAATTTTTTTTAGACTTTTATTTCTAAATAAATCAAAGGAATAATTTTTAGAAAAAATGCGATTGTACTTTTTTTCATTAAAAAACTATTTTACGAAAAGATTTAGCATAAAACAAAATTTTAATAATCAAATTTGTATAATAAATCTAAAGAAGAAAAGATATGCATCATAATGCATTTTTTTAAAACAATTTGTGTTCTCAAAAGAATGATAGCATGATAAAAGAGAAAAATAATAATAAAATTCTATTATAAAAAGAATAAATTTGTATCATATTTAGGAAAAATAAAGAATCAATGATAGTATGGTAAATGCATTTAGAAAAAAATGACGGTATGTAGTGGTTAAAATCATGCAAAAACTTATATAAATTTTTAATTTGTTTTACAAAATTAACAAACTTATAACTTGCTTTAAAAATCATTTTTGAAAAAAAACACAAATTTTAACGAAAAATACTAGTAATTAAATAATGAAAATAAAGAATTAGTAATTAATACTCTTTTAATTACTATCATCGCTAATTATTTTGTCATTTGTTCTAAACTGCTAACGTGTTGTGAAATGTATGCACTAGAAACACTCTTAATTTATGTCATTCTTGTGATGTTTACTAAATATGTAATTTTGATTGTCTACAATTAATTATGTTGAACACTACATAATTAATGAATGAGAAAATTATATTATGGAGATTATAGTTAAATTTATTTAACGAACTACATAATTAACGAGATTGACTAAAATAATTTTGATATTCCCAAACTATAATAATCTACACCCCAAAGACAAATTATAATAACTTAGACTATATTAATCTGCATCCCAAACACAGATTATAATAACTCAGACTATAATAATCTGCACTCCAAACACAGACTATAATAACCCACAGAATATAATAACCTACAGATTATAATAATCACAGATTATAATAACTGACTCCACACCCTAAACGCCCCTTAATCTTTTACTGTTTGCTCCTGTAAGAAACTCTTTGGTTTTTTCAAAATAATTTGTAGGAATTAAACCTTCTTGAATACAATTTTGATTAGCACCTGAGTCTATTAGTGCTTTCAATGTAATTTTGAAATCTTATATTTTTAGTGTAATTAAACAATACCATTTTTTAAAACTTATTATTGAAATTAAATTAGTTTCAAGATTTAGATTACTTAGAAAATATTTTCCTAAATCTAAATTTCCTAAATTGTCATTTTGTTTCATTTGAGAAATTTATTTTTTAATTTCTAAAATTTTGCATTCCATGTTGAGAAATTTTCCTTTTTAGGTAATTGATTTCAAATTCATCCTGGCGTTTCTTCTTTTGGAGTTTTCAAAATTTCATAAAGATTTTTTTCAGGAATTGTTTTCCTTTTTGGAAATGGTTTTGAAAAAGACTCTTTTATTAAAGAATCTCTAAGTGTTTCTAAAACATATTTTTTAAATTATTCATTTGAAACATGACTAATAGTTTGAAATAATAAATCTTGTTTAAAAGTTAAAACATTTATTTAATTTAAAATACATTTGCATGGATCTTTTATATACCTGCATAGATGCTCTTGGTCCTTCATTTAAAGAAGACTGGCTTGAAATTTATGAATTCGTTTCATTTGCAATTTCATGCAATTTAAAGTCAGAAATATAGGATGAATCTAAAGAATATTCTCTTGAACATTGTGGCGCCACAACCTCTTTTGGCCGGAGTTCAGTTATAGTGGGAATATAACTTATAGTTCATTAGAAGAATTAGTAGCACTTAAGGAGTTAGATGTAACTACATGAATAAAATGGTAATTTTTGGCCTAGCTATACTTACGAGCAATTTGTGAAGGGTCATTGTATTATTGATTTGTCATATCTAATGGACACAAAATGTAACGCCTCAAAATTTTTAGGTAAATTTTAACACTTTATATTAATTTTGAGGATTTAAAAATTTTTGAGTATTAAAATTTATTTGGTTTAAAAGAGAAAAGAAAAAGAAAATGAAGGACGTAAATTTTAATAATATGATATAATATAATGTAATTTTATTATTATTAGTAGTATTATTATTAGACAAATAAAGATAGATAATAATTTGTCTAATAATTTGTCTAATACTTTTTAGACAAATTAAGATAGATAATAGTTAGTTGCAACTATATCATTAAACATTCAAAATTAGAAGTGTAGGTGGTGGTGTATGTTAGAGGTAAATGCTTGTTAGCATTTTTTCTAATTTTAAATTTTTTTAAAAATATACATGTATTTCTTACGTACATCTGCTTGCTTCTATTAAATAAATTGAAAAAAAAGAAAAAAGAAAAAAGAGCTAAAAGAAAAGAAAAGAAAAGGAAAGGAAAGTGCATTGACATTTGACATGTGGCGGCTTCATAGGCTAGTGTGACCACGTGGCTGCCAAGATCTGGTCTTTGTAATTTCCGTGTTAGAAATTCAAAAATTTTAATACAAGTAAGATCCCGCTGTTCTTTGTCTTTCATTTTGAATTTCCCCCCTTACCTTTTCAAGAAAATAGCCGTTGTATGCTGCAACCTCACTCATATTAAACCCCAACCTCTTGAGCAAAACGAAAATCTTACACATCTATTACCCCTCAGTTCTCATAAGGAACTCAAACAAAGAAAAATGGCTTCAAGTATTGGAATCATGGATTCGGCTTACTTCGTTGGCAGATCTGAGATCCTTTCATGGATCAATTCCACTCTCCACCTTAATCTCTCCAAAGTTGAAGAGGTTTTCATTTCCGTTCTCTCTCGTCTTTATTTTTCTCCTTTTGCATTTTGGATCTCAATTTCATTACATTGTTTCAATCGACTGTTCTTACGACGAATCCTGATGTTGTCGCACAGTCTTGCTCTGGTGCGGTACAGTGCCAGTTGATGGATGCGGTTCATCCAGGAATGGTGTCCATGCATAAGGTCAATTTCGATGCGAAAAGCGAATACGAGATGATTCAGAACTATAAGGTTCTTCAAGATGTGTTCAACAAGCTCAAGATCACTAAGGTTCGGTTTCTCCCAACTTTGATATGGCTGGGTTTGGTTTTGACCTAATGTTTGTTAGATCTGTTATTCTGAAACTGCAATTTTATTCTTGTTTATGTTCTTAGCATATTGAGGTTAGCAAACTTGTGAAAGGTAGACCACTTGATAATTTGGAGTTCATGCAATGGATGAAGTGGTACTGTGATTCCATCAACGGAGGAGTTCTACACAAGTAAGTTTCATCTTCTTTCTTTCCCTTTCACGTTCAGGAAATTATGAATAATTTGAAATGGAAGTTTTGAAATTTTTCTTCAATTAGATATATAAATTTTGTGTATAATATGAACCTTGATCTTTTTAGTTTTGTACCCTGTGGATCAACGAATTAAGGCATGATTAATAGGTCAGGGACTTAGGCTACGATTGTCAATCCACGATGAAAATTGGTTTAATCTTAATATCATTCTATTGTAGGATAAATCGTAATGAATTTTGAACTAATTGGATTGATATTTTATAGCATTTACTTAGAATTACCAACTTCTTATGTTTACCTTTATTGTTATTTTTCGAGGTTAATGACAAGTGACAACAATAATAGTAAAGGTAAAAATAAATGTGAATTTCACAATTTTCATAATATTACAGTAAAATTATTTATAATGGTAACAGTAAACATAGTAAGTCTCATCTCATGTAATTTTCAAGCTTAATTGGATTGAGCACTTTCCATTCCTTAATCAATTGCTTGGTATTTTGATTACAAATTTGGAGATGGAATCCATGTTTCTTTAGGTTTATGAAATCTAATAAACAACAATAAATGCAATCAAATAGGACCTACTGAACTATGTTTGCATTGGCTAAGCATAACCTTAGCTATATTAATTGAAACCCCCATTAGACATTTTCTAACGTTGAGAAGTCTATCAGAAACAATCTTATTGGAATTTAACCTGAAATCTTCCTGAAGAATTTTTGTTTATTTAGGTTTCACTTGCATTTAAATCCAAAAACAATTTGTCTATTTTGAAGAGTACTTGGTTATAAACCATTCTGTTCCTTTTCCAGTTATAACGCTTCAGAAAGGAGAGAAGCCTGCAAAGGAGGGAAAGAAGCTAGTAAGAAATTTGCAGCTTCTCAATCTTCAGCCAAGAACTCAGTGGCTACATCTAGATCTCAAACCTCTCAGAATGCAAGAAGAAATGAAGCCACTGCTTCTATCAACTCAGCAAATCAATCGGCAAAAGCTTCAAGGCCTTCCTCTAGTAATGGAGCAGCTGTATATGATGAACAGGTAATTCATGGATTACAATATGGATATGAATTCCTTCTGTTTAGAACATCTGATCTGATGATAAGAATTCCCATGCAGATCACAGAGCTGAAACTTTCAATTGACAGTCTCGAGAAAGAAAGAGACTTTTACTTTGCCAAATTGAGGGATATTGAGATTCTATGCCAGAGTCATGAAATACAGGACTCCAATGTAATATTCTAAGATTTTAGAAAATGTCAATTCTTTCCATTTTTTGCTCAACTTTGAGGTGATGAACTCTGTACTACAGGTTGTAAGAGCGATAAAGAAGATTCTGTATGCTGGGGAAGATGATGCATCAGTAGTGGTAGAAGCTCAAGCGATGGTATCCATGGCTGCCCAAAAGGAAGGTAAGACAACAACTGAAGGGATTTCTGCCAATATGGAAACGCAGAAGAGAAAAAATATTCAAAATCTTGATGTTGACGCTGTGGGGATATCAACATTGTCTCCTAGGCAGAGAATTTCTGGTGTTTCTGATGTTCATTGCAGTGGTTCACCACTGATGACTTACTGATTATGGATGGAACTCTTCAACATTCTTTGAATTTGAAGAACCACAGGATTTTGTAGTGTTAAAGCAATCATGAATCAATTGATTCATTTACACTGGTACATTTTCATTTTGGGAGTTGGAAGTTTCTGTTTAACATGGTTTAAACTGTTGTAGAATGTATACTCAGACTCTCAGACAAACAATGAAAGAACATTTTTCATTATTAGAATATATCTTGCTAAACTTTGGGACTTCAGACTATTCTGTTCAATGTGAATTTGTTCTTCTGCAGTTAGAATCGTGTACTTGTTTTGAACTTGAAGAAAAGCTTAGAATGTAACTTTGTCTTGAACACATGGTTTGAGATTGCCAATCAAATCTGTGGGAGATGCGGCTGTGGTTTGGATGTCTATTGGGTTGCTTGGGAGTTGGGATGTAATAAAAGATAATGAGAATTTGAGAATTTGTGGAATTAAGGGTGGAATGAAAATGGGACCGTGAAACGTGAAAGGAACGAAATGAATTTGGTATTATAAAGCGTGTCCAAGATGCTCCAAACATAAGTTTTGGATTATATTATATTGCAAAGTCATTCTATTATGACTTCTCAAACAATTCTGTTTAAGTGAGATTGATAACAAATTCATCTCTTTAATTAATTTTCAAGACTTAATTGACTAAGAATAAACGTGGTTGGTCCATCGATATCACAACATCTTTCAAAAGTGATGCTCTCCAACAGATATAAGACGACATTTTAGTTTTATTTTCATGACTGTTTGAGTCCAAAATAGACACTAGTAAACCAATAATCACTCCTAATTTAGAGAATTATTGGATACTTTAAGAAGGTTAATGCATTCATCAAATACAACATCAAAACTTCAACTTAGAATTAAACACCTTTCAAGTCTTACAAAATTGGTACAAAATATGCTTCACAAACTACATTTTACAAAGGGTCTGAATTTTATGAAAGGTTTTAGCTTTAGCTTTAGCTTGCTAGTAGTTTTTGCCGTTTTTGTATGAATTTGTCTCAAATGAATATATATTTGAGACAAATTCATATACATACATACATATATATATATATATATATATATATATATATATATATATATATATTTATATTAGTTTTCTATCACGTCATAATTTATTTAAGAAGAAGAAAAACAATCATTGTTCGTTGCAATTAAATTATGTTGTTCTATACTTGATTCGACAAATCCTAAATTGATACCTTAAATTGTAAGGATAGGGACATTTGTGCTACTTGAATAAAGTAGTAGACAAAATATATATATATATATATATATATATGTAGTAAAGTCCTAGAACTTATGGATGAACTCCCTAATTTGGTGAAATTGGTTTCTAAAAATAAAATGGATATATGGTAAATTTTGAAAGTGTTGGACCAAATTTATGGTGATGTCATTGGGGGAATTCACTCGGCTATTCTTGTCCATCGGCATAATTTATGGGTCATACAATTATAACCACTAACTTTGACCCCAAAAAAATTGCTCTCTTCATATTAAATTGTGTGTTGAGAGACGTGAGCATGTTGTTGTTTCACATTACAAAAGAGCCCTTAGTTCCTTAGAGAGCTCAGCTCATTTTGATCATTCCCAAGAAAATCAATATGAATATGCAAGCAAACAAGGCATGTCTCTTCCTCTCTCTCTCTGTAAAACCTTTTGTTTCACCCTTTTTAGCTTTTGTCCCTTCCTTCGTTATTTTCAAATACAGAGGTGTTTGGATACTCGTAATGAATTGAAATGCATTGTAATATGTTAAAAAAATTATGTTTAGGTTGAACGTTTTAAGCCCAAATTGTAATATAAAACTCATTTCTTTACTTCGATTTTTAATTAAATTATATTTTTCATCATTTTCACTTTTTATAATTTCATTTTTGTTTCGCACTCAATTATGCAAGTATTCCAATACTTTTATGATTTCCAGTAATCTAATTACATTCTAACTCTCCAACCACTCTTTTATGTCTATCCATATTATAATAAACACATGTAGTATTCTATGTTGGTCCACATATACGTAGACACACAAATAATTGAATCGTCCTCTATCATAGTCTATCAATAGATTGATTGTAATATTTTTATATATTTATAAATATTTTTAAAATTAAAATAATTGGGTATGATTTAACTTATTATTATGAATATTAACTAAAACTTGAAACTGATATTTCAGGAAGTAGAACGTAGAAATGCACAAGGTCAAGGTCAAGTGGAGAAGAGAGTGGAGACAGTAGACTATCGATCATCGGTGGGGCAAGGCCTAGAAAAGAGAAACGTGCAAGTAGTTCATGTGCCTCATTCCTCATCGGAAAACTTCGCCACCAGCGGCGGCGTCCTCGCCGGAGCGGCAGCAGCGGTTGCCAACACCCTCCAATCTGCCAAGGAAGCCATCTCTCGCAAATAAAACCCATACATATCCTTTACATTTCACAAAATCCCATCTTCAAATTAAATCAAATCTAATCAATTAATAGTACATCACTTTTTTTGCAACTTTCTACTATGTAATCAAATAACAATTCTACATAGTTTGTGCCTATTGCCGACAATATATATATATATATATATATCTGCTTAGAAATGGAAATTCTTCTTCTTCTTCTTCTTCTTCTTCTTCTTCTTCTTTATTCTCTTTTGATTTTGTTTTTGTTTCCTCGTTTGATTTTTGGAGGTAATAAATTGCTTAATAAACTCAGTTGAGTACTTCTAAAACATCCCTTTAGGTGGCATAGGAAGTTGAAATACTTTCAAAATGTGTAAACCCCATCTTTTACAATGTTCTATCTATTTTAAATTTAATTCTTACAAATTAAGTGTACTATGTAATTTTGAGTATGCGTTAGTATGTTTATATGAGCATTGATTACAAGCATTATTTGATGAAATTGGATTTTTAGGAAAATGTAACATAAAGAAAAAGATATGTGAAAGGCATTTCGTTATTGTTACTTTTCAAATCCTTCAAATCCACTAATATAATCTTGTTGTGTTGTCTGTACTAGAAGTTAGAAGTAAAATAATTATCAATTTTGATAAATTTTATTTGATTTTCATGCTTCTTTGCAATTATTTAGAATTAAGAAGTTCATCCTCTAATATATATTAAATCTTCCATTAATAAAGACAAAGATTCTTAATGTTGTTAATTAGAAGTTAGAGGTAACGGCCATGCTACATTTCTAAGTAAATAAATAAATAACAACCTAAACTATCTTAAGTGTTGTTGAGGAAAACTTATTCAGATGGAATGAGAAATGGGCAATTATTTGGTAGGTTCTTTTGAACAAAGATGACAACTTTTAACTGTGGCCATGCACTCAAATTACTATAGTCTAACCAACAACTGACAAGTTCTATTACAAAATAGAACATAAATAACCGAACATCTTTTATCTAATGTGTTTCCCTAACAATATCAACTCCACTCTAAGAATCTATAAAATATACTTTTAAAAATTTACCTGATAAAGAAAGTTTTTCTATTGCAACTTTTTTCTTTATTGTTGTGGTGTTTGTCATGGTTTTAAAGGAAGCTTAATCGGTAGGGGCAAAGCTTACATTTGACCTAAATGAGATGAGATGATGTATGCCATAATTCTTAAAGTAGGGAAAGCCATCTGTTACTTATTGCGATTACTTGATCGAGTGAGAATCTTGGCATAGGGAAGCACAGAACATGTTATTGTCAATACAAAAATCCAGCAATGCAGTCTTAGTTGAGAGATCCTACTACTAGAAAGGTCCTCTTTCATTGTCAGATTTCCCTACCCTCTTGCTAAAATTTGTAAGGCCTCTGATTATTCATACAAACAAGCGCAGGGGCATGGAAGGGAATTACTCACCAGACAACAATGAGAGAGAAAGAAAAAGATATCGATGGATCCTATTAAGGATGGGGAGAGGGAGTATAAAAGGAATTTTTTGAGATTTAGTGTAGGTAGGTTTTATTTTGTAAAAAGATGTTGAAGCTTTTAGGGGAGAAGTTGTCAACCTTCTCGAAGGTGTTGGGTTTCCATTGTCTTGTTGCCTATTTTCTTCTGTTCTTTGATTACTCTTGGCCTGTTTGAATATCAATATATTTCCACAGAGTGTTTCCTTCTATTCTATCTTTGTTAGGTTTTATTGAGTTTCAAGTGAAAGATCCTAACAAATTAGTATTAGAGCCATAAAATCTGGGACCAGAATGAGATCGACTCGAAAAGAAAGAATGGAAGCGACTCAAAAGAAAGTGATGAGCATGAAGGAAATGATGTTGAAAATGAAGAAAGTGATGGAGAGTATAGTTTAAGATGTAAAAGAGAATAAAGCAAACCATTGCAAGGAGGAATCATGCATTACTGAGGGATCAATGTTGAAACTAAAAAGAAAGACAGATGAAACGAAAATGACGATGGAGGCGGGAGTTGCAGACCAAAGTAAGTATAAAAAATTAGAGATATCACTTTTTATTGGGAGAATCCAGAATCGAAGGTCTATCATGCAGAGCATTTTCTGAAATCAATGACTTGGTTGACGGTGAGAAAAAGAAAGTAGTAGTGGTGAATTTTGCTCAAGATGTTTAGGTTGAGTAACAACCGAAAAAAGGTGGCATCGTGGCGGGACTTAAAAGAGTGGATGTTCAAACACTTCTGAGAGATCGAGGAGGGAAGCTTGAGAGCAAGACTCCTTCGAATAACACAATGCAGGTCCTACAACTATTACGTGAAGAAATTCTTGAACTACTCTTCTCCCTATCGGAAATGGTTGAGAGTGTGTTGAAGGATGCGTTTGTGATCAAATTATCGTCATTATGAGCAGATCACGTGGTGAGTAAACATCATCAAACTTTAGAGGTGTGTATGAAAAAGACTCAGTTGATGAGCGACTGCAACCTAGCCCTAAAATTGGCCAAAAGTGAGTATGAGTATCATGGGTAAAAAAAAAAAGCTCAATTCCTAAATGGAGGGCCTAATACGGAAAAAAGAGGCCAATGGAAAACGAATTTTATCATGCTTACGGTATCCATTCCAATTAAAGAAAATTGTGAAAGGAGACCCATCTGTGAAAAAGCTATTCGACGTGGAATTTAAGGCAAGACTGGACAAGGGTCTTTTCTTTAGATATAATGATAAGTACTTCCATGGGCATCTCGTTGTAAAGTGAAGGAGAACGCAAGGAACTGATGCTATCCATTATGAATGAAGAAGAAGAATTGGAAGAAGAAGGATTATGCAAAAATGACGGACATGAGGTGGTCGAACTTAGCATGCTAAAGGTGCTGGAAGATGATGAAGTTGCACTAACGAGAATCATGGGATTCATTGTGAAAGGAACCTTAAAGCTAAAAGAGAAAATAAAGGGAAGAGGAGTGATTGTGCTAATTGATAGCGGGGCGATGTAAAATTTTATTACACCAGTGGTTAGTAAATGAGTTAGAATTGGAGGTAACAAAGGGAACTAGTTTTGAGGTGACCATTGAAGATGGAACCACACGAGAGGGGCGTGGATAGTGCAAACATGTGGAAGTGAAGCTCTCAGAGTTGGTGATTATTATGGTCTTTCTGGCCATCAAGCTCAAAAGGATAGATGTAATATTAGGGATGCAGTAGCTATATATGACGAACTTCATGGGGGTGCACTTAGTGACAATGACTATGACGTTCATGGCAGGAGAACAACCAATCATCCTACAAGGAGATCCATCCTTAACTAAAGTGGAGGGCTCACTCAAAACTATCACAAAAACATGGGACCTTGAAGATCAAGATTTCCTAATTGAATTCCATAATTTAGAGATTGAAGGGGCAACCACCATGGACAATGAGGTGGAAGAGAAAGAGGACGAAGAGGACTTACCAATGATTAAGACCTTGTCGAGGCAGTATGATAAATTTTTTTCCACACCAAAAGGGTTGCCCCCGAAGAGAGTTATTGACCATCACATTCTTAAGATAGAGGGACAAAAATCGATCAAGACTATACAAATATGGGTACAATCAGAAGCCAAAGATTAAGAAGTTGGTCACCAAGATGTTATATGCTGAAATTATTAGGCTGAGTTGAAGTTCATACTTTAGCCAGTGTTGTTAGTGAAAAAGAATGATGGAGGATGACGTTTTTGCGTTGATTACCATAAGCTCAATCAAGCCACCATAGCCAACAAGTTTCCATACATGTTATAGAGGAATTGCTTGACAAACTCGATGGAGCGCAGTGTTATCCAAACTGGACTTAAGATCCAAGTACCATATGATAAGGGTGAGGGAAGAAGACATTGAGAAGACTGAGTTTTGAATGCACGAGACTTACATTATGAATTTTTGGTCATGCTGTTTGGGCTTACATTATGAATTTTTGGTCATGCTGTTTGTGTTAGTTTTTTTTATGATATTTTGATGTACAGTTCAAACATTATTGAACATGAGATACATTTGGTAGTGGTCTTTGCCAAATAGAAAAATCACTAGTTGTATGCCAATCAAAAGAAATGCATTGTTGGACACTCTAGAATACAATACTTCGGTCACTGGATATCAAGTTAATTAATGTGT
Source organism: Cucumis melo (assembly GCF_025177605.1). Classification (NCBI taxonomy): domain Eukaryota; kingdom Viridiplantae; phylum Streptophyta; class Magnoliopsida; order Cucurbitales; family Cucurbitaceae; genus Cucumis; species Cucumis melo. The sequence goes on along the minus strand of NC_066867.1, from coordinate 8,552,072 downwards.
TGAAATGGATGGAGAAAAGGTCCAAGTCTTGGTAGATATATTGGGCTCTACCAAAAGGGTACTATAGGTGTTTCGTAAAAGGGTATGAGAATGTTGTTGTACCCCTCACTAAATTGCTACACAAAATGCATTCAAATGGGACAAGGAAGTCGATCAGCATTTTAACAGTTCAAGCAAGCCATGGTATTGGTTTTGGTCTTGGCTTTTCCTAATTTTTCACTTTCGTTTATTATTGAGACAGACACTTCTAGCAGTGGGTTAGGAGTAGTGGCGCTATTCCAAAACGCATGACCTACCGCTTATTTTAGCCATAAGTTATCACTGTGAGCCCAAGCTAAATCAATATATGAGACAGAGTTAATGCCAATTGTGTTAGCAATTCAGAGGTGGAGACATTATTGGGAAGGAGATTTATGATTATATCGTATTAGAAGGCCTTGAAGTTTATGATAGAACAAACAGAAGTACAACCATAGTTTCAGAAATGGCTGATGAAGCTATTAGGGTTTGATTTCAAGTTCTTATACTAGCGTGGGCTTCAGAATAAAACAGTCGATGCTTTATCAAGATGGGATCATCTAACAGATTCTGATGAAGTTAAATTCCTCATATTAACAACCACTATATATCATATTGCAATTAATGTACCATTGATATTCTAAAATTAATATTAATACAATAGAAAAGAAAAAAAAAATCTTGAATGACTAATAATAGTAATACATCACCTTCAAAACCAGAGAAAAGAAGTAAAACCATAAATAAAACTTAAAAAATTGTTCAAATCATTGAAAAAGACAAAGAAAAAAAAACAAAAAAAGATCAAACTCTTAAAAGCACAAAGGACAAAATCAAAAATCAATAATAATGAAGGACGAAATAAAAATCAGATATCCATTTTCATATGAGTTTCAACGATTTGACAAAACGATTTACAAATGAAGACACCTTAATTACCGATTTCGGAAACCAATTGAAATCTACCGATGAAGAAGAATGAATTGCAGAGAAGAGAAAAGATGACTAGGGCTTAAAAATGTGGCACAAGAAATACCTTGAAAGGTAGTTTAGGAATAATAACATACTTGAGATAGATAATATTCTTAAGAAAGAGAATTTTGCCTTATTTACAAAATTCTAAAATTGTGTGCAATATTTGCTATACACCATTCTAAAAGAACTACCGATCTCTTTTAGAAAGTGAGAGAAGAAATACGTTATTATTGAAGGGTAGTTTGAGAATAACAACAAATTTAAAATGAAGTTCTTTTTTTTAAAAAAAGTAAGAATTTTGCCATATTTGCAAAATTCTAAAATCATGTGCCATATTTGCTATATACTATTCTAAAAAAACTATCAATTACAATGTTCCTTATATTAATCATAATCATCATTAATAAACTACGAATTAATTAATTAATTAATAGTTTTATTGCATTAGCTCTTTACTATTTATTTAAAAGTATCATTTATTTAAAAATAAGTAGAGTATACATATAAACTAATTTATTAAATCAAAATAAATTGAAAGTACTATATTAATTTATTAAATTAGGGTAGTTAAATGTATACACTATAATTTAAATTTTAATGTAATTTTATAAACCTCAAATTTTATTTTCATGTAATTAATTTTAAGGTTAATTTTCATAAATATAACAGAACACCAAAATATTTACGGCCCGTGTAACAAAATCAAAAAGCTTATGAAGCCGGCCATTTTTTTAAAAAATATCTTAGATTTTTCCTTCTTTTTCATCTTATTTCTTCTCTTTTTCTTTTGCAATTTTTCTTTTATATTTTTTTGAAATCATGATCTTTATTTCTAATCAATCATACATCTTGTATTATTTTTTTAAAGTGTTATTTGATTCAAGATCATATATCAAATATAAAAGATCTTGGTACACGATCTTGAACAAAAGTCGTTGGGATATTGGTACACAATCGTGTAGTCAAATCTAAACGATCGCGTACCAAATATAAAAGAATCTTCGTATACCAAATATAAATATTTTATATTGGGATATTGGTATATGATAGTTTAGATTTGGATGAGTATGGTTCATGGGCATAAATAATGCATGAGAATAGTTTATTGTCATGTATAAGTTATAAAACCTTGTACCAAACAAGAACATGTTTATCCCATACCCATTCCCACCCCTATTCTTTTCCCCATGTTAGAATTCATGATTTTTAGTAAAGATTTGTTGTTTCCTAAACAATATTCTCTTAGAATACTATTAATATAAATTATTCTAATATTAGGTGTTATTTTGTAAATTTTTTTGTTGCCTTATTTACTAAGATAGCTCTTGTATTTATCCTCAATTTCTCTTGATGTATACACACAATATTATAATCAATAAAATAATCTTCATCTGTTCTGTTCGATTCGACCAAAGATCTGATTTGTTCCAGTGTCGTCCACCTTAGATCCGTCCATCGAACGTGTCTCTATTTGTGCATCTGTCTCTAGATTCAATACTCGATTCCCATCGTCTTCGAACCCATCTTCAAACCCGTTGGAACCCATCTCTGATTTCGACCCATCCATCTCCAGTCTTGATCTCTGATTTCGACCCATTTGTCTCCAGTTCCAACCACTCATCTCTAGTTTTGGTTGTGGCTCGCTATTTGTATTGTTGTTTCGCAGCTCTTTATCTCTCTGTTTGGTTTTCTGTTTGTTTTGCATAGTTTCTTACAGATTTGGCTCCCTGATTTCGTTCCATCTCTCTTAGACAGTTGTAGAAAACAATTCTAGTGGAGAAGTCCATATTATTCAGCCTATTAGCACAATCCTTGATGACAACAATTATCTCACATTGACAAATCAAACGAAAAGCTTTCAAATTGGACGAAAACTATGGCGTATTTTCATCGGTGATATTATCAAACCAAACAAACAAAACAAAGAGGATGATAAGAAATTTATTGAATGCCTCGAAGATTGAGACGGTAAAAATCATCAGATTATCACCTGGCTTAGTAACACATTGATTCCTGCAATTCATACATAATTTGATGCTTTTGAGGATGCTAAAAAGTTATGGGATTTCTTGTTTACACGTTTTAAATCTGTCGGGTTAGCTTACTATTATCAATTGCATAGTAGCCTTGTCAATCTTAATCAAGATGTCGGACAATCTGTAAACGAATATCTAGCAGTGCTTCAACCTATCTCGACTCAGCTTTATCAAGCTAATATCAGTAAAATTCATCTTCACCTTATTAAGGTCCTTATAGGACTACATCCAGAATATGAATTTGTTAGGGCTGCCTTACTACACCGTGGACCATTGCCCTAATTAGATGCAACTATCCAAGAGATTTTATTTGAAAAAAAACGTCTTGGCATCAATCTCTCCAAATCATCTGATGTTGTTCTTGCAAGCACTTATCCATCCAATGGAGTACCAAACACATTTTGTAAGAATTGTAAGCTCTATAGTCATAAATTTATTAATTGTCCTAAAATAAAGTGCATGTATTGTGATAAGCATGGTCATATTCTTGATAATTGTCCCACAATACCACCTTGACCTCTAGGTTCTTATACAAAAGCAAAGAACTTTACTAAGCCTAGTACCTTCTCTGTGGTTGTTGCTGCCTCAGATGATTCCACCTCCCCCTCATCTTTAGATAAGTGGTCTATAGAGCTTGTTAAATCAGTTAATTTCATCAAAGTCAGTTAATTTCATCATCTTCCTCTGCTCTTGTTGTCTCACTAAGTAATCGATGGCATCTTAACTCTACCTGTTGCAACCATATGACATCTAATTTTTCTCTTATGTCTACTTATAGTCCTGCAAAATCTTTACCTCCTATTTATGTTGTTTATGACAATTGTATGCATATCTCCCATATTGGCACCATTGATACTCCAAATCTAAGCCTTCCCCATACTTACCGTGTCCTAAACTTTACTTTTAATCTAGTGTTTGTTAATCAATTATGTGATCTTGGCTTAATTGTTTTCTTTTCTCCCAATGGTTGTTAGGTTTAGGATCTGCAAACGAGACACGATTGGGATGGTTTGTAAAGTGGGAAGATTATTTGAGCTCATATCACTCCAACTTCCTCCTCCTTCCTCCATCTCTGCTCATGTCACTAACTCTGACACATATCAATGGTATCTTCATCTTGGTTATGCTTCTTCTGAAAAACTTCGTCATTTAATTTCCATTAAAAATTTAAATAATGTTACTAAGTTTGTCTCTTTTAATTGCTTAAACTGCAAACTCACGAAATAACTTGCTTTGTCTTTTTCTCACTCCACTTCTCTATGTGATAAACCATTTGATTTAGTTCATTCTGACATTTGAGGTCCTGCCCCTACTACTACTATTCATGGTTATCACTATTATGTTCTATTCATTGATGATTACTCTCGATTTACATGGATTTATTTTCTTAAACATCGCTCTGAATTATCTCGCATGTATATTGAGTTTGCTAACATGATCGCACTCAATTCTCTTGCCCTGTTAAAATTCTTCGCATCGATAATTTCTTGGAGTATAAAGACTCCACTCTTCTTTCTTTTCTCTCCCAACAGCACACTCTTGTTCAACACTCATGTCCCTACACCTCTCAACAAAATAGACGTGCTGAGCGTAAACATCGTCACATCCTAGACTTAGTCCGCGCCCTTCTTCTTTCTGCCTCTTGTCCTGAGAAGTTTTGGGGTGAGGTTGCTTTTACATCTGTCTATACCATCAACCATCTCCATTCCTCTGTTCTTCAAAACATTTCTTCATTCGAAAGATTATATGCTATACCTCCCAACTACTCTAACCATATAGTTTTTTGTTGTGCATGTTTTGTTCTTCTCCATCCTCATGAACATGCTAAACTTGAACCTCGTGCCTGCCTCTGTTGCTTTCTTGGCTGTGACACAGAACATAAAGGTTTTCGTTGTTAGGATCCTCTTTCCAATAGACTTCGTATATCTCACCATGTCACCTTTTGGGAGCATACTATGTTCTCTCATTTGTCCTCATTCCACACCTCCTTCTCAAGTCCTCATCTTTTCTTCTTTGAAACATATATTGACCTCTTTCCTCTCTCTGAGTCCACTTCTGCTACTAAGCTTACTCAATCTACACCTACTCTTACGTGTTGGGTTTTATGTTCTAAAACTCGTAGATAGTAAATATAATCCATTGACCATTATTAATAAGGTGTTATTAATTATTATAATTTTAATAAGTGTTATTGATTATATTATTAGTTTTATCTTAATAACCCAAATCCAATAAACTAACATCGTAAGCTGTTTGATAAGTCTTGGACAGTATGTAGAGATATATAGGGATCAATGTTCGAGATCAGCTTAAAGGGTCTATAGTAGGTTAAGGTAGGACACCTTATCTTGGTAACACTATGGATACAACTTACTTTGTATTGGATACAAACATAATGATCCAACGCATTCGTGTAGGTGACATGCAAGTGAGGATATCCTATGCAATGAGCTTTCATAAAACTGGATTACGAAATAGTAACCACTAGATGTAACTCCGTTAACTAGTTAGGTTTCTATTTCATTATGATGACCTAAGTAACTTAGTCTTAATCTTGAGTGTATTATGAACTCCTGTTCGCGAGGGATTGTCCTTTGATTTGTACGGGTAAGAGTGACCAGATTGCCGATCCAATAAGCTTATCATTTTGGAGACAAGATCGAAAGGGAAGCTAAGAATATAATCACGCAAGATGGAATCCACTCATTCCCGATTTTAGGGTAAGTAGATAAGTGTTTCCTTAAATGGTGTCTTTGGGACTTGAATAAAGGATCTTACCCTCTCAATGAAACGAGAGGGATTTCTATTTAGTGGTTGGACCATGGAAAGGTTGTTCATTAGAGGAGCATTGGTACTTAAGAACTAAAAGCAACCTAGGGGTAAAATAGTAATTTGACCTAGCTGGTGTTACGAACACTGGTGAAGGACTAACTTACTGGTATTGGTATATATTTGTGGGCAGAAAATATATCTATAGTGGGAAGAGTTCAGTTGTGAGTCTTTAGTGGAGTGTATACACAATTAATGAATATTGATTAATGTGGTTAATGAGTTTAGCCGATTACTCTCATATCGCTGTAGCTTCTCATCTGTAGATCCATTAGGTTCCCTTCCTAGCTTGTAAAGGGTAATAAGATTTATTTATATTAGTTGTAGTTTGAAATGTTCAAATCTATTTTGGGAATTTATATCATATATGGTGATACATTATAATATAAATTTTATTTTTTTTAATTAAACTTTATTATATAAATTTTATTTTGGATATGATTCAAAACTAATTTATGAAAGAATAAAATATTTGAATGAGTTCAAATGTTAATTTAGTGTGAATTAAATTTATATTAAAACTATAGGATAAAATTTAATGCGTATATGATATACATTAAAACTATAGGTTATGAGAGAAATTTATATTTGAATATGATTTAAATTTGGATTAAATTAAATATATGATATCTAATTTAACAATTAATTAATAGTTTTGTTTAAGGTTAATTTTCATAAATGTAATAAAATACCAAACTATTTACGGTCCGTGTAACAAAACATATAAAGCTAGTCATTTTTTAGATATTCTAGGTTTGCCCTTCCGTTTTTCTTCTTCTCCTGACTGTGATTTCTTTCATCGTCTTTCTTCTTTTTCTCTTTTTTTTTTTCCGCTGTGATTTCTTTTCCTCGTCTTTCTTATTTTCCTTTTTTTTTTTTCGTTGTGATTTCTTTTCATCGCCTTTCTTCTTTTCCTCTTCTTCTTTTTTTTACGTCTTTTAAATTTGGATAACCAAATCTAAACCATCGTGTACAAAAAATAGCAAAATCTAAAAGATCGTGTATAAAGAATCTTGAAAAAAATCATTTAAATTGGAGTAGCTAAATGTAAACGATCGTGTAAAAAAAGTAAACGATCATGTCAAAAAAATCATTGTTTAGACAAATCTAAACAATCTTGTACCAAAAGAATTAAAAAATCGTTTAGCCAAATCTAAACAATCGTGTACTAAAGAATCTTGAAAAAAAAACAACCAATCGTGTAAACAAATCTAAACAATCGTGTACCAAAATAATTAAAAAAACAATTGTTTAGCCAAATCTAAACGATCGTGTACCAAATATATTATGCGTGCGTTGTTGACGGCGTGGTTGACGGGACATTTTTGGTATTTTCCACGGTGGGCCTATGAACTTTTTCCATTTTTAGGATTGTTCTATATAGTGTAAATATTTTGCCGATTTGTTATATTTTTTGAAAAGACCCCTCAGTTTAATTTTATTTAATTAAATTTGATTTAATTAATTATTTAATTAAATTAATTAAACTAAAACTATAGGTTATGTGAGAGATATTAACTTAAATATGATTTAAATGAAATATTAATTAAATATGGTTTAAATGAAATATTAATTAAATATGGTTTAAATGAAATATTAATTAAATATGATTTAATTAATGATTAATTAAATTTAATATTAATTTAATTAGCTAAATTAATAGTGAACGTGGGTAGTCTTCCCACATTCCCCATTTTACTCTCCAACTTCCTTCTTTTTATGAAGAAGAGGGAGATATTGGTATGTGAGAACATAATTGTTTTGTGAGTTCTGCGTATTGCAATTTCTCTCAAGAAGGAAACTCTTGTTCTCTTAGAATATTCCTTCTCCAATTTTGGTTCCCACAAACCAAATCTCAACCTGGAGAACAGGAAGGTTTCCAAGTTGTGGAGCCCCAATTTGAAATTTTATAGATCCAGAGACGTTAACGTGCGTAAGTTTCCTGTTCTTCATTTTCTGTAATTTATTTCTTGAAACCATGCTAAGCCAAAAATGAATTAGATTTAGCCAATGTATTGGTATTTTTAGGTTCAAATTAAAATTGGGTAATGGTTCTGTAATTCTTCCGCTGTACAAGGGCTTTCATCCCTTCATTACGAACTCGAACTAGCTGTCTGTCATCAATGATGGTTCTGAGCCTACTCCAAATACTCATCTTCATTGTTCTACTTGAGTAAGGGAACCTTCCATCCATCTCCAAGATTATCATTGTTTTTCTACTATTTTTTCTCTTGTTGAACCTACCTTTTATCAAGAGACCAATACTGACCTTTTATGACAAAAAGCAATGGTAGATGAATTGCAGGCTCTTGAAAAGACGCACATGTGGGACTACGTTGATCTACCTTCCGGTAAAAGACCTATTGGATGCAAATGGATTTATAAAATAAAGACTCACTCTGGTGGCACTATCGAGCGTTAATAGGATGCTCGTCTTGTTGCGAAAAGATATTCCCAAGATATGGTATTAACTATGAAGAAACATTTTTTTATTTGGCTCGAATAACATCTGTTCGAAGTCTTTTAGCTATTGTTGCTGCCAAGCAGTGGCCCATTCTTCAGATGGATGTCAAAAATTCTTTTCTTAATAGGATGCTCTCTGAAGATGTCTATATGAAGCCACCTCCTAGTACTTCTCCTCCTCACATAGTGTGCCTCCTGCGTCGAGCTTTATATGATCTGAAATAGGCTCCATGAGCTTGGTTTGCCATGTTTAGTTCTACCATTGCTCAACTTGGCTTTGCCTCCAACCCTCATGACATTGCACTCTTCATATGCCAAACACCTCATGGTATTGTTCTTCTACTTCTTTATGTTGATGATATGATTATTACTGATGATGATCCAAAGGCCATATCTGACCTCCAACATTATCTTGGTCAACACTTTGAGATGAAACATCTTAGATCTCTCAACTATTTTCTTAGCCTTGAGTTCTCTCGACGCTTGGATGGACATTTACTATCTCAAGCCAAATATACCTTTGATCTTTTAGTCCGCTTAAGAATCACGAACTCCAACACAACTTCTACATCATTAGATCCCAATGTTTATTTGACCCCTTTTGATGGTGTTCCTCTTGAAGATGCGAGTTTATATTGACAACTTGCTGACAATCTCATCTATCTAACAGTGACTCATTCGAACATTGCATATGTTGTTCATATTGTTAGTCAATTCATGGTTACTCCTCGTACCATCCATTTTACTGCTATCTTGTGGATCCTTCACTATATCAAGGGAACTTTAGACCATGGACTTCAGTTTTCTTCTTAGTCCTCCTTCGTGTTATTTGGCTACTTTGATGCTGATTGGGCAGAGAATCCTATCGGTCGACGTTTTACAATAGGTTAATATTTATACTTAGGAGATTCTCTCATTTCTTAACGTAGTAAGAAACAAATTGTTGTCTCTCGTTCCAGTACTGAATTAGAATATCGTGCTCTTGCTGATGCTACCACTGAACTCCTATGACTTCATTGGCTCCCTACTGATATGGGTGTCCCTCAATAGGGTTCTACCCTCCTTCATTGTGACAATCGTAGCGCAATCCAGATTTCCCACAATGATGTCTTCTATGAGCGTATAAAGCACATAAAAAATGACTATCACTTTGTTCGTTATCATCTCTTGAGCAACATACTCCTTTTACGCTCTATCTCCACCACTGAGCAACCAACAGATATCTTTCACCAAAGCTTTACCATCTAACCACTTCAGTTAGTTACTTAACAAACTCAAGTCGATTGCTACTCTACCACCTTGAGTTTGAGAGAGGGTATTAATGTAAATTATTCTAATATTAGGTTGTAAAATCTTTTGTTGCCTTATTTACTAGAATAACTCTTGTATTTATCCTCAATTCACTAGAAGAAATATAGGCTTTAATGTCGCTTGGGAAAAATGAAAAAAGAACATTAATGTCGGTTTTGAAAAGGCGGATCTTTAATGTCGGTTTTCCACCGACATTAAAGACTAAGCTTTAATGTCGGTTTTAAAACGACATTAAAGGTCCGCCATTTTGAGAACCGACATTAAAGGTCCATTTAAATTTTAATTTTAATATTTTTATTTTGTGAAAAAATAGACACTTTAATGTCGGTTTTCCACCGACATTAAAGGTCCATTTAATTTTTTTTTAATAATTTTTTTTGTGAATTCTCTCACTTACTTTACCTTTTCGACCTATTCGATTCCAAATCTATTCGACCCTCGTCTTCTCCGAACGATTCTCCTTCATTTCTTCTCCGATTCTCCTTCATTTCTTCTCCGATCGACGCCACAATTTTAATCAACGCCGCCATTTTATCGCCGCCACCATTTCTATCGCCGCCGCCATTCCGATCGATTGTTGTTCTGTTCGCCCACCCTTGGAATCAAATTCGGCCGCATTTCTCTCCTTCTAAAGAAACTCGTCCGGTCGTCCCCGTTCACAGCAATCGTGTTCACAGCAACCGCGTTCACAGCAACCAGGTTTTTTGAAACTCATCCGCTCGTCCGCGTTCACATCAACCAGCAACCAGGTTCGCCCACCCTTGGAATCAAATTCGTCCGCGTTCACAAAATACATCCTCTCACGGTAAAATTTCCATCTTCTTTCATTTGGGGTTTTTAGCATGTTTTTTGATTTCGATTTAGATTATGGATTCTTAGACAAGGGAAAGTTGTCAAGGCATTGGAAGATTTGTGTTGCGGGCTTTATTGGCGTCGACGAATCTTGAAAAGCATAAATTAATTACAATAATACTGTAAATAAGGATGAAATGGCTGGAGTTGCGTTTAGTATAAGCTTCTTGTATTTGGTAGATGAGGTGTAGTGACAGGTAGGCAACCAGGTTAGAGATGTTGTGCTATGTTAAAATGTTGGTCAAACTGGAAGTTCTTACTTTCTACTGGGTTCATAGAAAGGAATCAAAAAACTATTCTCTTTAGAATTAGCTTAACTTGGGCAGGAAAATGAATGGAGAAAATAAAGCTATATCATTGTTGTAGTTGCAAGAAGTTCTTATAATATCGGCAATAAAGTAGGAATGTAGAGACTTTTAGATTTGAGAGACCATATGCAGCTGTGTAATAGTGGAGGTGATCTTCAAAAATCAGTGTAATTGATCTTGTTTTCTAATTTTCTAATTTTTTTATGGTTTAGGTGAGGATATATTCTAATTTTCTAGACCATATGCAACTTTTTTCTAATTTTCTAGACCATATGCAACTGTTTTCTAATCTTCTCTTGTTTCCATCTCACCTTTCCGCTTGGATGATTTAGGTGAGGATATAGTTTGCATCGGTGTCATTCTTCGTGATTCTCACGGTACTGCTGAGGTTAAGAGTGTTACTGGCAATAAGATCTTGCGCATTCTTAAAGCTCATGGTATTGTACTTGTTCTTCTTGTTCATCAATTCGAAATTTTAATGTATTAGTTTTAGGTTTTAGCTATTACCAGGATAGATATGGATGATTGAGTATATGTTAATGTATTAGTTTTAGGTTTTAGCTGTTGTGGTAATTGAATGTGTGTTTTTTTATTACTATCAAAAGGGCTTGCTCCGGAGATTCCTGAGGATCTTTACCCTTTGATTAAGAAGGCTGTCTCGATTAGAAAGCATTTGGAAAGGAATAGGAAGGACAAAGACTCCAAGTTCAGGTTGATTCTTGTTGATTCTTGATATCTAATATTTATTTTTTTTATGGTATCAAACACGTTGGCTACATAAATTTGAATCTTTTATTTAATAGGGTATCACACAAGAGGTTACGAATTTTGTGGGTGAATTTAAGTTTTTGAATTTAAAAGTTTAGAAGTTTATAAATTTAAGTAAAGGATGAAGTGATGGGAAAGAGAGTTGAGGAGGGAAAGGCATAGCATAGTAATTATAGTTGTATAGTTGTTTCCGTACCTTTTAATATTGATTTCTGGGCTTTTCTTTACATTTCAAGTCGTGAGAGAGAATTTTATATGTTATATTAAATTTGTTTTCATCATCAACTTCTACTTTTTGACGATTTGAGATAAATTTAATTTAATTAGTGTTTCAACATGCATATATCTACTATATTATATTACAGCTTACAGCTTATAATGGTTTAATTGATCATATTAACAATCATTTTGAGTGAATTGGATGAATTATTCATACATCAATGCGACGCTTGAAATTAGATTTTCAGTGGGCTGTTGTTGTAGCAGTATGTACTTTGAGAGAAAAAAAATGTATATTTAAGAACTATTAGTAGTGATATAAATTCTTCTTTTCAAATGTAGTGATACGATGTTGTTGAGTTAATGCGATATACTACTTATACACCAACATTATATTTTAAATTATTCGTGTTGGGTATTTGTTAGCATATTTTGGTGATGTATTTTCTGTTTAAAGTACAGTATTATACCCATGCAACCATTACATCTCATTAAAAGAAAAACCACTTTTAAATCTCAAAATTTTAATTCTTAATTTTATGATATATTTGAAATTGTTTCTTCTTCCTCCAACAAAACATTGAAAAAGAAAAGTCTCAAATTTCCTTTTTCAAAACATTTTAAAGTCTTCCGCTGTAACCCAGAAAAAGGCATAGAGGATGATGTATATTTATTTATTATGAATTATCTTTAAGGTGGTAAATCCACTCACATGCACTTCAGTGGTCTTTTTTTTTTAAAAAAAAAATAAAAGTATTCTCAATAAATTTGTTTTTATATCTTGAAATTTTTAATGATCTTAATCGCATTATGTCGGTAAACTTCAGCTTTAACTTTATGGTACCAACTCGAACAATGACTTCGTCTTTTGATAGCTTCAACTATACATAGTAATTCATTGGATAGAATTCATTGGTTTTGTGTATAATATAGAGGCTTTTGGTTTGGGTTATATAGAACTTGTTAGTTTTTGGAATATGGATTCAGTTTAAGTTTACTTAATTTCGTTGTTTTGTTGATTTTTTTTTTAGATTAAACTGCATCTTATATAATATGGAGAAGTCGTGGATGCAAAAGAATAGAACGTCATCTGAGTATGCTTATGGGGTTGAGATGTTTATTAAAAATGGGTTGAAGCATTCAAAGACGTCGAATGTCATGGCCTGTCCTTGTTTAAAGTGTGTGAATGCAAAAACTTTAGATGTGAATACAATTAGAGATCACTTGTTTTTTAACGGCATCGATCAGAGTTATCAAGAATGGATTTTTCATGGTGAATCACTACCAATAAAGAGAAACAATGAAAGTGTCTTTAGTAGTGTAAAAGAAGAAATTGACGAGGATGATGTTGATGACACAATTGGAATGTTTGAGGCTGCACATAATTATTTTAATGACAAGTCATAAAATTTTGAGGAAGTAGTAGATGATGCCAAGAAACCATTATATCCTAATTGTACGAATTTTACCAAAATATCTACGTTGATAAAGTTATATAATTTGAAAGCTAAATTTGGATGGAGTGATAAGAGTTTCACTGAGTTATTACAATTAATTTTGGTTTTAAACCGACATTAAAGGCCAAATTTCTTGTAGTGATTTCTGTTGATGTATATACACTATATTGTAATCAATAAAATAATCTTCTACATAAAATGCACCCTTGCTTACTCTTTACTATCTTTTGTTAGTATTTTGCATAAACAAGTTGGCGTTATAAAATTCTTTTGTTAATTTTGATTTAGGGGATTCTTGAACCCTTTTGCATATTTCTTTTCTAACGACATCTCCTAAATTCGAGTTAACATACATCTATATATCCATGACTATTTTCTTATCTAACTAATGTGGGACTTAATTTGGTGGCATTTCCAACATTTTTTTCTGTGAACAAAAGACCAACTGAGTCTCTCCTAAAATAGTCGTCCTCCATATAAGTCTTACCTAGGCCAACTACATTTCACAAGAGCATTCTTCCTATCTGATAGAGTTCAACTATGGATTACACCACGACTACTTTCAAGGTTCCATTATATCTTTGTTCACTACTAGAAAAAGGGTCTACGATGACAGTTAAACGTTGTCATAGTTAAAATTCATGACAGTTATTTACAGTCATTGTTCCAGCAATCATAGAAAGTATATTATTATAGTTTGAAAAAACTGTCACGATAGGTGTTTTTCATGATAGAAAATAAATGTCACGAATCTCTTATTGATGACAGATAATAACTGCCTTTATTGATATTTTACAATAGATAATAAATGTCATTATTTATATTTAATGACAATAATTAACTATCATTATTTCACTTACCATGACTTTAATTAACTGTTAAGAATACCTTTTCCATTACAGTTTTTTTTTAATTCAAACGTCATAATTCTTTTTCAGTCCCTGTTTTTCTTGGCCTATTTTTTTAAATCTCTATTTTTCTTGTCACCCTACCATTACATAGACCAATTCAAGCACAGAGTATTATATATACAACACACCCATATGAAAACAAACCGTGAATGCTTTAATATATATACGTTAACATACACTTTGTAATATCTGTATAGTTGTTGGTAAAGGGTTTGTACAATGATATAATGAACATACATGTTTTGGTACCAATAAGCTATTTAAATAAGTACATTTGAACAAAAATTTTGCTACCAAACCTACAAAAATGCTTATAAATCAATCAATTGTCGTAAATATGGTTTCACTGCTTCAATGAATTCTTGCAAAACCTAGTAAGAAAACAAAATGAAACTTTAGAGTATGACTCTACACATCAAGATAAGAATATAAGAAAGGTTTACATTTAGTTACCTTCAGTTTATTTAACTGCAACACATTCACATACACAACACATTCATGTACTATAAGTTACTTAGGTAATAGTATAACATTTCATAATGAGACTTACTCTTTCCTTCTGCACAAATAGCTCTCGCAACCTCTTCTGGAGGCTTGGATGGAATGGTTGAATACCTTCAACCATCTTCCCATGAAAACCAAATTAAATACAAATAAAAAAGAAGAAAAAAAAAGAAGTCATTATCAATTGATAAAAAAAGGAATAGTAGAGTTGAACATACTGAGAGTGCTACCATGGCTTCGTTACTCCAATAGATTCTTGCAAAACCTAATAGGAAAACAAAAGGTTACCATACAGTTCACACTACACATAACCATTATCAATAATAGAGATAACAATATGTGTGCTTACCATTCAATGAGTTGTCACAGTCATCGGTCTTTCCAAAAGAAAGTGATGTCATAATGCACATAAAAACTATGAGTACCTACAATGTTGACTGAGTTGTGGTTTTAGTTACAAACATTAACTTACTAACCTATACTCATATTAGTCTCATGATGTACACAACCTAAACAATGCATTATAACTATTTCAAGCTAAACAATACCACACATGCAAATGATGAAGACAACATATAAAAATACATATTGTATTGATACCAATTATATTGTATTATAATACAATTGGTACAACATTGAGTTTGGATTAATAATACAAGTGCATATGCTAAACTTTTATATGAATATGGCAATGATACTCATTAGGCAGCACTATGACATTAAATCCTCATAGACATTTATGAAGAATTCAGGTAAGGTAACTCCCTGTTCTACCATTTTGTGCTTGAGAATGCTACTTTTGGCCAATACTTTCATGGCCACACCCTCCCCAGTCTCCGTGTTACATGCAAACTTAACCTTGGCAAACGTCCCTTTCCCGACAGTCCTTCCCACCTTATACTTTCCAACTTTTCTTGTAAGTCGCTTCATGATTGTACTTCTCAGAAGAAAACAAACTCCTCGATAGTTCTCAACTAAGAACAACCATCCAACATGACACAAAAAAAAATCTCAATCGACTCAATTCAACAAGGATTCATCAAATAAGAAAAAATAATTCCTCAATTATTCTATTCCACAACCCAAATTAGCGTGAACTGAACGATCGAGCTTGAAATCGAATTCGAAACATACAGCACAGCTTTGTGCAAGTCCTTATTCCGCTACGCACTCAATTTCTCTTCATGAAACACAATCTTCATTTTAACTTACCAAAAATCTTCATAAACAAAATTGCAACCTCGAAAATATGGTTGTTAGGAAAGTCAGTGATCCTTGCACCACGTGGCAGCAATAGAAGAGAATTATATATATAGGTGTTTTGTGCTAGGCTTGGTATTATGAATATTTTATACTTTGGATGAACTAAGTTCATAGGGAAAGAACAACCCTCTTGTTTGGCTGAAACTATCTGTGACCTTCTGGTATTATGTGTTGATGAATATAGATCAACTATTCCTCACGGATATTACTATGTTTAAGTAGCTGGATAGAAATATCTTTATTGTGTGTGTATATTTTGTTTGATTTATCTGCAGGTATAACAAAAACCTATCAGATTGTCTGCGAGAGACTTAGTAGTATCCATTCTGTAGGTACAAAATCATTCCCTTAGGAAAGCCTTGTTCGGAAGATCCTCATTGAGATAAGTCTCAATAAGTTTGTTCCAAAGTTTATAAGCAGACTTATGATCAACAATCTGCTCTAATACACATGTGGCTTATCTGTTGAAGATTTTGTCTAAAAGATTTTTTATGGGAATATATTTAACTAAATATCTTTGATTAATGAATTAATTAAAAGATGAGATATATCTTTGATTAATGAATTAATTAAAAGATGAGATATTCAAATGATAAAAGATTTTCCATTGTTTTATGAATCTTGTTATTTATCTTCAAAAGAAAAGAAGATTTATATATATGTATAAATAGGTTGTTACTGTGATGTTTTTCGGCGTGCGAAATCTGAAGAGAACAATCTACGGCTGAAGTTTTTTTTTTAAGATCGATTCACAGAAATTGCTGGAACTAAAAAGGTACTATGATCTTATGACCAGAAGATCAGTATGTTAATCTAAGTTGTGTTTGTTGATGAGTAACGAAAAAGACGAGACAGTGATATGTGTGACTACTGCAATCTTTAGTAAAGTATAAAGATATCTTCGGAGATATTCACTTTTGTATTCAGGGGGAGCCTGAAGTCAGGCATCATGAAGAAAAGTGATTCATGCGTTTAAGGGGAGCCTGGAGTTTGAAGCCGAGACACATGCGATTAAGTCATATCATTAAACTGAATTTACATGTTGTATTAATGTATATTGACTTAAGTAAGGGCTGTGCGCAGCCCCCCAGGCATAGGCAACATTAGCTGAATTGGGTTACCAAAGTACTGTGTGTTATTCTCTTTTGTTGTCCCTCAAGCTGTTACAAAAGTTATTAGCTTTAGTATTAACTAAAGATTAATTAATTATCACTCACGTTACTTTTTCAATTGGTATCAGAGTGGGTTGCATGATCATGGAGACAATCAGAGAGGGACCATCAGCTTCACGACCTCCAGTATTATATGAAAAAAAGTACTCATACTGGAAGCCTCACATGATATTTTTCATTAAAACATTAGATGGGAGAGCGTGGAGAGCTCTCGTGGCTGGATATGATCCTCCAATGAGTACTGTGGATGAGGTACCGGTTCCAAAGTCTGAAGTTGAATGGAATGATGTTGAAGAACAAGCATTGGTTGGGAATGCTAGAGCCTTAAATGCTATATTTAATGGTGTTGATTTAAATGTGTTCAAGCTGATAAACTCTTGTACCATAGCTAAAGAAGCATGGAGAGTATTGGAGGTTGCGTATGAAGGCACTTCAAAAGTAAAGATATCCAGATTGCAACTAATAACGTCAAAATTTGAAGCCTTAAAAATGTCTGATGATGAATTTGTATCAGATTATAATGAGAGAGTTTTGGAAATCGCTAATGAATCACTGTTGCTTGGAGAGAAAATTCCTGAGTCTAAGATAGTGCGAAAGGTACTACGTTCACTACCAGGAAAATTTGACATGAAGGTCACCGCCATAGAAGAAGCGCATGATATAACCAAATTAAAATTGGATGAGTTATTTGGGTCTTTGCTTACTTTTGAGATGACTATATCTCATAGAGAAAATAAAAAAGACAAGGGTGTCGCTTTCAAGTCAATATATGAAGATGAGTCCATGGGAGACCAGGTGGATGATGAAACTCATATGAACGAGTCAATAGCCCTTTTGACAAAACAGTTATCTAAGATGGTCAAAAAGTTCAAGAACCTGAACACTACAGGTTCAAGTGCTCAAAATCCAACCAACTATCGAAGAAAAGATGGTGAGAACTATACAAGTAAGTTTTATTTTTCTTGTGATGGTATTTTCATTTCCTAATAATTTGAATTTTTATTAAAAATATCTTTTTTGGTATTTTAAAATTTTTTAGGTATGTTGATATTTAACATCGAGATACCATCACAACCAATTCATGGTAGTAAATGACTATTAGCATCAGTCTATCAAGAATTGAGGATGTCATCAAGGTAATTGGCCATGTTTTATTAACCATCAATTTAACTAAGTTGTAGGAACTGAATTTGAACGAAAGAAGAAGAAGCAAAAGAAACTTTGTTTCCATGTAGATCGAAGGTGGAGGCCTTTCTTTCAGTTGAGAGGATTTTTTGTGAACGACCGTTACTTTTTCGATGGTAAACGTCAATGGTGATGAAGAAGATGAACGATGGGAGGTTTTGAAATTGGATGAAGAAGACCGACGAGTTTGGGAAAAATTAAGGATTTGATGTCTTTTAAGTGCTTTGATTGCTTTGGTAGGGTAAAATTAAGGAATAACTGAAATAATTGTGGTTGAGAAGCCTGATTCAATTATGGGGTATTTTAGGTTTTAGAATAATTGTATTTGAGCTGTGAGTTTTTTGGGACATTTAAAGACATTTTCGCAACAATCTTTTTTTCATTTTTTAGGATTTTGCTATATTAACAATTTAAATTAACTTTTACCATTTATTCAAAGTAAACCCGTAAATTTGCTATTTTTCTAGTCAACCCTTTATATTTCAACACCCTCTCTTAAACTTGATTTTCTTACTCCAAGCTAGTAAGTCTCTCAATTTAGTAAATCTTCTTTCTCAAGAGGCTTAGTGAAAATGTCAGCTACCTAGCTAATCATGAGTCTTCACATACTCTAACTATACTTCCCTTTCTTTCATTGCACTCTCTAATATAATGTTGAACACTTTCACTTGAATTTTCAACTTCTCGAGAACATGCATGAAGTTAGCAAAGGTGGTGGCATAGAAGGCTCTTACCTTGTTTGCTCTGTGCTTGTTTGCTCCATGCCATTATCTTTGAAGTATGATAAGAAGTTGTAGTTTTCTTCATGTCGTTTCCAATCCCACTCTCCTTCTTCATCAAATACTACATCTCAACTCATGATTGTCTTTTCCATATTTGGAGTGTAGAGCTTGATCCCTTTGATATTGGAGTCATATCCGATGAAGATGTATTTGTCACTTTTATCATCTAACTTGTTTCTTTTTTTTTTCATCTGGTGTATGCACATGAGCAATCTCCCAAAGACTCTGAGATGGAAAATTCCAGGTTTCCTTCTACTCCATGATTCTTTCGATGTTTTTCTAGATACCCTTCTTGTTGGAGATCAGTTTGATAGGTAGAGTGCACATGCTACTGCTATGCCAAAAATTCTTTTGACAATTATTTGCTTTGAAGCATACTTCTTTCCATGTCTAAAAATATTTTGTTCTTCCTTGCTGCTATTCCAATTTTTAGGGGATCTTGACACTATTGAGAGTCGTCGAATCCCATGGTCTTCATAATATTTTTGGAATTCATTTGATGTGAATTCTCCTCCATGATTAGATATCACGGTCTTTGATCACCAGACCACTTTCTTTCTTAACCAAGAATTTGAACTTCTTGAAATTCTCGAACACTTTTTATTTATGCTTTAAGAAATACACCCATTTTTTTCTCAAGAAATCATGAATGAATAGAAGGAAATAGTTATTCTTACCAAGTGAGCTTGGTTTGATTTGTCCGCACACATCTGTATGTCTGAGTTCCAAAGACCTTTAAGCTCTTGAGTTTGATTCTTTTTGGAAGCTCTTCTTGAATTACTTTTCGAGTAGACATCCTTCCCACACTTGATCGGGGAGGCTTGTAGAGGGTCCCTAAAAAAAAATTAACATGACCATACTGAAGATGCCAAAGCCAAGATGCATCTTTGTAACACATCTTCAGGCATTTTGCAATATGTTTTTGAATGTTGAGCATAAACATCCTACTTTTGGTCATTGGCACCTTAGTAATCAAATTACTTGCACTAATTATCTTTTAATTAAATGTCATAATCTTTCTCTAAGATTTGGCCAAGCTCAAGATATTAATCTTCATATTTGACATATAATAGACCTTTGAAATAAGTTGATGCTCACCATTTTTTAATTGAATGAGAATGTTACCTTTTCCTTTTACTTCTACCTTGGATTCATTGTCAAATGCTAAAGTATCATTTACCAATCCATCAGGCTCCACAAAAATGTTTTTTACTCCACATATATAATTGCTTGCCCTAATGTCTAAGTACCATATTTTATCTTTATTCCATTCTATTTGTACAAGCCATAAACAAGGTGCCACATTGTTGACTTCTATCTTCAATGTAGTTTACCTTTTCTTATCTCTATTGTTTCTAGAAGTTCTATTTTGGATGCATATTGACAAAACTTTTGACAATCATAACATTTAATGTTCAATTTATCATACCTTGATCTTGAGCTTCCTTGTTCATGACCTCTTGTTGACTTTCCTAATCTTCTTTGGTAGTTATTGTCGTTGTCTTCATTGGGCCCTCCAACCACGTCCTTGTCCTTGTCCTTGTCCTTTTCCTCATTCTCGATGTCCACCATGATTTCGTCCTTGTTCACTTCTATTATTTGGACTAACTCTTTCACTAGTAGAATCAACTCGTAACTTGAGCAATTGATCCTCGATTCATTCCTTCTTTTTTTTCTTGATATGCTTGTAAGGAACTCATGAGTTGCTCAATAGTCATGGCCTTCAAGTTTTTTGTTTCTTCGATTATGACAAGAATATGATCAAACTTTGAATCTAACGAATCTTAGTATTTTTTCCACATCATCAATCTTTTTACCATTTCTTTTAAGTGACAGTCAAAACTCTAGAAAAATAGTCTGAGATGGCTTCTCCCCTTCTTTCATATGCAAAGTTTCAAACTCAGCTCTTAGAGTTTCAAGACGTACCCTTTTTACGGGATCCCTCCCTTGTACGATGTTTGAAGCTTTTCCGATGCTACTTTTGCTATCTTTGTTTCTAAAACTTTCTCAAATGCATCATTATCTAATCCTTGATAGGTTACATAAAGAGCCTTGTTGTCTCTCTTTCTTAAATCTCTCAGAGAACCCCTTGTACTTAGAAAGACTACCGTCATTCAATGGCTCAATGTATCATCTCTACAATCTCCCACACATATTGCGAGCCAAAAAGAGCCTTCATCTTCATACTCTAATTATCATAGTTGTTCTTGTTGAGCATTGCAACTTCAAATGAAACCATGAAATTTGTTGTCATTCTCTTGAAAAGGATCTTTAAGCTTTTATACTACTTGGTTGGAAAGGAATTTTAGAGGTTACTTGTGTTATTAGACACTTGTATTTTTTTTTTTTTTTTTTTGGCTTTGTAAAATCGTAGGACATTTCTCATATTTTAACTAAATGATTACTATATGTTCTCCTATTTTCTAGATATTTCTTCAACCTTCTTTAAATATCTCCTACAATTGAGTTTTTTAGAATATTAGAATCATTATATACTTCTAGAAATTGAGCTTTTGTTTGTACTAGCCCAAATATTGTTAACTCAAAATTAAGTTTATATTTGAGATAGCTGTGTAAGTAGAAAAATAGTAAATAACAAACTGAAAAATAGCAAATCCCATAAATCTTTTGATTTATAGTAAAATGGTCGGCTACATATTTTTTTTGACTTTTTTATATAGGACAATTCATTTAGTATAGATACAAGGTATTTGTATAGGTCAAACAATGATGCAAAATATCACAGATCACACAGATCACAATACAGTGTATTTGTAAACAACATTCAGTTTTGGTAAATCTTAACAAAACATGTTATTTTCTTGCTGGAGAAGATTACACCAACATCCCTTAAAAATATGGCTGTAATTTCTACCAGATTTTCGTATTCTTAGGATTTAAATCAATTAGTTAACAATTAATTTTTATAATTCATAATAGACATGTTTAACAATGATTTGAATTCAAATTTTAGATCATACTCCTAAAATAATCGCAAATATAAACTCAATAGGTTTGTATTCTTTATATTTCATAATATTTATCAAAACATTATGAAATAATACATAATACACACTTTTAATAACAATTTAAATTTAGATTTTATATCATCTCCTAAAATCGTCAATTTGAATTCAAATCTTACCTAATATCCCTAAAATAATGGCAAAGATAAATTCTTAATACCTATTTGAATTTAAAATTTAAAATTTAAATTTTTATAATTTAAAATTTAACAACTTATATTCCAAAATATTTATAAAACATTTATTAAATAATACAAAATACAATTTTTTAATAAAAATTTGAATTTAAAATTTATTAATGAATTTTTTTATAACAAACTTGAGAGAAATGTGTGAATTTGAAATTTGAAATTGAAATTTTATTAATTTTGGTATGTTTTCATAACAACCATTTAGTTTGATATAGAAAAATATTTTATTAATTTTAATTTGTTTTGATAATCTCGAAATGTGTTTGTTTATTAACAAAACATTAATAAATTCGATTTAATCCAAAATATTTCATTGAGCTTCTTAAAAATAATTTTATGGTTAATAAATAAATATATTTAATTAACCTACTTGAAAATATTTGTTTGAAAAATATAAGAAAGTATAAATTTGAATATATTTAATTTATTCCATTTTTTTTATTGTTTATTTCTTCTTCTCTCTTTTTTTTTTTAATTTAACAAAATAGATTTATTTTTTAAATCAGCCTTATTTGAGAAAAGAAAAGAAGGAGATTGAGGGAGGGGGCAGACAACGCAAGAGACAAACAAGTGAGAGGGAGAAAGTTTTTCTTGCAAATAAAGAGAGAAGAAAAGTTCTGTCGACGGAGAGGAAGATGTTGGAGTTTTGATGTAAGCGACGACGGGCTTTTCTAAGACGCGTTTGACGGCATCCGACGTTAATCGTGGGTTTGCAGCGAGTTCTAACATTCCAGCGTTTGTTGGAGCCGGATTTAGTCGACTTTCGCAGGTTTAGCTGCGAGCTGGAGGATAGAAGGATCGAGTGACGTCTCCAATAAGTTTCACAGTGAGTTTCCCCATGGGTGTTATGTTTTTCGATCGTGGTTCTTCTTGGGGTTTGCAATGGGTTGTTCAACACATGAGTCTCCGGCCGAAGGAGCCGACAAGAAGAACATCTCTTGATTTGCGCAAATTGTAAGAAGACTTTGATCGGTTTGAAGGGGACAAAGTTGGAAGCTAGCTCCAATCGTTTCTACCTGAACGTTTGAATGCCTAAATGCGCACGATTTGAAGAATATACGAAACGGTTGCAAAAATTATGTGGAGTTTTGATGATGATAGGTATTAATAGTGTATTGGAAGTTTGGTTTTAATTATAGCGTATTTGTAGTTTCTTGAATAATTGTATTTAGGATTTAGTTTTCGTCCGGTGAAATTGTAATCCAAACCATAAACTTGTAAATTAAACCAAAACTAAATAAAATGTTTCCAAACATCGACAAACTAGTCTGTTTGAACTGTTTAAGCTCAATTAGTCGATTTAGCTCGGTTTTTTTTTATGCCCTTAATTGACATTACTAATAAGCGTAATTATGACTGCTTATTACCAGCGATACATACCATGATAAGATGCTTATGTACCAATATTGGTATACCTAAAATATTTGATATGTACCGAAGTTGATAAACCATTTGAATAATTTATCTATTCTAAATCATACCCATCTTTAATAAGAATGCTAGGAAAACAATTCCATTACCTGATTAGTTGAGAGTTTTATAAAGAGGAATTTAAGTATAATTAATTGAGCTTATATTCTTTGGTGTCGATATATATGTATTTTTTTTGTTAATATATTCATTTTGCTCATGTGAACTACAAATCCAAAACACATGTATTGTCTCCACAAATAAATTTTCAGTCACAAAAATCATACAACATTCCAATTCTTATAAACATCATTTCATATACTACTGCTTGAATCAGGAGTAGTATTAGACCACCTCCCAAATGTGCACGCCATCAAACTTCTCCCAGCCAGAAGTCCCAACGTTGTCTTCAAAATCGTCAACCGACCATCCCCGGCGACTGGAGCTTCAACCCCGGTCTCCATCGGCCTCGGCTCAAGGATAGCAACTTCCCGAGCACTCCCGGCATCGCTACTACTCGCATCCAAGTGATCAATCTCCTCAACATCCCAATTAACACTCAATGATGTCCTCTTCTCTACAAGCCATTCCTTGATCTCACCAGTTACCCCTTTGCATTTCTTCACTTTAATCTTAGCTAAATTGGGACACCCCCAAGCCAGTGATTCAATCCCAATATTTGAAATTGGACATCCTTTGATGCAAAGTTTCTTCAACGACTTGCATTTTGCTGCAATGCAGGCAATCTCTTCGTCCCCAACTCTACTCCCACACAAAGCCAATCTCTCCAAATTCACACAGTTTGAAGCCAACAACGATAGAGATAAACAAGTTGGGTTTACCCCAATTAGAACAAGCTCTTGTAAATCGAGGCATTGTTTAGCTATTGCCATCAGCCCTTCATCTCCTATTCTATTAATTCTCCACCCATCAATATGAAGTTTCCTAATCTTTTTACAATGTTCAGCAATACGAGCAAGGCCAAAATTTGAACAATCCCATACTTTGATAAGATGCAATATCTCTAAATCTAAACAGTTAGAAATGGCTGAAACTCCACAGTCACTCACCTGGATCCTCTCAATGTGAACTTCAGTCAAACTAGCCATAGCATTTCCATTGCCAAACAATTGGAAGAGGTCATCCCAATTCCCTTGGCAGCGAATGATCTTCAGAGCTTTCAGATTTTTAGAACCCATGATCAGAGGAATTAAGCTCAACCCATCAGCAAGATCCTTCAGCAGAATGGATCTCAGAGACGCCGCCGCTGCGCCGGGCACGATGGGCTCGTTACCGGCGATGACGCCACGGAGACCCTTCAAGGACAATTCCTCCAAAGTGCTGCAGTGCTTGAGGAGAGCATTAATGGAATTGCCCCCCAACGTACATGAACTACAAGAGAATTTCTTCAAGGTTTTGCAATTAGAAGCAAAAGCGGCAATACCCATATCCGTGAGTTGAAATCTGCCGGAGAGCTTGATCCGGGTCAGATTCCGGCAACGGATTGAGACGAGACTCAAAGCATCGTCATTGATTCGAGAGATTTTCCGGTTGCATCGAAGAGAAAGCTTCTTCACGGAGTCGAATCGAGTAAAGAGAGATGGAAGAAATGGGAGAATCTCATCCTGAGCATTGAGGGACAAACGGTGACGGCTCTGACCCTCCACTTGAAACCACCGCTTACAAACCAACGAACAAATTTTCCGGTCACCGGAGTTGAGGAATCGGAAAATGGATGCCAAACATTCATCAGGAAGGGAAAAAGTAAAGTCCACAAAATCCAACAAACCCTCATCGTTTTGCTCCGTCGAAGGAAGGGCCAAAGGGGAAGAGAAACCACCGATTTGAGAACCCGGCGGCCATCGTTGGAGGCAATTGAGGTCCGGAGAGGTTCCAGCAGAAGAATAAAACTGACCCATCAGAGAAAAGGGTTTGTAAACCCTGAAAAACGAGAAAACTACACAGAATTGGAGAAGATAAAGGGGGGAAATTCGAGATTTTGGTTATGTGGGAAAGGAAAAAATATAAAGGGGAAAGTGGGGTTGGGTTGAGAGAGAATTCGCGGTGCCGACGCCCCGTCAAAAGGGAATGCGTGTCATCTCGCCTTCGATTCAGCGGCGAGGAGCAAAAGTCACAAACAAAAACAATGGAAGTGAGGATGATGACCAGACCAATTAAAAAAAGGAAGAAAAGAAAAGGGAGTAAAGTAAGAAGCAAGGACTTGGTCTTGCAAAGACGCCTTTCCTTACTTGGACCATTAACATATGAAATAAAATAATAAGTTTGTGGATCGTCCCAACAATTGATTTGTCTTTCATTTTCTCGTATATGTTATGTGGCTACAACATAAACCATTGAATTATGTTGCTATTTTATATTAAGGTACCACGTACTCTAATCTCATTCTTGTTTTCGAAACTACATGAATTATTGGTGTATTTTAATGAATAAATAGTTCACATCATATACTACAAATACTTTTGGAACTTTAAAATGATAAATTCTTAAAATAATATTGAAGATAAGTGGTAGAGGAGTGTTAGAATAATCCCGAAAGCAAAGACAACCAATATTGATACCAAGGGAAAGCATTCGAAAAGGTAAATGAAGGGAAAGCATTCGAAAAGGTAAATGTTCTAACACTTTACTATTTCATTTGTGATTGATTGTGTTTCATGTTGTAAAATTTTTTAAAAATAGTAGAAGTGCTGACAATCATCCTTTCATGTAATACTTTTTAATTTAGTTTATAAATTGATATACAGTTTTTTTAAGTTTAGAAAACCAATGATTTTTCAACATTACTGAAAGCCCTAGGAAAAGTATTTTATTAAATAAAAAAAAATAATATCCAATTTACTATATAAACTTGTTATAAAATGTCAAATATAATAATTTTAAGAACTATCACTAGGCAACATCCAATAACACCAATTTCATCCCAAAAAGTATATGTCAAGAAACTTCAATAATTTCATAAAGAGTTCGAGTAATGTCAATCTAAGTTATAAGTATCAAGTTAAATTAAGTAAATGGACGTACAAAGTTGGTTCCAAACTCTAGGCTTCACCAGTTTGCATAATAAACATCCGTGCAAAAGTAGTGTACATAACAAAAATTCCTACAAGTCTTGGAAGCATGAAATGATCTTTCCTAACAAAATTATAGAATACCAACCAAAACTCTTTTTATATTCATCTAAAGTTAATATCAAAATCTTGTATAAAAAGACCATTTTGTGCATCAAATTTGAAATATGTAAGCATAACAAAATAAATAAGTAAAATATGTAAGTAAAAATGAAACTTATGCACTTTAAAGTATAATGACACTTGACTCAATATGATTCAACTTCAACATTCTAACCACAATTGGGGCGAGGGGCATGTATGAATTAAAAGCAATAAACACCATAAGGATTCAACTCAAAAAAACTAAATTTAGGCACTTTAAAGCATAATCACGCTACTCAATATGATTCAAATCAAACATTCTATTCTGAGTAGGGAAGGGGGGCATGTCTAAAGCAACAAACTCCATATGGATTCAACTTAAAAATGAAACTTAGCATAATGACACTACTCAATATGATTCAACTCAAACGTTCTACTCACCAACACCAAAATCATCATAAGAACGAATTTATAACTACCTAACTGTAGTATAGTCATATCTATTCAATGTATACCATGTTTGTATATACCACTATAATCTGGCACTTTATATCAAACTAATTAAGTTGAAAAAACTATCTGTTGAATGTCATTTGATTGTTCTGAACTTCATTGTTCTATGTTGGAGGTAGCTTCTTGACTTGTTAACCTTCTTAAAATTGCTTCAATTGTAGCTTGTTGCAATTCAACTATACTTTGCAAGTGTGCAACCTGTGCATTTGTTTCTTTTGTGTTTTGTTAAATTGCTTCATTTCTAGCATTCTTTGGTTTTGGTCCTCAACCTTGTCCTTTCACATGCTTCAACCGCTTACCTAATACCCATTCACATATTTTTCTTTATAGAAGAGGTTCAGTCCCTTCTTGTGATGAAGTGGTTTTTAATGCCATCATTTCATCCTACACCATAATTATGTGATAGTACTAATGTATTCTAGGTTTTAAGAAAAATATCAACAATGAACACACAATTTTACTTATATATTTTGCTTTAGCCTCATTTATTCACTCCTCAGCATCAGTAGGATGTCAAAGTATGCCTTCAATTTCACACCTCTTATCTTTGTGCCACCACATATCCTCTTCGGTATGTTTTGAAAGAAATAATCTTTGCAAACTTGTCTTTAGTGGAAAATATCTTAGCACCTTATGTAGAGTTTGTTTCTCGTTCCTATCATTCAACCTATACCTAGATTCTCCATAATGCAGACATTTGTCAGGTGATGTATAATCTTTCCAAAATAAAGCGCAATACAATTTGCACACATGAATTGATTCATATCCCATCCTTAGGTCAGGTAGTCTTTTCTTAGCTTCATAATAGGAAGGCAGGTAGCTTGACACCATTCGAAAAGGCTTCATTTAATAATTCAAGCAACATACCAAAGAATTTTTCACTCCAAAGGTTAAGCACCTTAATGTGCATAAGTTTCACTAAAAAATTAAATGAAGTGAACTTTAGACATCTCAGACATATCGGACTCATTTTGCTTGTTTGATTCTCTTGTAGTTTCTTCAAACATTGGCTCATGTAGATCATGAATCATCTATATTATCTCTAACTCCAATGTTTTCTCTTCTCTACCATCACTTGAATTGGAAAACATTGCGCCTAGAAACGTTGAATTAGATCTAAAAAATGGAGAAAGATCAATAGTATCTCCATGGAATATCCATCGTCTATAAGTTGGGAACATGCCATATTTATACAAATGATGTTCTACGACATCTAATCTATTCCAAATTGACGTTCACACAATTTGAACAAGGACATCTTGTTCTTCCCTCTTCGTCTAAATAATTAGTTGCAATTTCGATAACTTTAACAACACCATTAGAATATTCACTACAAGTTTGATCTCTTAAATTTATTCAACTTTGATTCATAATAAATACAACTATAAGTTAAAAATCAAGGTGTTAGAATCAAGCTTGATGTAAATTGCAAAATATAATGCAAATAATCAAAACCTTATGTATATTGAAAAAATACCACACGATTAAAGTTGTCTTGTTTCTTAATTTTTTGTTATTATTCTAAAGTAACTCTCAAATACATATTAACACACAAAAAGTTCATTCTCCACTTCAATACAAAACATACAATTCAATTTTTAGAAAAACACTCTAATAACCATTGCCACAAAACTCCACTTCTTTGGCTCAAAGCAAAAGTAAACTCTCCATCAAAATTTGAAAACTTATTTACAATCAATAGAGAGAAAAATTCAAGTCTAGTCATTTAGGCATTCAAGTAAATAAGTACATTTAAGTCCCAAAATTTTAAATCATATTACAACCATTGTCGCATCAAGAAAAATAACAATACAAGGGAAGAGTAAAACACATTTATGGAGATTGGGTAAGGTTCACACCAATTTATCTAGTTTTGCTTGTATTTATGTTCAATGAAATTGACTAGTCAATCTGAACTTGGTGAAAAATAAAAATTTATTTTGAAGTATGAAGTTTCAATAGGAAGAAAACATGGAGGAAACACACCCAACAACCATTGCCGATTGAAGAAAAATAACAGTGAAAGGATATGCACTACAAGAAATTCCATTTTCAGTGGCGCACAAAAAACGTCACTAAAGGTTAACAACGCGTCGCTAAAAGTTTTAGCGACGAAAAGGCGTTCGCCACTAGGACTGTCGCAGATTTCGAGTCGGTTAAAGTTTTAGCGACGCAAGCATTCACGCCGCAAAAGAGGATTTTTTAGTGACGTTTGTGCGTTACTAAAGGCTTACTTTTAGTAACATAATTTGTGTCACTATTTATTTTCTATAGTGATGTTTTGAACATGTCACTAAAGGCGATGTTTTAGTGACAAATTGTATTGTTGCTGAAGGGTACTTTGAGACCATTACAAATAGCTTTTGCGACGCGTTGAAGTGTGCCACTAAAAAGTCCTACAGTTTTTTTTATATAAAAATCAATGCTTTTGCGACGTTATCGAATGCGCCAGTAAAAGAATTTTATTACATAAAAAAATAATATCTGATTGATTAATTATATCAACCTATTATCAGATGTCAAACATAATAATTTTAAAAACTTATCACTAAGAACATGCAATAATACCAACTTCATCACAAGAAATATATATCAAGAAACTTCAATATCTTCATAAATAGTTCTAAGTAATGTTAACATAAGTTATAAGCACTAAGTTACATCTAGTTAGTTCCAAGCTATAACCAAGAAGTTACACCTACAAACCAAAAGTATTGTGTACAACAAAAAATTCCTACTTAGACCAAAAGTATGTGCATAACAAAAAATTCCTACTTGGACCAAAAGTATGTGCATAACAAAAAAATATAAGATACTAACCAAACTCTTGTCATATTCATCAGAAGTCCATTGTGCGTCCAATCTGAAAAAGCAATATAACAACATAAATAAGTAAAACATGTAAGCAAAAAATGAAACTTAGGCACTTTAAATATAATATACTCAAGTGGATAAAACTCAAACTTTATAAAAAAGAATGAGAAGGAAGGGGGACATGTCTAAAGCAACAAATTCATTACCATCGAACTCAATAAACGACTTCAAAGCATTATGACACTAGTCAAACAGACGAAACCCAAACATTCTAAAACAATGAGAGGGGAGATGTCTAGCTACATCAAAGACCAAAATCATCACTTTATATCAAACTAATTAAGTTGAAAGAAGGGGGGGGGACCAAAATCATCACAAGAATGAATGTATCATATTCGGACCAAAATCATCACAATAATGAATGTATCATATTCGCATATGCTACTCTAATCCAACACTTTATATCAAATTAATTAAGTTGAAAGAATGAGGGGGGCATACTCAAAGCAAAAAATGAAACTTAGGCACTTTAAATATGTCATACTCAAATGGATAAACTCAAACTTTCTTGTTGACTATCCAATACTCGTTCACATATTTCCCTTTCTAGAAGAGGTTCACTTCCGTCTTGTGATGAAGTTGTTTTTAATTCCACCATCTCATCCTACACCATAATTACATAATAGTATCAATCTATTGTAGGTTAAGAAAAAATTCAACAATGAACATATAACTTTACTTACATATTTCGCTTTTGCCTCATTCACCCACCCATTCTTCTCATTGGAATGCGTGAATTGAAATAATTCAATCTCACTTACTTCCTTACTCTCTTCTTTCTACACGTGACAACCAAAATTATAAATATAAAAAGTATTTATAACTACAATACAAACATAAATGTCGTACCATTTTCTGCTTATGGCGTAAAAATGTTGAAGTTCCACCTCGATGGGTGAATGAAAGTTTAGATCGTGCCTTAGTATTTGCTTCAGATCTACTCTTAAAGTCTTCTCGTTCCCATCGATCACATAAACGAGCCCAATCTGAATCTCGTGCCACTCGTTTGTCACGGTGTTTTCGTGCTTCAACTGGAGAGTCATACTTTTTGTAGCTTTTGTGTAATGAACAACGAAAGTCTCTATACAACACGCTCATCTCATGTTCAAGATAATCTTGTACCAAAGGTTCATTTAAGTCTAGAATGAAGTAATTCTAGCATTAAGAGATAAAACAAATTAGTTTATACTTGGTCTAGAACAAATTACATAGTATTTCCTTAAAACTAAACTTAAATAGCTTACCGAAAGTCTATCTACTATCTGCCTTTTCACCTCTTTCAATACATCTGACCAATGTTCACATTCAAGTGGTACTACCGCTCGTACCACTTTTCCAATTTGAAAGTTTTAATTTGGAGGAGTCCTTACAAATTGGTTTTCTATCTTCAAAGTCAATTGTAATTCGAATGGGACCATTTGTTTGGACATATTTCTCAAGTCCAACCCCTTTAGTTGCTCCTCGGCCTTTTGTTTTTGTACTAGAACCTACATAAGAAATATTAATATTAATACATCTAATGTTGGAAGAAAACTAGAAGATTTAACATAGAAATGAATACATACTTTGAATGTCTGAATCTATGGACACCACTTCTTGCTCACCAATACTATTTTTTATTAGAATTGTTTGCTTCGTTCACATTTGAAGATGACATACTACGATTTCCCGGTCCAAAATTTCTTGACGATATCCTACAAAATGTTTTGATGCATAAATATAACTATAAACATTAAAGTAAGTGAACAAACAATGTACAATTCAAATAGATGCATAAATAAAATCATAGTTAGTTATGTATAACCTTGGCGTAGTATGACTAAAAGTTAGTAGCTATCACAATCTTCGTCACTCATTGACTCATCGCTAGAATTATTTAAATCAAAATCTTCTTCATCAACCAATGCTTCATCGGTTGAGACTTCTTCATTACTTTGTGCAATAATGTCTTCTTGGTCTTCGATGATCGAAGGTTCAACATCTTCTCTATTAAAAGTTTGTGAATCTAGGTTATGTTCAACTCTAGGATAACATGTAGATATGGTTTCATTCGATGTTACTTCTAGTTCATTACTTTTTATTTTTGGAATATCCCACACATGTCTTGGTTGAATTTGTTGAACTATTTTTCAATCTTGACCAAGTTTGTAATCATCTACGTAGAAGACTTGTGCTGCTTGACTTACAAGGATGAAAGACTCATCTTTCTACCATCGGTTACGAGTATTTATTGATGTAAAGCCATCAAATATGTTAATTCTATGCTTCCTCAAACTAGTATCATACCATTCACACTTAAAAAGCACAACTGCCTTCATGCAAATGTATTGTAGCCTTATAATTTCATGTAGTTTGCCATAGAAAAATATTTGTCCTGTTTCATCACCACCTGACACCATTACTCCACTATTCTGAGTGGTCCAACGACTATCACGATCTTTAGGTGAAATCGAACTCCATTTGCTATACACCTGCTATAAGAGCGAGCACAATCATTCGGACCACAAGCAAGGGCATACAAATCATCGGATATGAATTTATCACAATGCAACCTTTGGGCCTAATAAAAAAGGCATTGCTTAATGTAACAAAAAATTGTATAACCCAAGGACAACCATAAAAAAAAAACATATCTTTGCTTTGAACCAAGTAGGGAATTCTAATTGTTGTCTCTTAAACAGATCACCATTTCCATTACTCGATTCAAGGATCCTCATATGCTCCCTATGTTTTGCAAGTTCGTGTAACCTTTTAGTCATATTTAAAATATTAAAAATGAATTTAAGCAAAGTGATACGTACTGAAGATAAGGTTCCACTTCATCACAGTTGTTTAGAATATACCAATGTGATTTCTCTAACTCATCGGTGTTAGTTGTCGAAATACGACACCACCTAACCACCTTATGTGTTGAGAGAAAATTGATAGACCACAATTGTTGATCTCCTCATCATCAATGTCATCATTATTTCGATCCCCTCTATTAAACCTTGTTTCAATGCCACGAAATACATAGAACAAAAGTTCAAGGATTCATTTATGACATAAGTTTCTGCAATTGAACCCTTAGGTCAAGCTTTGTTACTAACATATTGTTTCAAATAACGCAAACTCCTGAGACAACATGAACAAAATTACATATGTCGGAATCCTACATCATAAAAGTAATAGCAATAAAGAATTCACATACCTTTCGATTGGATACATCCAACTATATCCAACAGGTCCAACAATTCTTGCTTCCCACGGCAAATGGACAGCTAAATGGACCATCACGTCAAAAAAAGCTGGTGGGAAGATCTTTTCCAACTTACATAAAATGAGTACTATATCATCTTGCATTTTGTCTAGTTCTGATATGCTCAAAGTTTTTTTACATAGAGCATGGAAGAAATTTGACAACTCTGATATAGTAGTAGAAATGTCCTTACGTAGATATGGTCGAATGCTAATTGGGAGAAACATGACAATCATGGCTCTTTAAACCATATATTTTGTCTTCCTTCAAATTAACACAACGAGATATGTTGGATACAAAACATCTGGAAACTTCACACACTTCAAGAACATACAAAAGTTAACTTTTTCAGCAGCAGTTAACGTGTAGGAAGCATGAGGCTTTACACGTTTATTTCCAATCTCTTGTATGTGAAGCTCCTTTCTTATTTTCAAGTTAGCTAGATCCTCACGAGCTTTAATGGTGTCTTTAGTCTTTCCATCAATGTTCAATATCGTACCTACCAAGTTATCATAAATATTTTTCTCAATATGCATCACATCTAGTTTATGACGTAGTTTATGGTTTTGCCAATAAGGAAGATTGAACAAAATGCTTTTTTTAATCCAATTGTGCTCACAATTTGTCCTTTTTCGTTTGATGTCACATCTTGTAGGATTCTTGCTCAACAGTGGAAAACTTATAGAATTCAATTGATTTATAATATCTTGTCCAGATAAAATATTTAGACTTACTCGTAATTCTTGTTTTCCATCATGTTGCCTACTTTTACGCCATGCATGTGTTCGTAGATATCTACGATGTCCCATATAACAAATTTTTCTCTTTAGTCCCATTGAGTTTGTATCAACATTGCAAACCGGGCATGCTTTATAACCTTTTTTTCTCCAACCAGATAAATCACCATAAGCTGGAAAAACATTTATTGTCCACAATAGTGCAGCTCAGAGTTGGAAGAAAGAAGCACTGAAACTATCGTACGTTTGAATATCATCCACTCATAACTCATTTAGCTCATCTATCAATGGTTGTAAGTAAATATCAATTTCTTTGCCAGGAGACCTTGGACCAGGGATGAGTAAAGATAGAAAAGTGAATGGTGCTTTTATACACTTCCAAGGAGGCAAGTTGTATGGAATGAGTATTACTGGCCACATGTTGTATGATGTGCTCATGTTTTCAAATGGATTAAACCCATCCGAAGAAAGTGCTAATCTGACATTTCGAGCATTTGAAGCAAAACAAGGATATTGTTCATCAAAATGTTTCCAACCCTCAGCATCAGCAGGATGTCGAAGTATACCTTCAGTTTCACACCTCTTATCTTTGTGGCACCTCATATCCTCTGCGGTATGTTTTGAAAGAAATAATCTTTGCAACTTTGTCTTTAGTGGAAAATATCTTAGCACCTTATGTGGAATTTGTTTCCCCTTTCTATCATTCAACCTATATCTAGACTCTCCACAATGCGGACATTTGTCAAGTGATGCATAATCTTTCCAAAATAAAGCACAATAAAATTTGCACACATGAATTGATTCATATCCCATCCCTAGGTCACGTAGTCTCTTCTTAGCTTCATAGTAGGAGGCAGGTAGTTTCACACCATTCGGAAAGGCTTCATTTAATAGTTCAAGCAACATATCAAAGGATTTGTAACTCCAATGATTAAGTACCTTAATGTGCATAAGTTTCACTAAAAAATTAAATGAAGTGAACTTTAGACATCCCGGATATAACTCCTCTTCTATTTCAGGAAACATTCCACTTATTTTATCGGACTCATCTTGCTCGTTTGATTCTCTTCTACATTCTTCAAACATTGGCCCATGTAGATCATGAATCATCTCTACCATCTCATCATCCATAGTATCTCTAACTCCAATGTTTTCTCTAAGATTTACATTCTCTTCTCTACATTCACTTACATTTGAAAACGTTGCACCTAGAAACCTCGAATTAGACCTTAAAAATGGAGAAAGATCAACAGCATCTCCGTGAAATATCCATCGCTTATAAGTCGGGGACATACCATATTTATACAAATGACGTTCTATAACGTCTAATCTAATTCAATTGACATTCAAACAATTTGAACAAGGACATCTTGTTCTTTCCTCTTTGTCTCAATGATGAGTTGCAATTTCGATAAAGTTAGCAACACCATCAAAATATTCACTAAAAGCTCGATCTTTTAAATTAATCCAACTTCGATCCATAATAAGTACAACACTTAAAGTACCTAAGTTAGAAATCCATGTGTTAGAATTAAAGCCATATGTAAATTGCTTAATAATAAAGTATACAATCACACATTCGAAAGAACAACAATTACACTTAGAAAAAGAAAGAGCAATCAAAACAACAACTTCTAAAACCTAAAATCAAGATTCGTATCATGTCAATAAAAATTATATTGTTGTTGTTCTTTAACAACAACAATCTAAACTCACAACTTCATTCCTAGAAGTGAAAACACAATAATAAAACAAATATTCAATGAGACATTACTTAAATCTAATTAACAAAACAAATATTCTACAAGACATTACTTAAATCTAAACATCAATCAAGACTATGCAAACACTACAAGGATAAAACCTAATCTTAAAACTAATTAAGAGAATAAATATTCAACAAATCAAAATCCAAATACACCGCCTACAAATTTTAAAAATTAAGAATCTCACTGGAATGTCTTGGGTTGTCGTGGGTGTGGAGCAGAAGTACTCAAGGAACTTCAGGCAGATTCGTCGCGAGAAGTAGCTGGTCGTGGTTCGTCCGACCTGGTTCGTTGTGGTTCGTCCCACCCTCAGAGTGATTCGTGCAGATTCGTCGCCGTAAATCGTTTGACCTGGTTCAGCGTGGTTCGTCCAACCTGGTGAACCGTCATCGTACAAATTCTGCCTGGTGAAGCGTCGTTGTCGTGCAGATTTGTCGCTGGCCACCTCAATTCGTGCTGATGGGTAGTGCCGTGGAAGAGAGCCGTGAAGGATTGGAGGTGGAGATGGGTTTTCGGGTTGGTAATGGGTAGGGGGAAGGGTTTTTTTTAATTAAAATTGTTTAATGAAAAAAAGAGGAGGGAGATAATGGGGGGAAATTTTTGGACTTTTAGCAACATCTATTTTTGTTGCTAAAGCTATCACACTTTTAGTG
Source organism: Cucumis melo (assembly GCF_025177605.1). NCBI lineage: Eukaryota > Viridiplantae > Streptophyta > Magnoliopsida > Cucurbitales > Cucurbitaceae > Cucumis > Cucumis melo. Next base: position 8,515,438 of record NC_066867.1, on the reverse strand, counting down.
ACATTATTATTGTGTTGCTAATTCTTTTAGTGACGCAAGTTTAAAATGTGTGGCTAATAATAATCTTTTGTGACATATTTTTTTTTGCGTTGCTATAAATGACTTTTACTGACAAAAGTTTGTTACGTCACTAAAAATTTGTCACTAAATAGCAATTTTCTTGTAGTGATGTAATTGAAACACAAAATTACAAATAAAGAGAAAAGAGAAGCAAACCGTTCTGGAGCTGTGAGACGGAATGGGTCATTGTGGGTAGAGAAACTATGTGGGTCACCTTCGAATGGAGCCATTCATGTAGGCATTTCAAATGCGCTTGAGTTGTCATTTGTTCGACGTGGAACATGGATCGTCGTTCGCGTGTCAGGTGGGTGTGGGTTGGTATTCTCGTGGATCACTAAAGAAATGGCCGTCGTTCGTTCATCGTGAGTCACCCATCGTCGTCCGTTCGCAATGGGATACCGTCTGCCGTCGAAAAATAGGGAATTTATGGTTGTCAGCCGAAACTTGGAAGTGGATGGTGGATTTGTATGCTCGTGAAGATGGAGAGAAATTGGGGAGAGAGTGATTTTTTCTTATATTAATTATTTAATGAAAAGGGGCCGAAGAGAAATTAAAAATAAAGGGAAAAATTTGGGAATTTGGTAAAGTTTTAGCAACATACATGTTTGTTGCTAAAACTATTTAATGTTTAGTGACATTATTGTCGTTTTACTAATTCTTTTAGTGACGCGGATTAAAAACGTGTTTCTAATAATAGTAATATTTCGTGACAATTTTCTTTTTTGCGTTGCTATAAACAATCTTTTACTGACAAAAATTACTTATGCCACTAAAACTTTGTCACTAAATAATGAATTTCTTATAGTGATGTACTTACATGTACACCACTAAAAGTTATAAAAATTGCAACACGGACCATACTTGTCAAAAAAAAAAAAAAAAAAGGTTTAAAAGGGTCGTCCCCAGAGACGCAATCGATCTTAGTAAAAAAGTAGTGGATTTAGTTTTGAGGAAAATTGGTTATACTTTGAGGATTTTGAAAAGAATATTAAAAATTAGAATCAACGCAGAGAAGGAAAACCAAACAATCAACACAAAGAAGCTGACTTGTGATCCATAATGATTGCAGCTGAAAGAGAGATATGTTGAAGAACCCTTCGAGGAGGATGAGATGTACTACTGGAAATAAAAATTGTAGGAAGACTGTATAAATGGGAAGACAAATATACAAAATGGTCCCATCTTCGTCCGACCCAACACAAAGAGACCCATTAAGACTGCTTGCTCACAAGATGGAAATGGCACATTGGTGGACATGGAAGAGTTCAGTGACTGACAATGTTGCAAACGTTTTGAGAGTTGATATCGCGTACAATTGCAAAACCATGGATTTATTAGTCCTTTTCCTGAGGAAATAGCGAAGAATACACATCCTTTTTTAAAACTCATGATTTTGAATGGGTTAAATGTTTTGTTTTTCCGGCATTATTGGGATGTGGGACTTGATAAGGTTGAATTGTGCTTTAAATATTCTGAATATGGATGCTGGAGTTGGGGATCTTAATTATGCCACAATTGTTCTTTTCCCCATAGGAAACTATCAAACATCAATAAGGAACTTTTATCCTATTAGTTTTTGCAATATTGTTATCTTCAAGATCATAGCCTAACGCTTTGGCCAACTGACCGAAGGGTGTTATGGATCGTACGTCTCCATACCAATAAGCAAGCACTACAAGAAAAACAGTCTATGATAGTTTACTAAAAACGCTATCGTAGACATTTTATAGCATTTTACCAAAAGTCGTAACAATCTACGTTGTTAAAAGTCTGGATTTTTAATAGCGTTTTATAAAAGCGCTATAAAAAGTATGCATTTTGGAAAGCTTATAAAAACAACTTTTTAATAGTATATTTTTCTATTTATATAATTTATGATAGCATTTTTTTAAAGCTATGAAAAACATGTTATAGCAAGTTTAAAAAGTTGTTGATTGTTTATAATAGCAATTTTTAACAAATATAAACATTTAGTCATACCTTTAAATAAAAGCTATAATAATATAGTATTTTCACATATTTTATCTATAATAAACTTTTTTAAATATCAATATTCAATTCCAAACATCAGCATACAATATACTGCCAATTATGTGAATGAAATTGATTTAAAAGGTAGTTAATGTCTCATACATTGTTAGCTAATAAAAAATCAAATAACAAAAGATTATCAATTAATAAAAGATACATCAACTCTAATTAGCAACTATGCAATGTTCACAAAATACAAAATTCATCAAGTGTTGAGGATTATATAACGTCATGGAATTGAACTTCATCTTTGAACAAAGACACCAACCAAGTGGTTTCTTCAAGCTGCCTCTGCAAATTCTAACTCTCAGCTTGCCAAAATCAAAGACAGTATGGTAGTGGCCCATGAAGACATCTCCCAAGATCCTGTCACCAACAAAAACAGGTTCTTAATGAAAGGAAATTATACTTTGAATTATGCTGAAAGCAGAATCAATGGTTAAGACATACAACAGAGGGGTCACGAGGAGGAGGAATATCAAATGTTGTGAATCTACTAATGCACTGAGCTACAACACCCTCACACACCTTGAGAATATACTATTCACATTGCTTGCCACTTCAGAGAGAGTTGGTAGAAACAAGTAGTGTAATATTGAAAAAACATTAAACAAGCATATAAATACCAACCTCGAGCAATTTGATACAGAAGAAAAAAGTTCTAGATATATTCAATGAGCGAAAGGTGTTCCAACTTATTGATTCAAAAAGTATCATGCAACGTGGTAACATATGTAAAGCCAGTGAAGTTGCAAATTACAAGAAAGAAAAAGTTTTAAGTCTAAGTACGCACAGTTGGACCAGTCAAAAGTGAAGTTCCAGAATCTGCAATTGCTCAACATCCACTTTGTAATATCCTGAATTAACAATTTTCTTTAGTCAAAAGCACATAAATGCATATTTAAAAATCATCCCATATTACAAGAATAAAATAAAAAGAGAGAAAAACTCTACTTTTTTTTTTATATTCTACTCACTTTAGATGTATTATAATTAATAATCGATTTGGAAACACACCAGTTGGTTCACCAACTATGCGAACATCACCCATGTCAAACTACAAATCAAAAAGAAAATATGAACCGGGAGGCATGAGATGACTACTTTGAAACCAACATGCCAATAACCTTTCTATGTGACAGGAACATAAGTATACTTGCCCCTATAATGCTTTGGGTCAAACCTTCCAAACACAATTTCGCCTCCTTCCTCCTCCTCAGAATTTCGATTAAGCCTGACAGGAACAAATGATGTTCAACGACATCTAATCTATTCCAAATTGACGTTCACACAATTTGAACAAGGACAACTTGTTCTTCCCTCTTCGTCTAAATAATTAGTTGCAATTTCGATGACTTTAGCAACACCATTAGAATATTCACTACAAGTTTGATCTCTTAAATTTATCCAACACTATGGTTCATAATAAATACAACTATAAGTTAAAAATCAAGGTGTTAGAATCAAACTTGATGTAAATTGCAAAATATAATGCAAATAATCAAAACCTTATTGCAAAAATATCACACGATCAAAGTTGACTTATTTCTTAATTTTTTGTTATTATTCTAAATGAACTCTCAAATACATATTAACACAGGAAAAGTCCATTCTCCACTTCAATACAAAACCTACAATTCAATTTTTAGAAAAATGCCCTAATAATCATTGCCACAAAACTTCACTTCTTTGGCTCAAAGCAAAAATAAACTCCATCGAAATTTGAAAACTTATTTTCAATCAATAGAGACAAAAATTCAAGTCTGATCATTTAGGCATTCAAGTAAATAAGTGCATTTAAGTCCCAAAATTTTAAATCATATTACAACCATTGCTGCATCAAGAAAAATAACAATACAAGGGAAGAGTAAACACATTTATGGAGATTGGGTAAGGTTCATGCCAATTTATCTAGTTTTGCTTGTATTTATGTTCAATGAAATTGACTAGTCAATCTGAACTTGGTGAAAGATAAAAATTTATTTTGAAGTATGAAATTTCAATAGGAAGAAAACATGGAGGAAACACACCCAACAACCCTTGCCAATTGAAGAAAATAACAATGAAAGGATATGTAATTGAAACACAAAATTACAAATAAAGAGATCAAAAGAGAAGCAAACCCTCCTGGAGCCGTGAGACGGAATGGGTCACCGTGGGTAGAGAAACTATGTGGGTCACCTTCGAATGGAGCCATTCATGTAGGCATTTCATATGCGCTTGAGTTGTCATTTGTTCGACGTGGAACATGGATCATCGTTCGTCGTGCGTCACTAACAGTCGTTCGCGTGGGTAATTTAGGTGGGTGTGGGTTGGTATTCTCGTGGATCACTAAAGAAAGGGCCGTCGTTCGTTCATTGTGGGTCATCCATCGTCGTTCGTTCGCTATGGGATACCGTATGCCGTCGAAAAATAGGGAATTTATGGTTGTCAGCCGAAACTTGGAAGTGGATGGTGGATCTGTATGCTCGTGAAGATGGAGAGAAATTGGGGAGAGAGTGATTTTTTTCTTATATTAATTATTTAATGAAAAGGGGCCGAAAGAAATTAAAAATAAAGGAAATTGGGGAGAGAGTGATTTGTATGCTCGTGAAGTTGCAGATTACAAGAAAGGAAAATTTTTAAGTCTATGTACGCAAAGTTGGACCAGTCAAAAGTGAAGTTCCAGAATCTACAATTGCTCAACATCCACCTTTGTAATATCCTGAATTACAATTTTCTTTAGTCAAAAGCACATAAATACATATTTAAAAATCATCCCATATTGTAAGAATAAAAGAAAAGGAGAGAAAAACTCTCCTTTCCTTTTTATATTCTACTAACTTTAGATGTATTATAATTAATAATTGATTTGGAAACACACCAGTTGGTTCACCAACAACCAACTTTGAGAACATCACTCATGTCAAACTACAAATTAAAAAGAAAATATGAACCGGAAGGTATGAGATGACTACTTTGAAACCAACCTGCCAATAACCTTTCTATGTGACAGGAACATAAGTATGCTTGTCTTTATAATGCTTTGGGTCAAATCTTCCAAACACAATTTCGCCTCCTTCCTCCTCCTCAGAATTTCGATTAAGCCTGGCTCCTTAACAAGATCTTGTTCAACCATATACATGAGAAGAATAGTACAACGCCCCATTCAAGCCTCTATGACTAAAAGGAACTTTAAATTATGAACAAAAACTAAATGAATAATTAAGTTTATACATCGGTAACTACAAATGTTTCTAAAAAATCATATAAACATTAACACATACCAATAGTTTTTTTTTGTTCCAAGGGTATCAACAATAAAATTCTTCAAATGTATGTTATACCAAAATGCCAATTCACATATTACATCTCTTTAATTGAAATTTCTACATATAACATACCTTACATTATTCAACCCTCTGAAAATCATTTGTAGCTGAGGATGATTTTCTTTGAGCCTATACCACCAAATAAGGACAGAAAGAAAAGAAGTCATCAATAGAATGACCATGAGTTAAGAGAAAAATATCGGACCATAAATGGAACTAGATAGGCACATAGAAATTATAGACTTTTTTTCCTCCTATAATACAATACAGATAAGCATATACTGATAACAAAGATAAAAGAAACAAATAATCCCCCTACAAACATATATTATCTTTGAGGAGAAGACTTACCTTAGTTAAAACCACAAGACAATTGTCATAATAACTGTGAGTGGATAAGGAAATAATAAATTGTCAAACCATCAAACACTAAGAAATATGTGCTATCAATTAGAAATAATTTAGGATTAATGTGTTATCAATTACACAACCAAGTATGTAAGCAACATAAGGACAAATAACAAACAAGGGCAGTACAGTGGTTTAGAGACCAATCAATAGTTTCATTTGTCGCTTTTATAATAATTTTCCAACGAAAAATCCTCATAAGCTTGGAACCACCTAATAATGTGCTCAAATGTAACCATAAGCAAAAAATGAGTGATCCTAAAATTCATATGACAAGCAAAAGTCATCAACTAGCTACCACCAAATAACAGTAATATGACTAGATTTAGTTTTGTCCAACATCAAGAAAATAAAATAGATCAAGACAAAGGGAATTATGGTGCAAAATATGTTGCAAAGGTAAGAAGTTTCTGAAAAAGGGTACTGCTCAATAATCTAAGAATTATAACATATATGGTATATGGTTCCTCTGTGCGGAAGGAAGAATTATAAATTAAACAAGCAAGTCTGGCAAATCTGGAGTTAGTAAAAATGGTCAATAAAAAACACCAGATAATTGAATTGGTTTTTATAGAAGGAAATGTGTGTAGTTACCATTTTCTTGAACAAATTTTTGAAGTAATCGACAAGCCTTTACAAGAATCCAAAAATTATCGATGTGTTTTGCATTTCAGAAAAAGAGTAGTTGGTGGAAAAACTCTAAATTAGGACTAAAACAATGCCTAAGTTGAAGTGACAATTCGAGATTAAATATATATATATAATGATCAGATTAAAAGTCAATATCTACAATTATTATTATTGATTGTACAAATAACGTCAAGAAAACTAGAGGAACTCGATTGAAATGGAAGGCAACAAGAAAAGGAAAAAGACTATTTACATTCTAGAAACAATCATATAAAGATCTTAAGTTCTACCTGTCAAATTTCTCACAATGTTTTCCATAAGTATCGTGAAATTGCTCTTGCACTCTAAAACGTGCAGCTTCAGAGCCCTTTCTCCTTCTGAAGCATTTTTGTGGAAATAAACTAGTCAAAATAAAGATTATGAGATAAACAGGTGACTTGACATGATGAAAACCCCACAAATCAAATCTATTTAGTAAATTAAAATCCATACCATTAGAGCTACATTCAAGGGTATATTAAATAACAAGTAGAATATAAAATATGAAATGAATAATCTTGCTTCAAGAGGAGGGAGGGAGGGGAAGAAAGAACAGAATCCTATTCGAGAAGAAGTACATTTTTTGCTCTTTATGCAATTATACATGAATATTGATGAAAGTCAGAGATTTCTTATCGGCTTTGAAAACAATAGGTAAATATCAGGACTAAGCAAAACAAGGATATTCCAACCACGCCAGAATCTACCGTGACAAAGATCTGCGGTCTTGATACATTTCAAATTTAATCATTTTATATGCCCTTTTCTACGTGGATATCCATATATCTCCAACTTGAAATTCTAAGATATAAAATATGGCAAAACCCAAACCAAGTATAAGATGGAGTCTTTGATTGGTTTTAATTTGATATAGAATTGAGTCTATCTGGGAAGTACCTGTCCCTTCTTAAACTAACGTCAGTCTAGATCAAATCTCTTCCTACTAATACTTAATCCATAAGACCTTCGCTTAAAGAGATAAGTTGGTTAAATTCCCATCAAATATTAAAGGAAAAGAGTTCTACATTCTATTTCCTCCTAAAATGAAATGACGGAAAGCTGGAAAGCGTAACTGATCATCATTATTTTGTTACTAGAAGCAGAAGACAATTGAGGCGCACCAAGTTTCAGAAGAGTAGCCTTAGTTTTAATAATATACTTGGCAAAATTAGAACAACGTTTTCCTCTTCATATAAATGCATATTATCACATAAATTTCTAGGACTGATAGATGGCAAAACAGAACAAAGTAAATGAGATATATTTCAAATAGAAAAAGTAGCTCCAAACGCTTGTGAGGCCAAACATTGTAGATATTAAATTAAATATATTGTCAAAGTATATACTTCAACTAATTAATTCTTTGTTCTTTGTGTTACTTATCGAAAGTGACGACAATGAGAGCTCAAATGAAGCCGAGACAAAGCCATCTAAAATAACAACTGTACACAAACAACTAAGCAAGTCTGAGAGAGGAACAAAATGAAGCTAATACACAAACAACTAAGCAAGTCTGAGAGATGAAGCCAAGAAATAGAGAAAATGGTGAAAGTGAAAGTGATGACGTGGTAAAGAAAGTCGAGAAATAAAGAAAGTTACTTACCGGCGACCAGAAGTGACGACAAAAGAGTCAAAAGTAGCTTCTCCTAAGATGTTCAAGTGACGTCGTCGTCGGTTGAATGGCAGCCGAGAGAGGGAGGGTATCGCGGTGTCGATTGTAAGAGGGGCGAGGGTTTTGTTAGGCAGTCACACGGGAATTTTTTTGGGTTTTTTGGGCGGAATTTTTCCCCTCTTTTCTTTCTTTCCAATAGCTCATTGTAAATGGGCTATCATGCAAAGCTATTAAAAAAGTTCATTTTGTTGCGTGAAGTTGAAATATTTGTTGTGGTTGCTTTCAAATTAGATATGAACAAGACTTATGATAAGGTGTAACGGAGCTCTCTTTAGTATGTGACAGAAAGGATGAAGATGGGTTGTTGCTAGTGTTGGATTCAACTGATTGTGCAGTGCGTTGAGACAATCTTCTTTTATGTTTTCTTAAATTGAATTGGTCAACAACAATTTCGTCCATCTCGACGTTTTCAATAAGGGATCCTCTTTTATCCTATCTATTCCTTATTTGCTCAAAAAGGTTTTTAGATTTTATTTTGTGGAGGAAGAAACCGTTTCTTCAGGTTTTTTAGTCAACTTTCATTGTTCTTCTATTTTCTCACATCTTTTTACTTTTTTTCTTTCAGATGATAGCCTTTTGCTCAAGAGCGGAAGGAGTCTATGTGGTAAGTGATTATAGTGTTCCAAGAAATGTATGAGCAGACCTTATGCCTAACTATAAATTTAAGTAAGTTTATGTTCATGACCAACAAAACTATACCATAACATAAATGGTCAAAAAAATTGAAAGTAATCTGTTTCTCTTGGAGTAAGTATCATGTTTTCATGAATATTAAGAATAGGTGATGACTATAAGTGATATTATGTTAAATTGATAAGGTCTATTACAAGCATATGTTGTCACAAATTATACACTCTAAGGTGTATTGTTCCAAATACTGTATCTAACGAGACTAACAAACAACTGCAATTCTTTTTAATTAGCACAATATTTGCAATATGAACCATGTATAATCGGTAAAAATAGGTGAATATTTAGTTGATTTCAAAGAATAAAAGTAAATAAAATTTGACACTAGGCATTAGAGCTAAAGTTTTGATCCATAGACAATTTAATTACCTTAAGCTAAGTGACCGAATCTCGATCTCATCACATTATATGAGTAATGAACAACTTCTATCTTATCATTGTTTCACAAGTTCTTTTAGAAGACTAGGTAGTCGATCCTATATCTCTATAAATAACTAAATGTTAGATGAATTCCTGCAATCTTAAGTCCCACGATGTGTCTATGTCTAAGGTCACGAATAACTCCTTGAAAGAGTTATCTTTCTCAACTAAATCATGTTAGCTCTAGGTATTTAATGCTCTATCTTAGTGTCTTGACAAGTAAACGAGCAATTGACACCTCCAAGCGGTTTATGATACTTTCAGTGTTAAAATAGAGGAGTTAACAAGCAAACGAGATGACAAGGATTGAGTCTATTAGTTTGAGTGATCCCACTTCCTTTATTTGTTTATTTTATTATTTTTCTGTTCAGATTGGATTGTTGGGATGTCAACTAGTTGGTTGTGATGGTTCCTATTTTTTTTTTCAGGTTGTTGGATATTGTGTTCCTTATTTTCTTGTTTGGTTTGGCATTATGGTGGTGTGTGATTCTAAGTCTTTTGAAAAAGTTCAATTGTTGTTGTGTGTGACGTAATTAATATATAGCGAAACTTTGGTGAGAAAGATAACTCTTGATTGATAGTTTGGTTGATGTATCAAAGGTGCTTGATAATACCATTGCAAGTGGATACAGATTAAGCGGGAGTAACTCTCTTGTTGTTATGAAAATGGTTTCTATATAATTTATATTCTGATGTTCAAATCAGCTTATGTACAACATATTGAGTTATGTAAAGTTGTACCTTTGAGTCATAATATTGTAGTCATGAAATATTACACAAAGCAATATATGATCTCTTATCATGGATCAAGGGTTCCCCAGATGTAGATGTTATGTCAGCAAACTAGGTTAACAAAGTCTGATGTTCTTTCTATGGTGTTTATGTATTTCCTGAGTTATTCTTCCAATTATTAATACACGATACAACAAACAATACAACAATAACTAAGTGTGTGTTTTCTCATTTGGTATCAGAGTGGGTTACGAATATTTTTGGCATCATGGAACCAATTCAAGAAGGAAATTCAACTACCAAACCTCCTGTTCTTGATGGATCTAATTATGCTTACTAGAAAGCAAGGATGCCAACATTTTTCAAGTCTATTGACAGAAAAGTCATGGATTCTATTGTAACAGGATGGGAACATCCAACTGTGATAAATCCTACTGAAAAGGTGTCTTTCAAACCCGAGAATTATGTGGTCAAATGCTTAAGATGAAGCTTCGCTAGGAAATTCTCGTGTCCTGAATGCTATTTTTAATGGGGTGGATCAAAATGTGTTTAAGCTCATTAACACATGTATCTTAGAGGTGGCTTATGAAGGAACTTCTAAGATGAAAATGTCACAATTGCATATCTTGACATCAAAATTTAAAGCACTAAAATGTCTGATGATGAGTTGATTACCAAATACAATGTTCATGGTCTTGATATAGCAAATGAGTCATTTGCTCTTGGAGAAGATTTCAGATACTAAACTTTTACGAAAAGTTCTGCGATCCCTTCCTCAACGCTTCAGCATGAAAGTAACTGTTATAGAAAAAGCGAATGATGTTACAACGATGAAACTCAATGAACTTTTTACGTCGTTGACGATTATTAAATTGAATTTAGGAGATGGTGATCCCAAATGTAAATCTATGGTTGATTTTTAGTCTGTAAATGTGGATGTGTCCCAACTACAGAAAGAACATGTGAGTGGAGAAAACTTACCTATCTATCGCTCTTCTTACTAAGCAAGTGTCCAAGCTCAAAAGTCAGTTTCACAAGCATATGGGAAATTATTGAAATCAAAATAACCGAGATTTTAGTAGTACATCCTCTTCATATTCCAACAGCACTTCTAGTTCAACAAATAACTTTAGTTTGAATAAGAGTAAGGAGAATGATAGAGGAGAACAGTCATTAAGATCTTCCAAAGGTGAATGAAGTCTCAGGTGTCATGATTACGAAGGTTTTGAGCACTATCAAGCTAAATGTGCCAGTTTTCTTAAATGTAAGAATAAAAGTCTAGCTATCACTTTGTGAGAGATGATGAAACATCCTCTGCTAATGAGTCCAAAGAATTTGGAAGAGCCCTTATCAATCTTGTTGCTTCAGTTGAACCTAATGAAGATGATTGTTCCAGTGCACAAATTGAAATGTGATGATAATGATGAATCATCACACCTTGCTACTTCAGGGTGTAATAATTTCTACTTAAAGTGGGAAGAAGATCAAGTGGTTCTGGAACAACAAAATTATAGGATACAAGCTCTGATGGAAGACAACCATTGTCTTATGTCAATGATTGCTACTCTAAAATTTGACCTGGAAGATGTACGTTATCAATTTGATTCTCTTTCTAAATAAGTAAAAATACCTACTCTAAGAACCTAGATGTTGGACAATATCTTAAATGATGGAAAAATTCAGACGTGATAAGAAAGGTTTGGGTTTTTCTAGGAAAAGTTCTACTTCTGAAAAATATTTTACTGCTTTTGTTCATGCCTCAAGCAATGTTGACAACATTAAAGAAGAACCAGTACTTAAGGAAGAAGGTTTCATTGTTAAAACCAATATACAAATAACATCTAAAAGGTAGATATGTCATTTTTGTGGTCAGCCTAGATACATACGACCATATTGTTAGTTTGCATGGGTATTACTCAAATAGAAGATTCTTCGTAAAGAATGTCTCAGAATTTAAGTCTAAATGGAGAGCGAAGAGTAAAGACGAGTGTACTAAATGTCATGTTATTTTTACTTCTATACATTCATCAAGATCAAAAGATTGGTATTTTGACAGTGGCTATTCCAGACATATGACTAATAATTCTTCATTCTTCAGTACTAATTTTAAAGAATGCAATAGTGGATATGCCACGTTTGGAGATGGAGTTAAAGGTAAAGTGCTTGGTAAAGAGAACATTAGTAAACCTGGTTTGCCATGCCTTCAAGATGCCAGATTAGTAAAAAGTTTATCTGCAAATCTGATCAATATCAGTCAACTATTCGATCTAAGATTTTTCTATCAGCTTTAATAAGAATAAATGTGAGGTTTTTTATAATTAGACTAATAGTGTTATCCTAAGTGGAACCTGTCTCTTTGATGATTGTTATCACTGGGACTCGGAGATTTCTATTTTCAATATTACAAAATCAGATAAAGTAGAATTATGGCATAAACGTCTTGGACATATCAATCGCTCTTCCATATGAAAGACCATTGGAGCTGAAGCAATTCTTAGAATTCTCATTTTGAAATCTGACGCTCAACTTTTGCAATGAATGTTTGGCAGAAAAATAGATCAATGCATCTCATAAGTCGACTGGTCAATGTACAATAAACCATGTTCTTGAACTCTTACACATGGATCTGATAGGTCCTATGCAAGTTGAAAGTCTTTATGGTAAACAATATTCCTTTGTATGTGTTGATGATTTTTCACATTATACTTAAGTGAAATTTTTCACATTAGACTTATAGAGTTTGTTGTGCTCTATGTCTTCAATTACAACAAGAGCAAGACAAAGCTATTGCTTGTATTCGCAGTGATCATGGTCGTAAATTTGAGGATATGGCCTTTGATGACTTCTGTGTGCTAGCTTCTGAAGGCATCTTTTATGAGTTTTCTGCTCTGTTGACTCTACAGCAAAATGTTGTTGTTGAACATAAATGCAAAACTTCGTAGGAGATGGCTCGAGTTATATTACATGTCAAGGCTCTCCCTCTACATTTATTTGCAAAAGCTTTAAATATTGCATGTCACATTCATAATTGCATCTCTTTATGTCCTGGTATTACTGTGATAAGTTATGAGCTTTGGAAGGGATGAAAGCCAAATATCAAGTATTTTCATGTATTTGGTAGTACATGTCATCTTCTGGGAGATAGGAAGTTTCATAGCAAATGGGACTCTAAGTCAGACAGAGAAATTTTTCTTGGTTACTCCACAAATTGAAGAGCATACAAAGTGTACAATCAACATTCCAGGACTATTATGGAATCTATTAATGTGGTTGTTAATGATTGAAGCATTGACAAAAGTTTAGGCCATCATGATGTTGATGATGTTTCTTTTTTTGAAACAAATACGCATTCATTTTCTCAAAATTAAAATTACATTTGAATTTATCTCCGATCAAAGTTTGACTTATAAAATAAAAAGTCAACCGTTTGACTTTTTACAACTTTGACAATTTCAATCATTTCCTAGCTTTCGAATATGAATCTGCATTCATATATTTCAAATTTTAAATTATATTTAAATATAAAGTTCTATCTCAAAACTGATAATCAATTGTTATATCACATATACCTGTTAGTTTCTCTTTCTTTGCCTAATTCTAACTATTCGAACTAATCCAACATACTGTTTTAAGTCAATCTCATAAGAGTTAGTAGGAGAATCTAATTAACCTATTGATTATGGGTTCCCACATTTCGAGATTAACTGGCTAAACGCTTTTAGACCAAGCAAATCAACATTCATTAAGTAGTGGGTCATTCCACTAAAGTCCCATAGTTGCACTCCGCTCACTATAGATATATTTGTGTCCATCTGATATAACCATGATTAGTAAGTTAATCCTTCACAGGTTGTTAGTAACCTTGACTGGGTCAAAATACCATTTTACCTCTAAGATTACGTCTTGCTCCTTAAGTCCATTTGATCCACTATTGGACAATTGGTTTATGGTCCAACCTATAAACAGAATCTCTCTCCGACAAATGAAAGGGTGGGGCCCCTTATTCAAGACCTGGATTCAGTACTTAAGAGAGCAACCTATCCGCTAACCATAAAGGAGGTAGGAGCAAATTTCGTCTTGTACCCTATTTGCATAGCTATCCACCTGGTCATACCTCTGAAATAGGAGGCTTATTGTCCTTGAGAGGAGCCATACGATTAGATTGGTCAGCTTCTTACCTGTTGGGTTAGAGTTAAGCATGATTAGAGAAGATATTAAACCTACACGTGAAAGCCACTAAATAGGCCATAAATAGGTCATAATGGTAAGCTATGATGAGTTTAAAGATGACTAATCTAGTTTAGGGTTAGTATAAATAGGCCATAAAGGTTCAAAGGATGTCATAAAGATTCAAAGGATGTCATAAGAAGTTTTAAGTGTTGAAGTTCTACCCACCAGGCGAGGAGAAGAAGAAGGGAGTGAAGAAAAAGGTTAGTAGAAACGTTTAATTTTTGTGAGTAACCCTTCCAAAATGTAATAATAGAGATTTCTATACCTTTTCTTCCAAAGTCATGTTATTTTATCTTCACCTAAATGCATGTATAAACTTGTTTATGTTTATAAGAAAAGCATGACCATTTAAAAGTATGTTTCTAAGTTGAAAATTTTTCAAGTAAAGTGTTTCATTTTCTGAAGCTTGTATGAAATTCTTGTATCCAAGTAAACCACGAGCTTTATTCCTATCATGATCTAGCTATTATTTGCACATAAGAGTCAAGGAAACCATGCGTTGAGATATCTGTTTGGCGATGAAAAGGTAGTCGTAAGTGTTGAGATGTCTGCATTCGAGCTAACCGCCAAGCAACTTGAATTGAACCTACAAATCTCCATGGGATACTGATAATGATACGTGTCATTCACAATAGTTTATGTGTGAGGATGGTTCAATACCCTGGCAAAAGGAATAAGTAGAGACTAATGACGTGTTTACGTTTTAAGCGTAAGATGCGGCATTGTGAACTTGATTTTGCAAAATGAATTTCTGCCTATACTTATACTCTCTAAAATTTCATTCAGTAAGCGTTAGACTTACATTTTAAGTTTTCCTTAACCCCAAGTAATCGAAGAAACAGAACTCGTTAAAAATGTGAGTCACTGCATTGTGCCAAGTGATAAAAGATGGGCAAAATGTTGGAGTTTTAAGTTTAAAAGTTTTAAGATTTTAAGCATTGCTTTATATTTGTAATATGTTGCTACAAAAGTAATGTAATTATATATAAGTTTGTTAAGGAATGAATGAAGTGGTTAAGTTCTTTCAATACTTTTGTGTTGTTTTTCCATATCACAAGGCACATTCTATTGAAAGCAAAGTCTTAAGAGTAGGCTTCCTGACAATAAATTTTAAGCTTAAGAAGTTAAGTTCAAGTTTAAGGTTAAGAATGGGTATTTCGACACTTCACAGAAAGGCGTTGGAGCTGCCTAAGTCGTGTTCGCGCCTGAGAATGCGAAGGAGGGACACGTTTCGGGTAGGGGCGTGACAAGTCATATTCAAGATTTCATCTATATCTTTATTCTTAACTGAGGCATTAATTGACTACTTCTTCTTCGAGGATCTTTATCTTTGAAACTCATTTGCCTATTATCCCCCTTCAAGCTATAGTAGTGAAAACACTATTCCTTGGTCAGTTTCTTAGAATTGTAAATGTTTTGTAAATGCATCTACATTTGATTTGTAACATTTTACAAATGAGTTATCTTTTGAACTTCTAGTTCAAAGTAATCTGTACGATGATCAAAATAAGACAACACTTATGTGTTTCATTCAATTTATTTTTTCAATATTTCTTAATTTCTCCTCCTAATGTTCGAAAAATTGTCACATTAATGAGAACTACCAAATTGTATAGTACATACATCACTTTTTAGGCGTTCAAAGTTTTTATTAATATATATGATATTAATTTCAAATTAGAGTTTAATTGTTCCATCATTTTAAACATGATCTCAACAGATTTAGAAACTTTATTATTCGAATATAAGCTACAAAATGTTCATCACTTATCCGAATCAATTATCAAATGTTTGGGATGGAAACTCACTAGCAATCTCAAAACAAAATAATATGTATATCTATGACCATCAATAGGATGCACCAACATGAATCAATAAACCATGAATATTTTTCAAAAGTATGAGAGATTGAATTTTAATTTTCCCCAGTGAGAGTCTGATAACGAGAACAAGATACTTTGACAATTTATTACATGAAAGAATTTTCTAGTTCTTCAAAGAATGCCACTGTATAGTTTTAATGATTAATTTCACTATTAACCCAAAATGATTCATCATGTCAAATAAACTTATATTTGGATGAATGAACTTTGGGTTCACTGTCGCATATATTTTAATTACACAAATATGTGTATGATACAATTTAGAAGTAAAAGTAGACAAATTTTCTATATGCACTTCCAGAAGAAGGTTGATTATATGTGATATATGAATATCATATATTATTCTTATTATAAATCTCGCTAAATGATATCACATACCTTTCAAATTTATTAAATTTTTCTTACAAGATAATAAAGTATATCACTACAAGAAATTAGGATTTTTTCGATGCCGAAAAAGGTCGGGGGAAGTAAAAAATACATCGGGAAAGGATCTCCTGACGCAGTCCTCGGCATCGGGAAAAACGTCGGGGGAAGTGAGTCGGGATAGGCTTTTCCGACGCTGTGTTGGTCACGCGTCGGAAAAGCATCTCCCAACGTCGTCTTTCCCGATGCAATCCACGGTATCGGAAAAGCCTTGTCTGCTTTTCCGATGCCATATACTGCATCGGGAAAGCCTCCTCCGATAGGCTTTACCGTGCAGCTTTGTTAAGGAACCGTTTTACCGACACTATACTGAAAGTTCGAGAAAAGGCACTTGAAAAGGTTCGTTAAACTTGAGATTTTTCTTGTTTGTCCAATGTTAGACCAACCCTATGATGCAC
This sequence comes from Cucumis melo, assembly GCF_025177605.1. Lineage (NCBI taxonomy): Eukaryota > Viridiplantae > Streptophyta > Magnoliopsida > Cucurbitales > Cucurbitaceae > Cucumis > Cucumis melo. Next base: position 8,498,508 of record NC_066867.1, on the reverse strand, counting down.
AGACGCAGACATATTCATTCAATGAAAGTTGTTTCAATAAAAAAAAATATTCATTTAAGATATATTTGTTTAGAAAGTCATTGACTGACTTAGCTACAGGGTGACAAACGGGATCCTGAAAAAGTGAGAATGGAGAGAGAAGAACTTGAAAGACAGCAAAGAGAAGGCTGGTGGCGAGCTACGAATGGAGGAACGCTGAAGTTGAAGTTGCGGCCGCGACGAGGGATGTCAACGATGATGGAACGGATGGCGACGAGCTACGGACGACAACGAATGTTTCGCTCTTCTCCGAACCCTTTCCCTTTCGTTTTCAGTTCTGTGTAAAACATAAACAAAATAAATACTTAGGGGATCTCCTGACGCACTACTTACGGCATCGGGAAAACCTAGACCTTTCCCGACGCACTACTTACGGCGTCGGGAAAACCTAGGCCTTGGGAATACCCCTTATTTTCTACGTGAGGCCTTTTCCGACGCCGGCCCAACGCGTCGGGAATACCCTTTATTTCCCGACGGCCTTTCCTGACGCGTTAGGTCGGTGTCGAGAATATCCCTTATTTCTCGACGTCTTGTGCCCGACGCGTGAATTATGCGTTGGAAAAACCTCTTATTCTTGACGTCTTATTTTATGCGTCAAGAATAGCTTTTTCTCCCGACGTGTTACTTTATGCATCGGGAGAACCTCTTATTCTCGACGTCTTTTCTGCCGATGTCTTTTTTGGCGTCGGAAAAAGTCCGATTTCTTGTAGTGTATCAATTGTAAATTTTTCTCACCTAGGCAAAATAATATTTTATCTTCCAAATTTTTTAATCAAGACTATCAAGTCTTTAGAATTTAGCATTATACTTGATCTTTCGCTTTAAGCATTTGAATTTTGGACGTATTTGAAGGAAAATAAGGCATGCACAGTAGACATACGGATCAATTCTACTCTAATTGTACCTAAAGTAATTAGAGATTAACATGCTTTAAGATACCCTAATTAAACTCAATTGGGGTTTAAATGAATACGTTCCTTCGTAGCTTCTCGTTCCTCGACATCTCCTTACAAACATGAACCAGGGACCACCACTAGAGTTTACTCTCTATTCTTCGGACTTAGAACCATGTTGTGGTACATGTTAGGTGAAGGAAATTGGGAGTGAATGATGGAGATTGAAGGTGAGATTTTAGGATTGAGATTTGAGAGAAATTTGATAAAGGTTTATTTTGTTATTCAAAATTTAAAAAAATTACCAAAGGTCTTTTCTCTAATGAAAAAAACGTAATTTCTTCATAAAATCTCAACACCCAACATTCGACTAACTATTACTGGAACTTAGTGGGTTAGGTGTCTATATCTCATGTAGCCACTTATCTCACTGAGTGTTAGTGGGATTATCCAACAAAATGTTGGATTTGAGTGTTAGTGGGATTATCCAACAAAATGTTGGATTTTTCTACTAACGTAGTCTAAATCAAAGTCAAAAAAGCAACATTTTGACCTCCCGAGTATGAATCTGTATTCATTTTTCTGAAATTCAAATCACATTTGAATATAAAGCTGGTCAAAGTTTGACTTTTCAAAGTCAAAAGTCAATATTTTGACTTTTAACAACTTTGACAATTTCCATCAATTTCGAGCTTCCGAATATGAATCCATCTTAATATTTAAATCTCATTTAAACTAAAGCTCTATCTCAAACTTATAATTGATTGCTATATCACGTATATTTGTCAATTTCTCTCTCTTTACCTAATTCGAACAATTCGAATTATTCCAACATATTGTTCTTAAGTTAATTCCATATGGGTTAGCAAAGGAACCTATTGGACCTATAGATCATGAGCTCCAACGATCTGAGATTAACTGGCTATATCCTTTTAGCCCAAGCTAATCTACATTCGTTAACAAATAGGTCATTCCACTAATGTTCTGTAGTTGCACTCCCCTCACTATAGATATATTTGTCTCTACCTGATATAACCATGATCAGTAAGTTAATCCTTCACAGGTTGTTCGTAATCTTGGCTAGGTCAAAATACCTTATACCATTGAGATTACATCTTAATCCTTAAGTCTTACTAATCCCTCTTGGGCCAATAAGACGGTGAGGCCTCTTGTTCAAGACTTTGATTCAGTCCTTAAGGAAAAAATGTATTTACTAACCCTAAAGCGAGTAGGAGTGAATTCCGTCTTGCACTCTATGTCCCTAGTTATCTACCCGATCTTACCCTTGAAATAGAAGGCTTATTGAACAAGCGATAATGAGCTACCTTCACCTATGTAAATCTAAGGATAATTTTCCTTGAACAGAAGTTCATAGTTAGCTCATTATTAAGATTAATTTACCTAGGTCATCAATGATCGAAATAGTCAGTTTTATATAGTTAACGGTGTTATAACATAAAAGTGACTATTTCATATGATACTCCCACTTCCATGTCTTAACATGAACGATTTAGGATCACATCTTTTGTACTAACTACAAAGCGAGTTGTATCTATAGTGTCCTCTAAATAAGACGTCCAACCTTATTCATATATTATAGACCGTTTAGGCTATATACACAAACTTTATCTACATTTATGTCTCTACATAAAGTTCAAGTCTACACTAAATAGCCTAAGCACCTTAGTTTATTGGATTTAAGATTATAACATTTAAATTTCACTAATAAGTCCTCAAGAACCATTATATTGAATATAATATAATTTTAAACTACAAACTACGAGTTTTAGGACATAATTCCAATAATATTGTCTACTTTAATTTTAAGTATAGTATAGATAGATGTACTATATGCAATACATAAATATTAGTTATTCTTATCTCTTTAGGAGATTCAAAAGAAATTCAAATATCATATTCATATATAAGTGGGTAAAAAAGAATAACTGTCTCTTCAAGAGATTGAAACGAACTTGTAGCATCCAAATAATATCATATATAGGAGGTTAAAAATAAAAGTTACGATCTCTTCAAGAGATACAAATAATTTCTCAAAGTTTGCTCTCATACGTCATTCTCCTTTTCATCATTAAGAATTTTAATTTTTCAAATACACTCTTAATGTAGAACAAGTACAAGATTATTGTATCTTTTGCTTCACACATTTGGAAAACAAAATTTTCATATAATTTATGTGTGGTTCTAATATAGTAAATACTTATTCTTTATTAATATAATTTTGACGACCTTAATTACTAAATATTGCAACTTTCACTTTAAAGAATGCTATTAAATTACCTAATCAAAACTTATCATTTTTATATTAAAACATGTGCTCATATGCTCAATATTTAATACAATGTTTCAAACTTTCTCTTTCAAATTGTTATTGTACGAGCAAAAATGTTTTGATATGTACTGCAACTACAGAAGCAAGGCAAAACAATGAGCACTAACTGATTTATGGAATTACAGGTGCATTAAATCGAAATTGAGTTTAAAAAGAGTAATTAACTATTATACATAACTTTCATAAACTTTGTAATGAGAGAATTTAATCCAAACATAATCACTATATATACTACTAAAAATTTGGTTTTTAACGATGCAAAATTTGCATCGTAAAGAGTTCCAACGATACAATTTTTGCGTCATTGAAGCCCTTGTCAAGAAAGGCTATTAACGACACTTCGAAAAAAGTGTCATTAGATATGCTTAGATGACACCCAGATTGTGTCTTTAATACTCTTACTTGGACGCAATAAATATGTCACCATTAAGACTCACAAGATTCACATCATAATAATTTAAATATTCAACAATCAAATAAGTGTCAATATAAGCATGACAAACAAATAAATTTAAAGATAATATTGAATATCTATTCTCATACTTGAAAGATAAAAGAAATATTACCACAATTTTTGTCAAGAAGAATGCAATTCAATTAAGAAAACAAATATCCTAACCTTACTTTTCATAATATAACAAGAATATTCAAAGATACAGAAAACATAAATTCATTAGGAAAACATCTCAATCAAATATTTCAAATATAAGAATTATATTAAAAATAAGGCATGATTTAACACCTTATTGTAAAAACATACCTCTAAAACGATATAGTATATTTTTGACATATCTATAAGATTTAACTAAAAATTTAAAGTCATGATATATTTGATTTTCAGTATATTGTTTATCGCTCAAAATAAAGTTATCTGAGTTTCTCAAACTTAAATTTTATTCTTCAACAATATATTTTTTTCTTATAATTCATGAAATAAACTTTAGCATCGGTACAAAAAAAAATTGTGACGAAAACCAACAAGTATATGATTGAAAAACTTGGAGACAAACAATAGTAAAAGAATTTCTTTTAAAAACTCACAAATTTAAACTCTAATAATATTAAATATATTTTAAGAACAATTTGCAAACACAAAATTTACATATATGATTAAAGTATGATACTCACATTCTTTTAACTTTATGTTTAAATTCAAGAAAGATGAATGATGGTGATGAGAAGATCAATGATAAATACACCAAATACTTACATATATGAACAAAATCACCAAAATTAAAATATTCACCATATTTGAAAGAAATTCTAAATACCTCAAAAACTATAAAGAAAATTTCAGTGGATCTTTAACGTGAATCAAAAACAAGTAAAAAAAAAGTAAAATCAATAAACTTTTCCTCATGTCTTTCTTTCTCTCCGTGACTTTTCCAAAAGAGAATAAAAAGGCTACAGGTTGAAATCTAAAAGAAAATCGCTTTATTGAATAAAGTACAAATTTTGGGTGTAAATTTGTATCAAATGCAACCTCTAAGTAAGATTTTTTATTATGAGATTACATTGATTTCTAGAAGAGAAGAAAAATAAACAAATGCTATTTTTATGGAGTCTAGGGTTTTTAAATGAAGAAGAAAGGATGTAGAGATTCTCTAAATAGAATTCTTGTCATTTTTCTAGGACCAAAATATCACACTATTTATTGACAATTCAAAATCTATTTAAAAGGAAAAGGTAAAAGTAAATATGTGATTGATTATGTAATTGATTATTTTGTTAAATAATTATGTGAATGGTTCTTTTTTAAAAATAAATAATATGCGATTGAATTTTAACAAAATTGTTTAAATTGAAAGATCTCATAACTCAAATTTAAAATTTCCACCATAAACCAGTTCATTTCTCCATTTTTTAAATCTTAAAAAAAATACACTTAAGTTGATTAATAAAAAATTTATTTAATTTTTATTATCACTTTGTTTTACTTTTGAAAATTAACCATAAATTAGATATAATCATGTGCAATCAAATTAACCCTGACAAAGATAGGTGGGTACAAGTAAACCTCTACTACTAGTAACATGACAACTTATTTCTAAGCTATTAGTGTCATATTCTTTTATGAGTTTTGCTTATGTCCTAACTTTCACAGCAATAAAATTCCACTAACATGTTATCACAAATGATCACTTTTAACTTAACAAGATATCACTTGTTCAACAAAATAAATAGAAATAATCACCGGTTCCTAGTCAACACGATTGTTTAGTATGGTCAATAGGATCGTTTAGATTTGAAACCCTTTATTCATTGTTTAAAAAGAACTTCACAATCATGTGGACAATACAAGAAATTGAAAGATTCTCGATGCCGCAAATCACATCAAGTATGAGTACGTTGGGAATGTCCTACCATTCCCGATGCCTACAAAGTAGCGTCGGTATAGAGGAGCAATTACAGTGTCTAAATTAAGATGTCGTGAATGCTCAACCGATTTGATTGTTTTTAAAGTTATTTTGAAGTTTATCTAATGCCATGGAAACAAACGTCGGGAAAGATTAAATAATAATTTAATTATTTAAATTTGCAGAAACGTCGAAGATTGTTGCAACCATCCTCGACGTCTTCGTTGACAGTGTCGAGGAGAGAGAGAGAGAGAGATTGTTTGCATGTTCTTTATTGTTCTTGTTTTAGTTTTAGTTTAGTTAATTAGTTTTAGGATTTGTTTTAGAATTTAGATTTTTGAATTTGAGATTTACAAATAATTTGAATGTGTTGAGATTTGTTAGTATTGAATTTGATGGGGGTTATATTGAATTGGGGGAGTGTTTGTTGAATTTGGGATACGAGGCTATTCACGTCACACCCCCTTCTGGACTACCTGCTAGCTTAGACCGAAAGACGGCGTGAAGCCGACCGACAACACCTTTCTCTACTGATATTTGTCAACTCTGCTAAATTCATTAACTTAATAAACTTGCTAATCTAGTATAAAAACTATTATACATGCAACACAACACAGCAGAACCTAGACTAATCATAAACATACATGAAGTATAGCCTGAAAATAACTGATTGCGCAAGTAAACCTGGAGACACCTTAAACAAAACATAACCCACAAAGGTTTACACAACCACAACTTCTAAACTTACCCAAACTGTAGAGTATCTATATCATACAAAGATGTATACATCATAACACAACCGACTCTATGTACAACTCTAACCACGTACTGGCAATCAATATCAAAGCTTCAGCAGATTAAGGCAGTCTATGAGGCATCGAGAACTCGATCTCTACCTGGAAAGTGGGTAAAACATTTTGGAAGGGTAAGCTATAAAGCCTAGTGAAGGACAATACTTTAAAACTGTAATTAAGAACTCATGATAATCATTGAAAACTTATAAATCTAACAAGCAAAGCGTTAACTATAAATATTTTCAGAAAACAACTCCTTTAAACATTTAATACGTATATCTATAAAATCTAGCAAGACATTTCCTATTTATAAACTATTTAACTAACATGACCTCATTACGTTGTGTAGGGCACGTTTAGTACAACCGACGTTTACTAATTCTACGATGTAGTGGGGTTCGTCCAGCACTTCCATCGTCTTTGTCATAGTGGGACTCACCCAGCACTCACGATAGCATTGTTGTCACGAAGTACACTCAACGTCAACAACGGAACGTAACCTGTGTACACACAGTATCCTCTAGCCTCAGGCTCAAGATCACAGTCATGTAGTTAATGGAAATATCATAAAGCATATGAAAACATTAAAACATGTATGCTTATCTTAACCTTGCATAAACTCAAACTTACTCAGCTTGTTTGTGGAAAAATCGAAAATCTTAAAATAATTCTTGCTTAAACTATGCTTTGCTTAAACAAATGTTATTTCAAATGCTTTTCAGAACTAATTAATTACGTCCTAACATGTGGATTCCATTATGAAATCTAAGCTCGAACTCATACTCGAAAACTAAACATAGAAATCATATATCATTTATAAACTTGTAGTCAAGCACGTTAAACATTTAGTTATAAGAAACAGTTTTTTAAAAAAAGAATCATTTTCAAAACTTGTTTTTGTCACTCACAGTCTTAAACTAGTTTCCCATTGTGTAGACCCAACCTATTTTCTCTTGGCCTAAAGACATAAAATTCTAATTCCCTGTGTATAATCTCAGATATCTCTCGAAACAGAACCACTCCAACAATCGCGTACACTAGGACCCCTTTAACTTGTCCCAAATAGAGATCCTAACTCCACACATACACCCTGAAATACTAAAAAACCAGAGATCTCCTAATTTCACGTGAAAATAATCTGTCCTGTCTCTTAATTCTTTTTGTGTAGCTCGTAATCAATTAAAAACTATAGATGTGTTTAGTAAACTATAGAGAAGTTTGTCTTGCAAATTCCTTGTCTTCTTCAACATACATCTTTGAACTTTTTCTTCTTCCTTTCTCAGTCTCCTACTTTTTGAAATCTCCTCTGAAATTAGATGCAGAAATGTTGAAGAAAATGGTAAGAAATGGATGAGGGAAACTTGGTGGTGGAGGGAAAGAGAAGAAGAAAAGTAACATGGAATTTTTCTTCTTTTATCTCCTTTCTTTTCTCTTCTTTTTTTTTCCTTTTTCTTTTTACAAAAAAAACCATTAATTATATACTTAATTTCCAATTTATTTTATTCCTTTGATATTAAAAAATATCCAAAGAAAAATATCGGGTTTACAACTTACCTTTCCCTTAAACAAATTTCGACCTCGAAATTTAGATGTCCTTAACTGAAAAGTATCGGTATATCTTCTTCATCTGATCTTCTGGTTCCCAAGTTGCCTCTTCCACACTGTGATGTCTCCACAAAACCTTTATGAGTGGAATCGTCTTGTTTCTCAAAACTTGTTCCTTTCCGTCGAGGATCTGAACTGGTTCTTCATCATAACTCAGATCTTCTTTCAATTCAATTGGTTGCTCTCGCAACACATATGATAGGTTTGGTATATATTTCCTTTACATGGATACATGAAAAACATCATGTATTCGAGCAAGTTCTATTGGCAACTCAAGTTTATACGCTACTGGTCCCACTTGTTCTATTATCTAATATGACCTAATATATCTAGGACTTAACTTACCTTTTCTTCTAAAACGAATAACACCTGCCATGGAGATAACTTCCAAAATGAATAACACCACGCCATGAAGATAATTTCTAATTTCTTTTATTCCTTTGATATTAAGAAAAATCCAAAGAAAAATATCGGGTTTACAACTCATGCTTGTAAATACGACTATGTATTGTACTGAAAGGAGTTTGAGGATTTGTAACATTGTCCAACTTGTGGTAAGTCTCAATACAAGGTTAGTTATAATAGAGGAAAAAATTCTGCATAAGGTATTGCGTCATTTTTTGTTGGTACTGAGATTACACCGCTTGTTTGTATCGCAAGAAGGCTCATCTAACATGAGATGGCATATGAATAAACGAGTGGAAACAGAGGATGTATTGAGATATCCAGCTAATGCAGAGGGATGGAAGCATTTTAATTGTGAATGAGTACCTCGTACAGTATATGGTCTGTGGTGTTAATTCCTTACAATTTACCACCTTGGAAATGCATGAAAAAGTCAAACTTCTTCATGTCATTGCCCATTCTCGATCTAAGATCTCCTGGTAAGGAAATTGGTACCTCCAACCATTGATTGAAGAACTAATAGAGTTATGAACTTTTGGTGTGCATACATACGATTCTCTTACGGGTCAATTCTTTCAGTTGTATGCAGCCTTTTTGTGGACAATTAATGACTTCCTGACATATGGTGGCTTATTTGGGTGGAGTACGAAGAAGTATTAGGCATGTCTTATATACAAGATAGATCATCATTCGAGATACGAAGGAAAAATATATTTCATGGGACATCAGTGCTATCTTCCAAAGAACCACATTTAGCGTAGAAGTAGGCTACAGGTTGGAAAGGTATAGTGTAGGTCTCCTCTAACGGTAATGATCGAGCATGAAATATGGGAACAACTAAATCAGTTTGAGTTTTTAATTATGAGTAAATATTGTGAATTAAAATATAAGAAAAGAAAAGGAGCTCTTAATTGGACGAAGAGAAGGATTTTTTTCGAACTTTCTTACTGGTTGAGACATCACAAACTTGATGTAATGCATATTGAGAAGAATGTATGTGACAACTTGGTTGATACGTTGTTGAATATTGAAGAAAAAACCAAGGATACCATGAATGCTCGGTTGGACCTACAAGAATTAAAAATAGAAAAGGATTTATACATGATAGAACTCGATAACAGATTGGTGAAGTCACATGCTAGTTACACGTTGACTAGCAACGAGCAAGTCGAGTTGTGTAAGTTCCTGAAATCAATCATGTTTTTCGATGGATTCGTTTCTAATGTTTCATGATGTGTGAATGAAAGAGACAGAAAAATATCAGGTCTCAAAATGCACGACTGTCATGTTTTGCTACATCGACTTCTACCTATTAATGTTCGAGCATACTTACTGAAAAACGTGTATACCTCTATTACTGAATTGTGTAGTTTTTTTTTTCTTCAATTGTGCGCAAGAATGATAAGAGTATTTTCACCTGCCTTCTTCAACGTAGTGGTACACCCTTGTCATTCACTTACTATATGAAACAAAGGTTGTTGGTCCGGTTTTTTATAGTTTGATGTATCCCATTAAAAGAAGTCTACGCAAAATAAAACTGTATGTTCGTAACAAAGCATGTCCTAAAGAGTCTATTGTCGAAGAATATCTTATAAAAAAATCAAAGACTTTCTATTCATGGTATCTAAGTGGGATTGAGACTTGATTCACTAGAGATGAACGAAATGATGATATCATTCCAGAGGACAAGGTGATTGATGAGTTCAAATTATTCGTTCAGAAAGTAAGACCATTGGTAGTGTCAAGTTTACGAAGCTTATCACAGGAAGAGAAACACCTCTTTCATTGGTACATCCTCAACAATGTAGATGAAATAGCAAACTATCGCAAGTATGCATTTCCTACTTTAATGTATATTTCATTTGTTATCTTAAGTCTTTGTTATTGTCGTCACAAAAACTCACAATTATGTACTTTAGAAAACACCTGAGGTTGATATGTCGTCAGGGTCAAAGCGTTTTTGACATATTTAAAAGATATCAACGAGCATTTTCTGATTGGTTTAAAGCTCAGTTATATAGAGTAAATATATTCAAGAATTGGTATATGCTTATTTCATACTTTATATATATTCATTTACATCAATTTGAGGTTTTAGAAATGCATGAGACAGAAGACTTTTCTCAAGATTTCTTCTCACTCATAATGAGACCTTCACTTGAAGTTCGTTCTTACAAAGGATGCATTATCGGTGGCGTACAATTTCACACGTTGGAGCATGATTCTCAAGGCACTCACAAATCAATGGAGTCATGGTAGTTAGTGAAGATAATGGAGGTGGAAGTGCCAATAACAATCTCTACGGTGTTTTATATGAAGTATCGCACATTCAATATCCACTTGGACTATGTGCTTGGCTATTCAAGTGTAGATGGTTCAATACAAATAGCAACAAAAACAATAACACACGTGGAACTAGGCTACAAATCAATCAAAACGTCCTGTTTTTTGTTTGTTCAGGAAGTGGTGATTCTTGCAACCCATGTACATCAAGTGTTTTACCTCAAGGACCCAAAAAATGGTACCAATTAGAAAGTTGTTTAAGTAATCAAAAATAAACGTATATGGGACGTGCCAAAAGTGGAAGATATTGAGAATAAGCAACTTAATGTATTGAAAATCGTTGTCGGACATCATGTGGATGAACACATTAAGGATGACACTCTGTACAGGGCTGAAGTTGATCCTACAGTGGTTGAAAGATCGGATGTGCATCATGTCGCTGACAACTTCATAGACAATGATGATGAACAATGAATAATAATGTCTTCTTCACGTATACACATTAGTCATTCTTTTATACATTTAGTTAGAGATACTCACATTTGTTTAATGTTTGTTAGTTTTTATGTCTACATGAATTATGTCATTTTCCAGTGATTTTTATGAGGTAGATATGTACTTGGAGTTGGACGACACATTCAATAACACGAGAGGATCATCTTTGGTGGAAACAATTTAGGTTAGTCTAGTTACATAAATACTTGAATTGGTAATTAAATTTTTGTTTCTAATAGTGTTCTTTTTTCGTAGATGCCTCTAAACCCACTCCCACTCCAAGGAGACTCCAGCACTCCCATAACTTGGAGTTAGAACGGTATGTACAGCAAAATGGGAAGATCCTCACATCGATCGCTCTAGAAGGGAACAAGCCTATCTCACCACGTGTTGTTCGGTTCAGTTGCGCCATCAGTGTGTTAATGCGAAACACATTTCCAATCAAATCCCTCAAGTGGGCTGATGTACCTCCAGAGTACATGGCGGCATACAGGTAAGTTTGTAAATTACTCAACATATACGTTAAACCTACATATGTAGAAGACTAATGCTTATGTATTTCTCTTGTGTAGTACTGGTTCGAGTTCGATTTTGGTGATCAAGCACTTATTCATTTTGTTAAGCATCAAATGCTCAACACATGGAAAGAATTCAGGAAAGACAACCACCGATATTTCAAGAAGTTCAGCGACCCTGAAGAAGCAGATGAAAACCCACTACCAAGATTAGTGAATCATGTGGAAAATTGGCACTTCCTTTGTGATCATTACATGACTCGAAAATTTTAGGTGATTTATATCGTCTACTTTTACTTTATAGTACTTCATTCTTGTTGTTTGGATATAACATTTTGATTGTTTGAATGTAGGAGCAATCAAGGGTCAACAAGGCTGCTAAACCGAAGCAACCTTACAACAATAGAAACGAATCCAAGTCGTTCCTTCAACGACAACACAATCTCACTGAAGAACGAGGTTACCCAGTGGACCGTGTTGAGTTGTTTAGAGAAGCACACGCCAGTAGGACTAGTGAGTTCATTTCACAAGCAGCAGTGGATACGTATATAAGTGTTATGAAACTTTTTATTGTAATTTCTACTTTTAATTATCATCTCACAACTTACAACTTGTATGGTGCAGAATCAAATGCTGGAACTTCAGTCTCAGCCCACCCGAGAGAGTTCTCAACCACTCTCTGCAAATGAGATATATGAGACCGTTTTGGGTAAGCGACCAAGCTACTAAAAAGTCTTAGTTCGGTCCCTAAGCCCAAGTCCCGAAAAAGTACTGCTTCCAGTTCTTCTCTTCTTAGCGAACTAAAGGCTAGCCTTGAAAATACTAATAGCTTAATTGAAAAACAACGAAGAAGAGAGGAGGAGCGTGATCGACAAATGGAAAAGCAAGACCAACAAATGGAAGGGACTGCTCAAAAATTGAAGAAAATGTATGACAAATGGAAGAGATGAGGAAGATGATCGAGGAGATGAGTCGGGTACAGAGAAGACCATGAAAACGCTTGGGATACATATTTTTTAACTTTTAATTTGTTTAATTTCTCGTCTACAATATATATCTAACTGTATTTTTATGTCATTTGTAAATTTGGAATTTTTTCTTTTGCCCTCTGTGAGGTTTTAGAAGATAGATGTAGTTTTTATCTTTAAATATCGTCATTTTGAACAATTTGAACAATTTGAACAACAATATTAATTGTAATTTTAATTAGACATTCGAATTTTGTATTTAGTTTTATAAATTATAAATTTTTTATTTTAATAATTTGTTATAAATTTTGTTTGTTGCCTTCCGAAGCGGAACCAAAAATAATACCTCATGATAACAAAAAAGTAATAAAAAAATTATCCCAACGTAGATACTACGTTGGAGAAGGGTTTCCCCCGACATCTTTTTCATGACGTTGGAGGAAACTTTTTCAGCTGTAGAGTCGGGATTTACTTATTCCCGACTCACGGAGGTGATGTAGGTGTACTCTATTGTCGACATTGGTCACACATCGACATGAACTGCATTGGGGATAAGGCTATTCTAACGTCGTCCCTTGAGCGCGTCGCAAAAGGTTTCCCCAACGTAGTACTTCCAACGTTTTTGTCGACAGAGTTTCTGACTTCGGAATAACCTTGACCGATGCACTACAAAGTCGAGAATGTCCCAGATCCTTTAGTTGAATATGATCTAAACAATTGTGTACCATAGTCAACTCGATCGTTTAGCATGGTTAACACAATCAATTAGATTTGAAGCTCTTTTTCTATCGTTTAAAAAAAACTACATAATCATGTAGATATGATCTAAACGATCGCGTATCATAGTTAACCCAATCATTTAGGTTGGTCAACGCGATTGTTTAGATTTAAAGCACTTTTCTCACTTTAAAAAGAATTACACAATTGTGTAATAATGATCTAAACAATCATATACCGTAGTCAACCCGATCGTTTAAGGTGGTCAACACGATTGTTTAGATTTCAAGCATTTTTTTCATCACTAGAAAGAACTACACGATCGTGTTGATACTACCTACACTATCGTGTATTATTTTCTACATTATTGTAGACTTAGAATTTGAAAAACAATATGGAAATTTGGGTTGAAAGGCAATATTAAAATGATGAAAATTGAATTCTTACACTTAGATAACCAATATAAAAATTTGAAAAATAATATAATAATAATAATAAAAAAAAAGACCAATCCGCCAACCCAACCCGACCCAACCTGAATTTTTTGGGTTGGGTTGACCCTTGCATATTGAACCGATAGGGTTCGATTTTTGTCAACCCGATTACTTTAGGTTGGTCTATATTTTTCCTCCAACCCGATATATGTACACCCTTATTGTACACAATAGACAAATCAATAGAGTTAAGCAATGGATAAGATTAAATCTACTCCTTTTAATCGAATGATTTTAAATTAGTCATCTAGCTTAATCGCATACTTAGAACCACAGTGTCATATTCATGATAGCACTAAAATGAATACACATATAAGAACAAGCATAGTTCACCTAGCTTGGGTTATTTTGATCTTTACTTATTCAAAGAATTTGATCATAGAATTCCATTAACTGAATTGAGGGATTATCATCCCTAACTAATTTAATTAGAAAAACTAATTAAAATGTCTTAACTGATAACTTGTAGAAGTACAAGTTATTGTAGGCTTTTAGGTGAAACAATGAAGGTAAAAAGTGAGATAAATGATCAAAATGCATAGCTTTTACTACAAATTTATAATATTAAGAAAATGCATCATACATAAGTCATCACGCCTGATTAACTATGTTTTAAGTGTTTTCAAACGCAAGATGGCAAAAAGAAGAAATTAAGCGAATAGCAAGAAGAATTGCGTGCAAGAACTCAGCAAAAAGCTGCCTAGTGAGTCACAAGGCAATATGCCAGTACATCATTACGCAAGATGATCCGCTGGAAGACAAAAATGGTAGTTAGAGCTGATATGACAAGAAACAACTACTTTTTGCATTGGCATTTGTAGACAAGGACAAATGTGCAGCATAGTAGGGACAGATGTGTAACATAACTTAATTAATTTCTTGCCTAAAGTATGCCTATAAAAGACTCCAACTCCACGATGAAGAAAGAGAGGAGGTCATCCCTTAAGGAGGCCGATGAAAGGACGAGTATTAGAGTCCTTTACCATCTGTAGTGGTATTTCTTCCTCTACCTCTTCTTCGGTCAACATCTATATGAAATCTTAGAAAGAGAGTCAATCACCACTCCCCTAACTTGAAAAAGAGCCAAGGAATACAAATCAATGCATTCTGCAACTCGGCACATCTCTTTACTTTCCATTTTGTACTTCCTAATGTATTGTATGAACATTCTTATTCTTATATTCGAGAGGCCTACATTATCAAAACAATTCATATGTTTATCCACTACCTTTCTCTCATTTTTGTATTATTCATCTTGTTGAAGTGTTATAAGTAGTTTAAATATGTATTACATATGTTTGATAACGGTTCTTTAAGTATAAGATTCATCATGTTTAGTTTGAGCTTAACTCATCGCTTGATCAGCGCTTGTCGCCAACTACTTGAGAGAGTAAGTAGCAAAGACCTAGCTAAACATGCGTAGAAGGGAGTTTGGAAACAAACTTCATTCTAGCATTTTGCCTCCAATCATTTATATCCAAAGTGATGAACAAGTGTGGTGTTTAGGTGTTAAGAGGTTCCTCGCCTTACATAGAGAGGTAAATGTGAAGCTTATTACTAAGGAAGCATTGATTTATCTTTATCATTTGTGTCTCAAAAAGAGAACTAGTGTGGTGTTTAAGCACCAAAAGGTTGCTTGCCTTAAATATAAGATGGTCAAAAGATCTATATCGCATCAAGTTGTATCTGACATTTAAATCGAGTTGTATCTCGCATCAAATTCTTTATGCAAGTTGGCTCACTTTTCATAATCATCCCATTCCATCCCCCTCAGCAGGACCCTCTATGTAAATATTTATATTAGTCTACTTTTATATTTATACTGTATAGAATTTATACTGTCTAGCGTTTGAAGTAAATTTTATATATAACTAAGTTTGATAGAAATTCCCTATGTTCAACCTTGGCTTACCAATAAACCTCTCGCTTCACTTATACTCAACGCAGAGTTAGAAGAAGTAACTCTAAATCTTCTAACCGTGTGTACAACCCAATAAAGCTAATTGCACATGCATCAATCATAAAATCCACATGCGTCCGACAATATGAATATAATCATTATAAAACATAATCAAACCAACAGTACCCTAATTTAGTTCCAAGTCTTACAAATTCAATGAAATAAATGAAAATCTCTAAAAACCCAAGCTAAAACAAATAGTACCTTAACCCATTTTCGACATAGTGAGCAATGGAGAAGAGTTTAGGAACATAAACAAACAAAAATAACTTAGAAAGTATAGAGGAAAGACGTTCAAAAGAGGCTGGATTAGAGGTATATGTGGTTTACTAACAAATCTAAGTGGTGAAAACAACATATTGATATGTTACAAAATCAACAACTAAACAATAAAATAAATGTATAGAGATCGACACAAAGATATATGTGGTTCACTAACAGTGCATTAGCTATATATATGATGCAAAGGGAGAACAATTCTATTACATAGAAATTTTCAGAATACAATACGGTGTCTCTAGATTAGAGAGTTTATATATTGCACCTCTTTAAATCATAGGGTCAAATTTGTTAAATAACTCATAAATAAGTAGATATGCTCGTAAATAAGTAGCATGATATATGGAATTTTGAATTCCAATATTATAAAATATTAATGGCATTGCAGTGCTAGGTACAACACTAGGGCGCTAATGGAACTTCTCCCACGATCAGACATAGGAGCATCGTAGGACTCTAAGGCAGCATTTTTATGACATTGTCCACTATTCACGAATAATGGAGCTACTGCCTTACAATATATGTTGTAAGGGATTGAGGTGCTGCAAGGCAAAGGCCAATTAGGCCTTCTTTGCATTCTTTTTGCTCCATTTGATGCACATCGACTTTGTTTACACCCAATTAAGATCCATTTTGACATCATCATTCAATTTTACCATTTAATTTGTGTATTTACAACTTACAAAATAGCCTAATTGAAACATAGAGTGTCATAGAACGGTTCCGAATTAAACTAGATTAGATAACACATTTTTTAAGGTATTAGTTATGCTCCTATAAACAACCGATCATCCAAATAATAATGTACATCTTGAAATCATGCATGGATACATATAAGCTATCCATATCATTGATATATCAATTTAATCCATAAATGATCAAAGAACAAGAAAAAAAAAGTACTTGGATAAACATTGAATATTGCATTGAAGTTTAAAGTTCCATGGTTATATAATTGTACTTGAATTGACTCTTGAATTAGAAACACAAACTCTAGCCAAATACTTATTCATTGAAATTAATAAGTTTATGAATATCTTTGTACTTAAAATTTTAGCATAGCTGAAGATAAAAATTATAACACTTATTTCAAGACCAATTAATAGCATCTCTAAAATGCTTTATCTAATCTCGCTTAAAACGGAAGTGTTGAATGATATTATTTTTTCATTCGGCTATTTTGTAATCTTAAAAGCACATGAATGGTAAAATTAAAAATAAACCTCAAAACTGAGTTAAAACGAGCAAAATAAGCACCAAATTGGGTCAACCATGACAAAGCATCAAAGAAAGAAGTGGCAAAAGAAGTAGCAAATTTGCCACTTCCTTGACAGTGCAACAACGCTTCATGGGCGTTGTGCACAAAGGTACAAGATATAAGGGTTCGCTTTCGTGCAGTGCATGCAGCGTCGCGACGATCCAAAGTCGATCTGCATACGATTTCCGTCAGCGTTGTGGTGATGTTCCTAACGTCACGGTGCCATTGTGAATATTATAAAATTTATTTTTACCACCTAAGTCATAACATCATCAATTCTGACAGTTCTTAAATTGCTTTCTCTTTGTTTTCTGCTCTATTTTGTGTCTGTTATTTACTTCAATTTTTTTCCCATGATTTATCATGTGAATGAAGGGTAGGGTACTACATTTTGGTTTGGGTTTCTAGAGATTTCCTTTAATTTCATTATATTTGTGAGAGTTTAAACTGAATTCTTCGACCATCAGTTTGGATTCTTTTCTTAATGATTATAATTTATATGGTCGGATGCTTGTGGATGGAATGATTTGTACTTTCAAATGTGCATTTTACATTATAGGGTTGTACGTAAATTGCAAGAAGCATTGGGTTAGGTTAGTTTGCTAATATATCTAGATTTAGGATTGCTCTAATTGATTTTGAATTGAACCAAACAAATATTTAATTAGGTACTTGAAAATTAGACTATCGGCCCAACTTGTGTTTTGATGATCTTAATGCAAATTAATACGAATTGAATCTTGTATGCTTTTCATCAACTCGCACAAGTTCGTTATTTAGGATATATAGTTATTTAATTAGCTTTTCTGATTAGTTAGGAGTTGTAATGGCTCAATTGAGTCAAGAGAATTCTATGATCAAATTCTTTCGATGGGGAAAAATCTATATAACTCAAGCTAGATCTCTTTATCATTAATTCATAACTTTTATTTTATGTTTTTATTTTATGCAATTTACTTTCTTTAACAACAATTCTTTTACAAATTACCCCCTCCTCGGTTTCTTTGCACTATGATTTTTTTAATCAAGAAACAAACATGCTTTTTGTGTTCAATCCGACCTTGCCT
Organism: Cucumis melo; assembly: GCF_025177605.1. Taxonomy (NCBI): domain Eukaryota; kingdom Viridiplantae; phylum Streptophyta; class Magnoliopsida; order Cucurbitales; family Cucurbitaceae; genus Cucumis; species Cucumis melo. The sequence continues at coordinate 8,480,029 of NC_066867.1, read as the reverse complement.
CTAAAACTAGTGCTTGTGATAGATTTGGTATAATCATTTGGTGTGGAGTAAGGTGATAGAAATCCATCCAACCACCAATTTGATGAAATTGAAAGTTGTTTGATAGAGGTAATATAAATGTATATATAATCAAAATTCACTTTTTACTTGCATATCAGAAAATATTATTTGATATAAAGTATACTAACTTTCATATCATTTGAATTATAAAGGTCTTCTCAATATATCCTTTAGTGGATGAACTATTTTTCTAAAGAAAAATAATCCAATATATTATTTATTTATTAATACTGCAACTTGTTATGAGTTCATGTGACATTCAAAATCTTGACCAATACATTAGAAAACAAATGTTCTTTGCTGTCACAAGTATATAATAATAAAAGACTAAATCATAGATAAATAAATATATATATATAATATATATATGTATGTACCTAAAAAAGAGTGAAAACTCAAAAAACAAATGTATAATAATTAATTTAAAGTACTAGACATTTTACCTTTTAACAAAAACAGATTACATGATGAAATCATTTAGTTAAAACCCAATAATTAATAATTAATAATATAGTATAATAAATAATATATATCTCTTTCTTGTGTAAATTGAAAAAAGTAAATTAGCAATCAACAATAAAATGGTAAATTAGAAGAAAACAAATAGAAGAAACAAAAAGAGATGTAAAATAAAAAGTCAACCGAATATCATCCATGTTCGCATTGCTTAACTTATTCTCTACAGTTTATTATTATTTGTTTTTCATTTGCCGTAGTTGAGACGATTCTTAAAGTCTAATATTTTGACCTAATCATAATTCAGTGTCCCATATTTTAAGCTATGGTTTTATGGTATTTCCCCCAACATTAATTATATAATTTCAAAAATTGACATTATTATTTCACTTCTTGGTGTTATGATTATTCATTAAAACCTATTTTGAATCTTTGTCACTATATATGTATAAGTGTGACTATAGGGACATGTAAGTAGGAATACACATTCTTTTAAGTTACTGTTTTTAACACATGGTAGCTTAGTTGGTAGTTGTATTTTATTTTATTACATGTTATGATTTTTATTTTTAAAAATGATTTTAATCTATCATCTATGTATTAATAATAGATATTGATGTACTGCATAATATAATTAAGCAAGTAACATTTATCCAACGATTCATGTGTCTTAAAAACAGATACTCCTACGTACTGATTTTGTGTCCTACAAATATATACGTTTAGTGGTTATTGTCATGTATCAACTAAACACATTATTACTCTATTTATTGTTCATGTGTCTCAAGCTTACATACTATTAATGTTTATATAATCTACCATGTACTAATCTCTTTGCTTAAATAAATGTATTTAATGCATCTCGTAAGAATATATAACCTTAGTGAAATTTTAAAAATTTCGGAGTTGGTGAAGTTTCACGGAGAATTTTAGAAATTCCTTATTCAATATATTTTGTTATTTTAGTTAATTTTTATATGTTGTACTTATTTTAATATTATACTTTTTTCGATAATTGTGTTTTACCTATTTCCTTACCCCATTTTTGTAGCTTTTATTTTACTTTCTTTTTTGTCTTTTTTACATTTGTGCTTGTTTCTTCAAAAAAAGGAAAAAAGAAAAAAAAAATTACTGCACACTATAATTTTCTCTTTTCTTAAACAATCATTAGAAAATTGACATATTTTGAAAACAAAGACTATTTTTCTGGCTTATTTTGGTTAATTTTCTTGGTTGTTTATTTAGGTTTTAAAAAGGAGTTTATAAATATCTTTTCTACTTATAAATATTAGACCATAAGGTATAATGTTATGCCTCGAGTTTCACCATTTTCCTGATCGTATAGTTTGCAAATTTCATAGAGTACAATTATATCCTCTTGATTTTGCTCACCATTTGGATAAACATTGTTCATTGTAAGCGTGATTATAACTTTTTTTTTGGCTCACTAATGTGGCGCAAGCACACACCATCAAGTTATAGTATAATTAAAATAGTTCAAGAGATCAAATATTATCCTCTGAAAATTAGATATTTGATTCTTCTAGCAATCAAATAAACTCTTAAATTTATATAGGGATTAAAAATCAACAAACATAATTTAAAGAAAACAATAAATGGTTGAATATTTAAGAAACTTCATTAAGTAACAACATGGTGGGTGCAAAAGATTTTCATTTAATTAATTTAATTATTTCCCTTAGGTCTAAATTAAAGTTTATCAGGCAAGTGTTTTTCTCCCAAGTTCACCTTTTTCTAATGTCTAAAAGTGAAACCTATATTTCATATCGATGATCTAGAAGACAATTGTATTAAGTCTCTCATTATTAGTGTAACGATCCAATTCTTTATACTAAGTTGAGGTCATTACTACTTAAAAGAAAATAAAACTTGCTTAATCCAAAATGTTAAAAAAAAAAGTTTTCATAATCAAAATCCCAAGCACTCATAAAAATCATAAATAAACCAATGTAAGTAGAAATAAATCTATAAAATAAAATCATAACTCGAGTCCTATCTAGTTTTAAAAGAATAAAAATGAAAATGCAAAAATACTGAAATCAGAACTAATGGCATAATGGCGGAATCAAAACGTTTCTCTATGCCTCGTCACGGTCACTTCTTGTCATTCGTTAGCTTTCCTTTGTCCTCACCTCTACCTTTGCTTATAAAATTAAACATTAAAGAGTGAGTATAAAAATATACTCAGTAAAGGACATACTACTAGTCTCGTTAGGTGTCTGTTAACTTCCTATTAGAATCCTGTAAAGTAGTACCCCTAAACTGGCACGTTCCCGAACACACACAATCTATGATCCCGTAGGAACATCTCTGGTCTTCGATGAACCCAAAGGGACACTAGGACAAAACTGGTATTTAGTGAACTCGAAAGAAACACTAAGATGATCGGGCTGTCAGTGACCCCGTCAAGTCACTCATATACATATCATCTCATATTGGACTGGTGATCCCATTAGACTACACAGTCATAAAAAGGTGGTGATCCCAAGGGACACCCATGTGAGTACGACTCTAATAGATAAAGCTAACAGTACACCCTATTCATAGCATGTAGAATAACATGACATCATAAGCATGACATGAATATTAAACATAGCATTCTTAATCGTGAGATTAATATTTCCTGGATTAACATCAACATCATCAATCATCATCATCAACATAACTCAATCATAACTATATATCAGTCATCATAAACATAAACTCAGTCATAATTATCAGTCATCATAACCTAAATACATTATGCATATTAGCTACATCAATGCATAATGAAAAAATTACATGCAAGCTCTTACTTCAGTTCGAAGGTCTAGTAGGGGAATCTCTTACCTGGAGATTAGCTTAATCCAAAAATATAATCCTAGTAGCAAGGTCAAGCTTTCCAAGAAAAATCCTAAACAGTAAGCATAAAATACTAAGATAATAAATTTAATGGTTGTTTAAAGACTTAAAAATCTATTTAATTCAACTTACCCAAAGTTGAGGTCGAATCCAATTTATCCTTGGTTAGGAAACTTCCACAGCTCAAATTTCCAGTTAAAATCTAACCAAATTAATTCAAAATTAAATTATTTAGGATCCAAAATTAATCGGCATTAACCAAAATCCAATCAAACTTACTAAAAATAGGTGAAAAATAGACTAAAATAAGCTTCGCGGCTCAAAATGGCTTGGGTAGAGAGGGAACCGGCTAGGCGGCTCAGCTGTAAAAGGAGAAGTCGACTTGGATAGAGGGGTCGACTCGCGCTACGACTCGGGCGCTGAGAACAGCTCGAACGTGCGACTTGGCTAAGGCAACGTCTCGCAGAGAGGACGGCTCGTGCAGGGGGGCTCGCGGGTGCTAGGTTGACACTTGCGGCTTGGAAGAAGTCACATGCAGCTCGGTTTGGGCTCCGGTGGCACAAACGATCGGCTAGCAGACGACTGACAAAATGTAGCGAAAGGCAGACGACAAGTAATAGAGAACCAGTACAAACGATGAACAACGGAGGAGACGAAACGAAAATGGGGATAGGCGACGAACGAAAGGAGACGGGCGAAGAACGGCATGCACTGAAGGGATTACCTTATGGCTACACGACGATTTGACAGAGATGATGGAATCGAAGACAATTAGTGGCTGGTACATGGCAGTCGATCGGAGATGGGTGGTGGCAGACTTGAGTGGTTAGGGTTTGTGAAGAAGAAGATGGAGAGTGAGGGTTTCCAATGAAGAAGATGATGAATAGTCACTATCAACGCTTCCCAAAAGCGTATTTAATTAAAGTAATAATAATAATATAATTACTATTGTTTTCCTTTCTTTTTCCTATACTTTTTCAAGTAAACCAACTAAATCTTCTCTTCGTTCATTTAAACCCATCAAATCTTCTTTTTAAAATCAAATATTATTCATCTCTCCAATCATATCACATTTATCTTTCCAAAGTAATATATATATATATATATATATATATATATATATATATCCTTAAATAATTATATTATCTTTCATGATATAATTAAATAATATAATTATTTTAACTTCAAATTCAATTAATTATATAATCATATATATAATTAATCAAATTTCCTTATTCACTTAAAACAAACAATTTCAATCATAAATTTCAAATATCAAATAACTGATTAGATATTTTTTCAATTAATTCTAATTTCTACAAAATCAATAATTTTAACAATTATATCAAATAATATCCAAAATAATTTTAACGTGGTCAAAATTAAACTTAACATAATTAAGATTAAAATTAACTTATTTTAGGCATTACAATTAGCCTCCAATATTATGTTTGTCATTCTCACAAAACTTATAATATTAATATCCATTACCATGCTCCTTCCAGTTCTAAATTCTCTCTCTCATGTAAATTCAATCAAATAGTGATCCAATAACATTACTCAATTGGTAGAGCATAAGCATCATAAAAAGTAACGAATTCAATAATATTATAACTAATGAAGCAAAAATTTACCAACAATATGTTTAAATCCATCAAACCGTATGACTAAAATCAACTTATGTTTAAATCCATGAACTCGATGGATCTATCTCCAACATGCATCAACGTCTTCTTCTAATTAATTTTACCTTTCAATCTTTGTGGAAAGCTCTAAATAATCCTCTAAAATATGATGATGAGAATCAAAACAAACATTTATCAAAATTATGTAGGATACATATTCTAAAATGATATAAATTTTTTAACTATTTGACTTGATTATCAAAAGTAAATAAAAGAAAATCTAAAATATAATTTCGTAGATGGATAGAGAATGAAAAAAAGAAAAAAAAAAAAAAAAAACCATGCAGTGACTCATCTACAATGCTCACCCAAACCAAGAATTATGAGTAAATTACGACATCATTTTTCATGCCTTTTCTTTGACTTAGTTCGCCACTTTGCATCAACTTTGACCCATTCTCTTGCCCTAGATCAATCTTTGACCTGTTATTGTGGTATTTGTTCCTCTCAAAGTAGTGTATTTTCTAGTCCAAATGCTCCATTTTTCATAATTAAACATAATAAACCATCAAAGAAAACAAATTATATATCAACAAAACTAACAAATTAAAATTTTAAGCCTAAGAACACACTTCTTTAGTACATTTCACCAACTTTTTGATGTGTGCTGTTGTTTTCGTTTTGATCAAAGACTGCTCCCTTCTAAGGTTTCTATTTGGGGAGACCTATTTAGTAACTTTGGTTGGGTATTCTCTACTTTGAAAGTTTATGAAGTGATTTTAAAAAGAAAAAAGAAAAAAGAAAAAGAAAATTGGAAAAAGCATTCCAAGTTCAAAAAAAATGCTTTTAAAAGAAAGAAATAAAAGAAAACATCTCGTCCAACCTAATTCAAAACATAAAAAAGCAGGTTTAGTTACAATTCTAACTCTATTATTTGAAAAACTTAGACTTTTTGTCTCCTTGATTTAAAAAATGTATAGTTTATAATTGGGTAAAACACTCCTAAATAATTTATAGGGTTTAAACTAAATTCTAGGTATAAATCATATAATTAAATTGCATCTAAATATAAATCTAGATATTTTGATTTGAGTTATAATAATATGTATTTTAAAATTCAAATTATAATTTATTTTTAGTTGTAAATATAATTTAGAAAAGAGTAGGAAAGAACCCTACAAAAAAAATGGATAAATTGTAAATATTATATTTTTTTAATAATTTTTAAAAGAATAAAGGTTGAATTAAAATAAAAAAAAAAAAAGAAAGAAAGAAAAGAAAAAGTAAAAGTAAGAAGATTATTAGAGGGGCCCATGAGTGATGAGGAAGGAGAACATTGGTCAATGAGAAGACCACACAGAGAGGATCAATCAATTAATTGTTGCTTTTAAGACCTTCATTTTCTTTTCTCTTTTCTTTTTGTTTATATTAATAACCCCTTCTTCTTCTTCTTCTTCTTCTTCTTCTTCAATTGAATGAATCAATTTCTCCCCTTTTGACCTTCTCCTTCTTCCCCTTCCTAATTCAATGGCGGTGGAGCTCCTCACCGGCTTCACCAACCCTCCTCAACTCTCTTCTCGATCCCCCATGGACCAAGACTCCGCCGTTCAAGAAGCCGCCTCCGGCCTCGACACCCTCAAAAAGCTCATCACATTACTCTCTCATTCTCCCCCTTCTAATCTCGACTCCGATTGCCAAGCCGTCGCCAACGCCGCCGTCTCCCACTTCCGCAAGGCCATATCTCTCCTCGGCCGCTCCTCTAGAACTGGCCATGCCCGATTCCGCCGTGCCCCTTTAGATTCCTCTAAAATCTATAACGCTACCCCCATTCAACAAATCCCTCCGCCCTCCCTCGACCGCCTCGATTCTGCCACCACCATCAATTTTTCTTACTCCGCTGCTCCTACTTCCTCCTTCTTAACCTCCCTTCCTGCTTCCGATTCAGAAATTAAGCTCCAACATCAACCCTCTTCCTCTTCTTTTCAGATTACTGATCTTTCCAGAGTTTCGTCTGTTGTCTCTAAGCCTTCTTCTGGTCTCAAGAGAAAGTGCGGTTCTGAGAATTTGGGCTCTGGGAAATGCGCTGGATCTTCTGGTGGTCGTTGCCACTGCTCTAAGAAAAGGTAACAACTACCCTAAAACCCCTTCTAAATTTTCTTGTTCTTACTAATTTTCTTGCACGATTTGGATTCTGAATCTTAGTGTGTAAAGTAACGATTTAGTTCTTGTAATTTCAAGTTGGGTAAGATCTAAATCTCTGTCTGTTACTGATGTAGTTCACAATCTATCTGCCAATTGAAACTATAGGTTTAAATTATTATTTAACTGTTACTTGAATGGGAATATGGAGGATTGAAATTAGTACTTGGTTCAATGTTAATTGGAAAGGAAATGATGTTACAGTAAAGGATGTTTATTAACTGATCTGATACTAATATGTTCAAGTATTTCTCTCATCTTTTTCAATGGATATGAACTAAAATAAACAAATCCCATGTGTTTGTTTGTTGAACTGAATAGCAGAAAATTGAGGTTGAAAAGGGTGGTGAGAGTACCAGCAATAAGTTCTAAGAACGCTGATATTCCTCCGGATGATTATTCGTGGAGGAAGTATGGGCAAAAGCCGATAAAGGGTTCTCCATATCCGAGGTAAGAATCATAGTCCAATCATCAAGATCACTCAAAGTTGTTAAAATCATCAAGTTTTTGGGGTGATTTATAATGGAAGCTTTGTAATTTTGCAGAGGTTACTATAAGTGTAGCAGTTTAAGAGGATGTCCGGCAAGAAAACACGTCGAGAGAGCGTCAGATGATCCATCTATGTTAATAGTAACGTACGAAGGCGATCATAATCACTCTCAATCAGTTGCAGAAGCCTCAAGTCTCATCCTTGAATCTTGGTGAAACACTAGAGTTTTGTGTTTTCTTTTGATTCATACAGAAAAAAAAAAAATAGGAATGAATGAATTTATATCATAGATCAGTGTTCTTTTTTCTTCGTGTATACAAATGTGGGAAACTCTGCAAAGGAAAAAGAATCATTTGAGGTTTAGAGTTTTAGAGGGATATTTGAAAAGAAAAAGAAATGAAGAAGATAGTGAATTTGATTTGATTTGATTTGCTAAGTACTGTTTCATTTTTTTCATTTGAGTTGCATATTGTTTACGTTTATGAAAGTTTCTTTAATCTGAATACAAAATACTTGAGAGATAGAATTTAAGGGTGGGGAAAGGATTTGGTCAATGGCTTTAAGAAAATAATTGGAACAAACTAATCGTACTGATTACGGTTGACTGTGTGAAGGGAAAAAAATGAAAGTGAGTTGGGCAGTTTTATTTAGAGAAAGATGAAAGGAATCTTGTTTTGTTTGGTAATGAAGAAATGGTTGGAGGTTTTCAATGGGAATGGTTGAATGTAAAAGAAGTGTTGAAGAACACATTAGAAATGGTGCAAAGTCAAAAATGGTGGGCAAGATAGAGCAAAATCTCAACTTGCTGAAAGGGCATGATTCTTGTTTTTATTTGTAAACTGTATAACCGTCGTAAGATGAGTGCATCTATGATTGCAGTTAAATACTATGAGTATTACAAATATAACAATCAAATTCAAAGTATGTATATATATTATATGTAGTACAAAATAAAAAAAATGTAAATATAGTAAAACTTTAATTCAGTTTTTAGGATCGCGGATAGATCATATCACAAGAGTTTACTATCAATTGAGTTTATTACGAACAGATTTTACAATTTTTTTTTTAAAATATTGTTACATACTTAATTATTAGTCCTAAAAATGTTGTGTATTGCAATTACTAATGGAAAAATACTTGATTTATCTTATGTTGTACTAGGTTGTAAAATTTTTTAGTACTCTTGTAATATAATACAATTTTTGTCCACACAATAAGTTTATCCTTATAAATATAAAATAGAAACATTTGCAAATATAATAAGTAGATTCAAAGTATTAGTATATACATCAACATTTTGAAAATTTTTCAAATATAACAATATTTGTAGTCTGTTACCAATCAATAGACTATATTATCATAAATATTGATCGATCACTAATAAACCATAAGAAGATTTTATCTTTAATAGATTTTGCTACATTTATAATTTTTTTTGAAAATGTTGATAGATTATTATCCATAAAATTGTTATTATTATAATTACTCTATAAAATATTAGTGAAGCTCATATTAATACCAAAGACTAACAACTATTATTCTATCGATGTCTATTAGTGATAAAATCTATGTTATATATTTTATAAATATTTGGAAATGTTGAAAAAATATTTTTTTTGACAATGTAATTACACAAAAAATAGATAAGTGATGGTAGAGAAAGAAAGCAAAATGTTTGATAAGATCAATATGTAGAATGTAAGTGATGAATACTTGATTGTTGTGGGAATATGAAGGGATGGTTTACGAAATTAAACAATTTAGAATATTTGAATGTGGGATTTGATTAAGGAAACTTACAAAATTGTGTTGCGGAATGGTCAAATTGGTGCATTGCATTTCAACCTTTTTTTTCTAATTACACAACTTTGACTTTGGCTGCTTACGGCCCTACCATTTTTCTCTTTAATTATTTGTATTACTTTCATTTATTTTGACTACCAATCTCTCTTTGAAAACAACTATTTCTCTCTTTTCTTTTTTCTCTTTTTTCTTTTGTTTTTTTCTTTAAAGAATAAACTTTAGCTTTTATTAAGGGTCTTTTCGTAATTATAAGAAACCCATCAAATATTTACCCAAACAATTTTGAAAATGGAATAAGCCCACAGCTCACAACGAAAAATATATCAACCACGTCGTTTACAACACGCATAATATATTTGGTACACGATCGCCATTTATGCTAAATCTAAATGATTTTTTTTTTCAAAATTTGGTATACAACCATTTAGATTTGGCTAAACGAATTTTTTCAAGATTCTTTGATATACAATCGTTTAGATTTGGCTAAATGATTTTTTTTTTAATTCTTTTGGTACCTTTTAGTACACGATCGTTTATTTTTTTACATTTTTTACATGATCGTTTAGATTTGGCTACCTAAACGGTTTAGATTTGGCTACTCCAATCTAAACAATTTTTTTCAAGATTCTTTTAGATTTGATTACCTTAATTTAAACGACGTAAAAAAGGAAAGGAAGGAAAGGAAGGAAAGAAATTGCAACGAAAAAAAAAAGAAAAAAAAAGACGATGGAAAGAAATCAAATTTGATTATCCAAATCTAAATGTAAAAAAATAAAGAAAAAAAAAAAAGAAAATACAGCCGAAAAAAAAGAAAAAGGAAGAAAGACGATAGAAAGAAATTAGAGGGAATAGTAGAATAGTAGAAGAAAGGCGGAATGACAAACTTTATATATTTAAAAAGTATCTAACTTCAGATACTCTATTACGCAAGTCATAAATATTTTAGTAGCCTATTATATTTATGAAAATTTCAAAGTTAGAAGAAAATTATTAAGGAGCTAAAAAAAAATATGTAATGTTATATGTTAATATGCTTATCTTTTAGTATAAATTGTTGGGGCTATTTTATATTGCATACACCGTTATATTATTGCTACAATGTTTAGATAAATATGCAAAAATTAGTTGGAATAATTAAGGATTAGGCAAAGACAAGATTTATGTTGATGAAATGGTCAAAGGGTGTGTGTTTAAGTTTTGTTGAATAATATGTGTGTATATATACATTTTCACTCCCAATTATGCTCATGTTAGTGTTTATATTTGGCATGTTGTTTTAATTGATTTTTTATTTTATGTTTTTCTCCATCACTTAATTAAATACTATTAATTTCCATTTATTGAATTAATCCTTTTTTTAGAAAAATACATGAGATTTAATTAATATATTTTTAAATTTGAGATATCTATTCGTAGGCCGATATAGTTTCAATCTTAACATATATTCTTTTGACATATGTTTGAATATGAAATAAACAATGAATATAAATGGATAAATATAATATTTGAAAGAAAAAGAAAGAAAGAGATTAATACATATGGAGATGATCGACTAAGTTGGATTTTGTAAGAGTTGTCATTAGAAGTGGTCTTCTTCAGAATTAGTAGTTGAAGTTAGTCTCTGGAAATATTCATAGAAGATAGTTACTAGTAAACGGTTGTCATGCAGAAATTGATCATCGAATGTGGTTTTCACCAAAATTAAGGTCTTATAATGAAGATGATGAGTGGAGTTGGTGGTCAAAAAGTTGGTCGCTTAAGGTGTTTATCAGACGTGGTTATACTAAAGGTGGTACTCGCTATAGTTGATCATAGAAGGTAGTTTTGTCGGAGTTGTTGTCAAAGTTGGAGGACACATGAAGATTGTCATACAGAGTGAGACAAAGGTAGTTGCTATGAGATGGAGTGCTAAACTCATTTCTATCAACATGTTAAATTTGATAGATCAAACATTTGAGTTAATAATTTTTACCAACTTAGTTGAGGTAATAAAAAATCTCGATGATTAGAAAACTCAATCAACTTAATCCAACCCAACTCATTTTCTATGATTTTCTATAATTTTTAGAAATGGAAATGTTACTTTTAATTTTAATATAACTAAATACAATTAATGGTTAGAAAAACCCTTCCCATTTAAAAGGTTATTTTTATTGATTTGAAGGGTTTTTATGTTTGATCCAATAATTAATTTTTGTCTTATCTTTAGAAAAAGAATTAAATTACCATCGTGCCCCCCACTCCCCCATGAAATTCCAACTACGAATGGTCAAATTGATTAATTGCTTTACTTCCAATCTAACGTTCACTCCCTCCCAATGGGACCTCCCTACCCTTTTGATTTTTAGCACCTTCTACACAATCATCTTTTTTTTCTTTTTAATTAAATTTTATCTTCATTCTTCTCCAAACAATTATAAATTTTCAACTCATACTTCATTCATTCATATTTCATATTGGCAATTAAGTGTGTATCTAGAAAAAAAAACTCTGCTGTTCGTACAACTATTTATTCCATTTTAGTATTAAAGTATGTATGGTCTAAATTAAATAAATAATAAAGTATTCGAATAATATTTTATATCTTCTCCGTAAATAAAAAGTAAATTTTTCTAAATATAATTTATCGTCTGTCTAACAAAGCCCATCAATTTAGTTATTTTTTTAAATATTCTGGATTTGTCATTTCATTATTTTTTAGTCATTTTTTTAAATATTCTGGATTTGTCATTTCATTATTTTCTCGTCTGTATGTATCTTCTTTTTCTTATCTGTCTTTCTTCTTTTCTTTTTTAAACAGATGGGGTATAAAAATCTTGAAAAAATTAGTTAGCCATTTGAACAAGAATAACAAAAAACTAAAAGATTGTGTGTAAAGAATATTGAAAAAAAATCGTCTTTCTTCTTCTTTTCTTTTCTATGCAGATGATGTATTGGTGTATAAAGAATCTTGGAAAATTGGTTAGAGATTTAAATTAGAGTAATCAAAATTAAAAGATCGCGTATAAAAAATATTGAAAAAAATCGTTTATACCTAAATTTGGGTAATCAAATGTAAACGATCGTAGCTAAATCTAAACCATTGTATACACAAATTTTGAAAAAATAAATTTAAATTTGGAACCCCAAATCTAAATGATCGTGTAACTAAATATGATCGTATAACAAATGTAAACGATCCTATACCAAATTTTAGATTTGGAACCCAAAATCTAAATATAGTCATCATATACCAAAATGGTTTAGATTTGGGGTAGTCAAATCTAAACGATAGACAAATTTAAATCATCCTATATCCAATTGATTAAGTTACCAAATATATTACGCTCATTGTTGACGGGGCATTTTTAGTATTTTACATGGTAGGCTCTCTATACTTTTTCCATTTTCGAAATTGTTCTATACAATATAAATAATTTCTGCTTTTTTTTATATCTTTGAAAAGATCCCTGGATAAAATCACTTGATTGTATATATTATGTTTGAAAATAAAATTCTTGCAACAAAAAGGAACAGGTTTATATCACATGCACATTCAGTAGCTAAAAGAATTTGTATTCTTTATTGCCTTTGAATTTTAGTATGAAAGATTATTCTCTAATACGTCTCTAATTACATTGTTTGTTTCATATATTTACCTAATGCTTCGAAACAAAAAATTCATATACTATTGTTCAATGAATTATTACGTCTATTCCAGTATCATGGATTTTTTTAAGAGAGATGGTTAAAAATAAAAGAATTGACAAAATATTTACCATTTATAAAAAAATTCAAGTGTAGTGAATGGTGTATTTTAGTAGTGTTTTCATATTTTTAGGTTGAGTTTTAGGTTGAGTTTTCATACTTTTTATAGTGTTTTCATACTTTTTTATATTTTTAGGTTGAGTTTTTTAATATAAGCTAAATAATAAATTAAGTAACATTAATTAATTTTACTAGCTACTTTTATTAATTATAATATATTAGACGGATAATCTTTAACTAATACATTTGAAATTAATATTTTATATTATCTTAACTATGTCATGGTGGTTGTTTAAATTTTGATTTTGTTATAAAAACATGTTAAATTCTCTAAACTAACGTAATTAAGATGATATTGGATCCACTAATTGTTTCCTATGTCTGATTTATACATCCTCGGTTTCTGATTAATAATATCTTGAACTTTAATATTTGAGAAAGTCTGCATCCGTGTGAAACAAATAAGAATTATGAAACTATTGAATCCATATGAGCCCAAAATTGTGGATTTCATGTATACAATGTGTACTCATTTTGATCGGAATTGCTCAATCATTTTTTCGACGGTATAGATATGATTCTCATCTATATAGTAATGTATTGCTCCTCACCAATCTGCTAACAAGCAGTTAAGTACCATCAATACTAATTAAGTGTTAGATGACTCAGATCACAAAGTTCCATTCTCTTATTTCAAAATAAATAAATAAATGCAAATTGATTTCCTAAATCACTATAATTGAGTAAAAAAGATTCCCAAAAGCTTTCATTACCTAATAAAGTTAATTGTAATATTTTAAAAACTAAAGCACATCAACATTCTATCACCAACTGAGGTAAATTTGAATCCCTAATTAACCACTAATCTTTAATAACTCTCTTATGGACAGTTATGAATGATGTATTTTATCTAAATCAACCAAAATTGAAAGTTTTCTGTAAACTCATGATGAGTTAGACATGTTAGACTTGCTCGGACCAAAATTAAAAGAGCTAAAATTTGAGTTGACTTTAAGTGTTTTTTTTTTAGTGTGTTAGATAGATACCAATATCTAAGAGACGTTTATAAAAATAGCAAAAAGTTTTATGATGGTAAGACTCATGTCACTATATTTTCTAAATTGTAAACATAGCAAATTTAAAAAAGGATAATCTTCTGACAATCTCCTGATAGTCGTATGGTATGATATATCTAATTACTTGTCATATTTGTCATATTTGCAATATGCAAAAAAGAGGTGCTATGAACTGTTTTTTCTAAATTTTTTTTGTCATCTGATACAATTTTTCAATATTTAATTAAATTGAGTTTTTTCATTTTTCTTTTGCATGGATGACCTAATTTTGGAAGCTAAAAGTGAAATTTGGTTTCAGTTTTGAAAGTGTAAGTCGTATGGTCTTTTGTTTACATCATCACAAGTGAAATTACCCAAATGGCCAAACAAATCAAGTATTGCTTCCTTTCTCATTCTATAACCTTCTTGCCTCTCAGTTCTCTTTAGTCATTATCGGCTTCTCCGTCATATGGTTTTTTAAATGATTTTCTTCTCCTTCTTCGATCTTTCTTTCATCTTCCAATTTTTTCCTCAATGAAGTTGAACTCGACACATGAAATCTTAGAACATCGGCAAGTCTCAAGTTATTTCCACCCTTTTTTCAAACTAAAACTACTTCAATTAATGGTTTAAATATGAGTTTATCTTTAAATCTCCTTCACACTCCGAAAATTTCATTCGACTGTTTTTTTTTTCAAACTAAATCTAGTTCATTTAATTTCCACACTTTTTTTTTTATTTTTGTTTATGAATCAACAGAAACTATTTTTTCAACTGGTTCAATCTTAGATTCTATCTTCTTTTGTAATCTTCCTGTTCCTCGCTCCTTGATACTATGCTAGTTCCACGCTCCTCAACGTTTGCTCGTAGCTTTTCATCCAAGATTCATAAGCTTTTGTTTGTTTTCACTTCTCAATTCAATTTGGAAGTTCAATCCTCTCTCCTATCTCCTTAATCCTGATCGTGTCTTCTTGTTCTTCAATCCTTGATCCTCATTCCTTATTCCTTAGTCCTTAATTTTTTATTGTAAATGTGTTTCTTCACTTGATTCATAGATCAACAATTGTTTTTCCTATTTTTATATTTAAGACCGTTAGGTTTCTTACTAAATCAATAGATTATCAAATGATTTTTTGTAAGAGTAATGAGTTTAAAACCTGAAAAGTAATGACATTAACCAGATGGTGGCTGCTGACGACTAGTAGATGGTGCCGAAGACTTCAAATGTCGAATGAGAGCATCAACCTCTAATCGACGTTCAGACAATAGAGTGATGGAGTTAGTCAGTGCACGAGATTCAGCAGTCAAGGAATTAATAATGCGGGTAGCTAACTCACGATCCACATAGAAGCCTTCAGCAGATTCATCCCAGTCAGTAGTGTCAAAAATACGTGGGCCCCAAGTTGGATGCACATCATGGTCAATATCAGGCACATGACTGCCTTGAAAGAGTCTGTAGCTAAGTGCAATTGTCTTAGGTTCAGGTCCAGGAGCATCAGATGCAGTAAGCACCACTCCATTTAGATGAAGTAGCAGACTGGAGAACAACCTCGGAAAAGCAATGGGAACCTTGACCCTAAACGACCCAACATGCGTCAACAGTTGATTGTAAATGAAGGCACCCGTATCTACTTTATCACTATTGCAAATTTGATACAAGAATGTATCTAAGGCAGCAGATATGCTTGAGGCATGTGAGGAAGGGAACCAATTGGCAATGCCAATCTTGTGCAGTATGGCATACTTGACGCTGAGAGCAGCTACAGGGATTCCATTCACAGGCCATGTGGACAAGGTCCCTCCAGATAAGACATTAGCTAAAACCTCAGTAGTAGGACATGATGAAGAGTAGTCAATATCAACAGTATTTCCAAGAAACTCATTTATCACAGCAGGTGAAATCACAAATTTGAACCCTCTAATGTGCACCGTCTGATAATTAACACTACTTGGATCATTAAAATCATCAGGCAGATTAACAATAAATTCTCTAATTAACTGGGGATAAAAAGGGCCAACATTTGAGATAGTTTTTTCCAAACCAGCCTTATGGGTAAGGTTCATGATACTCATGCAAGATTAGTGTTTGTCAGATATATTTACCTCATCGGAAATTCTCCTCTGCATCACAAACTTCCAGTGTTGAACGCTTTCCTCGTGATGAAAAGAAATTCCATCAATGGGAACATATGGAACATTTGCAGGGATTTTCTTTCTGCCAGTTTTTGTGGTAACATTTCTTCTAGCCTGTTGAGTTTTTCTTTTTGGGGGTTTAGGACCTTTAGGTGACTCTGGCCTTCCTTCAGAAGATGGTGCAATGGGATCATCAGTAGGAAGAGGAATGTCTTCATGAGGTATCTCAGTCTGGTTAAAAGAAGCACACTGATCATCATGTTGAGAGCCATTAGTCTCACTTGCAGCGGTAGCGATTTCAAAAATGTGTGCAGGCACCGCATCCGGTTGTGAAGTAGGTAGTTTCAATCGGGGAGAGTGAACAGAGGGAGAATGACTTGAAGGTATAGCTGGTGAGCATCGAGGGTCTCCTGGAGTTGGAATGAATACCCCTTCGGTTGATGAGCTCTCTTGGGAGTGAATGGAAACTGGAGGATCAGAAGGGAGCCTCTCGGCTGTAACTGGCCCTGAGGGTTTCTTTAACAAACGAATTAAAGGAACATTATCCTAATCATCTGAATCCATATCCGATACAGTGGCCTTAAAAGCTCGATGTGCATGCACAACAGGAGAGACAGGAACAGCAGACTCACCGACTTCAGACACTGCCTCAGAACGTAAAGACTCCTGCAGCCTACTAGAGGCCTCGCCCTGCACTTTCTCAGACAGAAGCCGATAGGGTCTCCGGGGAGGAGTGCTCTTGAACCGACGACCTATGACCCTTGCATGTTGTATTGGAGGAGGCGAAGAGGTAATGACATTAGGTGCATCTTCAAACTGTTTAGGCACATAAGACTCCTTGCGAGTGTTCACCATGACGAAAAAGATTCGAGTAACCGATGAGAAATTTCAACTGATGTATCAACTCCAGAATGTGTAACAACTTAAGATGATCTCAATTTAAATAGCCAAAACAGAATTCAAACCGTCAGAAATTAAATATCCATGAATGAAAAGACGAACCCCATCAGCTAAAAAGACCTCCATTTACTTCAAAATGGCGCTGACAGCTAGAAAGATTTGAGACGTGGAGACATGTGTCGTCTTTATAGCTAATCACGAAATTAAGTGCGACATACACCTAATCCAGCACGTAAGTATTCGAATGAGCTAGCATCTAGGGGTTTAGTGAAGATATCAGCTAATTTGAACAAATATGATCAAGCTTGATTACTTTGTCTTTAACTAGTTCTGGAATAAAGTGGTGTCTTATATCAATATGCCTAGTTCGACTATGTTGAACGGGATTATTAGATATATCAATTGCACTCATATTGTCACAATACAGCGTCATAGTATCCTGATCGAAGCCATATTCAAGCAGCATGTTTTTCGTCCAAATCAATTGTGTACAACCACTACCTGCAGCTATATATTCAGCTTCAACTGTAGATAAAGAAACACAATTTTGCTTCTTACTTAACCAAGAGATTAAATTGTTTCCCAAAAAGAAGCAACCTTCAGATGTATTTTTACGATCATCAGCTGAACCTTCCCAGTCAGCATCACAATATCCAACTAGAGTGAGAGTGGTATCATAGGAATACATCATTCCAAAGTCACTTGTCCCATGAACATATTTAAGAATTTTAACAGCTACTAGGTGAGTGATGCAGGGATCCACCTGATAACGAGCACATATTCCCACAACATAAGCTATGTCAGGCCGACTTGCTGTTAAGTATAATAGGCTACCTATTATACTCCTGTAAAGTTTGTGATCAACTTCAGCACTTTCAGTGTCTTTTGTAAGTTTAACATGTGTCACAGCTGGAGTCCGCTTATTTCGAGCCTGTTCCAAACCAAACTTTTTGACCATATTCCTGGTATACTTTTCTTGTGATATAAAAATGTCATCATTATTTTGTTTAATTTGAAGTCCCAGAAAACATGAAAGTTCTCCAACCATGCTCATTTTGAATTCTGACTGCATAATATTAATGAAATTATTTACTAGATCCTGAGGAAATCCTCCGAAAATGATGTCATCAACATAAATTTGAGTCACCAACAGTTGGTCAGATTTCCTATATATGAACAAAGTCTTATCAATTTCTCCTCTGGAATATCCTTTACCTCTCAAGTACACAGTTAACCAGTCATACCAAGCTCTCGAAGCTTGCTTTAGTCCATATAAGGCTTTATTGAACTTATACATATGCTTCGGGTGCTCGGAATCTACAAAACCTTTTGGTTGAGCAACATAAACCTCCTCATTCAAGTACCCATTTAAGAAGGTACTCTTTACATCCATCTGATACAATTTAAATTTCTGTATGCATGATATGCCCAGTAAAAGTCGAATGGCTTCAAGTCAAGCAACGGGAGCAAACGTTTCATCAAAGTTAACACCTTCAACTTGAGTATACCCTTGAGCTACTAATCTGGCTTCATTTTTCGTCACACATCCAGTTTCATCAGTCTTATTTTTAAATATCCATTTGGTGCCAATAACGTTTACACCTTCTGGCTTTGAGACTAACGTCCAGACATTGTTTCGTCTAAATTTCAGTAGCTCCTCTTGCATAGCATTTAACCAATACTCATCCTTGAGAGCAGAGTCAACAGTCGAAGGTTCAATGGTGGAAATATAGCACAAGTCAGCAAGCATCTTTAAATAGTCAATCTATCTTTCCTTCTGGTCTGCATCCCAGCTGATGGATCACCTATGATAGAGCTTGCTGGATGATTTTTCTTTACATGAGCTGACGAAATTAGTTCATATTTTTTATTGATAATTTCTTCTGATGATTTTTTCAAGCTTTTGCCTGGACCGTCGGGTGAATTATCAGCTTTGGACTCTTCCACAGTACTCGTAGTTCTAACTTAAGACATGTTTGGAGTCTCATCTTCCTCATCATTCATTTGTTTGATATCATAATCGAGATCATTTATAACTACATTGTTTGTTTCCATAACACTGCTGGATCTGTTATTGTAGACTCTATAGGCTCGACTGTTTTGAGAATACCCGAGAAAGATTCCTTGTTCCGATCTTGCATCCCATTTTAGATGGTATTCTCGGTCTGCTAAGATATAACATGTACTTTCAAACACATGGAAGTATTTGACATTTGGTTTTCTCTCTTTCCAAAGTTCATAAAGAGTACCAGTCGTTCCAGTTCTAATAGTTACTCAGTTATGAATGTGACATGCAGTACTTACGGCTTCTGCCCAAAAACATAAAGGTAAATTTTTGGCATGTATCATAACACGAGCCATTTCTTGTAATATCCTATTTTTTCTTTCTACTACACCATTTTGTTGAGGAGTTATTGGTGCAGAAAACTCATGGTGTATTCCTTCTAACAGACAAAAACTGTTAAAGCCTTCATTATCGAATTCTTTGCCATGATCACTTCGGATTCTTGTTATCTTCTTCCCTTTTTTACGTTGTAGCTTCAAACACAGATTTTTGCATATTTCAACCGTATCTATTTTTTCTTTGAGAAAACAAACCCAAGTGTATCTTGAGTAATCATCAACAACAACCAGCACATACCTCTTACCTCCAAGACTTTTTGTTTGCATTAGACCCATGAGATCCACATGTAACAGTTCCAAGACTCTATTGGTATAACATTCTTTCAAACTTTTATGAGTAGACCTTGTCTGCTTGCCAATTTGACAGTCTCCACAGAAAAAGTTTCCATTTACGTCTAAATCAGGAATTCCCACAACTGCTTTATTTTTAATAACTTTTTCCAATTCTCTCATGCTGATATGCTCCATCTTTTTGTGCCATAGCCATGTTTGATCGGATCTTATCAACTGATAAGTGTCAAACATATTTGAATTCCAATGGTAACAATTATCAGCTTGTCGTTTACCACTTATGCAAATTTGATTTTCTTTATTCATGACAACACAACCAATATCATTTGATTTTCTTTATTCATGACAACACAACCAATATCATCAAAACTAACTTTGTAACCTTGATCATACAGTTGACTTATACTGGTCAAGTTTGCTTTTAGACCATCCACATACCTAACATCGTTCAGTCGTGGTAGATCATCCTTGTCTATGTTTTCTTTTAGCAATAATTTTTCCTTTTGCACCACCTCCAAAGGTAATATGTCCGGTGACACAGTCGTTTAAGTTCGTAAAGTAGGATCTGTTTCCAGTCATGTGTCTGGAGCACCCACTATCAAAATACCACGCATCATCTGCGATCTGAACGGGTGTAAAGGCAATCTTACATCTTTCAGCAGATTTAATTCTCCAAACCAGGCGAGGTTGGCCACGGCTTCTATTCCAGTGTTTCTGTTGACATAACTGATCTCGCCTTAATATATAACAAATTGACCTGATATGACCTTTTCGACCACAATAGTAACAAATTCTCCCAAGAAATTTAACTGGAGTCATGATGCTAGTCTCTGTATGAATCGTGTCATATTCAACTCTCACTGAGGCAGGGACAAACTTGATTTCTGATGTAGCTTTAGAACTACTTGTAGAGGCCACAAATCCCAACCCATATCTATGAGAGCCATTATATCCAGCTTTTAGTATTGAATCTAGATTCTCCGTTCCTGAATTTAGCATTTTAACGAATTTTAAAATCTGATCATTCTCATTTTGAACCTCTCTCAATTTTGACTTTAGAGAAGATATTACAGACATCAATCGTTCATTTTCTTTTAAAAGATCTTGGATCCTTTCCTTTTGTATTGCCCTAGCTTCACAATCTTCTTTCCATAGAGTTTCAAGCTTCTCAATTGACAATTCATCATTTTTACTTTCTATCGAACATTCACTATCATCATCAGTGTTCTCATCAGTAATTCGTATTGTGAAAGCATTTATGTTGCGATCATCATCTCTACTATCAACAGATTCTTCATCTGACAGTGAGACACGAAAGTTTTTCTTCTGTTTTCTCAGGAATGTGGGACATTCTGCCTGATAATGACTAACTCCTTCACATTCCTTTTTCTTAAGATAACCATCAATTTGTTTATCAGAATTTTCATTGTTTCTCCTGGTAGGATCATTATCATTTCTTCTTCGATACTGATTAGAAGTTTGAACATTCACACCTGTGACATTCGAATTTTTTAAATTCCGAAGGACGTTTGTGAATTGTTTGGTTAATAAAGCTATTGACTCATCCATGTTTGCTTCAATATCACAGTCAACCTCCTCACTTACATTTACGGATTTAAAAGCAATTCCCTTGCCTTTCTTACTTTCTCTATCAGTAGTGGTCATCTCAAACGTAAGCAACGAGCCAAACAATTCATCAAGTTTCAGCGTTGTAATATCATGATCTTCCTCAATCGCAGTAACTTTCATATCAAATTTTTTGGGCAAGGATCGAAGTACTTTCCGAACTATCTTAGAATCAGGTATCTCTTCACCGAGCAGCAAGGATTCATTTACGATTTCAAGAACTCTCTTATTATAATCAGACACTGATTCATCCTCGGTCATTCTCAATGCCTTCAACTTAGATGTTATCAACTGTAGTCTTGAGATCTTTACTTTGGAGGTACCTTCATATGATACCTCCAAGGTTTTTCAAGCTTCTTTAGCTGTGCTGCAGGAATTTATTAACTTGAAAACGTTCAGGTCAACACCATTAAATATCGCGTTAAGAGCTCGAGCATTCCTAACAGAAGCTTGCTCTTCTTCATCGGTCTAATCAACTTCAGGCTTTAGAACTAAGACACCATTCACGGTAATCATAGGAGGATCATAACCGGCCACAAGAGCTTTCCAAGCTTTTCCATCTAACGTCTTAATGAAGAAGATCATCCGAGGTTTCCAATATGAGTAGTTTTTACCATCTAAAACAGGAGGGCGAGATGCAGATGGTCCTTCTTTGATTATCTCCATGATCTTTCTACCCGCTCTGATAACAAATGAAAAACAGTAAAAGATGATCAAGGACCCTTCAGTTACGACTGCAGCTAATAATATAAGTAATAACTAGTGAGACAGCAGAAGAGAATAACACATAAGACTTTGGTAACCCAGTTCGGCCAATATTGCCTACGTCTGGGGAGCTGTGCCCAGCTCAGATGAGTAATTTTATTAATAGTCACCATAAACATCAATATAGCTTATGTATACAACTCAATACTAAAACTATATGACTTGTGAATTAACATCAGACTCCAAGCTCCCCTGGAACAAAGAAGACTCCCGTCGACAGCGTCTGATGATCATACTCCCCCTGAATGTATGCGTGACTCAATCATTAATCAGACTAACCATAGTCTCATTCTGTATGTTACTCATCCGCAAACCTCAACGTTAGATAATCATGTTGCTTCCGAAGTCATAAGGTCAACCTACCTTTTGTAGAGGGCGCTTCAATGATAAATCAGAAGTTACTTCTTCGTATCAGCAACGAAAACTTTTCTCTCTATTTTCTGCGTTTGTCCGCCGATCTTCAAGACCCCAATATATACATATATCTTCAGCTATGTATATGCCTTGTATCTTTTATGAGATCCCTCTCGAATAGAAACTTATTATAATATTGGAGATAATTAGAGAGATTCCATAAATATAGGAGAATCAAATATTCATTAATTATCTTCTCTCAAATATATCTTCTCTTTTAATTTAAAAGATATTCTTTTAAACAAACTACACTTCAACAGAGTTGCTTAAATGAAAGCAAAGGAAGAACGAAAAATATTGAATATTTTATAATGAACTATGAATTGAGAGAAAAAGTTGAGTTGGATGGAGAATGAAGAATGAAGAAGTCAGGAGAGAAGGAAAGGAGAGATGAATAAGAGAATAAAAAAGCTTGCCTTAGTTATTTGAGTAACTTTACAATGTGATGATGTAAGTAAAAGGTCAAACAACTTGGACTCTAGACTGAAACCAAATTTCATCTTAATGCTAAATTTAGGTCATCGATTAAAAAACTAATTAGATTGCATGCACTTCTCGACCACCATATACACCTGCAAAAGAAGTAGCAACTTTTCTTTGGAATGGGGATGATCAAGAATACTTGGATAGTCAAGTTTGTTTGTTAGATGTATTAGTCTAACAATATCATTTTGTTTTAAGATAATATATATATATATATATATATATATATTAAATTAGTAACTTAACATAATTAGATTAAGCAACATTTTAGTGTCTTTAATAATTTGATATTTTATTGATTTTTCAAAAGAAAATTTTAGGGTTATGAGTTTTATTTATATTATTTTAAACATTTTTTTAAATTTTAAAACAATTTAAATTACTACAAGAATTTTGGTTTCTATTGACAGTTTTTTTTGTCAATGCAAAAAAAATGGTCAAAGATATGATGTGCCGACGTAGTTTTCATTGCGTGGGCACATTTTAGTTTTTTTCGACAAAAATATATACGTGGGCAAAAGTTGCGTATTGCATGGGCATATGATACATTTTTGCCGACGAAAATATACACGTGGCCAAAAAGTTGTGTGTTTTAAAGAAAATTTTTAAATTGGATTTCTACCCACGTTTATTTTAGTTTATGGCCACGAATCGTGTGTGGACAGATATTTGAAATATTTGCGGACGTAATTTTCATGGCGAAAACCTCACATTTTTTTATTGATGCAAGATTTAGATATATGGCAATGCAAATAACGTGGCATAAGTTCTATAAAAAAACTTCCCTAACTTATTTAGTTTTCCCCCCTTTTTACTTTTTCCCTTCCTTTCTCGCACACAACTTTTTCCTCCCTCCCTTTCTCAACGTGGTCGCTCGTCTCTTCCGTCTTCCATCCGCGTCGAACAACCAACACCCAAGCTTTTGATCCTGATTTACAACCTCAGCGTCTCTGTCATTCTCCCAGCCAGTCCGATTCAAGCACTGATGTTTCCCTCATTCGCATGCATTGCCAATTGATTCGACGCCGACGAACATCTCCAATGTTGGTGACTCCATTTATCCCTCAACTGATTGATTTTGCTAACTCAAACATCAATTTCACTACGAAGGACACCTATTTCACTTTTAGGTGTCAAACCCTAACTCCTTTGAAGGTATGAATCTTACTCATTCTATATAAACATGTCTTCATCTTCATCATTTATACTTTATAATCTTCAATTTTTCTGATGTGTTTTGAATATTTGATTTGTGTTCGATCATTTCTATTGTTGATTTGAAGCAAAGATATTCAATGTTATCCATTAATGTGTTTTTTATTTTTAGTTCTATTTTGAGTAGTTTGGTCAAGTCGAGTTCAATATTAGGTTATGGGCAATTCATAGGTTCTGTAGTTCCCATTGCAATGGATAAAGTTGTGAAAAAGATTGTTTCTGGTAGTTTGCAACTTAATGTCTATGTAGCTACGCAAACAACAAAGGAGCTGGTTTTGAAGGTCTTCTCGATAAGCTAACTTGATTGACATGTTCTTTTTAAAATGATCCCACCTCATTATGCAATTTCACATTTCTACTGAGCTTATGCACCATTTTGGATTATGTCTAGTTTTTATTTAAAACTGAGGAAGTTCTTTGGACGAATGAATAATTTTTATATTGTTACTTCCATCTGGTTCGTTTCATTGGTTTTGGCTATTTAACTGCCTGGCTTATGAAGTTATTATTGATTGGATGAGAAAGCACTAGCTGTCTTTCAAGATATCTGTTAAAACTGATGACTTTACTCTTCGTTCCTAATTTTGTATTTTTTAAAGTACCTTTTTAGAGTATGTGTATCTTTTTATCAAATCTTTCAGAGTATGTGTATCTTTTAATTAAATCTTTCACGTAGTATTTATTTAAAGCGAGACCAAGTTTTTTTCAGATGCAAAACGTGTCTGGGTCTTCCATTGTTATGTTGTGTGAAATGTGAAGTTCCCCAAATCTAAGAGATGGTGTTAAAAAAAAAACAAATTTTAAGATTGTGTATAAAGAATCTTAAAAAAAAAATCGTTTAGATTGGAGTAACCAAATATAAACGATCATGTAAAAAAAAAAAAAACGATCTTGTACCAAAATAATTTTTAAAAAAATCATATAGTCAAATCTAAACGATCATGTACCAAAAATCTTGAAAAAATAAACGATCCTGTAAACAAATCTAAACGATCGTGTTCCAAAAGAATATTGAAAAAATTCGTTTACCCAAATCTAAATGATTGTGTACCAAATTTTGAAAAAAAATCGTATCAAAATCTAAACGATCGAATCTAAACGATCGTGTAACTAAATTTAAACTATCGTGTAACCAAATTAAACGATCGTGTAACCAAATTAAATGATATAGTTGAAAAATAAATCGTTTAGATTTGGCTATTCAAATCTAAAAGATCGTGTACCAAATATATTACGCGTGTTGTTGAAGGGGCATTTATGGTATTTTCCATTGTAGGCCTGTGGGTTTTTCTTGTTTTCGAAATTGTTCTATACAGTGTAAATATTTTGCCGCTTTGTTATATTTTTGAAAAGGACCATTTATTATTTGTATTAAAATTAACTTACAAATTTGTACTATTAATTATTTGATTGATTTCTTTTCATTTAATGTAGTTGTAATCATCTATTATTGATTCTATGTAAATATGGTATATATTGAATACAATTATTGTAATAATTTCAATCATCTTTCTCTCCCCCCCCATTTCTTATCCTTTTGGTGAATTAACGTATGTTAATAGTTCCAATCATCTCTCTCTTTGCCCATTTTTTATTCTCTCGGTAAAATTTTTCCTGTGAGTGCATATTTCTCTCCAATCATCCAACTAATTTCTCTCCGTCTATTCTTTCTTATTTCGTTTAACTTCTTCAAATTTTCCAGTGATTGCATATTTGTTTCATCATATTCATGTTTTTCCGGTGAAGTAAATTATAGTGTGCCGGTGAAGTAAATTTGTTTCATGTTATTCATATTTGTTTCTATGTATTTCAATTTTGTTTCTTACATTTTAGTAATCAATATATTTTAAATTTTAGAGAAATGTATTTTGAATTGAAATTCTTTTTACAATATATGAAGTTGGTTTTAGTTTACATTTTTGTTCATTATATACCAAGGACATATTGTGTATAATACGTTACGGTATATATATATATATACCAATATTGGACTTTATTTTAGTCTATGAACCGATGTTGTTTCAAGAGTTACACAATAGTTCATAAAAAATCTGTTTTCTAAATCCACCATATATATTGTTCATAATTTTTGTTGAATTGCAACTGAATATATTATATTCATTCGATAGTATTATTCTTATATTTAGAGTTTTATTTCTAAACTAACACATTATATTTTTCATATTGTTCGTTGAAGTCAATTTGAAACTAGACATTCAATAGACGTTAGCATATGAAAATCTCGATATGTAGAGCATGTGAAACAAATATATTACAATCATTAACAACTAATTTTATTGCATGTTATATTATTGGATCGGATTAATTAGGTCTTCAAGATATACCAGGTTTTATATACAACATTGTTACAGTTGTTTATTATATAATATGAGGTATATATATGGGAATAATTAAATATACATACGTATATATGAGAAAGTATGTTATATATATCATACTATTATTTAACTTACTAAAAATCTATAATTGTTATAATTATATTTGATATAAAGATAGTATATATTTGAAATTAATAACTAAACCACATAAGGGCATAAAAATAACAAAATACAATATATCATCTTATATACCAAATAATTTATGAGATGTATATTTTCATTTTTCAATATGTTTATCACACAAAAAACTCGAGCTATATAAAAACATAGGAATGAAAAAAAGAAACAAATATGTAAAAAACCATATAACAATGACAATAAAAAAAAACAAATAGAATTTATATGAGAAGAAAAAATAAACCAAATATTTAAAATTAAAAAAATAAATATGTAATATCTTACATTAAATAATTGAAACTCACACAATTAAATATATATATATATATATATATATATATATATATATATATATATTGTTGGAATTTATGTCCTAGAACTCGTAGTTTGTAGTTTAAATTATATTCTATTAAATAAAGTGGTTATTGAGGATTTATTAGTAAAACTAGAATACTATAATCTTGAATTCAATAAACTAAGGTCCCGAGGCTATATAGTGTAGACATGAACTTTATATAGAGACATAAACGTAGATCAAGTTCGAGTATATAACCAAAGAGTCTATAGTGTATGGATAAGGTTGGGCGCCTTATTTTAGGAACATTATGGATGTGACCCGCTTTGTAGTTAGTATAAACGATGTGATCTTCAATCTTTCTTGTAGAGACATAGAAGTAAGAGCATCCTATGTAAACAGTTTACATAAAGACAAACTATGAAATAGTCACTTTTAAGTTATAACACCGTTGACTATATAAAACTGATTATTTTGATTATTGATGACTTAGGTAACTTAATCTTAATCCTGAGCTAACTATGCACTTTTGTTCAAATGAAATTTTCCTTAGATCTTCATAGGTGAGGGTAGCTCATCAGCGCTGACCCAATAAGCCTCCCGTTTCAGGGATAAGACCAGGTGGATAGTTAGGGACATAAGGTGTAAGACGAAATTTGCTCCTACCCGCTTTAAAGTTAATACATATGTTTTTCCCTTAAAGGCTGAATCCAAGTCTTGAATAAGGGGTCCCACCCTCTCATTGGCCTAGAGATATTCGGTTTGTAGGTTGGACCTTAAACTAATTGTTCAATAGTGGATCGGTGAGACTAAGGATTAAAACGTAATCTCAGAGGTAAAACGATATTTTGATTCAGCTAACGTTATAAAACACCTGTGAAGGATTAACTTACTGATCATAGTTATATCAGATGGACAGAAATATATCTATAGTGATGGGAGTGCAACTATAGAATTTTAGTGGAATGACTCGTTAGTTAACAAATGTCGATTAGCTCGGTCTAAAAGGGTTTAGATAGTTAATCTCGAATCATTGGAGCCTATGATCTATAGGTCCATTAGGTTCCCCTGCTAACTCATATGGAATTAACTTAGAACAATATGCTAAAATAATTCGAATAATTCAAATTATTCAAATTAAGTAAAGAGAGAGAAATCAACAAATATATGTGATATAATTGTTAGTTATTAATTTGAGATAGAGTTTTATGTTTAAATATTAAAAATATGACTACATATTCATATTCGGAAGCTCGGAATTGATGAAAACGTCAAAGTTGAAAAAAGTCAAAACATTGACTTTTGACTTTGAAATGCCAAACTTTGACCAATTTTATATTCAAATGTGATTTGAATTTAAAAAAAATGAATGTGGATTCATGCTCGAGAGGTCAGAATTGGCCAAGATAGAAAAAATGGTAAAAAGTAAAAATGTTGACTTTTGACTTGAAAATGTTAAAGTTTGACTTTGATTTAAATGAACAAATAACCATATTGCCTTTGGACTAAGTGGGAAAATTCAACATTTTGTTGGATAATCTCACTGACACTTAGTGGGATAAGTGGCTACATGAGATGTAGACACCTAGTCCACTAAGTTCCACTAGTAGTTAGTGGAAGATTAGGTTTTAAGATTTAATAAACTAATTACATGCAATTTTGCATGTAATTAGCTTATTTAAAGGTTATTTTCCAAAATTTTGAAGACTTTTTGGCCAAATTTGTTTGTTTGTTTTTTACAAAATTTTACCAAATTATTCTCTCTATCTCAATCCTAATTTTCTACCTCCAAATTCCATCTATCTCTCCCTTTATTCCTTCAGTTAACAGGTTCTTTCATTTGTTTTAGTAATATTAATCCTAATGATGGTTAGTGTTGTCATTTGGACCTTACTATTATGTAAATTTGAAGTTCAATGTGTCTTAATTTGATCCAAAATAAATAATTTGATCTAACGGTCATAATAAAAACGTGTGACATCATTAGAATTGACAAATTTATGTCTTCAATTTCAATTTGGGACATCTGTCAACTTTTAATTATCTCAAATTCAATTATTTGTATTTTTTCGTCATTAATTTGGTAAATGACGGGCAATTTATGATAGGTAAAAAATTTCTCAATCAACAATGAATGTAAAGCACGAGGAAAAGGATTGTGCTCCAACTGACTTTCTTATAAACACAAGGCTCATCTTCATTTTTTATAAACCCAAACTCTTTGACTGTTTCATCAAAACGAAGATTCCGGCTCCATTCTCAATCCATAAATAGATCTTTGAACTTTGCACACTTTATTAGCATTCTTTGGATCGACAAAACCCTCAGGTTGTGTCAGGTACCCATCCTCCATGAGATTTCTGTTAAGAAATATTGTTTTAACACCTATTTGTCATATCCAATAATCACATTATGCAGCAATGGCAAAAAGAATTCTAATAGACTTAAGTCTTGCGACTGGTGAAAAAGTCTCATTATAGTCCATACCATGAGATTTTCGGAAACCTTTTGCAACCAAGCATGCTTTGTAAGAGTGCACATTTCCATCCATGTCGATTTTCTTCTTGAAAACCCATTTGCATCTGATGGTTTTTATACCTTCGAACGCATCAATCAAGGACCATATTTGACTATCATACCTGGATTGCATTTCAGACTTGTCATGCCCCGTTCCAAAGTTTCTTCTCGCAACTAAGTGGAGGCGTGCCGCCTAAACCTTCAAAACTTACCACACCGCATAGTAAACGTCGAACACCTAGTGAGCAGAACGACTTCTCTTTTATAAGCTCAACACAAGGCTTATACACCAAGCTTTATTAGCACATCAACAAAATACGACTTAAATTTCAGTAATCTTAGCCTTATTGTTGAGCCTTTAAATCTTATCTTATCAAAACCTTTTTGCTATTTACTGATAGGCACAAGATAATACAACGGAATGAATACAAAATTTTCTTTATTGACTGAACACTTTTACAAAGTTTCAACATAGCTTAAATTTTTACTTACAACAAAACTTAAAACATAATCTTACGGCCTCCTTTATTTAGCACAAGTTTTCAAACTTTACGTCTTGTTTACTTGCCTCATCGTGTAACAATGCACCTTACTTCCTTTTCGCCATCAATGTGTAGCTTTTTGCACCACGGTAGGAGAAGCTTGGTTCAACTCTCTTGGCACTACTACTCAGCCTCTGATCTAATCATTGCCCATTTTTCTTCTTCGCCTCTTCAGTTGCTTCCCAAAGATACCCGTTTCCTCGTCCACCACCTAATGTTGTTTCTTGAGACGGGGTACTTAGAGGTGTGAAACCTTCCTTCCCGTAGCTCGAATCTTCAACTATTTTGCTCTCTGGCTCATCATGTTAGGCTTCGTTAACTTAGGTATTCCTCTCACCTTCCTCCAAGTCGAGTCATTTGCAATAAGGAGCAATCCGCCCATCAGTTGACTCCTCAGGCGTAATAGCAATTTCCATGGCCAACGTGCCATGTAAGGCTACCGAATAATTTTGCTTTCCCTCCTTAACTATGCTATAACGCCTAAAA
Organism: Cucumis melo; assembly: GCF_025177605.1. NCBI lineage: Eukaryota > Viridiplantae > Streptophyta > Magnoliopsida > Cucurbitales > Cucurbitaceae > Cucumis > Cucumis melo. The sequence continues at coordinate 8,449,143 of NC_066867.1, read as the reverse complement.
TATATCTTTCATTTGACTTCAACGTCTGACAATCCAGGAAGGAAAAACTTTAAATCGTAAGTCAAACAGACTTAGTGAATGATGGGTTGAGAAATACCTTTATGAGAAAAAACAATAATATTCATATAACAAATATTAACAAGATTACATTGTGGACAAATAATTTTCATTACATCAAACCACAATAATAATCATTATAAAGACAGATAATTTCCACAGGTTCAACCATCACACGTTCGTATCAACCACAACAATCGTCACCATACACATAATTAACTTCCACATGTTCAAGCCATCACTCATTCGTACCAACCACAACAATCGTCACCATAAGCATAATCAATTTTTGCGCATTCAAGCCATCATTAGAACCTGGAATTCTCCCCTCACCTAGACCTGGGATTCATATTTAACCAGCGTCATGCAAGTTATCTGGGATTTTCACTAGTGTCTTGTTGTAACTTACCTAAACTTGGGATTCTCTCCTCACCTAGACCTGGAATTTGCACTCAACCAATGTCGTGCGAGTTACCTGGGATTTTCACTAGCGCCTCGTTGTAATTTACTTAGATCTGGGATTCTCCCCTCGCCTAAACCTGGTATTTCGCACTTAACCTGCATCGCGCGAGTTACCTAGGATCCCTACTAGTGTCTAGTGATAGATCTTATCTTCCCTTGGTAATTACCCATTACAAACAGTACATAGAAAGGTTAGCACACTTACTTACTTTCCTTGCATAGTATTTCAGCAGTCACCAAAATTACACAATAAGAATCAACGTTACAATATTATCGTCAATAAAATACACTTCTCACATATCATGTTTATAACCACGTCACTAACTAATTATGGAAGACATTTGCAAACATTTCTTCCATTGTCGAAAGATTCACAAATACTAACTATTTATGGAAGATATTCTGCTCACAATAGCTACTCAAAGACAACAAAGGTTACAGAGATACTCAATTGGATTAGGAAGAATCGCCCACATACATTTATTCATAACTCATATACAAACAAAGAAAGGATTTAAACATAAATGGCAAATTTTAGAAATTGCGTTGGAATCTTGTTTGTCACTCACAAATATACTTAGCCTCCACTCCTTCCCTTCTTTGCTTTTGGATTCCTCTTCTCGCCTAGCGATTCCCTCGATCAGCTACTTAGCATTCAGGATCTCCTTCCTTCACCTCAATCCAAAAATCTACCTCTTCCGGACAAAAAAATCTCTTTTCTTTTTCTGCCTTTGGTCCTTTTTATAGTGATCTTCCATATCCAAGGGTCGTTTCAAAACTTTACACATGTCTCCTTAACGACTTGTCGCTCCATGCCACCAACCCAAACTTGACATGCAGGCTATCCATCGATGATTGGACTTTCCCTCAAGACACACACTTTATCTCTTTGGAAAGCCAAACTCTTTAATCATCTGACCTTTCTATCTTCTCTAGAAGCAACAGACATTTACTTCCTCTCAACGAGTGATCAAGTCATCTTGACAAGACACTTCCTCTCCTCCTTCGTTAGGCATAGGCATTTCTTCTCGCATTACTATTCTAATCGCCTAACTTTTGGCATCCAACGCATGTTTCTTCCTCGTCAGCTTATTCTTATAGCATTGCTTGCCTTCTCACGATGGGACTTAGACTTAAGCACTTCTTTCTACATCGCCTTCTTCCCTTTTGTACGTTCCTCACAAAATGTCCTATACTCCTATCTGAAATGTCTTCCCAACAAGAATTCTCTCCACCTAAGACTTCCTTTCTTCAAGTTAGAGCCTCACACATTATCCTTTCGTAAAATATATTATACGATTAAGAATTTCTTCGCTTAGTATCCTTATCGCAGGGTTTTTATCATGTTGGCTTTAAGCCACTTTTCAGAATCTGAACTCGCTATGGCCCCTTGATATGGCGTGAGTTCATCATCATGAATAACCATCACATCATTATTAGCTGTCACGAGAAATCCATATCTTTGAGCTTCATAACGAGATCTAGTAGATCTTCGAATCTCTTATGTTTCCTATTCTGGTTTCGATTCATTCATGATAATCGGTTGTAAGGTTGGTTGAACTTCTTCAAGAATCTCACTTAATTCAGCATTTATTTACGAGTCTTGAATTTCTTTAAGTTCAACTTTACTTCTACTAGCTTTCTTAGAAATAAATTCTCTTTCTGAGAAAGTGTCATTTTGAGCAATAAACACTTTGTTTTCAAAAGGGAGATAAGATTAATATCCTTGATTCTCCTTAGAATATCCCACATATACATATTTGTTAGATTTTGGTGCTAGCTTATTAGAAATCTAACATATCACATAAGCTTCATAACCTCGAATTTTCAGAAAATACAATTTGGGACACCTCATAGTTCATAAGTCGTATGGTGTCTTTTGAATTGACTTTGTCGAAGTCTGGTTCAGTATGAACGTTGCAGTCTCTAATGCATAAGGCCAAAAGGAAATTGGAAGGTCCACATGAATCATCATAGATCAAACCATATCTAATAAAGTTTGATGCCTCTTTTCAGATGCATTCCACTGCAGCGTACTTAGTGGAGTTAATTGTAAGACAATCTTACATTCTCTAAGATAGTTAGTAAACTTTTTACTTAAATACTCACCCCTCGATCAGATCGAAGTGTTTTAATATTCTTGCCAGGTTGATTTTGTACTTCATTTTTGAAAGTTTTGAACAATTCAAAAGTTTTAAATTTATGTTTCATTAAGTAAACATCACCATATCTAATGAAATTATCAGTAACTGTCACAAAGTACTGCTAACCTTCCATATCAAGTGAACTCATCGGTCCACATACATCACTATGTATAAGACTTAACAACTTAGTGACCCTTTCACTCTTTCAAGAAAAATGACTCTTTGTCATTTTTCCTACAAACAAGATTCACATGATTCAATTGATTCAAAATCAAAAGAGTCTAAAAGTCCATTCTTATGGAGCCTAGAAGTGTGTTTCTCATTTATATGCCCTAAATGACAATGTCAAAAATAGGTAGGATTCAAATCATTTGATTTAAATTTCTTAGTATTAATGTTATAGATAGACCTATAATCAAATGATTCAATGTTCAGAATATAAAGATCATTCATTAAACAACCATTGTCATAAAAAAATGTTTCCTCTGAATATAGAAAGGTTGTTATTCTCACTAACAAACCTAAAACAATCCAAACCCAAACATGAAATAGAAATAATATTTTCTGCTTATAGCAGGTACAAGATAACAATTATTTAATTCTAAAACAAGTCCAAAAGGTAAAGTTAAATCATAAGTCTCAATAGCTAATGTATATTCCCGACTCGTAGATCCACTTCACCTTTAACCAACGTCTTGCTGCTTCTAAGTCCCTGTAAATTTCCACAAATGTGAGCACCACATCTAGTTTCTAACATCCAAGATGTAGGGCCAGAAGTAGATAGATTGACTTCTATAACAAAAATACCTAAAGTCAAAGAGACACTTCCCTTATTCTTTTTCAGTTCTTCTAGATAAATAGGCCAGTTCCTTGTAGTGATAACATTATCCTTCCTTGGGTGGCTTAGGCTCTTTAGGTTTGGGTATCAGCCTTGGTGCAGTAGAAGCATCAACTCTTGATGCCTTGACAACAACTTTCCCCTTACCATTTCCTTGATCTCGTTCCCTTTTCTTGGGATTCTTCCCTTTTTGCACCATTAAAACCTCATAACTGGACTTGATGTTCAATTCAGCGATCTTCAGCATCTCATGCAGCTCAGTCAAACTCCTCTCCATCCCATGCATATTGTGATTCATTACAAATTGATCAAAAGTATTAGGTATGAATTGGAGAACCAAATCAATTGCAAGCTTGTGACTGATCTCAAGTCCTAACCTTTAGAGTTACTCAAGATAACTCTTCATCTTGAGAACATGCGGGCTAACTGGACTACCCTTAGCTAGTTTGCAGTTGACAAAAGCTTTGATGGTGTTGAACCTCTCTTATCTTGCCTGCTCTTGAAACATTGCCTTCAGTTGACCAATGATCGCAAAGGCATCCATTTCCTCGAATTGCTTCTGAAACTCTAAGTTCATGGATGCAAGCATGAGGCATGTGACATCAATGTAGTCATTGTAATGCTTACTATAAGCATCCTTCTGAGCATTAGTTGCTCCTGCCTCAGGTTCCTCATTAGAGAGAGCCTCATCTAAGACATACAACTTCCTTTTTTTTTTTTTTTTTGAGAACAATCCTCAAATAATGATGCCAGTGTAGAAAGTTAGTCCCGGTAGGTTTATCCTTCTCAAGGATAGATCTCATCGACAGACTAGGTACCGCAGGATTAGTATTAACCACAATATTCTACATGAAAGAATATGCATAACAGATATTAATAATTTTATAAACACACTTCCATTAAAAATCATACCCTCAAATGAGCATCCATAATAATGAATTTAATTTAGTGGACTAAGATTCATATTTCACAAAATTTCAAGTTAGCTTTGGCAAGACACTCAAAATCAAGTTATTTAGGTAGACAACAAATTTGTCAATTACATGATATGTAACTAGCTCTTAGAACGTTTATGAGACAAGATATCACATATCAATGCATGTTAAAAACAATCACATGTTATACCATTAAGCCCAAAACCATTTTGATAACCTAATTAAGTCTAACCATGTTTAAGCATATAAGTATCGGCATTACATCATTTTATCTAACTCAGATAACCAAATACACTTCCACTTTGGTGAAACCTATATCAAGTGATCCAAGTTTTGACAAGTGCTAACACATGCATATGACTTAAATTATAAATAGAGTTATATATTATGTTTTAATGTGAAAAATAAGTATATGAAAATTATCCTATAGTTACATATGATAACACAAATAAAACATAACATATAAAATGCATTTCATCAAACGCAATTTATAGATAATATCTTATATTGAAGCAAATCAAATATGTTATTCATGACATATTTCAAATTTTCATCTAAACATGTCAACAAAAAAAAAGGTATAATCATTCAATCGGACACGTGCAATTTATATATCTCATGTAAAATCCGAATTCAAATATCTCATTCAATAAACACAAAAAGAATTAACATCATATATTAACCACTCAATTCGGTTTCATACATAACAGACTAATCAAATCTAAAATAGACTTTAGCATTGATTCAAGAAATTCACAAATCCTAATTTTTTCAAACAAAACTGATTATGGCAGATTGAGAAAACAAAAGAATAAACAACTAAAGGAATATAAAATTCTCAGTTCAATATCACATGTCAATCCCTAATTGTAATAAACATAATCAAATTTAATTGTTTATTCAAAGCAACTTGGCTCTAATACCACTGTTGGAAAACAAACTAGAGTTAAATGCAGCGGAGCTAGCATAAAAAAATTTCTTTAACCTTTAGAAAGTAAACATACTGTGCATAAACAATTAAATCATGAATAAATATACCTTTGTGCCAACGTGAGTAACTCTCCAAGTTCAAATTACCTCTGTACTGATAAGGATGATCTTTCAAAATCGTATCACCAAAACGCTTCAAAATCACTAGCATTCTCTAACAGTATCTATACACGAACTGGGAATTCGACTCCTAAAATTTGGGTCTGTTAGAACCTCACAAAGTAGGACTTTTGACTCTCAAAATTCTCTCTCTATGACAAACAAATTTTTGCCTTTTTGCTGTCTGTAGAAAATAAGACATCTATGGTCTTATTTATAGGCTTCTGAGGCTTTCCTAATAACTTAGGATTTCCTAAGAAGTTTCCAATTCTCCAATTGGACTTATTAATTACCCATCCCAAAGACAAATTCGACCTAGTTCTTTTATGTGTGACCCGTTGGGTCAATTTCATATGGCAATGGATCCATAATTTATTTTATGGCCCAAAAGTCATAATTTTTCTCTAGCAAGACATGATGGCTACCCATATTAAATTAAGTCGATGATCCAACATAACCTAATATAATTATTGCTTTAATCCTTTTATCACGTGATATCTATAACTGAATATAGGACATGAATAAATTTACCTTATCTAATTCAATTGCTTTCTTGATCAATAAGCATACTAAAATAATAAATGAAATTAATACCCTTATTAATTTAGCATGACCATGTATTTCCATAATCACGCTTAATTGAGGGTCCTAGAGATATCTCTCCATAACAAAAGGGATAAATTTCATCTTGATTAATCATTGTCCACTACACAATTCATAGCGTATCCGAGTACAACCTTTATAATTATCCGATTAAAGATAACATTTGATTACATCAAAATAGATTAATTCTTACGTTTGGCACTATGATAGTCTTATATCTAAGGATCAAAACAATCAATTATTTGAGATTATTTATGACACATATCCATGTAATAATCTTAAAAGAGGTCAGTCCAATTCTTATTCTGTAATAAGAAAATATGATTATAACTTATGTCTCTACATATATAATCATCCTATGATTATCAATTATAACTCATACTAATCTCAATTTATTATTGTTCCCACAATAATAATCGATTAGGGACATTTAGAATATAATAACATATTCATGGAGATTATTATACGATAACATGAAATTTAATAATAACATATTTTGTATGGCTGCATTTGTGGTCTGAACTAGCTCAGAGCTTTACATTCTCTGTTCACCAACCTTACCCCAACAAACAGGAGATCTACAACACCTACCATAAAGAGCTTCAAATGGTGTCATGTCAATGGTAGCCTAATAGCTGTTATTATAGGCGAACTCCATCAATTGCAAATGAGAGTCTCAACTCCCTGAAAACTCCAGCACACAAGCTCGCAGCATATCCTCTAAGTTTTGGTTCAAGCGCTCTGTTTAACCATCGATCTGAGGGTGAAATGTTATGCTGAGATCAAACCTCGTGCCTAGGGCAATCTGAAGTCCTTTCCAAAACTTTGAATTAAAATGATAGATACAGGCACTACAAGAAATCGAACTTTTCTCGACGTCAAAAAAGGCGTCGGCATAAAAGATGTCGGGAATAAAGGGTTCTCCCGACGCATAAAGTAAGACGTCGGGAGAAAAAGCTATTCTCGATGCATAAAGTAAGACGTCAGGAATAAGAGGTTTTTCCGATGCACAATTCATGCGTCGGGCACAAGACGTTTGGAAATAAGGGGTATTCCCGACGCCATAAGTAGTGCATCAAGAAAAGCCTCATGTGGGAAATAAGGGGGATTCCCAAGGCCTAGGTTTTCCCAACGCCGTAAGTGTGCGTCGGGAAAGGTCTAGGTTTTCTTGACGCCGTAAGTAGTGCGTCGGGAGATCCCCTGAATATTTATTTCGTTTCTGTTTTACATAGAACTGAAAACGAAAGGGAAAGGGTTCAGAGAAGAGAGAAATATTTGTCGTCGTTCGTAGCTCGCCGTCGTCCGTTCCATCGCCGTTGCCGTTCGTCGCCGCGCCCGCAACTTCAGCTTCAACCTTCCTCCGTCCGTAGCTTACTGCCAACCTTCTCTTTACTGTCTTTCAAGTTCTTCTCTCTCCATTCTCACTTTTTCAGGATCCCGTTTGTCACCCTGTAGCTAAGTCAGTCAATGACTTTCAAAACAAATATATCTTAAATGAATATTTTTTTTTATTGAAACAACTTTCATTTAATGAATATGTGTGCGTCTGTGCATCATAGAGTTGGCCTAACATTGGACAAACAAGAAAAATCTCAAGTTTAACGAACCTTTTCAAGTGAAAGGCTTTCCCGACGCAATACATGGCGTCGAGAAAGCATACGAGGCTTTCCCGACGCCGTGGATTACATCGGGAAAGACGGCATCAGGAGAGGCTTTCCCGACGCGTGACCAACACAGCGTCGGGAAAGCCTATCCCGACTCACTTCCCCCGACATTTATCCCAACACCAAGGACTACGTCGGAAGATCCTTTCCCGACGTATTTTTCACTTCCCCCGACGTTTTTCAGCGTTGGGAAAATCCCAATTTCTTGTAGTGAGGCTCTTTATGTTATTATCTCAGTTATATATAACTGTCCCCACTTACGAGAGAAGTCTTCCACGAACCTTCTATAATAACCTGCTAAACGTAGAAAGCTACAAACTTCACTGACAGTAGAAGGTCGAGGTCAACTGGTAACAGCTTCAATTTTTGCTGGGTCTACAGAAACTTCCTCACTAGATACTACATGGCCAAGAAAAGACACCTTCTTTAGCCATAACTCACACTTAGAAAACTTAGCATATGGCTTATTGGCTCGAAGAGTCTCCAACACCTCATGTAAATGCTCCTTATGCTCAACCTCTGTCTTGAAGTAAACCAAGATATCGTCAATAAAAACTATAATAAAAGTGTCTAAGAAATCCTTAAACACCCTATTCATCTGGTTCATAAATATAGCAGGAGCATTCATCGAGCCAAAAGACATTACAATGAACTCGTAATGCCTATATCTGGAATGAAAAGCAGTCTTAAGAATATCATTGTCTCTAATCCTCAACTGGTGATAGCCTGAACATAACTCAATCTTAGAGAATACAATGGCTCCTTGTAACAGATCAAACAAGTCATCAATTCTAGGTAATGGATATCTATTCTTAACTGTCACCTTATTCAACTTTCTGTAATCAATGCAAAGGCGCATCGATTGATCCTTCTTCTTCACAAACAGTATTGGTGCTCCTCAAGATGACACACTAGGTCAAATAAAACCCTTGTCCAGCAATTCCTGCAACTGGACCTTCAACTCTTTCAGCTCAACTAGGCCATTCTATAAGAAGCTCTAGATATGGGAGCAGTGTCTAGCTCTAACTCAATATCAAAATCGATCTCACTGGAAGGTGAGTCCTGAAAGTTCATCAGGGAAAATGTTAGGGTATTCTCTCACCACCGGTTCAGATGACAAGGAAACTTCAGACTCTCTGTTGTCTACTATGCTAGCCAAGATACTCCAAGTACCCTGGTTGAGTAGCTTACTGGCTTTCATAGTTGAGTTAACTTTGGGTAGGACCACAATCCCCGCCCCCTTAAACTTAAAACTAGCCACTGACTGAGGGTTAAAAACTATCTACTTGCGAGAACAATCTATACTTGCATGGTTAGCAGATAGTCAATCCATGCCTAAAATTACATCAAAATCTCGCATGTCTAAAACTAGCAAAGTTACATCTAACACATGGTTTGCTATCTCTATTTGACATACTCTTACCTTTTCTCTGGATAACATAACTTCTCTAGAGGGAGTAGAAATAGATAATATACTACTCAATGGTTCTACCTCTAAACACGTATGTTGAACAAATAATGAGGATATAAAAAAATGAGAAGACCTAGAGTCAAACAACACAAATGTGAAGTGCCCCAAGATTGGGAGCGTACCTGTCACCATAGTACCAGCTTGCTCGGCCTCTTGACAAGTAGTGACAAAATCTCTTCCCTGCTGGGAAGAGGAAGTCTGGTTCGAGGTAGTCCCAAACATTTTCTGAGGACAAAAGTCAGCTATATGCCCTGGTTGCTTGCACTTATAGCAAACTCCACTTCCTACTAAGCAACGTCATCCATGAGATCTCCCACAGCTACGACAAGCAGATAGTTCTCTCAAGGTCTTTCCTGCTACAACAATCTCCTGATGATGCCACTGAAAAACACCACCAGATCTCAGATTCCTCTACGGTACTATAGTAGGCTGCAACTCAGCCTTCCTCTTCTGACATGGGTTTAACCCTTTCCCTACAGCCTTAGAAGAATCAGCTCTCTCATGAAGACTCATATCCACCACCAGACCCAGTGCATCAGCATGGGTGGTTGGCTTGAAGGCTTGAACTAAACCTTGGAGGTCTAATCTAAAACCGCTGACAAACTTGTCGGTCCTAGCGGCCTCATTCGCTACTACCTCAAGAGTAAAGTGGGACAACATATCAAACTCTACATCGTACTACTCCACAGTCATATTGTCTTGCTCCAGGTTTAGAAACTCTTGCTGCTTAGCATACCTCAAGCTGGCAAAGAAGAATTTTGCATAGAAACTCTCCTTGAACTGCTCTCAGGTTATTTGGTTGACGTAACAGTAGTTTCGACCAGTAAGGAAGTTCGAAAAAATACTTCTCTTCGTCCAATTAAGAGCTCTCTTTCTTTTCTTATCCTGTATTGAAGGATGTTTACTCATAACTGGAAACTCCAACTGATCTAGTTGTTCTAATATTTCATGCTCATTCATCACCACTAGAGGAGCCCTACGCTCTACCTTTCCGTCGTGTAGCCTACTTTTACGCCACACATGATTCTCTGGAAGATAGCGTCTATGTCCCATGAAAGATATTCTACCTCGTATCCCGAAGGACGATCTATCACCCATGCATATAGGACATACCTGATACCCCTTTGTACTCCACTCTGATAGATCACCATATGCCGAAAAGTCATTAATTGTTCACAACAATGCTACATATAACTGAAAAAACTGACATGTAAGAGAGTCATACGTACGCACCCTAAAAGTCCATAACTCTTTCAATTCCTCGATCAATGGTTGGAGATACACATCAATTTTTCTACTAGGAGACCTAGGACCGGGTATGAGCAGTGACATGAAGAAATTTATCTCTTTCATGCATTTTCATGGTGGAAAATTGTAAGGAAATAACAGAACAGACCAAATACTGTACGAGGTACTCATTTGACCAAATGGGTTAAATCCATCTGAAGCCAAGCCCAAACACACGTTCTGTGGATCAGAAGCAAAATCAGGATATTCAGAATCAAAGTGCTTCCACCCTTCTACATCAGCTGGATGTCTCAATACATCATCTGTTTTAACACGTTTATCCATATGACATCTCATGTCACCAAACTCTTCCTGTGATACAAACAAGCATTGTAATCTCGGTACCAAAGGAAAGTGGCACAATACCTTATGCGAATTTTTTTTCCTCTATTATGATTAACCTTGTACCTAGCCTCACCACATGTAGGACAATGTTGCAAATCAGAAAACTTTTTCCAATACAATACACAGTCATACTTGCACGCGTGAATAGTCTCATATCCCAAGCCCAAGTTACGAAGTTTTCGTTTTGCTTCATAAATGAATTAGGGATAGTAGTATTACACATTGGAAACGATGCTCTTAAGAGTTCTAACAACATGTTGAACGACTTGTTACTCCAACCATTTAGAACCTTCACATGCATCAACTTAACCAAAAAATTCAATGATGAAAATTCAGAATAACCAGGGTACAACTCATTACATGCTTTATTCAATAAGTTCTTAAATATGTTTGATCTATCTTCATCTATATCTACCCCAACATTCATTGGTATTTCATCTTCCAAACGACGTTCCTCTATTTCTTCTTCATGTTCAATCGGGACTTGTAAATCATTTAGCATACCAAACATATCATCTTCTTCATTAAATTGCCTACTACTAGTTCCTTCATCAAAAGGATTATTACTACTAGTTCCTTCCTCAAAGTTTTCTATACCTCTAAAACTTAATGACTCTCCATGATACACCCCTGTGTAGTAGGGGGATATTCCAATAGTCAGTAGATGTTGTTTCACACCCTCTAATGAGCCCTAATTTAAATTCAAACATCTCTTGCATGGATACCTTAATCGTCCGTAGGCATCAACATGAAACTTGGCAAATTCTAAAACTTGGATCACTCCCTATCTATACTCAAGGTAGAACTTATTTCTAATTTTCATCCAACCCTTGTCCATCATTTAAGTCCCTAAAACATAAGTAGGTTTGATTAGAAACATATATCTCTCCCTCTCTCACATCCATAACTTACTCCCCTGAATTTTCACTATTTTTCAGTAATATACAATCTCTCAAAATTTTCACTAAAACTAACTTCAAACTACAAAGGCTACTATAACTGCAAGGATAGCCAACACAACGTAATTATCAATAACAAAATATTGTATCTTCGCATCCTACCCACCTCTTCCAACAACGCTACCTTAACAAGCTATCCTACTACCACCCCTTGAAACCATCCCAAACATAGACAATTCAAAACAAAAAAAAACTACCATAGCTACAGGATAACCATCATAAATAGAAACAAATTCAAAACAAAAAAGTCTACCATAAGTATTGGATAGCCATCCCAAATCAACAACAAAGTTATTCAACACAAACAGGCTACCATAATTGCAAGATAGTCAAAACAAATATTAACACATATTAAAGAGAGAGCTTTAATGTCAGTTTCAAACCGACATTAAAGGTATAGTTAATTTTTTTTTTAATTTTTTAAAAACTTAAAGTATCTTCTCTCTTACTTTACTCTTTTCTTTCTCACGATGCCCACATGATTTCTTCCCTCTCCATATCAATTTCTTCCATCTCTTCTCAATCTCACTTTCAACCCTCTCTTCTCTGGCGAATAGTCACCGCGCGCACAGTTGTCGTCGTCCCTCGTGCCCAGCCACCGTTGCGTCTGTCACTGTTGTGCTCGTTCGTCGTTCGTTTGCCGTCCTCGTTCCTTATGTTTGCGCGTTTGTGTCCAACCTTCATTACCACCGTGCCCAGCCCTTTCGTCGACCATTAGCCGCTAAATAGCTTTTCCTACTCTTTCACGACTTTATCGGCATTCTTTCTTCTTGTTCTTGCTGTGAAATCTCATTTTCTATACTTTAGTTCTTTTTCCATACGAAATTGGAGAGCATAGTTTCATTCGAGGTTAGGGATTTTCTTTTGTGTTAAAGCATTTATGTGTGGTTTTATCCTTTTAGGTTTAATATATACATATGTTCCATTAACTCTGGAAATTGAAAATTTGATATTCAGATGTTCTTCAACTTGGCGTCGAATTGTTTACGATCAAGGAAGCTTTATAAATCTTCTAGCGAAGCTTAGAAAATGGTTAGTAACTTTCTTACGTTCAGATTTCAACACTTTTCTTTTGTATGCTAGTTTAGTTTAGTTGCTACGTTCGTATGTAAACTCTAGTTGACTTATTTCTTATACTTTCATTAGGCTTTTCGACTTGGTATGGTGCTTCTTGTTTTGAATTCTTCTTAGATATTGTCATTTATCTTGTTTGTTAATTTTCATATTCTTTTCTTGGGTTTGTAGGCTACTTTGGCTGATTCCTTTCTAGCATATCTTGATGAACTCTCTAATGTAAACAAGTTTCAGGTTTCTAAAGGAGGCTGAAGTATACAAGTAGGCTGCCCTTTGCTAGCAGCAGACAAGACAAGGAACAGAAACTCTGTATGATATTTATTTCTGGTAATTGTTCTCTTGATACAAATCAAGGAACCATTTTGTTTGTTTAACCCGTTCTACACTCTTTCTTTTTTAATTTGGTTTTGTTGGCTATTTTTCTCCATTTGTTGGCACACTTGTTATTGAGTTAATTTTTTTAGAATCATCTGTTGCAGGTTATAACCTTGGATATGGGCCTTCTTGTAACTGGCACAAAATATCGTGGGGAGTTTGAAGAAAGATTAAAGAAACTGATGGAGGAAATAAAAAAAAGTGATGAAATAATTCTATTTATTGATGAGGTGCATACATTAATTGGAGCAGGGGCTGCAGAAGGAGCTATTGATGCAGCAAACATATTAAAACCTGCCCTTGCAAGGGGTGAACTGCAGGTATTCTCGAGACAAAATAATTCACATAAAAAAGTCCAAAACAACTAAGAGGTTATGATTGTGGGAAGCTATTGCATAAAGAACTTCCACTCTAGGTTACAGAAAGAAAAAAATAATGTATGGCAACCTAACAATTTTCTGTGATAAGAAACCGAACACTCCCAACAAAATAAGGCCAAAACAATTTAGAGTCCTGGGCAGTGTAAAAACTGAAATTCTTGTAAGTAAATGGATAGTAGTTGAAGACATTATCTTTCTTCCTATGGATTTGTGTAGATTTAATGCTTAATTTCTCTGGTTATTGAATTAGTTAGTTTGTAAGAGGAATAGGTCGATATTCTGAATTCTCCAACAGTTTCTTTAACTGAGGTTAGTTCTTGATGTCAAATGATTTCGTGATATGTTTTCTATTGAAAGCTTTGATCTGAAAAGTAAGTTACAATATATATGTGTGTGTGATATGTTAGAATAAGTCACAACAGTATATGCTGCTGCTGATGATTAGTTCTTAAAAAAAATTCTAAGAATTGAAGCAAGTGATATGAAATCATTTTTTAGTTTCAAATTTATTTTGGTTGGAAGTGTGGGTTTCTTTGCTCTGTTTAGTCGAAGATCGTAATTAAGAGTTATGCCTTCTTGTGTGTTCTCCCATCTACTATGTTTTCTCAACAATAATATCCTGGTATATGATAGTTTCTTAAAAAACATAGCGCACCATGGATTTACTACGTTTCGTTTAGTTTTTCTTACTGTTTTATTTCTTATCCAAATTTGAAAGTTGCTGCAGAATAACAACATTTCCGGTCCAATTCCCATTAAACTTGGAACTGTCCCATTTCTTCAAACATTAGATCTCTCAAACAACTGGTTCTCTTGTCCGATACCAACATCTTTTGCTCAGCTAAACGGTCTACACTATCTATAAGTGTTAGAAAATTTTCGCCGGTCATTTTTTCTGTTTGGGTTTCTGCAATATAGAGGATGTAAAAAACACCTCAAAAATTTCACTTTTTCCAGAGATTTCATCATTTTACATGTATGACTCTAATGAAGTTTCGATTTCTAAAGTTGGATTTTTTTATATTATTTAATGCTCTTTATTCTCAATTTTTCTTAGAGGTCATGTACTTGATGCATAAGTTGCTGCTTGTCTGTTTGCTCCTTTTCTGTTATTTATAAAAGTAACTTGCTTTTTCTTACTTTGTCTTGTAATGAGTAGCAAACTGAACAAATATCTTGACGTTGTCTTTCTAAAGCTGATTGCAACCAAGACAATAAGGTTCATCTCATGATCCCTAATTTCTTGCTGGAAATTAGAAATGTATTTGCAGAATAGTTCATATAAGAAGTAAGAACACTTAAATTGTCTTTATCTGGCAGCCATTGGCAAAGGAACTTGGGATAAAAGTGGTGCCAACTTTCAAAATTCTAAAGGATAAGAAGGTCGTTAAAGAAGTAACTGGAGCAAAGTTCGATGATTTGGTTCATGCCATTGATAATGTAAGATCCAGCTGAAAACTCTCCTCTCTTCTCTTCTTTGTAAATTTAAATAATATGATGCAAGGAAGAGTGTTCAGGGCAGTTATTTAAATAATATGATGCAAGGAATCGACCATGGGAAATGATTCTGTATATAAAAATGTTTGGGAGATAGACATTTGAATGTGTACAACGACAGTTTCGACATATTCCAAAAATTATTTTGATATATACTTTTCTTTATGAGTGGGTTTGAATGTTTTTGTAATTGGGTTTGGGTATGTTTATGGTTTTCTTCTAGTGATAGAACTGCTTACTACTATGCTTGACATGTTTGTTTGTAATAATGGAGATGATAGAAATCAGAAGTTATCAAACTAAATGGTTTATTTTTATGTTGCTTGTAGAATAATTGAAGTCATCAAATTGAAAGCTAAGCGATTGTGTAGATAGCCAGGCGATCGTTGAAGGTTGAAGACTGAGAAGGCGTTTAGAATTTCTTATTTAAGTCTTGTATTAGGATCTTGTTTCATGTACTATTGTAGAATGTATATATAAACACAATATTACGTTTTCATTTTGTGTATACAAATTTAAAAGATAAATATTATAGTTTCTAAAATAATATTAATTTTATTAATTTGTTGGAGCGAGAAAAAAATATTTATCTATATGGATTCAATGTTGGTTTATAAAAAATGGACAATAATACAACAATTAAATAAATATAAAATTCTAAAAATGGACAAAAACAAGCCTTTAATGTCGGTTTTAAACTGACATTATTGATCTCTTTAATGTCGGTTTTAAAATGACATCATAGCCCAGTCGACATTAAAGGGCTTCAATAACACTATCAAAAATGTCGGTTTAAAACCGACATTAAAGCCCAACCGACATTAAAGGGCTTCAATAACACTATCAAAGATGTCGGTTGAAAACTGACATTAAAGGCCTTTAATGTCGTTTTTAAACCGACATTAAAGCCCAACCGACATTAAAGACCTTTAATAACGCTCGCAAAGATGTCGGTTGTCAAGTGACATTAAAGCCCTTTAATGTCGATTTTAAACCGACATTAAAGGTTAGATTTCTTGTAGTGTCTTTCATGTCTTTCTTCTTTTCCTCTTCTTTTTTTACGTCGTTTAAAATCTAAACGATCGTGTATAAAAAATAGCAAAATCTAAAAGATCGTGTATAAAGAATCTTCTTTTTCTCTTTTTTTTACGTCATTTAAATTTGAGTAACCAAATCTAAACGATCGTGTATAAAAAATCTTGAAAAAAATCATTTAGATTGGAGTAGTCAAATGTAAACGATTGTGTAAAAAAAGTAAACGATCGTATACCAAAAGAATTAAAAAAAAATCGTTTAGCCAAATCTAAACGATCGTGTACCAAATTTTTAGCCAAATTTAAACGATCTGTAACCAAATTTAAACGTAACCAAATTAAACGATCGTGTAACAAAATTAAACCATAGAATTGAAAAAATAAATTGTAGTCAAATCTAAACGATCGTGTACTAAACAATAGCTAAATCTAAACGATCGTGTACCAAATATATTATGGGTGTGTTGTTAACAGCATGGTTGACAGAGCATTTTTTACATTTTTCATGGTAGGCTTGTGGGCTTCTTGAAATGGTAGTATATTGCCGCTCAGTTATATTTTCTAAAAGACCTCTTATAATAATTATGTATTTTAAATTAAAATTCAAGTTATATGGATATAATAAAAAACATACAAACGTTATTTTAAGTGTTAATCATAGAATTCAAAAACAAATTTTCATAAGCAGAATTGGGATAGTCTCATCTGATAACATAAAACAAAATTGATGGTTTAAAACCGACTTTCGCTAAGAACCAAAATCTTTGGAGGGAAAGATATGTACGTGAAAAACCTAATCCATAAACCCCGAAAGAATTACATTCCGTTTGCAGCCTAAAAATTCCTCGACGGAACCTGCGGCGGCGATGGGCTGCGTATCCATCGTCATCGTTAGGTTATGAGATCTCTTTCCAATTCTCATCTTTATCTCAAAACTATATTCTCTCTCCGTAATTCTTTCATGGCTTCCTCTTTCACACAAACACTTAAACCAGATTTACCTCCTCAAGACCTAGACGACCTTCTCTGCTCCCATCCACAGAAACAGCGACAAGACGAATCCTCGTCTCTTACCGGTTCCAATTCCAATGACTCAAAACTTCTCTTGGGGTCGCCGACTGGATATTTGAGTGGCGAGTCGCGCATTGAACGAGCCTGGGCTCACTGGACGAAGCTCGGTCGGCCGAAGCTGATTGTAGCTCCCATGGTTGATAATTCGGAGCTGCCATTTCGTTTACTCTGCAGGAAATATGGTGCTGACGCGGCGTATACACCTATGCTCCATTCACGAATCTTTACCGAGAACGAGAAGTATCGGAACATGGAATTCACCACTTGTCAGGTATGTGACATTTTGAAGTCATTTTGTTGTGTTAACAACTTAAATTTTCTGTTTCATTTGGTATTGATGTATGTTTCCGGCTGCTATTTGTGGATCGGTAACTAATTGTAGGTTATAGTCTTGTCTGTACTATTCTTTAAGTTTATTTTTCATTGTTTTTAATTTTTGAATGATTTGTAGGAGGATCGTCCATTATTTGTTCAATTTTGTGCCAATGATCCCGATGTTCTGTTGGAGGCTGCTAGAAGAGTGGAACCATATTGTGATTACGTCGATCTAAACCTTGGGTAATCTTTGTTGCTCTAATTTGTACTCGGTTGATTAATTCGTATGGATGTTTGCGTTCTTTATGGTCGTATGTTCCAAATGCTGACTTCTTATGCTTCTCGTTGGTGGTGGAGTAAGGCTTTGTTCTCCAAAAGACTTTATGTTTGTTAAGATTGTGGATTATTCACCAAGTACATTTTGTGAATAAGAAGTAAGAAAACAAAACTACAAAAGAAGGGAGCCCTCAAAGGAGGATTTACAAGACTTCTCCAATTAGAGAGGAGGGAAGGAAAGCTATAGTAATGAAAAAGAGGGGAGCATTTACGCCAAGTCACACAAACTAACTATTGTCCCAAAAATATCCTTAAAATTCTTCTATTACGCTACTGCCAAGTGATCCAGTAAAGAGGACTCACAAAATGTTCCCACACAAAGCTTCTTTTCCTTTCTGAAGGGATGACCCCTTGAACTTTAACTGTTTAAGCAATGAAGATCTTTGGATCCTCTGGTAGAGCCATATGCTAAAAAAACACGTTCGTAATAGCCAGGAGAATCAAATACTTCATTCCCTAAGGATGATACTATGTCTTGGACCATTTTAAACTATATTATAACTTGACATGTGTGCATGTAAATGTGTTCGAGGGAACTTGACACTGAGGAGTTACCTTCCATTGTGAAAATCCTTGAGGATGTCACTTTATCCCAGACAAAGGTATTTGGAAAATGGAGAAAAAGGAGTCTTTTCAATCAGCTCCTTCTTAAAGATCTCCATTCTAATCTAAAATCTTCTCACTAGAGCAAGACGATAAATTTTACATCAAGCAATAATGATAAAGTGTTGAAACCATTAAGAAAATATATTGCTAAAAGACAATCAATGAATAATCAATTCGTAATAGAAAAATAGTTAAGTCAACATCAATCCAAAAGCTCAATTGATCCCTAGAACTAAAATGTTTAGTTACTTATGATCTCACAATATGTAAGAAGCATTGAGTTCACAAAATCCAGAATTCTAAAAGATCAAGGGAAAAATTAAGAATGTTGGCTAGTGATTCGATCCTGTCGCCATAATAAAACCACATTTTGTGCTCTCAGTCCTTGCACTTAAGCTCCCAAGAACCTTCCATCATGATCGCACACCTCCATCTCTTTGGAAATCAAAGTTATCCACTCTCTCAGCCTCCAAAAATCCCAGTTGAATGATCTACTTAAATCCTAAATGAAGTGGGAGTTATATAGCTGATTTGATGATAGCATTGTGATGCTACACAGCATTGCCCCTATCACCTTGCCAGCTGGTGGGGTCATGGCCTGATTGAACTTAATAGCACTGTGTCAAGCCTAGCATCGCACAGTGCTGCAATGCTTGTTGGAGGCTTTTTTCTTTATGTTTTCCTCTCTAAGGTTGAAATCGAGCCTAGCATTGCACTCCCTAAGGCTTTTTTTTCTTCATATTTTCACCTGAATTAATCCATTCCAGTTCAATTTGTCAGTTCCTACAAATTCAACAAATAAAAGTATCACAAACACTATTAATAACAAAAGTAACCAAATTATAAGCCTCAGAAAGCATTTTTTTAGTGCTTTTCAGTTCCGTCAAACATTGTCCATATATACATGTCAATAGTGGCATGTGGGTCTATCCTTGTGATAGAACTCTACCTTTGGTATAGAATTTTACACTTTATTCAAGTATGAATATGATCTCTTATACAGTGATGAATTGATAAACTCTCAATTCATGAAACATTCTCCTTGTTCTTCTTCTCTCGAAGAGTAACAAGCTAAACTTCTCTCGAAAGATACTAACTACTTGTTCCGCCTAAACCAACCACTATTTATAATCCCCACTAACCGACTTTAAAACTTTCTATTTACACATGTGTTGCACATGGGATTTCTCCTTTTTCCTCCTAATGTAATGAAATCTAATAGGGGGTCTAACACCTTGCTCAGAGAGAGATCAAATTTAAGAGGAAATCTTCTATGAAGAGGTTCATCCCCAGCCCAAACATCCTAAAAGATAAATCCAAAGCATCCCCAACAATATAGTTCATTCTGTCACGGATCTGACTGGTTTCAAATTCAGGCTATTTTGGGTGTAAGAACACCCTTTTAGCAATTATAGTCTCTCCTTTTATTTCAAATTGGAGGTGTTTTCTAACACACCTATAAGTGTGAAGTCTTTTAACTTCATTTATTTCAAGTGTTTCTCTTCTAAAAAAACACATTGAAGACCCTTAAATGATTAGAGTGGCTTTTACATATAACTTCTAACTGTTCTCCTTTTGAGTTGCGTCTAAACACGAGGTAAACGGAAAGAAAGAAAAATATTTTTGTCAGTTTGGGTTGATAACGGTTCAGGTTTTCAAAGAAGAAAAACTGAAAATATTCGGCCGGTGCTGAGTTTGGTCAAATCTATACCCGAATCCAATCAAATATTGAATAGTTTGCAAAGTAACGGAAGTGGTGCACCCTGTTAAAAGTTTGCTTTCATATCCTAGAGGGCTTGAGTTTGATCCTCCGACCTTGAGATTGGATCTTTTTAAAGATATTGCCTGTTTTCCTTCTGTTCAGCCAATTTATTTCAGCCCACATTCCATTTGCAGCTCACAGGCTCTAAGCCCAACCCATGCGCCATGTGCCATTAACCAAATGGTGTACTGCTTCAAAACACTAAACCAACAGTTTGTAGGTTTGGTTTTTATGTGTGACAATTCAGTTGGATTTTTAAAGTTCTTCCTAGATTTAGCAATTTACTTTTTGATACTCCAAACTAACAAAAACAATCTAGGATAATCTAAGTTCCAAATGTGTTGCATACCAAATATGCTGATTGTGTTCATATTTTTCACTCAAGGTTCCTGAACATCTATTGAGTAGTCGAGTAATTTCGTGCAGGTGTCCTCAGCGTATCGCAAGGCGAGGAAATTATGGAGCTTTTTTAATGGATAACTTACCTCTTGTAAAAGCAATAGTAGAGAAACTGGCTTCCAATCTTCAAGTTCCTGTATCATGCAAAATCCGAATCTTCCCAAATCTACAGGATACAATTAATTATGCAAGAATGTTAGAGGATGCTGGATGCTCTCTTTTAGCTGTTCATGGCCGCACAAGAGATGAAAAAGATGGTAAAAAATTCCGAGCTAACTGGAGTGCCATTAGTGCAGTTAAAAACGCTGTACGAATTCCAGTTCTTGCCAATGGGAATATAAGGCACATGGAAGATGTTAACAACTGTTTACAAGAGACGGGAGTCGAGGGTGTGCTCTCAGCAGAAACCCTTCTGGAGAATCCTGCACTTTTTGCTGGGTTTCGAACTGCTGAATGGATAGAGGGTCAGGAAGAAAATACCCGGGATGGTAACCTGGATCAAGCGGATCTGCTTGTAGACTACTTGAAGCTTTGTGAAAAATACCCTGTCCCATGGAGAATGATCCGTTCGCACGTACACAAGTTATTGGGAGATTGGTTCAAGATTCATCCACACATTAGAGAAGACTTCAATGCACAATCTAAGCTCACCTTTGAATTTCTTTACAATATGGTGGAGCGGCTGAGAGAATTGCAGGTAAAAATGCCTCTTTATATCAAAGATTCTCATGTACCTGCAATTTCATCCAATGCTTGATTGCTTCCACACATTATTCATCGATAGCCTTTTTGGTCTTAACTTAAAGATTCTTCGAGGAAATTAGATTGATACTGTTGTTGTACCACTAATATTCACATTAAATTGTCTTTCTTCAATCAGCTTAGGCACACAGTGAAGAAAGAAAAGATTTTGTATTTATTCTTGCGAATTGTAGCCTTATTTGATTTCAATAGGGACGAGAGATGAGACAAACATTACCTTTTGCCTTTGCCCACATTACCTATTCTACCATCTTGTTTAACATTCTTCTAGAAACGTTTTTCATTGAGTTCAAATGTTTTTAGTGATTTTTGTTAAACTCTTGAAAATGTAATTCTTCAACGTGGCTCGTTTTAGTTCAACTAATGTTTGTGGTGGAGATTAAACTATTGACACCTTTGAAATGGTAATTGATACTTTATTTTCGTAGCTATGCTTGAATTGATATGTCTATTGCATAATTGCTCACAATGAAATGCGCACTTATATTTCACATCGACCATTGCATGATTAAGCACTACAGGGTCAAACAATCTTCTTCTTAATTGAATAAGAAAAGTAAAGATTGTACGCTACTCTACCTGATTCTTACCTGTTTGGAGTTTCTTTTGCACTCTTTGGGGTGAACACAATAGTCGACTTCTTCGAGACTGTTCTTTGGATAGATTTTTGGATTTTGTTCCTACGCATGTGTTGAATTCGTGTAATTTATGAGCTTTTTTTTTTTTGTTTTTATATCTTATCTTTTTTTTTCTTTTTCATTCTCATGAGGGAAATTTCTTGTAATCATATATTATCTCATTTCATTTCTATTTTCAGAATAAAGAAAAAAAAAAAAAGAAAATCACGATTGTTGCATGTAATCAAAATTGTAGTCAAGTTAGCTCTAAACAGATTATGGTTGAACTTTGGAAGAGTAAGTATGTGCACATACTTGATCAAACTTTTCACTAATGTTCAATCATGTTCTTCCTAAATAGTTTTTAAGGTGAGTTCAAGCATTAAAAAATTAAAGGTGGTAAGTTATTCTATGGCGTTTTCACTTGGAATATTTTAGGACTGGAATGGGTAAAACCTATTGATGTTGTTTACTTCAAACCTAAAACCTTCAACTTCCAAAATTTTGTAATTTAATTACAAAATATCCTTCAATTTTCAAATATTCTCAAAATTGTAACTCAAATTCTCAGATATGTTTCTCCTTTTGTGTATTTAATTTGAAGTACTAACTTACATCGATTACCAATTTGCAAAATGTCTCTTTTTGTGTATTTAATTTCAAATATTTTCTTTTAAAAAAACAGGTATTTATTTACAAACTCGTCTTTACAATTCTTTATTGGGTTTCATTATTCTTCATTTGCTTTGCTATAATCCATATGCCTTTAAAAGGGTTGCTTTCGTAATTCATGAGTAAGAGTAGTAAAAGGGTCCTGAAAAAGAGTGAAAATAAAGAAATATTAGATTATAGATTGAAGCATTCGGGTTGAATTTCAACAAGGTGAAATAATGACTCATCTTTATACTAGTGGGAAAAGTGTCTTTTCAACTTTTTCTTTTAATTCAAAGAGTGTTGAAGCAACTTTTAAAATTTAGGCAATATTTTGAACTAAATATATTAACAATCATCTGTGTGTGCGTGTGTGTGTGTGTATTTTTTGACATTAAGGACATTTCAAATTAAAAGGTTTATGAAGGGTACTATTGAAGTTCATGAAAGTTCATATGAATTTTCTTGGGCAAATTATTACCGGATTCGCCAAATGCTAATGGTAAAGATATTTTTAAACTATTTTTTAAAAAGTTCAAAGGTGACAATCAAACACTTACTTCAGTAAATGTTTTAATACTAAAAGTGTTGTCTAATGTAATCTCCTCAATACTAATGGACCTTATCATTTTCTTTTAACACAATTTCTAACTATTCAGCGCCGAAGTACAACAGAACTGACTGAATTGATATATAGTTGTGTTTACATCTAAAACATCTGCCGGTGCAAATCTTCCTATCACATTCGACTTCATTGTTTCATCCAACTTTATTGCTTGCATCGCAAAAGTTACAAAAAAAGTTTTGAACAAAAGGAAAAGGAAAGAAAAAGACAATAATAATAAGCAAATACATCTTACATAACATACAAAATCAAAGGTTT
The DNA here is from genome assembly GCF_025177605.1 of Cucumis melo. NCBI lineage: Eukaryota > Viridiplantae > Streptophyta > Magnoliopsida > Cucurbitales > Cucurbitaceae > Cucumis > Cucumis melo. Next base: position 8,425,527 of record NC_066867.1, on the reverse strand, counting down.
TCTTCTTTTTTTAAAAAAGGATCAAAATTGGAAAACATGAGCTCGACTTACCTTCCAAGATAAGAAAAAGTTCAAATAGAATAAATAAATTGTGAACCTTCTCCCATGGGGCCATAAATGGTAAGGAATCAGAAACAAATTTTAATACGTAACTGTAAGTTGACAACAAAAATCAACTACAAGCTTCAGTATTGCACATCCCAACATAATAAACGAACAGAAATACAAATACAAATACAAAGACAGAGATCAAAGGATGGCAGTTTTGAACCCTCAAACAAAATTTGTGAGGACTTTGCTAACCAGATGTTCCCCATAAACAGCTCTCTTGAATTTTGATTCTCCTCCTGTTTTATTCTTGCAAATTTCCAACGGCTCTACAGCTGTGTCAAAATTTGTCTGTTTTTACAGAACAACAGCAAGTTCATACACATTAATGAAAAGCAGAAGGAGAAGGATTAATGTAGTGGACACAAGGAACAGAGAGAAAGAGGAAGAAACCTCATAGAAATATGCTACACAAACTCTATATTTCAAAGATTTGTTGATAACTCGATGTAAAGTCGACTCGTACAGCCCATTCGAGTAGATCTACAAATTCCAAAAGTTTTTCAATCAAAATAACCAATTAATTTGAATTGAGATATTCAAACTTGATCATGTACCTTGAGCATGTCACCAATGTTACAGACAAAACTTCCAGGAATTGGTGGAGCTGATATCCATTCTCCAGATAAGTTTCTCACCTTTCACCAACTTATCGATCAGTTTATGAAGCAAAAACTAAAGAAGGAGAAGATAGGGAGGAAAGAAAATAAGCAACAACAAAATCATTTTGATGATTGTTGATTGTTTCAATATTTACCTGAAGTGCAGTAACATCATCGTCCTGATTAACCAATGTCAACAAACCTATGAAGAACTGATATTTAGTACTATGTAATCAATTAAACAGATTTTTTAAACTCAGTCATGATTTAAAGGGCTTTTTTTTTCTCTCTAAGTATTCTTTTTACCATAGTCGGTGTGAGCCCCACTGGATGTTGCTCAATGATGAGAAGTTGAAAATGAAAGGACGGGAAAAGAACAAGAGCCAAAGAAACACAAAAGCATTAGATCCTGAAGATATATAGGTAGAAAGAAACTACTGAAGCGGCAAATTACCATCCAATGTCATTTTCAGGGACATCAGAGGCCTTCAAAGAGGAGATTCCAGGATAACCAATAAGACGCATAACCCAAAACGAATTTCCAGCTCTATCTCCCTCAAATTCATATGGGGATCCACCCAATGCTAAAGCGATTCCGCGCATAATATTTCTTGAAACATCTGATAACATATTAGATTTGACGAGTAAGAATCTGAATTTTCTTTTTTTTTTTCTTTTTTGGGTTGGGTTGGGGGAGCTAACAAATAAACTTTGCCTGTGCAGAGGTTGATATATTCTTCCATCAGTTGCTTGAAGTTGGGCGGATCAAGTGGCCTGTATCCATACAAAAAGGAACAAGCTCGTCAAGATTGAATCTATCTCAATACTACAAGTGTTTGCCTCACCATCTTCTTAAGTTGGTGTAAGCAAATTAACATTATTGGACTTGCATATTTATCAAATTACACCATTTTCCAATTTTTATACTATTCACGTTTACCAAGGAACTTAGTCTTCCCTTCTACCACTACTTACTTTTTTAATCTACTTTTCACAATTATCAAGGAACTCAATCTTACTGCATCTCAAATACAAATGTACTAACTCCAACATATGAGCCCAAGACTTGTTAACTTCACTCAATGGAAGTGGACTGAATGTCCCCCAAACATTCCCTAAAAAATGAAAGAAATATGTTGATAGTAAAATGGAATCATTAAAAGAGGCATTGAACTGGCAACCAACAACAAATTGATTAAATCTATGTTTTCTTAATCTGTTAGTGTCCGGGCCAACTTACACCCTCCTCGAGTATCATGAGACAACCTACTTGACCCTACAACATTAGGTGTAAATCCGCATAGGTGGCCACCCAGGATTGAATCTACATTTTGAAATCCGTAAATTATGCTTACCATTGGTTACTACCTTCCATAGTTTTGCCAAGAGTTCCATACATTCCTGGTTTAAATTCCCTATAGCACTGTATCCAATTGCAAACGTGATGGCACAAAAGTTCAACAATACAAAATACAGGAATAGATGGTTTCCACTATGACATGGAAAGTTAATATCAGCAACTCGTTCAATAGATGTAGACAAACTCACGTCTATAGCTTCATGCATATCTGGAACTCCTTTGGTTATGTTTTCCCCTACTCTTTGATATCCTCTGCATATAAAATTTTAAATGCGCATTGGCTTCTTGAAATTATCAACAGAAAATTTGGCTGTTTACACGTGTGAAAAATAACATCCTATTCTCTTCAACAAACCTGTATCCACTGTCTGGAGTCAACTTGATCTTAATTTTTTCTTCATAAGGAAGTTGGAAAAACATGCGCGTCACTTTCTTTACCTCACTAAGGAGGGATTCAGGAATACCATGGCCCTTCTGATAAATCACAAGACATTTTTTTGTCAAATTTCATGTCAACATATTTATGTCAAAAGTGAAAAGAAAAGGATGAACAATTTAAAGAAGGGTTATATCATCAATACCAAAAAGTACTAGAATTGGATAGAAAACTTCACGTTTACAATTTCTGGATGTTATTAATTATTCTCATTACAGCTAGCCAAAACCTATTACAATTTCTTTTCTTGAAAATTTTCAAATGGCACAAGTATTTTATTTGTAACTTTGAATGACTATCCTTAAAATAATAAAAATATGTTCCTACACTATTCGAAAATTTAGAAAAAGAATTTTGGAAGTATTAGAACTGGATAGAAAACTTCGTGTAATGAGAAATAAGGGTGTTATTAATTCTTCTCAGTACAGCTATCCTAGATCTTTTTACAGTTTCTTTTCTTGAAAATTTTCTAATGGCACAAGTATTTTACTCATAACTTTAGATGATTGTCCTTAAAATAATAAAAATATTTTCCTACACTATCAATCTCTTCTAAGTTAATAGTTTAATATGGTAGACCAAGTTAACTCAACTTCTAGAAGTGAAAATTTATTCGGGCTTAGAGGGGTAGACCATTCAAAATTGACTCACAAGTCATATCAGGTGATCTTAATGTAATTAAATTTTCCTATGGAAAATCAAATGGTGGTTGACTACCAATTTCATATAGCTGCCTAGAAATTTGATACAGGTTAATGGACCATTTACTTGGGTCTAATTTGAGATCCAACATTATTATTACTTCCAAAAATCAGGTGGCTCTCTACCTAAGCGCTACCCGAGCACTAGAGAAATGGTAGACTTACATTGGATCACTAATCAAACTGGTGCACAGGAAATGTTACTTGGGGATCTTGTCATTATGTGACTTCAACATTCATCTTTTATTTCGTTTTGTGAATAACAAACTTTAGGAGCATTAAAAGTTGGGTCAAGAGTGGAATTTAAAGACATGTTTGGGAGTACTGTTTTTAATTAATCAAAACCAATTTTGTATGAGAATTTCATTTAAAAGCTAAAATTAAATATTAAATTAATTTCAAGTGAATAAATGCATATCTCAAAGTGATTTTCAATCAGAAATAACTGATTAACAATTCCAAAATCACTTCCAAACATGCACTAGATGCCCAAGGAGTCGCAAGTGAAGACCTCATCAACAATGGGAAAGCTTTGCCAGGAGGGAGAGGTAGTCTTAATGGTGGTGGTTGGGAGGAAAGAGACATTAAAATCAAGCAGAAATTGGTTCTTAGGAGTGGGTAGATTAATTATTGGATGTAAAAACCAAGTGCTAAATCAAAGTAATTTCAACAACTTTACATTGTGTGGGCCAATAGATTCCTAATTTGACACATCAAGAAAAGTATTGTGTAGAATAAGTTCCTTAGAACATTAATTGCAAAGAAGAGACCAGTAGCTAATAGCAACATCAAATGATAATTCATCACTTTGAAAGAGAGGAAGAAGACTCTAGAAATACCGCATAAAAGAAGCCAGTCTCTCTACAAGCTTGGTCTAATTGCTTTACAACTTCAATTACATTTGCATCCTCTCCCATTTGGGGATCATCTTTCTTTTCCATAAGAGGGCCAACATCTGAACAAAAAAGGGTTTGAATTAATTAGAAAAAGAACTAAACTTTTTAAATTCCATGGAGGAATTGCAAGTCCCTTTTACTTTCTCGCCATTTTGAATCTTCTTTTACGAAACTAATTCAGAAATTGCAAAAGAACATGAAACTAGAATTGAAAAGGTGAGGAAGTAATTTGGGTGTGATTACCGATTACGGGAAAGGATGTGAAGTCGGTAGCCATGAGTGAGGATTGATGATTTAGTGTTGAATTGAAGAAATATGAAAGAGAAATAGGATGATTTTGCTTGAGGTTCGTAGATAGCTTTATGAACAGATGGACGGTAAAGACGGCAAGGCTGCTTCGTCCAGACAGGGGTCGGAGTTATACAGACATCCGTTGGTGCTCAACCTCCTCACCCGGAAGGGTTAGAACTCAAAATTTTTCTATACAAATTATTCGGAATTAATAGTACCAAAACATCAAATACCATAAATGATGTAAGCCAATGTTTAATCATTCACCTTTGGAATGGGTGTATTTGTAATGTGTGTGAATTTCTTTTGATCTTGTCTATTTAAACATTTTACAAATATGATTTAATTTCAATTGAAATTATTTACTTATCTTCTTACCGTTACTATTATTATATAATCATAATTAATAGTAACATGTCTATCGATAATTGTAGTTGTGACAGATTCATATATAATTTTTCTACTCTTATAGTAGTAGTACTATTAACGATAATGGTAATCCTATTTAAGAATTTTTTTTTTTTTAAAATATCCTTTAAAATGGGAAAAGCTATAATACGCAATTGGATTGATCGCTCCCAGCTCCCCAATTATTGTGTTTGTCGATTACGAATTTAGAGTTGTAGGTCCCACAATTGTTAAACAACAAACGAAATTAAATTGTTGAACAATAAGTGTAGGTCCTTCGAAAGAGCCTTTGCTGGTAGCGAAAAAGAAAACGTCGCCATATACGGGAATTATTGATGGAAGTGAACAAATAAAATTTTGTCAACACTAGAAATTAACCGTTAGCGAAAGGTATATTCACATAAGACAAAAAATGTATCGTGGGCATTTATTATGACAATAGTGTAAAAATGTTGTTAACATATCTGTGTATTGTCGATGATGTAGATCTACTACGCCAATAGTTATAGTTTCCATCGGTATATCTATGAAATGTCAACGCCTTAAAATAGTTGCATGGGCATAGACTTGTTTTTTTTAGAAAAATATGTTTTATATTTGTATTTTTTTCACTAACATCCTTTTGGTTTTGTATCTAAACACAACTCAAAATATATCAAATACTGAAATTCATTTCCTAAAAAAGTTACAATTGTTTCAAATATAAGTCACCTGAATGAAGTTCTTAAAACACAAAGAATTGTTCCTTACAAAATTAACATAAGCAAAATAGTAAGATCGTCCAAAATAACAAACATTACATAAACTTTAGACCAACTTCTAATTTGTTTGCCAGGAAGTGATCTCCATTGAAAGTTTGTCTTAAAAAACAAATAAAAAGAAAATAATAGAAACATATTCAATAAACTAGTACATTTTGCACCTTACATATATATACAAAAACTTTACCTACTTTAATTTCTTGAAAATCTAAATTTTGAATTAAGAACTTTTCTTACAACGCCAAAACAATAATAACTTATAAATCTTAGTGATGGAATAATAAGTTATAATTCATTGGTTGATTGTATCATTAACCATTTCTTTCTTTTGGTGTGAGAAACTTATCCAACTAAAAATATTCACAATAGTAGGGCGGGTTTGTCGTGGCTTTGTCTGAATTTCTACAACATGTGTAAATATTTTCAACTGTTTTATCCTCTAAGACAATTTTCCTAAAAACAATCATGTTGTTCACACGAGATTTCCAAGGAAATTTAATTCAAGGAGTTGAACTTGTATTTATGTTGATTTGATGCCTATGCTTAATTTTAAGATTTGAGAAAGCACGTTATATTTGTAAAGTTGGAGTATTGGAAGAAAAGTTTGTATTTTCAAAAGAACCTCAATATTCGAGATCGACGGTTGGCTTCAAAAGTTAGGAAGTCTTTGACTCATAGGAGAATCCTATCTAGACTTTATGCAATATAAAGAGAGTTCTGTTTTATGGACTTAGTTGGATAAATAATTAATTTGATTCAACGGTCATAATGAAAACATGTGACATCATTATAATTAACCAATTTATATCTTTAATACACATATCAACTTTTAAATAGTTCTAAATTCAATTATTTGTATTTATCATCATTAATTAAATAAATAATGTGACAATTTGTGATTGATCCAAAAATTTCATATTCAATCTATACTATATTAGTTAAGCTTAAAATTTTACTAAATGCTTAAAGTTTTGGATTATCGAGCTTCCTACCAAACAAAAGCCTCTATTGCACATTTAAAATATAGAATAGTAGGTTTATATAATATGAAAGATTGACTCTTAAGACCATACTCTATGACCTAATGAAATCGACATTTATGTAATTGATAATTAATAATTAATAAAAAAAGTGTGACAAAAAAGTGGACATAATAAAAGAAAGGAAATTGTGAAGCATTAGCATCCGAATTTCGAAGAAAACAAAGGGCGCCCTCAGATCAAAGAGGACATACTATAAAGTCTCCACGCTATTTCAAGAATTGGCGTGATTCTCAAGCGACATTTCCGTAATTCACCACAAAAATTAAAAACAAAAAAGAACTCACAGATTCTGATTTGACTTTTGAAACCCCAACCCCCATCATCTCCCAATTTAATTTTCCCTCGATATTTATCCAAATTCAGAAACATAATCTTGACAATTTTATGCTCCATTCTTCCAATCTCAGCCGTACGTTTCATTCAAACTCCAATTCTCCCCCACTGCGCCTTCCACTACCTTTTTCCTTTCTATTAAAGTGTCCTCACAAACTCACCTCCTCTCTCTGTTTCTGTCTGCGGTAGGATCGCCGACTCCGGATTTACATTTCAGGGGTCGAAGATTTGTTCTGGGGTTTCTTTAATTTCTTTATATATATACACACACAATCATGTCCGGGGGTATTGCACGCGGTCGTCTTGCGGAGGAGCGGAAGTCATGGCGAAAGAATCATCCCCATGTGGGTTTTCGTTCTTGTATTGTTTTCCCTTCTGTTTTGGGGAAAGACCCTTGTTTTTGTTTTGATTTTTTTTCTTTTTTGTTTAGGGTTTTGTTGCGAAACCGGAGACGATGCCTGATGGGACTGTGAATTTGATGATTTGGCATTGCATTATTCCTGGGAAAGTTGGGGTAGGTGTTTTTTCCCCCTTTTTTCCTTGCAATTTCGTGGATGTGTTTTGTATTGGGGTTTTGATTTACGGGTTGATTGTTGCTTTGGATGTATTGCAGTTGATGCCTAAATTGCGACATGGACTCTTCCCATGTTCTGAATCTTGCATGCCCTAATTCTTGTTTTTCTCTCTGGAGCTCTGTGTTGGGTTCTTGATGAAGGATGTTATTTCTATGGTTTATTGGGATGGTATTAGTTATTTAAGCTTTTAGACAACTCTTAGTTCAACTATATTTAGAATCTAGATTTGGGAAAATGAAACAAACTTTGTGACACTATCTTCTTTGCTTCTTGTCTTTCTGTGTCTGCGTACTCAAACTTCAATTCACGTTTCTTTGCTTGTTATGGCGTTCGGGGCATCTAGGACTTTTCTTTTCAACTTGGGATTACGAACTGGCCTGTCTTTTGTAGCTCTTATCAGCGCAATCAACTGGTATTATGGCTAAAAGACAACCTTCCTTCCCATAACAAACTATCTTGAATTCAGGCCTCTAAGTTCCTTTTGGCCAACTACTTGAACTTTCTGATCACCAAATGAAGCTTATTGAATACGGGAATTGAAGAAAGGTTTAAAGTAAATTGGGTATTATATTAAAGCCTTTTTTTAAGTAGTATACGGTGACCAGTGTCAAGTTGACACCTTCATGCAGATTCTTATGATAACTATTAAACAAAAAATTCACCCAAAAGCTTAAGCTGGTGGTTGAAGGAAAATTTAATTATATATGACTAACACTCCCCTCACTTGTTGGCTTGAAATATTTGAAAGGCCTAATAAGTGGAAATCAATTTTAATTGGGGAGAAAACGACAATGCAGGGACTTGAACATTGGACCATCTCCTCTGATACCAAGTTTGATAGTATGGGGTTCCATTACAAAACAAATTGTAACGAGAGGAGTAGCCCATTTATCCCATAAGGGGTGTGAGTCTCCTTGATTTTTCCAATGTGGTACTCTCGACATGCCCCTCAAGATGGTGTCTCTTCGGGTTCACATATCTTGGACCGAATATCCGTTTGGGCTTAATGGGCTCTGATACCATATTAAACCACTAATTCACCCAAAAACTTAAGTTGGTGGTTGAAGACAAATTTAATTAAATATCACTAACAATAACAAAACTGAAAATCCTTTCCCCATATTCCAGGTTATTTAATATATAATATAACAATCCCTTTGCTGTTGTACCATGTTAATATAAAAAAAAGTACCATGTTAATATAAAAAAAATGGAATAAGTGAAATTTTGAGTAATTATCTAGGCTGAGAAGTTATTTTGGTGATATAATTCTATCAGAAAATGGAAAGTGATAATTTCCAAATTGCACTACAACTAGGGGAAGGGGGTATGCATTTTATCCTTTGTCAGCTGAAATAGGCCTACAAGTGCACTGTTTTAAGCACAATTTTAGGCTGTAGTATGCTTTTCAACAGTCATTGGGAATTTTCATTGATAGCCTCACTTTGAAGGTTTAATTGTTAATACTTGTTGGGTTCTAGTATCAAGTATGTGAATGGCTTTGTTGAAATAACATCTATTGTCTATATGGATGGATCCTTCCCAACTTGATGTTTACTTGAATTTACTTTCCCCTTTTCTGTATACTTGACCAGACCTATACCTGATCTTTACTTGAAACTCAACGTTTCTGTTTTTCACTGAAACAAGATTCACTCGAGCATAAGTTGGTCTCAGACACTAAATGCATTTTCAGCATATGCATGCACAATACTTTAGTAGGAAAGTCTTTTGTTATTAATCTCTCCTCCTGGTCTACTCTGTTGATTTCCATCCAGTTAAAATTGGTTTTGACCTGTTCAGCCTTTTTATTATTTGTTAATGGTGCAGGAATATCACTAGAGAGAGAAAAATGCAAAAGGGTGATTAGAAGTCAATCCCTTAACCCTCCTGGATTTTTCATAGAAAATGTCTCATTTAACTGATAGAAGAACGTCCCAATTGATATTAGAAATGTTAAATGAAAATCATAACATTCGGTTAAATGGTATTAAACAAATAATTTCTTTTTTTTTTTTGTTTCTTTTTTAATATTGTTATTATTATCCTTTATTATTAGGTTTGCCTCTTCAAAAATCGAAATCTAAGTCCTGATGACTTACACATGACTACACTTCTACTTTCTTAAACTTTGTGCTGTTCTTTAAAATGTTCCCGTCCATATTCCTTCTTTCTATGATGTATATTGATCTGTGGACTTTGTTCTCCAACTTAAGTAGTACTGTGAAGTTTTGTGTGGCATTGAAAGTTGACAAAGCCATTCTTATCAAAAAAACAAAAGTTGACAACGCCATTAATTTTCTACAGACAGACTGGGAGGGTGGTTTCTTCCCCCTTACACTCAATTTCAGTGAGGACTACCCAAGTAAGCCACCAAAGTGTAGATTTCCTCAGGGCTTCTTCCATCCTAACGTGTACCCATCAGGAACAGTCTGTCTATCGATTCTCAATGAAGATAGTGTGAGTAGTAAATGAAAAACTTATGTCTTTATGTTCATTAAAACATCACCTGACCTATCCTTGAATTTCCTTTGTTCATGAGTAGGGGTGGAGACCAGCCATAACAGTTAAACAAATTCTTGTTGGAATCCAGGATTTGCTGGATCAACCAAACCCGGCTGATCCTGCTCAGACAGAGGGGTATCATCTCTTCATCCAGGTATGTCATATTTTGTTTTTAGACAGGGCAGTGAAAAGCTCAATCCTTGGTCATGAGGGTAGGCTAAGTGTATTCTGTAGTGATATATCTGTGCTTGCAGATGTAAAACTAGTGATCTCAAAGATTTTGGGAGTGGTAATGGCGACATTTGGTTCTCAATTTTGTGTGAAGGCATGAGAATCAGAAATCCTTGCATATAGCATGTTCAACTGTAGGCATCTGACCTGCGTACTAATGTGTGGGGTTTTAAGAGGCATATTTGTTGGTCAAGGGTGGGTGCAGTAAATCGAGAAGGGCTAGAAGAAATCAATTAATTATATAATTAACTGTTGTGTCTTTACCCTGATTGTTTTAGGGCTTGTTTGGTAACCCATTAGTTTTCTATTTTTTGTTTTTGAAAATTAATTTTTAAAAAACAGGTGTGTTTTTAAGTAATTCACTTTTATTTTCTTTAACAAGAAACTTGTTCTTAAAATTATGAATGAAGGAAAATTGAAAAAGAAAAAAAGAAACTTTCAAAAAAATACATTTTGTTTTCAAAAACAGAAAACAAAATCAGATATCGAACATATATGTTTTCTTTAGTAAACAAAAATTTTAAAACAGAATTTAGAAAACAAAAACAAAAAATTGAAATGGTTACCAAATAGGCCTTAGTTGTCATTCTTATTTCTATTCCACTATAATTGATGATTCTCCTTGAGTATTACAACCATTGCACATTAATTTTTTTTTTTTGTTTATTTCTAAAAATTAATTTTTCATATGCCTACATGGTCCTTTGATTTTGAACTTTGTGCAAATTCTTTTCAAGGGGGAATATTTTATGTATTCTTTGTATTAATTGTTTCTAGATTAGATACAACAAAAGAGGCATACAATATGCATTTCTAGACTGCATGTGATTCTTGAAAGAGAAATTTTGGGAATTGTTGCTTTCAAAATGGGAAAACCGAAGGAACCTGGATGGATGGCTTTCCCGTTTCCAACTTTCATATGTCCTCATGAGTCATGTGAGTTTCAGTGTCATGTCCCTGGGAAAAGTTGTATAATACTGGTTCTTACCTACAAACCACTTGATTTGGAGGGATTAGTTGAACCATACTCTGTTTGAAGAGATTTCTGACTGCTAGACTGCGTGGTTGGTAGCCGTTAATTTTGTTGAGACACAGAGGTGTATACTTGAACAAGATGTGTTCTATAGGTTGTATGACCATGCCTTTGAGCTGTAAGGCACTGACCGAAGAGTGTAATAACACAGAAGTTTTGTGAATGTGATGGAATTGGATAACTACCTGACTTCTCTGATTTTCTATTGTTAAATGGAAGAATTTATCCTTGTGCAGGATGCCGTTGAGTACAAGAAGAGGGTTCGCCAACAAGCCAAGCAGTATCCACCTTTGGTGTAAGCTGATTGGGTCCCATTATACTTCTTGATACTATGATGATATTAGCAGCCAGTTGCCACTGATTGAATCAACATTTAAAACTGACTCGTTTTATAGATCGTTGGTATGTGGTGCACATTTCAATTGTCATGATAATCTCTGAAACTTTAGTGTTTCCCAGATATGGACCAACTTATGTCGACATTTATATCGGTAGACATGTCAAGCCTGGTGCTGCATTGTGTTCATATTGTGAACTTGTGGTTTCTTGCTCTAAAAAGTGTATGAAAGAAAAGGTTTTTTCTTAACGTATGGATCAACTGCTACTTGCTTTTATAAAGAATGCCATTTTTATGTAGGTCTTCTCTCAGAAGATTGAATAACCTCATCATTGCTCTTGATAACAGGGATTACTTATTTAGATTTTCCTGTCAATGGCTGCAGTGGCAATCAGCGCTTTGAAGTAGAAACATAGAAAATTAAGATGACTTGGAAACATTTTCATGATGATTTTTCTTTTATGGTATTTTACTAGTTTTTAATGTCCAATCATCTGGCTTCGCTAAATTTATGCTGGTCATTAATACGCTTGTGTGCCAGTTGTTGAGTTTTGCTTGCATTGACACATATAAAGCAGTTGATGGACGATGCAAGTGGTTAGCATGAGAATACTTTTGGTCGGTCTTGTTGTCACCGTTCCCTAATGTTATTCTCCTTTTTATCTTTACACTAAGAAATCTTTTATCCTTCTTTTAACATTTACATTTGTCCCACACGCACTGAAATCATCATCTCAACCCTTCCAATGGTTAGTAGTAAGAGTGAGGGAAATGAGATCCGTTTGATGTGGGAGTTTTGGAGCTCAGTGGGATTTGAAAATTAGTCATTCACAAGCACCCTTTGCTTAAGCATAAGCTTGTGGGTTTTGTTGTTTCTGAAATTAAATAAAGGGAACAGATAGGAAAGAACTGATTATATTCAATTCAGATGCAATTTTGAATACAATATATAGGGTAAATTCGAAGATGTCTTTAATTACTAAAATTTATTTCTGTATTATATTTTATACTTTTATAGCTAATTTTGATGAAGATTTTGAATTTTTTTTACAGATACAGATAGTCAAGAAACCAAAAAATAACAATCGTAGATAGGATGAAAAATCAACTATTTAACTAAAACAAACTCATTGATATGTTAGGATATATGGGTAAATAAGACGGCTGGATTAAAATATTAAGGATTAGCAGATGTTTTTGCTTACATAAATAGTAAATAATTAATCGATATTTCTAACAACTTTTATGACAAAAACTTCTATTTGTAGTTTTAAATTGAAATCATATTTTACTCAACTGAGATTAAAGGTCATTGTTGGGTAGAAATGTCTTAACTATTCTTTTGGCTTGGATTAAGATCTTGAAATCAGGTTATAATATTGAAGCCTTGTCGTTATTGTTTGAGAAGCTTCTACACTAGTTTGAGAGTTTAAAACATTGGCAAGTAATGTCTTACTTATTTTAAGAGTTATCATTTGTTCAAGTTTGAAGATAGGCTAAACCTCCGTTCGATTTTGTTTTGTTTGATTTAATTATGTATGCTGCTTTTAATTAATTGAAATGATTTCAATATATGTCGTTTAAGTTAAAGTTCCATGATAGGTTAAATATGTCACGCATTTTTATTATTTTTAATATATGAAAATAATGCAATTATTACATTTCCTACTAACATCAGATCACCCCATAGTTATATATAATTTAATGGAATGAAATATCGAAAATAATTTTTTAATTTTTGTTAAATAGGCTTTAAAAAGCTTAGAGAGGTAATACTATAAGTGAATGGGTTTTCAATAGGATTAAAAACAGAGCTAATAGTTCGCTTAGGTTCATGTATCTTTACCCCCCCCCCCCCCCCCCCCCAAAAAAAAAATGTTCACTTATGTTAATCAGCTTAATAACTAATAATCAATAAATTTTAAAATAGAAATTAAATGTGGAACTTCGTGGAGTTGATATTACAAGCGTTGGTCTTTTCGTTTGGTAATTATATCTTGTTTTTTAAAATAAAGTTTATTTTGACATTTCAATCCTATTTAAAAAATATAAACAAATTTTTAAAAGTTATATTTTTTTTAGTTTTCAAAATTTGGTTTGATTTTTTTAAAAAAATTAGTAAAAAGTAGATAAAAAAAACCAAACAAAATGGTTATCAAACGGAATTTAGTAATTTAAGTTGAAAATCAAAGAAACCAACACAAATAGTATATATCTAAACTAAATAGACGTTGTAAATAGATAGATACTTAATTTGTTTTGATGAATCAGAGAAACCTGATGATGATTCGGTAGCAGAATTTAGTTCATGAACTATAAAGTCATAAAAACATGAAGGTAGAAAGTCAAGTGGTTACACAAAGCCTAACAAAACTATTCTCAAATATCTATGAAATTAAGTTTTTTTTTTTCCTTTCAAAATCTACACCACAATCTGTCTGCTTGTACTGATTATTAGAATTAAATTAACTTTAGAGAAACAGAAAAAATACAGACAAAAGGCAGAGTTAAAGAACAAAACATAAAAGATAAAAATATAAATAAAATAAAATAAGTTGCTTATATCATCAATTATTTAACTTATTTCTCACTTTCTTCAAGTTCTCAATACATGTTCTTGACTCAGTTTTGTGTACTTAGTGTTGTTTGTTAATGAATTTTTTTTCTTAAATAAATATTTCCACTAATTTAATATAACTGTGGAATTTTCACGACCCCTTAAAATATAATTTTAATCTATTTTAGGGTTTTTTTTCTAAAATTTTAATTTTAGTTACGAATGGGATTCTACAACGGTTAAAGTCACTATTAAAATGTTTTGACCATTCAAAATTAATTTTAATAATACAAAAAAATATATTTAATAATATTTTTTAAAAATACAACAAAAATGATTTTAATCATTCCAAAATCGGTCTCTTCCATCCTACGTATATTAATGTAATAAAACAACTTTATTTTTAAGATTTATTCAATTTTGAAAAAAACAATAATAATAAATTTAGAGAGTAACTGAGTCGGAAGTGATACATTATTTAAGTTAATGATTATTATTATTATTATTATTATTATTATATATATATATATATATGTTCATTATCATCACAAAAGAACATTAAGAAAAAATCAAGAAGAAAGGCCACTTAATTCGCACTGCACTTTTCACTTCTTAATTTTATATTTAATTTATTATGAAGAATGATTGTGATTGAGTTATGGAGTAGTATATATAAACTAACGTAAGAAGAGAGACTTAATATTATTAAGTGCAAATTACAAAAGAAGAGATGAGTTATGAAGAGAAAAAGCAATTAGAAGAAAATGGGTCAAGAAGCAATGATGCTTTGCCATTTCATAAGCTTCTTAGCTATGGTGACTCTTTGGATTGGGTTTTAATGGGTTTAGGGACTTTTGGTTCACTTCTTCATGGCATGGCTCAGCCTATTGGCTATCTTTTGCTTGGCAAAGCACTCAATGCATTTGGGAATAATATTAATGACCTTGATGCTATGGTTCATGCCCTCTATCAGGTATATATATACATATATATATACATGTATGTATTATTTCATTTGTTTTAATTTCTATTATTATTTTTCTAAACAAATTGTTAAAACCACCCTTAAATTATAGTGGTTGGTAGCTTCCAGCAATTATATACCTCCAAACTTTTAGGTGTAACTGAACGTTCAAACTCATACAAGTGATAGAACCAAACTTTCAAAACTTACATTATTGTAACAATTGTATGAGTTATTTGTGAGCTCATTTTAAAATAGTAATCACAACCATCCCATTACTTACGCTTAGTTTTTACAAATTTTCCTTAATTTATTAATATTGTTTTTATCCTTGATATATATATATAAACAAGTTTTAATAACCTTTTAGACTATTTCTAAATGTAGCAAAATATAATCGTCTATCTAGGATTGTGAAAGATAATTATAATAGACCGAAATAAACTACTACGTATTGCTATGTTTGTAATTTTAAAAAGATTTATTATTGAAAATAATTTTTCAAAACTTTAATTTATTTTATCAATGTGGATGTAGTTACAAAAGCGTCACCACTCTTAAGACAGTCTAAATTTTTAGTACACCATTTAATGAGATCGTCTTCTAAGACTAGTTTTTACGGCCTGATTAACATTACAAATTTTTAGAGATCGATATAGTTTAAAAATAATATTACTAAGAAAATTTTGTTCATGACATTTAACTCAAATATGTTTGATCTATAATTAGTTTGTGTTTGAGGTTGTTTTGCATGTGTTGTTGAAAAGCAGTTTTAGCATTTAGCTACATCTCAACATGAGGATTTGAAAGTTCCATAGCTAATTGAATGCGTTGGAAGAGTATTAATATTACCCACAAATAAATAAATAAAAAAGGTTACGTAAAAGATTTGGGGAAGATTAAACAATTGGCCTTGGTTTTCATTTTTTGGCTACCATTCTACCCAAAAAGTCCAAATAAAAACACTCTCCCGAACCTTTTCACTATTCACATCTTTTTTTCACTTTCTAACTCGAGAATACAAAAGGAATTCAATTATACATTTGTAAATACAGATGGAATCCTTGGATAAGTTTGGAGTCACCTTCGATTTTAACAATTTCATAACAGTTGATCAGTTTCATATATATAACTTCCAAATCCTTTGATCAACCAGGTCATTTAAACCAACACTCATGTTGTTGTCTGTGTCAGTTTGAGCCCAAAATCGATGTTGATGAACCAATGATCACCTATTGATCTCTAAGTGAAGATTATTTTGTTTTGGGCAGGTGGTTCCATATGTTTGGTACATGTCCATCGCCACTTTGCCAGCAGGAATACTTGGTAAAATCCCCATCTTCCTTATCAACGTTTGAATAAATATCTTCACACACACATATATATATATATCCTTACATTTTTCTCTATCTAGAAATTGGGTGTTGGATGTATGCAAGTGAGAGACAAACAGCTCGTTTACGATTTGCTTTTCTACAATCAGTCTTGTGCCAAGAAATTGGTGCTTTTGACACAGACCTTACCACTGCCAAAATAATCATCGGAATTAGTGGCCACATGAGCATTATACGAGATGCCATTGGAGAAAAGGTAACAAATTTGCTAAATCTCAAGTGTTAGAAGCACCGACAAATGATTAAACTTATCTTAACTCACCAACAGAAATTGAAATTCTATTTTCGATAACTATTGTAACCTAGCTGCTTAAACTTTTAGGTCTAGTGATGACTTTTTATGATTGTTTGGGTGTAGTTGGGACATTTTATATCGTGTGTGACGACTTTCATTTGTGGAGTTGTGATTGCCATTATAAGCTGTTGGGAAGTGTCATTGCTCACTTTGTTGGTTGCACCATTGATTCTAACAATTGGAGCCACTTATAATAAGAGGATGACTGCCATTTCCTCTCTCAAAATGGATTGCCAATCTCAAGCTACATCATTGGTTGAACAGGTAACAATACCAAAACAAATATGAAAAGAAAAACATTATTTCTATTAATTTTAGAAAAGCTTCACTCATCTCTAAATTTTGAATCATAACACATTATCTAAATCGTTAACACTTGTGATGACATTGTGACAAGCATCCTATTTCCGCATGCATTGTCATCCGTACCAAATTAAGACCATAATCCATTGGCCACTTATGGATCTCTAGAAATAATGGACTTTGAAAATTCTTTTTAATTAATAAACTTCGGGAAGTCATTGCTGAACTTCAAGTTTCCACTCTTTTGCACATACTTTATACTCATTCGTTTATCATAAATCAAGCATCTTCATATCTAAAGATTAAGTGGTCGTGCAATAAGCACGTGAAACCACCATTTAACTCATGATATTAATGACAATATTATTCTTACTCGTTTTCATCTACTTCTAATAGTGAAAACGGTCACCACAAACTAACACACCAAGCCATTTCAGCATTTTTTGTCTTCATTCACATGTTTTTTTAAGAAAATATCAAGCAACTCACCTAACTTCAAGCCACTTTAAAGTTTCTATGATCAAATCATAAGAAAAGGTGTATCTTGTCAGTGTGATTGTACCTATCAATTCCTTTAAAGCTTTTCTTAAACATACTTACATCTTTCACATTGTCATGACTCTTTTCATTCAAACATATTCTTAGTTCATAGACCCCTTGAACTCGAGCTTTCCATAATAGTTAGAAACTGTACGTAGAAACAACCAAAACTTATGGAAAACAAAGCAAAGAGATTGTTTGTAAGCAAATTTAATTTGTTTTTGACATATAGATTGATCTTGTTAACTGACATGTATAGAGCAGTCAATATCTCAAATAAGAACAGTATATGCATTTGTGGGAGAGAGAGGCAGCATAAAGGCATTTGAAGAGCAATGTGAGAAACAGGCTGTGATGTGCAAACAAGAGGCACTTGTGAAGGGAGTGGGCATAGGAATGTTTCAAACTGCAACCTTTTGTTGTTGGAGTCTCATTGTATGGATTGGAGCTGTTGTTGTAACTGCAGGAAGGGCCAGTGGAGGGGACGTCATAGCTGCTGTTGTGAGTGTTCTCTTTGGAACAATGTGAGTAACGCGTGAGGCCCGTTTTGATAATCATTTTACTTTTAGTTTTTTAATCTTTTGAAAATTATGCGTGTTCTTTAACCTTTTTTAGTCATGGTATTTTCTTGTTTTTGTATGTAGTATTTAGATTCTTAGCCAAATTTTGAAAAACAACAATAAGATTTTGAAAATTATTTTATAGTTTCCAAATTTTGGCTTGGATTTTAAAAAATATCAAAATAAAGAAACAAAGAGGTGGAGTAGTAGCTAATTTTCAAAACCAAAAACTCAAACCATTTGGTTTGAGAATTTATGCTTATAAACACTATTTTCACTTATAAATTTCTTTATTTGGTTGTTTATTTTTCAATGGTGGTGTAAAAATCAAACCAAGTTTTGAAAAGTAAAAGAAAAAAGTTATCTTTAAAAACTTGCTTTTGTTTTAAAATTTGATTAAGAATTGGATGTTTCTTTTCAATAAATATTCGAAGCGTAGTAAGTTAGGAGAAGGTAAATATAAATTTCAAAAATAGAAAACTAAAAACAAAATCTTTACTAAACACAACTTAGATGATTATCAAAGAGTTCTAAAAGGCTTGAGTATCAACTTAATGAAACTTTATATTATCAAAGATGGCATCAAATGAAAACCACCTTTTTTTGGTGGATTGCAGCACATTGACTTATGCTGCACCAGATATGCAAGCATTCAACCAAGCGAAGGTTGCAGGGAAGGAAGTTTTTCAAGTCATTCAAAGGATCCCAACTACAATTGACAGTTTAGAAGAGAAGAAGAGCACATTAAACCATATTGAAGGACACATTGACATAAGAGAAGTCCATTTTGCTTACCCATCTCGTCCTCAGAAACTCGTTTTTCAAGGCATCTCTTTGTCCATTCCAGCAGGCCAAACCGTCGCCTTAGTCGGTAACAGCGGGTGCGGAAAGAGTACAGTCATCTCCCTTATTACTAGATTCTATGACCCTCTTCAAGGTATGCCTCCACCACCCCCTTTTTGCCTCTTCACTCTCATTTAATTCAATGTTCATATCAATCTTAAGACCATTTTTCTTCAGGTGATATTTTTGTAGATCATCAGAACATCAAGGATCTGAATCTGAAATTCCTCAGGAATAACATTGGAATAGTTTCCCAAGAACCTGCACTTTTTGCTGGAACTATTAAGGATAATATCAAAATGGGAAATATTGATGCAGACGATAAACAGATGGAAAATGCAGCAGTTATGGCCAATGCACACTCTTTTATATCTGACCTTCCAAACCAGTACTCTACAGAGGTAAAACTATGAGTCAAAACAATTTTCCTTACATATCAGTACACTATTTTTTCTGCCAAAATATTAAGTTGCACCTCATCTTAATCATTCAAGATGATTGAAGATTCTACCTTTAGTTAGGAGAACGATATCACTTTTTTATGGGTGTTAGACGGTATAGAATTTCATCTCAAAATCATTTTGGCAAAGGGGCAGTACCCATCTACCTTCCTTGATTTTTCCAACAAGGGTCAGGTCCCTTGATTTTCCAATGTGGGGTTTCTCAGCATGCTCCGCCAAGGTGTTGCCTCTTTTGGGTTCACCATTGTTGGTCGGATCACAAGTTTTTTTATTGGACTAATCGAATATATGTTTGAGTTTTTTGGGCTTTGATACCATATTAGATAATATGTGATTCTATTTCAAAACTAATTGATAATGAGGGAGTATCACATCTATCTCATAACAAGTGTAAGGTCCCTTGACTTTTCCAATGTGGTATTCTCAACAAAAACATAAGACTTCAAAGAGACGTTTGGGCCAAAGAGTGAAGCTGTTTAGTAATGGAGCCTGTAGTCTAAGAGTTAATAAGTCATAAAATTGATGTTATTTGTTAAGTGACCTATGAAGTCTTTGGCTAAACAAGGAGTGAAGTTAACAAGTCCGTGCATTTAAAATATGCATGATCTTTCTAACATCTAGTTCAATAAAAGGAATAATTAGTATATGGGCAAAAATTTCAGGTTGGACAAGGGGGAACTCAACTGTCAGGAGGTCAAAAGCAAAGAATAGCTATAGCAAGAGCAATTCTCAAGAATCCAAGAATTCTCTTATTAGATGAGGCCACAAGTGCATTAGATTCAGAGGCTGAGAGGTTGGTTCAAGATGCCCTTGAAAAGGCTATAATTGGAAGGACAACCATTTTGATTGTCCACAGAATATCAACCATTGTTGGTGCTGATATGATTGCTATCATAGAAGATGGAAGAGTTTCAAAGACAGGAACACACCAAAGCTTGCTAGAAACAAGCACATTCTATAGAAACTTATTCAACCTCCATAATATCAAACCACTTCAAGACTCGAGGTTTGTTCTTCATACAAAATAAAAGCAAATTTTACTTTAAAAATATTACTAACTGATATCATTTGTTTATAAATGGACCAGCAACTCAAATTCTTTGTCAGAACCTGGAAGTACCCATCAAGAAGCTCAATCTAGTGATCATGATCAAGATGAAAAACCTGAGCTTGAGAATTCGGAAATAGATTCGCTGAGCCAAGAGGAAGAGAAAGTGAAAGCAAAAGAAATGTTTTTTAGAATCTGGTTTGGGTTGAGTAAAATAGAGATATTGAAGACTAGTTTTGGATTTTTAGCTGCAGCTTTGTCAGGCATTTCAAAGCCTATCTTTGGATTCTTTATCATAACAATTGGAGTAGCCTACTATCAAAAAAATGCGAAGCAAAAAGTTGGGTTATACTCCCTCATCTTTTCTCTATTGGGATTATTATCACTTTTTACTCACACATTGCAACACTATTTCTTTGGAGTGGTGGGTGAGAAAGCAATGAGAAACCTCAGAGAAGCTCTATATTCAGGTACTACTTAACAACACTTCTCTTTGGTTTATATAGAAAGTTTAAGATGATATTATAAAGTCGTCAATAGCTCCTAATATTGATTACCAAGGCTCTGTTTGATAAATGTTTTTTTTTTTAAATTGTGTTTGTTTCACACAATTTTTTAATCATTGTTTTCATATTTTGTATTTAAACATACGACTTCTTAATGAAGTTCTAAAAACGGAAGGAAGTTTTTTGAAACTACTTTTTTTTTAAACTTTGGTTTAGTTTTTGAAAACGCTCTATATTTTAGGAAAAAAATTAAAATCACGATATTTATAGGCTTAATTTTCAAAAACAAAAAATGAAAAACCAAGGTCTTGTTTACAAACACTACTTCTATAGTTCTACGTAATGGTTTCTTTGTTTTGTATCTATTTGTTAGGAGGGTTTCCAAAAGTGAAGCCCAAAAATTGAAAACTAAACAAACTTTAAAGACATGTTTTTGTTTTGGAATTTGACTAAAAATTCATTTGTTTAATTAGGAAATATGTAATTGGACACCATGGAAGTTGTAAACAAACAAGCATAATTTTCAAAAGTCAAATAGTTATTGAACATGCCAAAATGATTATTAAACGGGACCTAAACTAATTTGATGAACTATTTCAGTTGTACTCCGCAACGAAGTAGCTTGGTTTGACAAACCTGAAAACAATGTTGGTTTACTTACATCAAAGATTATGAACACCACTTCTGTCATAAAAACCGTAATAGCCGATCGAATGTCCGTCATTGTACAATGCATATCCTCCATTCTCATTGCCACAACAGTGAGTTTTATCATCAACTGGAGAATGGCTCTAGTTGCTTGGGCTGTCATGCCTTTCCATTTCATTGGTGGCCTAATACAAGCCAAGTATGCCAAAGGATTTTCAAGAGATTCTGCTGATGTTCATCATGAACTAATTTCATTAGCCTCAGAATCAGCAACTAACATAAGAACTATTGCTTCTTTCTGTCATGAAGAACAAATAATGAAAAGAGCAAGAATTTCACTAGAAGAACCAATGAGAAAAGGTAAGAGAGAAAGTATAAAGTACGGGATCATTTACGGTGTCTCGCTTTGCTTATGGAACATTTCAAATGCCATTGCTTTGTGGTACACAACAATTTTGGTTAGCAAGAGACAAGCATCTTTTGAAGATGGTATAAGATCATACCAAATTTTCTCCCTCACAGTACCCTCAATCACTGAATTATGGACATTAATTCCAACCGTCATCAAAGCCATCGACATATTAACTCCAGCATTCCACACACTTGATAGAAGAACACTGATTGAACCTGAAATACCAAAAGGTGAAACAACAGACAAAATTGAAGGGAGAATTGATTTTCAAACTGTAAACTTCAAATATCCTTCAAGGCCAGAAGTCGTTGTTCTTAAAAACTTCAGCTTACAAATCAAAGCAGGATCAGATGTTGCACTCACTGGACCAAGTGGGGCAGGAAAATCCTCTGTTTTGGCACTTTTGCTAAGATTCTATGACCCTGAAAAAGGTAATATCCTTATTGATGGAAAAGACATAAAAGAATACAACCTAAGAACATTGAGGAGACAAATAGGATTAGTCCAACAAGAGCCAGTTCTATTTAGCTCATCTATCAGATATAATATTTGCTACGGAAGTGATCAAGTGTCTGAAGCTGAAGTTTTGAAGGTGTCGAAAGAAGCTAACATACATCAATTTGTAAGTTCTTTGCCTGATGGATATGATACAATTGTTGGAGAAAAGGGTTGCCAACTATCAGGAGGACAAAAGCAAAGAATAGCCATTGCTAGAACACTTTTGAAGAAGCCAACAATTTTGCTATTGGATGAACCAACTAGTGCATTAGATATTGAATCTGAAAGAATTTTGGTTAGTGCTTTGGAGTCAATAAATGGGAACAATGGCTTTAGAACTACCCAGATAACAGTTGCTCATAGACTCTCTACTGTGACAAACTCAGATGTTATTGTAGTTATGGATAGAGGTGAGGTTGTGGAGATTGGTTCACATGCCACTTTATTGACAACTCCTGATGGAGTGTACTCAAAACTCTTTAGGATGCAGAGCCTTGTTGAAGTTTAATATCTTCGATCATTAAAAGTAGGATGTAGGAGTAATATCTTTGTATAAAAAGCAAGTATACATTGGATGTTTTGAAATTACAATGATGGATAATAGAACTAAAACTGAGAGTAGATGGACCAAAATGGAATTTTCGAAAGTAGTGTCTAAATCTTTATGATATATATTGATTTGCAAGATTGTAATGTTTAGGAATAATTGGTACATAGGATTTATTGTGTTTTGATTAGATCAATCGTAACAATGTAGTTTGTTGTGTAATATAAGAATAAAAAGATTTACATGCTTTTCATCGAAGTTGTGTGATCTTTTCGGTGGTGAACTGCAGTGAATTGAAATTCACTACATTCTAATGTTAAGTAGGTTTGGATTGACTTTTTAAGTATTTAAAAAGTATTTTTTTATTTTTAAATATTTAGAAAATCTTTCCAAATAAATTTTTTGTCTTATAATGTTGGTCAATGTAATGGTTTTCAGATTAATTATGTATGTATTCTATGTTTAAAATTACTTGATGTTGCATAAGATTTGTCCTATTAACTTGTAGTCTTTTGATTGTGATCATACACCACAAAAAATCAAAGCTCCGCCGACACAAAAACAGGCGTCGAGATAAAGGACATTGTAAGAAGATCTTTTATGCAACGCCGTGAAGAAGGCATAGGCATTGAGGAGCTCTGTCAAAGTTGGACAGATGGCGTCGACAGAGCATGAGGCTTCCACGACGCTGTGCGAGGAGACATCGTGAAAACGTTTAATTTAAATAATAATATATCCTTTTGGCGATGCCATGCATGTACACGTCGTCGTTGTCCCCACAACTACTGACGTTGCATTCAATGCATCGGTAGTGGTTCGGCAACGCCGACGTTGCTTTAACTGTCTCGGTTAAAAGTTCAACATTTAAAAATTCTGACAACCTTTCCACAACGTCAAAATGCATGGCATTGTGAGAGGTCGAACCTTTGCTGACATAGGGTAGGTAAAGTCGCGAGATATGTGACATTTTGACTTTTTTTGTTAGGAAATAATTATTATTGAAAATTTGATAATAATTATTGAAATTTTGATAATAATTATTGAAATTGTGATTATGATTGTTATTAAATGTATTGAAATTTTTATATTTATGAAATTGAAACTTTTTATTGATGTGTTGTGGCTATCCTGCAGTTATGGTAGAATGTAGTTTATTATTTGTGATCACGAGTTGTTTGTTAGAAGTAAGGTAACGTTTACTTAGCTAGAATTATGGTTGTCCTTAGTGCAAAATAATTACATGCATTTATGTTCTAGCTCTTTATCGATGGACAAAAGTTGTATGAACTTTAGGAATAAGTTACGGTTAAGAATAGAGAGAGAGTTTTCAAATTTTTAGACGATACAAAGTATCACGTCGATGAGTATGAACGGATAAGGTGTCCATACAAGAGAGGTATGAACTCAAATTAGGACTCATTAGTGGGTATGGAGAGACATTTATTAACTATTGGAATGTTCCCCTCCTACATACAATGAGTGTAGCCAGTGAACTTGTATAGAGATATAAAAAGATTTGATGATGGAACTAGTAATGACTCTTTCTGTGAAGGAATTAGCAGTGACCCCTTCTATAAAGGAACTAACAGTGACCCCTTCTACGAAGAAATTAGCAGTGATCCCTTCCATATTGAAGGAACTAGTAGTAATCCATTTTCTGAAGACAATGAAATGTTGGGAATGTTGCATGATTTACAAGCTTCGATTGAACATGAAGAAGAAATAGTGGAGGAAGGTTTGGAGAATGACATGTCGTTTAATAGTGGTGTAGAAGAGGAGATGACGAATATATTTCAAGAGTTATTAAACCAAGCTTGTTGTGAGCTATACCCAGACTATTCGAAATTTTCATCCTTAAACTTTTTAGTTACGTTGATGCATATCAAGGTTCTCAATGGTTGGAATAACAAGTCATTTGATATTTTATTACAACTGTTAAAACGTGCATTTGCAATGTGTAGTACTACTATTCCTAGTTCTTTCTATGAAGCGAAACGAAAACTGCGTGACTTGGGCTTGGGATACGAGACTATCATGCGTGTAAGTATGATTGTGTGTTGTATTGGAAGGAGTTTGTCGATTTGAAATATTGTCCAACTTGTAGTGAGTCTCGATACAAGGCTAGTCCTAATAGAGGGAAAAAATTTCGCACAAGGTATTGCATCACTTTTCATTGATACTGAAATTACATAGATTGTTTGTATCGTAAGAGTTCTCGTCTAAAATGAGACGACATAAGGATAAACGAGTCGAAACGGATGACGTGTTGAGACATCCAGCTGATGTAGAGGGATGGAAGCATTTTGGCTCTGAATTTCCTGAGTTCGCTTCGGATCCATAGAAACGTTCGTTTGGAATTAGCTTCTGATTGGTTCAATCCTTTTAGGCATATGAGTACCGTCTATAGCATATGGCCTGTAGTGTTAATTCCTTACAATTTACCACCTTGGAAATGCATGAAAGAGTCCAATTTTTTCATGTCATTGCTAATACCCTGACCTAAATCTCCCGGTAGGAAAATTGATGTTTAACTCCAACCATTGATTGAGAAACTGAAACAGTTATGGAGTCTTGGTCTTCCTACGTATGATTCTCTTACTAGTAAGTTTTTTCAGTTGTATGCAACTTTGTTGAGGACTATTAATGACTTTCCGGCGTATGATGACTTATCCGGATGGAGTACGAAAGGGTATCGAGCATGTCCCATCTGCAAGGGAGATAAATCTTCACTCGAGATAAGAGGAAAAATAGCTTTCATGGGACACCGACGTTATCTTCCAAATAATCATGTTTAGCATAGAAGTAAGTTACATGATGGAAGTATAGAGTGTAGGCCTCTTTTAGTTATTCTGAATGGGCATAATATCTTGGAACAATTAGATTCCTTAAAGGTTCTACTGATGAGTAAACATCCATCACTAAAAGATAAAAAAAATAAAGAGAGCTCTGAATTGGACGAAGAAAAGTATTTTCTTCAATCTACCTTACTGGCCAAGTCTACCAATACGTCATAAATTAGATGTAATGCACATATTGAAAAGAACGTTTGTGACAACTTGGTAGGTACATTATTGAATATTGAAGGAAAAACGAAGGATACTACAAATGCTCGGTTGGACCTTCAGAATTTGAAAATAAGAAAATATTTACAATTAATAGAAGTCGGTAACAGATTGGTGAAGTCTTATGCAAGTTACACGTTGACTAGCAACGAACGAGTTGCGTTTTGTAACTTCTTGAAGTCAGTTAGGTTTTCCAATGAGTTTGTTTCTAATATTTCATAATGTGTGAATGAGAAAGACGAGAAAATATCAGGTCTTAAGACCCACGATTGTCACATTTTGCTTCATCGACTTCTACTTATTGGTATTCGAGCACACTTACAAAAAAAATGTGTACACCGCTGTTACTGAGCTTTGTAGTTTTTTTTCACGACTTGTGCGTGAGGACAATAAGAGTAAGTGATTTGGATCGGTTGCAAGCAGATATCATTATCATACTTTTCAAATTGGAAAGAATATTTTCACTTATCCTTTTCAGCATAATGGTACATCTTGCTGTTAACTTACTATATGAAGCAAAGATCATTGGTCTGGTTAATTATAGTTGGATGTATCCCATTGAGAGAAGCCTACGCACGCTGAAGCAATACGTCCGAAATAAAGCACACAACCCGAGGGGTCTATTGCCGAAGCATATGTCATGAATGAATCAAGTACTTTCTGTTCGAGATATTTAAGTGGGATTGAAACTTGATTTTTCGGGATGAACAAAATAATGATAGCATTCTTAAGGACGAGATATTTGGTGAGTTTGAAGTGTTCATACAGAAGGTATGACCATTAGGCACGACAAGTTCAAGATCTCTATCACAAGAAGAGAAACGTTAGATCTATTGGTACATCTTGAACAATGTAGATGAAATTGCGGAGTACCGCAAGTACGTACTTTCAACTCTATATACTTCACTAGTACTTTATGTTTTCTTAAGTTATAGTAATCACAAACTCACAACAATGAACTTTACGAAACACTTGAGGTTGATACGTCGTCAGGCAAAAGACATCAACAAGAATTTCCTGATTGGTTCAGAGATTAGGTATGTATGTGGAGTACATAAATCTATTTTGGAATTTCCCTAGACTTATTTCAGACTTATATATTCATTAACAAAACAATTTCAGGTCATCAAAACGCGTGAGAGGGACAACCTTTCACATGATTTCTTTTTGCTTGTGATGGGACCTTCACTTGACGTTTGATCCAACACTTGATGCATTGTGGGTGGGGTACGATTTCACATGATAGATCGTAGTTTTCGACGCACAACACAAAATAGTGGAGTCCTGGTAATCAGTGAAAGTAGTGCGAGTGGAAGCGACGACAACAATTTTTACGTTGTATTAGATGAAGTTCTTTCTGTTCAATATCCGATGGGACTCTGTGTTTGGCTATTGAAGTGCAAATGATTTGACACGGACAAGAACAAAAATCATAGAACATACGTGGAATTGGGGTACAAATCTATCAACACATCCCATTTTTTGTTTTCTGAAGAACCAGTCATTCTCGTAATTCAAGCATATCAAGTCTTTTACATCGATGACTCAAAAAATGGTGCCAATTGGAAGATTGTTCAGGTGGTCCAAAATAAATGTATATAGGACGTACCCGAAGTGGATGATGTTGAGGATCAACAACTGAATGTACCCTAAATTGTTATTGGTCATCGTGTCGCTGATTACATTGAGGATGATGCCCTATGTAGGGTCGACTTGATCCTACAGTGGTGGAAAGATCAATTATGCGCCATATCGTTAACGACTTTATCAATGATGAAGATGACAATATCCATTCAAAGTGGATCAAGGGATGATGAAGAACAATAATTGATGAATCACGTATTCTCAATTTTTTCGTTTTTTTTTTATATTTTCAGTTTCAAGTACTTTGATATGTTTAATTAATTTTGATTTATATGTCCTCAGGTACTATGTCTAAACTCCCCGCTGATTTCGATGAAAGCGATGATCTTTTTTATTTTAACACCGAGGAGTTTAATATTGTTGAAGGCATGTCATCGATTGGCGATACATTAGGTTAGTCACCATTACATAAACAATTATTTGCATAAGTCTTTTTTGTTATGTTTTTTAAATTATTCTGTTTTCGTAGATGCCTATCAACCTATACTTTCACTCCTATGAGACATGAGCACTCTAGGAACCTGGAGTTGGATAGATATGTTGCACAAAATGTGGATCTCCATATCTATCGCTCAAGGCCAGGATAAGTCGATCTCGCCACACGCCGTTTGCTTTAGCAATATCATCGACGTGTTAACGTGGGATACTTTTCCAGTTCATTTTCTTAAGTGGGCTGATATGACACCGGAGTACATTGAGCTTGTCAAAGTGAAAATCAATACTTATCAAAGTATGTATAAGCAAGTTCGTTACAATGAAGCACAAATATGCTTAGAAATGAAATTTATTGCTAAGGTAGGCTACACTTACCTAGATTTACCTTGACAAAAGGAATTTACATTTTACTCT
Organism: Cucumis melo; assembly: GCF_025177605.1. Classification (NCBI taxonomy): domain Eukaryota; kingdom Viridiplantae; phylum Streptophyta; class Magnoliopsida; order Cucurbitales; family Cucurbitaceae; genus Cucumis; species Cucumis melo. The sequence goes on along the minus strand of NC_066867.1, from coordinate 8,396,776 downwards.
TACTTTTTATTGTAGTTTGGTGGGAAGTACGGGTGTTGAACCCAAGAGAATAGTGGCTAAGTAAGCTTCTTGAGATTAAGCTTCAAAGAAATAATGTTAGTAGCAAAAGAAAAACATTGAAGAGTGTGGAAAAATCAAGTAGAACCAAGACTGAGTGATTTAGGATGTAAACTCAATTCTAAAAAAAAAAAGGTAAAAATTGAACTCTTATGTGAAAAATGAGGGAATGGGCAAAAGGGCACTAATCAATTTTTATCACTGAATTAAGAGGATTATGAAATGATTTTTGCTCAATTAAAAGGGGTTCTTGATTAAGATTCTTGCAAGATCAACTTACTTGATCTTGTAAGAACTTTGGTCAAGATTTCAAGAAAAGAGACAATCACCTCAAGCATTTAGTATATGTTCTTGCATTAACAACTAAAGTCTAATCTTGCTCTTTAAAGAAGATCAAAGTATCTTTCACACTTTTTTTTTGAAACAATTTGTAATCAATGATTTAATTGGATTTAGTTGTGCACAATAAAATTGATACAATAATCAAATTAAAAAATTTCCAAAAACAAGGAAGATTCATCTAGCATTAATCAATTTCAAGGTTTGACATATTGCAATCAAGAATTAGATTAAGTTTTTGTATAGACAAAAGTAATCAAATTAATCTTGCAATATTAATTTTTTATACCCAAAGTATCTTGCATACAAGATGGTGAATCAACAACAATATCAAAAATTAAATTGACAAGAATGCTTGTAATTGAAAGAAGGAATTATTTTTTATACAAGAAAATTAGGGATTCAACAAAAACTACAAGAAATTCAAAGATTTGATCATATCTAATTAATAAGGAAAAATAAGAGAAGAATTCTCCAAGAATTGAAAAGCCCTAAGCTCACTTACCTCTTGGTGATTAGCTCTCCACCAAGAAAATAATTTTGGAAATTAATTGAGAGAACAAAAAAGGTAGAATGGAGAAATAACTTCTAGAGTTAGAGTTTTGAGAGAATTTTTTGATTTATTTGAGAGAAAATGGTGAATTGGTGATGAATTTGGGGGGAAATGGGTATATATAGAAAATATTTGGAAATAACTGCTCAAAAGACTCGAAAATGTGATCTCAAGGCCATCCGCTCGCTCCAATTGTCGAAAAAATCAGTTATTTTTCAGATTTTTGCTAAATATTTACGAAATTGCCACTGAAAAATTCTTCAAAAATTAATTTGTAGACGCTGAGGGTCAAACTCAGGTGGTGGTAGAGGCACGTGCGACTAAGAAATGACACGTGACGCGAGGAGAGAGGTGGGCGGACGAATGGACATCCGTGTACAAAGTTTTGAATAATTATGAATTTATTTTTGCGTCTAGTGAGTTTTGAACCTGTGACATCTAAAGTGTGCAAAAGGGATCAAAATGACGGCGTTTTGGCTTTGAAAAATATGAAAAATAAACGCTTCGCTTGGGGTTAAAACTCATGATGTTTAGGTTTACGTGTGCAAATGGCTAACACATGTCAAGACTTTTTAAATATTTACCAATTTGCCCCTAAACTTTGTTTTGCTCATTCTTCTTCATTCGAACTCTGTTTTAGGTGATTTTCATTGCATTGGGTTCGTAACGGAGCCTTCTTTCATATTCTGTACAGAAAATATCAAAATAATAAATATATATACACTATAGATTGAGAATAGTATAAAAATAAATGGGTCAATAATTGCCCCAACAACGGTTTACAGGTACGTTTTTAAATCACCCGTGGATATATGTCACTTGTACGTATATACATAGACTCAATCTTAATATGTGTGTACTTTTTTTTATAGCAATGGTTTGTTTTGGATTTCACTGATCCAACACTTACTCAATTTGTTAAGCATTAAATGCTCACTGTGTGGAAGGAGCTCATGGGACAAAACCATCGTCATTTCAAGAAGTTCAATAATCGTGAACAGGCTCATGCCAACCTACCCTCGAGATTGAGAAATCAAGTGCAAGATTGACACTTCCTCTAAGACCACTACCTTACTCGACAATTTCAAGTGATTTATAACTTGTAATGTTCTTAAATGATACTTCATTTGTTTTTTTGTGTAACATTTTGATTGTTTGCATGTAGGAGCAATCGTCAATGAACAAGGCTACTAGAGCGAAACAGTTCTACAATCATAGTAGCGGTTTCAAGTCATTTCTACAACGACAGCACGACACTCTGTTGGCAGTTCTTCGTCTACATCTGTCGAGCAAGAGCTGACGTACTTCAGGGAGGTTAACGAGCTAAAAACTCGTCTTGAGGTAGTAGAGGAAGAGAATAATTGAAAGCACAAAAAGAATAATCGGAAGCACGAAGAGAGTGCTCGCATGATAGAAGCACAGACTCAACAAATGGAAGAAATGAAAAAAATGATTGAAGAACTCTCCCGAGCTTCAAGAGGACCTTGATTTCATTGAAGTACGTAATTTTAAATTTTTACATTCTTTAATTTCTTATTATTGGTGATATATATTTAAACTTAATTTCGTGTCATTGTAGGTTAGAAGGCATGAGGAACTTTTTTGATCGACACTTAGATTATGTGTTTAGTTTTCTATTTTTAGTTTTAAGTTTTTAGTTTCAATTATTCATGTAATTTCAAAATTATAAACGTGTATTTTTGGTTCATTTGAATCAATTTTAATATAAATTTTATTTGGTATTTAATTAAATTAACGTTACTTATTTTAAAATTTGAATGAATTTAAATAGAATTCGATTCTGATAGCAAAAAAAAAAAAATTATAATAAGGTTTTTGTGACGCACCTTATGCATTGCGAATGGTGGTTCTACCGACGTCGCATCGATGGTTCGTGTATGCCGATGTTGGCAATACGTTATTTGTGATGCCATTACTAAATGTTGACAATTCCCCACTACCGACGAACTGTGCATTGACAATAACCCTTTGCCAACGTCGTTCCATCTGCGCGTCAGGAGTGCCTTTCACGACGCGTCACCCGCGACACCCTTGTCGATGTCCTTTTCACGTTGATGTAGCCTCTCCCGACGCAATCCTAACTTCTATCGACACATCTTTGCGTCGAAAGACCCTCTACTTCTTGTAGTGATACGTTTAAATTTTCATTTTCATTTGTTGTACCAAAAGGGAAAAAAGAACTATCACCATAGACTATACATGTCATATTTAACATAATTATTTTGATTATTTTAAATATAATTGTTATATTAGAAAATGTCGTATTAGATTGTTTCCTAATAAAACCAAAATGGTTTTTTTTCCATAAGATTAAGATATTTTCTAATAAGATAGTTTTTCCATGTATAAAAACTTAGAAAAATAACTTTTAGTCATTTAAGTTTGGATTAGATTGCATTTAGGTCCATAGTCCAAATGAATTCATCACATGTTGGTCGATTTTTCATGAGTTGTTTGGTACTAGGATTGGGTCAAACGTTTGCTTTATCTCTGTAATCACACCTTATCCCTTAAACACTACTGATCTTTTATTAAACAATTTATTTATGATCCAACCATAAACTAAATCTCTCTCTACACATGAGAGGGTGTGGGTCTCATTATTTTCAAATCTCGAGATCAACACGTGGGAAAACTACTCGGCTACTTATCTAATATGAGAATGACTAGATTTCATCTTGTGATCAAGGTTATGTTCTCAGTCTTACTTAGTCTCCAAAATTTTAGGCTTATTAAATAAGGTAAATAGATCAATCTCACTCATGTAAATCAAAGAACGAGTTTTCATAAGTAGTTGTTCATAACTCACTTCGAATTAAGATCAAGTTGCACGTGATCGGTGTGAGACCCATACCTAAGAAAGACGAAAATTTGACTAAGTGTTTAAGAAAAGGGTGTTTGGGTAAGGATTATGTGATAAGAGTTGGCATTGAGTTATTTCGCGAGGAGATGAGGTGATGCGACATAACTTTTGATGTCAAGAGTCATTATACGGTTAAGGTTCTTCGCGAGAAGGAGTAATGAAATTTCAAATTTTCTAAGTTTACCTAATGGGTTACGTGTACAAGTTAAAACTAAGCATGATTAAGTTAACATTAAGTTCACACGTGTATCACTAAGAGTAGGAGCTAGCGAATTATTAAGAATTTGAGCATGACTAATCTATTTTAGGATTAGTATAAATAGAGGTGAAGTCAGATTATTAATTGTTGTTGCTCTAAAAGATTGAAGAGAAAACTAAGTGTTGAAGTTCTGTGCGAGAAGAAGTGTAGGAGCAATTAAGTTTAAGGCAATTGAGTTACAATGAGTGTTTTTCTTAAAATGATTTGTTTATGTTTAAAGCTTTTCTTTCAGGTCCTTATTGATTTGAAATGATGTTTGATATACAAATATTTTCAAGGGTATTTCAAATCAAAAGCTTATGTTAAGTTTAAAGTATGGTTTATGTAATTCAAATGTTTGTGAAATGATGTTCAAACCATTATTAGTCTCTTTCTATTATAGAGCTAACTATTATGTGCACATAAAGAATAAAGACATCTATGTATAGAAAGCGTGCATAATTGAAATGAGGCAAAACAATGTATAAAAGATATGCATTGTGCTTCAGCCCGAGTAACAAGAAATGAATCAAGATCCAATTATTACTTTGATGAAACTTTGAATGTCCCACATATTATATTATAGAATCTAAAAAATAATTATTGTATATTTAAATTCATAGATCAAATTATTGCTTTGACGAAACTTTGAAACAAAACAAGTTTCATATAATAATAAAAAATTTCTCAAACACCTACCAAATGATCAATCAGTTTTTCCTTTAATAAATGTACATCACAATCTTTCATATAGTACAACAAGATAATGGTAACAAAGACAGAGCACAAAAACCAAACACAAAAGATAAAAGAAAAATAGGACGTTGCTCTTTTCTCCATTATTTAAATTTGATTTTCACTTGTCTTCAAGTTATGAGTACCATACTCTTGACTTGCTCTAAACTTAATAACCCATTCAAAGCTTCAGCAGTGGAATTTTCAAGATTTCTTTACAATATCATATTGTTTTTAGGAAGTAGTTTAGAATTAATTTGATTTTATTTTAGGCCATCTATTTATATCTTTAAACCGACTCATTTCTTATTATTATTTTTTTAATTTCTTGTGTCCTTCCAATGAGTTTTAGAGGTAGTCCATGTTCTTAGCTTTTTCAAAATAGATAAATGTAATATAATGCTCCCATTTGTTGTGTGTTCCTGCATAAATGTTAACCGTGTCCCTTGGCACAAATTACTCTCTCAACAAACTTAACTCAAATAGTCCTCAATTGAAGTTATCGATGGACTTCTAAATTTGAAGAGTTGTCTTTTGTTGAATGAAAAATTTTAGTAGGCAAAATTTATATTAATATTTTATTCTAAAATAGAATTTTCTAGCAATGTGAAAGTCCCTTTCAATACCCATACTTTCATCTATGGATTTAGGCCCTAAGGGACATCTAGTTTCAAAAGGAGAGAAAAGATAGATAAAAATAGGTTTGTTGATATCTCCACACACGCACTATATTTTTTCTAAAATTATTTTTAATTTTCAAAACCAAATGAAAAAATTATTAATCACTGGTTTGTTGATATCTCCACGTGTGCCGTAGTCGTTCGTTGGTCGTGGCGAGGCGAGGAATAATTATTTTTTTTAATTTTTCAAAACCGTTTCTTAAACCGTTTCAAATTTGAATGATAAAATTATTAATCAGAGGTTGCCTCTTTCCTTGCTCACTGTATATATGGGCCTCATTCTTCTCTCAAGAAAACATAACAGAGCCTCTCTCCTATCTCTCTCTGCCTTCTATCCCTCTCTCAACCAAAATTTCTTTGTTTTAGTATATTGAGCATAAGAGTGTTTAATTGAGTGTTGGTATTCCGATCAATTTTTGGTGCAGTTTTGATTGACAAAACACGATCGTTTTATCCTAGAGACGATGGGGCGATACAAATCTATTTGCATAAAAGAGCAGAGTCGTAAAACATCTTAAAGAAAGTGAAAACCGCGACTATGCCTTTTATTCTAATTATTTTAATTTTGATCATTAGGCGATTTGACCAGTAGGCGAGCTCGCTAGAAAAGTGTTTTGTTTAGGCAAGATACCAATACACTAGACGAAAAAGCACTCGTTCTATCTAGGCATTCTGTCTAAGAGATATTCCTTCACGGCGTTCCAACAATTTTAAGATGATTCTTTCTGCTACAGACCATTCTAGAGCAATTTAATGTCTTTCGATCTCAACCGTCCATTTTTCTTTGAAGGAGCACACTTTAAGCATTGGAAGCAAAAGATGTTATTCTTTCTTATATTGCAGAAAGTTGTTGCCACCTACACCACTGAAAAACCAAAGGTCTCAGAATCGAATCCAACGGAGGAGCAGATTTATAGTCTTATCGCATGGACAGAGAGACTTCATTTGTAAGAACTTAATCTTAAATGGAGTTATTGATGAGTTGTATGACTATTACAGCACTATGTCAATCGCAAAAGAGGTCTGGGACTCGTTACAAAAGAAATAATGATACTGAGGAAGCTAGATCCATAAAGTACGCGGTAAGCAGATACTTGCGGTATCAAGTGAACGACGACAGATCTATGGAGACTCAATCACACGAAATACGAAAAATTTCACATGAATAATAAGCAAAGGTATGCCACTCGATAAACAATTTCAAGTTGTTATTATTATTGAATAAGCTACCTTTAATGTGGAAGGATTTTAATAACACTATAAGGCACAAGACGAAAGAGTTCTCGTTGGAGAGTCTAATTATGTGACTAAGGATTGAAGAGGAGGTGAGAAAACATGACCTAAAGGAAGAGGTGAATGTCGTTCCTAGAAAGTAATCCACTATCCTTCTAAAGCCGTAAGGAAACAAAATGAAGAGAGATTCTAACAAACAAAAGAACTCTCAGAAACCCTAGTCCAGAAGTATGGTACAAATTATTTATTGTAACTGTAATAAACCTATGCATTTAGCTAAAAACTGTAGAAACGAGAATTATCCTGATGCGTAGGCGAACCTGGTAGAAGAAGATTTAATAACTATTATCACAGAAGTAAGTGTGATTGGGGGGTCTGAAGGTTGGTGGCTAGACAATGGTGCATCACGCCATATCTTTCATGACCTTAGTTTATTTAGAAAATATAATGAAACTAAGGATAAGAATATCCTTATGGAAGATCATCACATAAATAAGGTGGCTGTCATTGGAGAAGTAGAACTAAAATTCATATCTGGCAAGACGCTTGTCCTAAAAGAAGTTCTACAAACTCCTGAAATTCGGAAGAACATGGTCTCAAGATATCTCCTCAACAAAGCGAGCTTCACTCAAACAATAGGACAAAAAATGATGTATTTGTGGGAAAGAGTTATGTAACTGATGACATGCATAACTTAAATTTGGAAATGAATAAGAAAATGTCTTTTGCTTAATTACATGTCGTCTACTTTTAATATTTGGCATGCTAGACTTTGTCAGGTTAATAAAAGACTAATTAACAACATGAGTAGGTTAAGTCTTATTCCTAAATTATCTTTGCATGAATTTGAAAAATGAGCATGTTGTAGTCAAGCTAAGATAACTAAAACTTCGCATAAATTTGTAGCTAAGGTAATTGGACCTCTAGAATTAATTCATTTTGATTTATGTGAATTTGATGGTATGTTTAACTAAGAATAGTAAAAGGTATTTTATAAGCTTATAGATGACTGTTCCGACTTTACTTTTATTTATCTGCTTAAAAATAAAAATGATGTATTTGACATGTTTAAGGTGTTTGTAACTGAAATAGAGGACTAGTTTAATAAAAGAATTAAGAGACTTTGTAGTGATAGAGAAACTGAATATGATTCAGTTGTATTTAAACAGTTTTATAACTCAAAAGGAATAACACATGAAAAAACTGCACCTCATTCTCTTGAAATGAATGGAAAAGCTGAAAAAGGAAGAATAGAACTTTAACTGAGTTAGTAGTTGCTATCTTGCTTGATTCAGGAGCACCACCGTCTTAGTGGGGTGAAATAATAAAGACTGTTAATTATGTCCTTAATATGATTCCTAAATCAAACAATAAAACTTCACCATACGAAGTCCTTAAGAATAAAACACCAAACCTATTTTATCTCAAAACTTGGGGTTGTTTAGTCTATGCTAGAATACCTGATCTTAAAAGAAGAAAACTAGTTAATAAAGCCTATGAATGTGTCTTTATAGGATACACTAAAAATAGTAAAGCTAGGTTCTATGACTTAGAAAATAAGGTAGTCATAAAATCAAGCGATGTAGACTCGAAGATAGATTTCCCTTTTAATATAGAAATAGTGGGACTAAAATAGTCAAAATAGTGGGAGCTCAAGTTCAAGCAGTCTACCTTCAGTTAGAATCCAAACCTAAGATAAGGAATTAGATCTTGAACCTAGAAGAAGCAAGAGAGCGAGAATCATAAAAGACTTTGGAGAAGACTTTGAACTGTATAATGTAGAAGATCCGAAAGATCTAACAAAAGCGTTATCCTCAATAGATGTCAACTTATGGCAAGAAGCTATTAATAATGAAATGTACTCTTTTGAATCTAATACAACTTGATACCTAGTTGACCTACCCCTGGCTGCAAAGCAATAGGCTGTAAATGGGTTTTGAGGAAGAAACTCAAACCTGATGGATGAGTAGATAAGTATAAGACTAGACTAGTAGCAAAAGGTTTTAGATAGAGAAAAAACATAGATTTCTTCGACACTTTCTCCCTAGTTACTAGAATCACCTCAATTAGAGTGTTGATTTCTATAGATGCCCTAAACAATCTCTTAATACATCATATGGATATTAAAACTATCTTCCTAAATGGTGATTTAGAAGAAGAGATCAATATGGAACAACCTGAAGGTTTCATAGTTCATGATCAAGAATCTAAAGTTTGTAAATTAAATAAATCCCTGTATGACCTAAAACAAGCTCCTAAGCAATAGTATGAAAAGTTTGACAATCTAATCATGTCCAAAGGATTCAAAGTAAATGAGAGTGAAAAATATATCTACTATAAGACTGAAGATAGGTTATGCACTATCATATGTTTATATATATGTAGATAACATACTAATCTTTAGATCTAACTTGCACGTCATAAATGATGTAAAATCAATGCTGAATGCAAATTTTGACATGAAAGACTTAGGAGAAGCTAATGTAATCCTAGACATCAAAATTACTAGAACTGAAAATGGAATTTCTTTAGATTAATCTCATTGCATAGAGAAGATCCTAAAGAAGTACAACTACTTTGAAAGCAAATGAGCCTGTACACCCTTGACGAAAGTGGATTTTGTACAGTCTAATGACAATTTGGTTGATCCTTTGATGAAAGGACTAGCTAGAGAGAAGGTTTTTAAAATTCCAGAAAGAACGAGACTAAAGCCTATAGAAAACTGAATTACTTGTGAGGTAAACCCAACTTGAAAGACTGGAAATCCCAAGAAACAAGTTCAATGGGTAATAATTGATCACAAGTGATATGAAGAGAATCATGCTAAAATACTTAAGAGTTTCATTCTTATGGTTGAGTGATTAGCATGATGTCCTAAAGCATATGAAAAGACTGAACTTAGTTCTTAATGAATTCTATACTTGATATCAAGTAGGGTACCTTGCTAGAGAAGTACTCTTAATAGATCATTCACCTTTGTAGATGTGGAAGTGAGGGCCGCTTCCTATGGAATTCTAGGCAAATTCTCTAGAGTGTCCACTAAAACTGAGATATACGTGTAAAGCCCTAAAGCACAGATAATTTAGAACTTCACTTGAATAATGTTGTGTGTGCAATCTTCTTAGAGGTAGAGTCCAAAACCATGAGTTACTTTACAATATTCTAAAGCATTGTTATTAGGTGAAGGTTCAAGTCATCAGACACCTTCACTTAAGCACAACATTACATAGATGTAGATATTGCTCGATAAAAGTGTTTTTAAAAATTTTCAAGTGGGAGATTGTTCCATGAAAAATTTTAGTAAGGAAAATAAATATTAATATTTTATTCCAAAATAGCATTCCCTTAGCAATTAGCAATGTGGAAGTCCCTTTAAGTACCCATATTTTCATCTATGGTTTGGGTCCCAAGGGGCACCCAAGTTTTGGAAGGGGCGAGGAGATAGGCAAAAGTAGGTTTGCCGATATTTCCACACGCAAGCATCGCCACCGTTCGTTGGGCGGGCAAGGCAAGGAATAAAATAATAATATAATATACTTTCAAAATCGAGTCTTAGACTGTTTCAAATTGAATGAAAAAATTATTAATCAGCGGTTTCTTTTGTCATTAATTTTATGGTCATTGGAGCCTCTCTCCCGCTCACTAAATATATAGGCCTAATTCTTCTCTCAAGAAAACAGAATACAAAGCATTCCTCACAAATTCTCTCCCGTCTCTCCACGCCTGTTATCCCTCTCTCGACCAAAATTTCTTTGTTTCACTACATCGAGCATAAGAGTGTCTAGTTGAGTATTGGTATTCCGATCAATTTTTGGTGCAATTCTGATTGATGAAACACAACTGTTTTATGTTCGAGACGATACAAATCTGGTTGCATAGCTTTTTATTCTAACTTGTTTCTGTTTTGCAATAGGCATTTTGACAAAGCGACTTGACCATTAGACGAGCTAATTAGAGATGGTGTTCTGTTCATTCGAGATACCAATACACTAGGCGAGAAAGTACTTGTTCTTGGGCAATATTCCTTCAAGGTGTTCCAACACCCTTTCTATGCGTGGATCAATTAGATGCTATTAGTCATTTACTAAAAAGGTGGCAGAAGATTCTCTATATACTGCCTCCTTTATATAAACATAGATTAACCTTTTATAAATTTTGAAAAAAATATCTATACTGTGCCTAACATATATTATTATTTCGATAAAAATTAAGTCCAAAGTATATAGACCAAAGTATAATATTTAGCAACTAAACCCTTCAGAATTATATTCATCTACTTTTTTCCACATTTAAAACTAAGCACCTTATATAATCACAAAACAACATGTAGATAAAATCAAGAAGAAAGGCCACTTAAATTCAGTACACATTCTACTCGTCCTATAATATAATATTTCATTAGGAAACAGCATATCCCAAGAAGATTCTTTTGATTCACTTCAGCTATTATGGATCTGTACATATATAAATATAATGTTGGACTTTGGTTTTGCATGCAAATTAAAAAAAGATGATTCATGAAGAGAAAAGCCAAGAATATCATCTTGGCTCCTCCTCCATTGATGGCCCTTTCCCATTTCACAAGCTGCTTGTTTATGCTGATGCTTTTGATTGGGTTTTAATGGGTTTAGGGACTTTTGGTTCTGCCATTCATGGCATGGCTCAGCCCATTGGGTATCTTTTGCTTGGGAAAGCACTTGATGCATTTGGAAATAATATTGGTGATATTGATGCAATGGTTGATGCACTCTATGAGGTATATATTTATTAATTCTATTTGTGGCTACTTTATTATTATTATTATTATTATTATTATTATTATTATTATTGTTTTTACTTAATGATATTGTATTTTTCATAACATATAGTTTTGGAACTTATTATATAAGTGTTGTAATTTTAACTAAATTAACGAATGCAAATTTTTTTGCTTGAAATAATGACTTAGTTAATTGTTATGAAGTTGTCTTGAATGGATGAGTGAATTTGGTTTCTTCATGAAATGCTTTTTAGGTACAAATATAACAAAAACTTCACTCTCACATAGGGACCGACTTCCAGCTATCAAATGCCACAAGGGACCATTAATGAAAACTAGTAATATATTTTTGGTACCTAGGTGGCCAATAATTAATAGTAACTATACTAAATTTCAAAATTCAAAAGCTTTTTTCTTTTCTTTTCCTTTTTTAGATATAGAGAAATTAATCCGTATAATGTAATGCTAAACAATTGCAGATGTAGCAAAATTTAAATACTCATTGAAGTTTATTACTAATAAATTTTGCTATTGATTATAGAAGTTTATTAGTGATAGAGTCTACCAACCATAAATTTGGCTATCAATGTTAGAAATCCTTCGGTGATGAATACAAAGTTTTTTTTTTGGGAAAACTATCATTTTAGTCCTCAAGTTTTGATAAATATGTGGTTTTGGTCCCTCAATTTCAAAAATGAACCATTTTAATCCCCAAGCTTATAACAATAAACTTATTTGGTCCTCGAGTTTTAAAAATGTACCATTTTAGTTCCAAATTTTAAAAAATATATTTTTAAGGTTCTAAAGTATTTTATTTTTATTTTTTTTAAAAATAATTATATGATATTTAAAATTTTAAAAGATAGTTTTAGAGAGGATATGATTTTAAGAAGTTATTATTCTAATTTAAAATATTATATGATTATTTGAAATAAAAGTATAAAGTTATTTGAGGGACCTCTTAAACCTATTTAAAACAAATTTTAAAATAGTACAATTTGGAAGCTCAATGAACAAATAAGTCTATCCTTATAAACCAATAAACCTAAAGACTAAAAATGTTTGTTTTTAAAACTCAAGACCTAAAGACTAAAAATGTTTGTTTTTAAAACTCAAGAACCAAACGCACATACGATCGAAATCTAAAGATTAAAAATATATTTTTCTTTTTGTTTAATTCCAAATATAAGAACCAAGTATAATATATATATAACATAATGTAAAATAATTGACGGGTATAATAAAATTTAAATGTAGAATGATAAAAGTCAACATGGGTATAGTCTATCTTTATATATATATATAAGACATAAACTTTTGATTAAAATCTCAACCACACAAGCTTTTGAACTCAAAACAGTTTGAAAACAAAATTTAGTGGTTGTTTTATTATAATCAAGTACGTGTAACCAATATCTTATAATAGACTTCACCTAAATAATAATATAGGTTATCCATAGAGAAAGGTACACATGTTGTGATACACTAAGAGTTGAGTTATTCAAATTTATGTGGTCAAACAATCTAAATTCATGCTTCGTTCCTTTGCTAAAATCTTTTCTCTCTTTCCTGCTAGATCACTTCACAATCAAAATAAAAGTTTTAAAAAAGGGAAGAAATATCTTCTTTTTTTTTTCTTTATGTTTTCTACTTGAATAAGTCCATTGTTATTAAAATAACCTTTTTGAACCCTAAGCGAAAAATAAAAAATAAAAAAATCCCTTTATTAGTTGTTCCTTTGTCAAGATTAACAGAATTTTTTTTATTATCTGAGTGGTGATATGGAAATTAATTAAATAGTAATAAATAATAAAAATAAATGATCTTTTAAAAAAATATAATAAAACGTCGAAATAACAATTTCGAAAACGAAAAAATCCCACAAACCCATGATAAAAGATGCCAAAAATATCTCGTCAACAACACATAATATATTTGATACACGATTGTTTAGATTTTGTTATTATTTGATAGACAATTGTTTGGATTTAAGCATTTAGATTTAATCGTTTAGATTAGTTACACGATCGTTCACTGGATAGCCAAATCTAAACTATTTTTTTATTCAGTATTCTTTTACATGTTTAGATTTGATACACGTTTACATTTTATAGCTAAATCTAAACGATTTTTTAAATATTTTTTATATCTAAATATTTTTTTAAATATTTTTTTTATATGATATTTAGATTTGGCTATTAGATTTGGTTAAACGATTTTCTTAAAAAAAAAGTTTTTGTCATTTGAGCAAAATTGTTTATACAATATCACGTCAATTAAAGGGCAAAAACTAATCTAGATCTTTTCTTTTTTTTTTTTTTTTTTTTTTATCAATCCTCAAATTGCAATGTTTCACCGACAAGAGAAGAGAAGAAAAGGGCAATGGGTCTATTTTAATTTAGAAAAGAGAAATAAAGAAGTGAAGTATTAAACTAAATTTTAGGCCGAAGATATAGAATCAAAAGAAGTAAAAAACAGTTTTTTTTTTTTTTTTTTTTTTTTTTTGGTATATCGGGAGGCCTTTGAAATTTAGGTGGTAGCAAAGGTTCCAATGTGGCTTTGGCCACAATGGTGGACCATTGACTGGTTTAATAAAGTAGAAGTAAATGTTCATTAATGTCTTCTTACGTTAAGACTCGTATACAAACTCCCTAGGGAATTTTTTTTAATGTAATAGATACTTTGTATAGCATGAACACAAGGTATTCCTCGAGTTGCTTTTTTTATGTAATAGATACTTTGTATAACACGAAGTAGGAGTAATTGTTTTTCACTCTTCAATGAATTGATTCAAACTCCAATCAAGTTGGTTTCTAATACAATCCATATAAGTCTTGACAAACCAAGATGAGCTCATATTTCTATTATAAAACACCCTAAGACATGTGTGTTCATCAATTAACGACTTAATTTGGAATGTATTATTTGTATCCACAACGCTTACATGTAATCTCCATTTACACCCATAAGAACATATTACCGTGACCCTTTTCTGGTCAATCTTTTTTAGTTTAAAGTTGTAGAACTGCCCAAGTCCATAATCTTTTATAACATCTTTTAAGATTTTAGGGGGCTAATTTTCATACCAACACAAAATTGTATATGGTTCATATCAATCTCCATCCTTAAATTCTAGAGGTTCCTCTACCTCCAACCCATCAAAATTATATGGATTATTTAAAAGATCCTCCAACCCATAAACCGACTCAACTTCTCCTTCAATCTCAACTTGCATATGTAATACTAGAATAGGCAAAGTCGAGTTTGCACTTAACAAACCGTTAGTGTTGATAGACCTAATAAACCTTTTCTTCAAAACATGTGGTCTAAAAAAGTCCATTTTTAAAACTCAAGACGAAGCACATCTAACGATGAAAACTCGATGACTAAATAAGTATTTTTCCCAAAATAGGAAAAACTAACAAAAAGACTTTTTAAACCTATTTCTTAAAACTTATAGACCAAAAAGATTATTTTAAAAACACAGACTAAATGCAACTATGGCCGAAAACATAGGGACCAAAAAGGTATTTTAAAAAAGACTAAGAAAGTAGCAAATATAATTATTAAATCATCAATTCACCTAAAAGCTTAAGCTAGGGAGAAAACGACGAGTGACTTGAACACAAAACCTTCCTGAACCACTTGCTTTGATACCATATTAAATCATTAATTCACTCAAAAGCTTAATTATATACCACTAACAATAACAATCAAGTCAAAGATATTCAAAAAATATTACAATGAAAAGGATTATTAGATATGGGAGATTTAGATTTTATTCTCAAAATCTATCAATAATAGGTAGGAGCCTATAAACAATAGAGTCTATCACAGACAGATTTCATTACATTTACATTTCTCTATAAATATTGTTATACATTTAATTATTATCCTCAAGAGTGTTATTCAACCGAATTACTCGTTTTACCACGCAAGTAACCCAAAATTTATTCTCAATTGAATGTATATCATAGTTTTATAGAAAAGCGTTCATGACGACATTATTTTTCTCTTCTTTCTTTCATCTTTCCAACTCTTCTCGATAGACCTTTTTTCTATCATTTGTAAATCTTGTCCGAACACTCGCGTTTTCTAAAAAAGCATATATCTATTTAAAGTTTGTTTTTGAGCTCCAATCAAAGAGAATTTTATTTGTTCAAATGATACTTCAAGACCTTTTTTGAGTAAGTTGTTCAATCAAAACCCAGCCTTCTCTTGATTGGTACCAAAAGAAAAATTCAAATCTTGGTCATTTCTAATTGTGAGTACTAAATAAGGATTTATTTAGTTTTACAATTTTTGGCAGGTGATTCCATTTGTATGGTACATGGCCATAGCCACTTTCCCAGCAGGAATACTTGGTAAAATCTCCCTTCCTCAAACTTTTGAATAATATTACTTACATATGAAACTGTATAGTATATATGCTTATATTTCTCTTTTGTATTAATAGAAATTGGGTGTTGGATGTACACAAGTGAGAGACAAGCTGCTCGTCTAAGACTTGCATTCTTGCAATCAGTGCTTAGTCAAGAAATTGGTGCTTTTGACACAGATCTCACCACTGCCAAAATAATCACCGGAATCAGTGCCCACATGACCATTATACAAGATGCCATTGGAGAGAAGGTAAAGCCGGTTATCAAGATCCATCTACTTAAATTTTTGGATTTAATAACGATTAATATGATATTAGAGAATGCACAAGATGAAAAAGAAATAGTTTCTCTTTCTTCTCTAATATTGCATGGATGCAGTTGGGGCATTTTTTAGCAAGCGTGGCGACTTTCATAAGTGGGGTTGTGATTGCTATCATAAGCTGTTGGGAAGTGTCATTGCTCACTCTCTTGGTAGCTCCATTGGTTATGGCAATTGGGGCTGCTTATGCTAAGAGGATGACTCTCCTTTCCTCTATCAAAATTGGTTATCAATCTGAAGCTACTTCCTTGATCCAACAGGTAAACATCCCCACTCAATCAGTATATATGGAAAAATAGTAAAAACTTCAATAGTTCTATTTAGTTTTTTATCTTTAATAAGGGTATTTGACTCAACGAGTCAAAGCTAAGAGAGTAGAGTTGTGAACGCTACTGAGAGTAGAGTTGTGAACGCTACTTATTTGGCCCAAAGAGCTTGTGAGTCCTACTACCTTTATGCTGCTTCTCTCTCCCTTAACTTAGAATTTCACTCATTGTCCCAAAACACTAATCGATTGATTTTATAATATATGGTAACATATGAAAAGTGGCAATAAAAATAAAAAATCATGCAAATGCAATAAGCCCGTCTTTTCAGGCAATATATCAATTTCTATACGTGATATTATTAGTACTTCAGAACTATAAATAATCACAACTGCAAATTCAGAATATAAAGACATACCTATAGTTCAGAAACTACGTAGGCACAGCCAAAACTCATTGTAGTCAATCTGAAGAACCTGTTTGTAAACTAAGTTGCTTTTTGATATGTATAGAACAAAAATGTTAACTAATATGTATGGGACAGTCAATATCTCAAATCAGAGCAGTGTATGCATTTGTGGGAGAGAGAAGCAGCATAAAGGCATTTGCAGAACAATGCGAGAAAATGATTGTGATGAGCAAGCAAGAAGCATTGGTTAAGGGAGTGGGCATAGGAATGTTTCAAACCGTGACTTTCTGTTGTTGGAGTCTCATTGTATGGATTGGAGCCGTTGTTGTAACTGCAGGAAGAGCCAGTGGAGGGGACATCATAGCTGCTGTTATGAGCATTCTCTTTGGAGCAATGTAAGTAAAAAACTATATCAGCATATCAAAAATGTGTAATCCAAAATGAACCAAAGTTGTAGAATGTTAAAATGAGAACAATCTTACTTGAACATGATCTATAATATCGGTTGTACAATTGACACAATTGAGTCCTAAGAATGTTAAAATGAGAAATCTCTCCTTTTTTCTTTTTTGGTGAGTTGCAGCTCGCTGACTTACGCTGCACCAGACATGCAAATATTCAACCAGGCAAAGGCTGCAGGGAAGGAAGTTTTCCAAGTGATTCAAAGGAAGCCCTCGGCAATCAATGGTTCAAACGAGAAGACGTTGGAGGATATTGAAGGCCACATTAATATTCAAAAAGTCCATTTTGCTTACCCCTCTCGTCCTCATAAACTCGTCCTTGAAGACTTCACTTTGTCCATTCCTGCAGGGCAGTCTATTGCCTTAGTTGGTAGCAGCGGGTGTGGAAAGAGTACAGTCATCTCCCTTATCACTAGATTCTATGACCCTCTTCAGGGTATGCCACCATCAGCCCTTTGCCTTTTTCTCTCTTATTTTTCATAGTCATGTCAATCTTAAAACAATTTTTCTTCAGGAGATATTTTCATAGATCATCAGAACATCAAGGATCTGAATCTGAAATTTCTCAGGGAAAACATTGGAATAGTTTCCCAAGAACCTGCACTCTTTGCTGGAACCATCAAGGATAATATCAAAATGGGAAAACGAGATGCAAATGATCAACAAATAGAAAATGCAGCAGTAATGGCAAATGCACACTCTTTTATATCTAACCTTCCAAACCAGTACTTAACAGAGGTAAAGCTAGGAGAGCCAAAACAATTTTCCTTAACTGTCAATATCATTTCCTGCCAGAATTCAAAATTTCACCTGATTTTAATAATTCAAGGTGACTAGGGATTCTACCATAGAAGACTGAAACACGTATTTATCTTAAGTTTGTACAAGAAACAAAACAAAACTAAACAAAATCATTATCAACGTGTAAGTGATGTCTAATTTTAAAAAATAAAAAGTGCGGGGGTGGAAATTTCAGGTTGGACAAGGGGGAACCCAATTGTCAGGAGGTCAAAAGCAAAGAATAGCAATAGCAAGAGCCATTCTCAAGAATCCACGAATTCTCTTACTGGATGAAGCCACAAGTGCTTTAGATTCAGAATCTGAGAGGCTGGTTCAAGACGCTCTAAAAAAGGCTATAGTTGGGAGGACAGTCATCATGATTGCCCACAGAATGTCAACTATTATTGGTGCAGATGTGATTGCCATCATAGAAAATGGAAGAGTTTTAGAAACAGGAACACACCAAAGCTTGCTAGAAAAAAGTATATTCTATGGCAACTTATTCAGCATGCATGATATCAGACCAATTAAAGATTCAAGGTTTGTTCTTCATACTAAATAAACCACATTTTCTTCAAACAAAAACATGACCAATGGGTATGAATTTTTTGTTGATGGACAGCAATTCAAACTCATTGTCAGAACAAGGAAGTGCCCATCAAGAAGCTTCATCTTGCGACCTTGATAAGGACGAGAAACTTGAGCCCAAAAATTCTAAAATAGATTCTTTGAGAGCAGAAGAGAAAGAGGGATCAAAAGAAATATTCTTCAGAATTTGGTTTGGCTTGAGTAATATAGAGATAATGAAGACTATTTTTGGATCTTTTGCAGCAGCTGTGTCTGGCATCTCGAAACCCATCTTTGGATTTTTTATCATAACAATAGGGGTAGCCTACTACCACACAAATGCAAAGCACCGTGTTGGATTATACTCCCTCATCTTCTCTATGGTGGGATTATTATCATTTTTCATGCACACCATACAACACTATTTCTTCGGAATAGTGGGAGAAAAGTCAATGAAAAACCTCAGAGAAGCTCTCTATTCAGGTATAATTTAAGAACACTTTTCTTTGTTTATATAAAAATTTTAAGAGCATGATATGGAGCCAAAGTAGCTTCTAATGTTAACTAGACTAATTCAGTTCTTTCGATGGATTATTTCAGTTGTACTACGCAATGAAGTAGCATGGTTTGACAGACCTGAAAACAATGCTGGTTCACTTACATCACAAATAATGAACACCACCTCCATGATAAAAACCATAATAGCTGATCGAATGTCTGTCATTGTACAGTGCATCTCCTCCATTCTAATTGCCACCACCGTCAGCTTGATTGTGAATTGGAGAATGGCTCTCGTTGCTTGGGCTGTTATGCCTTTCCACTTCATTGGTGGCCTAATACAAGCCAAGTCTGCCAAAGGATTTTCAAGAGATTCTGCTGTTGCTCATCACGAACTAGTTTCACTAGTCTCCGAATCAGCAACCAACATAAGAACTATTGCTTCTTTTTGCCAAGAAGAAGAAATAATGAAGAGAGCGAGAATGTCATTAGAAGAACCAAAGAGAAAAAGTAAGAGAGAAAGTATCAAGTATGGAATTATTAATGGCATCGCACTTTGCTTATGGAACATTGCCCATGCAATTGCTTTGTGGTACACAACAATTTTGGTTCACAAAAGACAAGCATCCTTCGAAGATGGCATAAGATCATACCAAATTTTCTCCCTCACAGTACCCTCAATCACTGAACTGTGGACATTAATTCCAACTGTCATCTCAGCCATTGGCGTACTAACTCCAGCATTCCACACACTTGACCGGAAAACTCTTATTGAGCCAGAAATACCAAGAGATCCAAAAATAGAGAAAATTGAAGGAAGAATTGAGTTTCAAAGAGTAAAATTTAACTACCCAACAAGGCCAGAAGTCATTGTTCTTACCAACTTTACCTTAGAAATCAAAGCAGGATCAAGGGTGGCTCTTATTGGACCAAGTGGAGCAGGCAAGTCTTCCGTTTTGGCACTTCTGCTCAGATTCTATGATCCTGAAGAAGGTAATATCCTTATTGATGGGAAGGATATAAAAGAATACAATCTGAGAATACTGAGGACACACATAGGGTTTGTGCAACAAGAGCCTGTTCTATTTAGCTCCTCGATCAGATATAATATTTGCTATGGGATCGAGCACGTTTCTGAAACTGAACTTTTAAAGGTGGCAAGAGAAGCTAAAGTACATGAATTTGTCAGTAATTTGCCTGATGGATATGATACACTTGTTGGAGAAAAAGGTTGCCAACTGTCTGGAGGACAAAAGCAAAGAATAGCCATTGCTAGAACTCTTCTGAAGAAGCCAACAATTTTGCTCCTAGATGAACCAACAAGTGCATTAGATGTTGAATCCGAAAGAACTTTAGTTAGTGCTTTAGAGTCAATAAATGGGAATAATGGCTTCAGAACTACCCAGGTTACAGTTGCCCATCGGCTCTCTACAGTGACAAACTCAGATGTTATTGTAGTCATGGATAGAGGTGAGATTGTGGAGATAGGTTCACATAGCACCCTATTGACAGCTCCTGATGGAGTGTACTCAAAACTCTTCAGGATACAGAGTCTTGCTGATGTTTAATATTTTAAACCATTGCAGGTAGAATATAAGTCTAATATGCTTATATAGAATAGAAGACAACAATAACTAATTTGTTGAAGAACTTGATTTCTATTATCAGGTGAATGATTTGATTGTGGACTCTTACAAATGAAAGATTTTGTAGTTTAAATACACCTCAATGACTTGTGCCTTAGAGAACAAAAAGCTACAATATGTTCACTTAGAGCTCCAGAAAGATGCTATCGATTGTCTTGAGTAATTCCACGTCAACCCCAGCAGCAATTCCAGAATCAATATAACACAGCTGGAAAAAGATATATTGAGTAAACAGTATCTATTCAATAACCAGAAATTTATCTATTCAATAACCAGAAATTTTAACTTATAAGTTTATAGTAAAGAGAAACCTGGTATTGTGGCTTATTTAGCGTATGAATTCCTCTTTTCATTAGTTGCTGCCATCCAATATTCTCTCTAAGTGCCCTTTCAAGGCCTCTAGTATTCTGCATATTACGCATAAGATCACAAGAATGCAACATGTAAAAAAGAAAACAATTTGTACAATAATTAATCAACTTAAATTGCCAACTGCAAGAAGGAAGAGGAAGAAGAGTCTTTTCTTTAATAAATATATTTATGCATAAGAAACCAAAACTTCTATTTACAAAACCAGTGTAAAGAACTTCCAAGTATCCATATAAAACTATGAGAAACAATAATAACATCAAGACACACACGGCATGCACATGCTAAAACCATCTAGTCAATAAGTGTTGTGATATTTAAGCAAATTCCAAGATGAACAAACTGTAACAGATCCACTTCCAATATATCACATTAACACAAAATAGCACAAGCGTTTCCACCGTCATGAGATGGCTGGATCTTCCTTGCTGTAATGTAATAGCCACAGGATACACACAAAATACAAGAAAATCCCAAAAGTGCAAAGATCACTCACATATGTAAAACAAACCAACGGCTACTAAGGGTAGGGAAGGAACCACAGACAAATTGAGAAAAATGTATGCCAATTAAAATATAGCAATTCACAATTAAGAGTATTTTGAAAATAATGGAACTTTATGATGATTAACGAGTTGATAATATTGAAGCAACAAAAGAATATTCTTCTTTTTCTTCAGTTCAAAATTGGGCAACTGAAAAACATAACAGCTGCAAAGATAAGGCTGACAACTAAAATTGCAGGGGAAGAAAACTACATGAGCTGGGTCCAAAATCAGGAGATTATATTGCTGCATTCCATTACACTGCTGTTTAACTTGAATCCCCACAATAGTCCTAGAATGTCCATCATGCTGAAAGAACAATGGCCTGCTTGAAAAGACCTTATGAAGTTAATGATAATGATAATGATGGCACATTCTTTTTTGTATCAAAGATTAAAAACTTTGTCGATAAAAGCAACGGAACCATTTGAAAATTGAAACTGGTTATCATACCTTCCACATTATAACTTTTTTTTACACGAAAAGACATACAAAGTGCCATATTTCATTAATAGCCAAAGAATGCAAGGGACGGTACAGACAAATCCACCAAAAGAAATCAAAGAAGACTAGAAAGAAAAACTCTCCAATGGGTTAAAATAGAACAATTACAAAATTACTTGGAAACAAGACCCCCAACCAAAAGCATTGAGATGATGATGTCCTAAGAGTCCGCCCGAGATTTCTCTCGAGCAAAACAACGTATAATTATCCTGATGCCAAACACATAATACATCTACAAATGGATGTTAGAATAAACAGACAAAAAAGATAGATTAAATGTCAATTAAAGACGTACGTTTTTTCACTAATATTAACGTGTTGGTGACCGTTTGTGCATATCCTTCCATCAGAGAAGTAATTCCAGACCCAATCAACTAGAACTTGATGACCCTTTGCTTTTTTAGGGGACTTATTTTTCGTGACATTTTGAGGGATTCTAAAATAGACGGAATTTTCATGCCCACTAGAACCAGTTTGTGGATCACTATCATTTTTACGGACAAGATACTTATCCATGGGCCCAAAAACCTTAATTGTCTTTCTCTTATTTGCATCGATTAGGTTTACCATTTGTGCACCACTACTTGAACCAGGGACTGAGAGATAAAGTTCCTCACACTCTTTAGGACCAAAATCAATTATCCTTGCCTGAAGCCCAAAGGAACGCAAAAGAGCAGCACATTCAGTGGTTCCAATCCAATTTTTTTTGCCATAAATTTTGTAGTTAAAATGTTCTGCCCCATGTACATCAAATCCTCTTTCCCAAGCAATCTCAAGCCATCTCTGAAGTGATGGAATATCTGGAACAACTCCTGACCCACCAAATAAAATGTTTCTTGTTTCTGGTCTTTGCATTAGCAAATGAGAGCAGAGCATTTGAATGTTCCGCCATCCACAGCCCCACCCAAAATCCTCAAACTCAATACTCTGATAATGATCAACATACCCTGACAAAA
Source organism: Cucumis melo (assembly GCF_025177605.1). Lineage (NCBI taxonomy): Eukaryota > Viridiplantae > Streptophyta > Magnoliopsida > Cucurbitales > Cucurbitaceae > Cucumis > Cucumis melo. The sequence goes on along the minus strand of NC_066867.1, from coordinate 8,373,596 downwards.
TACTAGTCGAGTCATGAGATTCTAATTCTAAGCAATTTCTTAATAAAGACATCAGGCCACCTTCCACCTTACAAAAGGCACCCCTATTCTGTGAACCAATCAAGCATGATATCTTTTCAGTAACAGTCAACTCCCCCATCACCAAAGTGCCGGTCTCACAACTTAACCTGTTGCTACTCAAAGATCCCTCAAACTTAATCTCTTGTGGCATGTCCCCATTATTATCATCCTACAAACAAAAGTCATATAAGAACCAAATTACTAATATTGAAGTCCGTACGATTTATATAAAGACGAATCGAACTAGAATAAAGGCCTTGGGATTGAAAAGATGGAACAACTTACTTACATTGTCATAAGAAGTAGAGGAAAAAGCCAATTGTTGGGCCAACTCAAAGTCCATCGCAAGTTGGCGTTGTTTATTGTCATTGTCTCCGTCCTCAAAGTGACCATTGGCATGCCTGCAACGGTAATAACATAAAGACCTTCCTCAGTCGTTCGGTAAACCCTATCTACAAAAGCTTTGGAGTCAAAAGGTGAGAAATTTTAATATGAGGATCTAAATATTTGGTTTACATAATCAAAGAATAAAGGAAGTGATTGGAATTGCAAGTGAAGCGGCAAGAATGGTACCGCTGAAGTTCGTCTGATGGAACAACTTGGTCGCAGAAGGGGCAACTCGATGAATTCATTGAATCTTAGGAATACAATCAGTGCCGTCTCCAGATGTCAACCCTAAACTGGGTGGGAACATTACCAAGATTAGTGTAATGTCCGACTAAATCTAATAATTAACTAAGATACTTTAGAAAAAATTTAGCAGCACAACGTCATCACAATACACAGTACAAACCCAAAATTATCGAAAAGACATTTAATCAACTGATCCAATCAAAATGGCTAATATTAAAAAATACTTTTATAACGAAGCTCGAATAAAATTGCCAAAGTCTCATTTAAGACGTGATTAACTAACTCGGATAAACATGAAGTTGGAACTTCAAAATAGACTCAATGAACAAGGTAGCTAGCTATCCAACCGAAAAGAAACAATAACCTAAACAAAAATCAAAAATTTAATTCAACAGGTCAGGTCAAGCAAACATAAATAATTAAAGAAATACCCAATAACTATTCTTTCTCAAGTCTCCTCTTCAGCATCACCAAGGTCGAACAACTGCACAATCTGGGGGTGGAAAAGTAGGAACACACAAACTGAGTAAGTGGCTCACACCTATAGAGCCATCAAACAATATACAAGGAAGAAGGGCGCCAATTATGGACCAATTGAAAATTTGTAGGAATAGGTTTGAAAAAAGTAGGTCGGTAAAAGTAAGGTGAAAAAGTCGATTTTGTCTTAATGAAATTTCCTTTTCTTACACCTAAATCATTACCTGTAAAAAAAAAAACCGTTCATAAAATTGTTTCTCCTTCTATCTTCTTCCTCTAACATCTTCAAAAAGCTTCTCTCTAACATCTTCAAACTATTTTTTGTTTTTTGTAATTTTATTTTCTTTATATATATATTTTTATTATGTCCTCCTTTCTTCGTGAAACTTTTGAATCTTAAATCTATAAGTTTAATATATTTTTTAATTGTTCCAAGTTGATTTATGGTTGTTTCAAACTTTTTAGGGAAGTTTTTTGTTTTTTTCGATCTCGCAAACATCTCGCATCATCTTTGAATTATATATATATACTTGTGCTTTATGTGATTTAGGGTGCTTTATACATGTGTTTAGGGAGATTTTAGCTGTTGCTTTTTGCATCTCGCAAACATCTCAAACTTTCAAACTTTAAATGTCCGATGTCAAATTAGTCATATACTTGTTAGGAAGCGACTATGCATGTTTTATTTAGTTTTTAGCTACTACTTTTAAATCTCACAAACATCTTGTAAACTCTAAACTTGTAATATACAATCTCAAATTAATTGCATACTTGTTTTATGTGACTTAGAGTGCTTCTACACATGTTTTAGAAAGTTTTACCTACCTATTTTGTATCTAGCATGTGCGTTGCAACTTTCAAACTTCATATGTGCAACCTCAAATAAGTCATATACTTGTTTTAGTTGATATGTCAACTTTTAACTTCAAATCAATTTTTGCAGGAACTAAAAAGTTTAAGGTGGTTTAAGGATGATACACATGTTCAAATTTTAGTTGTTGCGCTAGTGTATAGGATGAGGGAACGAAAAAAATATGAAGGAGGCATGTTAAAAGGCATTAGTGTTAGTAAAGAAATAACACATAAATATTTAATGGTTGAATTATACGATCTCGTAGAAGTTGACCCTACAGAGTTCAACATAAAGATAAGATGCATATATGAGATAAAAGTGGAAAATGAAGATCCTCCATTTGAGTTAAGCAATGACCATTATTTGAAGTTTTATATTTTTTGTGAAAATCCATTGAAGGTCTCCTTATATTTCTCATTTGAGCCTAGAAGCAATCAAAGTAAGAAAGAGTTAAAACATGTGTTACAATTTAGTATCTGGCAGCAACCAAGTTCATAACTTAAACCTTCATCCTCCAATTGCAATGGATACGTTAGACAAGAATGAAGTTCATGTTGGTGAAGTTCAGGTTGGTTTGTGTGAGAACATGATAGGGACCGCTCCGACTATATGGGATATTATGAGTCATATGATTCAAGAGATGATACTTTTACATGAGAATTAGTTAAGATGAACAATTAATCGTTTGACATCCCACGACAAGAAGATGCTCTTACAAAAGATTGCAAAGGAAAAGTTAAAGTTCACTATGGCTCCACTACCCAAAAGTTGAATGCAAAAAGAAAATGTTTGGTCTGAAGAAAGCTCTACAAGTAAGGAGTTGGATGTAGGACAAATATTTTTTTCCAAGAGAGAATTGTCAATGAGATTAATATTGGAATTTGTGTCCTAAAACTCGTACTTTGTTATTTGATTCAATAAAATTTATTATTGAGTGCTATAATCTTAAAACCAATAAATTAAGATCCCAAGGCTATTTTACTGAGTTTGTCAAATACACTTGAACTTTATGTATAGACATAAACATGGATTAAGTTCAAGTTAATAGCCCAAATAGTCTATAGTGTATGAATAAGGTTAGGCGCCTTATTCTGGATAAACACTATGGATACAGCCCGCTCCGTATTTAGTACAAATAATGTAATCCTCGTTCATGTAGAGACATGGGAGTTGGGGCATCCTATGTAAATGATTTGCATAATACTGAAACCACGAAATAGTCACTTTTTGTTATAACACCGTAAACTATAAACTGATTATTTCATTTATGATGACCTAGGTAACTTGATCTTAATCCTGTGCTAACTATGAACTTCTGTTCATTCGGTAGTATTCTTAGATCTGCATAGGTGAGGCAGCTCATCATCGCTGGTCCAATAAGCCTCCCATTTCAGGAATAAGACCAAGTGGATAGCTAGGGACATAGGGTGCAAAACGAAATTCACTCCTACCCATTTCTGGGATAGTAGATAGGTTGTTTCCTTAAGGACTGAATCCAAGTCTTGAACAAGGGGCTCCACCTTCTCATTAGCCCTAGAAGGATTCAAGTTTATAGGTTGGACCTTAAACCAATTGTTCAATAGTGGATCAGTAGGTCTTAAGGAACAAGATGTAATCTCGGGGGTAAAACAGTATTTTGACCCAACCAAGATTACGAACAACCTGTGAAGGATCAACTTACTCATCATGGTTATATCAGGTAGACAGAAATATATCTATAGTGAGGGGAGTGTAACTAAGTGTCTTTAGTGGAATGACTCTTTAGTTAACGAATGTTGATTAAGCTTGGTCTAAAAGAGTTTAGCCAGTTAATCTCGAATCGTTGGACCTCATGATCTATAGGTCCATTAGGTTCCCCTACTAGCTCATATGGATTCAACTAAGAACAAATATGTTGAAGTAATTCGAATTGTTCGAATAAAGATAAGAGAGAGAAATTGACAAATATATAAGATATAAGTCGGTAGAAATAACTTTAAGTTTTGTGTTTAAATATGATTTAAATAAATATGAATATAGATTCATATTTAAAAGCTTGAAAAGTTTAGAAACGGTCAAAGTTGTAAAAGTCAACATGTTGATTTTTAACTTTGAGCTTTGACCAGGATTTATATTCAAATATGATTTGAATTTTAGAGAAATGAATACGGATTCATACTCAAGAGGTTAGAATTAGTCGAGACAGGAAAATTAGTAAAAAGTTAAAAATTTAACTTTTAACTAAGAAAAGTTAAAGTTTGACTTTGACTTAATTGGTCAAATGACCAAAATGCCCCCTTTGACTAATTACTTTATTAATTAACAATTAATGGGAAATGTGGCAGATTATTGTGAATTTGAAGCCACTAATTTCTTTAAAGAGTTAATGAATTGATTAGGTGTTGATAATATATGAAATAATTTGCATGTAAATTTCATATAAAACTTCTCATTAGAGAATGAGAAGATGATGACGTTTTCTTTGACGGCAGTATCATTTCTCCAAATGACGAAGGTGCCCGATCACTCCTATTAGGGTGGTGGATCTGAAAACAAAAGCCCGATCGTCTCCCGATAGAAGTTGGATCGCTGACGGCAGTATCACCTCTCCAAAGGACGAAGGTGCCTAATCGCTCCTACTAGGGCGATGGATCTGACGACAAAAGCCCAATCGTCTCCCGATAGAAGTTGGATCGCTGATGACAATATCACCTCTTCAAACGACGAAGGTGCCCGATCGCTCCTACCAGGGTGGTGAATCTGACGGTAAAATCCCGATCGTCTCCCAATAGAAGTTGGATCGCTGACGGAAGTATCACCTCTCCAAACGACGAAGGTGCCCGATCGCTCCTACCAGGACGGTGGATCTGACAGCAAAAGCTCGATCGTCCTCCAGTAGAAGTTGGATCGCTGATGACGAAGTTACTTCTACAAATGATTTCAAAAAAAAAATCCTTACCTTTTGAAGACGCGTCTAGAAGTAAAGAGAGGCACGACAACTCTAGTTCCTAAAAAAAAGAGATAGAAAGTTTTAAATTTTTTTTAATTATTATTAAAAAAAAAGAAGAAAAATAAAAATAGAAAGGAAGAAGAGAAGTTTTTTTTTTCTCTCATACCTTTGTTCTACTTGATAAGAGTCCAATTCCTAATAGGATTTGGAAAGGTTTTAATTTTTTTTTTAATAATAAATAAAATTAAAATCCAATTATCTTATGATATTTTATTTTGGAATAAAATTTCGGATTCCACTTTTGAAATATTCAAACATATTTTAATATTTTAATTTTTAAAATAAAATTAAAATTCAATTATCTTATGTTATTTTTGGAATAAAATCTCGAGTTCTACATTTTTAAACATATTTGAATATTTCAAAGTTTAGATTTTAGCCCAGATTAAAATTAAAATTTAGATTTTACCTCTATTTGTTTTATCTCAAGTTTAAATTGGAGCCACAAATCCAACTTTATCCCAAGATTGAGATTTCGTATTTATCTTAAAATTAAATTTGGTCATTTTATTCCAATATTAAAATTGGTCATTCCAAATTCTTATCCATACTCATACAAATTAGGGTACGGTAGAAACCCCATTCTTATCTCAAACTAAAATATGGTTCCAAAATTTTATCTAAAAAAAATCAAATCATCATCAAACTCAAATTTTTATACTAGAATTTTATACTCAAATTAAAGTAAATTCTGGATAAAACCTTAAACTTTTCTTAAATTAAGGATTGACCATATCCCCACCCTTATTTCAAATTTAAATCAAACTCAATACTAAATCCATAGTTTGATTAATTGGATATGTCAAATTGAGCAAAAAAAAAAAAAACTCGTATTTGGACTTTAAATTTATCTTTTCGAGATTCACCCACCCATACACGTGCATAAATCTCGAAGGGGGCATTTGTTGAATAAGAAATTTTGGAACCAATCTTGGTACGTCATTTACTAAAATAATTGTATTTGGGATTAACTAAAAATTGGCATGTGTCCCAAATTAAATTCAAAGACAAATTGGACAATTCTAACGATGTCACATGTCTTTATTATGGCAATTGGATCAAATTAATTATTTTGGTTCAATTAAATATTGTTTACTTTGGTTAAAATTCAATTGAGTCCAAAAATAAGCTTAATTTAGCGCAAAATTAAGTAAGACTAAAATCCATGCGATTAAGCTCATGGGTATGGTCCATGGACCAGATCAGGCCCAAGTCTATAAAAGCCCATCATGGAACTTTATAAATAGATGAGTTCTCTTCATTTGTGGAGGTTGGAAATTTTTGACTCTAGGAGGTCCAGAGAGAATTCTCCAAGAGATAAGGCCTCCTTTGAGCTTCGCTTCTTCAAATCAAGCGCAAGCATTTGGCCGAGAGAGAATCAGAGGATCAAATTCTAGAGATTGAACCACATCGCATCAAATCAACATAAATACAACATCAACACAAGTTCAACTCCACGAATCAAATTTCTTTGAACATCTCGTGTGAACAATCACCGACTTTATTGTATTTTTCCTAAATATTTGTTAGATAACAAATGAAGGTTACTAGAAAATAAGTTAGGGTTTTATCTTAGTTAGGCTTTTTTCCTCTTATTAATAAATTATATTTCTTTTATGACATTATTGAAATTTGTCAATAAAATTGACATTTGGAGAAATAAAATTATTGGAATTTGAAAAGATATTTGATATTTGGGGAAATAAAATTAATGATGTTTGGAATAAAATATATTTTGTGACAATTTAGGAAAAAATGTGATATTTGGGGAAAGAAAATTATTGATATTTGAAATAAAAACTATTTTTAGAGGAATAAAATTATTGAAATTTGGAAAAATATTTCACAACTTACAAAACTTGAGTGGGGCTCAAGGAGAGGAGAGAAAATAATTTTCTTTCTATTTTGATATTTGGGAAAAGAAAATTAATGATATTTGAAATAAAATATATTTTGTGTAATTTAAGAACAAATTGTTAAAAGGTTGGAACATAGCCACTACACCAAAACAAGAGTTTAGCAAATATAATGCATTATTTAATATATATTATAATCTGACACTTCAAAAATAATATTAAAATACAAAAATCGATAATGTAAGGGGTACATGTCCCCGCTAGCCCTTTAATAAATCCGCCCCTGATCGTAGAGATGAAAAAGATGAAATATGGGAGACAATTTGACTTTGAATCAGTCGATTAGTTTTGTTTTGTTATTTTTGAGTTTTTGTAATTTTTTTATGCACATAGATTTATCTATACTATATATAATCTATATCTATACTATATATAAAAGGATGGAAGTGGAGAAACTTTTTAGCCTCATTTTACCCTTTTATCATAACTTTTTTTTAGTCTTGCTTTAGTGTCAATTTTGTCATTTACATAGATTTAATGTTTGTGGTCATTTTCACATTTAACAAGATAGAAGTTACACTTCCTCCACTTTTCATGTCCTTATTATAACTTTTCTGAAAATTTTAAAATTTCGTCTCGAATTAATTATGTCATTTAAATTTATCCAAATCCATTAACATTCCTCTCTCTCCCTTAATCTTCTATCTCCCAACTATTCATATTCCCTTCTTTCATATTAACTCTTTTGTATCTTTTTCGACCTTTCAAATCTTTGGATATAAATATCCCATTTTTTTCTTCATTCGTGATCACAAGTCACAACAAAATGCTAAGGGTGAAAAAGAAATCAAACCATGTTCTTCTATTCTCTTCTATTTTTTTTATTTATTTTGTTGTCTATTTTTTATATAGAAGTATGCTTATGTATATTTCTTCATTTATAGGTTTCTTTATAGTACACAACATAAGTTGTTAAAACTTGAACCACTAATTTCGTGGTTGACATGTACATATGTTTATGCTCTTTATATTTCAATCATGTAATATTGAGAATCTTTTTCTAATGTAACCATGAGAATCTTGCTCATAATTTTTCCTTCATTTAATTTTTTTTATTAAAGCTATTTTATTAATGAAATGGTTGAGTTACTTATACTTTGATTTTATTAAAATAATGTAAATATTGTTGGAATTTATTAAGTACACATAAAGGTAATAAAATGTATAAAGCAAAAAATATTAAAGTCTTTCCTTTAATTTTTTACCTACAAAATCATTTTAAAAAAATTATGATTTCAGATTTATAATTTCATAATCTCAGAAGAAATATGATTTTGGTAGCTGTTTTACCCTTTCATAATAGCATTTTTTATTCTTGCTTTAGCGACAATTTTGTCATTCACATAGATGTAATGTTTGTAGTCATTTTCACATTCAACAAGATAGAAGTTACACTTCGATAACTTTTTATCTCCTTATTAAAAAAAAGTTTTGATTCCATAAACGATATTAGTTAATGTTTTACGTTATTAGAGCCATAATTTTTCCATATTCCATAACTGATATTACATAATGTTATATGTTATTACACAATTAACAACCTTTCTATCTTCCACTTTATTTAGATACATAAAGATTAGATTGTTAAGTTTGCAACGTGTAAGCTCAAGATGTTAAGAAATGAAATTTGAATTGTGCCAACAAATCAAATTCAAAGATACATTCGGTCAATGGAAAATGAAAGAAACATAGGAGAAGAAGAAGAATCTGGAGGAGTTGAAGAGTACTTTTAAGAGAAAACTCATTGCAAGCTAAGTATCACAAAAGTAATGTAACTCACTCCAATCTCGAATCTAATTTTACAAAGATTTATAGGTTCAATTTAATAGAGCGTTGTTACTTTACAGTTTGTGAGTTTACATATTCAATTTACCTTTTGTTGCAAAGGGGTAAATAAAAAATGCAGCGAAAAATTAGCACAACAAAAGAAAAAAACAATACGAGAGATGAACAAGAAACCACAGTACTCTTAATTTTGTTGCAAGAGCAATAATTGTTATTATTGACCAACAAGATGTATTTTTTTCGGTGCACCAGTTGTGATAACTAAGTGTTGTCAATCAAAGACTATAGACAAGGAAAGCATGTGATGGTAGAAAATATGTGAACAAATCAATGTGAGATCTAGGGGCTTTGATGTTTAAAAATATAAACATGTATGTAATATTGCTTTTTTATGACCCATGAATATTATTTGTAACATAGATAGTCATGCAAATAATTATTTCTTTAGGATCTCAAGCTACAACTCACTATAAATGCAAATTAGAAAAATTTAGTTCCAAACCTTTGTGTATATTTATTTTTTTAATAAAAATACAAAATAATGTATGATTAAAATTTAAATTAATTGTGACATATAACAATCTTTTGAGTATTTATTAAATATGATCCCACATTAATCAAGTTGTTCAAGTTCTAATTAATGATTTACATAGGGACATTTTTTAGCCAAAAAAAAAAGAAAAATTTAATATAATTATGACATTTATTTTATTGAATCCTTTGTTTTTATAGTAATGTTGCATACTTATATGATTGAAATATTCAATTTCACATTTGCATTAAAAAATCTACACTTTCATTTCAAATTATAATTAAAATAAGAAATAAATTTTAAAACATACATTATGATATTTTTAAATTTACTTTTCATTTTTCACTCATTATGATGTGAATATAAAAATGATATAAATATGAAAATATTGAAATGACTTATCCAATCTATAGTATATATAAAAGCCTCAAAGTGGAGAAACTTTTTTCTCTCCATTGTACCATTGAGTTTAGTTCTATGTTCCAAATCACTCTTTGGTTTTATGGTAAATTCATTTTTAATTTTATTTTTTGTAATATATATAATTATAAAAGACACACTCTCTCCCACTATTTTTTGAATTAATTATACATAAATTTAGTGGAATTAAAAAAAGTTGAATACAAATAATTTTTTATTTACCCACTACTTTTTGAATTAATTATACTTTAACTTTAGTGAAATTAAAGTATGTAGGATGTGAAGAGTTGGAATGCAAAAAGTTTTTCATTTACATTTTAGAAATTAATTAAAAATTAAATATATTATTAATTCTAATTAATAATACAAATTTAAATACTTGAAAGTTGAAAAGTTTTTGTAACATTTTTTTTTACTATATAAAAGGCTTCCTTGATTTTTTTTTACCAATGTTGTTATTGAGAAATTTGGATTCATCTAATGGATTGTGTAATGGGACAAGATTGGTATGTCGATCATTTAGCAAAAATATTATACATGCTAAAATAACAATGAGTGATCATGTAGAAAAACAAGTTTTTCTTTCACGAATACCATTAAACCCATCAAATGACAATGGACATCCATTCAAGTTCAAGAGAAAACAATTCCCCATTCATTTATGCTTTGCAATGACAATTAACAAAGCATAATGACAAACAATTCCTAATGTTGGAATATATCTTCTTGAAAAATGTGTTTTCTCATAAACAACTTTATGTTACACTATTTAGAGGAATTTCAATGAAAACAAAAGTTTGGATCAAACTCGGAGGTGACAATAAGTTACCTTCAAATTGAACAAAACATATTGTTTATAAAGAAATCCTTTTTTGATATATGCAAGTCTTACATTTAAATTCTTATATTTTAATCTAATTATTATAACTTCTTCTCATGTACATATAATTCTATTACATTTTGAATTTCATACCTTTAAATTTAGAACAACCTAAACATATACATGCAATGTTTAGTATAATCTAAAGCTACACATTATACGTGTCATGCACGTGTATTTTACTAGTTTTTTAAATTTAAGTTAAAATTATAATTTTTCATGCGTGATTTACTCGTACATCACACGCGTTGTTTACTAGTTCTTAAAAATATTTTTATTTTAAAATCGAGTGATATAAAAAAAGAATTAAGAAAATATTTAATTTTCATATAAGAAACCCAAATGTTTAATAACATTAAGAATAAAATGTGCCTAAGGAAGTTGAAGGAAAATTATTGCTGTTGATAATATTTTTTTTGTTATATTTTTTTAAAAACTATTATTTCCTTAAGTTTATTTTTTTTAAGAAAAATATTTTGTAACAATATTTTAAAATATTTTTTTGTTAAATATATATTTTTATAATATTTAGGTAATCTTTCTAATATAATAAAAAAACGAACTCTTCGGAGGTTCAGTATTTCTCAACACCTCCTTCTTTTAAAGAAACTACTAAAGCATTGCTCGCCTAAACTTATGTCGGTGCCTAGGCTATGGAGACCATCAACGCAAAGGAACATTCGGAATCAATGGTCGATGTTGTCTTCACTCAAACAAAAATATAATTTTTCTTCTTTGTTGGACGAGCTCACTCTACCTCCCTTATCAATGCATATCTATCTCGAAAGGATATGGTACTTTGTTTTTTCTTTTTCCTCGTATCAATCAATTAAAAATCAGGGCCATAATCATTACCTTATCTAAGATATAATCAAACTTAAATAATCCCAAACTTTAGGCCCTAAATCCAAAACATAAATTTTAGCATACCCAACAAATGACTTGATGACTTGAAGAAACTAATAAAACACACACTCACACTTAAAGGTATTCCACAAAAATTGAAATTATCTGTGTTGTGATTTTTGTGTGTGTTGGGTATTAGAGTTGGTGACAAAACTTCTATATAATGGAAGTGAGTGTGTTTTGGGTCTATATTAAGTCTTTCTTTTATTTATAAAAAAATATGAGTATTATGGCTTTCAGGATTGGGAATAGAAGAAAATGAGGAGGAAGAGATAAAAGAGAAGGATGATTAGAAGGAGGGGGAAGGGGAGGGGGGATAATCGTGATGAAGAAGAAGATGATGAGGATGAAGAAGATGAGAAAGAGGAGGATGAAGAGGTAGAAAGAAAAAGAACATGAGAAGGCACAACAGACAGAAATAGGTGAAAGAGCCACCTGAATAGGTATGTCTGCAACAAGCTACTACATGTGTCTTGCCCCTTTGTAGCTGTAAATGGAGAGGTGTGCCCTATTTTCAACGATGTTATTGTAACAACAATGAAAATTTCCGTAATCTCTTTACTCATATGTAATTGGAGTTCCTGAACGAAGCTTGTGGTGACTGAACAATGCAGTGGATGTTGATGCACTGCTGTTGGGAGTGTTGTAGAGAATTTAAAAATAAAGCATAACATGATTTGTTGATTTCTTATATGAACTAACTTTGTTCAATAAACATTTGATATGTTGGTACAATTCTTGGACCCTTCTTAAAGTATTCTATTATTAACTTGTAAATGCATTCTTCTCTACCATCCATCATTTTAAGGATCTTTTCTACTTGTATCCTTGAGATATGAGATTCCTTATTTGATGTATTACTTTTTGTTGAATTACTTTTGTAAAAGACACTATTTTTTGTTCATCACATTGGTGAGGATTGGATTGATAAATCCTTAGGCTCGTTACAATTCTTTGACAATATTGGAGATCCCAACATTGTCTCATATTAAAATGTTCTAGGTGTAAATTAAAACTACTAACAAAGACATGTGAGGATTGGATTGATAAAGCCTCAGACTCATTGCAACTTTTTGACGATATTGGAAATCCCAACATTGTCTCATATTAAAAGGTTCTAGGTGTAAATTAAAACTACTAACAAAGACTTGAATTTTATCTGTTAGTTATGAAAATTATAATTAGTGCAATTGTGGAAATATACAATATATGTATAAAAGACTTGGAGGATAATTACACTTATTCTTACTACTATAAAATTGACCGCTGTTGGCGATAAAAAAGTCAAAAAACCTATGTTTAGGATTAATTGGAAAACTGAAGTGATTTTTAAAATAAATTAGGTAAAAGGGTAGATTTGAAAAAAATAATAGGGAAAGATGGTGATGAAGGAGATGAAGATGATGAAGAAGATGAAGAAGAAGAAGATGATGATGAAGAAGTAGCCCTAAATCCAAAACATAAATTTTAGCATATCCGACACATGACTTGAAGAAACTAATAAAACACAAACACTTGAAGAAACTGAAATTGTGTGTGCTGTGATTTTTTGTGTGTTGAGTATTAGAGTTGGTGAAAAAACTTCTATATAATGGAAGTGAGTGTGTTTTGGGTCTATATTGAGTCTTTGTTTTATTTAAAAAATATATGCACTAAGTATGACTTTCGGAATTGGGAATAGAAAAAAGTGAGGAGGAAACGATAATTGAGAATAAAAAAAATAAGAGGAAGAGATAAAAGAGAAGGATGATCATGATGGGAGGGGAGGATAATCGTGATGAAGAAGAAAAGGAGGAGGATGAAAAAGAAGAAGAGGAGGAAGAGGATGAAGAAGATGAGAAAGAGGAGGAGGCAGAAAGAAAAAGAACATGAGGAGGCACAATAGATAGAAACAGGTGGAAGAGCCACTTGAATAGGTATGTCTGCAACTATGAAGCTACTACATGCCCCTCGCCTCTTTGTGGCTGTAAACAAAGAGGTTTGCCCTATTTCCAACGATGTTATTGTAACTGGAATGCAAATTATCGTAATCTTTTTACTCATATGTAATTGGAGTTCCTAGACAAAGTTTGTGGTGACTGAACAATGCAGTGGATTTTGATGCACTGCTGTTGGAAGTGCTGTTGGTAGGATGAGGAGAATTTCAAAATAAAGCATAGCATGATTTGTTGCTTTCTTATATGAACTAACTTTGTTCCATAAACATTTGATATGTTGGTACAATTCTCGGACCATTTTTGAAGTATTCTATTATTAACTTGTAAAATTGTCTATGCTTTCTTCTTTACCATCCATCGTTTTAAGGATGTTTTCTACTTGTAACCTTGAGATCTGGGATTCCTTATTTGATGTAGTACTTTTTGTTGAATTACTTTTCCAAAAGATACTTTTCTGTTTATCACATTGGTGGGGATTGAAGTGATACAACCTTAGGCTCATTACAACTCTTTGATTGAAGATCCCAACATCGTGTCATATTAAAAGGTTCTAGGTGTAAATTAGAATTACGGACAAAGACTAGAAATCTTTTCTGCTATGAAAATTACAATTAGTGCAGATTGTGGGAAACATACTATGTATAAAAGACTCAATGATAATTACATTATATTTATTCTTACTACTACAAATTTGACCGTTGTTGACGATAAAAAATAATAAATAAATAAATAAATAAATAAACCTATGTTCAGGATTAATTGGAAAACTAAAGTGATTTTTTAAAATATATTAGGTAAAAGGGTAGATTTGAAAAAAAAATAAGAAAAGATGGTGATGAAGAAGATGAAGATGAAAATGAAGATGATGAAGAATATGAAGTATAAAAGAGAAGGATAATGATGACGAGGGAGAGGGGAGGAGGAAGATAATGATAATGAAAAGGAGGAGGATGTGGATGAGGAAGAAGATGGTGAAGAAGAAGAGGATGTAGAAGTAGATCATGATGAAGAATATGAAGTAGAAGATGTAGAAGATGATGATGAAAAATATGAAGAAGATATAAAAGAAGAAGAATATGAAGTAGAAGATGATGAAGAAGATGAAGAAAGAACATATGAAGCGGCAGAAGGGAAGTTGTATGTGTTGGTGAACACTTTTTTTTTTTTTTTTTTTTTGTTGTGTTAGGGTAGTGCAATGGGTTGAACAACTAGTATATAATAAAAGATGCATTTGTTTCAACTATTTTTTTTTCAATTTTTTGGTATCTCTACATGTGTTTATCAATATATTTCAAAGATTTTTGTGAATAATTTTTTTATTAAATAGTTTGTCACATGACAAATTATAATTTGACAATTTGATGAAATGAAAAAGATAGGTTCAAGTCGATTAAATATTTCAATTATTTTGATTCTGTGTTTATCTAAATGATAAATACAATAAAATTAACTTTTTACTTTTCACCTTAAAAAAAATTAATATATATAGTATGAATTTTACTTTAAATATGTTTTCTTATAAATTATGTTTTGGTTTAAATGTCTTCCTTTTATAATAAAATTTTATAAATAATTGAAAACCACTTTTTAAGAATTCTATGCACGTTTTAGCATACTAGTACTCTTAAAAGTACCATTCATAGCTAAATCTATTTTCTATTAAATTAAAAGAGACTACGTAGGGAGAATCTTTATCGGTCCCTTTTACTCCTACACTTTCATAAATTCCTATGTACCCTTTGTCGAGTGGTCTTTATTTTTCAAGTGAGATCTTAGGTGACTCAATGCATTTGATGTTGATGGGATGCAAATCTTTGGGACAGGATGTATCTGTTCGATGAAGGTGTGTTACATTAATACATTGATTCTTTTATGTGAGATGAATGTGTAAAAGAAAAAATAAAATAAATACATGCATTTATATTTAAAAAAACAGTTTAATTAACGAGATCCAAAATTTAGAGAAAATATTAAAAAAAAAAACAAAAGATTTAATTGAATGAAAATAATGATTAATACGATGAAACAACACATTATTTTAAATTTAAAAACATTATAATAAAAATTATTGCATTTTATGCCTTATAATAGTGGATATTAACATATATTAATTCAATAATATAATTACTAAAACACTTTTTCTCTCTTTAAACTAGAAGATTATTTTTTAAAAAGATGATATATGAAAGCATTAAAACAAAAGCTATTACATTATCTAACTTCTAATTTTATTTATTATATCTTTTTAAATTACTATAAAAAAAGATTGAACGTTGGACGAGTTTCTTGACTTCTCATTTTGTCCATGCATTTTGTGTAAATGAATACTTTGCTCCTTCAACCTTTAGGGCATGGAATTTCCATTGGTGTGTTTTAGAAATGTTAGAATAGATGCAACCTTACGTGGATGAGACACAACTCATTGGGTACAAATGATTATTAATTATATTCTTTAATCTTTGGGTCACGACTCCTTAAGTTTAAGTGTATGTTGATTGTTTTTATATAAGTGGTTACACATCGAATGAATGTATTCATTCATATATGGATCCATATAAAAGACAATTTATTGAGATAAGTACTTGTTGCTAGATGTTAGAATAGAAGATACATTTATGTCAACATAACACTACTTTGAAAATAGTTGGTATTAATTTTGGAATCTATACATCAATTACTAATTTTACCGTTTTTTTTTTTGTTAGAAAGAGATTTCATTATATCATATACATTTATAAAGTATAGTGATAGGGTGGCAAAAGTTATTTGAGTGTTTCATAAAATATGATTTTCAATTAATAAACCAAACGTTTAAAATATAAAATAATAAGGAGAAATGTCGACAAAAAAAGAAACTACTTATAAAATATTGTAAAAAAATTTAAAATAGAAAATAGAAAATTATTTTTTTTTTCGCAGCTGAAAATCATTACTTCTTTTTACAACGACACACTAATTTTTCTTCTTGCAACCAGCGGTTAGCCTGGAGGGTCATTGCTGCCGTCAAACTCTCCGTCAGCCGCTGCACGCCCGTCCGCCAAGCGTCCCAGCCTCGTGATTCCTTCAGCCGCACCGCTGCCGTCTGTTCTTTTCATTTCGCCGCCGTGCGTAGCAGTCTGCGTCGGCCATCATCTGCTCTCCGCCGTTCGGGTTTCGCCGTCGTCGCACGCCGGAGGGATCTGTTAGGTAGATCCTTTGGTAAGTTGTGTTTTCTCGTGGGTTCTCGAACTATTTTTGGCAACCCATTAAATATGAGTTTAAATCCTTGAGTTTTATGGTAATTTTGAAGGTGTATTTTGAGGTTTAAGGTTGAAGGCGTACAGTCCAGCGGGTTCGAATTGGTTTCCGTTGAGGAATTTTGCTAAGTTTCGTGGTTTTGTGTAGATTTTTTTGTTACCCGAACCATTGGTTAAAGTATTGAATTAATTTTTGACTTGAAAGGTTCGAAACTGTGGTTTTTGGAATTTAAAAGTCGTTGGCGAGTTAGCTTTTGGGCAATTTAACTTCGGAGTTTCGAAGTGGTTTTGCATTAAACCACTTAGCGGGTGAAAATTTTAGAGTTGTTGGATTTAAGTTTTTGGTTATTGAGTAATTGGTTGCAATCTATGTGCTTGAGGTTAATCATGGATTTATGTGTAGGTGTTTGTTGAGGCTTTTGCTGGAAACTTTGCTTAGCTTGATCATTGTTTTATTCAAATAGAGGTAAGTTATTCTTTCTTACTACTCGAACTGCCTTTGAGCCAGACAACTTAGACAACATGCTTAGTAATTTGTTTAGTTGATCCAGAGGAGCATGATACTATGATATGCAATGAGCTATCTGTGAATATGATGTTGTTAATTATGCATACGTGACTTTTGATGTGGGATGTATTTAGCATGTATGTGTATGATAAGTTAATGGTGACAGTTTGTCATCCTTACACTACTATGTTACTGGTCGAGACCGGCGGGTGCCCTTAAATCAGTTTATCCTCCTTACACTACTATGCCATTTCAACAAGCTTTGGCATTGATCCACAATCCGGTTGCTATTAAATCAGTTTACCCACAATGTTGAAGGTTTAAATATGCAAGTTTAGATGTTTTAAAATGTTCAGACCCTTTTCAGTAAGTTTTTTTTTTCCTTTCCAAAATAGATTGAAGTGTTTGGATGTTATTATGAACCATTAAAACTCATCTGTTATTATGTTTGGTCAGTTTTGAAGTGTTCGACTAAGGTTCAGTAAGCATTAAATACTACACCTTAAACTATTTTCAAACTTGATTAAAGTATGCTAGATTCCTAATTAACTTGTTGAAACTCTCTTTTTTAAGTATTTTACTAATTTTGGAGTAATTGATGGTCTTTAGATCATTTTTGGTATAACATATTGAACACTCATTTTCAATTAAGGTTTTCAAATTAAGTTCTAGCACTTAAATGTTGCCTTTACTCTTTTTCCATTTTAAATTTTGTTCACAAAGCTTTATGACCTGGTTGTGCTTCCTAAGCCTTTGTAGATAAGATCAATTGGTGTCCTATTTTTGAGTCTGAGCTACTGAGTGAGGGACCCTTTCTCCTTGAGTGAAATTAGTGGTGCTGTGTCTCTCGGTTTTGATGGCTTTTACTTAACTTTCTTCGACAATAATTGGGTGAAATTAGAAGTGCAGTGTCCTATTTTTTAGTCTGAGTCTACTGAGTGAGGGGACTCTTTCTCTTTGAGTGAAATTAGAAGTGCAGCATCTCTCGGTCTCGATGGATTTTCCTTAACTCTCTTTGAGGATAATTGGGACACTGCCATGGTATTATTGGTAGCACCTAGAATGAAATGTGTGCGGTTGTAACCTCTCGAGTTTAAGGTAATTTGGAAAACTTTTAAACTGTGAGAAACTGCACCCAAAGTTTTATGGGCCTTCCATCATTATTGGGAGAATTGGGGTTGCTTACCAGGTACAAAAGGCCTCCATTCGTAATGTTTTTTCATGTCTCTCAGCTGAAGAAGTTGGAGGGTCTATTCAAGTTCTTCAATCTGATCCACTTGAGTTTTCTGAGGATTTTATTGTAAGTTAGTCCTAAGAAGGTGATAGGCATACACTGGGATTCTGTATTGGCCTGGGAAGAATGGTTAATCAAATGGGCCAAGCAACCGGATAGTGATGTCACATGGGAGGTTGTTGATTTTATTAAGTAGCAATTTTGGATCTGCACCTTGAGGATAAGTTGAGTCTTGAAATCAGGGGTATTATGAGGCCCCCCGATCATCCATACTTATGAGAGAAAGGGCAAGAAGGATAATTCACAAGAGAAGAGGATGATGGTCCATGTAGTTTGTTATTTTGGGAGTTGGGGACTAGTGGAAAAGGGTTTATGTAGGGGTTTGTGTTTTAGTGAGGGGTGTGGATGTTTTGGCTGAAGCCTTGAGGAAGTGGAGAGGAAATTAACACTCTCAAATTCTCCGGGAGCTATTTTTCATTTTTATTGTTATAGATTGAGATCGATTCTTGTTACTCTTTCATTGAAATATATCATCATGTAGTATATTTCCCTGTTTTCGAGTATTATTGGGATTTTCTGACTGCAGGGAATAGATGATACCTAACAGAAACCTTTGTTTTTAGTACCCCTAAGAAAGATGAAGCCCTAAAGGTGAAAGATTTTAGGCCTATTAGTTTTATTACTTGTGTTTACAAGATTCTTGCTAAAGTACTTGCCAATAGATTGAGAAAAGTTTTTCCCTTCATCATTATGGATTCCTAAGGAGCTTTTATTGTAAATGAGGCAAATTTTGGACCAAGTTCTTATTGCCAATGAAGCCATAGAATTACAAGGATAGGAAGAAGGAAGATTACATTTTTAAGATTAATTTTGAATTAGCTCATGATTCAGTTGACTGGAACTTCTTTGATTAGCACTCTAGAAAAGAAGGGCTTTGGATGGAGATCATGGATTTGAAGTTGCATTAGGTTGGTGAAATTCTCCATTCTCTTAAAGTGGGTATTTGAAGGATAATGGATCATGGATTTTTGCTTCGAGAGATCTTAGGCAAGAGGACCTTTATCTTCTTTATTATTCCTTCTCATGGTGGACGCTTTAAGCCTAATGGTTTCCAATTGTGTTCAAGGGATGATCATGGAACGCTTTGAAGTGGGTAAGAATCAAGTGACTCTTCCCATCTCCATTTGGCGGATGATAGTATATCCTTTTGTTAGATCGAGTTTGGATAATGATTTGATTAAGGTGGGAGAGTGGGCTAATCTAGTGGATTGTGAGGTGGGAGTCTTTTTGACCTTGTATCTTGGGCTTCTTGGAGTACGGGGAGGATAAAGTGAAAGAGATTAGCTTTCTGGAAGAAAGGTATGTTTCAAAAGGTTTTGAGTGGGATTTCTATCTATTTCCTCTCTTTTTAGTTCCACCCAACGTCTTTGGTGTGTAAAAGCCTGAAGAAGCTTATGAGGGATTTTCTGTGGGAAGGTGTGGAGGAAGGCAAAAGAGCCGACCTGTTGAATTGGGAAGCCAGTTGTAAACTCATCTACATAGGGAGGTTGAGGCTGGGAGCTTTAGGGCTCATAATAGGGTGCTATTGGCAAAATGGTTATGGTGTATTCCCCTTGAGTCCTCTTCTTTTTGGATTGGTGGTCTCAGATTATCACAAGCAAGTATACGGTCCTCGTTCTTTTAGTTGGATCTCGGGTTGGATTAAAGGGACTTTTTAGAACTTGTGGGTAGAGATTTCTGCTTATTTTCCCTCTTTCTGTGTTGATTCAGTGTGTGGTAGGAAATGGGTCACATGCACGAATGGTAGTATTCATACAAGCATTGCAGAATGATTCGAGGAAAGAGGAGTCTCTGAAATGGAAGAAACGGAACACAAGGAAGGGCCAGAGCCCAAGCAATGATAATGGCATTAGTGATGTGTAATGCCCCTAGTTAGAGATATATGAGATTATTAATAGAGTATTAGTAGGATTAGTAGAAGGGGCATATTAGTAATTAGATAGTAAGTGGTGAAGGATTTTTAGTTATAAATAGAGGGCTTGGGTTGAGGGAAAGGGGTGAAGAATTTTGTAGTGGGATTTCTTTGTAAGGGAATTTGAGAGAATCTAGCCCTCTCGAAAGGTTAGGGGTTACATTGTTACTTGTTCTTATGAGATTATAGTATATTTCAATATAATTTCCATATTTAATTGTTCTTGAGTTGTTTGTGTGTTCTTGAATATCTCTTGTTAGGTTGATGATAGCAATCACTCTCAATGTTGTAGTAGCTCTGCTTTGATTTCCTCTTTCTTTGGCTTAACAAGATAGAGTTGGCTGATCGGTTTTTTGTTTCAAGAGTTGATGAATGCAATTCAAGGGGTTTTCAAAGGGGAGGTGTTGGGTGTGGTTGACACTAGAGAGAGGGAATTGCTAACCTTGAGAGTATTAACCACCTATTCAAAATTTGGTTGATAAGAATTCAACTCAGCATACGAGGATTTGGGAAAGGATGTTCTTCCCCCCTCCAGCATGAACCCAATTTATCTCATTTGATCTCCATGTAGATTTAATGGAACGCCTAGTAAAAAAGCCCATATTTGTTTATTGAATAAGAACCACAGCAGACCTTGTTGCTGCAAGAACTTTTTCAAACCAAGTCTTTTAGAATGATCACCAAAACTCGGGCATTCCAAGATAAAAATTTCATTAATTGAACCAGAAGACCTACCGACAGAAAACAAAACCAACTCTTTTGAGGATGTTATATCTGTTTAATCAGAGACTGTTTAAAATTTCATTAAGTTGTAAAGTTATGAAGGCCCCACTTCGTATCTACTATGTTATATCTTTTTGTATTTTCTTCTAATTATATGGCCTTCTGAATGTCTTCCTACTTTTGGTATCATGTACTCTTGGACTTGATTAATCATAGTGTGCAGGTTTTGGAGATCAAATGATGTCTGCAAAATCGAAGTCCCTTCAGGAATATCTTAAGCGCTATGAAAGTAACACTGAAGAGGAAAAGAAAAAGAAGAAGAAAAAGAAGAGAACAACAGCAACAAACAAACCCAATGCTCTAGGTGTTCTAGTCGTGGATGAAGATCCTGTTTGGCAGAAGCCAATAATTATTGAAGAGGATAATGCTGATAACTCGACAGGTAAAGTATCAGTGTGGTTTATGCATGCGTTTATTTTATCCATTGGAAATTTTGGCTATTGTTTTACATCCTTGTTCTCCTATAATGTAGATGAGGAGCCACAAGTTGATGAAGATGTTGAGGTCAAGAGAATGAGGAGGCTTGAAGAACTAAAAGCCAAGCGACCATATAATTCCATAAGTGAAGATGGAAGTGGTTGGGTTTCACTCTCTTCAAATCGTGCAAATTCTAGCATGATGAACTCTGATATGTCTCCACCTCGTAGGACAAGAGTGCGGAATGATACACCTTCTCCATCTAATGAGTTGAAGCCTCCAGAACCCGGTGAAGAAGGTGAAGATTTTTCACCTCCACGGAGGAGGCCGAGGAAACCTCCTAGCTCACTTGAACATGATGAAAAGCCTACAAATTCTACTTATCCAAGTTCTTCTCCACCTCAAAAGGATAAAGTTTACAGAGATGCACACTTGCAAGGAGCTAATTGGGGGCATATGGATTGTGCACAAGAAGATATTGATCTATCACCTCCACGACAACGAAGGAAGCGCTACCATACTCCCTCGCCTGAACCCGAGGCAACTCGTACAAGATCTGTTTCTCCTCAATCTGATATGTCACCTCCTCGTAGATCTGATAGGAAGGCATCTAAAGCAAGTTTAGGGGGCAACCACAAGGTTGATCTTTCTCCTCCTCGTCGCAGAGCTTCAGACTATGTAGGTGATGAACATATATCTCGTGGATCTGATCTTTCACCTCCAAGGAAACAAAGGAAGGATGTGAGAGGAGATCGGTCACTTTTAGATAAGCATTCACAGAATCATGTTACTGATGCTTCACAAGAATCACGAACAGATCTTTCTCCACATAGGAAAAAGCAAAAAGAACTACCAGTTTCAGTCTCCTTTAAACAGACGCGCAAGACTGGTTTGCTTACTCAACAAGAGTTTGGGGAAGAAATGTCTAAAACTAACAAAGAGGACTGGACGAGGTAAGGATGTTGTTATGGCAATAATTTTACATCATTTTTCATTAGAAGGTTCTGGGTTAAACACGTCTGTCGAATAAATTTTCTTCTGTAATTATCTTGTTTTGCTGCCATTTTGTTGAGAAAATTGGATGGCTGGCTGTGAATGATATAAGATGGTCTATGAGCTATGATCACAACATACAAATGCCCAAAAGTAAAAATTGTCTAGGGATGGAAGTGTTTAGGAATTTGGGTAATCTTTTTTGTGGTCTTTGTTCATATTTTCGTGTTTCCCTTCATGAAGTTTTATAAGTCAATGCCATATCTATTTGTTCTTCATGATGTAGATTTCAGACTATGGTTTGCTTTTGACCATAGCTTCAAACTCTCATTAAGTGGCTGTTGCAATGATCAGAGAAATATGTTCTCTAAAGCTATTAGCCATTGACCTCCCAGTATTTATTTTATGTTCATTTTGTGTAGAATCAACAAAACCTTCTATCTTTCCAGGTTCAACGCTGAAAACTTCTGCTGTTATGTAGTAGGGTAGTCAGGAAAAACATCATTTCCCTATTATAAAAACTTACAAGGCAGCTTGGGTAAAGTTTGAAGACTCCAAAACGTCACCAATAAGGGCCTTTTAACCCCCCTTTTTATAAAACAAATAAAGTCTGTTGGTTGAATACGACACAATTACATTTGGTTCTGTTTCAATGAGAATGCTTTTTCTGGTGTAGACCGAGAATGAATTTAATTCAATGAATGACAAATGAAAATAAAGCTCCCTTCAAGTATGCCCAAAGGGAAAGGGCTTTGTTGCACGTAAGTACCCTAACTAACCTAAACCGTCTTTAAATAGACCCAAGTGGAAAAGGTGTTTTCACACCTAAACTAAAATTAAAAGAAAGGAAAATTACAAAATCATATTTGATTAAAAACCTCTACCATCATTTTCCATGAATTTATACTATTTCATTCTTTTTAGAGAAGTATGGTGTGGTGAAATATTTTTATGCTTTGTGTTCTTAAGCTTTCCAAACAGTTCTTGATTTCTATATGCATTTACAAATGGTGGAGTAACCCTTTTTTTCCTTCTAGGTTTAAAGAGATGAATCCTTCAGCAAGTAGTAATGCGGACCCTGTGTATCGTGATAAGATTAAAGGTAAGGCAACCAACATCTGGTTCTTTATCTTCTAGAAAAATTGGCATTATGTTATACAATATACCTCACACTTCAAAACATTGCAGGAGATCGCATTTCAAAAGAGGAATTCTTAAAAGCACGTGGGAAAATCGAAGAAAAGCCCAAGGTACTTCCAAGAGTTACGATTTAAATTAAAATTCCGCTTTAGATTACTTACTTCTCAGGAGATATAATTCTTATCAATGCTTTTATCAAATCTCATTGTTGCTGCTTGTGATGCTGGTCTTCCGTCACAGGAGATAAAGTTGGAATGGGGCAAGGGCTTAGCTCAAAAACGAGAAGCAGAAGCTGAACTTATGGAGTTAGAACTCGAGAAAGATAGACCATTTGCACGGTCAAGGTAAAACTGAGCACTCGTAGATTTTAATTTTATTTGTACTTCTGGAATATCAAATAAAATTGGAAGGATACAGAGATTATTTTACTATTACCTGTGTGCCACTCCATTAGCTACACATTGAATGGTTTATGAAAGGATACTCTCCAATTTTATTTTTAGTATCTTCTTTATCCTCTTTCCTTTTATTTCCATTTTTAGGATCCATTACTTTCATAGATTTCCTAATGCGTAGATTGTGAAAATGGAATCCAAGTGCAATTTTTCTGTACCTTTATGGGACTACTTTAATGTTTGCCAAATTGCTTTCAGGAATGATGCAGAACTTGACTCAATGCTGAGGGATAGGTTGAGATGGGGTGATCCTATGGCACACTTGGTGAAGGTAAATTCACTCAAATTGTAAAATGAGCTGAGGTTGAAGAATTGATAGCTGGTTTGACCTTTTGCATTGCACACATTGCAGAAAAGGCAATCTGAGATGGCTCTTCCTGATTTAGGAGACAATGAGAAGATGAAGGAATCAGGGTTCATGATTCCTCAGGACATTCCACCTCACAGTTGGCTAAAAAGAGGATTGGATGCTGCACCTAATAGATATGGTATAAGACCCGGAAGACATTGGGATGGGGTTGATCGTAGCAACGGTTAGTTCCTTTCTGGTTCATTTCTATATATTTGCTTGGTGTTTGAAATAATCGAAATAGATTAAGTTATAGTTTTTGATCTTGAACTATATCAGTACTTAAAAACTTATGACAGTTTCCAATTTTTTAGCCAGCATCATGAAGTGGCATTTGCATGTATGTTACAATTTGGTCCCTTCATCTGTAGTTTAGATTTCTATTTTTCTATCTAAGTAATATATAAATAGGATAGCGTTCAGACAAACTATATATGTATTTACAATTAGATCCTTCAACAGTATATATTTCTTTAATGAAGTCAGTATGGATGATTTTGAAATAAAGTAAAAGTTTAGTGGTATATTTTGAACTCTTACATGTTTGAGGACTTCACTAAAAAAAATTTGAGTTTAGGGTGAAGAAGTCAGCCAGGCCTTTGTATATTCTTTTTAACTGCAATGTGCTTGAAAAACAGCCAAAACAGTTGTGCGCTCTCTGTTAATATCTTGCATCTATGTTCTTAGGTCTTAGATTGTTTAATTGATTTTCCTTGTAGGATTCGAGAAGCAAATGTTCAAGAGGATGAACGAGAAACGAGCTACAGAAAGGGAAGCATATCTTTGGTCTGTGTCTGATATGTAAGATGACTGGAAGTTGCTTTTCAAGATGGTGATTTCCTGCAATTATATACAGCTTTTTTTTTTTAAGAAGATGATTTCTCATAATTTTGTATGTTCATCCATAATAGCTATTGAGGAATTCGTTTTTCCTATATTACATTTGATATGGTATTCAACACGGTGTCATGGCAATTGTAGTTAAATTGTAGCTTGATAACTGATGCAAAGAAAATTTCATACGATGTAAGTGAGAATTCTAACTTTGTGCAGAAAACCATGTGCTAGTGGCGAACCCTTTAAAATTTACTAACGCTTTCTAGAGATTGCTAAAAAAGTGATGTGAAATAGGGGATTATCTGACGCGTTCAAAATGCAAAAATACAAAACTATATGCTGAAAAAGAATGGTTCGAATTTGGGTGTTCAAAGGATCCTAACATGATATTGTAGAAACACAACCCTCATTTGTAACCTAAATCGGTAAGGAAAATTTAAAGGGAATAGAAAACCTCATTTAAATTCAGAACACGACTTTTTAGAAATGAAAGAAAAAACAAAAGAGAAAAGAAAACTAAGCTATAAAAAGAAAATAACATAATGTTGAAAAGAAATTAAGTAAAATTTGTCTAGTTGTTTTGATGAAATACAAATTTTTTAGGTTGGTTGCTCGACATAATTGTTTATTAAGACATGTATGAATTTTTCTTTAGATTCTTCCTACTTGAATTGAACACAGCCGGAGATTAGGTTTTGCAAGAATACCAGATAGATTGAGTTTGTCATCTTTGATATATGAAAATAAAGGGAAAAAGATGGTATCAAGAGACTAATGTGATTTTAAGAAGTTCAAATAAATAAAAGGTGTAGTAGTCTTAAAGAATAAAGAAAAGTATATTTAAAATAATAAAGGAAATGTCCAACGATAAAGACTTAGCCATAAACTCTACCACCTCAAGTCCTTACTAAGGTATGAAGTACTCTTGGAGAATATAATGATTTTATTCTTTAATTAGGCTAAACATACATACATATATGCATACATGCATGCATACATGCATACATCCACTTCAATATGTTTAGTCCAAATACTTGGTTGCATGCAATGTAAAGAGTAACTTGATTGTTACACCATAGTTTAGCTAGCACAGTAACATAATTTCACATATAGATTGAGCCATAGCTCTCTATTCTGATTCAGTACTCGAACATGAATCTATATTCCGTTTCTTACTTTTCAATGACACTAAGTTTCCTCCAACAAAAACACAATATTGAGAAGTTGATCTCTTATCTTCTCAAGATTCAACCCAATCAGTATTTTAAAAACATTCAACCCTTGTATGATCATGACTTTTATATAAGATTCCACATCCATGTGCAGCTTTTTGGATTTGTTTTACTGTGGCCCAATGATCCACAGTCTGAGGGAAGACATCAGTTGACTCACTATACTCACAAAATAAGTAATGTCAGGTCGTGCCACTGTTAAATAGTTCAACTTTCCAACCAATCTTCTATATCTCTTAAGATCTTCAAACAATTCTCCTTAATTAGTAAGTTACAAATTTTGTATCATTAGAGTACTACATGGTTTGACTCTTAGTTTACCTATCTCAGACAATAAGTCAAGCACATATTTTCTTTGGGACATGTAAATACTTCTCTTGCTTCTCATTACTTTAATACCCAAAAAATACTTCAATTGACTCAGATCTTTGATATGAAATTGACCCTAGAGGAAAGTCTTGAGAGAAGATATATATGACACATCATTTCCAATGATAACAATATCATCAACATATACAACAAGCAAAGTAATACCATTGCCAAATCGTCGGTAGAATACAAAATGATCATACATTATTTTCTTCATACGAAACCATTCGAGTGCTTCATTGAACTTACCAAACCATGCACGAGAACTTTGATTCAATCCATACGAAGACTATCGAAGGCCACACACCTTATCACTACCCCTGAGCAACAAATTCAGGTGGTTGCTTCATATAAACTTCCTCTTGAAGTTCACCATGAGAAAAAGCATTCTTAATGTCAAGTTGATGTAAATGCCAATTGTGAGTAGTAACCATGGAAAGAAATAGTCGAATGAAGGTTAACTTGAAAACATGAGAAAATGTATCAAAATAATCAGTCCCATAAATTTAGGCATAATCTTTGGCAACGAGACAGAGCTTTCAATCGAGCCACTATTCTAATGGAATTGACCTTTATAACAACTCGAAAAATGTAACATAAGAAGATATGAGGTACTTGTTTAGAGTAGGACAATAACAACGATACCGCTTTTGAACACACAAATAGCCTAATATTATTCATTTCAAAGACTTAGGATCTAACTTAGTCCGATGACGACGAATATCTCGAGCAAAACATACACAACCAAAGATCTTAAGGGCTATAGAAAACAAAGATTTGGTAGGAAAGAGGACACAATGAGGAATCTCACTATTGAGGATAAAGAAAAACATTTGATTAATCAGGAAATAAGTAGTGGAAACAACATCAACCGAAAAGAGCTTCATAACATGCATTTGAAAGGATAGGGCTCAAGTTAGTTCAAGTAGGTACATGTTCTTTCTTTTAGCAGCTCTATTTTGGGATGGATTTTCTGCATAAGAGAATTGGTGAATGATTCCATGACCACGCAAGTAAGAGCCAAGTACATGAGAGAAATATTCACTAGTGTGCAAGGTTTTAAGAGAGACATTAAAGTAAGTTCAAATTTCAACATGAAAAGCACAAAAATGAGACAACTTTGAACGATTTTTCATTAAGTATAGCCAAGTCACATGAGAGTAATTGTTAATAAAAATAACAAAATAAAGAAAACATGTTTGAGACAACTGGACAAAGACCCAAAATGTTGAAATGAACCCAAAATGTTGAAATGAACTAACTCAAAAGGAGCACTTGTTTATTTATGGACTATGGAACTAGAACTAAGATGATGAAATTTAACAAATTGACATGAATTACAATTCAAAGATGACAAGAAACAAAATTCGAAACAACAGTTCTTCAATAAGAATAAAGATGGATAACCCAAACGACAATAAACTTCAAATGAGGATTTAACTCTAGAGCTAGCAACAACTTTCAATATTTGTTGGTAAAAAGTGTAAAAGGCCCACCGACTTTCATGTCCTTTACCAATAATCTTCTTCGTCATACGATCTTGAAACAAACATTAACAAAAAATAAACAAGATAAAACAATTAAGATCACAAGTAAGTTGACTAATAAAAACTGAATTAAAGAACAAGTGAGACAAATGCAATATAGAGGATAAAGAAAGGGATAGGCTAAGAAAAATGGTGCCGGATCCAAGAATAGAGAGAGGGTTGATCCATCTGCCAATATGACAGACGGGGATGAGACATAGGACAAAGACGTACTAAATAAGTTAGAGTTACCTGTCATATGAGTGTTGAGACCAGAGTCTATGACCCATTTGGTAGATAATGTAAGAAGACATTTCGTATTACTTGTCTCAAAGTGGTAATAGAATATGATGACGAAGATGCCTGCAAGGATTTATGGAATACTTGAAATTTAGCAAAGTTGTCAGCAGAGATGGTAACAGGTTGCTCACCTATATCATTGGTGGAAGCTATCTAAGCATGTCGAGATCGTTGGGTCTTATACTGTTCCGACTTACAACAATAGTTACAGACAATCCCTTGAGAATTAAATTTTTGAATATCATAACTAGACTTCTAAAAGTTGATAGTCATCCCTACAGTACCCAAGAGTCATTTTTATTTTTGCTGATTAGAGCATACTAGGTTGAGAAATAGGTAGACCAGATTGGAAACTTTCAATACGAAGAACATGACTGAAGGCTTCATCTAATGATAGAATCTTAAAATTAATCTGTGTTTTAGCCACTACAAATTCATGTAAAAGTCCATTAAAAAAATATCATAACAACCATCTTTTCTTGTTAAGTTTGTTGAACTTTGATATTAGATGTCACACCCTGTCCCAAAACCACTACATGCGACTTAGGGGAGACGTGTCGCCTAGACACTCAACGCGTATCTCTCTGCAAAATAGCATGCCGAACGCCTAGTAAGTAGAGAAACTTTAATTGACACTTAACGTACCCCAAACTTAACTTGATAAACACTAAAAAGTAACAAATACTTTTTCTTTATTAACTTAACTTCTTGCAATCTATTTACAACACAAGCTCTCTTTACAACAAACTTAACACATAAACTTAAAATACTCTAACAACTCTTTCTAACTGATTGGCTTAGCAGCAGTAAGCATAGCACTCAGGGATACACAATCATGTACCTGGAAATGTGAGAAATCATTTGAATGGTTAAGTAAAAAAGGACTTAGTGAGTGACAGTTTCATAAAATATGCTTTGAACATTAATTCCTTTAAAGCTTAATCATAAATATCAATTTAACAGTTGAACTCAAACTTTCTCTTTTCAGTTGTTATACCACAAGAATCACAAGGATGGTAACTATGTCTTTATCCTATGATGCGATACTTACGAGACGGACCTATAGGTATCAATAGTGCCCTAGCTCATTGTAGCTATAAATAATGAAATGGACCTACAACATTCATATAGGCACTCACTCACTATAGTGAAACAATCACTACAAGAAATAATGCTTACGATAGCTAACGAAAAAGGCTATAAAAGACCTTTCATAGCCTTTTTCGAAGGTCCTGACAACACATGTTATTAAAAGTCTGGGACCTTTTATAGCCTTTTCATAGAGCTATGACGAATGCTATAATAGTGTATAAATATATAGCTTAAATATGTTGCTATAGATTCATTTGATAACTTTCTTTAATAAAGCTATAATATATTTACATGGCTAAAATAGGATGCTATCGTTAACATTAGATTACATTTTTTCAAGGATATAATATATTATTTATAGCTATCGTTATATGTTATAACAATGCTATTTAATCTAACCTTTTTATAGCTTTTCTTTTTTGCTATACAAAAATTCCTATAGCTTTTACATTCTTCGTTTAGTAGTTGCATGTTAATTTCTAAATCGTTTAGATGCATATAGAGTAAAGTATGATCTTAATCTTCCGCTGTGCATGTCATCTCTGATGTTTTTGTTTCATCACCTCTACCACCACCGTCACCACTTTGTCAATATGAATGGAGTAGCCGAAGAGAAATCAAAAGCTCAAAGTTTCAGAGAACTGGCAGAGAAAAGAATATAGAATATAGAATAAGGAGAATTTATGAAAAATGTAATGATGAGATATACATATTTATCTACATATATATATATATATATATATATATATAATTATAGGGGTGAACATAAGCCTAGTTGGACTGTGTTGGAGAAAAATTATGGACCAATCCAAATATTAGCAAAAAATGAATTGGTTCAATATGTAAGGGTCAATCCAACCAAACCTAACTCAAAAAATGTTGGCGAGTTGGTTTTCTTTTTATCTTTCCATATATAATTTAGAGAAGTTTTCCTATTGTTTTTCAATATACAAGGTGAACAAATTTTCATTCAAGTGCAAGGTAACATACATATGTTATACATTCAAATTCCAAGTCTACAATATTCATTTAAAAGGAGATTTACTTTTAGGTTTTCAATTTTTTTTTATATAACATACATATGTCACCTTATATATATATATATATATATATATATATATATGTTATATACGTTAATCGGGTTGGGCCGGGTCAACTTAACCCCTTACTATCAACTTCTTTTTTCTCAAATTTTCTAATATAATCCAATCCAATACAAAATTTACCCCAACCCCAACCCAAACTTGACAATTTAGGTTGGGTAATCCGAGTTGGTCGAGTTGCAAGTTTTTTAGAACACCCCTATATAATTAATGGAAAAAAGATTCTATTTAACATGGAAAGAATATTTGTTTTATAGGTGGATGTGATGGCTGTTTGGAGAAAGAGGATTACAAAAAATATATTTTTTATTATATATATATTTACGATGGGAAAAGGAAAGCGATTAAGGGGGCATTTGGGGCGAGGAGTGACTTATAATACCCTAAACGCAGACTATTATAGTCTATTTTGATAGTCTACGTTTGAGTGTAGACTATTATAGTATATGTTTAGAGGGTGTAGACTATAATAGTTATACTATAATAGTCTATGTTATTATAACTTGTGTTTGGGGTGTAGATTATGATAATTTCTGTTTGGGGTGGAGACTATTTACGATATGAGTTTTTCACTACTCATTTTTTTTTTACATATATACTATACAATGAAATACACATTTTTTGTGAAAGTTCATAACAAAGTAATGCAATGGACAATACTATATTCATAAAAAAATTATGATACCATTATATTAATTGAAAAAAATAATACCAAGTCCACATACAATGTTTGGATAGAACAATTGTTTGTGAAGAAAATGACTAACTATTACAATATAGTAAAATAAAAAACATTCAAACATAGGAAATGAAAAATGCAATACACAACAACCGTATTACCTCACAAAAGTAAGTTCTCAAAAGGAGTCTTGAAAAGATGAACAACAAAATTAAACTTAGATGAATCCAAGTTGGATAAAAAAAAAAAAAAATGGAAAAGACAAGTTGGGATGACATACCAATTCCATAACTGAAATGAACCCGTAGATTATAATAAAACAGTGAAGGACCAACATAAGAGGCAAAAAGTAAAGAAACTAGAGGAAAATGGGAGCCTCGGAGGATTGAAATTAGTTTAATAATTTGAACTTCAATTTCGTGTAGGTGAATTTTTTTAAACAAGCAATGCACTGAAAAGCAATAACAGACAACATTGACAAGAACAATTTTTTTTTTTTTTTAAGATCCAATGCAAAGAAAGCAGTAACAAACAACATGGATAGGAACAATTGTTTTCTAAACATGCATTTAAATGGAAACAATAACAAACAAATCAGAGGACATCAACAAACAGATCAGGGAAGACATTAACTCAAAATGGATAAACAATTCAACATGGACAACATGAATGGGTTGTAGAAGTTGAACTGAATATGAAATTCTAATGAATTAGCCATGTGAATGAAGAAGAATGGTAAGCATACCAAAGAAAGTATGATGCATGTTAAAAAACGAATAAGGATGAAATGGAATGAGAAATGGGATAACATATTTATAATAGAAGGATGTGAGTAATCAATAACAAACATAATCCAAATGCACGTTAATGAAGATTATGAACAGTAAAGAACCAAAAAATCCCAAAAAACCCAAATTAGAAGTAAAGATGGAATTGACAGTCAATCGAGGGAAATGATAGTCAAAAGTAGTACATCAAACCAACTACCATAAAAAAGAAAAGAATAGGTATGGACAGAATAGTTAACATTATGTTCAACCCCATATAATAGTGACACAATTAGAATGAATTCATGTAATATAAAAACTCATTAACAATTAAATACTAATGACCATTGTAATAGAAGGAATTTTTTTTTACAGAAGAGGGTACTAAAAATGTGAGCCTGAGAAGATTGAATATACACATTTTTCATGAACATATATGAGAGAAAGTATTAACACATACAATCAAATTCAATCGATAAAATTCGAAGAACAGATTAACAATAGAGGGTACTAAAATTTGAGCACAGAGAAGATTGAACATAAACATTTTCATGAACAAATATGAGAAAAAGTATTAACACAGAGAATCCAAATTCAATCGATAAAATCAGAAAAACAGATCACATAAGCAAACAAGAAAAATGAAAGAAATTGCCACAAGAGTATGAAAACGAAACACACAAAATTGAAAAGGCAACACATAAAAATGAACAAGGAAAATCAAAACAAGACCTCATCATCAAGTAATCCAATCTTGAAAAGGTCCTTAAAGGCTGATAGAAAGCGGGTTAGCGATAGCACTATCGGGGTCTAGTTAGCCACTCCAAAATAGAATAAAGACATGAAAAAGCACAGGACACGACTTACACAACACAACTTTTAAGGGTATGTGTGCAAACCCGAAACAACCGGCCACCCCTACCGTGCTCAGACTGATGATGCCCCTACCATTCTCCGGATGTAGTATCTCTGTTCAAGGGCATTTCGGTACACATGTAGGATAAACAAAGGGAAAGTTAGAGCGACAAGGGAAAGTCAGAGCGACAAGGAAGGTATCATTGCATGTTCACCGAGAATCCTCTTCAAACATGGTTTCAGAGGGGAAGGAGAAAGGTCTCGGAGGCAACATGTCGAAACGAAGTAGTCAACGAACCAAGGACGGAGATCTGAGATTTAGAGAGAAAAAAAGAGTTTTCACGACAGAGATTTGAGATTGGGAGAGGAAAACAAAATGATTTTTCATGACACAAATTTGAGATTCAGAGAGGAAAACGAAAAGGTTTTTCATGGCAGAGATCTGAGATTTAGAGAGGAAAAAAAAATGAAACAACGACTTTTTTAGATTTGGAGAGGAAAATGAAAAGAGAGATGAGAGAGGAGGAAGAAATTGAGAAGATTAGGTAGACAAGAAGGCAGGGATACGTGGAGAGATAGAGAGGATTATGTGGATTTTGGAGGAGTATTACGGAGATTGAGAGGGGGAGTGAGAAAGGGTTTGGGAGGGAGTGAGAAGGATTATGGAAACCCTTATCCTAGGGTTTGGATTAGGGTTTCCATAATTCGAACCCCAAACAAGGAGTGAGCTATTTTAGCCGAGTCGACTCCTTGGTAGTTTGGGGCGCAAACAACATTTAAAGGTTTTGAGGTATTTAATGTCTTGCTATAGGTGCATAAACTAACATTACAAGGAATTGAGGCTCTTCTGATGCAAACGTCGAGAAAGGATCGCCCGACACATTGAGCACCATCGGGAAAAGAGTCGAGAGAAATGCATCGGGAGATGATTACCCGAGGCAGACATGTAGCACGTTAGGAGTGCCTAACCCCCGATGCAGGAGAGGAGCAGGTCGAAAGTATGGGTCTCCCAACGTGCTATGTATGTCGTCAAAACTGTTTTTATCCTGATGCTGGTTCATTTATATCAGGAGATCTATAATCCTGACGCATACTAGGAGAAGCAAGTCCCAACGCCTTTGTGCATCGGGAGATTATGTTTTCTTTTTTTTTTTTTTTTTTATATATTTTTCCAATTATTATCTTCGTTTTTCTGGTAACTTGTGGTACTTTTTGGAGTTCTGATTCAGTTTAAATTGAATATAATTGTTGAACAAACAAACACAAAATTAATAATTCCATCGAAATGCTAAATTTTAGTTTACAAAACTAGAGCATATCCAATA
Source organism: Cucumis melo (assembly GCF_025177605.1). NCBI lineage: Eukaryota > Viridiplantae > Streptophyta > Magnoliopsida > Cucurbitales > Cucurbitaceae > Cucumis > Cucumis melo. The sequence goes on along the minus strand of NC_066867.1, from coordinate 8,339,036 downwards.
AAAATAAGAGTCTTACAATAATGTTCATTCGAAACAATAAATAAAAAGAAAAAATACATCATCTTTCATCACCTTGATGACATCTTCGAACAAATCCATACCGACAATGACATGAAATTAAAGTACATTATTTAAACTTTAAAGAAATCATAACTTAGGAACTAACAATAATCAAACTACAACCCTTATGTGCCCAATCTCTAAACTTTCACTCTTTCTACAAATATAATCAACAATAAAGACTCAACTTACAAATAAACTCATTCCGGGGTGCCACTGAATGTAACAATTACATTTAAACCTTCAAAGTGTCGTTTAAGCCCCCCCTCAAACTCACTCCTTGATCAAATTACAAACCCTAAGTACCCAACCTCTCAAATTTCACTCTTTCTATAAATGTAACAATAATTTAGACTCAATATACACACTCGTTACATAGAAACTCACTTCAGCGTACCACCCAACATACCAGTTACATGGTAACCTTCAAAGTGATGGTTAAGACCCCCCTTAAACTCACTCCATGATCAAAGTACAATCCCTAAGTACCCAATCTCTCAACTTTCACTCTTTCTAGAAATGTTACCAATAATAGAGACTTAATTTACACATAAACTCACTTCTGGCATGCCACTGAACGTAACAATTACATTTAACCCTTCAAAGTGTCGTTTAAGCCCCACTCAAACTCACTCCATTATCAAACTACAACCCCTAAGTACCCAACCTCTCACAAACTCACTTTGGCGTGCCACGCAACATAACAACTACATAGAAACCTTCAAAGTAACGTTTAACCTCCCTCAAACTCACTCCATGATCTACCTTCAAAATTACTTTAAAGGCATTAATAAACTCAGTTGCTGATCAAAATTGTGTTCAAGAAGGTTTAATTCCTACAAAATATTTTGAAAAAACAACAGAGATTCTTATCGGAGCAAATGGGAAAAGATTAAATATCAAATTTAAACTTTCAAAAGTACATGTTTGTAATAAAGAACATTGTTTCAAAACTTCTTTTCTTTTAGTTAAAGATCTTCGCCAAGAATTAATTCTTGGAACACCTTTTATCACACAATTATATTCTTAAACAATAACAGAAAAAGGTTTAGTAACAAAGAAATTTGGAGAAGAATTAATTTTTGAATTTATCACTCCAATTTTACCTCATAAACTTTTAGAAATTAATGTTTTGAAAAGTGAGCAAATAAAAAGAAAACAAAAACAAATTAGTTTTCTAAAAGAAGAAATTGATTACAAAAGAATCGAAGAAAATTTGAAAGAATTTTCAATACAAAATAGAATAAAAGAAATTCAATTAAAAATTGAAAAAGAAATTTGTTCCAATTTACCAAATGCATTTTGGGAAAGAAAAAAAACATATAGTTAATTTTCCATATTCAAAAGAGTTTAAAAAATCGGATATCCCAACAAAGGCTAGACCGATTCAATGAATTCAGACTTACTAACACATTGCAAGAAAGAAATTCAAGACTTATTAGATAAAAATCTAATAAGACCTTCAAAAAGTCCATGGTCATGTGCCGCCTTTTATGTGAACAATGCCTCCGAAAAAGAGTGTGGAGTTCCAAGATTAGTAATCAACTACAAACCTTTAAACAAAGTTTTGGAATGGATTAGATATCCAATTCCTAATAAACAAGATTTACTCAAAAGAATTGCAAATGCAAAAATATTTTCAAATTTTATATGAAATTCGGATTTTGGCAAATTCAAATTTCTGAAAAAGATAAATATAAAACGACTTTTAATGTTCCGTTCGGACAATACGAATGGAATGTAATGCCTTTTGGGTTAAAAAATGCACCATCTGAATTTAAAAAAATTATGAATGACATTTTAAATAATTTTCAAGATTTTACAATTGTTTATATTGATGATGTTTTAGTTTTTCTCCAAGCATAGAAAAACATTTTAAGCATATCAATATTTTTATAGATATTATAAAAAGAAATGGTTTGATAGTCTTTCTACCAAAAGTAAAATTATTTGAAACAAAAATAAGATTTTTGGGCTTTGAAATCCATTTAGGAAAAATTAAGCACATTCAGAGATCAATTGAGTTTGCTTCAAATTTTCCTGATCAAATCTTAGATAGAACCCAACTTCAAAGGTTTTTGGGTTGTCTAAATTATGTATATGATTTTATTCAAAACATCAAGCCCATTTGCAAACCATTGTACCAAAGGCTAAAGAAAAATTCAAAACCATGGTCTGACAATCATACCCAAACTGTTCGAAAAATTAAGTTTTTAGTCAAATCAATCCCTTGCCTCAGTTTAATTAATTCAAAAGCAAATCTTATCGTTGAAACTGATGCCTTGATATTGGATATGAAGGAATCCTAAAATAGTGTCTAGATAAGACCGAATCAATAATCTGATTTCATTCAGGAATTTGGAATGACACACAAAAAATTACTCAATAGTAAAGAAGGAATTACTTGCAATAGTTATTTGTGTTCAAAAATTTCAAGGTGAATTAATTAATATAAAATTCATTATAAAAAATAATTCTAGAGCCTCAAAATTTGTATTAGAAAAAGATGTACAAAATCTTGTCTCTAAATAAATTTTTGCCAAATGGCAAGCCATACTGTCTTGCTTTGATTTTGAAGTTGCGCCTATAAAAGGAGAACAAAACCCTTTAGCTGATTATCTATCAAGGGAGTTTCTAACTCCAAAAATTTCTCTGCTTTCTAAAAACTCTCTCTCGAAAGAAAAATGAGTTCGAAAAAAGGAAGTGCTAGAGGAAGAACAAACTCTACCTCTTCAAAGGGCAATCACGCATCTTCTTCTTCTAATTCTGCACCTTCACCTACGGGTGCAGATCAATATGCAATGGAAGTAGGGTTTACCACAGTAACTCGATCCAGATCAAGATCGTCCAACATACGAATTGGGTCTCTCACGGAGTCAACAACTCCACCTAGGCCTTCAGTCAATCTTATCCATCCTTCTAGCGGAGTTGTTCAAATGAGGCCTCCTGCCTCTCCTTCATCAAATAGGGAGTCTTCTACTCCTTCTACAACTTATTCTCAGGCTGTCACTCCCGATAAACGATTTGTACCAAGACCCGAGATCAAATCTTATTTTCAAAAGCTTATCGTTGTTTATGATCCTATCATAGAACTCGAATATCAAAGTCTCACTTTAGAAGAGACAGTTTCAAAAATCTTTACAGAGGACTTTAATTTTCTTCCTGAAGACCTCAGAAAAACAAGAAAATTTTATGAGTTTATTTTAGTAGACACAAAGTCTGTAGAAATAACTCATGTTCCAGACAAAAATGGTCCTTCAAAAATTGCTTATTCAAAATTAAACTTTTTTAAAGCAATCAATCCAACTCATTGGAATCAAGAAATTTTTACAGAAAAATCCCTTTCGAAACCTTTTGTTCCTCAATCCTTCTCATACCAAGATTATATCAAAGCTTGGTATAGAGTATTTTGGTTTTCAAATAGAAACCACTCGTGGTTTATTTCTTTTTGTCAAAACGGCTACAAAATTAATTTTCCATTATGGTTTATTCAATGGTGGACTAATTTTCGTCTTACATACGATATTCTACCAACTCCAATTCAAGAATCATATTTCTATTTCTCAAGAACAATCCAAAAGAATTCTTTTCATAATTCAATGAGGTTTTGCCTCTACCTTCAAATTCCATGGATATTTTGTTGGAGCTACAACACAACATCATATTCTTAATACAAGATGTTGGTTAAAAGCCTAAAAATCAAGTGGTGGGAAAAATACAATTTTCAGCATGCCACCATCAAACACATAAAAGAATGGTTTGTAGAAAATAGATATCTACAGGACATTGATCAAAGAAAAAATGCCAAATTCTTAAATGACAAATCAAAACTCCTTGCAGCACTCGCACAAGCCACAACTGATGTAGATTTATAGAGATTATTATCAACAACAGTAAATGCTTCTTCTTCTTCTAAGTCACCATCTTCTTCCATACAAGAAGACGAAGAACAAGTAGATCCAGAATATGATCTAGATGATCCATTTCTCGACTCATAGCCTATGTGAGCTCCGAATCAAAAAACCAGTTTCAAAAGAAAAATAGGTTCAATATAGAGTCTTCTGAAAGAAGATTTCCATTTAAAATTACTATAATTACTTTATGTATATATTATATCTACATAAGCTTTAAAAAAAAGAAAAACGAACGAAAATGTAAATTCTCATCTTTAGTGTAATTAATGAGTAAACTTTTGTAAAAAAGTTCTAGTTTACTCTGTAAATATTGTTCTTTCATCCAGAAATCCAGGAAAAAATTGAAGACAACAAGCGCCAATAAAGACCAAGTCCACGAGCTAAAATGAAATTATGTATTTCATGGAGTGTTCGACTATGTTTGATGGTCTCAGCTGTAAGTCGCAATAAGGAAGCTTGGTGAGTCCGTTGGTCAGTCAGTAATCCACCGTAGAGAATACAATTAATGTATACATGATTTACTACTTGCAAGAAAGGACAACAAATATGGAAAAAGCTTCAATTTCTCCATGGATCAATGACCGAAAAATCTTAATTTAACATGTTTCTTCTTATTTATTATAAAGCTAATAATAATGATAATAATAAATGTATGAAAATAATAAATAGGTTAGTTGTTTATTATGAACAATAATGTAATTATTAGGTTGTATATTAGATGGAAGAAATTTCCACACATTAGTACGAAGGTGGATTCTTATCCATCATTTATTAATTTCCTACTCTTATAAATAAAATTTAGCTTTTAGGAGTTGAAGATCAACAAGAATCTTATCAGATAAGGGGTCCCGTTCTGTCTGGTTCGATTTTACATTTTAATTTTTTAAATTTCAATTGTGATTGAAATCCAGGGTCTGTAAATAGACTTCCAAGTTGTAATGCAAAGCACATCGCGAAATATTTCAGAGCTCTAAAACACTAAGCTCTTAATATTCCGACTGCTTTATTCTTGTAATTTATCGATCCTAATTCTCTTTGCAGATAGCATTGAGCAATTGGTATCAGAGCCATCAATTAAAGATCAATTTCCTGAAAATTAAAGTCAGAAATATCGGTTGAATTTGAAGAATATTCTTCTTCATTTATCTCATGGATTCCTCTTTGGGGACATTTGTCGGCATAATGTCCTTCTTTTCTACATTTATAGCAAAAAAATATTTTTATTTGATTTGCCTCCTTTTTTAGTTTCCTTTTGTTGTTTTTCAGCAGTTTTTTTTGTAACTTGAATATTTGTGATATCTCTTAGGGGTATAAGGTTTGCTATAATACGTGGGTTTCATATTATAGTTTTTTGGACGAATTGTTCTTGAAGATGAACCTGGTTCTTTGACATTCTCAAATCCATATTGAGAACAAAAAGTCTTCATTTCTTTCTTATGAAGATTTGAATGCTTTTGAACTTTGGTTTGAATTTTTATCTCGTTGCAGATATCTACACCACACTCTATAATTTTAGAGGTTAATTGAGCATAAGTAAGGTTCTCCCAAGGTATTTGCTCGGGGTATGCTTTGTTAAGAGAGTTGTAGACACGTTCTGCTATAAAGCTAGGAAGTCCATCAATGAACATTTCTTTCCAGTGTCTAGCATTGCAGTCTTTGAAGATATAAATTCTTAATAAGAACATATCTTTTGTAACGACCCAACTCCTTATACTGAGTCGAAGTCATTACTAAATGTAAAACACATGGTTTAAGTCACAAAGGTTAGTAAAAACGAATAAAATTTCAGAAATTTATTTATGAAAATCAAATCAAAGTAATATGCAAAAATAAAATTAAATACTAAAGTCCTACTCGGGCCCTATCTACTTTCAAAGAAATGAAATAGTAAATAGTGAAGAAAAATAAAACTCAGGCACTGAACGTCGAAAACAGGTGTAAGCGGAAGTAGAAATCCCTATGGCTCGCCACGGTCACTTCTGGTCGCTCGCCAGCTTGCCTTTGCCCCTACCTTGGCCTCTACCTGAAAAACATGACATGAAGAGAGTGAGTATAAAATACTCAGTAAGGGACCCACTACCAGTCCCACTAGGTGCCTGTTAGCTTCCTATTAGAGTCCTGTAAATGGTACCCAATCTCTGGCACGTTACCGAACACGTGCAACATGCGCTCCCGTAGAAACGAAAATCTGGTCTTCGGTGTCTCGGGGGAGCACCTAGGACATGCTGGTCTGTAGTGAACCGGGGGGTAACACTAAGACAATCGGGATGCGAGGACCCCGTCGAGTCACTCGAGTCATATTTATATCCATGCTAGACTGGCGCCTCGTCGGACCACACAGTCCTAAATAGGTGGTGATCCCGAAGGACACCCATGCAGGTACGACTCTAATAGGCTAAGCTAACAAGTACCCTAACCATAACATACATGCACGTGGCATCATCATGTAATCATAACAGACTAATCATCATCTCACTTTTCACCTCAATAACCAACGTACAGTCATAACAATTCACGTCATCACAATATCATGCCATCATGTAACCATATCATCAATCGCGTCATGTTCTCATTAATTACACGTGTAATACAGTCTAGTCCTTAACATGCACAACTGAAGGTGTATGTGGTCTCATAGTTTTAAACGTAGAGCTAGTAGTAGAAATCTATTACCTGGAGATTTACTCGACGAGTCCTAACCGCAAGACGAGTGTGCTTTCCAAGCAACGAGGTCCTAACTGTTTAATAACGCCAAAATTCATAATTAAGTCACCAACGACTAGAGGCCCAAAAACTCAGTTGAAATAACTTACCCTAGGTCGAGGTTGCAATGCTTGAGCCTCTATTGAAGAAATCCAACGCTCCAAGTCAAATCGTCCAACGTGGTCCTTAAAAGAGTTAATTTAATTTAGTCCAAATTAAATTATTTAGTCAAAAAATTGAGTCTTGCTGGGTAAGCCAAAACAAATAATCAATTTACCAAAAGTTAGGTGGAAAAGGAACCGGAGCAGACTGGCGGCTTAAGGGCAGGCAGATCGGCTCGGCTAGAGAAGTAGGAATCGGCTCGGCTTGAAGACTGGGATTGGCTCGGACACGACGCAGATAGGCGCGGCGCGGAGAGAAGCGGCTCGGCTTGGGCGCAGGTGCTGTGCGCGTGCGGACGCGGGTCGCGGGGTGGAGGCTCAGCCGGGTCGGGTTTACGCATGAATGGGGCGTGAGGCGATCAGGCTAACACCGCGGCTTCGATGGCTGGCTTTAGCAGTGCTCGGCGACGGCTCGCAGACGAGTTTCGGCTGGCGAGACGCTGCGGCTTCCGAAGCTCTCGACTCGACGCGGTGGCGCGAAACGGGCGATAGGGTTCAGCTTGCTTGTCGCAGCGGCTTCGCAACTCTCGACTCGACGCGGCTAGCTTCCGATAGATCTGGCTGGACACCGACGGCGAAGCGGCTGAGCTGACGGAAGAGGCTTGAGCGGATCGGGTACGCTACGGCGGCGGCAGCGGCGAAGCTGAACGCGGCGGCTAGGGTTTCTTCCTTTTCCTTTTTCTCCTTTTCTCTTTTCTTTTTTTTTATTTTCCAAAACAAGGGTCCCAAGGCTCCTTTATAAAAGAAAAAAACCCCTTTTTCTTTTCCTTTAATTAAGTCAAGCTAACAACTTTTTCTCTCTCCAAGTAAATCCTCCAATATTCTCAATTTGGTCCTCACATCTCTCCCTTAACCAACCAATCATTTAATTAACAACCAAAACTTCACCATTTTATTTACAATTAAAACAATTAAAAACCAACCAAAATAAAAACTCCAAACTTTAATTAATCACAAATCAAAAGACAAAGTTCCTCAAAATTTGCATTTTCCATAACCACACTTAACATTAATAATAAAAGAAATTAAATTTGTCGGGGCGTTACATCTTTATACCATCTAAAATTTTCCTTAGAGGAGCACTTTAGATTTTTTATTATTTTCCTTTGATTTTCTACATCAGTGTCACTTCCTAGGCCGAAGTGCAGGTTAATTGCATAGAGAAGAGTCTCTACAACATTCACTACTACAAAAACTGACTCTCTTGATGGTTTTAAACTGTCAAGAATGAGTATTCTTGACGTTTTCAAAACCGTCGTTGAATCCAGTGTCAAGAAAGGCAATTTTCTTGACGGTTGTAAAAAGTGTCAAGAATTGATATCGTTGACACTTTTTAACCGTCAAGTATTCAATTTTTCATGACAGTTGAGAGCCGTCAAGAGGATACGTTTTTATGACTGTTTTAAACCGTCAAGAATGAGATGATGAAGCCCGAAAACCGTCAAGAATACGATTATTCATGACATTTCAAAACCGTCAAGAGTGCATTTTTCATGACATTTTAAAACCGTCAAGTATTCAATTTTCATGACATTTACAAACCGTAAAGAGTTCATTTTTCATGACATTTAATAACCGTCAAGAGTACTCTTTGCCATGACATTTGGAAACCGTCAAGAGTGCTTTTAAATGACATTTTAGAACCGTCAAGAATTTTGTTATTTATGACATTTGCAAACCATCAAGAAATGTATTGTTAATGACATTTGAAAACCGTCAAACAACTTTTCATTTTTTTAATTGTAATTTATTTTATATTATTCTTCCTGTATTATGCTCCCATTGGTCCAAAAATTCAACTACATATAAACGACAAATATACATCAAATATAGTTTGAAAACTCAAACATAAATATGCACTAGAACAATTCCAAAACTTTAACATATATTAACATTTTACCATATATGTATCAACATTTCGAAAACTTTACATATTTGTTCGATATTGTCATATACAAAACATTACTTCTATCAACCGAACTCAATGACCTTGAATGAAACTTGGCTTCAAATAAACTTGCATTCTGCATCCTCTACTACCTCCAATTCATGAGCTAAAATAAGTACCACCAATAGCAGAGCTAATCTACAAGAAGTAGAAAACATCACAACAACAAATATAGGATTAATGATCAGCTATGTTGATGATAACAATGTAAAGGGGAGGTGGAAATAGGTTTAGATCAGATTGTCAATACCAAATATTTACAAACTCCTTGTAACTAATCGTTTCAAATTCACCTATACTCTGAGCCATCAGCAGAAACACTCATTTTGAACTTTTTGATTTCAATTCAAGAGGAGTTGTCACACCCCCTCCCGGACTACCTGCTACCTTAGACCGAAAGATGGCGTGAAGCCGATGAACAACGTTATTCTGTACCTGTATCTGTCGACTCTGCTTAAAACTTTCATGTGATGAACTTGCCAATCTAGTATATAAACTATTGTACATGCCACAAAACACATCGGATCCTAGGCTAGTCAAACACAGCTAGTCAAACACATACATGAAGTGTACCTCAAAATTTACCAATTTCACGAGTAAACCTAAAGACACCTTAATCAAAATATAACCAACAAAATTTACACAACTACAGCTCCTAAAGCTTATACAAACTGTGGAGTATCTATAACATACAAGGGTGTGAATACATCACAACACAACAGACTTTATGCCCAACTCAAAACACGTACTGGCAATCGATAATGAAGCTTCCGCAGACTAAGGCAGTCTATCAGGCACCGGGAAGTCGATCTCTACCTGGAAAATGGGTAAAACATTTTGGAAAGGGTGAGCTATGAAGCTCAGTGAGTGACTCAGTTTAAAACTATGAATTTAAAGATAAGAGCACGTGAAAACTTTACACATATAAATCTGTTTATACAAGTCGTAAATGTAAATGTGTAATAGTAAGAATAGCTTCCTTAAATACTCAGCATGTTCATCATTGAAATCTAGCAAGGCATATCAAGTATATCGAAGCATTTTAACTAACATGACGAATCTACGTTGTGTAGGGTACACCTAGTACAACAACGTTTACAAGCACTACGATGTAGTGGGGCCCGCCCAGCACTCCCATCGTCTTTGTCGTAGTGGGGCCCGCCCAGCACTCACGACAGCATCGTTGTTACGGAGTACACTCAACGTCAACAACGAAATCTAACCAGTGTGCACACGGTAATCTCTAGCCTCAGGCTCAAGATCTCAGTCATGTAGTTAATGAAAATTTCATAAATCATCATAAAATATTAAAACATGCCTGCTTATAAATTTTACACAAAGCTCGAACTTTACTCAGCTCTTTCGTGGAAAATTGTAGTTCTTAAAACAAAACTTCATACTAATTCATGCTTTGCTTAAAATATTGTGGTTTAAATACTTTCCAAACATTTAATATCTACGTGCTAGCATAAATTTCTTTAAGAAATATAGTCTCCAAATGTATACTTGAAAATAGTCATGAAATTCAAATACCTTTCATGGCTTCGTAAATAAACATTTATCGCATTCAATCATAATAACAGTTATGGAAAATATTTCAAAGTTGGTTTTGTCACTCACAGTCTTGGGCTAGATCCTTGGTCTATAAGCTCGGTTTAATTCTTCTCGGCCTGCCAACAACCCAACCGAGTATTAAAACCTTAAACATTCTAGTTTCCTAAAGATATACATAACATGTCGCACCAAAGATGACGCTCACGAAAACAAAGCTTAAGAAATAAAATCCTATTTCAACAATTCTCTAAAATTTCCAGATTTCTAACATAAACTTCAAAGAACTATAACTTTCTCAATACTTAACCAAAATGAGTGTTCTTTATATCAAACTCTTCATTTTGAGATCCTCTAAAACTTACCTGAAGACATATAAATCTGATTCCCCGTGAATAAACACATATAACCCTCAAAATAGAACCACTTCCAGAATCGCGCGCACACGACCTCTTTAACTTGTTCCTACAATTTAACCAATTTTTAGTCGTTTTGGGTTTACAATTTCTTCATGAAAGTTGTAGTAAATTGAATAAGCTTTCCAACCATACCAAATAGAAATTCTAACTCCACCGATACACTCTGAAATACAAGAAAAACCAGAGACCTCCTGATTTCGAGCGAAAACCAACTGCCCTGTTTTCTTCATCAAAAAGTACCAAATGAAAATCCGAATTTGTTCCAACGTTCTTCATAAAGTTTGTTTAAAAATGAGTTAACTTTCAGTAAATGTAAATCGCACCTCTTAATTCCTTTTGAAGAGTTCAAACCGAATTAAAAACCAGTGATGTGCAGAATGAACTAAAATTCAGCCATTGATACACTTTGCTTGAGTTCTCCTCCTCTTCTTCAACCTAAAAATTCTAGTAAAATTTCTCTTCTTCTTCCAAACTCTCTCTTAGAAGTTCCCTGCAAATTGAAGAAGGAAAAAGAAAAATAAAAATAAAGGGAACTTGGATGTCTTCAAACTTGGCGGTGAATGGAAGAGAAGAAGAAGAAGAAAAGAGAAAATGAAATTTTCTTCTCCTTTTCTTCTTTTTGTCCTTTCTTTTCTTTCTTTTTTTTAATTAATTTAATAAAACTATTTAATATATAAATATATATATTTATATTTACACTTAATTTCCATTTTTTTTCTTTTTTTTTTCCACATTTAAAGAAATTAAACCTAGAAAATATCGGGTTTACAGGAGTGATCAGTTTGATCCTCACTTATTCTATTCATTGTCATGAAAATATTCGATTTGAACCATCAAGTTTTAAAAAAACAACAGTAGAACATTTAAAAGAAAGACACCCCAAAGCCATCACAGAGTGAAAAGTACAAAAACAAAGAAAGATTAATCCATTGGCATTGCAAACCTGGTAAGATGAAGTAACCCAAATATCTGCTCCAGCCTCCAATATTTGATGTTCCAATCCTATAAACAGGAATCTGAGTTAGTTAAAAAAATAAAAGTAGAAGTCAAGGTGCAAAAAAATTTCAATTAGATCTCATAATCAAACTACAGACAAATTATTTATTCCATTTATGACCTCATAGCAGTTTGATACAAATCACAATCATGCCCCTTAAATCACTATCACCAAGCCTGTGATCATATATGTAACAGTGCTAAAGTTTTCCATAACTATGCAGTATCATAAAACTAAGCTTACCATCCAATAGTGTTGTTAACATTGAGTTCTCTCAAGCATCTCATTATTTCAAGCTGGTAATTAGCACAATTGAATTCAATCTCCTCATCCTCCTCTCGAGCCTAACAGATTCATGTTAATAAATTAAAAAGAAATTCAAGCTAGGAAAAAAAATAAGTACGAACATAAGTATGACCAGACGTGGAAATTTCTCAACGTAACCACTAAAAGAACAACGAACATTCAACAAACAACAAAAATGATTAAGTTAAAATGAATTAGCCTCTATGCTTCCAGATCCCTCTAATGACCATAAAATGTTTTCCACTCCTTCCCGCAAATGCACTGTATTGTTTCTATCTATCAAAGCCATCCAACTAATTAACTCAGTCAAAAAGAGCCTCTTCTAAGGCCTAGCTACATTCCAAACTTCACTATCATTATCTTAACAATCATAACTATAGGCCTCTTTTTTGCAATCTATCATTATGTCTATCTATCAAAACCATCCATTTAGCCTTGAGCTTAGCAACCAACATATTCCAAAAAGCTTTTCTTTGGTGATTCCAACCTAAAGAAAAACCAAGGTAACTAATCAGAAATGCTCCTATTTTACATTGAAACTCCTCTGCCCATTCTTCAACTCCCTCCTTACTCATATTGAAACCAATAAGCAAGATTTTAGTTACATTCAACATCAAACCAGAAGTGTTCGAAAAAAGATTTAAAATATCCCACCAATTTCTAAGACAAGACAAAGGGTTAAGTGAAGATGAATACAATCTCTTCTTACCTATTGCCTAAGATATTTTAGCCACAAAAACATGTGAATAATATGTACCTGCAAAACTTTGTTTTGAATGATGTCAGCAGTCTCTTTTCCTTGATACGATTCATTGACTTTTCTTAGGGCATCTTGGCAGATGTTGTACCATTCCATCTTCATATAAAAACCATAAAAGATTTGAAATCATTCAAAATTCTAAACTGTCAGTCAGTGGAGTTGATGGAATTTTATTTCAACGGTCTGATTAACAAGGATGCTTACAGTATCAGTGTCTTCAGCTATTGTCCATGCAAATTTGCTCATGGGATGCTTTTCATATAAAGGCCTTCTAATCTTCTCAAGAGCTGTCAATCATAAAATATCATAGAATTTTGCAAACTTTTATAACTAGTACAGAGAAGGAATTTTGAAAAAAAAAAATGCAAAAAGAATTGGTCATACCAAGATTAGTTTCTAGGGTACTTTCTGATTGAAGAATTTTGGATTGCAAGTGTGTGTTCTATTAGAAACCAATCAATCACCGTTAATCTCATCAATAAGAGAATTAATATTATCATAAAAAATTATTTAAAAATACCAGAAACTAGAATAAAGAACCAAGGGAAAAACACTCAAAAAATTGCATGATATAAGTAAATTCGCATTAACAAATACTGAGTACTAAGCTAAGGCACCATCTTATTCTTGTATAAGTTCCTATTTTCAGCTGTTGTGGTAGTCATTCGAATTTCCCTCTTCCCCACTCTGTAACTCTCCTTCCTCCTTCAGTTCCTCAATATACATAGTCTCAAATAAAAAAAAAGCCCCAAAAATCGGACTACAATAAACAAAAAAGAATAACCAAAGAACAACAATTATCTCGAATACATAAACAAAAAGCCAGCAATCTACACCCATTTCACCTTAAATAGACAAAATTTCAACCAACAAACGTGATTATACACAAACAATTAACACCCACATTATGAAAACCTAACATTCATTCCTAAACAAAAACCCCATTAATTAAAGAGTGTGAATAAAGAACAGAGAAGCAAACACGAAGTGAGAGAAAATTGATCTATGGACATACTTTTGAGTGCCTTTGCAATGGCATGGAGCAATTAAATCTTCTCCTGAAACCAAAATCATATCCATACTAGAAAAGGTAAACCAAATCTTTGAAAGAAGAAAAACAATATATGCGTGTGTACCGACAGTTTTAACCCACAAGTGAGCCTAAGGATAGCATTCTTATTTGTTAAATTAATACATGAGAAATGTTTCTTAACCGATGTTGATGAAATAGGATTACACATTGAACATAAAGGAATGTTAAAAACCTCCAGTGTCAAGGCATATGTAGCTGCTGCCGCCGCTGCCAAGAAGGAACAAAAACAGCAGAAAGAATTCTAATTCATGGCCATCAAAAGCTCATAAAAACAACAAGACTATGAGACTATGAAGAGAATCAAGAGGAAGAGCTTCATATAGTCATTTGTAGTTGCAGCTGCTGCCAAGAAGGAACAAAAACAGCATAAATGCTCCTATTTTATATTGAAACTCCTCTACCCATTCTTCAACTCCCTCCTTACTCATATTGAAACCAATAAGCAAGATTTTAGTCACATTTAACATCAAACCAGAAGTGTTCCAAAAAAGATTCAAAATATCCCACCAATTTCCAAGACAAGACAAAGGGTTAAGTGAAGATGAATACAATCTCTTCTTACCTGAATGAATGAAGATCATAAACTTTCAATTGTAAGAGCCTATGAATAGAATCACAAGAAAGTCTGCAGATCTTGTTAACAGTTATTATCAAATGACAAAAGAACATGTACCTATGGCCGATGACAAATCGAATTATAATCCCCTTCTCCTCCTCTAGTTTCTTTCTCTTTTCCCCTGTTTTTCAAGTTTTCAATTACTCTCATCAGCACATAATTTAAACAAGAAGAAATGACGGAACAATTACAGTTCATCTCAAAAGAATAACAATCACAAGCTACATACCTTGAGGCATCCACTCGCACGAACTGAATCTCATCTTTTTCTACTACTAAAAGCAGTATTGATCCCTACAACCATTAAGTATCTTCTTTTCCCAGATGATTGGTCATTCTTTAAATCATCCGATGAAGGCGAACCACTCTGTATAAACTCCTGAGCTGCTTTGGTAGCAGCCAATTCCATCTCGAAATTTAAAATTGTCTTATCTAATATTCTCAATTGAACAACATCAAAGTAAACTCGCAGTTTGAATTCTTCATGTAATACGTTCAAATCATGTTCAGTTAAGTAGTGTAACAATTTTAGCTTTTACTCACTGTAGAGCATTGTGAGTCTTAGAGACTTCCCTAAAAATATCTTTCGACACGCGCTTTACTTCCTTCTCATCCAACTAGAAAATATAAAAGTAGCAATGTAATTACTTTCTTGAACATGTATCCTTTTCGACAAGTAACGAAAACAGCTTTGAAGATGCTTATCGATTTCGGACCACAGCCTTATGAAACTAACTTTAACTTTTCGGCTTCAAATGGCGTTGTTCGAGTGATTCCATTAGGTTCTGGAACATTCCACATCCTACAAGCAATTTGAATATGATCTTCAGTTTATCTCTTCTTTTTAAGAAAAAAAAAACATTGGAACGATCTTCCCGATAGAGCTGATTCGTATTAATAGGGCTATAACTGCTGGTGATCAATTTTTCAGAATATACAACTTTAATCAACAAACAAAAATACACAAAACCAAGAACATTAATATTGTCGGCTGCATTTAATAAATGAAAAATGGGCAATGTTTCCCCAAATAAATATAAAACCCAAAAAGAGAACACCCAAATTGGAACCTAAAACCTAGGAATCCAAGAGAAACCATTTCAACCCATCGATCAAAGCTAATTGAACACACCCCCCATCAAATTTTTCTTATTGATACGAACCTGTTTGTGAAGAACATCCCCAAACAGAAGCTGCCAAGGCAAAGAAAATCTGCCCATTTCTACGAAATGACGCTTCTTGAAGATTGTCCAGGCTTAAAATAAGCAGACGGAGACTTGCAATCCAAAGGAAAAGTAAGTCAACAACTTGATTTGAAGGGCTTTATTTTAACCATTTCATTCCAGTTTTGCTTATCACCTTTGATTGTGAGCTCCTGTATTCATATTCATTACATAAAACAACCGTAATATAATAATTATAAGGGAATATTATCATGTCCTAAGAACTTACTTTAAGGACAGAGAAATCGCATTTAAGAAGCAAATTTCTGGCCTTTGCTAAAAATTCTTTCCTCTTCCCAGATGCAAAGTACAACTACATTGACAATACGAGTCAATCACATAATCATTTCTCAAAGACATAAAAATGAATGCCTATCTCTCAAAACAACCAAGTAGAAGCAACATAAGCATTTTTTATCCCAAGCATCCGATAACTAGGTAAACAATACAGAATCAAAAAGGATGGTCAAGCTTTAAATCGTCACAAAGAAACCATGTTTAGAGCACATTAAAGAGCAGCCAACATAAACAAAATATAGACTAGATCGATAACGGAAACACCTTTCTTCGATTCAGAAAAGAGATTAATTAAACACAAAAAGAAGGATTAGACTGACCTTGAGCGACTTGAGTCGTGAACCGATGATTCTATGCATGGTGGAGCTGAGTGCCAGTGAACCCTAGAAAAGGTTGAGGCTCGCCTTAGTTTCTTCCTCGAGTTCGATTTTCAAAGAAACCCCAATGGTGGCTCAACCTAGTGAACATCAATCGAGGGCAGTAGAAGGAAAGTGGGTCGGGTGCGGCGTAGAAGGCGGTGTCCAGCGGTGCGGTGTCGAGCAGTGCGGTGTCCAACGGTGCGACGTCTAGTGGTGTGGCGTACAGCACAGAGCGGCGGCGTACGACATGAGCGGAGGAGCGGCAAGCGTCTTGCAGTGAAGAGCACGGTGAGATTGGAGATGGAGGCGTGAGATATGTGAGATGGAGGCAGGGAAAATGAAATGGGTTAGAGGGAAAGTTTTATAAATTAAATTTATTTAGATAAATTGTTTTATTAAATATATTTTATTAAATTTATTTTGTGGTAGGAGGGGGAATTGTGTGGGAAAATAGGGAAAGGGAAATTGGGGGTTTAGGTTTTTTTTTTAAATGAAATTAGTTTTTTATTTAAAAAGTAAAAAGAAATTAGGTTTTTTTTTTTAAAAAAATTATATTTATATTTTTTTTCAAAAAATCCTCTTACTTGATGTTTTAAAAATGTCAAGAAATTTTAAAATTATTCCTCTCCGCATTTTATAAAATTTCTTGACGTTTTAAAACGTCAAGAATTTAATCGATATTACTTGACGTTTTTAAAACGTCAAGGATAACTACATATTATTTGACATTTTGAAAAACGTCAAGAATGTCAACTTTATAAAAATTCTTGACGTTTTAAAAACGTCAAGAATTTAGAAGATAATCCTTAACAGTTTATAACCGTCAAGAAAAGGTTCATATTTCTTGACAGTTTAAAACCGTCAAGAAAGCTAAAAATTGCCTACCCTCCGCCTTTTCTTAAAAATTCTTGACGATTTTTCTATTAAACCACCCCTTTCTTGACGTTTTTTCCAAAAACCGTCAAGAAAATAAAAATGCAACCGTCAAGAAAGCCTCTTTTTCTAGTAGTGATTCTTTATTTCTTCTTCTACCTCTTGAGTTGTTGAAGTTCCTTCTTCAACTTTAATTATCCTTCTAACCTTTGTCTTATGTCTTTTTATTGCTTCTTTTTGTTTAGTAGTTAGGGCATGATCCCACCACAATTTGAGACTTCCACTAAATCTATTAATTAGAAGCATGACGACTTCTCTATTTGAATGACCATTAGATTCGTAGGCTATGACACAGGTCAACATATTATTTAATATATCATAGATTTGAAATTCTGGAGTTCCATCAAGGTTCCAAACATATATAGATTCTCCATTGAACTCAGTATTTATTGAATATCTCTGTCTTTGCCCTAATCCTTCTCCTGAAAATGAAGGCTGAGGATAAAAATTAATTTGATCTCTCTTGTTGATATACTTTCCAAAATTTATTTTATTGATCTGTTTTTCTTCTTCATTGATGGAGAGACTTTCAAAATCTTCCATGAATTGGGCAACATCTTCTTCATTAATGACATTGATCGAACTTTCGCCCTTTAAGCTTTCCAGACGTTTGTTAATCTCATCTAGAAGTTTTTGTTTCTAGGTTTTTATTTTTACCTTTTCCAAAGGTTGGAAGAGACTAGGAATTTCTTCTGGAGAAGGAGGATTGGTGATTTCTTCTAATTTAAAAACTTGGCTTGCAATTGAAGAAAACATTCTGTTGGAATAGTTATTTTGAACTTGGATACTTTTTATTTCCTTGTTTGTAGGGGCTTTATGCTTTTCTGATTCTTTGATGATTTGAAAGGGTTTTGCAATGACATTCTCGTTATAAAAACTTTTGAACTCAACATCTTCCATTGGTGGAAAATCAACTTTGATTTCACTTGTTTGAGTTTTCTATGATTTTTTTCCTTTGATAGTACAAAGATGGTCAAATTCTTTTCTTTAGTTAAACCATCTAAAAAATGCAATATGCTCTTGAAGTATTTCAAGGGTTTTGAAATACTCTTCTCTAAACAACTTCCTTTTTGTTTCAGAGTAGTTTTTGAAAAAAGCAATTCTTTCAATATGGTTTTCTTTAGACATAAATTCCTTTTGAAGGGATTCTTTGTCTAGTTCAATCTTTGATTATGAAATAATTACATTTAATTGAGAACTAGTATCCATTTTTGTTTGAGTTGGAGCGTTTGGAGGATTTTCTTCATAAATAATATTTGTTATTGCTTGATTTATTTTGACAGATCTAGTTTTGAGATTAGGCATCGACTCACTTCTACTAGAAGTACTTGGTGTTGAACTCATGAAGTCTGTAGAATTCATGTTTTCTTTAATAACAGGGAACCTAGGTGATTCGTTTTCAAATTTGATTTCTACTTTCCCATCAGGATGCTCAATGATATGGGAGACTTCTTTTTCTTTCTTTTAAGGGACAAAAGCATTGTCTAAAAAGGAGTTTTGGAAAGGAGTTTTGGAACACTAACAGTTGATTTATTGAGATTTGTTTCTTTCAACATAGTTTTTCCTTTAGTTGAAGACAATAAAGCTTTTGAATGCATGGTAGTAGTCAAAACTTTATAAGTAACTTTGTAAACAAGGATTAATTTTTTCACTCCTTCAAAATTTAATCCTTAGCCAGTAATATCTAAGCTCAAGGTTTTAAGAATATGTGGGTCATTAAGAGACACCACAAAATTTGAAACACAATTAAAATATACAGGGCCATTGGCCAAATTTGATTCAATTATTCCTAATAAAGAATTTGAAAAATCTTTATGGCGTTTATCGCATAAAATTGCTAAGACCGATGTATCCAGTCCGGATCTAAACATTGAAATTAAAGCTACTTGGACGGCTTCTATATGAAGAAATGAAAATTTGTTTTGATGTTTATGAATATCATTTCTTGGAAAATAATTGTATGGAATCAATTTTTCCAGAAACTGGAATTCTTCTTTCAACAATTTTTACACAAAGATTTTCTTTGAAGTTGAAAGGATTTTTAAAATAAATTTTCTTTGAATCAAGTTTGGGAATTCCCCAATTGAAAAAATCATTTTCTATTTTTGCAATACGAATTGATCAAATAGTTGTCTACCAAACCAGCATCTTTGGTTTTATATGGTAGGTGAACGACAAGGTGTATCATTACATCGAAGAAGGCAAGTGAGAATATTCTCGCTAATTTACCAAATAGGATTATGATATCTAATTGCAATCGGTTCAAATCACTTATATGTAACGTTCTTGTGCACAAGTCACAAAAAAAAAAAAAAACCGCACAATTTAGTATCAGCAGTGAGCACATTTTTCAGTAGATATGCTCGCACCAATAGGGAGAAGTCGATGTAGCAAAATGTAACAGTCGTGTGTTTTAAGACATGATATTTTTTCCATCTTTGTTATTCACACATGATGAAATATTATAAACAAATCCATCAAGAAACTTAACTGATTTTAGAAACTTGCAAAACGAAATTCACTCACTATTAGCCAATGTGTGTATGTTGCATGTAGCTTTATAGATATGTTATCGACTTCTCTTAAGTGTAAATCCTTTCTTATTTTCAAATCTTGTATAGGTCCAACCGAGTATTTGTTATATCTTTTGTTTTTCGTTCAATATTCAACAATATACCAACCAAGTTGTCATAAATATTTTTTTAATATGCATTACATTCATTTTATGTGTAATAGTAGTTTGGACTAGTTAGGAAGTTTGAAAGAGATACTTTTCTTAGTCCAATTGAGAGCTCGCTTTCGTTTCTTATGTTTCAAGAAGGGATGTTTACTCATAATTGAAAAATTCAACAAATCTAATTGTTGTAATATATCATCTCCATTCATTGCAACTTGAGGAGGCCTACACTATACCTTTCCATCATGTAGTTTACTTTTATGTCAAATGTGGTTTTCTAAAAATAACGACGATGTCACATGGAAGATATTTTCGCTCTTATCCTAAATGACGAATTATCTTCCATGCATATGGGACATGCCTGATAGCCTTTTGTACTCAACTCGGATAAGTCACAATATGCAGGGAAGTCATTAATGGTCCACAACAAGACTGCATATAATTGGAAGAATTGACCGATAAGAGCGAACACCAATAGTCCATAACTCTTTCAATTCATCAATCAACGGTTGTAGGTAAACATCAATTTCTTTACTAAGAGATCTTGAACAGGGTATGAACAATGACTTGAAGAAGTTGGACTCTTTCATGCATTTTAAAGGTGACAAATTATAAGGGATTATCACCACAGGCCACATATTGTAGAAGGTACTCATAATATTCCCAAATGGATTATACTCATTTGAGGCTAATCCCAAACGAACATTCCATGAATCTGAAGCGAAATAAAAAATTCACAATAAAAATGCTTCTAGCCCACTGCATCAGTTGGATGTCTTAACATATCCTCTATTTTGATTAACTTATCTTTATGTCATCTTATGTCAGACGAGCCTTCTTGGAATTCAAACAATTGCTTTAATCTCGATATTAATGAAAAGTGGCTTAATACCTTATGCAATTTTTTTCCTTTGTTATCATTAACTTTGTTTAGAAACTATAATCTAAATAAACTAAACTTTTTAGCAAAACTTTTAATAATATACCCTTTATTATGTTTTGCAACGATATTTCAAAGATTCAGAATAACCTCTACCGAGGGGTAGCCGATTACTCATTCTCTGAATCAAGACAATCTTGACCAAATGCTAAGTCACAAATATCTTATATTTACTTAGCATTTAGTTACCGTTTATTTCGGTCAAGAATATACTAACTATTTTAGTAATTCTTGTTAGTGTAACCCTCCATTTTCGGTCCTTAGAGATGAGAATCATTATGCTCCCAAAAGTGGAAAGACAATATGAAAACTTATCTAAGAGACCCTATCCAAAATATGGAGTTCGTGGTGTTCCGAATCCTATAATACAACCATCCGAAGGGTACGTCGCTTCAAGGTAGACAAGCAGACACATTATAGGAATCTCACGGTGCGACCCAATGGAAGAGATCGTGGAATGTATTGTCATATATCCCTCACCCACTTACTATGAACTACTTCCCCCATTCACCTTGTTTATAGCTCATGCAAACACTCTCCGAATGGAGTTCGCTCCTATGCACGATCAAAAGCCCTGCATGAACCTCACGGTGTGAACTTTTGGAGACACTAGAGCTAAAAGTATGATACTTTTCTCCAGCAGTGTTCTAAAAAGTTTTTTGGGCAAATTATTCAAGATTTAATTTAGGCTAACTTAAACAAATCCTAAATCTAGGTAAAACATCCAAGTATAGCTTTTATACTTGATTTAACCTACAATGTCTAGGTGATAAACCAATTTTATTACCTTACATCTCTCACGCATGCCCATAAAAATTAGGTTAACTAGGCTCAAGAACCGATTACGATCTCCAAGTAGGAGGTGTTCCATAAACCGTCAACTTAAAAACCTCCACTTCTTAGCCATCTTACCTGACTTGTTGACAAGATCGAATCAGGTGTGCCTCTTGTAACCTAGTTTTACAAGATATTGACCTAAATCTAATTTTGGAAGATATGGTATTAACCTAAGTGAGCATGCATCTTATCTTTATTATAGATTTTAAAGTCTAATTTAATTTGTAATAATTATAAAACTCTTAGACAAACCTATAACCATTCATCTAGAAGAACAACAAATTAATATGGTATTTCAATAATTGATTAATTTTTTTAAATCATATTTAATAAAATTAATTCAATTATTTTTTAAATTAATCATATTAATTTAAATTTTTACAATTAATTAATCATATTAATTAATTTCCATATTAATTTCTCAACATGCATGAACATGTTAACCTATGGTGGGATTTTAAAACTATATGTCAAACAATATGCACATATAATTATTAGAAATAACTAAAACATACATCTTATGCAAGATTAATTAAAACACCCTAAAATGGATTGACTTTGGCTCTATAAATTTTGTTAAAACTAGATTATTACAATAATAATTTGTTGGAGTACAATAACTGCTTGAAATTCTTTACACGATTGTTGAGCAGGAAGATGGTATTCACGAGCATAAGCGATGAGCATACCATATATATGCGCATACCATATCGCCGAGCTCACCTAAAACCCTATTTTTCAACGATCGTTTACAAAGGTAAGCGATCGTTTATAATGTAAACGATCGTTCATAGATGCCAGTGATACGTGTACCATACGCGATCGCTTAGCATGTAAACGATCGTTTAAGCACTAGTGTTTCACGTACCTTACGCGATCGCCTAGCGGGTATACGATCGTTTAAGCACTAGTAATACGCGTACCTTACGCGATCACTTAGCAGGTAATCGATCAATTCTTATGCAAATGATACGCGTACCATACACGATCGTTTAGCTAGTAAGAGCGACGTTCACTGGCACAAGCGATGCACGTACCATACACGATCATTGAGAGGGTGAACGATAGGCCTAAAACAACTCATTCTTCTTCCCAAATGAAGTAATTACAACCTAAATTCAACTCTAGTGACTCCAATAAATTACATGACTCTTTGCAAAAGTAAATTAAGCCAATAACAGGGATAATTACAATGATTAATGCAAATTAACAACTTAATTTAGAGCCAAATCTAAAACTAATCCATTTTAGTTCAACTTAAGCAATTTATCATATAAATTGTAAGAACCCATCATATGCATATGAGTAAAACTAAGCATGCTCTGATACCACATGAAAAAGCATGCTGTAGCAGAATAATTAGGATCATGCTTTACTCTATATACATCTAAACAATTTAGAATTAACATACAACTCTATGCGATCGAACTAAACGAAGAGTGAAAAAGGTAAATGATGAACTTACCTTTTATAATTCTCAACTTCCTCTATGATCCAAGGCTTCTTCTTTGCCTGAAAATGACGAGCAAGGACAACCACTATGTTAACCTACTAATCTCAGGACCAAGAACGGAGTTGTGGGACTCGGTTTTGTGAAGTAAAAATTTTAGAGAGAAAAGAGGTGTATCGTTTAGGTGATTTGTTTATGAGGAAAAAACATCCATCTCTCATTCTGTAATGAGAAGTTTATATATGAAATTTACATGCAAATTGCATGCAAATTATTTCATATAATCTCAACACCTAATTAATTAATTAACTCTTTAATGAAATTAATGGCTTTTAATTCACAATAGGTTGCCACATTGTCCACTAACTTTTAGTTAATTAAGTAATTAGTCAAAGGGGCAATTTGGTCTTTTGACCAATTAAGTCAAAGTCAAACTTTGACTTTTCTTAGTCAAAAGTCTACTTTTGACTTTTTGCTATTTTTCCCGTCTTGACTAATTCTATCCTTCCGAGTATGAATCTGCATTCATTTTTCTAAAATTTAAATCATATTTGAATATAAATCCGGTCAAAGTGCAATATT
The DNA here is from genome assembly GCF_025177605.1 of Cucumis melo. Classification (NCBI taxonomy): domain Eukaryota; kingdom Viridiplantae; phylum Streptophyta; class Magnoliopsida; order Cucurbitales; family Cucurbitaceae; genus Cucumis; species Cucumis melo. The sequence continues at coordinate 8,315,210 of NC_066867.1, read as the reverse complement.
AAAAGTCAACATGTTGACTTTTACAACTTTGACCGTTTCAAACTTTCTAAGCTTCTAAATATGAATCTATCTTCATATTTATTTAAATCATATTTAAACAAAGCTTAAAGTTTATATCTATCGACTTATATCTTATATTTTTGTCGGTTTGTCTCTGTTTTCTTAGTTCGAACAATTCGAGTTACTTCAACATACTTGTTCTTAGTTAAATCCATATGAGCTAGTAGGGGAACCTAATGGACTTATAGATCATGGACTCCAACGATTCGAGATTAACTGGCTAAACTCTTTTGGACAAAACTTTATCAACATTCGTTAACTAAAGAGTCATTCCACTTAAGACTCTTAGTTGCACTCCCTTCACTATAGATATATTTCTGTCCACCTGATATAACCATGATGAGTAAGTTGATCCTTCGCAGGTTGTTCGTAATCTTGGCTGGGTCAAAATACCGTTTTACCCCCGAGATTACATCTTGCTCCTTAAGACCCACTGATCCACTATTGAACAATTGGTTTAAAGTCCAACCTATAAACCCGAGTCCTTCTCGGACCAATGAGAAGGTGGGGCCCCTTGTTTAAGACTTGGATTCAGTCCTTAAGGGATCAACCTATCTACTATCTCAGGAATGGGTAGGAGTGAATTCCGTCTTGCACCCTATGTCTATAGCTATCCACTCGGTCTTATTCCTGAAATAGGAGGCTTATTGGGCCAACGATGATGAGCTGCCCTCATCTATGTAGATCTAAGGATACTACCGAATGAACAGAAGTTCATAGTTAGCTGAGGATTAAGATTAAGTTACCTAGGTCATCATAATTGAAATAGTTAGTTTATAGTTTACGGTGTTATAACAAAAAGGGACTATTTCGTGGTTTCAGTCTTATACAAACCATTTACATAGGACGCCCCCACTCTCGTGTCTCTACATGAACGATTCAGGATTACATTATTTGTACTAACTACGGAGCTGGTTGCATCCATAGTGTTTTTCCAAAATAAGGCGCCCAACCTTATTCATACACTATAGACTATTTGGCTATTAACTCGAACTTAATCCATGTTTATGTCTGTACATAAAGTTCAAGTATATTGACAAACTCAGTAAAATGGCCTCGGGACCTTAATACTTATTGGTTTTAAGATTATAGCATTCAATAATAAAGTTTATTGAATCAAATAACAAAGTACGAGTTTTAGGACACAAATTCCAACAGAAATAGCATCAGAGACATATATCATTAATTAAGTGAGTAATATTAGCTTGGCTTTTGATGATTGACTTCTATATACGCATAAGTTGTTAACCGTTCAAGGAAAGGAAGAAATCCTAAGAGATAGTATTAACTTGGCTTTTAATGAATGGATACTAGATTCTCATTTTGAATGAAAACAAGTTTGGATCTCTATTACTTTTGGTGAGTAGTTTTCATTATTAAAAATGAGACTAAATAAGATATTGCCAAGGGAATAATTAAAAAAAGTCTTCGAAACTCATGCCCAAACAAAACCATAGAACTAAAACCTTACAAAGGACCAAACTTCAATATGTCCTTCACGAAAAACTCTATTTTTCCTCTCCCCAAAAACTCCACAAAATTTCCACCCTAATTAACAAAAAAAAAAAAAAAAAAAAAAAAAAAAAAAAAAAAAAAAAGAAAAAGAAAAAGAAAAAAGGTTAAGAAAAACAGTGACAAACAATATTTAGCCACAAAAACCTTCACTTCTACAACAAAAATTAATCTCATTCAATCACAAATTAACTTGAAATTATCTCACACACTTTTCGACCAAAAATTAACTCCAACATACACAAAAATAATATTCACCAACAACATTCACATACATTAAAGAAATCTTAAAATTTCAAGTACAAGTTAGTATACAGAATTGCAATCCCCAATTTCGCAGCCCAAGAAAATTTTTACATAATTCTCCTTCAATTTCATACCTTCTTTCTCTAACTATTTGTCCTTTCTTCAATCACATTGTTACTTCATAAAACTAGGAAAATGAAGAATGCATGATTTATTTAAGTGAGTCCCTCACGAAAACAGTCATTACAACCACTTTCCTCGATGAATTGCAATATCACTAATTAGAATGAAAAAACCCAAATTATGGTTGGGCATATTCCTTAAACCCAACAAAAACTTAGGGGAAGCCATATAAACGACTTAGACCCTTCACTAAGAAACTATCAGAACAAAGAACAAAAACAAATATTCATTGATTCACACTATAAAACCGAAGTACTTAGATTGCCTTATGTTTAAACCCTAAACCAAAATAAAGAAAAAGAAGAAACCATATACTTACTGGAAGAAGGTGGAAACGACAGGGGATGGGTGACAAGCGGCAAGCGGCGGATGGACTTTGTCGAGGTTGAACGACAAGCGGGGGTTCTCTTCGATCGTCTCCTTCTCTCGACTCCCTCTCTATTTCTTTCTCTTCCATATCTAGTTTACATATAAGGAAGAGGAGTTTTTTTTTATAGAGGAACTCCTGACGCACCACGATAAGAGTCAGAAGTTCTCCAATATTCTTGATGCCATTAGTTACACGTCAGGTATGCCTACACAACTCCCAACGTCTACATGCATGACGTTGATATAAATACAATAATTATTTAAAAGTTTTATTTCTGTCGACGCCATGCATGCACACAACGAGATTTGTGCGAGCATACTCGATGTGTAACTTATGGCATCTAGAATGTCCACACAAATCCCAACATGTACATGCATGGGGTAGGGATAAAAACAATAATTATTTAAACGTTTCTTTCTATCGACGACGTGCATGCTACCTCGAGATTTGTGTGGGCATTCCTGATGCTTTTAGCTAAACATTGGGCTTGCCCAAACAAATCCCGACGTGTTACATGCGGTGTCGGAGAATAGTCAATCTTTTAACCCAAGTCTTATTGCTTTGAGGGAGGCCTTAACTCTCGATGCTTCATCTCCCAGCGTGCTAAATCTTTAATGGGTATTCAAAAACTCATAAATTGATATCACACAAAAAAAGTCATTTTCGGCAAACAATTTGAGACTATTTTTTCCTGCAAAAAAACATGTGAAATGAGTTTTTATGATTCATTTTTCACTCATCCATCTATTTTGGCTACCATTCATGAGTCATGGAAGTCCATTTTTCGTTTTAGCGTATTGTGAAACATTTTGAGTTCTCCAAAAATTATTAGTACTTTTATAATTTTAAACCTTATTGTGTTTAACTGATGCGTTTGGTTAGATAATTTTAGCATAATCAACGATATCTACAATAGTTTGAGCATTTTAATTATTACCAATTATGTGAAATTAAGTTTAGCATGAATTATACATGAATGTTGTATATTATTTATTATTTTTTCTAATTAAGAACTCTAATGATTAATGATTATTTAATGTTATTTCAATCTAGATTAGTTATTTAAGTTTATTTCTCAAACCAATAATGTATAAGTATATTTATTAGGTTAATTTTCATAAATATAACAAACTACTAAAATACTTACGGTTCGTGTAACAAAGCCCCATAAAGTTAGCCATTTTTTAAATATTCCAAGTTTGCCTTTCCGTCTTTCTTTTCTTCTTCGTTGCAATTTTTTCTATCGCTTTTCTTCTTTTTCTCTTTTTTTTTTCTGCTGCGATTTCTTTCCATCATCTTTCTTCTTTTCATTTTCTTTTTTACGTTGTTTAGATCTGGATAATCAAATCTGATTTCTTTCTATCGTCTTTCTTCTTTTTCTCTTTTTTTTTTCGTGCGATTTCTTTACATCGTCTTTCTTCTTTTGCTCCTCTTTTTTTACGTCATTTAGAGTAGGGTAATTAAATCTAAAAGATCGTATATAAAGAATCTTGAAAAAAATCATTTAGATTGAAGTAGCCAAATCTAAACGATCGTGTAAAAAAAAATAAACGATCGTCTACTAAAAGAATTAAAAAGAAATCGTTTTGCCAAATCTAAACGATCGTGTAGCTAAATTCAAACAATCGTTTAACCAAATTAAACGATAGAATTGAAAAAATAAATCGTTTAGATTTCACTATCCAAATCTAAACGACCAAATGTAAACGATCATGTATCGAAAATAATAGCCAAATCTAAATGATCATGTATCGAACAATAGCCAAATATATTAAGCGCGTTGTTGACGACATGGTTGACGGGGCATTTTTGGTATTTTTCATTGTGGGCCTGTGGACTTTTTTCGTTTTTAGAATTGTTCTATACAGTGTAAATATTTTGCCGCTTTGTTATATTTTTGAAAAAATTCCTATTTATTATGTATTTGCGAGAATTTTCTTCCATTTCTCTTCATTTGTAACCTACGAGATGAAGTTTAATGAACTCAATTTTTGTCTAATTAGAGAACAAATTTGATTTTATTTGTGTTTTGGATCTTGATTTAGCAATATTTGGTGGAAAACCTGCTGCACTTGCTAACACAAATATTGTTGGGAAAAATCAAATAGATTGAGCCTAATGCTTATACGAATGAACCATAAAAAAAAACATGCTTACTGCACAACTAGCTCTTACTGCACAACTAGCTCTCGATCTTGTTAAGTCCAAGGTGCACCAATCACCTATTGCACGCAAAATAAGATCGAAAGTTCACAGGTTAGTTTTTTACATGTCATTTTTGTACTGATCATTTGTACTTTTACCATTATATTACTATTGTTTGGGACTATGAGTCTAGACAACTTATATGCATTCAGTAGAAACTTTATGGGTCTTCGTATTGAATAAATAATAGTCATTTTCGCTGATGGTTGAGTTAAACTTTATCAAGCTAGCCTCTTATCGATTCCACAAAGTTTACGTGAACAAAAGGTCTATTGAAGTTTTCCATTTAATTTCTCACGTCTACTGATATAAAAGTGTGTAATCGGTTTTATTTTTGCTAAACTACATATTAAACATGAATTGTTTTTCTTTTGTTTTTTTTTTTGTTGCTAAAACTTGATAAATTCTATATCGTAGGTTGTTGCTTCAAGAATTATTTTGTGAAACTTACTTGGAGAGGCTTCATGAAGTATTTAAGACTCGAAAAGACGTAATTCTTGAGGGTTAGAACATAATTTAATGTTTTAGAGTCTTATATAGTTTGTAATTTTATTTATCTTTATAAATTGAGAGTAGTTTGTGGAGAGACATGAATGTCATACTACTTTTATTGGTGTGAATTAGTTAAGTGTTGTGTTTATTGAAAGTTGAGTTGTCATGTATACAAATATTGTAAATTATGTACATATGATTTATTGTTGAAGAATGAAATTATTGTTGGTATTGGAGAGTAATTTATTTTGCTGATGAATCTCTCTTTATTGGAATGAATGTAATACAGGAAATGAGAAATAATAAATGTTAAAAGAGCGAAGTATACTGTCTTACTTGACAAATAAAAAGTCAAGTATACTATCTTACTTGACATTCAATTATACTTATGCTAGGCATGTTATTGACATTTAATGGTAGTCATGTTAGGCCTGTTCTTGATAGGAAAAACATGTCAAGTTTTATAACTTCGTTGCATTTCATAACAGTCGTCAATATGTAAAAAATTACAAATAATTAACTGTCATAAGATACAAAATAATGACATCCATTATTTGCCCATACTATTGGATACATGACATTTATTTTTTGTCATGACAATACTTACAAAATTGTAGTAACATCAAGTTTACAATTACAAAATTGAAAAATGCTAAGGATTTCTATGAAATTTCGAAAAAATTGTTCTGAATCTACGTTAGTTGATAAGTCACTAGCAGAAACACTAATGAGTACTTTAACCTCCATTAAGTTTGATGGCGATGCATCAACATATTTAAAGAAAGAATTGAAAGATGGGCATTAAACGAAGTTTTTCCAAATTTGAATTTTACTGACTGTATAAGGGAAAGCAAACATAACACGAAGAAGCTCACAACTCCATGAAATTATATACACAGATGTTTGTGGGCCTTTTGATCCTCCATCTTTTGGTGACGAAAATTATTTCATTGCCTGTATCGATGATTTTCACATTATGAATATATCTAATTGTGGTATGAAAAATCTGAAGCGAATGGATGCTTTAACTACTATTTGAAACCCATGGATATTTGGGTAGATTTCAAGTAATGATAATAAATTTGAAATCAATTTTGTTGTCATTTGGAACTTCAAATTGTGTGTTTTAAGAAATATTATGGAAAAACAATTATGGTATTATAAAAAAGATAA